>NC_143018.1:16354539-17554539 GCF_055824585.1 Amblyomma mixtum
AATGTGCGGTTATTGCTCCAAAGAGGTTTTCCATCCCAACGGCGGACGTGCTGTGTAGCGACGTTTATCTTTGTTCCGCAAGCGCTTGCTTGGGATTCTAGCGGAACCGAGCAGGCTCCGGAACGTTGGGTTTCAAACTAAAGTTTTTGGTTGGAGATGTGTTAGAGTTTATTATAAGCTGTTGTCTGCACCAGATCAGGCCACGACACAGTTGCAGGAAAGGGCTATCCCGGGCGTTTCAATTCTACGAGGTCTGTTAGAAAAGTATCCGACCTTTGGCCGTAGAAAAAAAACTTGCATAACTGGAGCGTTAAAAACCTGATCATCTTCAAGGTAGTCTCATTGGGACTCCACACACTTCTCCCAGCGGTGCTGCCACTGTTGGAAGTATTCCGAAAAGGCCTCTTTCGGAATGAAGTTTAGATGAGTTGTCGTTGCAGCCATAATGCCCTCTCTTGTCTGAAATCGCGCTCCTTTCAATGGCCTCTTGATTTTGGGAAACAGCCAGAAGTCGCAGGGGGCCATATCAGGAGAGTAAAGACCCTATTGAACTTCATGAGTCTGGTTTTTCGGCAAAAAAGTCCGAATCAAGAGCGAGGAATGTGCAGGAGCATTGTCGTGATGGATGCGCCAATTTCCTGTTGAGCTCAGCTCCGGTCCCTTGCGCAGCACAGCACCACGTAAGCGGCGGAGGACATCCCTGTAGCACTCTTTGGTCATTGTTTGACCCTGTGGGGTGCGTACTCGTGGTGTGCCACACAGCGGGAGTCAAAGAAAGAAGTTAGCATCACTGTGACGTTTCTGCGCACTTGGCAGGCCTTCGTTGGTCTTGGCGACGTGGAATGCTTCCACTGTGACGACTGGGATTCGGTTTCCGGGTCGTCCCCGTACACCCAAGTCTCGTGACCAGTGATAATGGTGTTGATGAAGTCGGAGTCACTGTTTATGGAATAAAGCATGTCCTATGAGAATTTCAACACGAAGCTGCTTTTGCTCCACCGTGAGCAGTTTCAGCGCGAATTTCGCCGCAACTCTCGGCATGACGAAATCTTCGGTGATAATGAAATGTGTAGAAAAAGTGCTGATGTCCACCTCTTCCGCAATTCCTCGGATAGTCACACGACGGTCTCTCATCACCACAGCGTTTACTTCGGCAATGACCTGGTTATTTCGGCATGTTGATTGCCGACCGGAGTGTGGCTCGCTCCCCACCGATGTGCGGCCGCCTTTTAACCAGTTGTACCACTGCTTAATCTGTGTCTTACTCATAGCATTGTCACTGAAAGCCGTCTGAATACTCCGAATAGTTTCCACTTGGCTGTCGCGCAAAATTTGATGCATTAGCGCTGCTCCTGTCGCTCCGTTATTTTCCTTGCAATAAAAAACCGACGAGACCACTGCGCACTACCTCACTCAAACGTTGCGTCCCAGCGACTGACGCTATCGGCAGGCGGGAAAAAATTCGTTCATGCGCACGAGGGTTCAAGTTCGGCTGATGCAAGCGCGCTTGTTTCATAGCCATCATGTTCGGCAGGCGGGATAAAATTCGTTCATGTGCACGAGGGTTCAAGGTCGGCTGATGCAAGCGCGCTTGTTTCATATCCATCATGTTCGGCAGGCGCGAGAAAATTCGTTCATGCGCACGAGGGTTCAAGGTCGGCTGATGCAAGCGCGCTTGTTTCATAGCCATCATGTTCGGCAGGCGGGAAAAAATTCGTGCATGCGCACGAGGGTTCAAGGTCGGCTGATGCAAGCGCGCTTGTTTCATAGCCATCAGGTGTTCGCAAAAAAAAAAAAAAAAGGTCGGATACTTTTCTAACAGACCTCGTATTTTGAAGACAAGAGTGGGAGCACTTATAATGTAAATAGTAATCATCCTTATTTCATAGCAAATGTTGTGCACGACACAATGTGCTTTCTCAGGGAACACTAGGGGCTGTTGTCGCAGCTAACAACTATGGAGGTGTGATAACATAGCGCAGACGCATCATGCAGTTTTTTTCCACGTGTGTGACTGCAGTGTGTTGCGTGTAGATCTCTTGATTATATGTTACTTTGTGTCATTAATTGCGTCCTCCGAGTGCGTGCTGTGGCTCACAACGTGGCACACGGTTGATGAGCGCCTGTAATGCTGGAAAATTCATTGACTTTCTCGCCCGAAAAGCGTGGTGCAAGCTTGACTTCCGCTCCTCTCTAGCACTTTCTACAGGTGTGACCTCCCGCTTCGATCCATGTACAGGGTCTTGCACTGTTGACGTGAACACGCCAGCATGATCGCCGACGTGCCAGTGTCCGGCGCATTCGAAGCGAAGCGCAGCACAGGCGCAGAAAAAACTGGAGGCGGTGCTTCGCGCCGTCTGCTTCGGCGTTCGAGAGCAGTACTCGATGACTCGAAGCACCGCCTCCAGTTCCCTCCGCGGCCGCGCCGGACGCACTGGCGCGCCGAGGAGTGCGGCCACACGCTCACGTGATCACTCCAAGAGTGGACCGTGGAGTGTACTACACTCTACAGTCGTCAGCACGCCTATCTAGAGCACCGCGCCCTCGGTGGAGCGAAGCCGCTTATGCGTTCTATTTGCCCTGGCAAATGCGCTGTATTACAGCAGCTGAGCCAAGTTTTCACTTCCTTTGTTCCGCAGCACAGTGCTCTAGACCGGCGTGCTGACCACTGTACTCGCCGTGTGCACATCGCAGAGGTTGTTGTTGCGCGAGTATTCATTCGCGTTTGTGGAAGAAAACGCCAACAGAAAGTGTTTGTAGTGACAACGGATTTGGCGCGTGGAACTCGTGATCCAAGCTAGACGAGTAATTTCCGCGATGGCATACGAGTATCTGGCTACATTTTCTCTTTGCAAAGACGTCTTTTAAGTGGTTAGCTGCACGGTTTTTTTTCTTTTTTTGTAAAAAAAAAAACAAGCATTATCCAAAGTTCATGACGACTAAATTTACCGTGCGGCAGCTTTGCGCCGCATAAAAGGGCGTGCCACCAATACAGGAAAATATTGCTTCAGCACCCACAACCAATATTTTCTGGTGACCGGAAATGCGCCTACAATGATTCTGTGCTGTAGTATAAGCCGACAACAGCGGGTGCCTATTAACGCTTCAGTGATTAAGCAATGGTTGTTAGTGCTACTTCTCTCAAATTCCTTTCTGATCTCGTCATTCTGCACTCTTCAACTGCCGAGTTGTACTGAGCACTGTAATCAGATGCAACTCAGGAATGCAGCGTCAAATTCCCCTCAAGGCAGCCTCTCCTCTAAGCGAATGGCGTCGACCTACTCTCCCCTTGACCGATCCGTATGGATATGCTAGCTGGAAATCGGAGGAGATGGCAGATGAAAGGGGAATAAACACGGCTTTATTGGATTAACTACGGCGTCATGAAAAATTCAGGGGGCACTTTGACTGTCTAAACTGCGTAGAGGCGGAAGCGTTTTCCGCACCACTTTCGCTGCTTCTGTGGCACTGGTTGCGTACATATAATTGAGTACTAATTACTAAGTGATGACAAATCACTAATTAATGGTTAATTACTGATTAATGCCTGAACACTATTTAACTGCTAATTAATGACGCTTAAGCTTCGCCTTTAGGAGTGGAACGCGACAGCGTGTTGTAGCGCTGCCAGGGAGTCCACGGAACGCCACCACCCGTTCGGCGCGATGCCTTGCCCTTTGAACGCAACGCTTTTTGAGGAAAGGAAATGGCGCAGTAATTCTGTCATCTCGGTGGACACCTGAACCGCACCGTAGAGGAAGGGAGGAAGTGGGAGTGAAAGAAGACAAATATGGCCTGTAATGAAGAAAATGAAAATTGTATTCGAGGAAAGGAAAGTACGCAGTATCTGTCCCACATATCTCGGTGGACACCCGTCAAAATTCAGGGGGGGCGGGGGGGCACTTTTTTGACCTAAAGTGTGGTCACTGATGTGTGGTTAAGATGTTAAGCTTCGCCTCTAAGAGTGGAACGCGACAGCGTCTTGCAACGCTGGCAGGGAGTCCATAGAACGCCATCACCCATTCGGTTCTGCACCTCGCTCATCGGTAAATTGGTTTTTGAGGAAAAGAAATGTATCTGTCTCTCATATCTCGGTGGACACCTAAACCTCGCCGGAAAGGAAGGGAGGAGGATGGGAGTGATCGAAGACACCGTATTCACTAGACGCGCCTTTGTTCATTCCAAACCATCGAGCTGGCATGGCGCAGTGGATAGCGTGCTCGTCTCGCACGCCGAAGACCGGGGTTCGATTCCCGAGCTCTACTAATTTCCTACTCGGTTCTATTTATTTATAGGGCCTGCCTAGAAAAGTTAATTAGGCTAATTAGGCAATTAAGGAATTAGCTAAGCTCAGTCCCACTTACTTAGAACATCACTATACGATCCCTTCAATTGGTTGCATGGTTACTAGCCAAAGTGCAATTGGCCCCGTTTGAAATTCGCGCACTGTGACGTCATTACCTTTTGACCAATTGAAAAGCGTGACATTTCTGTCGACAACTGCTGCTTACAACGATGAGACATTAAAGGCTTCCGCCTTAAAATAAGTCGGCGGAATTGGCTGGAGGGCCTCCTTTGAGCGGCATCTGCCGCTTTATTCTTGAGTTGTATCCCATAGTTGGTTAGCTGGTGTCACTGGCTAGGCTTTATTGTCTTCATAAATTGTACACCAGACTGTACACACTTTACGGGGTCAGTCTTTCCCGACGATCTGATACATAGCTTCTCTGTCGTCGCAAAGATGTGTCCGGAATACCACACCAATATTGAGAGAGAAGAAAGCGCCTCTATGGGGACGAGCCGCGGCTTACAAGCGCATTTAGTCTTGCGCAACAGATTCACGAACGTTATAATGCACACTTGCCTCCCATCAAAATACTTTTAATGCGTATTCCTGACAAATAATTGTCAATTCCCGATACGAACTTCGGAGAGACAGATTAAAAACCCTATGGGTCTGTGTAATGGCCAGCACATTAGTTCGGAAGCAGGGATCCGGTATACCAGATGTGCACAAGTGTACTCATTTTAGCTATAATTGTATAATGTAGGTTTCGAGATTGTGTGTATTATGTGCCTTTTCCTAGATATATTACCGGTTAACTATTTGATGGATAGATTGTTTATGCTATTATTTGCTTAGCCTTAATGTGTTTTATTTTTTTGTATGCCACATAATTGTATTTCTAAAACAATATGTGTAAATTTCCTTTGAAGTTATAATCGATACTTCGTTAATACTGTTTTCTGTAAAACTGGTGTCAAGCTCTAAAATGTAATTCTTGTTAATGTATGTTCTTGTTAATGTATATTTTTCTACTCAGCTATTATCCATGTTTGTAGTCATGTATTGTGTGTTAAACATATTTTATTCTTCTTTCAATATTCTGCATCATAAGGTCATCACCTACTGCCTCGTTGGTGGTTTTATAGGCCTTTGTCAAGCTGTCAGGAACAGCTTTTTGCCTATGAATCCGCCAGAATCTTTCTGGAAAGTAAAATGAATTGAAAAATTGAATTGAAAATTGAAAAACCTTTTAAGACAGCGGCGCTGTTATACGATAAACCTTTTAGTCATTCGCAGCAACTACTGCTCCTGCGAGAAGGGGCCCTCTTAAGTTTCCCCACGGTTAGAATGCCTATTTGAAGGGCGTGCCCCTCAAGCTGCGTGCAATGAAAGCAGAACCAACTTGCTCCCAAGCGTTTGCACGACCAGTGGGAAGTGGGGTCTTCGGAGCCTATTATGTTCATTTGACATCTTTGTCCAGTAGCACGAGTAAGCACGAAGTACCGCTCTGCATTCGGGAAATTCTTTCCTTACCCGATGTGAGCAGGTAAAAGATAGAAAGCGTTTATTCTGCCTATTTATGAGTGTCCCAAAATTCGCAGAGGCACGAATTCAGCATCTTGTCATCAGTGCTATTTGAAGCCTATTTATGCGCCACTTCGACGTACTACACAGCAGATGGCGGCCATCGGCTTCACAGGCACTTAAAGCTACTAAGTACAGCCATGCCGCGCACGCTCCTCGTTCAGTCTTGCCAACGCAGTCAAGCCAATTACGAACTTGTCGAGTTTGAGTGCTCTTTGTTCAAGGAACGCTGAAAAGTGACTGATAAGGCATACGAAGATTGATGTCAGGCGAGATCTTGCTCGCAATTTAATCACACAAAGATTAGTATGTTAGAGGGTTTTCACAGCTTCGGGCCGAATTATGAAATCTAACACAACCCTTGCAAGACGGCCAACTGCATGGTGTCCGTACTGAAGTTGTGCGTGGGAGTCCGGTTATCGCGTAAAGCTCACGTCGCGAAGAAGCCGCTATCTGATAAAAACCAACCTCTTTTGCTGGGAAATAAGCTGGAAGAATGGACCGCGATTGCAGAGATAAATGTTGCCGCTATACTTGCCGACTATACATTCGTAGCGATAGTGTTTCAAGTGGCCGTTAAACCTTGCATCATACACTGACAGTTGTACCCGTACTCAAGAGGCAAGTTCGGACAATGCCCTGCTGAAAAAAAGTTTTATGATGCAATAACCTCATAGATCTTTCATCTCAGAATATCATACAATCTGTATGATATATCATACGAATTGTACGATATATCATACAGATTGTATGATATGTCATACAGATTGTATGATATTCTATGATGAATGATCTATGAGGTTATTGCATCATAGAACTTTTTTTCAGCAGGGTGGGGGATCAGTTATTGTGCAGTTAAGGACATACTTTGTTGCGTTCTCTTCGAAACCTGTGGCCCCATTAGGCTTGGTGCTCTGGGCACCAGGGTGATCGCTTTCACGAACGACGGAGTTGCCTTGCGCGATGCCGCTACTCGCACACTCACGCACTCACGAACACGCACGCGAACACAAAACTCAGACCAGAGCCCTTAATTTGGCCTCTCAAAGCGGCACGGCGAGCCGCAAACGGCCCCTCTTTAGGAGACATCTTGCTAATCTCGGATCCTCAGAATTTCACGCGAATGGAAACAGAACTGCTCCGCTGCACTCACATTTCGTTTGAGCCTGCACCGCCGCGAACAGTGGAGCCTGTGATGTAGTGCTCCACTGCAGAACACCTGAGCCGCTGGAGCGCAGTGTTGACAGGAAACAATTTTCGTCGGTTCGCCGAACCGGGCATCCTGAGTTTGTTGAACAGCACGCAGCGAGATAGACCCGAAGAGGCCTCAACTCCCAATGTCGCATTGTTGTCGCACTGCGATTGGCTCCCTAGCCGCGTTGGAACTAGCGGGAGAGAGCAAAATGGTTGTCAGCATCAGGAAGAAACCCTCTGATTGCATTTAGTCCTTTTAGTTCAGAAGAACTTCGCATCTAGTGAAAAATTAAACATTGCGGAATCGAGGTGGTTTGTGCTATAACGAGTATCATCATGAATAAAAAAGCGCGATAAAAACCGTGTAAACAAAGCACACCTTGCAACTGCGCTTTTGGTGTCCAGTTTTCTTCCATGTTTTCGCCTTTGTCGGTGATAAGCATAACGCATGGCGTGCTAGCTGACAGCTCGCGTTGAGAGCAAGGACAAACAATGGCTAACACAAATAATCGCGAATGTTCTTGTATTTCTTCCTCTAGGTAGCTGCCCTGGCGTTTGCTGCAACGCGTCCTTTTTGATTCCGCAGCCTGTTTTACACACACAAGGCCGAACTTGTGCAGACCTTGTCAGAGATAACTCGAACGTGAGGCACCACGCAGCCAATAGGCGGGCATTCATTAAGAATATGCTCTTATCCCATATCTCCTGCCCTTGTAACGTTGTTAAACCACTCTACGCAGCACTAAAACGATAATCATGTCGAAACGAGCTGCGAACGTCACCCGGAAAACACTGACGTCCAGCTCTTTAGCGCTTGTTTTCATTCCATTATGCTTTTAATGTTGGTTGCCATGTCCCACCACGGTGGAAGCCACCAGGTGGCCCAGCTGTCAGTTTTGAGTTTACCATTGTAACTAAACCGTTGACAAATACCGTGCCAGGATCGCTAGTTCAGTCTTGTAAGCTGTCTCCATTTCACACCCTTTACCTTTCAGGCGCCTTGTACAAACACGGTTGTGCGAACTGCCGCTTTTTCTCGGTGTGGTCTAGTTAGTACTATTTTCTTGGTTCGAGGCGAAGCTTGCTTCCTTGATCCTGCGAAAAGGGTGCTTTTTATGCCACCCAGGGAACGCAGCAAAAAGTATTTCATAAAGCAGTTAGCTTCGTAGCATGCCTCTCGCCATTTTCTTGTAGGCAAATTTTGCCACCAAGTCTACTTTTTTTCCGATTTTCTTGCTTCGTGAGTGTTTTTCTTGCTTCAGAATGCGCCTGGGCAGAATAATAGATTGATCACTTAACTGACGACCTCGTATTTATCAAATAAAAACCTTTGCTAATTTACCTAAGTATTTCTTAAAGTATTCGAACGCCGAAATAGAACATGCCGTATACAGTGCAACATAATGCTGCATATAATTTAAATCTAGAGGCCCGTGTACTGTGCGATGTCAGTGCACGTTAAAGAACCGCAGGTGATCGAAATTTCCGGAGCCCTTCACTGCGGCGTCCCTCATAACCTGAGTCGCTTCGGCAAATCTTCAAGCAAAAGAAGCAATACTGCGCTGATGTCAAGGAAACGCACAAAATTACGCTTTTCAAGTAAGCGTGGCAAATTTCGAAATCCAGATATGCGCGCCGCACTACTTTCTCCTATAAATGCGGCCAGCCGCCAAGTTCGCTCCATGGTCCACCATCTTCAGTATTCCCCCCTAGCATTCAAGTTCAACAGGAATTACCACTTGCTGGTAATTGCTGGCAACAGGAATTACCACACTGTAGCCTCCGTTGAAAACATTCCGCTGTATTAGTATGCAGCGTAACTGGAGGTAAAATCACCAAGGTCGAGTGCTACGCACCAGCAACCAGCCACCGGAATTGGCGTGGATTCTGTCAGATAAACGTTTCCTTTTGGTGTGCCCACTGCTTTCAATTGCGATCAGTTCATCAGAGCAGGGCGTTTTTGTCTTCGGCGCAGGTGACTGCTCGCCGCAGATTCCATGGACCAAGTACTGCACGCACGACTCGGAGTCCATCGTGTTCCCCGACAAGGAGAGCGTCTGCACGTGGAAGCTGGGACAGCCGATCGAGGAGTCTGCGCACCGACATGTGACCAGGTGGGCAACCAGTGGCCACGGATGGTGTGGCCGGTCTTTTCGAAATCTTGTTATCTTGCGAGAGAGAGGGGGAAAATGCGTGCGTTCGGCTTGTGGTTCTACAAGAGCCGCGACTGCGCTGAGATTCTCGTATACTTAGGTTTTTTACGCAGTACAAAAGGTACATATGAGAGAAGCCAAACTTCACTGAAACCAAGGAAAGTGCTTGGGGATTTTTTTTTTAAATCGTGGAATAAACCGAAGCGGGAAATAGGGCCATAATAATTTGTAGATTGACGATAAATTTATAGAAAGTCGCAGAAAAGATAACCACTCACCGCCCGTGGGAGGGCAGTAAACAGGGTAACGGTCAGGTTGCATGCGACATAAATACATTCGGTAGTGGAAGGTTGAACAGCCGCAGCCGTAGCTCAGTTTGGTTCCGGGCTGTACGCCGTGTGCGGAGTTTCGTGAGTTCCGATCACGCTGGTAGCGTGTGGTTGTCTTTATTCCACTTTCTTTTAAGTTACAATCAACCCGAAAACAATTGGTGCTCGTTTTCCACAGAAGACCGTGGCGACATTTCAGATCCCTGCTAGCCACAAGCATCTGCCCTAGTAAGCGGTCATCAGAGTATGAGTGATATCTGAATGCTTTGATGTTTGTGTGCAGGCTGTGAGTATTATAGGCGCAAGTGCTGTTTAAAACAACCCGGTACAAGGCATATAAACTACCGTATGGTAAAATATCACTTCGTTTGTACGAAGATTAAACTCTACGTGGTGTTTTACTCGCTGACATTCCTTATAGTGCCAGAAGGACATGCTGCTGGGCATGTTGGTCGTTCATGTTCATACGGAAAAAAACTTTAGAAAACAGGATACACATGACCGACATAGAACAGGCGAAAATAGCATCACCGTGTCTATTTCCTGTATGTGTTCTTTGTGTCATCTTTGCTGATGATGATGAGTGCTGATTTAAAAGAAATAGTAAAAAATGAGTCGATTCATGACTATTCTTTACCTCGTACGTCAGCAACAAGGGGTGGTCACAAGTGATGAATTTCTTTCCTGGGTACTCAAATCCAACTGGATGCGATGCTCTACATTACTGAAGGTAGCACCAACATCTTAGAAGACAGCGCCCAAGTCACCCGTGTTTGCCGCAGAATCCTTCGGCTTACGTGGTTTCTCCATGTACCATACGTGTTTCCAACATTCCGAAACCAGAGGGCCCCTGACAGGAGTGGACCCGTAGCTTTCTTACCGAGGCTCACTGAACGTTGCCACTAGGTGGTTTTGAGATAGAAGACATCATCGAAAAGTTCTGCAGTCAATGCAGTTAATCCAGGCCGCACGCCGGCCCTATGCCGGCCACAGATACTTAGTTCTGGGAATTTTATGACACGCATGTAGTGCTTGCGTCCTCAAAAAAAAAATGCATTTCTCCAGACTACAGAAATCAGGAATATGCGCTTGATTAGGCAAGTATTCTCACTACATCCAAACCTTGGCTACATTCAGACGCCTACGTATCAACAAACCGCGAACGAATGCATCTGCTTCATATTTGCCCTGTATAGTGCTGCCATAGTTTTTCTCTTTAAAGAACTTGGTTTCGTAGTCAAAGTAATCTTCCACAGTTTGACGAGAAGTGACTAAGAAAATTCACGCTACTTGACAGTATGACAACTTGCTTCCTGTAGCGGCTATAAACATCGCAACTAATCACTGAGAAATAAAAAAACTTGACCTCTCTGAAAAGCCTGTACAAGTCTAAGCCTAAGAGTCAGGAATCGGTAATTGTGTGTGATACGCTTGCTTTTGCGCAAAAAGCTTACGCAGTTCGTGTACATCACATGAGAACTTACTTCCGACCATTTATTGTTTTCGCTTCCATATGAGGGATGCCGCTTTTTTAATTCCGCAGATCGCCAAAACCAAAGATCTACCCGGACATCCTCACCCATATCGGCGAAACACCAATGGTTCGTGTCAACAGGATCGGCCAAGAATACGGCCTGGAGTGCGAGCTATGTGAGTGCTTTACCCTATTCTCTTGTTGCTAAGCAGAAGCGTACGAAGACCCTAAAGAACCATTGAGACAGTGTGATGTTTCTAGAGCCTATTTTCTGACTTTGGTACTCGGAGAATACGGTCAGTATGTTTCTAACGTCCCTACTTTTCGCTGATCTCAAGCTGATAGCTTTAATCTGTCGTATCTGTCCAAATTATATTTTAGCTTTATGATGAAAGGATTACGTAGTTTATTTTCTTCCCTGCAAAGAATGCGCGTGCAGTACAAGAACACTTGTAGAGAAAAAGGGATAGAGAGAGAGAGAGAGAGAGAGAGAGAGAGCAGCGCACCAGTCCCAGCTAAGCACCGTCGGTTCCGTTTACTCGTAGCCTCTCCATGCGGGGCCACATTTGCTTGAGAGTGCTTTCCAAGTTGATGCGAAGCTGGCCGCATTTCTAGGTAAAACACGATGCGGGGAAAGTTGGTGCATGGTTTGCAGAAAAAATAAAGCGCCGAACTGGATAGCACAGAGGAAGAGACGACGAAACAGGCACTACTTGCAATCAATCCACGAGTGGGAGTCGACCCCGCGGTGGAGCGAACGGATCAGGTTCTCAGGACGCTGCTCGAGACCACTAGATTGTCGGCACAGCCGAACAAGCCTCGGCTTAAACTGCACCGCACTCTCGCGCTGCACATTGCAGAGCGTCGTCTTATGAACTTCAGCCTGCTCCGTCCGGCGGCAATGCCCCTCATCGTCGTCTTCTACATATCACAAATCCGTGCCTTCCCACTGATTGCGCAACCAAAATTAGACCCATCCTCGAAAGTTAGCCTTGGCCGAATCGATGCCCAACCATAATTGAGCGTGCCCGACACGATGATGACGTCCAAATTTGGCCCGGAGCAGTACCAAAATTTGGCCCGGGCCAGCCCCAAAATTCCACCTTGACCAGTTTTGACTAAAATCGATGTCCAACCGTAACTGACCGAGCCCGACACGTCGGAAACCTCCAAATTTGGCCCGAGCCACCGCCAAAATGCTATCGCTCGACCTTTGGGTATAACCGTGATTAAACACTGCCTACTCTTTTTTTCGAGAGCACACGTGCCAATGAACTTTTGCTGTCGATAGTAGTTCATTACACAAAATGGTGCTTTATTTTTATGTCGAAATGTCGCTTGGTTTCGAGGTTAATTATGAAAATCACATACGATTACATTTCGCTTAGACAAACTTTACGGTGAGGGAACTATTCGCGCTTGTGGCCTTCGTGTGCTTCTGTCTCAGTGCGCCAAAAGTGCTAATCGTTTCCCATGCTGTGCTCTCATGCACAGTGGCTAAGTGCGAATTCTTCAACCCTGGAGGCAGTATCAAGGACCGCATTGGGCTTCGAATGGTGGAGGAAGCCGAGCGAGATGGTGTTCTCAAACCAGGCTCTGTCATCATCGAACCGACCTCTGGAAACACCGGTAAAAAACTTTCTCTGAATTCACTAGATGCGAGTTTTTTCAATCGTGTCCGTGTCTGTTGGTGTTTCTTCATTACATGTTCGTGGTTTATGCTGCAGTTATGTCTCAATCAAGCGTGTCGGTCGAGGCGAAATACAAAAACGCCCGAGTGCTGTCCGATGTCAGCCCTCGTTAAGTAACCCCAGGCGGTGTACGTTAATCCGGAGCCCTCCACTACGACATCCCTCGTAGTCCACGCGTCACTTCTCGCAGTGTGCACACCTTCCTTACACAACAGCTTTTGCCTCGCAAAACAAGAAAAACCTACATGTGAGCTATGTATGCTAACTATAGAAAACTCCATTTTATATTCATGCATAAAAGTCGAGAAACGAAAACAAAATACTCTACGTAATTTTATAACGAACATACATATCCCTTTACACACCAGTTTGCTCCTGGGAGATAATTCACTTGTCGAAATTTTATCTGTTTCGTTTCTTGAAAGAGTAAAAAATCGTGAACAATTTATAACATCCTAAAAACTTCATTTCTTACTCACTAAGCAAACACACGAAACCTTAATTTTGGCGCATGATAGCATTACTTGCTTATTTGCCATAAAGCACAGCACAACGCACTTGTATGACGCTTTGGGACGTTGAGCACCACAATTTACAGTTTTGTATTAGGATGCATTCAAAAGGATGAATATACTGGCGGGTTCGTGCTTGCTCACCTTGAGCAAAATGAAGCGCATCAGGTGTGGTGCTGATTGGAGGAATGATATAAAGGTGAGTGCATGTTCCCGCGTAAGTCGCGCACTGCACGTTTCCGAGCGCAGGGCTGACGTGATGCGTGCCTCACTCCTCGCTCGCGCCGCAGGCATCGGGGTGGCAATGGCCGCGGCCATCCGGGGCTACCGCTGCATCATCGTGCTGCCTGAGAAGATGAGCCGCGAGAAAGTGGACGTGCTGCGAGCGCTGGGCGCCGAGATCGTGCGCACGCCCACCAGTGCGCGCTACGACTCGCCCGAGTCGCACATCTCGGTCGCCTTCAGCCTCTGCCGCGAAATCCCCAACGCCGTCATTCTGGACCAGGTGGGCCTCCGCTCCTCTTTATAGTTCGGCGGCTGGTCCGAGTGCATGCGAGAGGGAGAAAGAGGGGGGGGGGGCATCTTTAGACGCACAGAGTTCGGTGTGCGGTGCTCTGTGACTTTTGAGACTACTATCTTCCACAGCACTAAACACTGAGTAGGTGGCGATACTTGAAACAATGGAAATACCTGAAGCATTTTAAACAAACTGGGAACAGTGTTGTATACGGAAGTGTGCCATCTAGTGTACCCGCAGACAAGGAAGGTAAGCTCCTTGAAAAGCTATCATCGATCTCAAATTACAAATGGCGATGAAACAAGTCCGGCGATAGGGGAAGACCTAGTAGATATTTAGTCAGCAACTTTTAGTGGTTACAGCTGCTTGGGCGTCGAAATGTTTGTCTTGTTGTCCATGTGTCCGCGTTCTTTTGCATTCAATATCGCAGCAAGTCTTTCAGGCTTCAAATGTAGCACTAACTACCCTGCATTCAATCGCTGCTGCTTTAGTAACGCTTTTCGTCTAGCCCATTATCGACAAGCCAGCTTGTGAACTGATAATGGGCACTATAGCGGTCATATATATGTTGGTGTTTAATACACACGCCAAAAACTTTGTGTGGATACGCAAAACGTACAGGTGCCGCCGCGGTGGCTCAGCGGTTATGGTGCTCGGTTGCTGACCCGAAAGACGCGGGTTCGATTCCGGCCGCGGCGGTTGAATTTGTATGAAGGCGAAATTCTAGAGGCCCATGTACTGTTCGATGTCAGTGCACGTTAAAGAACCTCAGGTGGTCAAAATTTCCGGAGCCCTTCACTACGGCGTCCCTCATAGCCTGAGTTGCTTTAGGACGTTAAACCCCATAAACCAAACCAAACCAAACCAAAACGTGCAGGCATGGGCCGTCGTCAGGATCAGTGCATGTACCATCAGCAAGAAATGAAACGCAAACAAGACAATTCAGCCACGGACCGCAAAATGAGGATCTCTTAGCTGGGAGAACCTCAATAGTAGCGGAGGGCAAATTCACTTTGAAGGCGCGAAGACTGTCCTTTAGAACCGTTAACCTTACTTGTATTTCCTCGACAGGAGCTAATATGCTGGCGCTTTTGTGTTGACCGTTCAGGCATAGCACGCTTGTAGAAGGCGCCGCTTCGGTGGCGTAGCTTCAACTGCAAGGCAACAGAAAGTTGACCAGAGTATAAGCAGTGGCAGCAAAACGACAAGGAAGCAATTTTCACTGCGAGCGCTGAATGCCAAGCGTACGCTTTCCTGTTTACCGAAGAATGCTCACTCGCTATTATTTCGGTGTGCTGGTTCCTGTCTTGAGGCACTTGATGTGTATTTTTCTTTAAGGCCAGCTGAACTCATTCTGTACCGTAGCCATTGAGCGTGGTTCAAGGGTGGTTCATAGGTCATTTCAATGCTACCACACTCTCAACATAAAGGAGTGAACAGGGAGTGAAGTTGTCCTCCAGCGCAGACCCTTGTGTGAGCTAGAGGACAATGCAGCCAATGCAGTACTAACATCCGTGCTGTCGCTCCAACTAGCCCATTTCTAAACGTTGTTGGCAGTATGGATCCATGTGCTCCCTTGTGGTGCGTTCCTGCTTTAGCCCCTGCAGCAGACCTATAAGATTTTGCTCTTACTTGTACTACACAATCTGTTAAATACATGCCACTGCAGTACCGTAACCCGGGCAATCCGCTGGCCCACTACGACACGACAGCTGAGGAGATCCTGGAGCAGTGCGGCGGCCATGTGGACATGGTGGTCATGGGAGCAGGCACAGGCGGCACCGCCACAGGCGTTGCGCGGAAACTCAAGGAGCGCTTGCCGAATGTCCAGGTGAGCGGGATATGAGAAGTATCGAAAATTGTACTCTAGTTTAGCCAGCACGTCACGGGAAATGTGTGCAACAAAAGAGAATGTGCCTGCTGAAAACATTCCATGGAAATTGGTCGGCGGAAATCGCTTGGCCACCGTCGTAAAGCCTGCAAGCGCGAGAAAACGGTAGCCGAGAAACGGGGACTGCTGAATGAGAGCGGATGGAATGGTGGTGAGCAACGGATCTCATTTTGTAGCTCTGTTTAGGGGGTAGGCGTAACACATTTCACGTTCTTCAGGGGAAGTAATCCGGCTAGTGACACTAGAGATGCCAGCAGCATGGAGCGAAGCAAGAGCAGTCTCCTCCACAGAAATGTCAAACAATGGATGTCCGAAGAGCACAGGAAGACTCGAAAATGATGCGCAACAGAGTTCAGCAGTTCACGTTTGCATTTCTTGGTTTTCGCAAGCAGCAACTTTCGGTTCCTGTGCTTCAGA
Source organism: Amblyomma mixtum (assembly GCF_055824585.1). Lineage (NCBI taxonomy): Eukaryota > Metazoa > Arthropoda > Arachnida > Ixodida > Ixodidae > Amblyomma > Amblyomma mixtum. The sequence continues at coordinate 16,370,590 of NC_143018.1, forward strand.
AGCAATAAGTTTGAAGTTAAAATAGCACTCGTGTTTTGTGCCTACATGCTTGTCTGGTGTAAGGGTTTTTTTTTTTTTTACGTGTAAGCATGGAGAAGCAGTGGTCAGCCGAATACGCCTCATAGAACGTTTCGCCCGCTGCACTTTTTGAATTCCGGTTCCTTCTGTTATACAAACTAGGTTATGTTAATCTATGTGCACACTGCTTTCTCATATGTTGCATGCTGCGATCTAGTGTTTCAATCTTTAATCTACGCCAGAGCGTGTTTGTTACTTCTGTCTGTAGGTGCCAGGTGTGTACATTTTAATGACTACTGTACCTTGTGCTATTTTGTTATACGCTTTACTGTTCGTATCTCAAATCTTTTATGCAAGAAAATGAATGAACAGAATGTTGTTCTCAACTGCCATTTGACCTTTTCCCTTCCGTGCATCTACAACGAATTTCGGTATATCAAACACTCGAATACAGAACGTAATTTGGGGCTTCACATCTGTCCTCGCAGATCGTTGGCGTTGACCCGCACGGTTCGGAGCTGGCCCTTGACGCCGAACCCAACGACACATCTGCGACGATGTACGAGGTCGAAGGCATCGGCTACGACTTTGTGCCCACTGTTCTTGACAGAAGTGTAAGCACTCATCCCCATCCTGTTGTCTCACGCAGCATGAAAAAAGTGTACAACATTCACTCATGTAGCGTGTGCAACTAGTGAAGGAAGGAGATCGGATTCACGGGCGGAGAACCTGCACTCCTGAACATGTTGCGTTCCCGTGAACGTGAGACAGTGCCCACATTGGTATGCATGTGCAACCACTGAGGCTTCGTTACCTTGAAAGAAGGGCGCTTAGGACTACGCAGCACCATAACTGAAGAACGAATAATTTTATTTTGCACTGTGCGCTGTGCTCACAAAAGAAGAGAAAAAGAGGCAGCATGGACGAAGCGTAGACTGTCGATTAGTAGTAGTCTCTTTTTCGTGTCGTCGTTTGAGAGCACAGCTGAGTGCAAAATGAATGAAAACCAAGCCCAATTTGTTGCATCATTTGGCATTATTAAGTGTACGCATAACGTTTTGAATACGACATACACTGAGGTCTCCATTTATCACGCCATTGATTTCATCCATGTCGATTCTGGAAAAAAAAGAATGTTATTCCGTTCATTTCGGGTAATATGAGAAAATCGGCACTGAGAAACCAAATACACACTTAACACTTACCGTTAGGAGCCTTTTGTGCAGTTATGCAGGTGCAGTAACATAAGTACACGTCATTCTTGATACAACACAGTTCCAAACCATCATTTTCATTACAGTTGCTGTATGCGTTTTGACGTTTTGAGTTTAGGTTTGGTTTATGGGGTTTAACGTCCCAAAGCGACTAAGGCTATGAGAGACGCCGTAGTGGAGGGCTCCAGAAATTTCGACCACCTGGGGTTCTTTAACGTGCACTGACATCGCACAGTACACGGGCCTCGAATTTCTCCTCCAAAGAAATTCAGCCGCCGCGGCCGGGATCGAACCCGCGTCTTTCGGGCCAGCAGCCGAGCACCATAGCCACTGAGCCACCGCGGCGGCTTGTTTTGAGTTTAGTTTAGTTTATGGGGTTTAACGTCCCAAAGCGACTCAGGCTATGAGAGACGCCGTAGTGAAGGGCCCCGGAAATTTCGATCACCTGGTGTTCTCAGTGATATCCTCGGAGTGGCATCTGAACCTGAAGCGCGCAGTCTGGTAGGACTTTGATATAGTTGAAATAAAACAGCTGTTAGACTTATGGCCAACGTTCCGCTGTAGCCACTGCTGCACCTTAAGGACTTTTCTTTACCCCGTAACGCCTCAGGGGCACATAGAGGTTAGCAGGTAGTGAACGCTTTTTTTTTTTTGTAAGCGGTAACAGGTAAGACTATATTCCAGAAACCTCAGTTAAGACTATTTGCCGCTATCTCTGAATGACAGTCTAGCTGAACGAACGCGACAGCGTCATCTCCGAGTACGCGGCGTTGTGGACGGTAAATATGTGACCACGAGGAGACTGAGAGTGAAAGTGGCGCCGCCTAGTATGCTGCACTGTCACTGACGGGCGACCTCACCGGTCGCGAAGCTTGTTAGGGCACAAACAAAGCTAGTGGCCCCGGGCTGCGTAGGCCGCGTCGTTGTCTGCGATGAGAGCCAAATAAGCGTAATGCGCAAAGTGAACGCATCGTAGGCAGCCCGCTGTTATACTGACATTTTTTTCTTTCCTCCTCCATCTAATGAGAGAATCCACCACGACACACTGCGCACGACAAGAGTGGACATAAAAAACGAAAAGAGAGAGAAAGGAATTTTAATGAGGGAAAGGTGGAGAGGTCGGCCGGTGGTAACATGGCCCTGGCCTGCTACTCCACACAGGGGGAAGGGAAGAGGAGGAAAAGGAAAGTGCGAATGAAGGCTGATGATGGCATAATACAATGAGTTTCTCGGGTGATGTCTACACACACACAGACAAGCAGAAAACGCAATGCGCTCGATGTCTTCCTGTCTTTTCCTTTTCTTTGTCTCGTCCTCTTGTGCAGTGTATTTCACGATTAGCTACTAACAAGCCATACACGTTCCACGCTCCATAGCGAAGCGAACATCGCTGTTTGGTAAGCATCTCAAGCAGGACTTCGAGAAAAAGGTTGGATAGAAAGTATATATGGGGGATAAATTTTTTTTTCGTGTTTCTTGTGTGAAGTAATGCCCGGAATATAAGTGAACATGAATCGCCGCGTAGAATTCATCTGTGCCCGATAGATAATTGGATTCATTCTTTTTTCTCGTATAATTTAGGCTTCGATTTCAACAACCGAATGGCAGTGAGCTCACAGATGATTTGAAGTCACACGAGGTATATACACTTGCGCTCACCTGGCCCATGCAGGAGCTGGGATGACATCCAGGGAACAAACTGCTGTTATATCACAGCTTTTGTATGCCTCATGCGCCATCAACCTCACTTGTGACGTCATAACCTTGTGTCGTCAACCTCAAATTGCGACGTCTTATCTCAGGATCCGCTTGGCTCCTGAAGCTGAAGCCAGAACTAGATGGAAAAAAAATTCAATTATAAGTTATTTATGGGGGCGCAATTGAATTCGTGCTGATCCATGTTTAGTAGTGTCTTGCACACTATTACGAAGGAAAAAAACGCGTAACAAAAAGATTGCCGTTCATCAGCGCTCATTGGATCTTCGCATCCGTGCGTGACTGTGCTACAGGAGACAATTTATAATTCTGAGCCGAAAAATAGATCCGACGGGACTTTGCCTAGGCCTTCAGAAATAAAGTAAATCATAAACACGGCTAAATACTTTGTCTAATCCTTTTTCCCGTCATAAATAACGTCTACTTCCCAATTTGGGCTTGTGGCGAAAACAGTTCGTTATACAAAAGAACCAGTGGCGCTCACATCCTGCACGACAGCTGTTCAAGTGTACATAAAAAAAAAGTTGTCGTAAAAAAAATCTTCTATCCATTCTTCATATTAGCAACTTGCTATTGCAGCAAGTTACAAAGTGACACTGCTCAGCCGCTGAGCGTGTTCTTAATCTCGTCGCAGCTGGTTGACAAGTGGTACAAATGCAACGACAAGGATTCTTTCCTCATGGCGCGCAAGCTGATCCGACAGGAGGGACTGCTGTGCGGTGAGTGTGGCGTCACTCTGAGCCCTGGAACATCGCACTTCGCTTACCACAAGTAAGAACAGAACCCTGTGTGCGTATTACGGTCGTGGTTCCAAACTTCCATATCAGTGCCGTTCTCAGGAATGAAATACCGTATACCGCAACCAGCTTATCAGTGCCTGTGTAAAACGACATAAACACTTAGGATTCCTCCTCCCGCAGTCGCTTGCTTGAAACGAAGGTACCACTCAGGAATGGTGGCAGGCAGGTCAAAGCTGGCAGCGTACACTGTTAGCAAAAAATAAAATGTGAACAAGACATTTGAAACACGAACAACGAAATGAGATCTTGGCCCGAAGAAGGTCGAAGGCGAGAAGACTGTCCTTAAGAAGTGTTAACCGGCCATACTTTTATTTCCTCGCCAGGTGTTAATATATTTGCGCTTTTATATTGGCTCTTCAGCTGTCTTGTTTGTATTTCTTGTGCTGCTGACAGTGCACTCAGCGCTTTCCCTTATGGTCCTAGTGACCTGCGCGATTGAATACTTCCCTGGCATATTGGTGCGCTGGTCTGCATGCTTTCTTTGACGTCAATTGTGCGAACACATAAGAGACTGAATGTGGACTTTCATTGTAAACTGTGGTTCTACAAGTGACTATACGTCGCTCAGTCCCTCGGGAACGAGTGACCTGGAGAAGACACGCACCGGAGTGATTTAAACAATTTGTAATAGTACTGTTTTCTCCTCGTGTTTCGGTTCTGGTTTCCGCCGACATTTCCAGCTCTAAAAGGTGTTTCAAATTCGGTAGTACTAGCATAAATGTGTATTACAATTGCCCATGATGTGTGCCTTCGAAACGAAGCATGAAGTTCGTTGAACGCGCATTGGAATGTACCCGTGGGCATTTACTCTCGGAGACGAGACTGAGCGAAATTTGCGACATTTGTTGCGGTACTTGATGGGCATCTGTCTGTGCCGGCGTATGCAGGCGGCAGCAGTGGGTCGGCGATGATCGTGGCCGTGGTGGCGGCCAAGACCCTGACGGCCGGCCAGAAGTGCGTCGTGATCCTGCCTGACGGGGTGCGCAACTACATGACCAAGTTCCTCTCTGATAGCTGGATGGCCGAACGGGGCTTCATCTCTGTCTACTCGGAGATGAGCACCAAGCACTGGTAAGGCTCGTCTCGCGCCCAGGACACCTTTACTTGAGCTCAGTGACTTGGTTTCTGGTTAAATGTGATATGCTTCTAACCACATGCAGGAAGTTGTAGGCACCCTTTGGCCCGTAGCCACAACCTGCCCCTCCAGTCTGTTCAAAGCACTAACGAACAGGGACGCAAAGTCAAACGCCTTGTAAGCCCTAATTCTGTAGAAGCGAGAGTCGCTGAAGAAATGCACACTCGATTTTTCAGAAAACATTAGGGTTTCACAAATGTACCTGTGCTACTGGATGATCAGGTGAATTCTTCAGGCCTAGGCAACGTTCAAAAAGCATTGCTGATACCTACCTTCTCGCTCAGCCGATGAATGCAGCTTCTCGGCACGTGCCACCGGCTAAGCATATCGCGGCAGGTTAGCATGAGAGACCGCGTTAGTTGCGTCTGTTTGCGACATTTCAGTGTTCTGTTCTCGTGCAGCACATCCTGGTGTGCTGCCTTACATAGTGCGCTCTTCTCACACAAATCTCTCCTTATGTTGCGGACTTCTGAGCGCACTCGATGAGCAGGAAAAACGCTACGTGCTCACCCTCCCCGCCGTATTCATCTATTCTCGATACTTCTTGCACTCTTCCGACATCCTTCTCAATATATTCCGGAAGCCATACGAAGTTCTTCGGCGTCTGGCGTAAATAATTTCGACGCAAACATATCTATCATATGAGATGGCCAGGGGCAATTTTCAAATCTCCCATTCTTTTGTGCTAAATCCTGAGCAAACAGCTAACAAGGTGCAAATACCCTTAGATCATTGTGCCTGTTTCGCCGACTGGCCGGAACTTCGGGGGAACTTCTATTGAACTTAACGAGGCGTCACCGGCATGGACATTTCGCTGTTTCGGGAGCCGCAGCATCGAGAAAATGTACAGCTTAGCGCCTATATGCACTCTGCGGAACACGCCGCGCCGACTTCCATGCCCACTATGCGGGCTACTTCGATTCTCAGCACCCTTTGGGTAAAGCCTGCTCGACCATGTGCCTAACTTGCATCTTGCTAATAGAAACATCGTTATGGCGCGGAAACAGACAGGTGTAAGCTGAAATGCTGAACTTCACATAGCAAGCGCTTATCATATTTCCATTAAACATGCTTAGCGAATTATCGTCAGCACCCACTCAGGTAGCGGCACGAATTATCGACTTTGCTAGTGTAAGCTTATATATGTCCATACGTAGAAGACGGAAAAAGTTTTCTATTTATTGCCATGAGCTCGTGTGGTCGGATACCATTTGCTGCGCCACTGACGCGATCCTGTAACTCAAGTCTTCGAAATCCGCCGGGCAAAACAAATACTTAACTATTGCGCATACATTCTTTATGCGCATCGTAGGAGTTCCTTAAGTCTGGGTATGCGACAGAAAGTTTTTGTCGCTGAATGTTGAATTGATTCCAATGTTTCAAGTGTGTCGTAGTGACCTCCCCACCTCTCTAATCTTGTAATTTCGGTGTAGCAAGCGAACCAAGCCCTGCGCAAAGGCTTGACATTGAGCTCCTGCCTTCACACTGCATGGGATTCAAATTCTCGTAGAGTTTAGTATTGTTCTTCACTGTTGCGCTGCCTTACTTTCCTCCATAACGTCAGTTCCCTCAGGACCGTCTGTAATTAGCTTGCGCTTGGGCTGCTGTGACCCACAAATTCAAAAGTCCATCCTGGTTAGACCAAGACACTCATTACCATGCGTGGTCGCCATGTATACGTTTCCTTTGTCCTTCATTTGCTCTGTTTCCCCCTTCACCACTTCCCTCACGATGTGCTTAAAAGGATTCACATTGAGCACAACGTTTATCACGCCTTTCGTCTCTTCATATACTTTCCTCCTCCTCCGCATCTGCAACATGCGACTGTTCCTTCTCTCCCCTTGCGAAGCCAGCGCGCAAACCACTGACTTTTTGTTCGAAATTCTAGACATCACAGGCAGAAGTAAGTCTAGCGTGAGAGCATACTGTCCTCGCAGTGCTCAGCAAGGAACAGACAGACTGTAGGCTGAGGTCGATAGAAGACCTCGCCTGCACTACTACCGTATCGCGGGTGACTAATCAAATCCAATCGAAAATAAAAGTGGCCATAGTACCAAAAAGAGATTTAGAAATGTGATTAAGCTGAAAAGGAGAGAGGTTAAGGGGATCAAAGAAGAAAAGAGAGGTGCAGTTGGGCCATTCATTAGACGCCCCAGATGCCTCCAATAAACTTTTCTTCTGTCTTCCTCATTGTTCCTCCTCTGAAATCCTCGTTGGTACGTAGGAAACGTCTCCTCCGGCACGTAAATTTGCTAGATGGGACTTTGCCGCCGCGGTGGCTTAGTGGTTATGGTGCTCGGCTGCTGACCCGAAAGACGCGGGTTCGATCCCGGCCGCGGCGGTTGAATTTCTTTGGAGGAGAAATTCTAGAGGCCCGTGTACTGTGCGATGTCAGTGCGCGTTAAAGAACCCGAGGTGGTCGAAATTTCCGGAGCCCTCCACTACGGCGTCTCTCATAGCCTTAGTCGCTTTGGGACGTTAAACCCCATAAACCAAAACCAAACTAAACCAGATGTGACTTTGTCCACGATAGATGTCCTTTTTCAGATTACCCTTGCTCTTTGTCTCTGTTTACAGAATGTGCCGTAGGTTTATGCTTTGTTTTCTTGTCTGGCTGATCCTTGCCGCAGCTTCTGTGCCAGTATGGGATATCTCTCGATCTCCCCTTGAAATGTCATAAGCTAACCATGCATGCGTTGCATGGTAAATGTCTGCTGATTTTGTTGTGTTGGTTGGATTACTTCGCTCGGCTGCGTTGCCCTCGCTGTAGCTTAATTAGGTAGAGCATCGTTTCCTTCTTCTCCCCCGATGCCTCTGGTCGGCGTCTGTGGAACGTGCAGGTGGTGGAACCAGACGGTGCGCTCACTGCGACTGCGCATCCCGCTGACGGTGACTCCCTCCGTGACCTGCCAGGACGCCGTGGAACTGATGAGCCGAGAGGGCATCGACCAGGTGCCCGTCGTCGAGGAGAGCGGGTAAGCGATTTGCCCTTCGCCGTAGCGTGCGCCTGCTGCACAGCGGGTATACAATGAAAGGGACACACAGTGACGCCGCGAAAGTCTTGGCAGTTTTGTTTCCGTAGGAATCACTAGAGGGTTCTCTCACAGCCGCTGCCCTCACCGCTAGATCCCGTCCCTAGTAACATTCGGTGTAGTAAAGGGCGTTCCACATCCGCCGCTATGGCAAAGTGTGTCAGTGGTGAACAGTCTCAAGGTTAGGTTACAGGCAACATAAATAAACCCGAAAGTAGAAGGTTGAACACCCGCCGCCGTAGCTCGGATTACCGCGCGTGACAGGAGGAGTTGGGGGGTTCGGATCCCTCATCTGGCATGTGGCTCTCTTTTCTTCTACTGTCTAACCAGTTAATTTTAAAGTAAATGTGATTGTACTACTTATGATGAACGCCGTATATTAATTAAAAAAAAACATTCCTATATTCCGGCCTTGGTTTCAACAACTGTTGGCTATATTCATTGTAACGGTAGGAAGGCGGTCAGACTTCTGTAACCAAGCCGCCGCTGCGTCTCAGTTGTCATGGCGCTCGGCTGCTGACCCGGAAGACGCGGGTTCGATGCCGGCCGCGGAGGTCGCATTTCGATGGAGGCGAAATGTTAGAGGCCCTTGTACTGTGCGATGTCAGTGCACGTTCAAGAACCCAAGGTGGTTTTAATTATACAAGCCCTTCACTACGGTGTCCCCCATAGCTTGAGCCGCTTTGGGGCTTTAAAACCCGTAAAACTAACCTCGGAGAGAATTCACTTGTCGAAATTTCCTGCATTTTTAGTTTCCTTAAAAGAAGCAATGCTCCTAAACAAGTTATATTATCTTAAAAACCTTTTAATCCTTAACACATAAACCTGGCGCTTAGCACATGAACTATGTGCCATAAAACAACACAGCGCACTCGCTGTTTCGCTGACCGCTCGCCTATCCAGGGCCCGTATTACGGAACTGTGAAATCAAAAACTTGTAAAAAATTGTCAAAAAGCCCCGCCGTAGCCGCGCTCCTATTGGTTGGCCGTGGCCGGCGGCCATGTTGCTTTCTTGCGTCATGGGTGGCTGTCGTGTACGTCACGGACATGACAGAAGTGGTGACGTTGCACAGCTAATTATGCAGGCACATTTTGACGTTTTTTTTTTTTTGACGGCTTCGAGGCGGTCAAAATTCGACCGTTGAGTTTTTGACAGAAAATGGCGGCGGCGGCAGCGGCGGCGGCAGCGGCGGCGTATGTGGCTGTAAGACTGAGGCGGCTGCGGCGACGCGAGCAACGGCGAAGGAGGGCGCACGAAGACGCGTTTGACTTGCCGGACGAGCTGTTCCGACGCCTTTTTCGACTGGAGAAGCAGACTGCGGTGTGGCTGTGCGACGAACTCGCCGATGAATTGGGAGGTGTGCGTGCGAGCGCGCTGTCGGTGCAGCGGCGGGTGCTGTGTGCACAGCGGTTATTTGCGACCGGCGGCTTTCATGCAAGCTTCGGCAGCCGACGTCACCTCTGTGCCACAGCTACATACAAATAAAACATTCTTATGCTGGCAAAAGACTTTATTTTCCCCTGCAAATTGCACTTCGTGGTCGTCTTCTGTTCGCCGGTCGAGGAAAAAGAAACAGACGACCACGCATCACATACTGCAAACGCTTCACGCTTTTGTCGTCGATCGTAAGAGCCGAATAACACAGACCTTAACAAGTTGGCTTCGTCGATTTTTCCGCACTTAGATCAATCACACAGTACCTTGATTTTCGACGCCGCGTAAGAAAACAGTATCAAGGCGTGGAACAGCTGTTTCCGTGCAAAGCGGCTTGTTGACGTTTTACCGCCGTCTGCGCACCCCTGCGGCAGCAAAAGTTGCGCACTAGCAAATTTAATAGCCTAACTTCTTGCGCTTCTTGTTTTTCTTGATATTTTTCAGGTTTAAATATAATTTTTTTGAAAAATAAAATCATAATTATGTTTATCGTTGTGCATTTCTTTACTCTTTTAGCAAAAATTTAGCAGACGGTCTCTCGTCGTGCAGACAAATGCTTCGGGGCGCCGCTCTGCTGTAATTGGCTGATTCCTCGTTGCGTCAATTTTGCGTCAGGCGTCGACGTCACATCGTTTCGTCATTTTGACGTCACTGTCAATAACGTTTGACAGAATTTTGACAGAATTCCGTAATACGGGCCCAGCTCTTGCTGCGTCTTACCATCTAGCAGAATTCTGTGGCGCAGTGTGTGGGATTGGAAAAGTTGGAGTCATGCGTGGGCACAAACTATGGCTCGATTATTATTTGTGTTCATTGGCGTGTAGTTACACATTTATTAAGAACTGAGTTCCGAGAGCGCCCTTACTGTGAAGCGCGCTTCAAGAAAATAGATTATCGGCATCGTCTGCGGCGTTGCTCGTAGCGAGCGGCTTTTTGTGCGAGTAAATTGTTTGTTGTAAGTGTGGAGGGGCCACTCGAATGTGCTTACCACGCTATGAAGCAGGTCATTGTTGTAACTTGTGCACCGTCACCGTCAGCTAACAGTAATTGACTAAGGAGATGCTTGATATTTGTATTTAAATTTATTGTCTAACTATTAGCTGGTAACCAACTTTCAAAAGCGATATTTTATTGCCAACTTATTTAACAGAACATATTGCTCTTACGACTTGTAATATTTTTCCGAAACAAGCATTGGTTAATGCTTGTTAAGATTGAGAATGAATTGCACAGCCAGGCTACAATGCCTTTCCTTCAAGAAGACTGGCCCGTTCTTGAAAAAGGCTGTTCGCAGCGTGTAGTTACCTCTTTTACAGACAAGTTGTACTATTTCCCCCCAACCCACCTTTAACCAAACGACCGCACTCGGATCTTGATTTCAGAACTTCTTATCAGGAATTTCAAATAGAGTCGTACTGAAGAGTGCGTGATTCTCTAGTGATTCTCTAGTGATTCTGCTCTAATGCAAATCACAACGCTATGCCCGTTCTATCCTCGCGAAAAAATTAATAAATGCGCCGTATAAAATCTTTCCTTTGCGGGTTTTATAGCTATTCTGGATCGCCATTGTTTTCAGAGCGGTGATTGGAATGGTTTCACTGGGCAACCTAATGTCGAAGATACTGGCGCGTCGCATCGACTCCACCACCCCTGTATCAAAGGCTGCCTATGACCAGTTCAGAAAGGCAAGTGAAAATATTCGCCATTGTCCACATCACTATTTCTTACTAGTATTTTATGTCACTATAACCTGCACTGGACCTACAGTGGACGTTGGTTCTGTGCGTGCGCAAATTGTGGTTTGCTATTTTTTTTACGACGAGAGTCTTTGATGGCAGTCCTCTGTATCGTCGTGTATACTGAAGCCCGTTGTAGGTTTAGCTGCGTCCTCGGCTTCGCTTCGCTTTGCTTGGTGCCTAAGTGTATCGGTATCAAGCCAAACTGAGATGGAGAGAGAGAAAGAAGACGAAAGAAGAGAAGGAGTCTTAAGAGAAAAAGAAGTAAAGGGAGCGAAAATGGAGAGACGCCGTTGTTGAGGGAGATATGGATAGATAAAAAATATATATTGCTGGCTAAACAAGGCTACGGCTGTCGTCAAATCATTGGACTAAGCGGTAGCCTAGTTTAGTAATTCTTTTTACTTTATTGTACTAGTCAGTCTCGTCGATGTGTATTCTCAGCTACGGTGTTCTGGGAAGATGGGAGCACTGTGTGCCTGGATGAAGGCGCGTTAGGCAAAGCGGAGCCCTGCTTCAATGTTGATTTGCCGTGCAGTAGTATGTGTAACGATTACAACGCCCAGACAGCAGGATGTAGGCCCTAGCAGCAAGTAAAAGGGCTGTTAGTTGTTCTGCGGGCAGGGCATGGCTTGAACTAACCAAACCTTGGAGCACCACAGTGGCGCCACACAGTGAAACAAGAAAGGACAGGATCAAGTCCTTCTCTGCTTCTGTGTTTCTTTCGTTTTTGTGGTGCTCCACATAATGAACCCCTACGAACTCAACCGTGAAACTTTCCACCGTTCTCTTGAACCAAAACCATGCCATGTCTTGATGTTCGACAGTTTCCGTCACCTTCCTATTTCCTTGCTTTGCCTAATTCACTTGCGCACTTTTCAGAGCTATGCATATCAAGCTATGCGCTATTTAAATGCACTTCCACCAGCCTCCAAACGTACAATCGGGGACAAAAGTGGAATACTCCACGCGGCGGGAGCCGGAGCAATGGAAAACCGGCATTTTGGCGAGCTAAAGCACGAAACATTAAAACGAGCCAAACGACATGCCTGCTGATAATAAAGGTCACGTATTGGCGGTCTTGATACGAGATGCCGCCTGTAGATGGCGTTTCAATGCAGTTTTACGTTACAATACAATGCAGTTTTGCTTACATTACAAGGCCACGAAATACCCAGAGTGGCCGAATAAAAATTCCTCTGGATATGGCTCAACGAAAGGCAGACATACAAGGAAAAGCATGAACAGGCTCTTAGGGCAAAAGGACGAAGAGACGTCGGGACAATGAAACATAGGGCATTATGGGGGTACAACAAATATGAAGTACTGAGAGGTATTTGAAAAGGAATAATGGTGCCGGGGCTTAACTTTCGGGAATGCGGTTCTGTGCTTAGGGGCAGAAAGTCAGTCGAGATTAGACGTAAATCAATGAGCTGTTGGAAGATTAGCACTAGGTGCCCACGGCAAAACCACAATCGAAGCAGTACAAGGGGATATGGGCTGAGCATCGTTCGAAGCACGGGAAGCTAAGAGTAAGATACTATATGAAGAACGACTGAGGACATTTGACGGTAACAGGTGGGCAACTAAAATATTTAAATGCTTATACAGAAAGAGCGTTGAATCAATGGCGGAAAAGAACTAGGAAACTAACAAGTAAGTATGCCGGACACGAGGACGTGGAAAGAAGAGCATTAAACGACAGGTTAAAAACGCGGAAGTTAAAAATTGGATTAATTCAATGGAAAAGAAGCATAATGTAGAACTATATCGATACTGGAAAAGGCAGATCAGGAAAGACATTTTCTATGGAAACTCAAGAGGCAGTGCCCTACTCTTTGAAGCTAGGTCAGGGTGTCTTAGAACGCGCAGCTGCAAAAAAAAAATTGAACGAAGATGATGACACATGTGCAGTGTGTGGTAGATCTGTAGAAACAATTGAACACCTCACACCCAAATGTAGTGGTAACCATCCGGATTTCGATGCAGGCACAGTCACTCTTCCTGAGGCCTTAGGGTTTAAAGATAACAATGCTCATGTAAATAAATCTGCAGTGGAAGTTAACAAAAAGTCATCGGGAGATTGGTGGCTGAAATTCAGAGAGGTGACATAAGGTTAGAAGTGTAGGAAACAGTAGTGAAAGAAGGTGGCGAGTCTTAATGAGAATTAACAGCACAGTACGACAAAAATAAAAGAAAACAAAGCTCAGCATGTTGGCAATTGCCACCACCTCGTTTCAAAGGGGACACTCCGATCCGTACGTCCGTCAATCAATCAATCAATCAATCAATCAATCAATCAATCAATCAATCAATCAATCAATCAATCAATCAATCAATCAATCAATCAATCAATCAATCAATCAATCAATCAATCCACCAATCCATCCATCAATCAATCCATCAATCCATCAATCAATCAATAAATCAATCCATCAGTCAATCAATCCATCAGTCAATCAATCGATCAATCCATCAATCAATCAATCCATCAATCAATCCATCAATCAATCAATCCAACAATCAATCCATCCATCCATCAATCAATCAATCAATCAATCAATCCATCAATCAATCCATCAATCCATCAATGAATCCATCAATCCATCAATGAATCCATCAATCCATCACTCAATCAATCAATCAATCCATCCATCAATCCATCCATCCGTTGCTCCGGCTCCCGCCGCGTGCAGTATACCACTTTTGTCCCCGATAGTACATTTATCCCTACAATTTCCTACGTATATCATGCATAGTACAATTTCTACTAAGAAAAATATGGCAATTTTTGCTCGCAGACTGCGCTGCTCCACAAAGAGCATACGTTTCCCGCATATTTCTCACATCAGAATCGAGGTGTGAGTCAGGGATTGCATAATGCTTGTGTAAGATTGGAGACTATAAAAAAATTATGACCCACTGGAAGGACAATTTACCGTTTCAAAGAGTGTTCCGCTAGTTCAGCAGGTAATGGAATTGTTTTAAATTTTGCTATTGTAACACCAGTACTAGAAGGCCGTGTACTGTGCGATGTCAGTGCACGTTAACGACAGATGGTCGAAATTTTCCGCAGCCGTCCACTACGGCGTCCCTCGTAGCCTGAGTTGCTTTGGGACCTTAAACCCCATAAACCAAACCAACCATTAACAGAATTGCCTAAGTACGCATGCGTAGTTGGGTCGTTTTAAAACGGGCAAAAATAAACTAATTTGGTGGTTTTAATTCGCAGTGCTATTCTCAATAAATATATCGCTTTTTAAATTTCATCAATTTAGGGGCCGCAAACGATGTAATTCCGAGCGTTCCGAACTTTCCTGCACCTTGTTTCACCGGCTGAAATATTGCAGCAATGCACGAAACCGGCCTTGTCTTTGGTTTTAGGTGACCCTGGACACGACGTTGGGCATGCTGTCCACCATGTTGGAGAACGGCCACTTCGCCCTGGTCGTCGCGGAGCAAGTGCAAGGTGACTCGATGCCCATTACATTAAATAACCTGGCAGAACAGAGAAGGATGCAGATTAGGGTGACCCGGCACTGAAGGCGACCTCAATCAATGTCCAAGCTTCATAAAGACAAATTTAAGCACCTCGCAATACTAAGCATGCTTCGATTCTAAGAACATCCTCGCATAATTGTGTTGTGGATCCGTGGCGGAAAAAAAAAAGTAAAAGGAGAGGAAATGGGGTGGTTGGTTTTGCTTAACTAGGTTACATGTTCGGTTTTATCACCGCAGTCCGCGTTGGGAACAAATAAATATGTCAACATCTATTCTGATGTACAGGCTCGCCACGTATGGACACACGAGCGGTCTGAATCGTCCTCTGGGAGATACGTGGTATGCGATGTCGATCTTTTTTCTAAGTGCTGGTGTCCATTCCACTCGGGTCAGTGGCGGCTGCTTCCTGTTTCGGGAATGAACGCGAACGAGTGTTGTAATTTAATGCATCGTTGCTGTGGGCCGGTATGCGCTATGTACTAGAATTGCCTGGGCTACAAAGCATTGCTACGAAAAGAAGCTAGAACAGGAGCAACTAGGAGACACGTACCTTATGGACTGTGTCTGGAGAGTGTTCGTGTTTTGTTTTCATTCTAGCGCCCTGCTGTTGCGTCGCTTTAGAGCGCATTTTTTTCTAGTACGGCATCGAGTTAGATCCGGGATTTTCAGTGGAAAGCAGGGTGCAAAAGAAAGCCCATATTTTAGTAATTCCTTGCTTTGTTTCAGTGGCCACAGGTGCATCCACGACCAAGGAGGTGGTCATTGGAATCGTGACCAACATCGACCTTCTACGTTTCATCACCAAGAGTGCCAAACCAAAGTCGGACACCAATATCAACGGCGTCAAAACAACCGACTAAACGAGTCTCTGCAGTCTTTTATGCGTACATATTGCGATCACTCAGTTAAGCCCTTGGGCGCGGCCGGGCAGCCACCAAACCACGTGACGTGACGTCAAGTGGTTTGGTGACGTCACCTCACGTGGTGACGTGACGTCACCAATCCACTTTAAAAAAAGAAAAAAAAAAGAAAAAAAAAGAACGGCTGAGCATGGTGGCGGTTGCCACCGCCCCGTTTCAAAGGGGGCGCTCCTATCCATCCATCCATCCATACGTCACGGAGGAAAAGCTGCGGAGAAAATCGAGGGCCGCCAAGCAATACCTCGCGCAAAAAGACCGCGCAATATGCAACGCATTCTTGGCTTAACCAAGCTAAGGCTGGGCAATTTTTTCAAATAAAGTTCCTTTTCTTTTGGTTTCATCCTCGCTTACGTATTCAGTTGTTTTTGTGACATCTATCCTGTGTAGAAAACAGACATCTTGTTTCCGTTCTTAAGCTCGGGATGGACTTCCGAGGTGTGCAATGCCCGAGATGTGCAGCCGGAAGTGCAATTTCCGCGCTTCTCTCTATCGGTTTCATGACATTTTCCCAATGAGAGCGGTACTCATTTTGCGCTTTGTCTCTTGATAGAAATTATAATAAGAGACCAAAACTGCAAGAGTAATGTTTTTCTTGGAAAGTAATTAGTAGATGGCACACTGTAGTGCTGAATTACTGGGCCATAATTGTACTGTGGCAAAAGCGTTAAACTGATTTTAGGGAAGAAATGCCGCAGTTAAGATTTTTGTTTTGACGAAAAATTTCCATAACATTCTTGTGGGCACCATTGACCCTATTCGAGGCACTACTTGGCCGTACTGTCCTCGCCTCATAAGAATGCATGACAAACAGTAAATGCTGTGCAAATGTCTTGAATTAAAACGGCAGGCAAATTTTCGCAATTTTATTTTACTTCGCCATTTATTTATTGTCAACCTTCCTGTCTTCATCCGTCTTGTGACAAAAAAATTGAAAAAAAAAAGTGTTTTCTTTTGTGCGATTGTCGCAAATTATTAGCGAATCATTCTTCTGATGGTCCCGGCGCATCGGGAGTCCCGCTGGTTTCTCCGCGACGGAGCACCACTATCTCACTATGCTCCGTATCTCAGAGCAATTCCAAAACCATACTAGGCGATAAACGAAGCAAACTCCAAGGCTGATTTTTTCAGCCTTCATATTTTTTGCAGTTGCCATCAGACACCCCTTCGGCATTTCATCGCGAATGACAACAGAATTAGCCTTTTGCGCATAAATCCTCAGAAGATGGGGAGCGCAATAAAGCTTTCAATTTTTCTATGCACGGTGCTTAAAATTCATTTTTGTAAGAAACTGTTTCATGTATATATGCATGCCTCTTCAAAACTTTGTCCTTATGTATTTAACGCCCCGCGGGAAAATTTATGAGCGCGTTAGTTGTAATTACTCGTCAAGTATACTAGCTTGCATAAAATAAATTATAGTTCTGAAAATCGGGATTAAAAGTTGTATATCTGTGCCAAAATTAGGTTATATTTCAAGCATAAATGATGAAAGTAGTTTTCTCGCCTCCTATTAAACGTGTGAACATGAAGGGCAAAGATAAATGTCGCAAAAACACGAATAATCAACTGCTCGTGACAAACGGCTTATCTGATGTTAGGGTATGAGTCCTTACTGCCGTGCTCGAGGTATTTATTGTACTTGCATGGTAAATTAATGCCATGAACTAAACGCCAATGCCCGGCTGGAGGAAGCTTCCCGTTCCTCGTGATGTACAAGGTAACTAATTAGGAGCGCCGCATTAAAGGTCAAGGGAGGTTGTACTCGCTAAAATTTATCTTAAACCTTTGTCGTCACTTAAAGGGACACTGAGGGCACATACAAATTGGCCCGTATAGAAAGGGTACCACGTTCTCATCAAAAAACACCACTCTTGCCTCAAAAGGAGCTTTTACAAGCTGGAAAAGAAAAGAAACGAAATTTCAGTTGCCCCCAGTTGCCATGGGGTATTAGGGTATGAATACCCCAACTGAACCATGGGGTTTCAGTGGGGTATTCGGCATGTACGAGCCGAACACGCTTTGAAAGTGAGAGTTAAACATTTCCGCTATTTGCCTGGAGTCTGTAACGACATTGTCGCCTGCCACTATCTGCTCGATTCGTCGAAAACTGTTCTTCCCTAGGAACTGCCAGAATTTTCGTGGGCTGACTGAAGCAAAACGGCCGAGAGGGTCAGTGAAATAACGTTCCCAAGACTCCCGCAACTTAACTGTGAGTATCGTTTTTAGTAATGTAACAACCTCGTCGTCAGCTCGCTTTAATTTCCTACGGCGCTTCAACCTACGTTTTATCTGGAGCAGATCTCTACTTATCCAAGGGTTCCCTCGACCAACCTTTTTCAGCTTTTCTGGGATAAAGTTTTCTATGCAGTAGTGACACCAAAATTTGAACTCAGTCCATAATGTGTCAACATCATCGTCAGTGAAGAAAAAAGGCATTCCTCTAAATAATGAGCAATTTGAACATCATCTGCAGCAGAATAGGTTGATTGGTTTATAGGGTTTAATGTCCCAAAGCGACTAAGGCTATGAGAGACGCCGTAGTGGAGGGCTCCGGAAATTTCGACCACCTGGGGTTCTTTAACGTGCACTGACATCGCACAGTACACGGGCCTCGAATTTCTCCTCCAAAGAAATTCAGCCGCCGCGACCGGGATCGAACCCGCGTCTTTCGGGCCAGCAGCCGAGTACCATAGCCACTGAGCCACCGCGGCGGCTGCAGCAGAATAGTTTTTAACAACAACAGGCTCCGGTTTACAGGAACTCGCCCTTCGTGGAAAAACACAGGTGAAGTAAATAAGTTTATGATCGGAAATGCCATCGCGAACCTCCGTTACACGTTCCTGAATATGGTTAGAACAAAACAAAAGGTCTAAAATTGAGGAAGCAGAATCTGTTACATGCGTTGGAAAAAATACTGTTTGATTAAGGTTAAATGCAAACAACATGTCAAACAACACTTCGGAACTGTGGACGTCAGCAGGACCACACTTCATTTCCAGCCAGTTAATACTGGGAAGGTTAAAATCTCCAGAAATTACTATGTTTTGATCGCGGTACTTCTCTAAGTGATCGTAGAGTTTTGACTAGAATTCTGGCGTGGAACCAGGTGACCTGTAAACACCAGCAATAATGACACTGCTGCCACTAAATTCAACTTTGCACAAAACGCTTTCATGATCTTTATCAACTGCAGGCAGCGGGAAAGATAAAAGTCCACATTTTACAAGAATTGCAACACCGCCACCTCTAGGTTTACGATCTTTCCAATAAAAAACATATGAAGGTGGAAATATGCAACTATCTGGGATATCAGCATGAAGCCACGTTTCTGTGATGATGGCTATGTGAGGATCATATGATAGCAAAATGCATTCAAGCTGTTCTGGTTTATTGCACACATTTTGCGCATTCAAACAAACAATACGAAGAAGTTTCCGCGAAGGCTGTTACTTAGTGTACGAGCGTCATTTATCTGTTTTTTTTCTTCGTACGAAGTAAGACTTTGCAGTTCTTGTTATTGTCCCACACATAGACATCGTCGTTCAGAAACAACTTGTCATAAACCAGTTTCATTTTGTCATTTGGACGGCTATCAGCTAGTCCGGACTGCCACAGTTTCTTTCTTATCTGAACGGTTTCCTGCGAATAGTCATCGGAACTTGATACAGGGTCTGTTCTGAAAGTAGTAGGACTGGTTTTTTCCTGGGCGAACGGGTGGACGAGAGGTGGTCTGCGCGTGCAGGATCGTTGAAGGGGGATATTGGGAATGCTGGGGAAAATCGGCAGTCGGCTCTCGGCCGTTGAAGAGAGGAGGTCGCTTGTACTGTGAACCCCTGTCGACACGTCTCGTCACGCAGAATCATCGAGCGTTTACTGGATCAGCGATACGGGATAAAATTTTGAGTAAATCTTGGTAAAACGGGCAAGGAGACTCACAACATGATTAAGGAGGTGACGCTTCCATGGGTAGATCAGGTGTTTTTCGAGTGGCAGAAGCTTTTCCGAGAAGGTAAGGAAAAAGTGGAGGAAGACGACCGCTCCAGATGCCCTTCTACCAGCAAGACCAACGAAAATGTGTAGCGAGTGAAACATTTAGTTAACAGTGATCCTAGAATGAGTATCAGAATGATTGCTGATAACTTGAGCATTCCTCAAACCCAAGTTTTGAGGAAAGCGTGCGCAAAGTTAGTGGCGGGAGTGTTGTCAGAGGAGGAAAAGGCCAACCGGTAGGATCTTCGTTATGTGAATGAGGACCCCGATTTTTTGCCCAGCACAAGGCGGCAACGCTGCCTCAGCCTCCCTACAGCCCAGACTTGGCCCCGCCAGACTTTTTCCTATTCCCGAAAATAAAATCGACGCTCAAGGGGAAACATCACGGATAGGTAGAGGCGGTTCAACAGGCCGTGACGAGGGAGCTAAACAGCATTCCGGTCCAGGCGTTCCTGGAGGCATACGAAAACTGAAAAACTAACTGGCAGCAGCGTGTAGGTGCGGAAGGGTGCTACCTTGAAAAATTGTAATCGTTTGTACTATTATCTTGAATAAATTTTGTTTTAAAAAAATGAGTCCTACTACTTTCAGAACAGAACATGTATGTCGGTACCCTTGAGTTTCGAACAGTTCTTAAACAGGGAAATCTCTTCATTGTGATTGTACAGACGTACGATCACGGGTCTTATCTTGTTCTTTCCTGGCCTACCGATCCTATGAATACGTTCCACTGAACTGACATTAACGGCAAGCTTTTCTTTGAAGACCTGTTGAACTACTTTATTTTCAAGATCCTGTCTATTTTCGTCGGGGTTTTCCTTGATACCGAAAACTAAAAGGTTATTTCTTCGAGCTCGATCATCGAAGTCGACAAGCCGTTTGTTTTGATCCAAAAAAAGCTTCTTGAAGGTGCTGGACCGTTTCTTCTAGCTTTTGTATTTTCAGTTCGTTTGCTTTGGTTAACTCCAAAACCACATCTAATTTTGTAAGCTTCTGACTCATTTCCGAAAGAGTAGCATCACGTGTGTTGCCGGCGTCTTTTATCTCTTGAAGTTCAGCTAGAATATCATTTAGTCTCTTTGTAACGGTGGAATTAGGGCCAGGGTTGCATTCAACATCACCACAAAGCAGGAGTAGGAGAACAGACCAACAGTCATTAGCAATCTGGAAACACCTCCAAGGGCACGGCAGCATAATGATAGTACGGGAATTAGTACGGACAGTAGGAAATAGGTTGTGAAATCTAACCTGCACAGCGATCCAGACATGGTGAAACATGTTGCTTTGATGAGCGCTGCCGTGCCCTCTGAGGTGAGGCGAAGAATCCGGGACTTTTGTAGTCTTTTTCCGTCGAGCCGCCGCGGTGGCTCAGCGGTTATGGTGCTCGGCTGCTGACCCGAAAGACGCGGGTTCGATCCCGGCCGCGGCGGCTGGAATTTCTTTGGAGGAGAAATTCTAGAGGCCCGTGTACTGTGCGATGTCAGTGCACGTTAAAGAACCCCAGGTGGTCGAAATTTCCGGAGCCCTTCACTACGGCGTCCCTCATAGCCTGAGTCGCTTTGGGACGTTAAACCCCATAAACCAAACCAATCTTTTCCGTCGACGTCACACAGCCGTGAAGCCAATGCGACGTTCCATGTTCAGTGATAACAGGGGCGGTATCCTGTGACCAAGGCAGTTGTTTCCACGTGTTTGAATATCCAGGAATCCAAAGCGCATGCCCAGGCAAACCAGGCGGATCAGGTCGGCTGAAGCTTGACGACGGCAGCGCGAAGAAAAGGACCTGCACAGAGATCCAGACATGGTGAAACATGTTGCTTTGATGAGCGCTGCCGTTAAGGTGTTACTGGTAAATCACTGTGTATTTTGAGAACTGTCCTGCTACCGTATACACGT
Source organism: Amblyomma mixtum (assembly GCF_055824585.1). Lineage (NCBI taxonomy): Eukaryota > Metazoa > Arthropoda > Arachnida > Ixodida > Ixodidae > Amblyomma > Amblyomma mixtum. The sequence continues at coordinate 16,391,983 of NC_143018.1, forward strand.
GTGCACACAGACAGGGAAGCTACTGGCAAAGCGCTGTTTGGTAACTGCACTCCATGTATCATCTTTCAAATACTTAGGAGTCACATCACATAATGACCTAACATGGAATGCACATGTTGCTAGCGTGATATCAACTGCTAACAAAACTCTGGGATTTCTTAAACGTCACCTTCGCCTCACCTCCCATCACGTGAAATTGCTCGCCTACAAGTCCCTCATTAGACCTAAACTTGAATATGCATCCGCCATATGGGACCCGCATCACATTAACCTCGTAAACGATCTAGAAGCCTTTCAAAACCGCGCTACAAGGTTCATTCATTCTTCTTACTCCTACGACGTCAGTGTTTCAACCCTAAAAACTAAATCGGCACTATCGCCTCTTTCCGTTCGTCGTCGCATAGCCACGCTATCACTGTACCACAAGTTCTTTTACTCATCACTTAACCGTGTCCCTTACATCACGCCAGCATCATACATTTCTCACCGCACTAGCCACACACTTCAAGTTTTTCGCCCACGCGCCCGAACTGTTACTTTTTCAGCCTCCTTGTTCTCACGTGCAGCTAAAGATTGGAACGACCTTCCCCAGCATATCGTCGACATTACCTGTCCTGTATCATTTGCTAGCAATCTAAACATTTTTTGTACATGATCCCAAATTGCATTGTCTAGTACTTTTTCTGCTCATCCCACCCCTTATGGAATACGCCACGAAGGGTCTTTGAGGTAATAAAATAAAATGAAAAGAAATTAAATGAAGCACACTGGCATGAAAGCTACCAAGTGCTGGAAATGAAAAGTTGCATGTCATTCAGAGATCTGCCCTCGGCCACTGTTTATGAGACATTGGACGCATACCTAGCACACTTGCCTCTTTTCTGCATTTTTAGAGGCATCTGCATATATCATATAGTGTAAAAAGATTTTTTTCCATCTTTTCCTTCTTTCGTCCCTCCCACAGGACAATGTATCCAACACAAGCCTAGCTAAACTCTCCGCTTTTCTTTCGCTGAAGTGTCTAAAGATACCCCCGACAGACTGTTCATTCTTACTGAGCGTGCGGTGGATGTAGCTGCCGGCCCATGGCTAAATATCGTCCAACATGATAGTGGATGCTGCCAGCCACTGCACTATGCGTGCAACACTCTTCTCTGCGAAGCATTTGCAAGTTGCATGCCACATATTGTGACTTTAGAGGAGCTGCAAAGGGAAGTTTTCGCATTTTTATATCGCCGGCTGTCATTCAGATGAAGTAAAACAAGCCCAGCTCTCCCAAAAAATCTCAGATATATGTCTTCACACCCGGTTGCACGTGCATATAGCACTACCATCGCTCACACCAGTTCACATATGTAAGCAGCAAGCTACGCGGCGTCCACCGGCAGCTTGGTGCTTTCGCACTGGTCTTGTAATCTCTCACCTCTGCTCATAGTTTAAGCAAGTTATCACCAGCACTGAAGCACAGCAGAACGCTTGCTAGATCGAGCGCCTATGCTTTGCACAGCCCGCATATCCCTAAATGCACCTATCCGTATTATATAAGAAACATAATGCTAGCTCTTTTTTATCACCAGATGTAATATTAGTCTTTAAAATATTTATATTATGCCTCACAACCATGGCAAAAGCAATAGTATGGGGAATTTATTTTCAGCGTTGACCTAGGCGACTCAAAGACATACTCCACCACAGTACACAAAAACATTGTGGAGGAGGAACCACAAAGCAGGAAGCATGTACAGACCACCGCCGGGCCAACATTGACATTTCTGAGGGAAATACAAGGAAAGTGCCTAGCTCGCTGCTTGGTCTTTCAGAGGGAAATTTGCACATATTGAGCGGTTCGAGCGTAGCGTGAGCCAATGGGCCCCTCTCAGCCAATGCCATATCCACACGTGTATTTGGAGCACCGAACCCAGACGCGCACTCAGCTTCGACTGAGGGACAGCAGATCGTCGCAAGTAAACAAACCTTAAAGTTCACAAAGCAGACTTCTCTGCATAACAGAAAAGCACACATGTGCACCATGTTGCATGGATACAGCCAGGAATAATTTTTCCGTTCACACACCTTAACCCAACGACATGTGGCGAACGGTGCAACCGGAGAACATGATGTTTGTCATGCGAACAAGCAGTTGATTGCATGGAGCTCTCAGAGTATGTGCGCCAAACACCAATTGGCCCATTCCGGGCAGTGAGTAAACATTCTTGAGCCCAAGGTATGACTAATCCTGATAGAATTCAAAGGAGCACTATGGGAGTAAATCGAGCGGACTGCCGGACAAGAATAAAATGGCAGGACTTTGAAAAACACTGTGAGATTTGTCCGATGTATTTGAAAAAAATGCTCCGGGTCTATCCGACGCACTAAGGGCAGGAAATGCACCGGGTCCATCCGGCGTACCTTCAGCCACAGCCTTCTCTCGCAATCAATACTGAGAGCAAACCATACAACAATTTAACTGCTCTATTTAACCCCATTGTGAGTTATATAGACAAAAGACTTAGCAGGTGAATGCAATTCCAAAAAATGTTAGAGCTAAAGAAGATGATTTTTTGACAGAACTCACAAAAGGACTGCTAACGTGAACAAGGCAGCCTCATTGACTTACTGTGCTCAAAACTTTGGCTGCAAAAATGAAGCACTGTGGTTGCAAAGGCTTGTATCCTTACACCATGATTCCAGTCATGTTGACTGACACGATAAGAACAAACACCATGCATGGCCCACCACTAAACCAGGGTGTCAAGCAAGCTACTTTCTACCAGTTCGCTGACTTTTCAATGGTTTCCCCGACTATTTAAGTAGAAATCCTCTGACCACTGAAGAGGCGGTATACACAGCAGCCAATGGTAATGGACAGTATACATGATCTGTTCACAGCAAAAAACTATATACTAGAACTTCAAACACTGCGATCAAAATAGATTTGCTCTTATTTGAGGCAGCTTATTTCTTCTTGAAGAAAGTCCAGCTTCAATGCGACTTATGAAGCTATCTTTGCTTTTTCTGTTCCATTTTTCTAACACAGATGGTTAACATAGCCTTTATTCTTCTGAGCATACGTTGTCTCCACTAAGTGTGTTCACATTTCAAATTTTCATTTTAAAACGCGGAGTATTAAAAACTGGCTTACATTACGAGACCAATGTGTTTCCACATAATACAGCAATGAGAAGAACCAGACATTGGACAAATATTCAAATCCTCATCATTTAGCATATCCGAACACCGATTAAGCACCAACGAATACAAAAAAAAAACAAAAACAAAATATAGCATACCCTCCAAATAACGCTAGAACCACAGCAGCTACCAGAGCTCAAGATCAAAGAAGCTCCAGCAGCCGTAGTGTAAATGCGATCAAACTATCAAAAAGTTCATCGCACAGTTACATGAACACAAGTCCTGATACTTACTAATAGCAAAATAATGCTGACAATTTCTACTAAGCACCATCTACGATGTCAAATCCATCAAATCTGCATGGCGACACATTCAAATCTATCCATAAACAATGGATGGTCACATGGCCTTAAAAGGGTTCCTGGCATTGCATGCAAATATGCACTCTTGAGCAAACCCTCTCCCCCAGGTCCTGTGCTGCTCTGGGCAAATATCTATGACCCCTATGAGCAAGCAATGTGTATGACTTCCACCAAAATAGCCATACACTGCTACATAATCTCAGAAGGAATATAGTACTAACCTTTCCAACCCTTTCATATTAGCAACTGGGCACCATGCAATGCAGGTAGTACAGCCATAATCTGTGAAGAAGTGGTTGAAGATCAACTCCACAAAAAATAGTTTTATCTGTCTTTCCTTTCTACAGATTTTTTCAGAGCGCTATTTTACCAGCTGCATTCACCAAGCAGCAGCAGCACCAAAATTTCATTCCATAGCTGATTAGTTGCCCGGGTCCAGCATACATTTTCTTACTTTTTTAAAAATTGCTATTGCACTTTGTTAGCATTTTCATAAAAAGGTCTTATGATAAAGTGGTATATACCTATAACTTTGATCATCACTGCATATGTGTGGAGTGCCAAAACCAAAACAAGAAAGGTTATCACAACTGAGTTAACAAGTGAGATCAGTACTTACTGCTGTGTGAACTCAAGCAGAGGCTTGTTTTCTTGGGGTACACAACATTGAAAGAAAACTGCACCAAAAACATGAGATTGAAAGCCTGGCATGGGTTGGCTGCGTGCATCACTTGCAGGGTGTTGATGCATATGGTGAAGCTCTTTGCAGTAAGGAAACTGCCTCCTGCACAAAATAAGTTTTAAATCAGGAATGCTCGCCCGAGTGCGGTACCAAAGAGAATTATACCCTTTGCAATGATGAAAGGAGAACATGGCATGTCCCCGATGCCGTCATCACTGGCAGATTCCTGGCATAAGGGGGAGTTAAATGCGTATAAGAATTGTCTACTAAAGTAGCACCATGTGAAAGCTGCAACTTTAAGCCAGCTACAAATAAGCATGCAGCAGAGCATAGGCATAAATAAGTCACTTCTGCGCTTGCTCAGGCTCTTCTTTTTCCCAGCAATGCGTAGTGAAATGCTTTGGATTGTATACAAAGAAGTGTCAATCACATATAAAGGCCCTAAAAAATCAGAAGAGGCATTTACACGTGCTGGATTGCCTAAAATACATATACATTGCATCATTTTAGTCAAATACAGCTCCAGAACAAAGTGTAAATGCCTCTCAAGAGCAAAAGAGGCCCTCCATCGAGTGGTGTCGAGAGACTGTCCTAGCACTGCAGGTAATCCGGCTGACCGGTAGTAAATAACATTGCACCTGCCAGCCTCCTCAAATGTCACACTACTAGGTCACAGAGGATAATTTAACATAAGTAGAGCGCGCAGCTTGCGTTTTATCTCAAGCAAGCCAGCAAACTGTTTGTAAACGGCTATGTTTTCAGCAGCATAGTACGAGGTACTAAGGTGCGCAGTCGTCGTGATCGGCGCAGTGCTGCGGAAAGTTCGAGCTCGCGTAGTGAATGCTGAATGATGTACTGTTATCCCGAGGCGCCCATTGAGCGAGTACAGGAACTATTTGCTAAGAAGCACCAGAAAAATGCAAGCAGCACATATCGTATTCAACAGCCACAGAGCCCAAGCAGACGCGCGCGGCACGGTTGTGGGCGGGCGGATGGATGGATGGATAGATGGATGGATGGTAGTGGCTTAACCCTTCGTATCGGGCGGTGGCTTGCGCGTCCTAGCCTAGGATTTCACCCCCCCCCCCCCTTTTTAATTTGTATTTTAATCTGTGCAATCTGACTATCTTTCATAAGTTACTCCTCCCTTGACCTCTTCCACGGGCTGGCCGAAGCGATGGCGATTGCCATTGGAGGATCCAGACTAGCCTAGGATTCCACCCCCCCCCCTTTTAATTTGTATTTTAATCTGTGCAATCTGACTATCTTTCATAAGTTACTCCTCCCTTGACCTCTTCCACGGGCTGGCCGAAGCGATGGCGATTGCCATTGGAGGATCCAGACTGCGCTCGCGTGTTGAAGGCGCTCAAAAATTTCGAATGTCGACTCGAATGACATCAGTGCCGTTGAAAAACTTCCCTGTGGCAGCGCAAGTTTAGGAGTTGAAACGCCTGTATAGAAACTTTCCAGACTGCGTTGACCCGTGCAACACTATTTCGGCCCAAAAATAAAATCAGTGTTAAAGCTTGCAAAATACACACAATTACTGCATTACTTGCTATTGCATGAACAAAAGTCAATAAAAATAAAAAGATACAACCTACACTTATGATCCTTTCTTAGATTAGAGACGAATTTGAAAAGCCCGTGCTCTTTGACGTACTCCTCCGCTAACCAATCGCGTACTTGCCTGGCCTAAAATTTCCCGCGCTCACTGACTCGGTTCTTTTAGGTGTGCCCATCTGCAGACAAAGCGAAATTTGCGCATTTTCCCGCAAACTATAGCACTCTTCCGCGTTTCTCGCTAGTGTTCCTCTCTCTTCCGTGCGCTGTGCACCTTTTATGAGACACAGTAAAGCAGCAGTGACGCATCGGCGGTAAAGCGGCTGTGGTGGGCACGCTCAAGGTCCCCCGGCGATTCATCTTCACTGCCCGTTTCAACAGCAGTACAAGCCCGCAACAATACTCCAAAACGACGACAAAAAGCGTATCGTTTATGCCGGCAAAAACATGCACCACTTACCTTGTGTGCGAACGCTCTGATCGGTGAAAATCACGGACACAGCACGCAGGTATTATCCGAGCTCACCGTTCATCGCGTCCATGCCGTCCATGGATGAATGCAGGACCGCAGCAAATAGGACTGCTTCTCATTCTGCGCGCTAATATTGCGTAGAAACTTTTTGACGCTTAAAATATGTAATGTGAATGATGAAAGGTGGCAAAGGTATTGCGGATCACTTTTTTGTGTAACGGCGGTGCTCACGTGACCAACGCTCAGTGAGATCGGGGTGTTGCGGCTCCAAAAAACAGAAAATTACTTTCTTTTCCGTGAACGTGTTTCTGTTAAGGGCGCAAAACAGATATTCTCTGTATGACAACAGAAAATTTCCGTAAAAATTTCCGACCACGCCGTGATTCCGGCAGGCGGCGCACCAGCAGCTAGCTCTGTGAAACAAAGGACGAAGAAAAGCGAATAACGCCCACCACCAGGTTTGGTTTACTGTAGAGAAGAAGTAGAAGATTTCAGCGCGTGGTCGTTGGCTGATAAGGAACAAAGCGGCCCGATATCCTTTTCGCAAGAACTGGTAGCCATCGAACGATGTTGACCGCGCGGCTCAACCGTATTCCAGAACTCTTTTACGAAACGTCGCTCACCATCGCAGGGAAGGTTTACTCGTTCGACTCTGTCGACACCTGCTACCCGGACAGTGATGGAATCTCAGGCTACCTCGCCGCCGTGTACACCTTCGACCCCGTCTCGTACCGGTGGGATAGGATACAGACTCGGTCACTTCCCGAAGATGAGCCGACTACCATCATGGGCCGCAGCGTTGTAGCCTAAAGCCACTGCGCCTACCTGTGGGGCGTGCAGCACATGAGCCCAGAGGTTACCGGCCTCCGCTTCGATACCCAAACCTTTCTTTTCTTTCTTTCTTTTCTTTCTTTTATTTCAAAGTACACATGTAATTACATGAAGACACTCAAGGGTCCTTAGCCAGAGGCTAGTCGTGGATCCCAAAATGAATACAAATAAGTCTACTGACGATTCAGGAGGAAAAAAAACAAAAAAACACACACACATTTGTCGGTGTAGAATGAAACAATTGCAATGCAAAATACAATACAAAATACAATACAAAATACAGACTGAAACACTGTCGTATGACATTCATATAACCAAATAAAAAATAAATGTCATTCTGCATTCAGATTGCCATGTTCAATAGATTTGTAGTATTATGCCACACCACAGACGCATATAGTGTCGCTTCACTGAGACGCTTCTGTTTGAAGGAAAAAATTCTTCAGTGCTCTAAATGTATTAGGTGAAGATATGACTGACCATGGGGCCGTCCGGAGGTAAGAGGCGAAATACCGATAGCGGATGTTAACCACTCGGCGTGCCTGCTTGGTCACCGGATGTACATTTTTGGTGGATTCCACACAGATTCATCGAACTTTGTACATTTTCTGGACCTCGAGACCCTAGAGTGGCATCGTGTCCTGACCTCAGTAGACCTCAGTAGGCAGACTGCGCTGCAGAAATGCAGAACGCACCATGCGGAGCGTGTAGTCAATAACATAACATAAATGGACGGGATAATTTTTGTAGCGGGGTAGGTAGGTAGGTAGGAAAGACTTTAATTGCTCTAGAAAGGTGCTAGTAGCAGACGAGAAAGAAGAGGTCCATCTTCCTTCTTCTCACAGGGTCGGTGCCCCTATTCCAGGGCACCGCTGAGCTTCGCTGCTCGTTGGGCGTGCTGGATAAGACCTTGTTGGCAACCCAGATCGCCGCTGGGGAGCCGGCTCTCCCATTGTTCTGCACTCGGGTCTTTGCGAAAGTTGTCGTTTTTACTGCATTCCCACGTGATGTGGTACAACGATGGTTTGCTACCACACCACGGGCAAGTGTCCCGATATTGCGTCGGGTAAATCTTGCTAAGAATATGCAGGTTTGGGAATGTTTCTGTCTGCAATCTTCGCCAATACACTGCCTCTAGTTGATTTAGATCAGGATGAGGCGGCGGATAGCGGATCCGTACCCCCTTATAGTAGTTGAGAATGTCTGAGTACGTAGGGCTGACTCGGTCGGGTAGATCGTCCGATTGGGGGAAGCTCGGCTCGTATACCCTCGAGCTACCTCGTCGGCGCGTTCGTTCCCGGCTCTGTCGGTGTGTCCTGGCACCCAGTAAATGCTGTGTGTGACTTTTGGTGGGGTCGCGCTCTGGAGGAGCCGGAGCGCGGCGCGACCTATGCGGCCGTTCATGTAGTTACGGCACGCTTCTCTCGAATCTGTAAGGATGGTAAGGGACATGTTGCTTCGATAACCGGCTACCGCCGCTAGAGCTACGGCCAGCTCCTCCCCTTCGGTTACCGTGCAATCCCTCACTGAGGCGCTAGCTAATTCCTTTAAGTTCGAATCAATAACTATCGCCACTGTGCTGTTATGTGAGCTTCCTGTATACGGAGCCGCGTCCGTGTATACCGTTGTGGATTTTGTACCTAGATTTTGTTGTACATACCTCGCCCGGGCTGACCTACGGGCCGCATGCAAGTTGGGGTCCATGTTCCGGGGAAGGGAGCGAACCTTTAGCGTCTGGCGAATTGCGTCTGGTATGCTCGCAGTACGATTCTCGAATTCCGCAGTTCGGCCTAGCCCCAGTCGCCTAAGGAGCGAGCGCCCCGTAGGAGTCTGCTGGAGCCTAGCTAACTGCGTGACCAGTTGGGCTTCTTTGATCTCTTCGAAGGTGTTGTGAATTCCAAGAGCCAGTAGTTTTTCGTTGGAGGTGGTCATTGGTAGATGCAGGGCAGTCTTGTAAGCTTTGCGGAGTATGGTATCTGCACTATCCACTTCTCCTTTGTTGAGGCTGAAGTACGGGAGGGCGTAACCCACGCGACTGACCACCAGGCTCTGAACCAGGCGCAGGGTATCCCCCTCTCGCATGCCGCTCCGCTTCTGCGACACGCGCGTGATCATTCTGGCGACCTGAGTGGTCTATTGCTTGAGAAGGCCGAGCGTATGGCCGCATCGCTGGTTGCTCTGCAGCCACATTCCCAAGACTCGTATCTTGTCTCGTTCGGGAATTAGCTGTCCTTCGAGGGAGACATTGAGGGACCCTTCCTTGTGTTTCCCTTTGTGGACTCGCAGGAGTTCTGATTTTTCGGTGGAGCAGGCGAGGCCTCGTGCACTGACATATTCTTCCACGCAGGTAGCCGCTGCTTGCAGTCGTTCTTCTTTCTGGCCGAGCGACCCAGTGGTAACCCAGACCGTGACGTCGTCAGCGTATATTGCGTGCTGTATGCCTTCGATCTTCTCGAGTTGTCTCGCGAGGCCGATCATGGCCACGTTGAAAAGTAGTGGCGAGATGACAGACCCTTGAGGTGTGCCTTTGTTGGGGGTCGAAAATTTAGCGCTGCGAAGGTCTCCGAGCCCAACCGTTGCAGTGCGGTTGGAGAGAAAGGCCTTCACGTAGCTGTGAATCTTCTCGCCGCAGTGGAGGTTGTCAAGTCCTTCCATTACAGCCGTGTGGCTAACGTTGTCAAAGGCTCCTTTGATGTCCAGGGCCATAACCACGTTCTCGCCTACGCTCGGGACGTTGGTGAGGACTTCCTCTTTGAGTTGTAAGAGGACGTCCTGGGTGGAGAGGTGGGCTCGGAAGCCGAACATACTGTGGGGGTACAGGTCTTCGTCTTCCATGTAGCTTTGGAGCCTCCGAGTAACGACTCGCTCGTAGAGCTTGCCTAGGCAGGAGGTGAGTGAGATAGGTCGGAGATTTTCGATCTGGAGTTTCTTACCCGGTTTGGGGATCATTACGACCTCTGCATGCTTCCACTCTTCAGGAACCGTTCCTGCGGCCCAGTGCCCGTTGAGGAAGGTGGTCAGTTGGTCGACCGCCTCGTCGCTGAGGTTGCGTATGAGTGCGTTCTGGATCTTGTCTGCTCCCGCCGCAGTGTTGCGCGTGCATGCCTTTATGGCAGCGAACACTTCTTCCCTGGTGATCGGCCTGTCTAAGTGGGTGTTCGGTTTCCCCAGGTATGGTTTCGCGTATGCCGCAGGCAAGGTCGTGCCGTAGCATTTCTCTTTGGCCTTATCTAGCAGTTCCTCTTCCGTACCCTCGAAGGTGTGGACGAGTCTGCGGATAGCTTTCCCGCTTTCGGCCCTGGTTTGGGTAGGGTCGAGGAGGGTCTTGAGTATACGCCACGTTCTCGCCGTGCTGAGGGTGCCGTCCAGCGAGCTACTGAACTGCTGCCAGCTCTGCCTGGCCAGTTGGGTCGCGTACTCCTCCGCTATCTTGGTGACTTCTGCGATCTTGAGCTTGAGCTTCCTGTTAAAGCGCTGCTTCTTCCAGCGCTTGGTGAGTCCTCGACGTGCCTCCCATAGCCTGATGAGCCGAGGGTCCACCTCTGGTGTTTGCTCGGTGCGATCCACTTCCTGAGTGTACCGCTTCTGGATGTCTTTAAGTTGTTGGCACCAATCATCTATGGAAGTAATCCCCCCTTCCAGGTCCGCGCAAGCCTTGCGGAAAGCCGGCCAGTTGGTGATCTTGGCTGTGCCGAGCTTGCGCTTGATGTTGGTGGCTGCTATCGTGGTCTTCAGGATATAGTGGTCACTGCCTAGATTCTCCAGCAGATTCTCCCACGTTGCGTGCTTCACTCCCCTGACAAACGTTAAGTCCGGACACGTATCCGGACACGGGAAAGCGGGGAACGCTTTCCCATTACAACAGAGGTAAGCCGCTTTCTCAAACGTGTCGTGGTACTATGGGAAGCCGGCCGCTACTGAATGTATTCAAGATAGATGTAAGTACCTGTAAGGTATCGGTAGCGTTCGCGGGGGTAATCGGAACGCGGCTGGGGGCACTCAAAGCGGAGCGTCTCCTTTCTTGGAACGCGGCCGCTCGCGAACGCGCTGGGAAGTACGGGTGTCCACCCCACCCGCGGTACCGATTCGCACACGTGCTGGCACGGATGTGTATTTGTGTTTGTTCTATTTTTATTTTGTGGTGGAGGGAATGTTCTCTGCACGTACTGGCACGACCGTGCGTTTGTATTTGTGGAAAGGGCGTTTTGCCTTACGGAAGATGGAGGGCTGGCCATGCCCTGGATGAACCAATGATGTTAAGGCCGCAACATGATTGGAAGTTACCGAATGTGGGCTGGGCCTTTAGGGCTTTAAAACCGGGCCCCGGAGCTGGAAGCGGGGTTCTGCGCTAAGGTCAGATGCTACGCATCTTCGGCAACGCCGAGCAGGGGCCTCCCCTAGTATTAGCCAGATCCACCTTTTTGTTGTTTGTCTTTTACCGTTTAATTTGTCTCGAGTGTCTAAACTTCTGTACGCTGTAAATATCTGTACATAAACCTCAGTTATTGCCTTTCTTTATCCCTGCGTGTCAACACACCTTGAGACCGTCTCTGACGGGGCACCGCTGGTGCAGAGATCAAGCTTCAGTCTTCGAGTTGAAACCAACCGTCTCTGGCGGGGCACCGCTGGTGCAATAAGGAAGACGAAAGAACCTGTGATCTTTACTGGCGCAGTCGACAGGATCCTGCGGCCATCGGAAGACGGCGCAGGAAGAAGACTTGAAGGCAGGGATAAAGGCGACGGCCAGGCAACAGCAACGTTCGAGAAAGGACCTGCGGAGAGACGGCGGCAAGGACGCAACGACCACGGCAGCGGACCAGCGACGCGAGACTGCGTCCGGTCAAGGATAAAAACGCGTCGACAACTCGACGGTCACCGGCGGGTCGCAGCAAGTGACAACGTGCACAGGACCAGCGGCGTGCGACAGCTCATCGCAGCGTCTGGTGGAAGTGGCGGTGGACTGCGACGCCAAGGAGCTGGCAATGCGGATCGACGCATCGAAACTGTGAGTTTCCTTCGTCGCATTGTTAGCGTCCCTGTGCATGTGTTCGAGCCGGTAGGACAGTTGAGGAGTACAGACGGCGGTATGGAGAGCTATCCATGCCAGCCCTCACTCGATGTGAGGTACCAAGTGGAATTAGCAAAGGCGCGCTTAGCGTACTTTCAGGCTGAACTTGCGAAAGTGAATAGAGGAAAGGCGCCGCTGTGCGAGGAAAAACCTAAGGATGTTAAGTGCGTCTTGGATGAATTAGAAGCAAAGCGCCAGCAGCTAGCGCTGGAGCTCGCTGAGCTCAAGGCGTCCAGGAAAGCTAGTGAACTAACCAGGGAGAACTGCTCCGAGTCCCGAGAGGTGAGGCAGCCTGTGCTGGAAGACAAAGGATTATGCTTGTCATGCACAGGTCAGGGAAAAAACAGTGAGGACGCTGAAAGCAATCAGCCGGTATGCGGGAACCCATCTTTCTTAGGAAACGCCGCGAAAGGTTCAGGAAGTGAAAACAGGATTCCTGAAGGACGCGGAAATACCACAGCTTTTCCGCCACCGCGGGCGGCTAGCAAAGAACAGGATCAGCCCAATTCTAGTGATCTAGGGCCAATCGTGACCAAGGTGTCCGATAACAAACAGGACAGCGGTGGAATTCCTGTAGGCTCTAAGATTGTGACCTCTGACGCGGAGCTAGTAACAGCCAGTGAAAATCTGGCGTTGCCGCAACCGCACACTGTGTCGGGTATGGAGCATGAAGTGCCCCGTAGCGTTTCTGGTGGCAAGAGCCCTTCATCCGAGGCAAAGAGCGGAGGTGGGCCTGTTGGGCCGACCGGGCAGAACGCCGCGCAGTTGAACGCACCCGGTGTGTGCCCGACCAGGTCAGTTGAGGACCCGGAAATGAGTGGCGACTTGCCGCAAGGCAAGCCCGGGTCAAGTGACTGACAGGGAGCTCATGGAGCCTCGGAGTCAGACTATGCCACGGGGCCAGCGGGCGCTGATCAAGCACGGAGCGGCGGTTTCAAATTTTGCTCGTGCAGTAAAGGTGCAGATGGCCCCGGGCGAGGTGGAGTGGCAGGAGGCAGGTGCGTGGCTTTCACGCTGAAAGTCGACGCGAGGAACAGTAGGTTCCGTGCTAGAGGTCGGCATATCAAGTGTAGCGAGACTGACTGTACTGCTATATTTGGACGGGCCAGGGGCTATGCTTTTTACGCACCACGCGTTTCGTACTGGTGCGCCGGAGAGAGAGTGCTCTCAAGTGCGTCGCATGGTCAGAGATTTTCACCTATCGATGACGAGGACGTTTTTGATCCTGGAGGGCACCGTCTTTTCAGTTCACGCCCCGCTGTGGCACCAGCCTGACGAGCATAGTGGCCATTAGGTGTTAATCGTGTCGAATGAGGCACGTGTGGGCTCGAACGCGCACAGGGACGCTCGGTGCGACTAGGGAGGCTCACGTGGCCCGTATCAGTGCTACTGAACGCTCCAGTGGCGAGTGTCGGTGTGTGTGTGTCGACCAGGACGCGGGTGTGCATGCTGGTGAACTGGGTGCAACGCACCAACTTGGACGCTGTGTTACGGCGCACGGCAGGCATGCCACTGTGTGTATTTAAGTGTGCATTTTGCGTAATGTTGTGTGGTGCCCGTGTGCAATTTTTTGTTTTTGGTTTTGTTTGTGCCAGTGCTAGTGTATCCGCGGCATGTAACCCACAGGGTGGTTTTGTGACCCGTACCGATCCCTTTGTTATAATTCTAAAAGTGCCATTTGAGCCCTTTGTAGAATCTTGGGAAGGGCGTGTAAGGTATCGGTAGCGTTCGCGGGGGTAATCGGAACGCGGCTGGGGGCACTCAAAGCGGAGCGTCTCCTTTCTTGGAACGCGGCCGCTCGCGAACGCGCTGGGAAGTACGGGTGTCCACCCCACCCGCGGTACCGATTCGCACACGTGCTGGCACGGATGTGTATTTGTGTTTGTTCTATTTTTATTTTGTGGTGGAGGGAATGTTCTCTGCACGTACTGGCACGACCGTGCGTTTGTATTTGTGGAAAGGGCGTTTTGCCTTACGGAAGCTGGAGGGCTGGCCATGCCCTGGATGAACCAATGATGTTAAGGCCGCAACATGATTGGAAGTTACCGAATGTGGGCTGGGCCTTTAGGGCTTTAAAACCGGGCCCCGGAGCTGGAAGCGGGGTTCTGCGCTAAGGTCAGATGCTACGCATCTTCGGCAACGCCGAGCAGGGGCCTCCCCTAGTATTAGCCAGATCCACCTTTTTGTTGTTTGTCTTTTGCCGTTTAATTTGTCTCGAGTGTCTAAACTTCTGTACGCTGTAAATATCTGTACATAAACCTCAGTTATTGCCTTTTTTTATCCCTGCGTGTCAACTGATCACAAGAGCGTCTCTGACGTGGCACCCCTGGTGCGAAGAGCTTCAGTTCGAGTTACGAACCGTCTCTGGCGGTGCACCTGTGGTGCAAAGAAGAAGAAGAAGAAGAACCTGATCTTTACTGTACCTGCCTCAGCCACCCTTGCTGCCCACAAAAATTAAGAAGCGGGAGCTGCTTGGCCAGCATTGCCGTCTTCATTTTCCTGTGGTTGAAGCGCAGTGTACCTTTCCTGCCACAGCTGAGGTCGTCGCCATTTGCTTTAGTGCGCACTGTAAATGAACTCTGATTTGTTCCTAAACTTTCCGTCTCATCAAATCTTCAATTAAATGCACGCATTCGGTAAAAAAAAAAGTTATATATGTAGACGTGTGATTCGAAGCTGCTTTCAGGCACGAATCACTTTTGTACCGAAAGCTGCACTAAGCCAGCAGAAGCGCATTTCTAGGTGCCTGCCGAAGGTCACCACTGCGCGTGCGCCGTTACCATGGCAGCCAGCTCACTGCGCATGCGCGGAGTCACGCTGTGCAGCTGGGATATAAGCGGGAAGCGATGCGCTGGCTCCTCATACCCGCACCATGAAGGAAGGAGAGCGGCTGCGCTCGTCACGGCAGCAGTACAGGCTGCGTGAAATTGGGTCTTCCGATACAGAAGTCGTCGCATGGTACAAGGCCGGCAAACAGCGTGAAAACGAGGCGCGAAAGGCTAAGCTGGCGGCCGAGACACCCGAAGAACGAGAGGAACGTCTCGAGAAGAGACGCCGGCAAGATGCTGAACGACAACGACGGCATGTTTCTACCGAAACGCTGCTGTCAGATGGTCAGCGTATAAAGCCGCTGCAGTCGCTTATTCAAATGCATTAAAATCAACGAAATTTACCTTCTTTAATCAGACTCGTCCAGCTATGCTAAGCAAAGACCCGAAACAGTTCTGGAACACAGTGAAAGGCAAACGAAATACTACCATACAACTATTTACCCAGGAATGGGATATAGTTCCTGACCAACTGTGCACATCGCTTCTCAATAGCACTTTTATCAAAGCCTTCTCTAGCCCCACCGACACTTCCGTCCCATCTTCGCTTCAGAATATCACTTTTTACTAATGGATCCCATCGTCATCTCCTCAGAAGGAATTCGTGGCATTATTAAACACCTTAAAATGTCATCCCCTTGTGGTATCGATGGCATCAGTACTAAATTCTTGAAAAATACCGTAGAATATTATTCCATTATGCTACAGTGTATCTTTTCGTAGTCTTTAAACTATCACACCTTTCCTAATGACTGGCTCAATGGTAAAGTAATCCCAGTGCACAAGTCAGGGGAAATGCAAGATCCACGTAATTACCGTCCCATCTCACCTACTTCCGTCCCATGTAAAGTTCCAGAGCACATCATGTTTAGACATCTTGTTAATTTCCTAGAATCAAACCAGTTCTTTACTCCTAAGCAGCATGGTTTTCGCAAATCCTTCTCGTGTGAAACGCAGTTAATGATGTTCACTAACGACTTGCATGTTTCTTTATACTCTGGACTCATTACTGCTTGCTTATTCTTAGGTTTTTCAAAAGCATTCGATAAAATCAGTCATTCTCTTTTACTTTTAAAGCTGTGCCAACTTAACATTGACCCTAATGTACTCAATTGGATTCTTAGTAGCCTTTCTCAGTAACCGTACTCAGTTCGTCTTCGCCAATAACCACGACTCATCACCGGCGCCAGTACATTCAGGTGTGCCCCATGGGTCGGTCCTTGGCCCGTTATTATTTCCAATATACATAAATGACTTACGTTTAAATATTTCATCTAACATGTGCTTATTTGCTGACGACTGCGTAATTTACGTAGTAATTAATAACACTGATATTTTTCAGCTAAAGACAGACTTAAATAAAACTTATGAATGATGTGAATCGTGCAAAATGGAATTAAACATATCTAAATGCAAATGCATGCGCGCAACCCGTAACCACCAAACAAGCCCAAATTATTTTATTAATGACACTCAGCTGAATACAGGCTCGTCTTACAAGTATCTTGGCACTAATGTTTGTTATAAGCTTTCTTGGAATGCTCATATCAGGTTTATTACTTCAAAGCCTAACCGTATGCTAGGGTACGTCCGTAGAAATTTTTCATCCTCTCCACCTTCATTGAAAATGCTTCTATATACCAATCATTCGTCCGCAATTAGAGTACGTATGTTCGATTTGGGATCCTGACACCATCACATTAACAAAAGAACTAGAGGCCGTGGAGAATCGAAGCGTCCGCTTCATCGTTGGAAACTACCATCGCACTGCGAGTGTAACAGAAATGAAATCTAATCTTAAACTCCCCTTAGTCTCCACTCGCCGTAAGCTTTCACGCATTTGCCTCTTCCATAAAATTTACTACCATAATCCTTGCCTGAAAGCCATCTTGTGTAATGGCAGCAACTTTCATCTCGCCTCGCGTTCACCACAATCAAAAAGTAACTGTTCCACACTGCCTCACACTGACCTGCTCTAATTCCTTCCTCCCTAAAACATGTGACTGGAATAATCTTTCACCCACAGCCAACTGTGTTAGCGATACTGGGCGTTTTAAAAGCAAATTACTCACACTGTTAGAATCAGACCAATTGTGATATGTTGTTTACCGATATATAGACTGCATAAGTTTTCTTTTTGTAATCATTTTATTGTTTTACTTCTGTACTTTTGTTCTCAATGTTTTCGTCCTCTGTCTCTAGCATCTTTCAATATTGTTTATATATATAGCACTCTTTTTGATCTATGTATTGTTTCTTTCACTGTCCCACCCCCTCAGTAATGCGAAAGCCCTGAGGGTAAAATAAATGAAATGAAAAAAATGAAATGAAACGTCAACGCGGACAACGCGGACACTGGATTTTGCGGGGAACGGAGCCTCTAACGCTCTCGCGTTAAAACAGCGCAGTCCAGTCGATACAAGGCCGCCAGATACAGTGTTAACGTTCTCCTTTCTGCTTCTCAATATCTAAAGAAATTGTGTCTGGTGGTTCAAAGAGAGAGAGAGATGCGAGCGGTGTTTGCAAACGAGGTGGCTACTCCATTTATCCATTCACACAGTAGGGGCTATTTATAAACTAGTAGATATCGTTATTGTGCAGGAGATCATTGGATTAATATTGCAGCGACTGTGTTTCGAACCCACGGCGGAGCAAACAGGTCAGCTTCACTGGCCACTGCACGAGGGCGCGATGGTATCGCCGCGACCGATCACGCCTCGTGTCAAGCTGCAACACACTCTCCCGCTGTGCGTTGCAAACAGTCGCTTCATGAACTTCCACCTGCGGCGTAGCATTCGTAACACGGTTCCCACTAGGGGTAGATACCCGCCGCGGTGGCTGAGTGATTAGCATATTCGGCTGCTCAGCTGGAGTACTCGAGCTCGAAGCAGATCGCGGAGGCCACGTTTTGGTGGAGGCGAAACACAAAAGGCGCCCGTGTGCTGTGCGATGTCAGTTCGACAGGACCTTCTAAATGGTCGCCACTGCCGCTAACGTGCGAAATTATAATATTTCAGTCTTTTAAGACAATTATTACAGCAGCGCTTATTTTCGCCAGGAAAATGACCCAGAAATTGTAATAAAGTGAAATAAAAAACAAACACAAGTATCGCCGTCTAGTCAAGGCAATGTTAACTGCAAACCGTTCGTGCAAGAATATTTTTCATCACATGGCATCTAATGTTCAAAAAACGTTTGTAAATTTAATATAAAAAGTTGTGTTACGTAATTTAAGTACATACCACACCGCTACAAAGCTCGAAATCTATTTTTGTTTCGTTCGGGACGTCTGTGTTACGTTTCGGGCAGTTGCAGACGGTAGCAGTGCACATTAAAGGCCTACTTGACCGAAACTTTACTTCGGCTAATTTTGCGCTGGATAAAGTGTGCATGTTATGAACAATATTTATATTTAATATTAAGGTTGTGAAGGGTCTAGAATTTTCAGAAACGTTCAAATACCTCTGTTCAAAAACCTCTGTAGCAGACGACGCAGTCCCCTAGCGGTGTGCTGGACAACTAACAAACCTGACTGGAAATGACGCACAATTGAGACACCGGCATCGCCGGCTCGCCAGTTTCAGGCGTTCAGAAGTGAGTGTGCGCTCCTTGTAAGCTCTTCTTCTGGCGCGTTTCTGGCTGTTTTCACCGCGAAGCTCGATGGTCTCCGAGAAAAATAAACTGCTAGCATCATGTTGACGAAGTGCGTGGTCGCGGAAAGGAATACGAGGAATGCGGAAAGCACCATGTATGCCTCTCGGCCACTGCCCTTCACTCCCGATCTCGAAAGAGGCAGTCAGCCGTCTGGCGCTCAGGTTTTAGCGTAAATTCCCCTCTCTTCTTCAACAAAGATAATGGTGGGTGACTGACGCTTCTGCCTCGCGCTAACCCCTTTTGTGGGTTGGGCTTTGTCAATAGACCTGTCCCGGTCTACATCATGCATCAGAGCACGTATGTGTTTCTGGCTGAATCGGAAAACATGCCACGAACCGTGAGGGTAATAATTCGGAGAAGTAAGGCTTCGAGGCGTGTCTAATCGGGAGAATAAAGAGGACGGGGGAGCGCTTGTCACAAGCTAGCTTAGCCGGTTCAGAAGCTGAAGTGGACGGTTTTGCTCAACGAGCAGCGCCCTTTTGACATGTAACAAGTGAAGGCGGGCTAGTTGGTGGTTGACAATGGAGTGCATATTGCAACCGCGCAAAACGACCTCGTTTTGCCCGGTTGCAATATGCACTCCATTGCCCCTTTGACGGCACGTTGTTTACACCAGGGAGAAGTCTAAGGGGAAGTCTGCATCGTCTGAAAAGGAATCAACATATGCATGCGTTTACTGCACGTACAGCTCTGCCCAATGCCCAATAATGCCGTCGTGCGCCGAGTGTATCTGCTGCCTCGAAGATTCGCAGGCCGGACTGAGAATCCTGGAAGGCCACATGAGGGTTACTGAAAACGTCGAATTTCTTACTGCCTCACACCGTTCATACTTGAGGTCGATTACAGGAAGCTTCAGCGTTACCATTCGAAGCTCGTCTCCAAGACCTCAGAGAACTGAACGCATGTCGTTTGAATGGTAATATTTTCAAAGGAAGACAACCCGTAATTTTGATTATATGTTCTGCATTATTACTCAGTCGGTACAGACACACTGCCTACGGTAATTTGCGCGGTGGATGTAAACGGTCGACTGGGGTCCGCCAACCACGTCGTTCTGCCCAGCTGTGCGGTTTGAAAAGATTCGAAAAAGTGTTCCGTCCCTGCAGTACACGGGCTGTAAGTGATTCTAGTCAAATACAGTAATGAACGCAGCGCATAAGTTTTTGTTCATTTGAATCGGCATGTATTTCGTAACGCGCAGTGGCTGGCCCGACCGAGGCGCGCAAAGATGAACAAGCCCACCATCGGCACCGCATTGATGCCACGGTCCTCGAAGAGAAAAATATATATTTATTTTGCAACACAAATTTTGCTTCTGGCATATTCTTTCGCTTAACCCAGCGCTTGATTCTCTTGAGCTCCCTTTTTAGACACTCAGCTGTTTTTATTGATTTACCTCGCGTTCACAGCACCTGTTCCAAATTTCTATGCGCTGGCAGAAATACCTTTCGACGGGAGAGAAAAATGAGAAGGAAAAGGAGAAAGCAGGTCATTTTTTTTATCAAGACAACAACCATATTGCACGCACAGCAGAGCGCACATGTGCTGTTGGCACGCGCGTGCCCGCTCAAAAAAGCCGACTTTATAAAGGCGACTGCTACTTGGCCTCCATTTGAATGTGCTTCTTTTCTCCGCTATGTCCGAACTTTGCGCAAGCTGTAATCGAATACTGCCAGGCAAAGAACGCTCACTAGCATTGCGGCGCGATCATCTTCTCTGAGATTGAACGAGGAGTTTTCTAGTATAATACAGCAAATAAAATACGTTTAAAACTTTTTCTAGAGTCTTTGATCCATTTTAAGATGTGTGTTTTCACATATAACCAGTATTTATCGCACAAAGTGCTGCACGCGCTATCGGTACCGGTAGCGCATTGCTCGGGCCGCAACGAGCAGACGCTCCGAACCTGTCAGGCCTCCAGTCTCAAACATGTGTCACTTCCGGCGGGCGGCAATGGCGCCCGTTTTTCCAGTTTCGGTATTGAAAACTCCGATTTTTGCGTGCCTTTGGCACCGTAACTGCTTGAAACTGGAGCGTAATGTTTTGTGGGTAGCATAATACGGGGGTGTAAAAAACAACCTTTTTACGGTTTGAAAAATTTCGGTCAAGTAGGCCTTTAAGGTCCCATAAGGTTATTGTACCCCAGAATCAGGAGCGTATCTAAAAAACTAGGCTGAATTTCAGCTTAAACTTTTTCGTCGAACAAAGGTAAGTCATAGCGAAAACCAAAAACGCCAGTAGTTGCAGGTAAACATGCCGACCGGAATCGCAAGGACTGCTAACCTGCTAAAGCGGGCGGCTGTAGCTTGGAAGGACGCCGACATGTTTTTGCGCTAAGGGCGCAAAAGCCGCACCTGCCGCAACGCTAACTTCCGAAAATTGCGTGCGTACGCTAACGATATTTCCCCGTTAGCGTTCTGAGCATGCGCACTCTGGAACCGCTATTCCGCTAAGCATGAAATTGCACGCTGTGCACGAAAAGCGCTTTTAATCTTACATGTACATGTTCATGTTCTTTTTCGAACATTCATTCATGTGAGTGTCATAAAATGACAAAAACGTTCCAAAATCTAACAGAAATAGTCACCCGTCGACGCACCACGTCCGCTCACGCCGCGAATAGAGGTCGGCATAACACTGCTTCAGAAAAAAGCCGCATGACACCACCACCGTCGCTGGAATAACCGGGCCTTGTTTCTTACAGAAGCAGGTGCCTCAGCAGGATGTGGACGGTGCGGCTAAACGGCGTTCCAGAGCATGTCACCCACAGCGCTGTACGCATCAACGGCAAGGTCTACTCGTTCGACAGTTGCCACACGGCATGGAACTTGGTCCGCGTGTTCATCTTCGACCCCGCATCGCACCGGTGAGATATGGTGCAGACGCAACTTCCCGACGCTTGGCCGATTACCATTTCCCTCAACACAGTTGTAGCGTACGGCCACTGCGCGTATCTGTGGGGCGGCTCGCCCAACTGGCCAATTCCAAGTGTTCTTTACCGCTTCGACCCAAACACGATGACATGCAGCCGTCTGGCGGTGTCCGGTGAGGTGCCCTCATCGATGTACGGCAGCAGAGCTTGTGTTGTGGGTCACCGCAAGTATATCTTCCGTGACTGGTATCCTTCGCCAGATATGCGGGTCCTTGACTTGGATACCCTAGAGTGGCATCGTGTTCTCACTAGCGGAGAGGCTCCTGTTCTACATGGCTGCCAATCTGTGTCTGCCATCGGGACCCGCATGTATGTGTTCGGCGGCAGCCCAGCAGTCCGTTCCCTCACCCTATACTATTTTCAAACGACCAACTCTTCCTGGGTGCGCCCACAGGTACAAGGCGTTCCCCCTGTGTATCGGCGAGGACATACAGCCTTCGTGTTCAACGAAGAGCTGTACATTTCCGGAGGGTACAGCGATGTGCTGGAGACCTACTTGGCAGATGTGCACAAGTACGACCCCGTGACGTCGTGCTGGACCGAAGTGAAGCCATGTGGCTCACCACCATCTCCCAGGTACTGGCATGGCTGCTCAGTGATGGGTGAAAGAGTGTTTATCTTCGGTGGCTTTGGGCCGGCATCCAACCAGGATGAGGAGCAGGTAGTTGAGGAGCGAAGATCGCTGACCGATCTCCACGTGTTGCACTTGGCACCGACACTGAAGAACCTGTGCCTACTTGCAGTAATTGATGCACGGCTGGATCTAAGCCCCTTACCACCCTTCATTAGAGAAATGGTCTACGCTATCACTTCTCACCCATCGTAGTCGATGGTAGATGCTTTGTGTCAACCAGATGGAGTGCCTTCGGCGTAAGCCAGCTTGGGGGTTGCGGCAATAATACAACATCGGCGCTGCTACTTGACAAAGCAATAAACTCTTCTTTTATACGCAATGAACGCCTTCCTCCTGTGCTCGATTTTCGCGGAAGTAAGAAAGACGATAGAGTTTTGTTTATTTCATGAAACTCTGAGGCGGCACTTTTTTTCAAATATTACCAAGAACAAATTTTCCGAACGAAGAACTATTCTCTAAAACTGATTCCATTCCAGCCTGGTGGTTGATTCAAGAGAATCGTATCAACGTCACTTCGGCCTGAAGCTCGCGATGAAGTCTAGGTTGCCGCGTAGCCCTGGTGGTCATCCTTTTCAAAGCTGTAGGCAGACTGAGGTGCTGGATGTGGCGGTAGGCGTCGATTTTAGATCTTCTACGGAAACAAATTGCGTGTTTTGTGATTACTTCAGAAAGCCGAAATGTTATCATTTATTTGCGCATGTCTGCCTTCAGCATGTATGCCCTCAGCACCCGACGAGTATCTATGTCTTGAACATGAGCGGATAGAATTCGTCAAAGCTTGGTAACTGATCGTATCTGGTGGAGATCGTATTGAAGGCAATTGACTACACGCTGGACAGTATTTGAAGCTTCTCGACAGCTTATTTATGCGGATGTGAGAGCGCTCCGACGCACCGCGCACGTCACATACTCTCGATAAGGCATCCAACGACGGCTGGGGTGAAATGTTCGGGAAATGTGTTTGTGACACCAATTTGAATAGACAAAGCAAATTTGTGCCATGCCACTCCTTAGCCGCAGATAACATTGCGCCGTAAAAATTCATCACAGTCAACAGTAAACGCGAAGGTGAGAGTATAAAATGTGATATTAGTGAATCAAATGTGAATTATTCTGGACAAGCATTGATGTTCGATTTTTGCTACATTCATTTGACAGAAGTCATATTCACTTAACACCGGACACTGACGAAAAGGAAGAACTGCGATAGGCAGACGGCTACGAAGCTCTCACGTTTTAAAGCGCAATCATTTAATGCCTCACCGTTGGCAACAGAAGGTTGCTAGCAGAGGTGTCACGCTTTTCGCTTGGTCGAAATGGTTATGACGTCACAGTGCTCGGATTCGAAGTAATGAGGTCACCCACGGATGCCTGACGCCACCTTTTGAAGCGCGCGACAGCTAATAAAATAGTTGTCGTCCGCCCCGAAAGCGGGCGTAAGGCGTCCGTGGCTGACCACATTACATACCTCATTACTGCGGACACAGCTATGGATACAACCGAACTCATCGAAGCAGAGAGAGAGTCGTGCTAGAGAAGCAGTCAAAGTCGGCAGTCAAAGAGGTGTAGTTGTAATGTGTAGTCAAAGTGTGTTGTCAAATAAAGCACTAGAACACAGCCAATAGTCTTGCAACGCCAAACAGTGCGCCAGGAAAGGCTTTCGCCTTCCAGCACTTTGGAGAGCCAAAGTGCCCCTGAATTTTCTCGCCTTGTTTATAAGATTCTCGCTTGAGCTCTCTCAAATTTTCTACAGCTTTCAATGCCTACTTTGAATGAACCTCTCCAGACATGTGGCTTAATTTACATACAGTGCGTACGGTGTTGAAGTATCGCAGTGGCGCTCACGAAAAATTACACAGGCGCAAATCGACCTGGAAAAGACATTTGATCGCATGTGTTATCCGTTTCTTTATTTTCTTGTAAACCACGTCAATTTTGGTTAAAGTCTTCCGACTGGGATGCGCCTTTGCCACAAAAACTGTTCCTCGTGTTTTATTGAGAATCGCCCTCTCCCACAAACAGTCCCCATACGGTGCTCCCTGAAACAAGCTTGCCCGTTGTCCCTGCTCCTGTTTGCAAAAGAACTGAGGATTGGGCGGTGGTGGTGGTGGTGAAAACATTTATTTCAGAACGGACAGGAGGTGTTTCGATCAGCCCGTAAGGGACCGGTCCTTACAAACACTAGGTGGAGGTCCCTAGTTTGGGACCCCAGTGGCGGTAGCCGCCGCCCGGGCGCGCCCGACTAAGGCTTGTTGGGCCTGTAAGTCGTGGCAGCCGAGCAGGGTCGCCTCCCAGTCCTCCCGGGTTGGGTTAGGGATAGGGGGAATGGCCGGGTTGGAGGGGCAGGCCCACACCATGTGATAGGTGTCCGAAGACACCGCACTACAGTGCGGGCAGTGGCCGCTAAAGGAGGGGTCGAAATGTTTTAGGGCTGCCGGGCACACCAATGTATTGGTGAAGAGGCGGAGAAGGAGCTGCTCATCCGCCTTCTTGAGGCCTTTACAGGGGCTAGGGTAAAGGCGATGGCTATCTTGATAGTAGGTTGCGATATTTTTGAACGTATAGACCGGATGAAAATCGGGTTCCTGATCAGGTGGGGAGGAGAAAACATCCCGGTGAGAGAGCGCGCGGGCGGCTGCGTCTGCTGCCTCGTTTCCTGCCAACCCCTGATGAGCAGGGGCCCATATGAGGTAACGGTGTGCGGGGTCCGTATCCCGTATGCAATTTTGGTATATTCGATAGGCTAGAAAGGGAGTGCAGCCTTGTTCGACGTTCCAACCGGCGCCTCGCGAGTCGGTTATTATGTATTTTGAATTGGAATGTGAGGCCGCGAGAGCAATCGCGACCTCTTCTGCTTGTGGTGCACTGCGGGCTCTGAAAGTGAGGCCGTTAACTGTGTTGCTGTTGTGAACTACCGCGGCCGTGTACCATCCCCCGTGGTGAGGGCCGGAGGCGTCCACGTAGTATACACCTGTTTTGTTGCCATAATATCGGGCTAGCGCTTCCGCTCGTGCCAGGCGCCGACCATTATGGTCTTCATGTGACATGTTTGCTGGAAGAGGCCGCACGTGGAGGGCACGTCTCCACAGTTCCGGGATGCGAAACCTGTCTTCCATTGGAGGGGTGTGTTGGATATGCAGTCGAGCAAGAAGCCGGCGACCCGACTCCGTTAGCGACAAGCGCGTGTACTGGTTTGTAAGGTGCGCCTCCCGGAGCTCCCGGAAAGTATTCACCACCCCAAGAGCCATAAGCCGGCTGTTTGAAGTAGTGATGGGGAGGTCAAGGGCACGTTTAACAATTTTACGAAGGATGGCCTCAAGGGCGTCCTCCTCTTGTTTCCGTAGGTGGAGATAAGGAGTCGAATAGAGAATTCGACTAGTTACGAAGGCGTTTGCCAGCCGCAAGGCATCCTTAGTTCGTAACCCTCCGCGTTTGTTGGAAACCCGGCGGACCATGCTTGAATTGACAACTTGAATTGACAAAGCAACTTTGTGCCATGGCGCTCTTTAGCCACGGATGATCTAGAGCCATAAAAATTCATCAGAATCGACAGGGAGGAGGAGTAGAGAGACTTTAATGGATAATGGAGAGGTCTGCCTGGTTATAGGCCTGGCATGCTACTCCAGATAAGGATGAAAGAAGAGGGTGAAAGAGAGAAAGAAAGAGAGAGAGAGAAAAAAAAAGGTGCCATCAAACATACTCAACACTCACGCACTCTCACACACACAATGATTATCGAAGTATGTCGACTAAAACAGTGTCCCTTAGATGACTATCAAAGTATGTCCACTAAAGCCGTGTCCCTTAGAAAAACTAAGGCGACAGGGTGTGCGTCACTGACTGAGTTGCACCTCGACGACGATCCCCTTAACTTTTTCGTCCACTACGTTGTCGCCTACGGCTACTGCGTCTACATGTGGGGTAGCTTTTCGGACATAAGGTCGCAGATGGGCGGCTTATACTGGTTCGGTACCCGCGCTATGACATGGAGTCGCACGGAAATGTGCGGTCAAGTTGCGATACTGAGCATCTTCTCTGCTTGTGTGCTGGGTCAACAGATGTCCAACTTTGCTTTTTTGGACCCGGTGTCCTCACACCGTATATATTATCTTGACCATGAGAGTGGAGAGGAACCAACTAGCCGCTGCTTCCACACGGCGTCCGCTGTCGGAACCCGCCTGTATGCTTGTGGTGGCCAGGCGTTGAACATAGTGGTCAACGACCGGTAAGATAATTCCTTGTATTATCTGGAAAGAACCACATTGATGTGGGTGCGCCGAAGAGTGGAAGGTCCGCGCCCCAAAAGCGGCAAACTTCACTTTTCCTTCGTGTACAACGAACAGCTGTACATCTTCGGTGGCCGCACAAGACAGATGGGCGGTTAATTTTCAGACTTCCATAAGTATGATATAGAGAAGTCGTGTTGAATCGAAGTGACAACACATGGGTTACGCCCGTCTGCTAAGCGCTCGGCCGGTTGCAGCGTGATGGTAGAAAGGGGTGTTTGTTTTCGGTGGCTTGGGGTACGCCCCAGACCATGAGAAAAGAGAGCCCATCGATGTTTCTGAAGAGGAAAAGGCGATAACTGACCTGCAAGTGTTGCACTCAGCACCTACACTGCAGAACTTGCGTCTTCTTGCTGTCGTCGACGCAGTTCTTCACTTAGGTGGATTACCGGTAGCTATTAGAAACGAGATCAACGCTACCTCTTATGGCTCATCACAGATAGCGGACTCGTCCTGCACTTCAAACGAATGGTGCGCCTTCAACGGAGCCACAGATGGTGGTGAGGTGGCCACAATAGTGATATCAGTGTCTTTACTTAGGTAGGTAATAATGCATTTTTTTTCTGAAAAACACCTTAGAAACTGAGCTTCCGCGGCGGACAGTTATTGGCCCCCTATCACCTAGGAGCGCCGTGCTCTCCGATTAGCACTCCACCCTCGGCAGCCTGTATAACGGAAACCGTGGTCCGCAGCTTTTGTGCGTATACAGTGAGACCATCGAAAGCTTTGCAGAACACGGATGTTTCATTCGCGTGCAGTTGTTGGCGGGTCAGTGCGGCGCCGAGGAAAACCAACTGTATGACAAACTCGGCACCGCGCTCACCAGCTGTCTCATAACGACACTTTGTACGAGTTTGGGGACCAGCGTGCGGTGATTCGCGATCAGCTCTTAACTGCCACACCCTCGCTTCGCACACTGAGAGCGCGGTTTCATCGCCAGCGCACGCATTTAGAGTTGGAGTCCGCATCTTTCGAGTGTGACCCGTGGAAAGGCAGCTGCTCCACGGACTTTCTACGAGCTACGCGGGCCTCGATTATGGTTACGTTGTGGGATTGAAGCCCTTGTTCCTTCGCTGTGCGGCTTTTGTGCAGCCGCGTCGCTGGGTGCTGGAGACCTATAGAGCCCTGGAACTCATTGCGGAAATGCTGACGACGCGGCTGTGAGGCTTCGTGCACGCCCGCGATGGAACAATGGTGAGCATCTGTGCATCGGGCGTAGAAAGAGAAGTTTATTTTTTTCTAATGTCAACAAAAGTACAAAGCAAAACTGCTGAACTCAATGCTCTGATCAGTCAAGCACATGCGCAGTGACGCAGCACAGAGCACGTCAGTAAGGCAGTAAGAAAGCCGACACTCGACCGCCGCGCAGGACGATGAAATATGTCGACCATTTGCGCAAGAACTCATCCTCACTCATTGACAGTGCGTCCACGCATGCTTGCTCAAAGAGGCGCGTGCGGAGGCGCTGCAACATTGGAAACATCGCTCTTTGCGGACGACCATTTAAGGAAGCCACTCCACGCGGCGTGAGCGGACATAGTGCGTCGACGGGTGACTAGTGCGTCGACGGGTGACGGGAACAATGGTGAGCATCTGCGCATCGAGCGGACTCCGTGCTCTGTCCATCGAGCGGACAGGCCTGACGTCCCGTTTGGGCTTCGCCAGGTAGCCTCGCAGCATTAGGACGCTCAGCTTGTGCTATCTATGGAGGGGGGCAGCCGAGCCCCCGACCCCAGTCTATTGGTGGAGAGTGTGCCTCGTGTGCGACACCCCGTGAGAAGACACTGCGCACGCGCCTTCTATATACATTATGAACACCCATGACTATAAAATGCAGGGAAAAAATAAATGTGGTAGAGCTCAAACGTGTCTCAACCGAGTAGTCGTGCGAAATCATTTGTTTAGCCTGGTTGACTCGTGCTTTTGTTTTGCTGGGTGGTCGGCACGCTTGGTTACAATAAACTTAGGTTAAGTGATTATCGAGGTGAACCTGCTGTATCTGCTCGCGCCGCAGGTGAAAATTGAAGACGACATTGTGCAATGCACAGCGCGAGATTGTGTTGCAGTTTAACACGAGGCGTGATCGCCTACGGCGATAGCATATAGTGATGTCGTGCAGCGGCCAGTGAAGCTCATTTGTTCGCGCCACCGCGGGTTCGAAACCCAGTCGCGGCAATATTTATTTTGTTTCTGCAAGGGCGGAGCTATGCTCGGTGTTGCTAAGGTCACCTTCAAGGTCGAGCTTAACACATACTCGATGAGCTAGTTAATCCTCGTTAAGCAATGCTTTCACAATAAACGCTGGCGCAAAGAAAAGATGAGACAACGCATTTTTGCGGTAATATTGTAGTCATGTCAAATGGGCTAGCTCAACTTCATGCGCTGATGAAACGGAAGTCTTCGGGTCACATTTTGTCGGAAGTGGCGGCGATACAACTGTAAACCGTTTAACTCGTGCAGCCAAATCTTGCAGGTGTGATGTGAGTTTACAATAATCTCTTTTTTTTTTTCTCTCGAATATTCTGTACTCGTCGCCGCCGCTTTGTTTGTTGCTGCTAAAACTTTTTTACTGCTTAACTCAGTGACGCGCTATATTTGTGCTTCGCTTCCTGCAATGTGGGATTTCGATCTGGCTTTTCCTTGTAGTGAGATATTTCCTGAAATAGGACCATTTTGTCGTTGTCAATACGCCAATACGTCAATATTAAAATTTTGGCCTAGAGAGCGGCAGGTTCCAAAAGAGAAACATATTGAAGGACACCACTCACGTATTTAATGAATTTCTTGGTGTTATCAGAGAAGGAACGATAAGATAACGCAATAAGTGTCCCGTCGCATTTGACAGTTGATCCATAATGGTAGCAAGAATGATGATGAGTAAAATATTTGCTAGCCACCAGGGGAATGCCTGTGCTTTCAGTTACAAAAAGCTTCTCAGACATCAAAGATCCTGTGAATTTTCCAACTAAAGCTACAGGGTGTGAAGACTTTTAGTTTGAGGGACCTGGTTTTGGAATCTTGTCTTACAACCCAAGTACGCTTGAGTTCGTGTCATATCACTTTCATAACTTAAATATGCTTGCCAATGGTCAGAGGAGTGTGATAGTTCGGAGAATTTTCACGAGTATGACTTTTTTTTTCATTTCATTATTGTGGATGCTGAATTCGTGTTGAGAATTCCTTGCGATTGGGCCCGTTGGAATGTATTATTCATCTGTTGCGCCACTCAGAAGTACAAAACTCGGGCAAGGGTAAGGGGAAACTGACAGTTAGAATAGCGAGCAGCTGATTATAGGTCTCCTGTAGGTAGCTAAGAAATGCATTCTTACTTTCGCGAGCAAACGATAAAAGCCTCTAAACGGTCGCTGGGTTGGAAGACAAAAGGCGGTTCATCTGCTCCGACTACGATGGTACCGTAGACGTTGATTGCTACTCAATCTGAGTAGGTCGAAAGGCTGGGAAGACAACGATCACGCAGCTCTCGAAGTTGCAGTAGCTGATGCCTTCTTCGACGCAGCGGAGGTGACAACGAAGGTGAAGGTAAGTTCTAAAATGGAGGATCGGCATGAGCAGGAGACAACCTTTGTGCATGGTTCGCTTTAGTATTTTTCTGCTTGATCTGAGTGGGGCGCTGAACAATTGTTTTCGTGCGCAGAAAGATTGTGAAGCGACCCGTGACACCGAATAGGCTTTTGGTAGAATGAGGTTATTGAAAACATTCCTGAGATGGCGAAAAAATTTGTTTTCAAATACAAGCGTCCGACCCCACGGTACCTGTCCTTTCCGTCCATGGCGCGGAAGAGGTTTTGAGCACACATTTCTTTTACGGGAACAATTGACGTGGGCGCCTCAGGACCCCCACCCTCAGCGTACACTCTCTTAAAAGGGAGCTGTCCTATATCGGCAGCTACAGACAGACATTTTTCCGACATCACAGAACCGACGAGCCAGCCTCTTCGCTGACACAGCTCCAACTTGTAGCTTATGCGCGGGCTCCCAGACTCCTTCGACATGGTCTGGGAATGTGTGAACACCCCCTAACTAACCACCCATCCACTGAACCGCGTGAGACCACTGGTAGCCCCCCCCCCCCCCCCCCCCCCCCCGCCCAGCCACCAACTTCTACTGGCCCGCAACGCGCGGGAGATTATTGTCAGCGCTGGACTGTCGAGATAAAAGTTCTACCTTCCAAGGCCAAAGACCACTTTTTGTCTCTCCCCGGTACAAGTAAAGTTCGAATTCCGTCTAATGAAAGCCCACAGAGGCATCTTCCGTTCATTGTTTTTTCTTTGCATCTCTACTTTGATGTTTTTTTTTTTTGTAGCCTCGACGCGCTGTGATGTGTTCCTGCCTTCTAGTCTTCTTTCATTAGATTAATTACTCGCTTCTACTACTTCTTCTTCTTCTCCACATGAAAATGGCACATACCCACGCGGGGGGATTGGCCAAGGTACGGTGGTGAATGCTAAGGAGGTATATGCGCGGGTAAAAAAAAAGGTAAGTAGGAAAGTAGAATGACAATATATATGAATTGTTAAAATTGTTCAATCAATAAACAAATTAGATATAGCAGGAATAAAATAAAATACGCTTTTTGGACATGCCGTGGAATTTTATATGGAGTTAAAAGGGTAAGCCACGATTTGCAATGATGTAATCATGAAGGTAGCCGCAAATAGTGCTTAACAAGAATCCCGTGGCGCTCGCACCAAACGAGAGCAGAACTGGTGGATACAAAGGGAGTCCTAACTTCGAAAGAAGAACCTCTCACTGTGCTCATCTCGTCTTCGGCGTCTTCTCCGACGCCGAATATCAGGCCACTATACAACTATTGTGCGAAATGTGTTCTTACTTTTATAATTTGCGTTGTAGTACACTGGCTTAGTAAGAAATAGTGCGAACAACGAAGAATTCCCACCAGAAAATCTGTTCTGGTAATGTCCATGTCTCGCGACCGAAAGAACGCGGCTTTTATGTTAGGCGGAGAAAGTGAATGATAATTTGAACGGCGCCAGCTCATGCCACGCGCAAGCGGCGCGATCCACGCGCAGAGAACAAGCCCGCAGAGGTCCTGGAAAGACGCACATGTCCCGTCTGCTATCAATGAGGACCCCGGTGCGAACGGCAGCGCGTACGGCGAATGACAGGAGTCATTCGGCGGAAGATGGGAACATCCCCGAGGCCGCGAACCACGGGGTGCCGGAGGGGTCCGCGGATGAAACGGAGCTGCGACGAGAGCCGCCGCGCAGTGGAGATGAGCCCCGCCGTTCGCCGCGGCCTTCCACCCCGGACGGCGTATTCCCTTCTGTCCAGCGGGACGCGGTGAGCATGCCACGGGCGTGCCTCATCTTCGCCGTCCTGGCGGTGATCGCCGCCACGTGCTACATCGTCGTGTCGCGGCTGATCTTCATCGCACAGTGGCTGTCCGCGAACGGCCTCCCCTCCTACAAGGATCACCGAAGTCCGGCCGCCCCCGGAGCCTAGTGGGGACTCTGGGGAGCCCGGCGGATATAGATGCCGGACTTTCGGCACGGTACCGCACCAGGTGCCTTGCAAGGCAGCACCGTTTGGAGCCGCAGGGTCGCGGCCGCCTTGATCGCAATTTTACGCCTCGTTCTTACGACTGGGACCGCTACGCTGATAAGCCCAGAAGATGCGGTCAATAAATGTTACTATCGTACGCAACAAACTCGGCACCGGCACATCATTTTTTATTTTGAAGTGATGAAATACGTTCTAAGGATTCCAAGTTAGCAAAGCTTTATGCAGACCCAGTTTTGCGTCCACACTGCAGCTCGCCTGGATGAGGCACCGCACATTTCATATCATCTCGCACTACAAGAGAGCGATTCTAGTATTAGATACCCTTGTGTGAGATAAACCGTGTGAATAATGCGGCTGTGAATAATGTGTGCGAACATGCGGATGTTTGAAAACGAGATCAACGCGCTTGGAAAGCCGAACTCAAACGCGCTGCGCGACAAGATCGTTCACATCCCGAGGTCCAAAATGCTTGCGCCCCCAACATCTGGGCAGAATGACGAAGGCGCGAGTCCTTAGCTCTGCGGGCAAGCCATTCTGTCGCTGCAATTCCCGTTACTAGTGGTAACTTTTCCGCCAGTTTTAATGTAGGAGGACAATTTCGGCATGATTAGGGATTCTTACTTGACAGGAGAAAACTTCGAGAAACTTATCTTCACCTTAAGAGTATGTAACGATATAGTTAAACGCTCCCTACGGTCGCTAAGGTGTCTCTTGGCGCAGCAGACATCGACACACTTGGTGAAATCATAAACTGTTTTATTGCACATCATCGTCCATATTATTTAGATACGACAATTAGTAACTCTAATTAGCTATGTGGTCCTCTCATGTAATTTGCCTGCTGTGCGATGGGAGGTACTCGTACGAGGCCTCTATATATCCCATTTAACGCACGTTCCTCAGTGCCGGTTTCGATGCCGACTGACCACAGTTTCTTTTTAATATAAGCAATATTGCATTCCTACTCCACTACCTTCTCGACCAATCAGGAGTTTGCAGTGTCAACGATTCTGATGATGGGTTTTCGGCCGAACGGGACCTTTAATGCGGTCGCGTAAAAAAAGAATAAAGGGGACACTTATGCTCCGCCTTAAGAGTACGACGCGGGAGCGTAAGGGGTTAATTCTTAATTCCCATATATGCAGAAGGCCATTCACTGTTTCACACTCACAGATCCTTGGGAGTCCTCATACCCCTCCAGTCGCACTGGTGCAGTGGTTAAGCGATGGGCCTTGTGGGGTCGAGGTTGCTCTTCCCGAGCTACCAATCATTCATTTACCTGCCACAGTATGCAGTTTGCTCACTATCTGATGGGTAGGTTTTGATGACGTAACAAAGACACGTGACCTAGTTGGCCCATCCACCTCCTAGGTTTCTCTCTGGGAACCACCAGCCAGAGCCATGCCCGTGATTTCTCGCTCACAACGCCGACGAGGACACCGGGGCCTTCAACGCTGTCGCGTTAAAACAGCGCCATCAAACCGATAGAAGGCAGTCAGACACAGTGTTAACGTCCTTCTTTCTGCTGCTCAATAACTAAAGAAATTATTCCCGGTAGTTCAAAAAAGAGAGGCGAGCGGTGTTTGCAAATAAAGCGTCTATTCCACTGCCAATTCACACAGCATGGGAAGCGTAAAACCAACGTAATTTATCAGACACCGTTATAGCGTTTGAGTTCAAAAGATTAATATTGTCATGACGGCGTTTCAAACCCGCGGTGGAGCAAACAGGTCAGCTTCGCCGGCCACTGCACGAGGGCGCGATGCTATCGCCGCAACCGATCACGTCTCGTGTTAAACTGTAACAAACTTTTGCGTTGGGCGTTGCAAATCGCCTCTTCAACAACTGCCACCCGCCGCGCTCCGCTCGTAACACGTTTCCCATAACCGATAGATACGCGCCGCGGTGGCTCAGAGGTTAGCGTGCTCGGCTACGCAGCAGGAGTAACCGGGTTCGAACCCAGCCGCGGCGGCCTGCGCTTCGATGAAGGGAAAACACAAAAGGAGCACGTGTGCTGTGCGATGTAAATGCACGTTAAAGGTCCTCGGGTGGTCGAAATTAATCCGGAGCCCTCAACTACGGCCCCTCCTTCTCTCTTTCTTCTTTCACTCCCGCCTTCCTCCCTTCCCTCACGGTGCGGTTGGGGCTTCCACCGAGATATGTGAGACAGATACTGCGCCACTTCCTTTCCTCAAATCCAAGAGGTATATATAGAAGGCAGAGTGACCAAATCACAAGTTTATACTTCACCAGAAACAGCTGCAGGTACTCAGGCCCCTTAGGCATTTCTTACCAGAACAGAAAATGAAAAGACGAAATGCCAACGATTCACACCACATTTCCACCATCGCGGCAAGGTTGAAAAAAGTGGTTGTTGCTCGCGATATGAATAGACCACAGCTTCATGACACCTATACCAAGCACCTGCTAGACGATAAGGCGGCAACAAAACATGCCCGAAACGGAAGAAAAAAATAGCGCAGGATTTAAGCATTAAGCAATATATATTTCACGTTTTTTTTAAGGCCGCCAGTTACTCAATCCCTATCAATGCGACTGGAATGACCGATCAACTAAACAAAATTCTCGATTGGAAAGCGTTAAGCATATATCATGTGGCGTCAAAAAAGCAATTCGCTGTGAAACCAACCCGTAATGGCAGAAGAGCCCTCCTGACCACTTATGCGCACTTTATAACGGCTTTTAGCGCTTTTAATCTTGGTAACTGCAAGAGTACATGTCCTTTTTCGAACATTCATTCGTGTGAGTGTCCTAAAATGACAGACATATTCAAAAATCCAACGGAAATAGTCACCCGTCGACGCACTAAGTCTGCACGCGCCACGATTACAGATCACCATATCGCTTCTTCAGAAAAAAGCCGCATGACGCCGCCACCATCGCTGGAATAACCGGGCCTTGTTTCTTACAGAAGCAGGTGCCTCTGCAGGATGTGGACGGCGCGGCGAAACGGCGTTGCAGAGCATGTCACCCGCACGGCTGTACGCTTCAACGGCAAGGTTTACTCGTTCGATAGTTGCCACACGGCATAGAACTTGCTCCACGTGTTCATATTCGACCCCGAAACGCACCGGTGATGTGGTGCAGACGCTACTTCCCGACGCCGGGCCGATTCCCATTTCCCTCCCCACAGTTGTAGCCTACGGCCACTGCGCGTATCTGTGGGGCGGCCCGCCCAACTGGCCATTTCCAAGTGTTCTTTACCGCTTCGACCCAAACACGATGACATGCAGCCGTCTGGGGGTGTCCGGTGAGGTGCCCTCATCGATGTACGGGAGGAGAGCTTGTGTTGTGGGCCACCGCAAGTATATCTTCAGTGACTGGTATCCTTCGCCAGATATGCGGGTCCTTGACTTGGATACCCTAGAGTGGCATCGTGTCCCCACCAGCGGAGAGGCTCCGGTTCTACATGGCTGCCAATCTGTGTCTGCCATCGGGACCCGCATGTATGTGTTCGGCGGCAGCCCAGAAGACCGTTCCCTCATCCTATACTATTTTCAAACGACCACCTCGTCTTGGGAGCGCCCAGAGGTTCAAGGCGTTCCCCCTGTGAATCGGCGAGGACATTCAGCCTTCGTGTTCAACGAAGAGCTGTACATTTTCGGAGGGTACAGCGATGTGATGATGACCTATTTGGCAGATGTGCACAAGTACGACCCCGTGACGTCGTGCTGGACCGAAGTGAAGCCATGTGGCTCACCACCGTCTCCCAGGTTCTTCCATGGCTGCTCAGTGATGGGTGAAAGAGTGTTTATCTTCGGTGGCTTTGGACCGGCATCCGACCAGGATGAGGAGCAGGTAGTTGAGGAGCGAAGGGCCCTGACCGATCTCCACGTGTTGCACTTGGCACCGACACTGAAGAACCTGTGCCTGCTTGCAGTAATTGATGCACGGCTGGATCTAAGCCCCTTACCACCCCTCATTAGAGAAATGGTCGACGCTATCACTTCTCACCCATCGTAGTCGATGGCAGATGCTGTGTGTCAACGAAATGGAGTGCCTTCGGCGTAAGCCAGCTTGGGGGTGTGGCAATAATACAACTTCGGCACCGCTACTTGACACAGCAATAAACTATTCTTTTATACGCAATGAACGCCTTCCTTCAGTGCTCGATTTTCTCGGAAGTAAGAAAGTCGCTAGCGTTTTGCTTATTTCATGAAACTCTGAGGCGGCACTTTTTTTCAAATATTACCAAGAACAAATTTTCCGAAAGAACTATTCTCTGAAATTGATTCCATTCCAGCCTGGTGGTTGATTCAAGAGAATCGCATCAACGTCACTTCGGCCTGAAGCTCGCGATGAAGTCTAGGTTGCCACGTAGCCCTGGTGGTCATCCTTTTCAAAGCTGTAGGCAGATTGAGGTGCTGGATGTGGCGGTAGGCGTCGATTTTAGATCTTCTACGGAAACAACTTGCGTGTTTTGTGACTACTTCAGAAAGCCTAAATGTTATCATTTATTTGCGCCATGTCTGCCTTCAGCATGTATGGCCTCAGCACTCGACCAGTATCTATGTCTTGAACATGAGCGGATAGAATTCGTCAAAGCTTGGTAACTGATCGTATCAGGTGGAGATGGTATTGAAGGCAATTGACTACACGCTGGACAGTATTTGAAGCTTCTCGACAGCTTATTTATGCGGATGTGACAGCGCTCCGGTGCACCGCGCACGTCACATACTCTCGATGAGGCATCCAACGACGGCTGGGGTGAAATGTTCGGGAAATGTGTTTGTGACACCAACTTGAATACACAAAGCAAATTTGTGCCATGCCACTCCTTAGCCGCAGATAACCTTGCACCGTAAAAATTCATCACAGTCAACAGTAAACGCGAAGGTGAGAGTATAAAATGTTATATTTGTGAATAAAATGTGAATTTTTTTAGACGAGCATTGATGTACGGTTTTTGCTACATTCATATGACAGAAGTGATATTCTCTTAACACCGGACACTGACGAAAAGGAAGAAGTGCGATAGGCAGATGGCTACGAAGCTCTCACGGTTTTAAAGCGCAATCCTTTAATGCCTCACCGTTGGCAACAGAAGGTTGCCAGCAGAGGTGTCACGCTTTTCGGTTGGTCGAAATGGTTATGACGTCACAGTGCGCCGATTCGAAGTAATGAGGTCACCCACGGATGCCTGACGCCACTTTTTGAAGCGCGCGACAACTAATAAAATAGTTGTCGTCGGCTCCGAAAGAGGGCGTAAGGCGACCGTGGCTGACCACATTACATACCTCATTACTGCGGACACAGCTATGGATACAACCGAACTCATCGAAGCAGAGAGAGAGTCGTGCTAGAGAAGCAGTCAAAGTCGGCAGTCAAAGAGGTGTAGTTGTAATGTGTAGTCAAATAAAGCACTAGTACACAGCAAATAGTCTTGCAACGCCAAACAGTGCGCCAGGAAAGGCTTTCGCCTTCCAGCACTTTGGAGAGCCAAAGTGCCCCGGAATTTTCTCACCTTGTTTATAAGATTTTTGGTTGAGCTCTCTCAAATTGGCTACAGCTTTCAATGCCTACTTTGAATGAACCTCTCCAAACATGTGGCTTAATTTACATGCAGTGCGTACCGTGCTGAAATATTGCAGTGGGGCTCACGAACAATTACACAAGCGCAAATCGACCTGGCAAAGGCATTTGGTCGCGTGTGTTATCCGTTTCTTTATTCTCTTCTAAACCACGTCTATCTTGGTTAAAGTCTTCCGACTGGGATGCGCCTTTGCCACAAAAACTGTTCTTCGTGTTTTATTGAGAATCGCCCTCTCCCACATACAGTCCGCATACGGTGCTCTCTGAAACAAGCTTGCCCGTTGTCCCTGGTCTTGTTTGCAGAAGAACTGAGGATTAGGCGAGGTGGTGGTGATCCATCGTAAAAAAACTAGCGCCTAAGAACACGGACCGAGGACAAGGCGAAACAGACTGACGGCGCTGAACTTACAACTGAATTTTATTCACACGTAGGCAGCCAATTTATACACTTACACAAACATGTGCAAAGGCGTCTTGTCCAACCCAGATACAAGTTTGGCACTTACAAGCGTAAAACTAAAGGAAACAAAGAAACAGCAATCATCTCTTCAAGGCACATGTGCCATTACCTCGCCCTCCCTAACCAGAATGAAATGAGCTTGCTTCACTCTGGGTAGGGAGGGTGAGGTAATGGCACACATAAGAGAAGTTTATTTGGACTCTCAATCAAAAAGCGACATTTGTCCCTCTACAAAAACAAAGATACATTGCGTCAACTGATGTCGCCCTATGCACACACACTCACAAGGAACGTAAGTGTCCAAAAATAAAAAGTGTCCAAGAAAGTTCTAGCGGGTCCATACGCGGAGGAAGCACGCCGGGTTGAAACCCGCGCACACAAAACCGCGCACAAAAACCCGCGCACGAACAACGCGCACGAACAACCGCACGAACAATTAACGCGCACCACACACGCGTGCCACACTTAATATCGCAGCGGCAAGTGCCTTGCACACGTGCCGCAGTAATCGGCCTGCTTTCGGGTCCGGCATTTTCATCACTGGGCCGCTTCTGCCAACATCCAATTAAATGGCGGATGTCAGAAATGTGGAGAGCATGTTATCCGCCGCTGATACTAGTCATGCGCGAAGTCCTGATAGCATTTTACACGTATGCTTCGCGGACGTGAAGCTTTATCTCAAGGCAGTACATCAGAGGAAAAAGAGAAAACGCAGACGTAAATACAGTCGTTTCAATCAAAAATAATATATAAAGTGGAAATATTGCATATTCGTAACACTATAATCATCTGTTAGAGCACTTGTAAACGAATTAATATATGCTATTGAAACTAGCGCGTCATGATTGTGGTTCTAGTCTTGAATGGAATGAGGCAGGAATGAGCGATAAAAAGCATTCGCGTATCATGAAAAACGTGAAACTTTTTTAGTGATAAAAGTGGCGCGATGTGTTAATGGGCCGCTGAATGAAAATATCGTAAAGTTTTTTCTGGCAGTATTTTTTACGGAGAAAATATACCCGCAGAATTTGATTACGTAACTACAATAGCGGAAGGTACAAATTAGTTATCATATTAGGGGTACTGGTGGTACGATGGCAGCAGTTGAGAATGTAACGAGCAGACCAATTCTTATTATGCTCGTAGCTTACTAGAAAATCAAGACCAGGGTGCCGTGTTGAGGCCGCATTCTCAGGTTTAGAAGGAACTAGTGATTTGTAACGTTGTAGGTAAAGGAATATAGAGACAAGAAATTTTGTTCAAAGTAACCTAGAGAACAGTTAGCATTACTCGTCATACAGCTAATGTGGCGATCCGAAGAAAGGTTAGAAAACACACAGAAGCCTAAGCAGTTATACGATGCTAATGTAGTGGCTCGTGTAATGTGCGAGGTCAGTGCACTTTAAAGAACGCCAGGTGGTCGTAATTTCTGGAGCCCTACTCTCCGGCGTCCTTCATAGCCTGAGCCGCTTTGGAGCGTTTAACCCCCTCAATCCAAATCTTTCACTCCCACCTTCCTCCCTTCCCTCACGGCGCAATTGGGGTGTACACCTAGAAGTGAGACAACGGTGCAAAATTTCCCTTCCTCCAAAGCAACTTATTTAGTGGTATATATGGAAGGCACAGTGACTAAAATCACATGTTTCCAGTTCATCAGCAACAGCTGTAGGAATTGACCCACTTTAGGCAATTCCTGCTAGAAGATTAAATGCAGAGTTGAAATCCCGACCATTCACGCCACATTTTCATCATGGCGGCCAGGTTGGTGGTTTGTTTGTTTCTTGGGGTTTAACGTCCCAAAGCAACTCAGACTATGATGGACACCGTAGTGAAGGGCTCAAGAAATTTCGACCACGTGGGGTCTTTAACGTGCGCTGACATAACACACTACAGGGGCCTCTAGAATTTCGCCTCCATCGAAATTCGGCCGCCGCGGGCCGGGATCGAACCCGCGTCTTTGGAGTCAGCAGCCCGAAAGACGCGGCCGGGATCAAACCCGCGTCTTTCGGGCTTAGAAAGAGAAGTTTATTTTTTTCTAATGTCAACAGAAAATACAAAGCAAAACTGCTGAACTCAATGCTCTGATCAGTCAAGCACATGCGCAGTGACGCAGCACTGAGCACGTCAGTAAGGCAGTAAAAAAGCCGACACTCGACCGCCGCGCAGGACGATGAAATATGTCGACCATTTACGCAAGAACTCAGCCTCACTCATTGACAGTGCGTCCACG
Organism: Amblyomma mixtum; assembly: GCF_055824585.1. Lineage (NCBI taxonomy): Eukaryota > Metazoa > Arthropoda > Arachnida > Ixodida > Ixodidae > Amblyomma > Amblyomma mixtum. The sequence continues at coordinate 16,432,214 of NC_143018.1, forward strand.
CATGCTTGCTCAAAGAGGCGCGTGCGGAGGCGCTGCAACATTGGAAACATTGCTCTTTGCGGACGCCCATTTAAGGAAGCCGCTCCACGCTGCCGCCACAAAACGAACATGCCGACACACAAGAGCATATTTGTAAACAGTTCGCGTGAACTAGTGCGCGCTTCGAGGCGGGTTAAAAACATCCGTGACACTAGTACCCAAAAGGTGCGCGACACTACACAGTCGAACATAGCGTGCCGCAACGTTTCTAAAAGACCGCATTGGGGCTGCTGACCGGGCTGCTGACCCGAAAGACGCGGGTTCAACAGAGGGATGTAGAAGAACTTCTTGCTGGGCGAGTTGGTGCTGTTACGGACGAGGTAGCATGGACGTGCCCCGGAGAGCAAAATGAGGGACGCCTGTGACGAGGCTGCTGGGAAAAGACAATGAAGAGGAATTTATACATGAATATTTACAAGTGAGCTGCAGGAACGCTGCATCGTGACAGCTCAACAGGAGAGCATGATGACAAAAGCTCTTCGGCCGTGCCACTGCCGGCTTTTTAAGAGTTCTCTTCCCTAGGGTCCCTAGATGGGGGCCGGGTTTCACTGGCACCAATCACCGACACGCACGCACTCACTCACTCCCGAGAGATCACGCCGTCGTCACGCGCTGGGAGAGGGGAACGATGCCAACCACGTAGCGCAGACGCCGAAATGTCCATGAGCGGCGTTCGCGCGCATTTCGAACGCGCGTTCCCACTCGGTGTACGGGAAACGCTCGCTCAACCGGGCAGACGGACGCGGCTTCCGTGGCCATCCAGGCGTTCACCCAACGCGCGTCTCGGGGTTTGTCGGCGTTTCGCTGCTGCCATGTCGTCGTCTTCCCCAGGACGAAGGCGAGTCGTAACAGACTGCCCCGCCGGGGGAAGGAGATCCCGATGGACAGGGGACAGCATCCGCTGTCCGGAGGGATGTCGCTTGAGGCTGGTCTCAACTGCAGTCGGTTCTCTCTCGGCGGTTCTGGAGCTCAGCGCACCCCGAAGTCTTCCTTCGCATGTGCAGGTTCCCAAAGGGCACTGCAAAGTGACTCGTGCTCTGCTAGCGTTAGAACCACGCCGAAAACCCAACCGCTCAGTCCGCAAGCACGACACAATCCCCACTAAGCGATGCCAGGCTCTTTCCTCCTTACAAAGCCAATTAATCCCTGGGAGTAGTTTAGCAGCACTCAGAAAACTCCCACAGATCGGCACATTACACCACAAAGCGCATCTCAATTTTAAAACAAACAAAACCAATCGGTCCAAAATCCTACATCAGGAAGAAAAACCACCAGTAAACTGCAACTATGATGCTGACTCTTGCGCTAGGGACGTCAACGTAAGCAATCGGCGTTACCGTTGAGACTCCCCTTTTTGTGATGTATTTCGATTCGTAATGACCACAACAATTACGAACGCACTTGTTTCCCCGCAAAGATTCGCTCAACATCGGAGCCAAAGTCACCTTAATTTCCCAAATTCCAAAAAAATCAAGCGACTCCAGGCGTTTATGCTAGTGGCCTAAATGGCCCGTCTGGCTAGCACTTCGCGTTTTAACGGACGCTGCTACACATGGGCACCACTAGTGCATTTTTCGAAACAATCTTTGTCCAAAAGGAACGCTTTCAATGCAAACAACGCGTCCGAAACCTATTCCTGCTCCTTTTTTTTTCACTTTTTTTATTCTGCAAAACGCTTTTTCTGCAAAACGCTTTTTCTGCAAAACGCTTTTTCTGCAGGAATGGTCTAAAACAAGAAAAAGCAAACAGCAGAGACATCCTCGGAATCCGCTGCTAGCGAGCCGCGCCGCGGCTCAAAGGGGTCGCCTATTCTTCAACCGCGCCCTGCGCGGACGCACACCAACAGTGGCTTTAGCAGCCGACAATTCACAAAATTCGAAGGGCTTAACTGCGCTTCGACACCTGCGAGCCTCAGACGCCACGCGACATTGATTTGTTTCGCACACCGGCCGCGTGTCTCCAACACCCAAGTAGCGTCTGAACATTTGAATGCGAGGGGTTGACGGACGCGTATGAAAGAAACGCCTACGAGGACTCCTTTCTCGATTCAGCAATGTTCTTCGACTGGAGCCCGTATTGCGGCTTTCTTTCATGCGGTAGCTGGGCGTGCTTCTCTGCGAACCGCTGTGAGGTTCCCCCGTCCTGCAAGAACTACCGCGGGGTCGCCGCGATGGGACAGGTGGCTTTCGTTTTGTCTGTAAACGCCTAGTCAGCTTGGCCCTTTTTCGGCGCCTGTCGCGTCTGGAGTACCGCGGTGGCAGTATCCGACGATTACGTTGTTGACCGGCCTTAACCCCTACAATGTTTTGGGCCCGTCCTTCGTCCTTTTTCCGCGGTCTACCCCTTGGCTTGGCTCTCTCTGAGCGCGGCCGCTTTCCTAAAACTGCCTTCGCAGAACGGCCCTGCGCGCCTCCCTTGCTCGCGGTGTCCTCACCCTCCGCATCTTTTCTCTGACGCAGCACCGAGCCGTATTTCACCCTTAAGTTCGAATTATCGGCTCGTGCTTTCGGTGAGTCACCGCAGGTCGCAGTAGCCAGCTGTTCCGACAGCACTTTATCTCCTGCTGAGCATAACTTGCTCTCCTGAGGATTGCTAATCGACCCTGCGACCCTAACTCCCTGGCCTGCAACTTGATCTAAACCACACTCGATGGCTAACGTTGCGATCTGCCCTTGGGTTTCAGCGGTGCACTCGGGTGACTCGCAGCCGCTCTCCTTACAGCAAAGCGCTGTGTCCAAAACTTGGCTACTAAAGTTCGCCAGCCGCATCGAAGGAGGGTCTCCCTTGATTCCTTGACTGCTCTGGCCCGCAAGCTCACTAGTCTCTTCCTGAGCAGAAGCATCAATCTCGCTTGTCAAAGCAGGTTTTGCCTCAGGGCTAGAGACGGTCGCTTCTCCCTTATTAGCGTTGTCTGTGCTCACTAACGAAGCAGATCGCTCGGCTTTGTTTTCGGTGGGAATCCTGCAACTCACAGTTTGCTCTGCATTCCCATTAAACTCGGCCTTCACAGAACTTTCATCATGACTTTCCTCAAATAACCCAAGGACTACTTTTCCCTGGTCACGGAGACCTTCGGCGTCTTTCTCCTGGGTATTATCCTCCCGACCGCAGGAATCCGCCTCCGTCCCGGAAAGTGCATGCTTCTCTGGGCTCAAAACCAACGCATTGCCCCTTTCCTTATTTTTAGCAGTGCCTACATTATCGCCCGAGCCCTCACGGCTGGCGGATCTGCACTCTTCCTCATTGCTAGCCTTAGTGCCTACATTATCGCCCGAGCCCTCATGGCTGGCGGATCTGCACTCTTCGCTAGCTTTTCGACCGAACTCATCGGTCCTCGCTGCCGAAGCGGCCTTTCTTTCCTGGACCAAACCTGTCCTATGCCGCCACTTCTGAACAGCACTCGTGTCATCCGGCGACTGAGCAGAGCTTCTAACTCTGTCCCTGACACTACTGCGGTGTAACTTACCACCGTCAATTTGGCCTTCCAAATCTGCCTCCGCGGGAATACGAAAGTATCGGAGGAGCGCACTTTTGGTTATCGCATAGTTGTGGGCCTCCTCGTCAGACAACCTCGCCCAGACATTACAAGGTTCACATGGGAGGAATCCCATCAACACAAGTGGCCAATAATCCTCGTCTAGCTGCTCCTCCATACAAATTCTTTCAAAATTTTCCAGAAAAGTTCTGAAATTTTCCCCTTTTCTGAAAACTCTTAAGCGAGATCGCGTTCTAATACTTCTGAGCGTGTTAAGTTCACGCGTGAGTTCCCGCATCTCTCTTTCGTATTCCTGTTGCCGCTGCTCTCTTTCGCGTTCCTGTTCGCGCAGCTCTCTTTCGCGTTCCTGTTCGCGCAGCTCTCTTTCGCGTTCCTGTTCGCGTTCCTCTTGTTCTCTTTTTGCCAATTCCCTCTCCTCAATGGCCTCAAGGCATTCCGCAAGCTCGTCATCTTCAGCCTCCAACGCAAGAATAGCCTTCAGCAGTTCTGGTTTTCTGAGTTTGTCTGACACCTCCAGACCCAACTCTTTCGCAAGCTCCAGTAACTTTGGTTTGCGCAGCGTCTTCAAATCCATGGCTGCTCCGAGTGCTGCTTCTCTACTGCCCGCTATTGTCTTGCTGCAACTAACCCAGCAGCAACGACAACCCAATTACCAGCTCTGTTCCCGACACTAACAAAAGCCTGGCAAAACTCAGCAGAAGAAAGTTCCGCACTCACCAAACCTCGCAGCCAAGAATCCAGCGCAGTCGGTCCGCTGCAGGCAACCAGTCAACACACAGGGCTCGTTGCACTGCCCCCGACTCGCCGTTCTGCTGCTCAGCGTCCCGTTGTCCGCAACTCTCCGCTGGCGTCCGACGATTCGCGTCCCACCGCTGCCAACCAGTTTGTTACAAACGAGGTAGCAACATCCCACCGCTGCCACCCGTTTGTTAGGGACGAGGTAGCATCATCCCACCGCTGCCACCAGTTTGTTAGATACGAGGTAGCAGCATCCCACCGCTGCCACCAGTTTGTTACGGACGAGGTAGCATGGACGTGCCCCGGAGAGCAAAATGAGGGACGCCTGTGACGAGGCTGCTGGGAAAAGACAATGAAGAGGAATTTATACATGAATATTTACAAGTGAGCTGCAGGAACGCTGCATCGTGACAGCTCAACAGGAGAGCATGATGACAAAAGCTCTTCGGCCGTGCCACTGCCGGCTTTTTAAGAGTTCTCTTCCCTAGGGTCCCTAGATGGGGGCCGGGTTTCACTGGCACCAATCACCGACACGCACGCACTCACTCACTCCCGAGAGATCACGCCGTCGTCACGCGCTGGGAGAGGGGAACGATGCCAACCACGTAGCGCAGACGCCGAAATGTCCATGAGCGGCGTTCGCGCGCATTTCGAACGCGCGTTCCCACTCGGTGTACGGGAAACGCTCGCTCAACCGGGCAGACGGACGCGGCTTCCGTGGCCATCCAGGCGTTCACCCAACGCGCGTCTCGGGGTTTGTCGGCGTTTCGCTGCTGCCATGTCGTCGTCTTCCCCAGGACGAAGGCGAGTCGTAACAGTGCATAGCTTTCTTGGGATGGCGTTGCGCACACGAACAAACGTACACAGGAAGAGGCAGAAGACAGAAAGAGCGCAAACTATCAACTAGATTTATTGCTTTCGCAACAGAATATATATGCAGCATACACACGTGCAAAACAGAATAGGGAGAGGGAAAGAAAGGACAGGGGGGAAGGGGATATCAAGTCAGGCCTGCATAGGTCAGCGAAAGCTACGGGTAAAATTCCTTTCCCTATCATATAAGGTGACCGAGGTATCGCTAATACAATCTCCACCTTTTTCCCTGATGTGGAAAGCTTCTAAAAGTTCCCGGGCTATTTTGCTTTTGCTCTTGCCCAGAATCTTGATGTAATTGAGCATCGGCTCACAACCAGAGCATGAAATGCAATGGGCAGGCAAGTTCGCCCCGTCTCTTTTTCTTACAGATAGAGCATGCTCCCCTGCGCGCTCATATATGCAGCGTCCAGTTTGGCCGACATACACGCGTCCACACTTGAGCGGGATTTGATACACCACGCCCGTGGCACATTTGACATATTGTTCTGCAAGTTTTATTGTACATGCGCTCCGTGGGGCTCCTTCCTCGGCGATCCTGGGGCATAACCCAGCAAGCTTTTTTGGAGCGGAAAAAACCACCGGAACACCATGCCTGTTTGCCACTTTTTTTAAATTGTGGGCGACTTTGTGCATGTAAGGAACAATATGTGCATGTAAGGAACAATATGCAGAACAATATGTCAAATGTGCCACGGGCGTGGTGTATCAAATCCCGCTCAAGTGTGGACGCGTGTATGTCGGCCAAACTGGACGCTGCATAAATGAGCGCGCAGGGGAGCATGCTCTATCTGTAAGAAAAAGAGACGGGGCGAACTTGCCTGCCCATTGCATTTCATGCTCTGGTTGTGAGCCGATGCTCAATTACATCAAGATTCTGGGCAAGAGCAAAAGCAAAATAGCCCGCGAACTTTTAGAAGCTTTCCACATCAGGGAAAAAGGCGGAGATTGTATTAGCGATACCTCGGTCACCTTATATGATAGGGAATGGAATTTTATCCGTAGCTTTCGCTGACCTATGCAGGCCTGACTTGATATCCCCTTCCCCCCTGTCCTTTCTTTCCCTCTCCCTATTCTGTTTTGCACGTGTGTATGCTGCATATATATTCTGTTGCGAAAGCAATAAATCTAGTTGATAGTTTGCGCTCTTTCTGTCTTCTGCCTCTTCCTGTGTACGTTTGTTCGTGTGCGCAACGCCATCCCAAGAATTCAACAGATGGGTTGTTGCTCACGATGTGAATGCATGACAGCGATACTATACACCTGCTAGACGATAAGGCAGCAACCAAACACGTGCGAAACGAAAGAAGAAAGTTCCGCAGGATTTAAGCAATATATATTTCACGTTTCATTTCAGGGCCGCCAGATATTCAGTCCCTACCAATGCGACTGGGATGACCAATCAACTAAACGAAATTCTCTATTGGAAAACGTTAACCACATATCTCGCGGCGTCACGAAGGTAATTCGCTCTGAAACAAACCCGTAATGACCGAACAGCCTCTCGACCACTTACGCGCACTTTATAACGGCTTTTTGCGCTTTTAATCTTGGTGACAGCAGCAGTACATGTTTTTTTTCGAACATTCATTCGTGTGAGTGTCATAAAATTACAAAAGTATTCTAAATTCTAACGGAAATAGTCACCCGTCGACGCACTATGTCCGCTGACGCAGCGAATACAGATCACTATATCGCTGCTTCAAAAATTAGCCGTACGATACCGCCACCATCGCTGGAGTGACCGGCCCTTGTTTCTTACAGAAGCAGGTGTCTCTGCAGGATGTGGACGGGGCGGCTAAACGGTGTTCCAGAGCATGTCACCCACAGGGCTGTGCGCATCAACGGCAAGGTCTACTCGTTCGACAGTTACCACGGGGCATGGAACTTGCTCCACGTCTTCATCTTCGACCCCGCGTCGCGCCGGTGGGGTATGGTGCAGACGCAGCTTCCAGACGGCGGGCCGATTAACATTTCCTTCCAGACAGTTGTAGCGTACGGCCACTGCGCGTATCTGTGGGGCGGCCCGTCCAGCTGGCCAGCCACGAGTGTCCTTTACCGCTTCGACACAAGCACCATGGGATGCAGCCCTGTGGCGGTGTCCGGTGAGGTGCCGTCATCGATTTACGGCAGCACAGCTTGTGTTGTGCGTCACCGCAAGTATATCTTAAGTGACTGGGATGCTTCGCCATATATACGGGTCCTCGACTTGGATACCCTGGAGTGGCACCGTGTCCCCACCAGCGGAGAGGCTCCGGTTCGACTTGCCTTCCACACTGCGTCTGCCATTGGGACCCGCATGTATGTGTTCGGCAGCAGCCTAGGAGACCCTTCCCTCATCCTATACTATTTTGAAACGACCACCTCTTCCTGGGTGCGCCCACAGGTACAAGGCGTTCCCCCTTTGTATCGGCGAGGATATTCAGCCTTCGTGTTCAACGAAGAGCTGTACATTTTCGGAGGGTACAGCGATTTGCTCCAGACATACTTGGCAGATATGCACAAGTACGACCCCGCGACGTCGCGTTGGACCGTAGTGAAGGCATGTGGCTCACCACCATCTCCCAGGCTCTTGCATGGCTGCTCAGTGATGGGTGAAAGAGTGTTTATCTTCGGTGGCTTTGGGCCGGCACCGAACCAGGATGAGGGGCAGGTTGCTGAGGAGCGAAGGGCGCTGACCGATCTCCACGTGTTGCACTTGGCACCGACACTGCGGAACCTGTGCTTACTTGCAGTGATTGATGCACGGCTTGATCTACGCCCCTTACCACCTTTCATTAGAGAAATGATCTACGCTATAACTTCTCAGCCATCGTAGTCGATGGCAGATGCCTCATCTCAAGCAAACTGAGTGCCTTCGGCGAAGCCGGCTGGGTGGTACGGTGATGATGCAACTTTGGCGCAGCTGCTTGACACAAAAATAAGCACTTCTTTTATACGCAACGAACGCCTTCCTTCAGTGCTCTATTTTCGCGCAAGCAAGAAAGTCGCTAGTGTTTTGTTTATATTGATGTCGCTCTGGGCCGCCACGTTTTCGTAAATAATAAAGCGAACAAATTTTCTGAACGAAGAGTTATTCACTAAAATCGATTCACCTCCTGCCCGGTGGTTTCTTCAAGCAAGTCCCATTAACGCCATTTCGGCTTGAAGCTCGTGATAAATACTAGGTTATCGCGTAGCCACTGCTGGTGATCCTTTTCAAAGCATATCTTAGAGAGAGATATGTGGCGGTAGGCGTCGATTCCAGCACTTTTCCGGAAACAACTTGCTTCTTTTGCGACGACTTCAGGAAGCCAAACGGTTATCACTTATTTCCGCATGTCTGCTTTCACTTTGACGCTGCTTTAAAGGTTCACTGATTTTATAGCCTGCTAGTTATGGTTCTCTTTTTTCCTATATATATTCTAATTTCAATCTGGAAGCATCCGATCGGTATCTATGCCGTCAACCTGAGCCGCTAGAATTCTTCAAAGCTTATGTAAGAGGTCGTATCGGGTGGTGGTCATATTGAAGGCAGTCGACAGCATGCTAGACTGTAGCTCTTCCGATCTGATACTGGAAGCTTTCACTTATCTTGTGTGGACAAGGTTTTTCTAGGCCCGACCTAATGCAAAGAGAAACTATTCCTCGTTTTACTAATTTGGAGTGGGCGCTATCGTAGGCTAACACAGACTTCTTTGAGCGAGGCGTTCAATCTCTGTGTTGAACGCCTGGCCACCCCAAACATGCATTCGTGTTCCGACTGCGGACGCCGTGTGAAAGCAGCGCTATGCCACGTAAGGTTCTCAAGGTCAAGATAATATACACGGTGTAAGGATTCCGTGTCCAAGAAATCAAAGATGTACATCCGTTGACACAGCACACAAGCAGAGAAGATGCTGAGTGTTGGCATTTGGCCGCACATTTCCGGGCGGCTCGATGTCATAGCGAGGCTATAAAACCGGTATAAGCCGCCAATCCGTGACCTTAGGTCCGAGGAGCTCCTTCACATGTAGACGCAGTGGCCATAGGCGGCAATGCTGCGGTCGATGCAGCTAATGGGCCCGCCTTGGGAGTGCAACTCGGTCAGCAGCACACCCCACATGCACGTTGCGGGGTGTAAAATGCATACGCCGAATCGGCTGCCTAAGATTTCATCGCTGTCATCGCGGCAGTTGTAGAAGGGGTGGAACGAGTAGACCTTCCCTTTGGTGGAGACAGCCATGTCGGTTTACGAGTTCGGGAACCCGGTGCAGCCGCACAGTCCACATCGTGCAGTGGTAACCAATCTTCTCAGAAATGAAAGCGGGCGTTAGTTTTTCCTCCTCCCTGCTGTCGGGCAAGCAATGGGTAAGAAGAGGTTTGGTAAGCGTTTTTCTTTTTTTTCCGCAAGCCTGTGTTGATGTCAGTGAGAAAGCTTCTAACGCACCCTTTGCTGTTATGACGATATAGTATCTGTTCCAGGGCTTACACGAAGAATACAGAGGGATAGCGAGTAAGAAGGGTTGCGGGGAAAGGGGGACACGAGGAGGGTAGGAAGGGCACCATGCACTGGGTGGCGCAGGCGGTTGTGACACCGAGACACATTTTTCTTCGCTACAGACTAGTGCATCGTTCGATGTGATATCCTGAAGCGCTAGGAATATTTAGCCTCTTGACTGCAAACGCCTTGTGGAATTGCTTCACAAGCCACGGAACTGTAGGCCCTGCGTACACACAAGATTTAAGGTGTTCGTAAGATTGCGAAGGAAAGCGCAATGTCTGCGAAGACCTATATAGCCGTGCAGCTGATATCACAAAGAAATGCGAACATCCCCATTAGACAGCCTTTGATGCAGCCAGGAGGCAGGTAAGGGCTTGGGACGCTAGACATCAGGAGGCCAAAGCTCGCGAACATGCGGCCGTTGGAAACGGATATCAACGCGCTAGGAAAGGCGACATCAAACGCGCTACACGACAAGGTCACTCACATCCCAAGGTACAAAAATGCTTGCGCCCCCAACATCTGGGCAGAATGACGTAGACGCGAGTCCTCAGCTCTGCGGGCAAGCCAATTTGACGCTGCAAATCCCGTTACTGTTGGTAACTGCTTCGTAAGTTTTAATGCAGGATGGCGATTTCGACGTGATTAAATATTCTTACTTGACAAGAAAAAAGTGGGAAGCTTCAGTTCCCTGCGAGAGTACGACGTGATAGCGTTAAAGGGTCCGTACGGTCGCTACGTGGTCCCCTGGCGCACCGTTTTGCAGACGTCGACACACTTGTTGAAATCATAAACTGCTTTATTGCACATCATCGTCGACATTATTTAGTGACGATAATTAGTGATCCTCATTAGCTGTGCGGTCCTGTAATGTGATTTGCCTGCTGTGGGGTAGGTGGTACTCAAAACCACGTATTTAGAGGTGTATGTACAAGGCACAGTGACGAAATCACAAGTTTCTATTTCACCAGAAACAGCTACAGGTATTCCGCCCCTTAAGGAATTTCTTGCCAAAACAGGAAATGAAAGTGTGAAATGCCAACGATTCACGCCACATTCTCACGATCACGGGGGGGGGGGGGGGGGTTCAACAAAGTGATTGTTGCTCTCGATGTGAATAGACCAGAGCTGCATGACACCGATGCCAATCAAATGGTAGCCGATAAGGCGGCAACAAAACATGCGCGAAACGAAAGAAAAGAGTACTGCAGGATTTAAGGAATATATATTTCACGTTTCTTTTTAAGGCCGCCAGATATTCAATCCCTATCAATGCGACTGGCATGACCGATCAACTAAAAAAAATTCTCGATTGGAAAGCGTTAACCACATATCTCGTGGCGTCAAGAATGTAATTCGCTCTGAAACAAACCCGTAATGGCAGAAGAGCACTCCTGACCACTTATGCGCACTTTGTAACGGCTAAGCGCTTTTAATCTTGGTAACAGCAAGAGTACTCGTCCTTTTTCGAGCACTCATTCGTGTGAGTGTCATACAATGACAAACATATTCAAAAATCTAACGGAAATACTCACCCGTTGACGCACTAAGTCTGCACGCGACACGAATACCGATCACCATATCGCTGCTTCAGAAAAAAGCCGCATGATGCCGCCAATATCGCTGGAATGACCGGCCCTTGTTTCTCACAGAAGCAGGTGCCTCTGCAGGATGTGGGCAGTGCGGCTAAACGGCGTTCCAGAGCATGTCACCCGCAGGGCTGTACGCATCAACGGCAAGGTTTACTCGTCCGATAGTTGCCACACGGCATGGAACTTGGTCCACGTGTTCATCTTCGACCCCGAAACGCACCGGTGGGATGTGGTGCAGACGCAACTTCCCGACGCCGAGCCAATTCCCGGCGGCTCTTTTAAACGTCGGGGAGCGAGCATACAACTACATTGCCAATTTCCTTTCGGGCAGGATAGCGCGCATCCATTTTGGTGAAAGTCAGTCTCAAGACATACAATTGGGCAGCATAGGCACCCCTCAGGGTTCGGTACTTTCCCCTCCTCTCTTTAACGTGGCCATGATACGGATTCCGAAGAGGCTGGAGGGGATAGATGGCTTGAATTTCTGCATGTATGCGGACGACATCACCATGTGGATGACCCGTGGACACGACGCGCACATAGAAATTACGCTACAGAAGGCCATAAATGAGGTAGAAAACTATGCCAGCCGTAGGGGCTTGCAATGCTCGCCGCAGAAGTCTGAACTTCTTTTTTATCGACCTTTGTATCAAAGACAAACTAGAACCATCCCTAACATCAAATTACAAACTCAAGGGGCGGAGAATCCTCAAGTTGAAAAAATCAGAATTTTAGGAATGATTATACTAAGCAACGGGTATAACGGTGATGCAATAACTAAGATGGAAAACTGCGCGCAACAAATGATGCGACTCATACAGCGGATTGCCAACAGGAGACAAGGCATGAAAGAGCAGAATCTCCTACGGCTGGTACAGGCGCTCGTAGTTCGCCGTATCTCGTATGCTGCCCCCTTCCTTGATCTTGAAGTTTCAGAAAAAGAAAAGATAAATGGAATTATCAGACGGTTCACGAAACAAGCTCTGGGATTGCCCATCCGTACATGCACTCACCACCTCCTATATCTAGGCATGCATAATACCCTGGAGGAAATTACGGAAGCAGTGAGAACGTCCCAACTCGAACGCTTAGCCGAGACCACAACCGGCATGGCTATTCTAGAAAAACTCAATCTCAGCAGAAATAACAGAACAACCGCCAAAGTTGACATGCTCGAAGAAATTCGGGACAATATAGTTGTACCCCCATTACCCAGAAATATGCATCCTATTCATCACTCAGTGCGCCGGGCCAAGCGGGCAGAGGCGCTACAGAAACGCTTCCGCTCCTACAAAGACGAGGACGTGGTCTACGTGGATGCCGCTGAGTATGGTAAGAACACGATGACCGTCGCGGTCGTCAATAATAAACAACTCCACAAAATAAGTGCCTCCATACTCTCGGGTAACCCAGAGACTGCAGAGGAAGCTGCCATAGCACTGGCCTGTGTAGGCACAAAATCGAGGTACATAATCAGTGACTCCAAAGTTGCCATTCTAAATTTCAGCAGGGGCCGGGTCTCCCCTCTAACGAATGCAATTCTAAGCCGTCATGTAATAGACAGGAAAATTGCACTAGTCTGGACACCAGCGCATGCATCCCTGCCTGGTAATGAGACGGCCCACGAGTTCGCCCGAGGCTTTTCCTTCCGGGCGGACCCGAGTGAGGTGGTCTTTACAGACAGGGATCGCATGGTGACCGACAGAGATATTACACAGCACTATCGTTTGCAACGAGCTAGACTTCCTCCAGCGGATAGATCCTTGTCCAGATACCAAGCCATCAACTGGCGCCGGTTACGAACTTACACCTTTCCAAACCCAGCCCTTTGGAGTCTTATGTACCCAGGGCAATTTTCAGACAAATGCGCAAACTGTGAACTTAGGGCCACCTTGGACCACATACTATGGGAATGTCCTCATGCCCCCCGGGAGGGACAAGGTATAAACACAAAAGATCAATGGAAGACCTTACTACTGAGCTCCGACCCGGCGACTCAGTTACAACTCGTCCGACTGGCCGAAGCCGCCGCAGAGAGTCAAGACCTTTCGGCCGTCGTCCAGGCGGGTAGCCCTCTGGCTACCCTCTGTCTGTTGGACATTAAAAGTTTTCTATCCTATCCCTTTTTGCCTGTTTGTGCGGACTTTTCTGCGTTTCGGCTCTCGCCGGTAACTCATCCGCCGCATTAGTAACCGCCACTCAGGCTAGAGTGAAAGCAATACTCTCCGTTTAGTACAAGCCTTTGTGATCAGCCGCATCGCTTACGTATGCCCTTACCTACATCTCAAGTCAGCTGAAAAACAGAAAGTGGAGGCCATAATCAGCAAATGCGTCAAAGAGGCAGTTGGGCTACCCATGCTCACAGCGACAGAGAAAGTGTTAGGTCTCAGTCTTCATAACACCGTAAGTGAGATTATTGAAGCGGTAACTGTCTCGCAGTACGAACGACTAACGGCCACACCAACTAGCAGACACATTCTGTCCACACTAGGCATAACATACAAACGACAAGGCGGACCAACAACTGACCTTCCCAAACATATACGCAAGCTTCTGGTCATTCCTCCGCTACCTCGGAAGATGCACCCAGATTTCCACGCTGAACGTCGTGCAGAGAGAGCCAAATCATTAGGCGAACGCTTCCTCTCTGTGGTACCTCTGTGGTATATGTTGATGCAGCAGATTCTTCGGCTGACAAGATGGTAGCTGTGGTCACCACGGAATGTGGTACACTCATAACTGGGGGCACTAGACGCACTCAGCACACACATGTGGAGAAGAAACAGCCATTGCTCTAGCCATTGCGAGATCCTCGGCAGAAACCATTGTCAGCGACTCAAAATTGGCGATACGTAACTACACGTTTGGAAGAATCTCTCCACAAGCAGCACGAATTCTGCTCAATTATCAGCCCACGCGGCGCATTCGCCTAATCTGCACGCCTGCTCATGCCTCCCTCGCTGGTAATGAGGCGGCTCATAATCTAGCTCGAGAACTGTCCCGCCGAGCTGGGTCGTGCAGTCCGCCCGCCCTATACTACGGCAAGGAGAGGTGGTTTTCTTACAGAGAAATCCTACAGTCAAGACTCAGATTCTCCCCAGTAGATTAAACGCTCTCGAAGCAACAGGCCAAAGCCTGGTGTAAACTTCAAACTAAAACCTATCCAAATCCCCAATTGTGTAGCTTCTATTCGGTTGGACTCTAATCAGACAAATGCAAAAATTGTGATGCGAAAGACCATCTAAATCATATGATCTGGAACTGCCCGCAGTCCCTACCCGCGAGTCGATTCATTACCGACTCTGATCATCGGGAGGCTCTATTCCTCAGCCCCGACCCGGGGACACAGATCAAGCTCCTCCAGCTGGCTGAAGACGCCGCCGCTGCCCAAGGGATAGCGGCCGCCGTTTAGCGGGGGGCGACTTCGGGTCGCTCCTCTATATCCGCTGGAAATAAAGTTCCACCACCACCACCACCAAGTAACCTAGAGAACGGTTAGCATTACTGGTCACACAGATAATGAGGCGATCCGAAGAAAGGTTAGAAAACATACAGAAGCCTACGCAGTTATACGATGTTAATATAGTGGCCCGTGTACTGTGCGATGTCAGTGCACGTTAAAGAACCCCAGGTTGGCGAAATTTCCGGAGTCCTTCTCTACGGCGTCCCTCATAGACTGAGCCGCTTTGGAGCGTTTAACGCCCACAATCCAAATCTTTCACTCCCACCTACCTCCCTTCCCTCACGGCGTAGTTGGGGTGCCCACCTAGAAATTAGACAATAGTGCAAAATTTCCTTTCCTCCAAAGCCACTTATTTAGAGGTATATATGAAAGGCACAGTGACTAAAATCGCATGTTTCCAGTTCATCAGCAACAGATGTAAGCATTGACCGACTTTAGGCAATTCTTGCTAGAAGATGAAATGCAATGGTGAAATCCCGACCATCCACGCCACATTTTCATCATCGCGGCCAGGTTGATGGTTTGTTGGTATATTGGGGTTTAACGTCCCAAAGCAACTCAGACTATGAGGGACGCCGTAGTGAAGGGGTCGAGAATTTTCGACCACCTGGGGTCTTTAACGTGCGCTGACATCGCGCAGTACACGGGCCTCTAGAATTTCGCCTCCATCGAAATTCGGCCACCGCAGGCCGGGATCGAACCCGCGTCTTTCGCGTCAGCAGCCCGAAAGACGCGGGTTCGATCCCAGCCGCGCCTTCCGGGCTGCTGATCAGAAAGACGCGGGTTCAACAGAAGGGTTGTTGCTCCCGATATGAATCCATGACACCGATACTATATACCTTCTAGACGATAAGGCGGCAACCAAACACGTGCGAAACGAAAGAAAAAAAGCTCCGCAGGATTTAAGCAATATATATTTCACGTCTCTTTTTAGGGCCGCCAGATATTCAGTCTCTATCAATGCGACTGGCATGACCGATCAACTAAACGAAATTCTCGATTGGAAAGCGTTAACCACGTATCTCGCGGCGTCAAGAAGATAATTCGCTCTGAAACAAGCCCGTAATGGCAGGACAGCCTCTTGACCACTTACGCGCACTTTATAACGACTTTTAGCGCTTTTAATCTTGGTGACAGCGACAGTACATGTTTTTTTTTCGAACATTCATTCATGTGAGTGTCATAGAATGACAAAAGTATTCCAAAATCTAACAGAAATAGTCACCCGTCGACGCACTATGTCCGCTGACGCAGCGAATACAGATCACCATATCGCTGCTTCAAAAATTAGCCTTATGACGCCGCCACCCTCGCAGGAATAACCGGGCCTTGTTTCTTACAGAAGCAGGTGTCTCTGCAGGATGTGGACGGTGCGGCTAAATGGTGTTCCAGAGCATGTCACCTACAGGGCTGTACGCATCAACGGTAAGGTCTACTCGTTCGTCAGTTACCACGGTGCATGGAACTTGCTCCACGTCTTCATCTTCGACCCCGCGTCGCGCCGGTGGGATATGGTGCAGACGCAGCTTCCCGACGGCGGGCTGATTAACATTTCCTTCCAGACAGTTGTAGCGTACGGCCACTGCGCGTATCTGTGGGGCGGCCCGCACAGCTGGCCATCTCCGAGTGTCCTTTACCGCTTCGACGCAAGCACCATGGCATGCAGCCGCCCAGAGGTGGTCGGTGAGGTGCCGTCATCGATCTACGGCAGCACAGCTTGTGTTGTGGGTCACCGCAAGTATATCTTAAGTGACTGGGATCCTTCGCCATATATGCGGGTCCTCGACTTGGATACCCTGGAGTGGCACCGTGTCCCCACCAGCGGAGAGGCTCCGGTTCTACCTGCCTGCCACACTGCGTCTGCCATCGGGACCCGCATGTATGTGTTCGGCGGCAGCCCAGAAGACCGTTCCCTCATCCTATACTATTTTCAAACGACCACCTCTTCTTGGGAGCGCCCAGAGGTTCAAGGCGTACCCCCTGTGAATCGGCGAGGACATTCAGCCTTCGTGTTCAACGAAGAGCTGTACATTTTCGGAGGGTACAGCGATGTGATGATGACCTATTTGGTAGATATACACAAGTACGACCCCGTGACGTCGCGTTGGACCGAAGTGAAGCCATGTGGCACACCACCATCTCCCAGGTACTGGCATGGCTGCTCAGTGATGGGTGAAAGAGTGTTTATCTTCGGTGGCTTTGGGCCGGCACCCAACCAGGATGAGGGGCAGGTTGCTGAGGAGCGAATGGCGCTGACCGATCTCCACGTGTTGCACTTGGCACCGACACTGAAGAACCTGTGCTTACTTGCAGTAATTGATGCACAGCTGGATTTACGCCCCTTACCACCCTTCATTAGAGAAATGGTCTACGCTGTAACTTCTCACCCATCGTAGTCGATGGCAGATGCTGCATCTCAAGCAAACTGAGTGCCTTCGGCGAAGCCAGCTTGCTCGTACGGTGATGATGCAACTTCGGCGCCGCTACTTGACGCATTAATAAACTCTTCTTTTATACGCAAAGAACGCCTTCCTTCTGTGCTCGATTTTCTCGCAAGCAAGAAAGTCGCTGGTATTTTGTTTTTGTTCATGTCGCCTGGGGCCGCCATTTTTTCTTAAATAACAAAGGGAACAAATTTTCTGAACTAAGAATTATTCACTGAAATCGATTCAACTCAAGCCTGGTGGTTTCTTCAAGCGAGTCGCATTAGAGTCACTTCGGAATGAGGCTTGTGGTGAATTTGTTTTCCGCGCAGCCCTTGCTGGTCATACTTTTAAAAGCAGATGGTAGATAGAGATATGTGGCGGTAGGCGTCGATTTCAGCTCTTATCCGGAAACAACTTGCGTCTTTCGCGATGACTTCAGAAACCCAAGCGGTTATCACTTATTTCCGGATGTCTGCCCTCTCTTTGACGCTGCTTTAAAGGTTCACTGATTTTATAGCCTGCTAATTATGGTCCTCTTTTCGCTATATACATTCTAGTTTCAATCTGGAAGCATCCGATCGATATCTATGTCATCAACTTGAGCAGATCGAATTCGTCAAAGTTTGTGTAGGTGATCGTATCAGGAGCAGATCGCATCGAAGGCAATCGACAGCATGCTGGACTGTATTTTAAGCTTCCCGACAGCTTATTGATACTGATGCGAGAGCGCTCCAGTGCACTGCGCATGCCAGATTCATTCTCGACAAGCCATCCCACGATGGCTGGTGTGAATTGTTCGGAAGATGTGTTCGTGACACCAACTTGAATAGACAAAGCAACTTTGTGCCATGGCGCTCTTTAGCTACAGATTATCTAGCGCCATAAAAATTCATCAGAGTCGACAGGGGGTGTGCCGCTGACTGAGCTGCACCTCGACGACGAGCTCCTTATCTTTTTCGTTCACTACGTTGTCGCCTACGGCTACTGCGTCTACATGTGGGGTAGCTTTTCGGACCTAAAGTCGCGGATTGGCGGTTTGTACTGGTTCGGTACCCGCGCTATGATATCGAGCCGCTCGGAAATATGCGGCCAAGCTGCGATACTGAGCATCTTCTCTGCTTGCGTGCTGGCCGGGTCAACAGATGTACAACTTTGGTTTTTTAGACCCGGGATACTCACACCGTATATATTATCTTGAGCATGAGAGTGGAGAGGAACCGCCTAGCCGCTGCTTCCACACGGCGTCCGCAGTCGGAACCCGCCTGTATGCTTGTGGTGGCCAGGCGTTGAACATAGAGGTCAACGACCGGTAAGATAATTCCTTGTATTATCTGGAAACAACAACATTGATATGGGTGCGCCGAAAAGTGGAAGATGCGCGCCCCAATGGCCGCAAACTTCACTTTGCCTTCGTGTACAACGAACAGCTGTATATCTTCGGTGGCCGCAAAAGACAGCTGGGCGCTTACTTTTCAGACTTGCATAAGTATGACATAGAGAAGTCGTGTTGGATCGAAGTGACAATGCATGGGTTACGCCCGTCTGCTAAGCGCTCGGCCGGTTGCAGCGTGATGGTAGAAAGGCGTGTTTGTTTTTGGTGACTTGCGGTATGCCCCAGACCTCGAGGAAAGAGAGCCCATCGATGTTTCTAAAGAGGAAAAGGCGATAACTGACCTGCACGTGTTGCACTCAGCACCTACGCTGCAGAACTTGCGTCTTGTAGCTGTCATCGGCGCAGGTCTTGACGTAGGTGGATTACCGGTAGCGATTAGAAACGAGATCAACGCAATCTCTTCTGGCTCATCACAGACAGCGGACTCGTGCTGCACTTCAAACGAATGGTGTGCCTTCAACGGAGCCACAGATGGTGGTGAGGTGGCCACAATAGTGATATCAGTGCCTCTACTTAGGTAGGTAATAATGTCTTTTTTTTCTGAAAAACACCTTAGAAAGTGAGCTTCCGCGCCGGGCAGGTATTGGCCCCCTATCACCTAGGAGCGCCGTGCTCTGCTATTAGCGCGCCGCCCTCGGCAGCCTGTATAACCGAAATCGTGGTCCGCAGCTTTTGTGCCTATACAGTGAGACCATCGAAAGCTTTGCAGATCACGGATGTGTCATTCGCGTGCAGTTGTTGGCGGGTCAGTGCGGCGCCGAGGGAAACCAACTGTATGACAAACTCGCCACCGCGCTCACTAGCTGTCTCATACCGACACCTTGTACGAGGTTGGGCACCAATGTGCGGTGATTCGCGATCAGCTCTTAACTGCCACACCCTCGCTTCGCACATTGAGAGCGCAGTTTCATCGCCAGCGCACGCATTTAGAGTTGGAGCCCGCATCTTTCAGGTGTGACCTGTGGAAAGGCAGCTGCCCCAAGGACTTCCTGCGAGCTACGCGGGCCTCGATTATGGTTAGGTTGTGGGATTGAAGCCATGGTTCCTTCGCTGTGCCGCTTTTGTGCAGCCGCGTCGCTGGGTGCTGGAGACCTATACACCGCTGGAACTCATGGCGTTAATGCTGACGACGCTTGTGTGGCTGTGAGGCTGCGTGCACGCCCGCGATTGAACAATTGTGAGCATCTGTGCATCGAGCGGACACGCCTGAACTCCCGTTTGTGCTTCTCCAGGTAGCCTCGGAGCATTAGGACGCTCAGCTTGTGCTATCTATGGAGGGGGGCAGCCGAGCCCCCGACCCCCAGTCTATTAGTGGAGAGTGTGCCTCGTGTGCGACACCCCGTGAGAAGACACGGCGCACGCGCCATCTATATACATTATGAACACCCATGACTATAAAATGCAGGGAAAAAATGTGGCAGAGTACTAACGTGTCTGAACCGAGTAGTCATGCGAAATCATTTGTTTAGCCTGGTTTACTCGTGCTTTTGTTCTGCGGGGTGGTCGGCACGCCTGGTTACAATAAACTTAGGTTAAGTGATTATCGAGGTGAAGCTGATGTATCTGCTCGCGCCGCAGGTGAAAATTGAAGACGACATTGTGCAATGCACAGCGCGAGATTGTGTTGCAGTTTAACACCAGGCGTGATCGCCTGCGGCGATAGCATATTGTGACCTCGTGCAGCGGCCAGTGAAGCTGATTTGCTCGCGCCACCGCGGGTTCGAAACCCGGTAGCGGCAATATTTATTTTATTTCTGCAGGGGCTGAGCTATGCTAGGTTTTGCTAAGGTCACTTTCAAGGCCAAGCTTAACACATACTCGGTGAGCTAGTTATACCTCGTTAAGCAATGCTTTCACAACGCTGACGCGAAGAAAATATGAGACAACGCATTTTTGCGGTAATATTGTAGTCATGTCAAATGAGCTAGCCCATCTTCATGCGCTGATGAAACGTATGACCTCAGGTCACATTTTCTCGGGAGTGGTGACGATACAAGTTTTAACCCGTTTAATTCCTGCCGCGAAATCTTGCAGGTTTGATGTGATTGCATAGTAACCTTTTTTTTTTCTCAAAACTTCTGTACTCGTCGCCGCCGCTGTGTTTGCTGCTGCTTAAACTTTCTTTCTGCTTAAGTCAGTCAAGCGCTACATTTGTGCTTTGCTTCCTGCAATGTCGAATTTCGACCTGTATTTGCTTTATAATTAGATATTTCATGAAATAGGACCATTTGGCCGTTGTCGATACGCCAATACGTCAATATTAAATGTTTGTTCAAGAGAACGGCAGGTTTCAAAGGAGAAACCTATTGAAGAACACCAATCGCGTATTTAATGAATTTCCGGGTGTTATCAGAGGCGGAACGATAGGCTAACGCAATCAGTGTCCCGTCGCATATGACCGCTGATACATAGTGGTAGCAAGCATAATGATGAGTAAAATCCTTGCTAGCCACCAGGGGAATGCCTGTGCTTTCAGTTTCAAAATACTTCTCAGACATCAAAGATCCTGTGAATATCCCAACTAAAGCTACAGGGTGTGAATGAAGACTTTTAGTTTGAAGGACCTGGTTTTGGAGTCCTGTCTTACAACCCGGGTACGTTTGCGTTCACGTTATACCACTTTCATTCCTGAAATATGCTTGCCAATGACCAGGGGACTTTGATAGTTCGTAGAATTATCTCGAATATGACTTTTTTTCAGTTCGTGATCATGGATACCGAATGATTAGGATTATCTCACGTTCAGAATCGCTTGCGATTGGGCCATTTGGAATACATTATTCATCTGTTGTTCCGCTCAGAAGTACGAAACTCGGGCGAGGGTAAGGGGAAACTGACTGCTAGAGAAACGAGCACCTAATGATAGGTCTCCTGTAGGTAGCTGACTCTCTTCTCACTCTCAAAGGGAAGTTCATCGGCTTCAAGTACGGTGGTACCGTAGACGTTAATCGCTACTCAATGTGAGTAGGTCGAACGGCCAGGAGGGCAACGATCACGCAGCTCTCGGAGTTGCAGTATCTGATGACTTCTCCGACGCAGCGGAGGTGACAACGAAGGTGAAGGAAAGTTCTCCTAAAATGGAGGATCGGCATGAGCAGGAGACAACCTTTGTGCATGGTCCGCTTTAGAAATTCTCAGCTTGATCTGAGTGGGGCGCTGAACAATTGTTTTTGTGCGCAGAAAGATTGTCAAGCGACCCGTGGCATCGAAAACGCTTTTGGTAGAGTCAGGTTATCGAAAACAACCATGAGATGGCGAAAAAATTTGCTTTGAAATACAAGCGTTTGACCACACTGTACCTCGCCTTTCCGTCCGTAGAGCGGAACAACAGGTCTTGCACAAACATTTTTTTTTTACGGGAACAACTGACCTGAGGACCAAGCAGCCCTTGCACAGGGAAAAACTTCCTCAGATGCATCCGGTACACCATGAGGGTAGGCGAAAGGACAGAGCGAAAGCTCTGCAGAAAAAATTAGCCAATAGGCAGGACGTGGTTTACACGGACGCGGCGGAATATGAAGGCAGAGCGGGTTTCGTAGCCATAGCGACCAGGGAGGGCGGAGACCGAGTCTCGTGCTGCAGCACCCAACAGAGAGATGCAACAGCGGCTGTGGAGGTAGCCATTGCGCTGGCTTTAACTCAACGGAATGTCAGGGTGATTATAACAGATTCCAAATCGGCTTTCCGCAACTACAAAGCAGGCAGGGTATCTGTCGAAGCAGTCAAAATTCTGACTGCCGGCCCGACACCGGCAGAACTAATTAACCTTGTTTGGACTCCGGCCCACGAGGGCCTCCGGGGAAACGAGACAGCGCACTCATTGGCCCGAGGACTTACACACCGGGACCCCAATGCGGTCTCGTCGAGCAGAGAGCCCCTTCAGAGGGACGAGGAGCTGAACACGTACCAAGATATTCTTAGCCATTACAGATTAGGAAGACAGACACTACCTGGAGGATGCAAGGGCCTCAGCAAAAAGGAAAAAGAGGTCATATGGAGAAAGTTACAGGAGGGAGTTTTTCCGAACCCACTCGCACTAAGCAGATGGCATCCGGCGATCCAAGACCCGAGGTGTAAACAGTGTAATGAAATAGCAGACATGATTCACATGGTGTGGACAAGCCCTAGCCACAACGAACCAGACAGGAATATAGAGTCCTGGGAGGCTTTAATGGCCAGCCAAAAAGAAGAAGAACAAAAAGAAGTCATCCGTCTGGCCCTGGACACCGCTGAATCCCAAGGGATCCCAGCCTGCTGAAAGGGGAGGAAGATGACGGCGGTCAAGACTCGTCTTTTTCGCCCTCTGATTCCTTGACGGGTGCAAATAAAGTTATTTCATCATCATCAGCGTCTGACACTCGCTCTGATCCACTGGCTCACAGCAGGAGAATCAGCAGCAGTAAAAACTGGAGGTGCTTTTTTATATGCGGATGATCCTGCTGTGTGCCAGTGGATCAAAGCGTGAGTTCTGCGCTCTGTGGACAGAACTGCAGGCGTCAGTGTGCAGGCGCTAAGGGAGTTTTTCCCTCCAGAAGGCCTGCTTTGTCCCCACGTATGAGGAAAGGCCGTTGCGCTTGTCTACTGGCATTCGAACTGCGTTTGGCCGAAGGGCACCGCCTTTAGCAAGGAGCGAGTGCGTTCGAAACTGGGCTCGGCCAGCGGGGGCCGCAGCGGGGTTTACACGAGGTTCTCCCAAACGTACAAGAATCACCGCAGTCCGGCCGCCCCCGGAGCGAAGTGGGCAGCCCCGCGGATATAGGTGCCGGGCTTTCAGCGCGGTACCGCACCAGGTGCCTTGCAAGGCGGCACTGTTTCGAGCCGCAGGATCGCGGCGCCGTCGTCGCAATTTTACGCCTCGTTCCGACGACTGGCACCGCTACGCTGATAAGCACTGAAGATGCGGTGAATAAATGTTACTATCGTACGCAACAAAGTTGGTACAGGCACGTGATTTACACATAGCTACGCACTTTTGATTTTGAAGTGCTGAAATACGTTCTAAGGATTCCAAGTTAGCAAAGCTTTTTGCAGACCCAGTTTTGCGTCATCCGTGCAGCTCGCCTGGATGAGGCAGCGCACATTTCATATCATCTCGCACTACAAGAGAGGGAATTTCTAATATTAGATAGCCTTGTGTCAGATGAACCGTGTGAATAATGTGGCTGTGAATAATGTGTGCGAACATGCGGCTGTTGGAAAAGCAGATCAACGCGCTAGGAAAGCCGAACCCAAATGCGCCACACGACAAGATCGCTTGCATCCCGAGGTCCAAAATGCTTGCGCCCCCAAAATCTCGTCAGAATGACGTAGACGCGAGCCCTCAGCTCAGCGGGCGAGCCATTCTGTCGCTGCAATTCCCGTTACTAGTGGTAACTGTTCCGCCAGTTTTAGTGCAGGATTGCGATTTCGGCGTGATTAAGGATTCTTACTTGACAGGAAAAAACTTCGAGAAACTTATCTTCACCTTAAGAGTATGTAACGATAAACGGTCCCTACGGTCTCAAGGGTGTCTCCTGGCGCACCGCTTTGCAGACATCGACACACTTGGTGAAATCATAAACTGTTTTATTGCACATCATCGTCCATATTATTCAGGTACGATAATTAGTAACCCTAATTAGCTATGTGGTTATTTCATGTAATTTGCCTGCTGTGCGGTGGGAGGTACTCGTACAAGGCCTCTATTTATCGCACTTATCGCACGTTGCTCAGTGGCGGTTTCGATTCCGACAGACCACATTTGCTTTTTAATATAAGCAAAACAGCTTTCCTAGTCCACTACCTTGTCGATCAATCAGGATTTTCCAGCGTCAACGATGCTGACGCTGGGCTTCCGGCCGAACGGGACCTTAATGCGGTTGCGTAAAAAAAAAATGGAGGGGACACTTAAGCTCCGCCTTGGGAGTACGACGTGATAGGATGATGGGCTAATTCCTACGTATGCAGAAGGCCGCTCTCTATTTCACACTAATAGATACCTGGGAGTCCTCATAAGCCTCCTGTCGCACTAGTAGAGTGGTTAAGCGATGGGCCTTGTAGTACCCAGGTTGCTCTTCCCGAGCTACCAATCATTTATTTAACTGCCACAGTGTGCAGTTTGATCACTATCCGGTGGGCAGGTTGTGATGACGCGACAAGAACACGTGACCTAGGTGGCCCTTCCGCCCCCTAGGCTGCTCTCGGGGAACCGCCTGGCAGGGCCATGCCCGTGATTTCTCGCTCACAACGCCGACGTGGACACCGGGGCCTTTAACGCTGTCGCGTTAAAACAGCGCCATCAAGTCGATAGAAGGCAGTCAGATGCAGTGTTAACGTCCTTCGTTCTGCTGCTCAATAACTAAAGAAATTATGCCTGGTAGTTCAAAAAAGAGAGGCGAGCGGTGTTTGCAAATGAAGCGTCTATTTCATTGTCAATTCACACAGTACTGTAAGGGTAAAACAACCTAATTTATCGGACACCGTTACTGCGCATGATTTCAATAGATTAATATTGCCACGAGGGCGTTTCAAACCCGTGGTGGAGCAAACAGGTCAGCTTCGCTGGCCACTGCACGAGGTGGTGGTGGTGGTGGAAAACATTTATTTACAGAAAAACTTCGGGAGGTGAGGTATGAGTGGACCCAAAGGGGGCCAGCCCTCACAAGTACTAGGTGGAGGTCCCTAGTTCGGGACCCCAGTGGCGTCGGCCGCTGCCCGGGCTCGCGCGATCAGGGCCCGTTGGGCCTGCAGGTCAGAGCAGCCGAGCAGGGACGCCTCCCAGTCCTCGCGGGTTGGGTTGGGGTGAGGGGGGATAGCAGGGTTGGAGGGGCCGGCCCACACCATGTGGTAGATGTCCGAAGACTTCTCCGCACAGTGCGGACAGCTGCCAGAGAAAGAAGAGTCAAAGTGTTTTAGAGCTACCGGGCACAGCAAAGTATTTGTACATAGGCGAAGCAGAAGCCACTCCTCCGCCTTTGAGAGACCTTTACACGGGCGAGGATAATGACTATGGGGCGCGATGCTATCGCCGCAACCGATCACGTCTCGTGTTAAACTGTAACAAAGTTTTGCGTTGGGCTTTGCAAATCGCCTCTTCAACAACTGCCACCCGCGGCACTCCGCTCGTAACACGTTTCCCACAACCGGTAGATACCCGCCGCGGTGGCTCAGAGGTTAGCGTGCTCGGCTACTCAGCAGGAGTAACCGGGTTCGAACCGAGCCGCGGCGGCCTGCACTTCGATGAAGAGAAAACACAAAAGGAGCTCGTGTGCTGTGCGATGTAAATGCACGTTAAAGATCCTCGGGTGGTCGAAATGAACCCGGAACCCTTCACTCCGGCTCCTCGTTCTCTGTTTCTTCTTTCACTCCCGCCTTCCTCCCTTCCCTCACGGTGCGGTTGGGGCTTCCACCGAGATATGTGAGACAGATACGGCACCACTTCCTGTCCTCAAATCCACGTATTTAGAGGTATATAGAAGGCACAGTGACCAAATCACAAGTTTCTATTTAAACAGAAACAACTGCAGGTATTCAGCCCCTTTAGGCATTTCTTGCCAGAGCAGGAAATCAAAACGTGAAATGCCAACGATTCACACCACATTTTCACCATCGCGGCAAGGTTGAACAAAGTGGTTGTTGCTCGCGATGTGAATAGACCAGAGCTGCATGACACCTATACTAAACACCTATTAGACGATAAGGCGGCCGCCAAACACGCGGCAAACGAAGGAAAGAACGTACCGCAGGATTTAAGCAATATATATTTCACGTTTCTTTTTAAGGCCACCAGATATCCAGTCCTTATCAATGTGACTAGCATGACCGATCAACTAAACAAAATTCTCGATTGGAAAGCGTTAACCACATATATCTGGTGGCGTCAAAAAGTAATTCCCTCTAAAACACACCCGTAATGGCAGAAGAGCCCTCCTGACCACTTATGCGCTCTTTATAACGGGTTTTAGCGCTTTTAATCTTGGTAACTGCAAGAGTACACGTCCTTTTTCGAACATTCATTCGAGTGAGTGTCATAAAATGACAAACATATTCAAAAATCTAACAGAAATAGTCACCCTTTGAGGCACTACGTCCGCTCTCGCCGCGAATACTGATCACCATATCGCTGCCTCAGAAAAAAGCCGCATGGTGCCGCCACCATCGCTGGAATGACCGGCCCTTGTTTCTTATTGAAGCAGGTGCCTCTGAAGGATGTTGTTACGTTTCGCCTTCGTCGTGTGGAAAAATCGGCGCGGTTGCAGCGGAATGCCGACGAGTCCCGAAAGGCGCGCGGGGTCAGCGCCTGGATTAGCCACGGAAGCGGCGTCAGTAATCCACCCCGCAATTGGCCAGCGCAGCTCTGCAGTGCACTCTCTTCTACAGAACGAAGTTAGCTGCCAAGGCCGGCAGTATATGACATTCCGAGAGGCCTGCGGGCCAGCTGAGTCCAGTCATCAAGTTTCAAAGCAGGACCCGTCTTCCAGGAAGAAGTTTACAACGAGCATTTCTCCTACACCGCGTGTACTTGCACGTGGCGTGGAACCTGCACATGCGACCACATGAAAAGCGCGGGAATGCTGCTCGTGGACATTCCAGCGTCTGCGCGACGCAGATGGCATCCTTCTCTCTCTCTCCCCACACGTGACGGGGGCGTGTTCCCTAATAAAAGATTGTGTGATAGGTGCTACAGTGGACTTGTCAGGAGACTCCTTCCTCGGCGGGCCCAGCCCCAATCTAGGGAGCCCAGGGAAAGGAAACGCTATAAAACTCGGCGCCTGGTACTGCTGAGTAGCTCCTCGCCATCGAGCTCATCGTCATGCAACTTCTCGTCATCAATCTCCTTGTTATGGAGACTCTCTTACGGAGACGTTCTTTCAGTTGCTGTTTGTATATAATGGAAATTTACCTGTATAAAGTTCTTGTTGCCTTTCCCGTAACCTCGTCTCCGACCTCCCTCATCCCCTCTCCGGCACGACCATGCTACCTGATCCGCAACAATGCCGACGGTGCTGCTAAACGGCGTTCCAGAGCATGTCACCCGCACGGCTGTACGTATCAACGGCAAGGTCTACTCGTTCGACAGTTGCCACACGGCATGGAACTTGGTCCGCGTGTTCATCTTCGACCCCGCATCGCAGCGGTGGGATGTGATGCAGACGCAACTTCCCGACGCCGGGCCGATTACCATTTCCCTCCCCACAGTTGTAGCGTACGGCCACTGCGCGTATCTGCGGGGCGGCCCGCCCACCTGGCCATTTCCAAGTGTTCTTTATCGCTTCGACCCAAACACGATGACATGCAGACGTCTGGCGGTGTCCGGTGAGGTGCCGTATCGATTCACGGCAGCACAGCTTGTCTTGTGGGTCACCGCAAGTATATCTTCAGTGACTGGGATCCTTCGCCATATATGCGGGTCCTTGACTTGGATACCCTACGGTGGTATCGTGTCCCCACCAGCGGAGAGGCCCCGGTTCTACATGCCAGCCACTCTGCGTCTGCCATCGGGACCCGCATGTATGTGTTCGGCGGCAGCGCAACAGACCGTTCCCTCACCCTATACTATTTTGAAACCACCACCATTTCCTGGGTGCGCCCACAGGTACAAGTACAAGACGTACCCCCTGTGTATCGACGAGGACATTCAGCCTTCGTGTTCAACGAAGAGGTGTACATTTTCGGAGGGTACAGCGATGTGCTGAAGGCCAACTTGGCAGATATACACAAGTACGACCCCGTGACATCGCGTTGGACCGAAGTGAAGCCCTATGGCTCTCCACCATCTCCCAGGTACTGGCATGGCTGCTCAGTGATGGGTGAAAGAGTGTTTATCTTCGGCGGCTTTGGGCCGGCACCCGACCAGGAAGAGGAGCAGATTGTTGAGGAGCGAAGGGGGCTGACGGATCTCAATGTGTTGCACTTGGTACCGACACTGAAGAACCTGTGCTTGCTTGCAGTGATTGATGCGCGGCTAGATTTAAGCCCCTTACCACCCTTCATTAGAGAAATGGTCTACGCCATCACTTCTCACCCATCGTAGTCGATGGAAGATGCCTCATCGCAAGCAAATTGAGTACCTTCGGCGAAGCCAGCTTGGTGGTACGGTGATGATGCAATTTCGGCGCAGCTACTTGACGCAGAAATAAGCACTTCTTTTATACGCAAAGAACGCCTTCCTTCAGTACTACTTGACACAGTAATAAACTCTTCTTATATACGCACAGGACGCCTTCCTTGTGTGCTCGCTAGTGTTTTGTCGGTAGTGTTTTTTTTTATTCATGTCGCTCGGGGACGCCACGTTTGCGTAATAATAAAGGGAACAAATTTTCTGAACGCAGAGTTATTCACTGAAATCGATGTACCTCCAGCCCGGTGGTTTCCTCAAGCAAGTCGCATTAACACCACTTCGGTATGAAGCCCCTGTTAAATTCTAGTTAGCCGCGTAGCCACTGCTGGTCATCCTTTTCAAAGGAGATGGTGGATAGAGGTATGTGTCGGTAGGCGTCGATTCCTGCTCTTGTCCGGAAACAACTTGCATCTTTTGCGATGACTTCAGAAACCAAACAGTTATCACTTATTTCCGCATGTCTGCTTTCACTTTGACGCTGCTTTAAAGGTTCACTGATTTTATAGCCTGCTTGTTATGGTTCTCTTTTTTCTTATATACATTCTAATTTCAATCTGGGAGCATCCTATCCGCATCTGTCTTCAAGCTAAGGTGATAGTATGCGTCAAAGCTTGTGTAACTGATCGTATTTGGTGCAAATAATATTAAATCAGTCGACAGCATGCTGGACTGTATCTGAAGCTTCCTCACAGCTTATTTATACTGATGCGAGAGCGCTCCAGAGCAATGCGCACGCCAGATACATTCTCAACAAGCCATCCCACGATGGCTGGTGTGAAATGTTCGGAAGATGTGTCCGTGACACCAACTTGAATAGACAAAGCAACTTTGTTCCATGGGGCTATTTAGCCACAGATGACCTAGCACCATAAAAATTCATCACAATCAACAGTAAAGGCGGTGGTGCGAGAATAAATCGTGATAGGCTACGCGGATGGCCGAATTAGAAACGACGATCAACCGGAGTAGAGGTATGACATGTGAAGATGGAAGCAAGCATGATGGGAATGTAACAACATAAAGCGGGTGTATATGCGAAAGGAAAAAACATAATAAAAAAAACATGGCCAGAAAGGCCTTGGAAAAATTCTTCTGATCATACAAGAGAAACAAAAATTACAATCAGGAACTGTGGCCCTTCCGTTCCGCTACCGAGCAGAAAGAGACCGTCAAGAAAGAAGCGGTGGAGCTTATACCCTACATTTGTCGCGTTTCACGTAACATCAAAAAAGTGGCAAGCCTTCAAGCGCTCAAGATTGTTTTCTCTCCGCTGTGTAATTTTCGTAGTATGTGTCCGTTTGTGATTAACGTAAATTAGAATAGACCGCAGTGCACCAAGAAGCACGATAAGAAGTTCGCAAGTGTGTTTCAAGAGTTGCGCAGAAAGTTACCCTCACTTCCAACAGCTCTACATTGGGCAGAGTGGTATATGTTTTAGTGAAGGGGCATGTGAACACAGGCTGCAAGTACAGAATAATACAGGAGGTCATTTATGACACCGTTGTAAGCTATTTAAAGGCAAGGATGAAGGTAAGAAAGGTTCCTTGCAAACCTGTATTTGAAAACATGACCTTTTGTTAACTAAACACAATACAAAAAGGGTGGTCGCAGAAGCGTTTGAGAGGACTAAACCCAGTGACAAGTGTGTCGGCACGCCGTCTATTTCGCTCCTGCCGAAAGAAATCGCTTTTCTGGCAAGCCGATAGTAAACGTGTTCGCTACTTTTCACGCGCTGTTTTCGCCTTGCTTGTCTGTAACCATTTCTGGCCATGTTTTTATTCCTTTACCGTGTTTGTTCTTTTCGCCGATCCACGTGCTCGTTCTTGCTACCCTCTCGTCATGCTTGTTTCCATTTTCACATCTCCTATATCATGTTTTATTCTTTCCCAATCGGCTGCACTCCGGTTGCTTGTTGTCATTTCCTCTATCTAATTTGGCTTATTGTGTTTTATTCCCACACCTTTTTGTGTACTCTTTTTAGCTGTTGTTTTCCATTCTGGCAACTTTGTTGTTGTAGCATGTCTTGTTCGCTCGCCGTTAATCTTTACGCGTAATAGTATCGGATTACCCTGATGGTACCGTGGCCTGATTCTCAAATAGCGCGCTTTGTGTCTATGATAATGGTGCTTCCTGCAAATGTGTGCACGATAATAAGTGGTTCTTTAACCTTGGGTGAAGTATAGGGTGAATTTGGTCGGTTGCCGCTTTCTAAAACAACAGTGCCTTCCAGTCTCCCAGGAAAATTTTACAAGACATTTGAATCTGTTTTATCACTTGTCCAATTCGAAATTTTAAGACCAGTATTGATGTTCGATTCTTGCTGTATTGATTTGATAGAAGACCTAATCTCTCAACACCAGACACTCATGAAAAGGAAAAACTGCGATTGGCAGATGGCTACGAAGCTCTCACGTTTTCTCACCTTGTTTGTAAGATTTTCGCTTCAGCTCTCTCAAATTGGCTACAGCTTGCAATGCCTGCATTGATTGGACCTCTTCAAACATGTTGCTTAATTTAAAACGAATGCGTAAGGTGTTGAAGTATTGTAGTGGCGCTCACGAACAACTACACTGGCACAAATCGGCCTGGCAAGAGCATTTGATCGCGTGAGTTATCCTTTCCTTTATTCTCTTGTAGACTTTGCTCACACCGCGCCAAAGTAAGTGCGCTTTCGAAAAGCACGCAGGCAAAGCAACAGATCCATTACAAGTAACCCGCCGAAATAGCCAAAATTTGTTACGCCACTGCACCGAGAGTAACTTTGTGTTCGAAGTTCTAAATATTGATAGGATATTACTCGCGGTGAGCTAGACGCCTCTCAACACAGATGGAGGCTAACAGTAATAGTTGAAAAAGTCGTTGACCTGTATGTTTTGAAAGAATGTCGTGCGCCAAAAAAAGACGAAACAGGAAGGAAAAATAGAACAGGAAAGAGGCGCAAGTTCCAACTTTAATAACAGGAAAAGGTAACCAGGCGCTCTTCTATAGCCGCTGAGCTGCATGAGGGTGCCTGAACATAGCCAAAAAATTAAAAACAAATGCGGTAATGGACGAGTGATAACAGCACATCAAGTCATAGGGAGGCCGCTATTAAAAAAAGCAGGGTTGATAACACTTGCGAGTGTGAATGACAGCACAGGTTGAAAGATTATGTATAAGGATAAGAAGCGACGCTAAGATCTTAACAATAATAAAACCGATTGAAGGAAGCAAGCGGACTTTCCAAAGGGCATATAAACGAAGCCGTCCAAAAAAGCTACTTCGTTTCTGGTGAGGAGAACAGAAGGCGTGCTAGCGCAGTTGTCTTTTCTTTGATGAATATAAAAAGCCTCAATTACTTCTCTTTCTTTCTTTTGCCCTGGCTAGAAACCTGGTCTCGTGAAATTTCGGACAACAATCTTTACACCTGCTACATAGTATAGCTAGGTTGCTTCCCGTCTTGCTTATTAAGGTCAAATTGTGCTGTCGAGAACGCCCTTTGCCCCACATACACTCTGCCAAACGTCAAAGGGATGTCGTATACATCATTAGTGGTGCACTTTGTGAACACTGTTTGATGTTTGACAGTACAGGCCTCTTTGACCCGATTTCCTGATACTATCGGACATAAACTTGCCAGTTTACAGGGGGCTGAAAAAGTCATCTGCACTCCGTGCCTGGAAGCCACTTTTTTCAAATTGTGCGAAAACCCATGCAGGTAAGGTATGACCTGCACAGGTTTGTTTCCAATGTCACGCTTGTAGCCCGGTTTCTTAATTTTTTTAAGGAGCCTTTCAGACACGCTGGTGACCAGTTCCGATGGGTAACCTGCTTACAGTACCAGAAGGGTAAAGCCAACGTAATTTATCAGGCTCCGTTACTGCGGATGAGTTCAAGAGATTATTATTGCCACGACGGCGTTTCAAACCCCCGGAGGTGATGGTGGTGGAAAACATTTATGTACAGGTATAATACAGGAGGTTATGCATGAGCTGACCTATAGGGAGCCAGCCCTTACAGATACTAGGTGGAGGTCCCTAGTTCGGGATCCCAGTGGCATCGGCCACCGCCCAGGCTCGCGCGACCAAGGACCGTTGGGCCTGCAGGTCTGAGCAGCCGAGCAGGGTCGCCTCCCAGTCCTCCCGGGTTGGGTTGGGGTGATAGGGGATAGCAGGTATGGAGGGGCAGGCCCACACCATGTGGTAGATGTCGAAGACTTCTCCGCACAGTGCGGACAGCTGCCGGTGAAATAAGGGTCGAAGTGTTTCAGAGCTCCCGGGCACAGCAAAGTATTAGTATACAGGCGGAGCTGACGCCGCTCCTCCGCCTTTGAGAGACCTTTACACGGGCGGGGATAAAGACCATGGCCAGATTGATAGAGTAAAACGATGTCTTTGAAGGTTTAAGCTGGAATAAATTCGAGTTCCTGATCGTCAGGGTCGGAGGGGAATGTCCGGTGAGAGAGCGCGCGGGCGGCGGCGTCAGCTGCCTCATTTCCCTCAAGGCCCATGTGAGCGGGAGCCCAAACGATACGCCGGTGCGCGGGGTCACCGGTGAAGACGCTGTTTTGAAGAATGCGGTAGGCTAGATACGGTACCCAGCCCTGCTCGACGTTCCGACATGCCCCTCGCGAGTCGGAAATAATTGTTTTTGAATTGGAATCAGATGCAGCCAACGCAATGGCGACCTCCTCCGCGTGTGTTATGTCACGGGCTCGGAAAGTAAGGCCGTTCATTGTTTTGGATTGGTGGACGACTGCGGCTGTGTACCATCCCCCGTGGTGGGGGCCTGAGGCATCCACGTAGAATACGCCAGGTTTCGATCGATAGTGGCGGGCCAGGGCTTCCGCCCGCGCCAGGCGCCGGCCATTATGGTCCTCACGGTTCATGTTCGCGGGAAGAGGGCGCACGTGGAGGGCGCATCTCCACTGGGATGGAATACGTACGCGCTATTCCATGACAGTGGTGTGTTGGATGTGTAGTCGGGCAAGGAGGCGGCTACCCGACGACGTCTTCGAGAGACGTGTGTATTGGTTAGTCAAGTGGGCTTCCCGGAGCTCCCGAAATGTGTTCACCATGTCTAGCCCCAGGAGGCGCTTGTTGGAGGTGGTCACGGGGAGGACTAGAGCCCGCTTAATAATTTTGCGGAGGATGACTTCGAGTGAATCCTCGTCTTGCTCCCGCAGGTGGAGGTATGGAGTCGAATATAGAATTCGACTGGTTACAAATGCATGCGCCAGCCGCAAGGCGTCCTTACATCGTAACCCCCCGCGCTTGTTAGAAACCCGGCGGACCAAGCGGCCCACCTGGTCCCCCACCAGACAGAGTTTGGCCAATGTTGTTTCTGACCGTCTGTCTTGATGTATAAAGAGCCCCAGTACCCGGACTTCGATATTTTCAGGGATTGGACCTGTCTCGAGAGACAATGAAATTTTGGCTGTGCACTTCGGTGAGGGGCGTATGTGCACAAATTCAGACTTTTGGGTGGAGCATTGGAGGCCGCAGCGGCGAGCATAATGGTCCACTATGGTCGCCGCCTCCTGCAGGTTAGCCTCAATGTCTGCAAGGGAACCCTGCGTGGCCCACAGGGTGATGTCATCAGCGTACAGCGCATGCTGCACACCGGCGACAGCGCCCAGCTGGGCCGGTAGGCGCATCATAGCCAAATTGAATAAGAGGGGAGAGAGCACCGCGCCCTGGGGTGTGCCCCTGGTTCCTAAATGAAAAGGGCCATGTTCTTTATCCTGGATCCGAATGTAAGATTGTCTGTCGGTTAAAAATTGCCGAATGTATTGAAAGGCATTTCTGCCGCAGTTAGTTTGAGAGAGGTGAGTGAGAAAGATCTCGTGGGTAACGTTGTCGAATGCACCCTTCAAATCTAAGGCGAGTATGACCGTGTCATTCTGAGGGCATTCCACGGGGTCGAGGACACCCCGATTGAGTTGTAGCAGGACATATTGTGCAGATCTGTGTGGGCGAAACCCGAACATAGTGTCTGCGAAAAGGTGTTCGGATTCCATGAACTCGGACAACCTGTCACGTACCATCGTCTCCATGAGTTTGCCCACACAGGAAGTCAGAGAGGTGGGGTGGAGGTTGTCCGTGTTGATGGCCTTGCCAGCTTTAGGAATGAAGGTGACCAGGCGGTCTTCCACTCGATGGGTAGTGGCACTTCCCCAAGCCAGATTGATTTAATGTAATTCAATAAAGACAGGTATGCTGGGTCGGGGAGGTTGGCTAACAATTTGACTGTAATTTTGTCCCGACCCGGAGCGGTGCCGCGTTTCATTTTTGCCAGGGCCGCCTTCAGGTCTTGGA
Organism: Amblyomma mixtum; assembly: GCF_055824585.1. Lineage (NCBI taxonomy): Eukaryota > Metazoa > Arthropoda > Arachnida > Ixodida > Ixodidae > Amblyomma > Amblyomma mixtum. Next base: position 16,467,091 of record NC_143018.1, read on the forward strand.
GCTGGAACGGTTGATCCAGCTCAACGTTCTCAGAACCTGCATAAGAGTACGCCGGCCCGCGGGAGTCCTGGAGGTGTTTTTGAGTTTCCGTGCGTGTCTGCGTTGGGTCAATTAGGGCGCGAAAGAGTCGCCACGTGTACCGGCTGGACATTTGCCGCGCGGCCGTATTGCATCGGTCAACCCAGTTGGAGTCGGCGAGTTGGGCCGCATAATCAGCCGCTCCTTGAGTGAGCTCGGCGATGCGAGCTTTAAGTTTCCGGTTGTGCTTTTGCCGGCGCCACCGACGGACGAGGCAATGCCGGGCCTCTCAGAGATGGAGCAGGTGGTTGTCCACATCCGAGACCGCCTCTGAGAGCTGAATTTGAGTTTCGGAGGAGCGAAGGTCAGAGACCAATTGTTGTGACCAAGACTGGTAGCCCTGCAAATGTATGGGTGTGACATTGTTATAATTCTGCCTGAACTTGGTCCAATCAGGGAGTCGGGCTTGTGTTGTTGGTCGCGCGAAAGGATGGGTCCTAATCGTAGTATTCAGGAGGCAGTGGTCGCTGCCGAGGGTTTCCTCGGTGTTGAGCCAGTCTGCATATTGAATGTTGCGGGTGAAGGTCAAGTCCGGACATGTATCCCTAGTCACAGAGTTGCCTATACGAGTTGGGTGGACTCGGTCAGTGTGAAGAGTGAGGCCCAGCGTTGACGCAAGCTCCGCCAACTCGCGTCCCCGCTTCTCTTCACGGCAGTAACCCCACATCCGAGCAGGAGCGTAGAAATCGCCCACAATCAGGAGGGGGTCTCGACCCGCAACTCTCAGTGCGCGGCTAAAGAGGTCCGCAAATGATACATTCGGCAATTTCGGATTGCAGTATACATTGAGTATGTGTAGCGGTGGGCCCTGTTTGCGGAGTGGGAGGAGGGTCACCATTATATAGGAGTATTCAAGTTGCATGTCTAAGTCGACCTGGTTGGCTGTATAATTTCTATGGACTAATAGACAAGACGAGGGGTCCTGCTGGAACGTCGTATAATTTGTTAGTACGGCGCCTTTCCCTGGCTCTTGGAGGGCAACTACGGCAGGCAAATGCTGAAAGGTTGAAAGGAAAAGTCGGAGGTCGGCCCGCTTGGAACGGGACCGGAGCCCCCGACAGTTCCATTGAGTAATCGTAATGGGGGAAGCCGATTTGGAAAGAGGGGAGCGCCTACACCGGTGGTGTCCCGCCATGCTCAGATTTAGAGGTGAGAGGTGGAAGTGAGGCTGCCCCCGAGCCAGATACCAGGGGCTGAAGCTCAGCAATTGGAAGGGGGCAGCTGTCTTCGTCATCGTCAAGGTCATTAGCAAACAGGTCAACTTCGGTGGCCACTGCACGAGGGCGGGATGCTATCGCCGCAACCGATCACGTCTCGTGTTAAACCGCAACACATGTTTGCGCTGTCTGTTGCAAATCGCCTCTTCAACAACTGCCACGCGCGGCGCTCCGCTCGTGACACGTTCCCCACAACCGGTAGATACCCGCCGCGGCGGCTCAGAGGTTAGCGTGATCAGCTGCTCAGCAGGAGTAACCGGGTTCGAACCCATCCACGGCGGCCGGCGCTTCGATGAAGGGAAAACACAAAAAGCGCCCGTGTGCTATGCGATGTAAATTCACGTTAAAGATCCCCGGGTGGTCGAAATTATTTTGGAGCCATCCATTTCTCCCGTCGTTCTCTATTTTTTTTTTCACTCCCGCCTTCCTCCCTTCTCTCACGGTGCGGTTGGGGCTTCCACCGAGATATATGAGACAGATACTGCGCCACTTCCTTTCCTCAAAACCACGTATTTAGAGGTGTATGTACAAGGGACAGTGACCAAATCACAAGTTTCTATTTCACCAGGAACAGCTGCAGGTATTCAGCCCCCTCAGGCATTTGTTGCCAAAACAGGAAATGAAATATGAAATGCCAACGATTCACGCCACATTTTCACGATCACGGGGGGGGGGGGGGGGTTCAACAAAGTGATTGTTGCTCGCGATGTGAATAGACCAGAGCTGCATGACACCTATATCAAGCCCCTGGTAGACGATCAGGCGGCAACAAAACATGCGTGAAACGAAAGAAAAAAGTACCGCAGGATTTAAGGAATATATTGTTCACGTTTCTTTTTAAGGCCGCCAGATATTCAATCCTTATCAATGCGACTGGCATGACCGATCAACTAAAAAAAAATCTCGATTGGAAAGCGTTAACCACATATCTCGTGGCGTCAAGAAAGTAATTCGCTCTGAAACAAACCCGTAATGGCAGAAGAGGACTCCTGACCACTTATGCGCACTTTGTAACGGCTAAGCGCTTTTAATCTTGGTAACAGCAAGAGTACATTTCCTTTTTCGAGCACTCACTCGTGTGAGTGTCATAAAATGACAAACATATTGCAAAATCTAACGTAAATAGTCACCCTTCGACGCACTAACTTCGCTCACGCCGCAAATACCGATCACCATATCGCTGCTTCAGAAAAAAGCCGCATGATGCCGCCACCATCGCTGGAATGACCGGCCCTTGCTTCTTATTGAATCGGGTGTCTCTGCAGGATGTGGGCGGTGCGGCTAAACGGCGTTCCAGAGCATGTCACCCGCAGGGCTGTACGCATCAACGGCAAGGTCTACTCGTTCGACATTTGCCTCACGGCATGGAACTTGATCAACGTTTTCATCTTTGACCCCGCATCGCACCGGTGGGATGTGGTGCAGACGCAACTTCCCGACGTCGGGCCGATTAACATTTCCCGCCACACAGTTGTAGCGTACGGCCACTGCGCGTATCTGTTTTGCGGCCCGGAGAGCTGGCCAAGTGACCTTTATCGCTTCGACCCAAACACGATGACATGCAGCCGTCTGGAAGTGTCCGGTGAGGTCCCCTCATCGATTTACGCCCACGGAGCTTGTGTTGTGGGTCACCGCGAGTATATCTTCAGTGACTGGGATCCTTCGCCATATATGCGGGTCCTTGACTTGGATACCCTAGAGTGGCATCGTGTCCCCACCAGCGGAGAGGATCCGGTTCTACTTGCCTCCCACACTGCGTCTGCCATCGGGACCCGCATGTATGTCTTCGGCGGCAGCCCAGCAGACCGTTCCATCATCCTATACTATTTTGAAACGACCACCACTTCCTGGGTGCGCCCACAGGTTCAAGGCGTCCCCCCTGTGTATCGGCGAGGACATTCAGCCTTCGTGTTCAACGAAGAGCTGTACATTTTCGGAGGGTACAGCGATGTGCTGGAGACCTTCTTAGCAGATGTGCACAAGTACGACCCCGTGACGTCGCGTTGGACCGAAGTGAAGCTATGTGGCTCACCACCATCTCCCAGGTACTGGCATGGCTGCTCAGTGATGGGTGAAAGAGTGTTTATCTTCGGCGGCTTTGGGCCAGCACTCATCGAGGATGAGGGGCAGGTTGTTGAGCAGCGAGGTGCGCTGACGGATCTCCACGTGTTGCACTTGGCACCGACTCTGCAGAACCTGTGCTTACTTGCGGTAATTGATGCACGGCTGGATCTACGCCCCTTACCACCTTTCATTAGAGAAATGGTCTACGCTATCTCTTCTCACCCATCGTAGTCGATGGTAGATGCGGGATCTCAAGCAAACTGAGTGTCTTCGGCGAAGCCATCTTGCTGGTATGGTGATGATGCAACTTCGGCGCCGCTACTTGACGCAGTAATACTCTTTTTTTTATACGCAAACAACGCCTTCCTTCAGTGATGTATTTTCGCGCAAGCAAGAAAGTCGCTGGTGTTTTGTTTATATTCATGTCGCTCTATGCCGCCACGTTTTCGTAAATAATAAAGCGAACAATTTTTCTGAACCAAGAATTATTCACTGAAATCGATTTACCTCCAGCCCGGTCTTTTCTTCAAGCAAGTCGCATTAACGCCACTTCGCCTTGAAGCTCGTGATCAATTCTAGTTAGCCGCGTAGCCACTGCTGGTCATCCTTTTGAAAGCAGATGGTAGATAGGGATATGTGGCGGTGGGCGTCGATTTAGTTTTTGTCGGGAAACAACTTACGTCTTTTGCGATCACTTCAGGAAGCCAGTTATAACCTATTTCCGGATGTCTGTTCTCACTTTGACGCTGCATTAAATGTTCGCTGATTTTGTAGCCTGCTAGTCATGGTCCTCTTTTCCCGATATGCATTCTAAATACAACCTGCAAGCACCCGATGGGTATCTGTCTTGAATCTGAGCCGATAGAATTCGTCAAAGCTTGTGTAACTGATTGTAGCAGGAGCAGATCGTGTTAAAGGCAATCGACAGCATGCTGGCCAGTATTTCAAGCTTCTCGACAGCTTATTTACACTGGTGTGACGGCGCTCCAGCGCACCGTGCACGCCAGATACATTCTCGACGAGCCATCCCGCGATGGTTTGGGTGGATGGTTCGGAAATGTGTCTGTACGTGACACCATCTTGAATAGACAAAGTCGCTTTGTGCCATGACGCGCTTTAGCCACGCTTTACCTTGCGCCGTGAAAATTCACCTTCAACAGTAAACTCGAAGATGAGAGGATAAAACGTGATAGCCGCAGTGGATGAACGAATGGGAAACAACGACCCACCGGAGTAAAGAGGCCATGATGGAGGATTGAAACATTAGATGATAGGTGAAAATAAACGCAAACATGAACGCTTACCTAATAAGAAAAAAACCGAATTAAGGGTTATAACACAGCCAGAAACGCCCTGTAAAAACCGTTTTGCTCGTAAAAAAGACAAAAAATACAATCAGCAACTGCAGCGCTTTCGTTCCACTACCGAGCGAAAAGAGACTGAGAAGAAAGAAGGGGTTGAGGTCATGCCCTACATTCATCGCGTTTCATGTTACGTCGAGGGGTCAGGATTGTTTGCTCTACGCTGTGTAAACATCGCAGTACGTGCTCGTTGGTGATTAATGTAAATAATAGGCCGCCGTGTACGAAGGAGCACGATGAGAAGTTCGCGAGTGTGTTTCAGGAGTTGCGCGGAAAGTTCCCCTCACTTCCGACAGGTTCTGCATTGGACAGACTGGTATATGTTTAAATGATGGGGCATGTGAACACAGGCTGCAAATCCAGAATAATCCAGCAGGCCATTTAGCACACCATTGCAAGAGATTTAGGGGCAAAGGTGAGGGTAAGAAAATGTTCCTTGCAAACCTGTATTTGAAAATATGACCTTTTCTTCCCAACTTCCCAAAGTGTGGTCACAGAAGCGTTTCACGGTATTAAACCTTGCGACAAGTGAGTCAGCACGCCGCCTATTTCGGTTCTGCCGAAAGTTAATCTGATGTACGCAGTTTTTCTTGTGTTTTCGAATGTTTGCTACTACTATGAAGCAACTGTCAAATGCGACGGGACACTGATTGCGTTAGCTAATCGTTCCCCCTCCGATAGCACCAAGAAATTCATTAAATATGTGAGTGGTGTTCTTCAAAGTGTTTCTCTTTTGAAACCTACCGTTGCCATTACGTAAACACTAAAATTTTAGTCAATAGAACGGCAAGTTTCAAACGAGAAACATACTGAAGAGCACCACTCAAGTATTTAATGAATTTCTTAGTGTTATCAGAGGAGATAATCCAATCAGTGCCCCGTCGCATTTGAGAGTTGATCCATAATGGTAGCAAACATTATGGTGAGTAAAATCCTTGCTAGACACCAGGGGAATGCCTGTGCTTTCAGTTGCGAAATACATCTCCGACATCAAAGGTCCTGTGAATATCCAAGCTAAATCTACAGGGTGTGAATGAAAACTTTTAGTTTCAGGGACCTGGTTTTGGACTCTTGTCTTAAAACCCAAGTACGCTTGCGTTCGTGTTATACCACTTTCCTAACTTAAGTATGCGTGCCAATGTTCAGAGGACTATGATAGTTGGTAGAATTTTCTCGAGTATGACTTTTATTTCTTCAGTTCATGATCGTGGATGCCGAATTCGTGTTCAGGATCCCTTGCGATTGGGCCCATTGGAAAGTATTATTCATCTTTTGCGCCACTCAGAACTTGAAAACTCGGGCAAGGGTAAGGGGAAACTGACAGGTAGAATAGCGAGCACCTGATTATAGGTCTCCTGTAGGTAGCTAAGAAACACATTTCCACTCTCGCGAACAAACGACGAAAGCCTAAAAACGGTCGTTGGGTTGGAAGACAAAAGGCGGTTCATCTGCTTCGACTACGACGGTCCTGTAGACGTTGATTGCTACTCAATCTGAGTAGGTCGGTAGGTTCGGAAGAGAACGATCACGCAGCTCTGGAAGTTTCAGTATCTGATGACTTCTCCGACGTAGCTGAGGTGACAACGAAGGTGAAGGTAAGCTCTCCTAAAATGGAGGATCGACATGAGCCGGTGACAACCTTTTTCCATGGTCCGCTTTAGAAAATCTCAGCTTGATCTGAGGGGGGCGCTGAACAATTGTTTTCGTGCGCAGAAAGATTGTGAAGTGAGCCGTGGCACCGAAAAGGCTTTTGGTAGTCAGCTTTTTGAAAACAACCATGAGATGGCGGACTAATTTGCTTTGAAATACAAGCGTTCGACCACACTGTACCTCGCCTCCCCCCTCCCCTCAGCGTTCACTCTCGAGAAAGGAAGCTCTCCTGTATCGGCAGCTACAGACATACATTATCCCGATGCCACAGAACCGACGAGCCAGCCTCTCCGCCGACACAACTCCAACTTGTAGCTTATGCGCGGGCTCCCAGACTCCCTGCGACATGGTCTGGGAATGTGCGAGCACCCCCTAACTAACCACCCATCCACTGAGCCTCGTGGAAGCAACGGCTGCCCCTCCCCCTGCCCAGCCACCAACTTCTGCTGGCCCGCCGCGCGCCCGAGATTATAGCCAGCGCTGGACTTTCGAGATAAAAGCCCTAATTTCGAAGGCCATAGACCACTGCAATAATTTTTTTTCTCTATCCGGTCCAAGTAAAATTCTAATTCCGTATAATAAAACCCCACAGAGGCATATCCCGCTCATTTGTTTTTTCCGTCACTACTTTAATGTTTGTTTGTTCCTTTGTGCCCGCGCTATGATGTGTCCTTTCCTTCTACTCTTGATCTTCTTTCATTAAATTACTTTCTCTTTCTCGCTTCTACTCGCTGTGCCCGTCTCGCCTTCGTCGTCTTCTCCGACGCCGAATATCAGGTCACTATACAACTATTGTGCGAAATGTGTTCTTCCTTTTATAATTCGCGTTATAGTACATAGGCTTAGTAAGAAATAGTGCGAACAACGAAGAATTAGTGGCAGAAAATGTGTTCTGGTAATGTCCATGTCTCGTGACAGAAAGAACGCGGCTTTTATATCAGGCAGAGAAAGTGAATGATAATGAGGATGGTGCCAGCTCATACCACGCGCAAGCCGCGCGATCCACGCCCAGAGTACAACATCGCAGTGGTCCTGGAAAGACGCACATGTCCCGTCTGCTATCAATGGGGACCCCGGTGGTAATGCCATCACCTACAGCGAATGACAGGAGTCGTTCGGCGGAAGGCCGGAACATCCTCGAGGCCGCGAACGCCGGAGGCGTCCGCGGACGAAGCGGAGCGGCGACGAGAGCCGCCGCGCAGTGGAGATGAGCCCCGCCGTTCGCAGCGGCCTTCCACTCCGGACGGCGTATTCCCTTCCGTCCAGCGGGACGCGGTGAGCATGCCGCGGGCGTGCCTCATCTTCGCCGTCCTGGCGGTGATCGCCTCCACGTGCTACATCGTCGTGTCGCGGCTGATCTTCATCGCACAGTGGCTCTCCGCAAACGGCCTCCGGCCGTCCCCGGCCGTCCCCGGGGCCGTCCCCGGAGCCAAGTGGGGAGCCCCGCGGATATAGGTCCCGGGCTTTCGGCACGGTACCGCACCAGGTGCCTTGCAAGGCGGCACCGTTTGGAGCCGCAGGTTCACGGCCGCCGTCATCGCTATTTTACGCCTCGTTCCTACGACTTGGACTGCTACGCTGATAAGCACAGAAGATGCGGTGAATAAATGTTACTATCGTACGCAACAAAGTTGGTACCGGCACGTGATTTACGCATAGCTACGCACTTTTGATTTTGAAATTCTGAAATACGTTCTAAGGATTCCAAGTTAGCAAATCTTTTTGCAGACCCAGTTTTGCGACCGCACTGCAGCTCGGCTGGATGAGGCAGCACACATTTCATATCATCTCGCACTACAAGAGAGCGAATTTCTAATATTAGATAGCCTTGTGTGAGATAAACAGTGTGAATAATGCGGCTGTGAACAATGGGTGCGAACATGCTTCCATTGGGAAAGAGGTCAACGCGCTAGGGAAAGGCGACATCAAACGCGCTACGCGACAAGATCGTTCACATCCCGAGGTCCAAAATGCTTGCGCCCCCAACATCTGGGCAGAATGACGCAGACGCGAGTCCTCAGCTCTGCGGGCAAGCCATTCTGTCGCTGCAATTCCCGTTACTATTGGTAACTGTTCCGCCAGTTTTAGTGGAGGAGTACAATTTCGGCATGATTAAGGATTCTTACTTGACAGGAAAAATCTTCGAGAAACTTATCTTCACCTTAAGAGTATGTAACGATATCGTTAAACGGTCCCTACGGTCGCTAGGGTGTCTCCTGGCGCACCGCTTTGCAGACATCGACACACTTGGTGAAATCATGAACTGTTTTATTGCACATCATCGTCCACATTCTTTAGGTGCGATAATTAGTAACTCTAATTAGCTATGTGGTTCTTTCATGTAATTTGCCTGCTGTGCTATGGGAGGTACTTGTAGAAGACCTCTATATATCCCACTTAATGCACGTTCCTCAGTGGCGGTTTCCATTTCGACTGACCACATTTTCTTTTTAATACAAGCCAAATTGCCTTCCTACTCCACTTCCTTCTCGACCAATCAGGATTTTCCAGTGTCAACGCTGCTGACGATGGGTTTCCGGCCGGCGGGACCTTTAATGCGGTCGCGTAAAAAAAAATAGAGGGGACACTTAAGCTCCGCCTTAAGAGTACGACGCGATAGCGTAGTGGGTTAATTCCCATATATGCTGAAGGCCATTCACTTTTTTACACTCACACATCCTTGGGAGTCCTCACACCCCTCCAGTCGCACTGGTGCAGTGGTTAAGCGATGGGCCTTCTGGGGTCGAGGTTGCTCTTCCCGGGCTAGCAATCATTTATTTACCTGCCACAGTATGCAGTTTGCTCACTATCTGATGGGTAGGTTTTGATGACGCATCAAGGACACGTGACCTATAGGTGGCCAATCAAGGTTGCCCTCTGGGGACCACCTGCCAGAGCCATGGCCACGATTTCTCGGTCACAGCGCCGACGAGGACACCGGGTCCTTTAACGATGCACTCTAAAAAAAAAGGGTGTAAGAAGGGTGCATCTTCGCGACTTATGCTATCTGAAGGTGCATGGACTAACGATGCACTTTGCAGAGTGCATCGTTACACCCGTGTGGAGGTGGTGGAGGCCGTTAGTCTCTTTCAGAAAACTTACCCCCTTTTTTACTCTCCAAACCACCTGTGTTCCCTCTGCGCGAAGGCGCTGTACAGCAAAGTATGCAGCCCTCACCGCCTCCCCTCCCTCTCGAAGATGGCCCTCTCCCGAAAGAGGGGTGGCGGGGTTATTTTGAGGACAATAGTTAAAAGCTACGCTGGCTCAAGCTCCCCCACTGCATTGATCCTTTCATCCGCGCTGGCGATACTGACCGCGCCTCCTCGCTTCTTCAAGGGACCAGAAGCTATTTCTTGGAAGAACACGTACAGCGATCTTCTGCCCATCTCCGCCTGGAGGCGGCTTGGCGGATGCACAGAACGTTACTGAAAAAAGGTGCATTGGCCGCGATCGGCCACGACAACCATCACGCATGCAAACATGCTCTTGGTTGCTAACGACCAAAATAATCACTAATATTCGGTGCATGTGCTTTCATACTCATGGTTGGATATCATTTTAAAAAGAAGTAAGTCAGCAAAGACAGACGGCATGATCGGTGCTGTGTTACTCCTCTCACCAATCGCAGCTCTGAACGAAATCAACAGTTTAGCGCTTCAACACACCAGAGGCATGAAAATTATTGCGCTTATAATTTCGGCTTGTGGTTAAGCTTTTATTAAAGCGGTAATAAAAGCTTTAAAAGGAACAGTTTTGCTTCACAGCCAGCGTAAGCTCTATTAGTCAGCGCTATTCTTCATTTTCTAATAGCGTACGATAGATACCAGGGCGGTTAATTCCCTCCGTACAATTTCGAAAAGCGTGCACTGCTTTTCGAATAACCCCTCGTTGTGGCACATGTTCCTGAGCAAATAACAGACGAATAACAGAAGGGGTGCAGGTTAACATGCATACAAGTTAATAAATCAAAATCAGACGAACGAGCGAGATAGTTGACGCAGTAATTTTATGTTAGCTGAAGATGTAATGTAACGCAAATCCCGAATAAATTGCACTCTCATATTTCTGCTCCATTTCAACAACAAAAAAGAGCCCTACTCGCTGATAAACGCTGATCTTCACCACTAATACTGACAACGCTGAAAAACAAAAATGCAAGAAACTAGGGAAGGAATAATTCTGCATCTGAACTGAGTTGTGAACGTGGCCTGACCATTCCATATATATAGGTACATTTTTGTTTAGAGCACTTTTACCAATACACGAGCCAGGCCTCAGAGTCGCACTTTTGCTGGTCTAGTATGAGATCACCAGCATTTGTACATCTGCTCGGAAACTCCTCAACGCAGCGTAGAAGACATTTCTACGTTTCCTTTCCAACAAGTGTACGCATCCTTTCTCTCGGCACAAGAGCGAAGCCCATAGTAATCAGTTTTCGAGATAGCTGCATTTCCTGATCATGTTTTGGCGCGCACAAGTGTTTCACATAGAAGCAGTTCAATAGACGATATGCGAAATTGCTTGGCAGTCTGGCAACACCTCGCCCACAACTTCCGGTTTCCATCTTGGCGCGGTCGAGCTCGTCGAGCTGGTGCATCGTTTGCTATGCGTACTTTCTTCTTGCGAGTGGAATTTCAACAGGCAAGCTTCAGCTGCTGCGTTGTTTTCACAGCTGATCTTTGACCAAATGTAGGTGCTTTCAATAAGCGCCAGCTCACTCCTACCGCGTCCTCAGCTTCGCTTGAAGTCTGGCGCTGATGATCGCAATAAAAATTAGGAGTCACTTTGGCGACTAAAGTGGGGCAAGGCGAAAGCCTTAGTGCAGCATTCTGTCACGAATGTGGTTGTGAATGATGATTCAAGTGCTGCCAGCGAATGACGCGTCCATTGGCTGTCTGCGTGTGTTACTGATGTGTGGTTAACATGTTAAGCTTCGCCTGTAAGAGTGGAACGCGACGCGTCTTGCAACGCTGCCAGGGAGTCCACAGAACGCCATCGCCAATTCGGCTGTACGCCTTGCTGGACGGTAAATTTATTTTTGATGGAAAGGAAATGTATCTCTCTCGCATATCTGGGTGGACACCTGCACCTCGCCGTAAGGGAAAGGGAAAGATGGGAGTGAACGAAGACGCCGTATTAGCTAGACGCGCCTTTGTTCATTCCAAACCATTCAGCTGGCATTACGGAGTGGCTAGCGTGCTCGTATCGCACTCCGGAGACCCTGGTTCGATTCCCCAACTCGACCAATTTCGTTCTCGGTTTTATTGATTTATGCGGTCTAACTAGAAAGGTTAATTAGGCTGTTTCATATTTATATTATTGTATTTCTATCCATCGTGTTCTGTCATTCACCTGTCAATTGTTGGAACTGTCTAGGATGTTCGACACAACGTATATGAAACGAGCAATGTCGAACTGAGTGGGGAAGTGCGTGGTGGTGGAGCGAACGCGGCTTCGTACTTATGTTTTTTTTTCAGCAGCGTCTCCTTCCGCGGATGCTGTTGTCGCTGCGGCGCGCGTCTTATCTTTTCCTCTCTCTTCTGACCTCTTTATTCTCCTCTATCTTAATTAGGCTAATTAATTGATTAATTAAGCAATTAACTAAACTCAGTCCAACTTAGTTGGAGCATCACTATACGATCCCTTTGATTGGTTGCATGGTTACTAGCCAAAGTACAATTGGCCCCATTTGAAATTCGCGCACTGTGACGTCACGAGCATTTCGACCAATTGAAAAGCGTGACATTTTCTGTCGACAACTCCTGCTTTTTTTCTCGTGCATTGTTGCGCTTACGAAGGAACTGGGACACAATCAGGGACGACACAGAACAGATGTGCGCAAACTATCAACTGCAAGTTTATTTCTGAGTGCATGTATATATAGGCATTGTCAAGACAAAAACAAAAACAAAAACAAATCCGTGATCACATCGTCATGGCAAGATATCTTTTAACGTCCTGTCCAGCAGTAAAAAACATGCATTATCTTTCTGACTTAGCTGTTTGTTTTTATTTTTCCAAAAATTCTTTTTCCTAAGTCAGAAAGATAATGCATGTTTTTTACTGCTGGACAGGACGTTAAAAGATATCTTGCCATGACGATGTGATCACGGATTTGTTTTTGTTTTTGTTTTTGTCTTGACAATGCCTATATATACATGCACTCAGAAATAAACTTGCAGTTGATAGTTTGCGCACATCTGTTCTGTGTCGTCCCTGATTGTGTCCCAGTTCCTTCGTAAGCGCAACAATGCACGAGAATAACAACCACCAACTAGCCCAATTTGAAACTCTCCTAACTCCTGCTTACAACGATGAGGCATTAAAGGCTTCCGCCTTAATAATCGGCACTCGAAAGTGGGTTGGAAAGTCGAACCGTGACCGTGTGCTGTTGTCGTTTTAATGCTCGCATTAAAGCACCAGTTCAAGCATCATGCATTATCATGGCTATTTTATTCCCAGGTGGACACGAATTCATCTGGTAGGGTAGCGAGCGGTTATTTTGCGCTGAGTGCGCACGTGTGTTGACAAACTTCTGTGACAGTGCGAACTTTCGTTCGCGCCGACGCCAGGAGCTTCGTGCATTGCAGTATAATCACACAAGACCCTCGACCAGCTGCGTAATTCGATTCCTTTACTGTAATGTGCAATGCGCATCCGCGGTTTTCAACGTCACCGTTTCAGAGCCTGGCGTCGGTTGATTTTCGCCACAATTCGTTGAAACCGCGTCCTGCTTAAGACGCAGTCAGTCGACATTAACAAGAGGAAAGTAGGCATGCACATATAATTCAAAATATTGTAAGCAAAGACGCAACTTTTTTTTTTCAGATAAGCACTTAGCCACCGCGGCGGCTTGATTAGAGAAAGATGCTACAGCTGTAGGTGCATGCACGGACTCGATACGCTGGTCAAGCTGTGTGTGCAGGGGCGAAATTAGCATGTTCGGTTGCTTCCGAAACGTAATTAGCTTACTCCCAAACTTGGACAAATGGCTTTGTTGCGAAGCAAGCTGTTGGAGCTTGCCCCAACGATAATAAAATCTGATGGCCTGAAGCGTTTTCAGAACACTGTTGCACGTACTTTCTAGCTTAGAAATGTGTCCCTCCTTCATAATAAAGTAGCTATATTATTCGCTTCTTTTTTTTTAGATTTTCGTCGCTGCAGATATCGAAGGTATAGGAATCCTCAAGAAATTAAGCATTCGCATCTCAGTTTTTATACGTAGGGTGTATTGCTTCACAAGGACTCCTTAACGCGCATAACATATGCGTATGGTCCAGAGAGTTTGCTTGCCCTTGAACACGGGAAACTAATTGAACACGGGAAAAACTTAACTGAACACGTAGCAAACTAAGCAGTAATCGGCATATGGTTCTTCGAGTGAACTTATTTCTCCACGGCAGGAGCGATTCGCCCGCTCAAAAAAATTTCCTTCTCTATTACGTTGTTCAAGTATGCGTCTATATATATTCACGCCCGACCGGAGAGTTGATAAATGCACGAAATCGGCTTCTAATTTAGATCAGAGACAACAAAGGCTGTGGTCCTTATCTTAATTTAGACGCAAATCACCTCGAGAGATTTGTCAAAAATCAGCGCAGAAAGCGAAAGCTGCGCACTAATCCGCGTGCTGACACATGATACCTCGCATGGCGTTTTGTGTTACTAAAACGTTGGGACGGAGTAAAAAAATAGAAAAGCGAAAAGCTGGAGCGCACCTAGTTGTGGCACGCATCGCAGTGTCTTTTCACAGTGGAGAGGGTAGCGCAACACTGCATCGGCATTTTACTTTTCAAACGAAGCGCAGCCGTTTTAACCCAACGCTGGGCAGCGGTTTCGTTTTCTGTACCGTACCAACATGGAGGACTTAGTTCTCGGAGCGCCGAGAGATGGCGCTGCGCATTTCGCATATCGTCTATTCCAGCTTATTTAAATTGATAAACAGGGAGAGAGGCGACCAACGCGATTTAAGTCTATTCGAACTTCTCTTGCGTATGAAATTGTGCTGCACGCCTACAAGAGCAGAAATTAGCTTAAACTCAGTGTACGTGTACGTAACTTTTAACTTTTAGGTTGTTCCGCGCAGCTTTAATGCGTCAAGTAGTAATGATAGTCAGAAATGAAGTTGACTGCCTACGATTTTTTTTTTCGAACTGTAGTGCTATGGAAGCATCGAATTCCGCAACAAACCGCGTGCCAGAGGAAACAGTAATCAAGGCGCTTATATTGCGGCAGTGCATTGTGAATTCTTATGGAATGGTTCATGCGTCAGGAAATAACTCTTTCTTTTAGAGGCTAATGATAAGCACTAAACAGTACATTGCACTAGATAGACGCAGCCCGAAGGCCCAAGCTCGAAAATAAATGAAACTACGGCGTATAAACCGGCAGGTTTTCCTTCATCATCGTAAGTTGCTTCGGATGAATGAGACTTTTGTCTTGTACGCAAAAATAAAACTGAGCTAAAGGACACATTGTATCGCACTGACGAACCAATCTTTAACAAAATCATAAATGCAGCGGTGGCAACTGCCTATATTGAATAAAATGAAAGCGCGTATAATAGACGGAATCGCCCGAATAACCAGTCGGTTGAAGCGTCTTAACGGATGCTTGCTGGCATAGCGCTGACAGTGCTCCATTTCTGCTCTGTTGACCCATTTTGAAAATATTTTGAGAACTTCGCGAACACTGGAACGATGAGAGGTGAGAACTGCTGCATCAGCAGTGGTCGGCTGTCGTTTGAAGCCCTCTTCTGCGCCATCTTCCTCAAATGTTCAAATGTTGTGAATCCCCTTTGTTTGCCTGACGCTTCTGATCACTCGATGCGGCTTTATTAAATCCATATTTCTACAGCTGTATCTATTTCGATTGAGTTAAACTATTTTTGAACAGAGCGGTTTTTTTTTTGCTTTCTTTGGATTCTCCTCACACGTGCGGCCCCATAAGCACAAAAGAAAGTTGAAATTTCTCACAGTAATATCACGCGGCAATATCAGTATTTAAAACTGTTACTGTACCTGACATTGAATCAATAATGCTGCAGCATTTACATCGCTTTTTTAGCCGGTTCTATGAATGATTTAGAAGTACAGGAAGGGCAGTTTATTGATATATATTTCGCAGTGCCTCCTGTACGCGGTAGTAAATGAGAGCTGACGAGAACTTCCGAATGATGCTCGTAACTTTAAGCTGCAGCTGCTCTGAAAACTATTCTGTTTCATACGCCACACATTTACGGCAGCATCTGCGTAATTCATACAGCGTAATAGCTGGCTGCATTAAAAGCTTCAAAGGGATACTGCAAGGACTGACAAGACGAGTCTCGCCGCGCTCGTTGTCTCCGATAACGGAAGAGTTGTGCGCACGCCGAAAGCGCGGAAAAATACGTGCCACAAGGGCATGCAAAAATAATAAGCTACCAGCACATTGCAAGGACCAAAGGTTGTCGCCCCGCACGCGGGCGGCTTGACCTTGGGACGCTACTGGGAACGCAGACGTTCTTTCAGTCAGCGGAGAAAAGGAAAAGAGGGAAGCGCGGGGTCCGGCGGAACGAAAGAAAGGCACGAAGCATGGAGGAAGGAAAACCTCCTCTGTAATTCCTCTATGGCACGAAGCAAGCTTTGGAAGCGATGGCTGGCGATGGGTTGTAGTTCCTCCTGGTTTCTCCCTTCTCTCTCTTCAGGTCACGTGCCTGTCCATTTAGATTGGCCGCTCGCCTAGAGTCGAAGACGAAGCCGCTGTTTACCGCGCCTGTATAGTGCCTAGAATATATAGCGCCTGGGTGCCGTGCGTGCAAGTCGCGACGCGCATTCCTCTTTTCATCTTGTAGTACGGGCCTGTGTGCGTTTAGGTTCTCTTCAGCGATTACTTCATCGTGCAAGCTTCATCGATGTGTGACGCTGCAGTGGGCGACATCTTCGCGAAAGAGTCAACGTCTGAAAGAAACAGCGCACGTCGTCGCGGCGCCCTCATCGTACGGATTCTTTGCGCCCAATTTCAACCATACAAGTAAGTGACATTTTCGTTTGGTCATACGGGTTGTTTCCTGCCATCAAGTTATGGTGCGTTCAGTACAGATTTTTTATCATGGATTGTGTGCGCGAGCCGCTGCTTGTTGCTATTTCTTGTTTTGAGCCGGTCGCGTGCGGCCGGAGGGAGCCTATCGTGTACAACACACGATCGCAGCGGCGCAATCTGCAGGCGTCTTTCTCATGCTTTCTTTCGCTGCAGGCTCTGATCCTTCGTCTGCCGTGCGAAAGAACATTGCCGGTCGTCTCTTCAACGCCAAGTATTTGTCCCTGCTCACAACCATTCAGTAAGGTAAGTCCAAACCGCAGTCTCCGTTCAGAAAGGGGCGAGTAAATTAGTGTGCGCGCTTCTGTGGCACGTACTGCGCGCAGTGCTCATGTCTACTTCAGCACTGTATGTGATTCCTATTGAATAATAATCCCTTTATAATTTTAGCGCTGCAAGGCAACTCCTTCTGCCAGGCCGCTGTTTTTTTTTTTTTGCGAGTGGACGGCGTCAATTTTTTTTTTTTTCTTTACCGCGGAGTAGCAAGCAAACGATAAAACAGTAAACGTGAAATTTATTTATTCATAGGCAAGAAATTAGCAGCTCATTTGTGCTCTGCGCTTCCTGGCATGCGGCCGTTTTCGCTTACACCTTGCAATATTTTTGCTAACCCAGAATGTGACTTATCATGCCAGCAGTTTTACTGCATTCGAATGGCAAGATGCGCTTGCTAATGGTGTTAAGTTGATATGTAACTGGCTCTTCACTCAGGCTGAGAACTAATAGAGAAAAGCGAACTTTAGTTCTTTTTACTAGTGAAAAGGTCGGGGCTAGTTGGTGGCCAAACATTAGCTCACGAAAGCGTACAGTCTATGTCACCTGTTTTTGTGCTCTTGTATTCTCTTGTGAAAGAGTGAGACTTTAGGTTTGATGTCGCTCTAAGAGGTTGAATAGAAGAATACGCTAGTATCTAAGCTTTTCTGTTTAGAACAATAAGGATTTTGGTTGCACTGCGGTAATCTGTCAACGAAAAAAAAAATTCTGTAATGAATACTGTCAATCTCGTAAGCAGTAACAGTATAGTTCTTTCTTTTTTCTGCAGTAGCTGTTAGAAAATATGTTAATTATGTTAGGAACTTAGTGACAATTCACTGGTAATAGGCCATTGTGCTGTAGAAGTTTGTCTAGGCTTATTGTGCCAGTGCACTGTGTCAATTATGCCTGTTATAAATATGAGCAAGTGCTGTAATGGATAAAATTTGGAATCTTTCTCGTTTTCAAACTATTCCTGTCGTTTTTTGAGCATGTGTGCTGCCATTACGTGGTTTAATGAACATATAAGTTATCACTAGCCATTACACTAACGCTATAAACGACGCCTTTATTGCAGTGTACCTGGGAGAAGGAGGGATGCAAAGGTGCACAACCATTGTCACTCCTAGCACCGAAGTTCAGCCTGGATTCTTCAAAACCGTACAAGTGCCCGGGACTAGATGTGTATAGTATGTATGTTTTTATGTAATTGGGACATTGTTGCAAGTTCATCATCACTTGATGCCCATCCGTGAACATAGTATGCTATGTTGCGCAGCTGCAGCCATTCGATTACAGAGATTTTAGAGCTTTTCAATGTTTTCGAGGACTTAGTTCTGAAAGAATTTCTGAATAATGGTTTGAATAATTGTGACCACTTTTTATGGCATGAAGTATAAATGCAGTTCTTTTTCTGCAAAAGTAGGCTGGACTTCAGCAAAGATTTCATATTGAATTAGTTTGAGAGGCGCTGCCTACAATCCATGTTGCTTGCGTCAGAAAAAAATGACACACAGTTATGGTAATGCTTGGCAGGGTGGCATGCTACCAACCCAATATGACTAGCACCGTTTATGCATGTGAAGCTTAATGTGATATGCAGCTACGTGAGGCTGTTAATCTTCTTTGCACTGTTCACACTGTCTTTTTGAGTAGGAAGGTGCTGTTCACTGATGTGAATAATTTCCAATAACTCACATGAATCCATATTAGTTTTATTTCACAGCGGAGTGAACTTAAAATTTAATTAAGCTCACGTGCCTTGCATGTGACAGCAGATATGTAAGGCAACTGTTTTAATAGCCATTCTTGCATGCTCTCAGTCAGTGTTTACAATTTCATTATGCTAAGCATCTGAAAAGATGTGTAAAGGTAACATTGTATTGTGCCAGCAAAATGTAGTTCATGAGAATTACTGCTGCTGCATATGCTGCAAGCATTGGATGAAGCAGCACTGTCTAAGTGAAAAGACGAGATTTGTAATTTCCTCAAGCAAAATATTACTTTAGAAGGAGACTGTTCTATGCTGCTTGTGTAGTTAATGTAGTCTCTCAGTGAAGGCCAGTCCATAACCAAAGCTTTTTGCACAGGCATAATGTAGAGGTGTAGTATGAAACAGGCTATGAACATGAATAAAAAGTATCTTTATTATAATGTGGTCCAAATAATTTTTTTGGTATGACGTTACCTCATGCATGGAGACAACTCTTTAGATGTGTAAGTTGCCCTAGCTATTATTTCACATTTAGCCGAAAGCTTTTCCTTGTTTTCCAGGAGTGGTACACTAAGATTTATAGTGCATAGCCTTTGTGGCCTTTCACCAGGTATTTAAACTGTATCGAAAGGCTGTGACAATCGAATGCACCCAGAAATGCCATCACAGGCACAAGCTTCCTGCTGTTTGCTAATCGGAAATGAATTCACAGGTAATATATGCAGGTAAAATTACAGTTGGAAGTATTACTCATTGATGCTCAGATAATCACCTACACTTCCCTTTTAGGAAGGAAATTCACTGTATGGGCAACAAAACATGTAATGGCATCAGAGACCAGAGACATATTGTTAGCAAGGGTTGCATGAAACCTTAACCACTCTAGATACAGAGAAATAAAAACACGAGAATGGAGGGAAGGGTTTGTTAAATGGCATTTCATTTTATCACCTTTTAGTAGCTTCCATTTCATGCACATGTTTTTCTGTTTCTTGATATGACCTTGTTCTTAGTCTGGCATCCGGGATGCCTACAACCTGACCGTGCAACTGGGCACAATATTCTGGTTTTTCCCTGAGAAGCCAGTGTGCTTGTGATAATGTCAGCATATGTGAGTGATTAAGTAGCTGCCATTTAGGACATGTTTTGTTTTTCCTGCATATCTTTTCTGAATTTGGTTCTCAATAATAAACTGAAGCCTGGACTTGTGGCATTGTTTTCATGCATCTCCCTTTATCCCTGTCTTTTGTGTGGTTTACACTTTTAGACCTGAATTAACTAAGCCCATGGTCACGTCGTCTGAGCTTTGTGGTTGCAAAATTCATTATATGTTTTCTTCTCTGTGCAGGCCAAATACATGGTACATACTGCCTCCACCTGTATGAAGAAGACTGCCAGGGTCATTGCTGTAATATGGTGTAGCATGTGGCAAAATAAATATGACGGTATGTTTCTTTCTCCGATTCGTTTATGAATTCTTTGTGTACATTCTGCAGTAGTACCTGCACCTGAACACGCAATGACACAGACCATCTCACATGAAAGATTCGTCGCAACATTTTGACACTGCCTGCACTTCCAGAAAGGCTCGGGCTTCTACCATATGGGTCAACTTTAGTTCTGCATTCAGTGGGCAGGTTTACGCTACAGAAGTGTAATCATGCTCTCGTGTGGACAGTATAAATACACCACCGAGTAGTGCATAGATACCCTTTGCAGTAGGGCATTACTTTGTACCACTAGAAGGGTAACTTTATCCATCATGTAAGGGTATAAGCGTGCACCACAGGGGTGCAAACTTTGCTCTGTTTATGACGGTATAAGTGTAGTCTTTGACAAAGTAACTTTGCACTTCTATACATAGCATAAATTTACCTGCTAAAGGTGCAAACTTGCACCTTGCATGCTAGGATATGTTTATGCTTTCCTCAGACTAACATTTACCCCTTTTAGAAAGGCGTAATGTTATACCTAACTGGTTTAAAGTTACTCTTCTTATGTCAGTGCAAGTTTAGGCTATTAGAGCGTAAAATTACTCTATGTGCGTAAGCATAAATACTTAGTCTCCAAGAAACAGCGTAACCTTACCCCCAAAAAGGTGTCAGCTCAGCGACAAGTGTTTTACCTCCCAAAAAGACTAAGATCACACCTTTTTTTCTTAGAGTGTGTCGCTTTAAAACAGCGCCATCAAGCCGATAGAAGGCAGTCAGATACAGGATTAACGTCCTTCTTTCTGCTGCTCAATAACTAAGCAAATTATGCCCGGTAGTTCAAAAAGATAGGCGAGCGGTGTTTCCAAATGAAGCGTCTATTCCACTGCCCATTCACACAGTACGGGAAGCGTAAAACCAACGCAATTTATCAGACACCATTACTGCACATGAGTTCAGTAGATTAATATTGCCGCGAGGGCGTTTCAAACCCGCGGTGGAGCAAACAGGTCTGCTTCGCTGGCTATTGCACGAGGGCGCGATGCTATCGCCCCCCCCCCCCCCCGTCTATTTGCAACGCTCCAGAAACAATTGAGCATTGTTTCATCAGTCGAAAAGACTCGGTAGTCTTTTGGGGTATCATACAATGGAAATTGCAAAAGAAGTTTAGACACCGCATTCTCTACGATATCCCACTGCACTTTCATTTGCTAATGACCCTTTGTTGTTTTTAATTGGAGTACACGGCTTCTGGAAAGCGCTCATGATATACTGGCATTGTGAATCTTGTTTCTGCAAAATGTCACTTCAGAATGATGATTGTTCACTTAAAGGGAGTGTAAACCCGCAATGTGTTCAGACCCGAGTGGCACTCGCTCTTACTAATATGCTCTTCATTGTCTTTTTTCTATTCCTTGTTGCTTAGGTTTACCGTATTATGATGCGTTAGTCATGTGCTCTCTCCATCGTCTCTTTTCCAATCTTTGGTGACTTGAACGCGTCGTGTTTATCTGACGTTTTTTTTTTTTTTTCAGAACGTTAGCGCACAGTTCATATACAAAGGACATTGCTTGAATGTAATAAATACCATGTTGAAAAAAAAAACAACCTGTCTGGGCTATGTTTTTCATCAAAAGCATGAAAACTGCCTGGCCCTTTTAGTTGTGTTGCCTTCTGTCATGGTAGTGCAGTGAAGCCACTAGCTGAGTTCTTTGTAAATAATCTGTATCTAGATTATTTATTTCCACAATGGTTGCAAGTATCATGTTAGAAACAAAAAGCCTTTCTGGCCTAGGGACACCGTGCCTTATCCGCAACCAGCAGGTCAAGCGTTCGATGGACGAATTATGGCCTCAAAATTTGCTTTCAGCGCAAGTGAATTGCTTTATATACTTAGACGTCCAATGACATTCGAGTCTTGTTTCCACCTTCTATTCATTAGTTTTGCATTATTTTATCACTTTTCATTCCACGGCTCCACGTGTTGACGTCAGCAACCTCTCGACTAATCCGGTTTTCCGCGTACACCGGTGACGACGCCAACTAATCGGAGTTCTACGCTGAATGGCACCCTTACCACTAAAGCGTTAAAAGGAGTTCTATGTTCTTCCAACATGCCAAATCTGCACCCAGCTAAAGAACTGTTATTTCGCACTGAATAAAAATATCGAACGTCTTGACAAATGCCGTTTCCTCTCCTGGCTAATATACAGGAAGGCAAGCACGAAAAATTTTCAGTAACCTATCAGGCCTGGCAGAGCGAAATACTCCCAGTCAAACGCAAGGTTATGCGAAGTTGGTAATGCATAACGCACCAGGGGTGGTATTCTCCCGGTGCCGCCTTTTGCGACATGTCGCATTCGCTCTTCGCTGATTGGCTGGAGGCGCGGTGACGGTGGCGGGACGACACGGATCCGCCTTCCTGCTACGTCATCGTGACGTCGCCCCAATTCACTACGCTTAGTCGAACAAGGGAATGCGCTGAAGCGATTCGCGCGGGCGACGGGCTACGAATTTGATACTAGACGTCATGGATCCCACTCTCATTGCCTGGTTTTTGAGTTGTGAAGTGCGGCGTGTCTGCGGACATCGCGACCAGTTTGCCTCGGCCGACTAATCTTGTCGGCGGCATTACCAGCTGTCGAAGAGCACAGCACCGTGGCTACCGTCTGCTGAGCCGGACTGCCACTCGCCATGCGAACTTACTTTGCACCGTCGTAAACAGACGACGAAGCAAACGTTGCCCGCTGCGACGAGATGGCCTTGGCAGCGCTTGCGCTCGCATCTACATGACCCTTCAAGGCGTTTTAATGCACGCTAGTGCAACGAAACAGTGTCTGCACGAGCCAAACAGGATTTAAAGCAATGTGACGACTTTTACAAACCTACAACTGAACATTAGATAGTTTTAGTACTGCGGGCTTTGCGTAATTGCGTGCATAGCGGTATAGCTGGTCCAGAGTGCGCATGCGCAGAAGGCTAATGGGGAAATAGCGTTAGCGTAGGAATGCAACAGTTGGGGCTTTTGCGCCCTTAGCGTGAGAACATGGCGGCGTCCTTCCAAGCGAGAACCGCCCGCTTCAGCCAATTCAGCAGTCCTTGCGATTCCGGTCGGCATGTTTACCGACCACTACTGGTGTTGTTGCTTTTCGCTATGACTTACCTTGCTTCGACGATAAAGTTTAAGCTGCAATTCAGCCTAGTTTTTGAGATACGCTATCGATTCTGGAGCGCGAAAGCCTAATGGGATCTCCAGCTACACTGCTACCGTCTGCA
Organism: Amblyomma mixtum; assembly: GCF_055824585.1. NCBI lineage: Eukaryota > Metazoa > Arthropoda > Arachnida > Ixodida > Ixodidae > Amblyomma > Amblyomma mixtum. Next base: position 16,490,210 of record NC_143018.1, read on the forward strand.
ACTGCCCGAAACGCAGCCGAAACCTAGCACAACAATCCGGAACGAAACAAAATAGATTTAGAGCTTTTTCGCTGTGCTTTATAGACTTAAATTAAGTAAAGCGAGTTTATTTTAAATTTGCAAATGTTTTTTGAACATCACAGGTCATGTGATGGCAAATATTCTTGCTATCAAAGATACGAAACTACTGCTGCTAGTGAATCAGCAAGTGTAAATTTTCGCTTCTCGGAGTGAATGAAAGCACCACCGACGAACGTGCCGGCGGCGTTTTGCGTTTCTTCGAGCAACTGTACGCACTTTTTTAGGCCCCGCCCTAATGCGACATGTCGCAAAAGGCCACACCGGGAGAATACCACCCCAGATATATTAAATAAATCAAATAGTTACCGCCTGTACTGCGGTACGTAATCTCCTACAGTGGTACATGACATGTTTAACTGTAACATCACTAAAGGTTAACTAATGGATCATATAGCCTCCAGAATGCCAAGCTGCTCGATTTGGCACAACGACACAGATGCAGCCTCGTTGCTTTATTTCTTTTCCCTCCAAGACATTATTTTGACCTTTATTATGCCGACGTGCTCATTTCAGGGACGTTGGATGCACTGTTTTTAACGAATGCAGATTATAGAATATTATGTATTGATATAGAGCCGTGATATATTTTGTCCAGTATTTATTTCACATTAGTTTATTTATTTGACATTCACTTCTTTTGCGCACCTCTTTGCAAAAGTGATTATAAGACAGGTTTAATGCATTTATAAACAGGTTGTGCTTTACCTTTTCTATTGGGTGCCATTCTTCGTGATATTTATTATGTTAATTTGTATGCTAGTCGGCCTCATCTATGCACTCTTGTTCTGCCATGCGCTAGTGTCCTGGCCTTGTCAAGTGTTTCTTACAGCCGTTTTGCCATGGCATCCATCAGCATTGTGGAAGTTGAAAAAAGAAACTTTCAATTAGCAAAAGCAGTCGTTAAATGCATTCCTGGATTCAAACCGATAAAATAATAACGTAGGGGCAAAGAGTTACTTCCAGAAGATACGCAGGGATAAATATTTTTTTTTTCATTGGAGAGTGCCAAGAAATAACTATTCTGCCATGCCCGAAATTCCAGGCGAAGCCCAATATCCCCAACTATTAACCACCTTCACTTACAATTGTAGTTTTGGTTTTCACTTCAAACATGTACCTGCAATCGAAATCACTATGCAATGATGTTGCAGTCAACCCTGTTGACTTTCTTCTGTTCTGTATGAGTGATTTCGAAAGGCAGAAAAATTTCCATACAGGACGAAATCCAGATTGTAATCTTTATTCCCATAAAAACAAAAAAGGAAAGCGTTGCGCATGTGAAACACTTTTGAATGTGTTCACTCACCATTTTAAGCGTATGCTGCCGGATGTTCAACCTAAGATGTTCCGCAATTTTTAAAGCCGGCCTTTTTCAGTAGGAGTGGTCTTTACGGCTTAGCATTGTCACCGCTGTAGCCCGTCCGTATACAGCTAAAATGTGCTAACCAGCTTAACTGAACTCGACTAGTTAATGTTTTTAACTCTCTGTGCTAGTCTCTATTAATTGAAAGGCACGTAGTTACCTTTAAATATTGCCCATATCAGTTTTTAGAATTTCCAAAACGCAGTTACACACGGCCCAACAAATTTTGCTCACACCGCGCCAAATTACGTGCACTTTTGGATAGCCCGCAGGCAAAGCAACAGTGCAGTTCAAGTAACCCGCCGAAATAGCCAAAACTGGTTGGGGCACTGCGCCAAAGGTAACGTTGTATTCGAAGTTCTAGATATTGATAGGATATTACTCACGGTGATCTGCACACCTCTCAACACAGAAGGAGGCTAAAAGTAATAGTTCAAAAGTTCACTACTCACTATTAGTTCCCCAGCGCAGTAGTTTCTGTGTCCTGGGGGCATTTTGATGCGTTAAATTGAAATGCTTTGCCGAAAATGCGCTCTTCTAACTCTAAAATCCTATGTTAAAACATTGAAAACACCGTTGGTGGAGAAACCTGTATACCGTGTTCGAAGTCGTGATTACAACTGTTAGTCCTCCACACGCGCCCTCAGGGACCCCGGCGCTCCTGAACTTGCTCAAGCTTATTCTGAACAAGTTATTTTGGCAACCACAAGATTCCTGTGCACTGAAAGTGAGCCCAGCGCTGCCCTTAACTGATGACATTCCATTTGACGCCCTTATCCCGGAAACCCTTCCCAAACGGCTACCAAAACGAAAGCGAAGTTCCACTTCTTCGCGTGGCTCCTCTTTTGTCACAGCCACAGTGAAATACACATGCCTAGTGTGCCACAGAGTGACCTCGGCCGACCACCTGGGGTCTTTAGATCACCTGGGGTCTTCAACGTGCGCTGACATCGCACAGTACACGGGCGTCTAGAATTTCGCCTCCATCGAAATTCGGCCGCTGCGGGCCGGGATCAAACCCGCGTCTTTCGGGTCAGCAGCCCGAAAGACGCGGGTTCGATCCCGGCCGCGCCTTCCGGGCTGCTCACCCGAAAGAAGCGGGTTCAACAGAAGGGTTGTTGCTTATGATGTGAATGCATGACACCGATACTATACACCTGCTAGACGATAAGGCGGCAACCAAACACGTGCGAAACGAAACAAAAACGTTCCGCAGGATTTAAGCAATATATATTTCACGTTTCTTTTTAGGGCCGCCAGATATTCAGTACCTATCAATGCGACTGGCATTACCAATCAACTAAACGAAATTCCGATTGGAAAGCGTTAACCACGTATCTCGTGGCGTCAAGAAGGTAATTCGCTCTGAAACAAACCCGTAATGGCAGAACAGCCTCTTGACCACTTACGCGCACTTTATAACGGCCTTTGAGCTTTTAATCTTGGTGACAGCAAAAGTACATGTTTTTTTTTTCGAACATTCATTCGTGTGAGTGTCATAAAATTACAAAAGTATTCCAAAATTTAATGGAAATAGTCACCCATCGACGCACTATGTCCGCTCACGCCGCGATTACAGATCACCATATCGCTGTTTCAAAAAATAGCCGTACGACGCCGCCACCATCGCTGGGATAACCGGGCCTTTTTTCTTACAGAAGCAGGTGTCTCAGCAGGATGTGGACGGGGCGGCTGAACGGCGTTCCAGAGCATGTCACCCACAGGGCTGTACTCATCAACGGCAAGGTCTACTCGTTCGACAGTTACCACGCGGCATGGAACTTGCTCTACGTTTTCATCTTCGACCCCGCGTCGGGCCGGTGGGATATGGTACAGACGCAACTTCCCGACGGCGGGCCGATTAACATTTCCCGCCACACAGTTGTAGCGTACGGTCACTGCGCGTATCTGTGGGGCGGCCCGCCCAGCTGGCCATCCCCGAGTGTCCTTTACCGCTTCGACACAAGCACCATGACATGCAGCCGCCCGGAGGTGGCCGGTGAGGTGCCATCATCGATTTACGCCAACACAGCTTGTGTTGTGCGTCACCGCAAGTATATCTTAAGTGACTGGGATACTTCGCCATATATTCGGGTCCTTGACTTGGATACCCTGCAGTGGAATCTTGTCCCCACCAGCGGAGAAGCGCCCGTTCGGCGTGCCTTCCACACTGCGTCTGCCATCGGCACCCGCATGTATGTGTTTGGAGGCAGCCTAGCAGACCCTTTCCACGCACCTCGCGTAGACAACTCGTTATACTACCTAGAGACGACCACCTCTTCATGGGTACACCCACAAGTGCAAGGAGTTCCCCCTATGTGTCGGCGAGGTCATTCAGCCTTCGTGTACAACAAAGGACTGTACATTTTCGGAGGTTACAGCGATTTGCTGCAGACCTATTTGGCAGATATACACAAGTACGACCCCGTGACGTCGCGTTGGACCGAAGTGAAGCCATGTGGCTCACCACCATCTCCCAGGTACTGGCATGGCTGCTCAGTGATGGGTGAAAGAGTGTTTATCTTCGGCGGCTTTGGGCCGGCACCCAACCATGATGCGGCGCAGGTTGCTGGGGAGCGAAGGGGGCTGACCGATCTCCACGTGTTGCACTTGGCTCCGACACTGAAGAACCTGTGCTTACTTGCAGTAATTGATGCACGGCTGGATCTAAGCCCCTTACCACCCTTCATTAGAGAAATGTTCTACGCCATCACTTCTCACCCATCGTAGTCGATGATTAATGCTGCATGTCAACCAGATGGAGTGCCTTCGGATTAGCCAGCTTGGGGATGCGGCGATCATACAACTTCGGCGCCGCTAATTCACACAGCAATAAACTCTTCTTTTATACGCAAAGAACGCCTTCATTGTGTGCTCTATTTTCGCGCAAGCAAGAAAGTCGCTAGTATTTTGTTTATATTCTTGTCGCCCGGGGCCACCACTTTTTCTTAAATAACAAAGGGAACAAATTTTCTGAACGAAAAATTATTCACTCCAGCCGGGTGGTTTCTTCAAGCGAGTTGCATTACCGTCACTTCGGCATGAAGCTGTTGTTCAATTCTAGTTTTACCGCGCAGCACCTGCTGGTCATGCTTTTAAAAGCATATGGTAGATAGAGATATGTGGCGGTAGGCGTCGATTTCAGCTCTTATCCGGAAACAACTTGCGTCTTTTGCGATGACTTCAGAAAGCCAAACAGTTATCACCTATTTCCGCATGTCTGCCCTCACTTTGACGCTGCTTTAAAGGTTCACTGATTTCATAGCCTGCTAGCCATGGTCCTCTTTTTTCCTATATACAGTCCAATTTCGATCTGGTAGCATCCGATCGGTATATATGTCGTGAACCTGAGCCGATAGAATTCGTCAAAGATTGTGTAACTGATCGTGTCAGGTTCGGGTCGTTTTGAAGGAAAACGACAGCATGCTGCACTATATTTAAAGGTTCCCGACAGCTTATTTACACTGATGCGAGAGCGCTCGAGTGCACTGCGCACGCCAGATACATTCTCGACAAGCCATCCCAAGATGGTTGGTGTGAAATGTTCGGAAAATGTGTCTGTGACACCAGCTTGAATAGACAAGGCAGCTTTTTGCCATGGCGCTCTTCAGCCACAGATGACCTCGCGCCATAAATATTCATCAGAATCGACAGTAAAAGCGAAGATGAGAGAATAAAATGTTAGAGCCTACGTGGATGGCTGAATTAGAAACGACGATCAACCGGAGTAAAGGAGACGATGGGGGACTGAAACACTATATGACATTTGAAAATGGAAGCAAGCATGATGGGAAGGTAAAAACATAAACCTGCTTCCTGGCTGCCTAATGGTGATGTTCGCATTTCTTTGTGACCTCAGCAGCCCGTCCATGCAGGTTTTCACAGACTCTGTGCTTGTGTTCGCAATCTTACGAGCACCGCAAATCTTGTGTGTGCGCTGGGCCTACAGTTCCGTGGTTTCTGAAGCAATCACAGAAGGCGTTTGCTGTGAAGGGATTAAATATTCCTAGCGCTTCGCGCCACCACATCGCAGTATTAACAAGGCTGTAGCGAAGAAAAATGTCTCGGTGACACACACACCTGCGCCACACAGTGCACAGCGCCCTCTCTGCCCTCCTCGTGTCCACCTTTTCGCTCCGCAAGCCTTTTTACAGCCTTTCTCTCTCTCTCTTCTTCGTGTAACCCAAGAAACAGTTGCCACATCGTCTTACCATCAAACTGTGTCATAAAAGCTATCACACTAAAACCAAGACAGACTTGAAAAAAAGAAAAACAACGCTTACGAGATCTGTTCTTTCCTAGTGCTTGCCGTTAGGTGTAGGAAAAACTAACACCCGGCTTCATTTCTGAGAGGACTGATCACCACTGCACGATGTGAACTGTGCGGCTGAACCGGGTTCCAGAAGCCGCCACCGGAATGGCTGCCACCATCAAAGGGAAGGTTTACTCGTTCGGCCTTCTCTACAACGGCCATGAATACATTAATGAAATCCTACGCAGCCGATTCGGCGTATACATCTTCCACCCCGCAACGTACAGATGGGGTATGCCGCTGACTAAGTTGCACCTCGACGACGATCCCCTTAACTTTGTCGTTCACTGCGTTGTCGCCTACGACCACTGCGCCTACATGTGGGGGATCCTTTCGGACTTAAGGTCGCGGATTGGCGGCATATATACCGGTTCGATACCCTCGCTATGACATGGAGCCTCCCGGAGAATCTGCGGCCAATTCCGACACTGAGCATCTTCTCTGCTTGCGTTGTGGGTTAACGGATCTACAGTGTTTGATTTCTTGGACCCGGAATTCTCACATCGTGTATATTATCTTGACCTGCAGAGCCTGACGTGGCATCGCGTTCCGACCAGTGCAGAGGCCCCGGCTAGCCGCTGCTTCCACACGGCGTCCGAGGTCGGAAACCGAATGTATGTTTCAGGTTGCCAGGTGTTCAGCATAAAGATCAACGACCGGTACGATAATTCCTTGCATTATCTGGAATCCACCACCTCGATGTTTGTGCACCAAAGAGGGGAATGTGAGCGCCCCAAAGGTCGCGAACGTCACTGTGCCTTCGTGTATGAAGAGCTGTACATCTTTGGTGGTGCAACGGACAGCTGGGTGCCCACTGTGCAGACATGCATAAGTATGACATCCAGAAATCCTGTTGGATCGAAGTGACGCCACGTGTGTTGAGCCCGTCTGCTAGGCACTCGGCCGACTGCAGCGTGATGGGAGAAAGGATGTTAGTTTTCCGTGGCAACCAATTGAACAGAGAGCAAATCGACGTTTCTGAAGATGAAAAGCCGATAACTGACCTGCACGTGTTGCAGTAAGCACCTACGCTGCAGAACTTGTGTCTCTCTGCTGTCATCGACGCAGGTCTGGACGTAGGCGGATTACTGGCAGCTATTAGAAACGAGATCAACGCTATCTCTTCTGGCTCATCATAGACAGCGGACTCGTGCGGCACTTCGAACGAATGGCGCGCCTTCAATGCAGCCACAGACACTGGTGCGGTGACCGCAATAGTGATATAAATGCTTCTAGTTGAGTTCGACATTCTTTGTGTCTGAGAAATGGCCTAAAAACTGAGCCACCGCGGCGCGCAAGCAACGGCGTCTTACCGCCTAGAAGCTCCCTACTCTGCGATCAGCGCTCCGTCCTCGGCAGCCAGTAGAACCGTGACTGTGGTCCGCAGCTCTTGTGCGTATTCAGCGAGACCATCGAACGCTTTGCAGAAGGCGGATGTGTCAATAGCGTGATGTGGTTGGCGGGTCGCTGCGGCGTCGTGGGAAACCAACGGGATGACGAACTCGCCACCCCGCAGACCAGCTGTCTCCCAACGACACCTCGTTCGAGTTTGGGGAGCAGCGTGCGGAGATTCGCGGTCAACTAACACTCGCAGAACTGCGCTTCGCACATTGAGAGCGCGGTTTCATCGCCAGCGCACGCGTTTAGAGTTGGAGCGCGCGTCTTTCTTGCGTGCCCCGTGGAAAGGCAGGTGCCCCACGGACATTCTACGAGCTACGCAGGCCTCGATTGGGGTACCGCGTAGCTCGTCGTAGCTCGTAAAATGTGGCAGAGTTTTGACGTGCCTCAACCGAGTAGTAGTATGAAATCCTTTGCTTAGCCTGGTTGACTCATGGTTTTGTTTTGCTCGGTCGTTGACACCTCTGGCTACAATAAACTTAGGTTAAGTGCCTATGTGGGTAAGCTGGCCTATCTGCTCGCGCCGCAGGTGAAAGTCGAAGACGAGATTGTGCAATGCGCAGCGCGAGATTTTGTAGCAGTTAAACACGAGGAGTGATCGCCTACGGTGATAGCATATAGTGCCCTCGTGCAGTGACCAGAGAAGCTCATTTGTTCTCGCCACCAAGGGTTCGAAACCCAGTCACAGCAATTTTTATTTTATTCATGCAGGGGCTGAGCTATGCTCGGCTTTGCCAAGGTTCACCTTCAAGGTCGAATTTAACGCAAACTCGGTGAGCTAGTTATACATACTGAAAAATGTGCACAGAAAAAACGAGGACAAAGCAAGACAGACAAGAACGAGCGCTAACTCACAACTGAAGATTTATTCCGAAACACAAGCACATATGAATAGGAAAAACAAAACGAATCATACCAATCTGACATCAAGAACATCACATGTCACCCACTGTGTACCCCAGTGATTTTGCCAAAAATCGGAACTCCCTATCAGAGAAGCGGACGGAAGTCTGGCCGATGCATTTTTCTCCGCTGATACGCATATGAAACGCCTCCATGAGTTCCCGCACAAGTTGGTCCCTATGCCTGAACAGAATTGTTGCTTGGTCAAAGAGCGGTTTACACTGCAGCTTCTTATCACCGGCATTACAAGTGCGGCAATATTTTATGAGGTTGTCAAGGGAATCACCCCTGAGTAATCTTCGGTGTTCACCTGATCGTTGGTTGACACATCGCCCTGTTGGCAGATGTACATCGAACCACAGGATAGCGGCAGCTTAAACACAACTCCCCTGGCACAGGGAACGAACGGGGCTGTGTGCTTGATACTGCACTAATTTTTTCTTCCTTTCCTTCTGCCGCCTCCTTCCTTCCGGCTGCTCACCAGGGAACAGATTGAAGCCAACTTTCTAGGGGCGGACAACACATGAGGAACGTTGTAACGTCCGGCTAGGATCTTCAGCCCATGCGCCAACCTGTGCATGTACGGTATAACGGCGACCCTTCGCCGGTCTGTTTCGCGGAGTTTGGGCCTCGAACCTGCGTTGATCCACCTTGACAACCTCCCGCAGGCTTCCACGATTGTTTGCGGAGGGCACCCACTCTGTCTCAGCCTTTCCCACTGAAATGCAACACTTTCGTTCATGACATGTGGGCACGACTTGAACACGGCCGGAAGTAACTATCCAATTTTTTACGACTTTTTAGTGGCCAGATGAGTAATCAAGCAAAGATTTCTTGGCCCTGGGATGGTATGCCCAACATACGTGTTTGGGGCGAAAATGCAATGACAGGTCTAGGAAGCTAGTTATACTTCGCGAAGTAATGCTTTCACAATAAAACTTTGACGAACAGAAAAGATGAGACGAAAACGCATTTTTCGGTAATATTGTAGTCATGTCAGATCTGCTAGCGCAACTTCATGCGCTGATGAAACGTGTGTCCTTAGGTCACATTTCCTCAGGAGTGGTGGCGATACAAGTTGTAATCCGTTTAATTTGTGCAGCCGGCCGCCGCGGTGGCTCAGCGGTTATGGTGCTCGACTGCTGACCCGAAAGACGCGGGTTCGATCCCAGCCGCGGCGGCCGAATTTCTTTGGAGGCGAAATTCTAGAGGCCCGTGTGCTGTGTGATGTCAGTGCACGTTAAAGAACCCCAGGTGGTCGAAACTTCCGGAGCCCTCCACTACGGCGTCTCTCAGAGCCTTAGTTGCTTTGGGACGTTAAACCCCATAAACCAAACCAAATCTAATTTGTGCAGCCATATCTTGAAAGCAAAGCAGATGCAATATTCACTGATCCGGTTTCGTATGCACGATGATTCTATTGACTTTGTCTCTCCGGATATCGGGACTATGCGGCACATTGTACCATGGCACTGAATCTTACAATTGTTTTATGCACAGCCCTGTTTTTAAGGCGAGTGAAAAGGTGTCAGTATTTTGTGGAAACATGAGAAAACTAATAAAGGTTTTCTGAATCGAGATGGCACTAGATTCTTTTGATTACAGACTTCACTTCTTGGCTTTCACGGACAAATGTTTGCAGGCCGAAAGTAAATTAGTATCGTGGGATCTAAAACGTTCAAGGGTTTGACAGAAAGTGTCGAATGTAAGGTGAGAGTTTATGCTAAAGTTGATATCTTGTACGCAATTTTTCCTTTGTTTTCGAATGTTTGCTACCACTATCGATCGACTGCCCGATGCAAAGGGACACTGATTGCGTTAGCTTATCCTTCCCCCTCTGATAGCACCAAGAAATTAATTAAATATGTGAGTGGTGTTCTTCAATATGTTTCTGTTTTGAAACCTGCCGTTGTCAGTAGGTCAATATTAAAATCTTGGTCAAGAGAACGGCAGGTTTCAAACGTGAAACACAATGAAGAACACCACTCATCGTATTTAATGAATTTCTTGTTGTTATCAGAGGGGGAACGATAAGCTAAAATCAATGTCCCATCGCATTTGACCGTTGTTCCATAATTCTAACAAACACGATGATGAGTAAAATCCTTGCTATCCACCAGGGGAATGCCTTTGCTCTCAGTTACGGAAAACTTCTCCGACATCTAAGATCCTCTGAAAATTCCAAATAAAGCAAAGGGGTGTGAATGAAGACTTTCAGTTTGAGGGACCTTATTTTGGAGTCCTGTCTTAAAACCCAAATACGCTTGTGTTGGTGTTATATACCACTTTTCTAACTGAAATATGCTTGCCAATGGTCAGGGGCTATGATTGTTCGTAGAATTATCTCGAGTGTGACTTTTCTTTTTCAGTTCATGATCATGGATACCGAATTAGTTTAAGGTGATATCGTATTCAGAACCCCTTGCGATTGGGCCATTTGGAATTAATTATTCATCCGCTGCCCCGCTCAGAAGTAGGAAACTCGGGCGACTGTACGGGGAAACTAAGAGGTAGAGAAACGATCACCTGATGATAGGTCTCCTGTAGGTAGCTAACAACTGCCTTCTCACACTCGGGAGCAAACGATAAAAGACTCGAAACGGTCACTGGACTGGAATACAAAGGGCACTTCATCGGCTTCGTCTACGATGGCCCTGCAGACGTTGATCGCTACTCAATCTGAGGAGGTCGAAGGCTGGGAAGACAACGATCACGCAGGTCTCGGAGTTGCAGTATCTGATGACTTCTCCGACGCAGCGGAGGTGACAACGAAGGTGAAGGTGAGTTCGCCTAAAATGGAGGATCGGCATGAGCAGTAGGCAACCTTTGTGCATGCTCCGCTTTAGAAATTCTCAGCTTGATCTGAGTGGGGCGCTGAACAATTGTTTTCGTGCGCTGAAAGATATTCAAGCGACCCGTGGCATCGAAAAGGCTTTTGGTAGAGTCAGGCTTTTGAAAACAACCATGAGATGGCAAAAAAATTTGCTTTGAAATACAAGCGTTCGACCACACTGTACCTCGCCTTTCCGTCCGTAGAGCGGAACAACAGGTCTTGCACAAACATTTTTTTTACGGGAACAACTGACCTGAGGACCAAGCAGCCCTTGCGCAGGGAAAAACTTCCTGAGCGTCCGACACTCGCTCTGATCCACTGGCTCACAGCAGGAGAATCAGCAGCAGTAAAAACTGGAGGTGCTTTTTTTTTTATGCTGATGGGGCCTGCTGCGTGCCAGGGGATCAGTGCGCGAGTTCAGCGCTCTGTGGACAGAACTGCAGGCGTCAGTGTGTAGGCACTAAGGGAGTTTTCCCACCGGAAGGGCTACTTTGTCCTCACCTATGAGGAAAGGCCGTTGCGCTTGTCTACTGGCATTCGAACTGCGTTTGGCCGAAGGGCACCGCCTTTAGCAGGCTGCGAGTGCGTTCTAAACTGGGCTCGGCCTGCGGGGGCCGCAGCGGGGTTTACGCACACCCCTGAAGAAGGCCGAGCGCCAGGCCGGGGGACGCTTGTACCCATTCTTACCGGCGGGTGTCCGGAGGTGGGTTTCGAACCAACCACCTCCCGCAAACGAGACGGGCGCTCAAACCACTGGGCCGCCTGGGCTCCGGACACCCCCCTCCCCTCGGCGTACACTCTCGGGAAAGCAAGCTGTCGTATATCGGCAGCTACAGACATTTCCCCGACGCCACAGAACCGACCAGCCATCATCTCCGCCGACACAACTCCAACTTGTAGCTTATGCGCAGGCTCCCAGACTTCCTGCGACATGGTCTGGGAATGTGTGGTGAGCATCCCCCAACCACCCATCCACTAAGCCTCGTGGGACTACTGGCTGCCCCTCCCCCTGCCCAGCCACCAACTTCTGCTGGCCCGCCGTGCGCGGGATATTATAGTCAGCGCTGGACTTTCGAGATAAAAGTTTTACCTTCGAAGGCAAAGTCCACTTTAATAAAATTTTCTCTCTCCCCGGTACAAGTAAGACTCTAATTCCGTCTAATCAAAGGCCACAGAGGCATCTTCCGCTCATTTCTTTTTTCCTGTCGTCACTACTTTGATGTTTGTTTGTTTCTTTGTACCCTAGACGCGCTGTGATGTGTTCCTTCCTTCTACTCTTCTTTCATTAAATTACTTTTTTTTTCTCGCTTCTAATCTTCTCCTTCTCCGGAGTAAACGTGGCACATACCTACGCGGAGGGATTGGCCAAGGTCTACTCGCTGTGCCCATCTCATCTTCGTCGTCTTCTCCGACGCCGAATATCAGGCCACTATACAACTATTGTGCGAAATACGTTCTTCCTTATATAGTTTGCATTATAGTACACTGGCTTAGTAAGAAATAGTGCGAACAACGAAGAATTCCCACCAGAAAATCTGTTCTGGTAATGTCCATGTCTCGCGACAGAAAGAACGCAGCTTTTATATCAGGCGGAGAAAGTGAATAATAATTAGGACGGCGCCAGCTTATGCCGCGCGCAAGCTGCGCGATCCATGCCCAAAGAACAAGCCCGTAGTGGTCCTGAAAAGACGCACATGTCCCGTCTGCAACCAATGGGGACTCCGGTGCGAATGGCATCACCGACGGCGAATGAAAGGAGTCGTTCGGCGGAAGGCCGGAACATCCCCGAGGCCGCGAACCACAGGGTGCCGGAGGAGTCCGCGGACGAAACGGAGCTGCGACGAGAGCCGCCGCTCAGTGGAGATGAGCCCCGCCGTTCGCCGCAATCTTCCACCCCGGACGGCGTATTCCCATCTGTCCAGCGGGACGCGGTAAGCATGCCGCGGGCGCGTGCCTCATCTTCGCCGTCCTGGCGGTGATCGCCGCCACGTGCTACATCGTCGTGTCGCGGCTGATCTTCATCGCACAGTGGCTGAACGCGAACGGCCTCCCCTCCTACAAGAATCACCGAAGTCCGGCCGCCCCCGGAGCCAAGTGGGGAGCCCTGCGGATATAGATGCCGGGCTTTCGGGACGGTACCGCGCCAGGTGCCTTGCAAGGCGGCACCGTTTGGAGCCGCAGTGTCGCGGCCGCCGTCATCGCAATTTTACGCCTCGTTCCGACGACTGGGACCGCTACGCTGTTAAGCACAGAAGATGCGGTGAATATATGTTACTATCGTACGTAACAAAGTTGGTACCGGCATGTGATTTACAAATAGCTACGCACTTTTGATTTTGAAATGCTGAAATACGTTCTAAGGATTCCAAGTTAGCAAAGCTTTTTGCAGACCCAGTTTTGCGTCCGCACTGCAGATCGCCTGGATGAGGCAGCGCACATTTCATATCATCTCGGACTACAAGAGAGCGAATTTCTAATATTAGATAGCCTTGTGTGAGATGAACCCTGTGAATAATGCGGCTGTGAATAATATGTGCGAACATGCGGCTGTTGGAAAAGGAGATCAACGCGCTAGGAAAGCCGAACTCAAACGCGCTACACGACAAGATCGCTTGCATCCCGAGGTCCAAAATGCTTGCGCCCCCAAAATCTGCTCAGAATAACGTAGACGCGAGTCCTCAGCTCTGCGGGCAAGCCATTCTGTCGCTGCAATTCCCGTTACTAGTGGTAACTGTTCCGCCAGTTTTAGTGCAGGAGTGCAATTTCGGCGTGATTAAGGATTCGTACTTGACAGGAAAAAACTTCGAGAAACTTATGTTCACCTTAAGAGTATGTAACGGTATAGTTAAACAGTCCCTACGGTCGCTAGGGTGTCTCCTGGTGCACCGCTTTGCAGACTACGACACACTTGGTGAAATCATAAACTGTTTTATTGGATATAATCGGCCTTATTATTCAGGTACGATAATTAGTAACTCTAATTAGCTATGCGGTTCTTTCATGTAATTTGCCTGCTGTGCGATGGGAGGTACTCGTACGAGGCCTCTACATATCCCACTTAACGCACGTACCTCAGTGCCGGTTTTGATTCCGACTGACCACATTTCCTTTTTAATATCAGCAAAATAGCTTTCCTACTACACTACCCTCTCGACCAATCAGGATTTTGCAGTGTCAACGATGCTGACGCTGGGTTGCTGGACGAACGGGACCTTTCATGCTGTCGCGTAAAAAAAAATAAAATTGGAGGGCACACTTAAACTCCGCCTTAAGAGTACAAAGCGATAGCATGATGGGTTAATTCCCGTATATGCAGACCATTCACTATTTTACACTGATAAATCCCTGGGAGTCCTCATACCCCTCCTGTCGCACTGGTGCAGGGGTTAAGCGATGGGCCTTGTGGGATCGAAGTTCCCATGCCCGAGTGGCCAATATTTTTTTTAACTGCCACGGTGGGCAGTTTGCTCACTATACGGTGGGAAGCTTGTGTTGACGTAGCAAGGACACGTTACCAAGGCGGCCCATCCGCCTCCTGGGTTGCTCTCGGGGAACCACCAGCCAGAGCCACGCCCATGATGTCTCGCTCACAACGCTGACGTGGACACCGGGGCCTTTAACGCTGTCGCGTGAAAACAGCGCCATCAAGTCGATAGAAGGCAGTCAGATACAGTGTTCACGTTCTTCTTTCTGCTGCTCAATAACTAAAGAAGTTATGCCCGGTACTTCAAAAAAAGAGAGGCGAGCGGTGTTTGCAAATGAAGCGTCTGTACCATTGTCAATTCATACAGTACCGGAAGGGTAAAACCAACGTAATATATCAGACACCGTTCGCATGAGTTCAGTAGGTTAATATTGTCACGACGGCGTTTCAAACCCGCGGGGGAGCGAACAGGTCAGCTTCGCTGGCCGCTGCACGAGGGTGCGATGCTATCGAGGCGACCGAACACGTCTCGGGTTAAACTGCAACACACTTTCGCGCTGTGCGTTGCAAATCGCCTCTTCAACAACTTCCACCCGCGGCACTCCGCTCGTAACACGTTTCCCACAACCGGTAGATACCCGCCGCGGTGGCTCAGAGGTTAGCATGATCGGCTACTCAGCAGTAGTAACCGGGTTCGAACCCATCCACGGCGACCAGCGCTTTGATCAAGGGAAAACACAAAAGTAGCCCGTGTGCTGTGCGATGTAAATGCACGTTAAAGATCCCCGGGTGGTCGAAATTATTCCGGAGCCCTCCACTACGGCCCCTCTTTCTCTCTTTCTTCTTTCACTCCCGCCCTCCTCCCTTCCCTCAGGGAGCGGTTGGGGCTTCCAGCGAGATATGCGAGACAGATACTGCGCCACTTTCTTTCCTCAAAACCACGTATTTAGAGGTGTATGTACAAGGCACAGTGACCAAATCACAAGTTTCTATTTCACCAGAAACAGCTGCAGGTATTCAGCCCCCTACGGCATTTCTTGCCAAAACAGGAAATGAAAATGTGAAATGCCAACGATCCACACCACATTCTCACGATCACGGGGTGGGGGGGGGGGGGGGGGGGGTCAACAAAGTGATTGTTGCTCGCGATGTGAATAGACCAGAGCTGCGTGACACCTATACCAAACACCTGGTAGACGATAAGGCGGCAACAAAACATGCGCGAAACGAAAGAAAAAAGTACCGCAGGATTTAAGCAATATATATTTCACGTTTCTTTTTAGGGCCGCCACATATTCAGTCCCTATCAATGGGACTGGCATGACCAATCAACTAAAAAAAATTCTCGATTGGAAAGCGTTAACCACATATCTCGTGGCGTCAAGAAAGTAATTCGCTCTGAAACAAACCCGTAGTGGCAGAAGAGCCCTCCTGAACACTTATGCGCACTTTGTAACGGCTAAGCGCTTTTAATCTTGGTAACAGCAAGAGTACATGTCCTTTTTGGAGCACTTATTCGTGTGAGTGTCATAAAATGACAAACATATTCCAAAATCTAACTGAAATAGTTACCCTTCGACGCACTACGTCCGCTCACGCCGCGAATACCGATCACCATATCGCTGCTTCAGAAAAAAGCCGCATGATGCCGCCATCATCGCTGGAATGACCGGCCCTTGTTTCTTATCGAAGCAGGTGTCTCTGCAGAATGTGGACGGTGCGGCTAAACGGCGTTCCAGAGCATGTCACCCACAGGTCTGTACGCATCAACGGCAAGGTCTACCCGTTCGACAGTTGCCAGATGGCATGGAACTTGTCCACGTGTTCATCACCGACCCCGCGTCGCACCGGTGGGATGTGGTGCAGACGCAACTTCCCGACGCCGGGCCGATTACTATTTACCTCCCCACAGTAGTAGCGTACGGCCACTGCGCGTATCTGTGGGGCGGCCCGCACAGCTGGCCATTTCCAAGTGTTCTTTATCGCTTCGACCCAAACACGATGACATGCAGCCGTCTGGCGGTGTCCGGTGAGGTGCCGTCATCGATTCATGGCAGCACAGCTTGTGTTACGGGTAACCGCAAGTATACCTTAAGTTACTGGGATCCTTCGCCATATATGAGGGTACTTGACTTGGATACCCTGGAGTGGCATCGTGTCCCCACCAGCGGAGAGGCTCCGGTTCGACGTGCCTGCCAACCTGCGCCTGCCATCGGGACCCGCATGTATGTGTTCGGCGGCAGCGCAACAGACCGTTCCTTCATCTTATACTATTTTGAAACGACCACCTCTTCTTGGGTGCGCCCAGAGGTTCAAGGCATTCATCCTGTGTATCGGCGAGGACTTTCAGCCTTCGTGTTCAACGAAGAGCTGTACATTTTCGGGGCGTACAGCGATGTGCTGAAGACCTACTTAGCAGATGTACACACGTACGACCCCGTGACGTCGTGTTGGACCGTAGTGAAGCCATGGGGCTCAGGCCCGTGTCCCAGGTACTGGCATGGCTGCTCAGTGATGGGTGAAAGAGAGTTTATCTTCGGTGGCTTTGGGCCGGCACTCAACCAGGATGAGGGGCAGGTTGCTGAGGAACGAAGGGCGCTGATGGATCTCCACGTGTTGCACTTGGCGCCGACACTGCAGAACCTGTGCTTACTTGCGGTGATTGATGAACGGCTGGATCTACGCCCCTTACCACCTTTCATTAGAGAAATGGTCTACGCTATCACTTCTCACCCATCGTAGTCGGTGGTAGATGCGGCATCTCAAGCAAACAGTGCTTTCGGCGAAGCCAGCTTGCTGGTACGGTGATGCAACTTCGGCGCCGCTACTTGACGCAGTAATAAACTCTTCTTTTATACGCAGAGAGCGGCTTCCTTCTGTGCTGTATTTTCGCGCAAGCAAGAAAGTCGCTAGTGTTTTATTTATATTTGTCGCTCTGGGCCGCAACGTTTTCGTAAATAATAAAGGGAACAAATTTTCTGAACGAAGAAGAATTCACTGAGATCGATTCACCTCCAGCCCGGTGGTGTATTCAAGCAAGTCGCATTAACGCCACTTCGGCTTAAAGCTCGTGATCAATTCTAATTAGCCGCATAGCCACTGCTGGTCATCCTTTTCAAAGCAGATGGTAGATAGAGATATGTGGCGGTAGGCTTCGATTTCAGCTTTTAAACTCGAGCGATAACGCCACGGCTATCCTCTTCGCGCCATCTCTGAGAGTCGTAGAAATTATGCGGGTATCAACGTCGCGAGAGCGAATGGTAGGAATGTGTTCCCGTTGAGCGATAGGGCTCTCTTCATTAGGTGGACGAATACCTGGCGCATGTCTTCGAGGAAAGCGAGCGATTCGCTCGCCAACACTTTGCCTTCTAAAAACGTGTCTCTCCCCTGTCCTGGTTGATCCCTGTCCAGGTTGATGGTTGAGTTATTCGGGCTGCGACCGTCCTTCCTTCCTGACCACCACGGAGGGCTGCTCGACCACCACTTAGAGCTACTCGACCGCCACTGAGGGCTACTTGGAAGTTTTTGTTGACCCGCTTATCTGGTTCTCATTCAGTGTCCTAAGCGTTTCCATGATTGTCTGCAAGAGGGCGTCGTGGTGGGTGACGCCGTTTAACTTGGTCCTCCGTCGCTGGCAGCTGATTCTGGTACGGTTCCAGCAGGAGTGCCTTCAATTCTTCTGCGCGACATTGGCGTCGCCTTCTCGATAGACCCGCTGTCGCATAATTCCGGACGGCTGGTTGTGGAAACGGCAGACGGGATGCCACGACAAGCTGTCGTGTAGTGCGTCACGAAGCCCGTATGCTGGACGGTGGCGCCACAGCGGTGACACTCAACTGCGTGGAAGGTGCACTCAAGCTCGTAGTGCCAGAGGACACTTGGCATGGAGCCCGTGAAGCGGCAGCCATGGTCTTGGTTCCAGCAGTAAACCTCGAAAAGAATAGAAAAGGCGAGGTTCAAATATAAAATCCCTGAACACTGCAGCTAAAGGTGATTTCTAGCTGAAGCCACCAGAAACGAAGACCAGCACCCTGTAGAAGGAGATAATCGCAGAAAGACTAGTGAACCACAGGCCTTAATGTGCAAGGAAATAACGGATGTGAAAACACCACATGCCCTCCCCACTTTAAGCCTGCTACTTGCATTCTATGTACTCTTTATAACAGAGATTGTTTTATAT
Organism: Amblyomma mixtum; assembly: GCF_055824585.1. Classification (NCBI taxonomy): domain Eukaryota; kingdom Metazoa; phylum Arthropoda; class Arachnida; order Ixodida; family Ixodidae; genus Amblyomma; species Amblyomma mixtum. The sequence continues at coordinate 16,508,704 of NC_143018.1, forward strand.
GTCATTTCTATTTACTGCGAACACGACATGAAGACCTAAAGACGTATTCGGTAATCATTGCGCAATGACATTATCGGGCTTTTTTACAAGCGCCTAAGGTGCCGTAATGTATCAGCGAATGACATACGCAAGTCACAACAGCGCGGCTTTATGTAGGTGAGGGAATGCGATATTGTGAATTGATTTGCTTCAAGTACACCTCCAGAACTCCGGGCAGGAGCCAACGTACGGATTACCCCTTGCAGAGGGTTACGCGCTGCTGTGACTGTAGTTCATGTTTTTAATCGTCGTAATTCTGGATTTGTCAACTTCCTCGGCATACACGCAGGTACCACCAAATCTGGCGACGTTGCCGATTCGCAGCCATATTTCTGAGCTTCAACCTCTGATAGATCATGACACGATTTTTTCAGCAACGGTTGCTGAAGGTTGTGTTACTTGATGATAAACCACGCCACATTATTCCTACGAGAAACGTAAGCTGTGACTGTGCCCAAGATAGGTGAGCATCAAAGAACAAGGTAAACCACTTTACGAAGGCAGACCTTGTTCACGTTGCGCTCAACCTAGAGCGCAATGTAAACATGAAAAACCATTTTTCTAGAACTGAACTTCTACTCACGTTCTTGTGCGAGGGTTTGGTAATTTGATTTCCCATTGTTTCATTTTGTGGGAGCGGAAATGTGGCCTTCCGCTGCACCTCACTAAGTATCACTATTTCTGAGTTAATTACTGGGAACGCAACCGCTAGCACACACACAAAAAAAACAAACCCTCATTACTGTTGACCGCGCAGGGATACAACAGTTATAGCGCTGAAGGATAGCAGTAATTTATCCGCCAAAGATAATATCAACCGAAAAAGAACCAAAATCGGGCTCGAAACTAAACACCGAAAAAGACCTGACGATGTTTTAAAACAGTAGAAACAGAAAAGTCTTGCCCAAGTACTTTTCATTGTCTTTCTATGGCTCACTGTCGCGCACACTTTAGATACCCCGAATTTGCACAAGAAACAACATAGCTGAATGAATCGATCAATAGATGAATCCCACAGGACATTACGCGCACCACTATGCTGAACCAAGGGCTATTGCCACAAAGCGCACCGGAGTAGCAGTTGTTAAGCGAATAAAACGTGCGCGCAGACTTTCACAGTGGACCTGTTCGCCAACATTGCGGCCGCTATAACGTGGGGTCGAGTCACCAATATGCCGCAACAGCGCTGCTTACCAAAGCTCGAACCTCGACCAGTGCCTAATTAATCGACGTGAAAGCCGAAAAATTAAAAAAAGGCTTCGTATATATTCTACGTTACGGCTGCAGGCATCGTACACATTAGGGTAAAAGAATTTACGCTGCGCACAAACACGGCTTCACACTCATGCTCGTATGAATACATGCTTCGCAAATGAAACGTTTAATCATAAGGAAAAAAATGATTAGGCGCCGCACACTCACCTTCAGCTTCTGGACTTCATTCGGCGGCAAAGGAATGTTCGGGCACACGTTTTCGTCGAAGCGTTCCTGGTCCATAGGACAGACACCACCGACGCCATCTTGGACACTGCCCTTCTTGCAGGTTTCGCAAAGGGAGTGGCAGCAAGGTAGTAGCACGGTGCTTTCGGGAATCAGACCGCACAAGGAGCACGCGTAAGGATGCAATGTTTGCTTGGTTGATCGGGTTAGCCTCCATTTGACGCCGATGAAATCTCCGGCACTCACCCGCAGCAGCGTTCCTGTTTTGGCGTCCGACATGGTGCAGTGCATGGCAGAGTGAAGGGTTGGGTATCGGTAACTGCCCGCGTGGTCGCTGTCACTGTTGCAAGGTCCCACAGTGTAAAGCGTTGACAGCCAAAAAGCAAAAAAAGAACACACCAAAATTTCACGAGGCAGTCAGACAGCGAAATCTTGATGCGAAAGACGGAACACTCGCGTGTGCAGCGTGTTATCAGTGACGTTGATTTCGCTCAGCTAATCCAGAATCACGGCTTTCTTCAGTAGAAGGAGTCAACGCCCAGTGGCAGGAAAGCGATAACCTTTCCGTTTTCATTGCAATATCTAATCCATAAATGAAACTTTAAACGAGCTTAGTGCATGTGTACATTTATGGCAACAGTGTTTCCATTTAGAAGAACATTCTTGCGGGCTAGCTGATTCATTTTCGACAAAGAGGGAAACAGAAACAATGGTGCGCCTATGGTGTCGTATTCGTTTCGTCACCTCCTGTCCTCTTTCTTTCTGGCAGTTCCTAGCATTCCTCTCTGCAATATGATCTTACTGCTGTAATGGAGACCTGGATAAAGTAAGGTGAGTTCCCCTTCATACCTGGCTACACTAGGGTACCATTGCCAAAAGATAGCGTCCCTCCAGGTTGCTGCGCCACTCTTATTTAAAGCAGCGTAAGTCATAAAGAGCTCAGTGATTCCGCACCAAAATTCTTACGCACTTAATTATTGATCTGAAAGGCAAGACGGTCACGGTTAAATAATTTTGTTCGAATCCTTCCTGATTAAAAACATCATTATCAATGCATCTGGTGGATTAGCTTATCAGTCAAGAACAATGACGTTTTGTCTAGCCTTGATATGAACGCCTGCGTCGATGCTGGTAAGATGAACACTACAGACCATTGTTGTAGTTTTCTGTTCTTACCACGATCAAGACGGCTCATAACTAGACGGCTAAATTCTGATAACTTTTCCAATATTATATATTGGGTGATATTTACTTGAAAATATGGACTGTGAAAGTTTGTATGATGACGTCGTTGATACAGATTTTTCAGTTTCGTCGGCACTATTGTGCAAGTGGCGCTGATGAACACTCTCAAGGTTAGGTTACTTGTAAACATAAATACCCCCGAAAGCAGAAGGTTTGACAGCCGTCGCCGTAGCTCAAAGGTAGAGCACCGGACGCGTAATTCGGAGGTCGTGGGTTCGGATCCTACCGGCGGCATGTGATTGTTTTTTCTTCTGCTTTTATCAATTAGCTTTAAGCGATAGTATATTCAGTAATATTCTAAATTGATCAACACCACAAAATAAATAAATTAATAAAAAAAATCTCCTGCACCCCTTGGTTTCAGTGGCTGTTGGCTTCTGCTAAAAAACAGTAAAGTAAGTTGAAAATGAGGGCAGCACAGGAGGCAATTTGGCATGGCAGGAATTGCCTTCATCGTCGTGCTTTTAAAGCGTGGTTTCTTTGTATGGTAGTAAATTGTGGCGTTTATCGTCCCGGAGAGACTCATTGGCTTTGAAAGTCGCCGTAGCAGTGGCTCCGGATACATTTAGACCCCCCTGGGATTAATTACGTGCGCAGACATCGCTCAGAAAACAGGCGCTTTTTTAGTTCATCTCCATCGACGTACAGTCGATGCGTGCTCGATGGAGCCCGTGACCAGTGAACAGCAAAGCGCCGAACCCCCTCAGCCACAACGGAGCGCTCTCAGGCGTTCCGCGAGTTTCTTTTCCTGGTCCTCGCGAATAAGGCTCCTCACCGCAGCCACAATTAGCGTGAAAAAACAATTGTATTATCTCAAGCTGTATTAATATCTTCTTGTTGGCTAGTTGTAACTCATCCAGAAAAATAAGCAGCCCTAAAAAAGAGCGACGAAGAAACAGAAGATAGGAGCAGCGCTGACAATGACGTCTGCTTTATTGCAGCAAACAGACCGGAATCTGTACAAGGTAAGAACATCACTTGACGAAACGCGGGAACGCAAAATCCGACCGCGCATCCACCAACAGTATGGAAAATGACGTGGTCAAAGGAAACCACGTGATACGTACGCGCACATGCCAGTATATCAGAGACACAAGAAGCCGAGGCCGAACCGCCACAGTCGGGATGCATTTGCTCAAGAAATATATCGAAAGCAGAGTCAAACGCTCGTAGCAAAAGCAGTGTCAGGACTAAAACATAACCTTAAACACACACTAAAACACAAGAGCAAAAACCATCATCAAGAGGAAAAAAGATGCAGTCACATTGGTCAGAATAATAAAATAAACGGGCACAATTTATAAAAGCATACACAAAAGGCTATTTCCTTCTATGATAGCGTAATTCAAGGCGAGCTGATGCACCGGTAACCAGCCTTGGAAGAGAGAACGCCTTCAAAGCCTCGAAATACTCGAAATACAAAAGAGAAATATCATAAAGGCGGAGAGAACACAACACTAGAAAGCCGCTGGGCACACCAACACACTGATGAAGAGAAAGAACAGAAGCGATATTTTACAGTGAAATGAAAACTCGTGAATAAGTCCTCAAGCCGTAATGATAGACCATAATTACGATTTATTTGTACATTAAACAATAAAAAGACGCTAGCCGGTGAAATGACTCGCGCGCTCTCTGTCTCTAGTAGTTCTTGCAGAATACTTTGCCTTTATTTGCTTTTCTTCCAGCATGCAGCGATGGCTGAAGATATTTAGGGGCAGGACCCTTGATACATTCGTCACCAGCTGACCCTCGCACGTGACAAATTCGTAAGTTACGGAAACATGCACAATCACGCGTAAATAACTCTATAATCCCGACGTAACACAAATATTTGTAAACATATACGGTTCCAAGTTGTTCAAGGCGTCGATAGTGGATATAGTGCTAACGAGGTCATAGGTGTTAAGTGTCCACCACGAAGACATCGAAGCTGATCTCGGTCTCACTGGTGAAGCCATTCGATTCGAGGTGTGACCAACTGCGGAAGAACTCTTGCTGCCATCCCTCAGCAAGCAGCTCTGAAACGTCTATCTCTTCCAAGAAACAAACACTCTTACTTCTTTCTTTGTTCCAGATTTTCACGCCCTCAACATGTGACGCCAAACGAGAAGTATCGAGGGTACCTTCAAAGCTAAAACGGAGGTCCAAGAATTCAACACACGCCCCCACAGCGACTCTGAGGTAAACGTCTTTCCAGTGCCACTTGTTCACTGTCAGGACCGTTTTAAACTCAGGAGTCTGGGTGTAAAGGCCGCGAGCATTTTTAACTTTCAAGGAGTAAAGGACGCGCCTATTCTCTCCACGACTTCTCTCAAAAGAGTAGACATGTAAGACTTCGTCGATATCGGTACTGCAAGAATGAGGAACGTCTTGCCACCAAGCAACAGGCCGCCTCACATGCTGGACAGCTGTCGGGTACCCGTCTTCGAGGTAAGCGAGTGATTGGCCGGTCAACACTTCCAGTCTTCGCAGGATGTGCCTCTTCTCCAAGCTCCACTCCAAAGGTGCTTCGCCCTCTGCGCGCTCTTCTTCGTTAGATCCGACACTCAGTTGAGGGGTGAGGTCTTCGGGCTGCGACTGTGCCTGTTCCCTCACTGCCACTGAAGGTCCTTCGGCAGGTTGTGTGCGCCCGTAGTTCAAACTACCATTCGTACTTCTGAGTGTTTCCACGATTTCCCGCATGAGGACAGCGTGGTTTGCCATGTCCTCTGAGAGTCGGTTAACCTGGCTCTCCATTGCGGGCAGCTGGTTCTGGAACGGTTCCCTAAGGAGCGCCTTGAATTCCTCCAGAGTGGCGATGACATCATTTGTTCGAAAGACGCGGTCGCCTCTTGAGTCCGGACTGTCGGTTGTGGAAACAGCGCGGGCGGCGTCGCTGCATCCGTTCACGTAGTGCGTCGCTAAGGCCACATGCGCAACACTGTTGCCACAGCGCGGGCACTCGACTGCATGGAAGGCGCATTCGTCCTCGTAGTGTCGGAGCACACTTGGCAGGGAACCCACGTACTGGCAGCCATGGACGTCGTTCCAGCAATAAACCTGGAGGTGAAACAAAGGCAGGGTGAAACAAAAGCACGCCTCAAAACTACTACTACAAAAAAAATGCGGTTACTAGACCAGACCACCAAAAACGTAAGAAAAAATTGGGTGGTGGTTGGACGTAGTTATACGGAGTTGGCGTGCGAAAACACAAGTTCAATCTTGAATTGGACGTCACAATTACTCAGCCTTTAAAAAATAAATTTATTTACTAATTATCTTTATTTTTTTGTAACGCTTGTTATAAGCTAGTGCTTTAAGTGCAGGGAAGAAGCGTTCTGCGATTTTTATTTAGCCTTGTCGCCGCCGCGGTGGCTCAGTGGTTATGGTGCTCGGCTGCTGACCGAAAAGACGCGGGTTCGATCCCGGCGGCGGCGGTTGAATTTCTTTGGAGGAGAAATTCTAGAGACCCGTGTACTGTGCGATGTCAGTGCGCGTTAAAGAACCCCAGGTGGTCGAAATTTCCGGAGCCCTCCACTACGGCGTCTCTCATAGCCTTAGTCGCTTTGGGACGTTAAACCCCATAAACCAAACTATTTAGCCTTGGCACTTGCAGATTACTTGTTACTGGCTGTGCTGAGACAGCGTTGTGACATGGTGAGTGAGGGTTATAAATATGTCCATTTTCATCGAGTACACAGCTGGTAGTGTACACTTGAGTTGCTTTTTTCTTTCTTGTGTTGTCGTCGCGTTGCGCCGCAGTATTTTCAGACAAACAGTACTCTCCGTTTCCCTGCCATAAAAAGTAAGATGGGCTCTCCCTGTCTTAAATATCTACTCTCAATTATTTGTAGTTTCACTCCTGCGCACGCTACGATAAGCGCCACTGATGCGATCATTTTTAGCCAACACTTCGCATTACACCGTGCCGCTTCCGCCTAATTGCATCTGCTTCCTCCGATGTCACAAATTGATTTTTTTTTCACTTAATTTAGAAAACCTTTCGGCAACCATTTGAATTAATGAAAACAGCTCAATTATTTTTGAGGACAGCGCACGGCGACGACTGCTGCCGGCTGCCTAGCTTCCGCGTAAGCTCTGAAGACAGAGCTACATCGGCACTTCTCCACTATTGTACGCGCATCCTGCTATGTAAGCAATCGTCGGTTCGAGGTTACTGTAGCCAGAACTACGCTCGACGGCCATTTGCATACGCCAAGGCTTGTGAAATCGTTCTTCGCAATCGCCGAAATTGCACGCACATATTCTATGTACTCGCTATCGGGCCCTTCACAGTACGCCGGCAGTACGCCGCCGACTGATATTTAAGAATCTGGCAAAAGTTAATCGCCGATTACTGTTAAAGTGTGAAGATATGAAACGCAGCGGCTCGTTTCGCTTTTTGTAGCGTAAGCTACACTACGCGGGATGGAAGGAGCTTCGCGTGCCCTCTGCGCCGACCATACCGCGCAGACGCGGCAGCCGCGTGACGTCACGAGAGGCGCAACGTCTCCCTCGCCGCCGCCGCCGCCGCCGCCGGTGCGCGCGCTCCTCTCCGACGCTCCGCCGGTCGACGCTTTCCAGAAGCGTGACGTCATCGTATCAGCAGACGCGCTGGAGCTGCGTGCGCCCGCCACTGTGTTTACGACTGCCGCTGTGCCCGCTACTGCGCATGCGCGGTAAGGGCGCACCTTGAGTTTATAACGGGCGGGGCATATGGTTGATGCAATGGGCTCTTCATGGAAGTTGAAGAGTGTCGAGCCGCTGCCAGTCGGCGGAGAAGACTGGAAAACCTCAGTTCCTAAGACCCCGAGGTTGTCGCTTGGCAGTTAGCCGCTCACATTACGTATATTGTGAAATAGCACAGCTAAGCCACTGCCATTTTTTTTTCTACAGGCATAAGGTAGGCACCAGCGCAGTTTCTTAGGCCGTTGCCTCACCGGGAGTGATGCCTTCGCTCGGCCGCGAGCCTAGCGACGGCGACAAGCGACGAGCAGCGCCTTCGCGCTGTGTTTTGCCCGTGTCGCTTGCCTCGCCGTTTGTTTCCATGCGCCGGCACCCGATGAAAGCACATCTTCGCTGGTGCTCGTACGTCTCGTGTGTAACCTTGGCTAGCATGTGGTCGTGGTTACCGATTAAGTTTTAAAATATTTAACTGTACAGAATGTCATGCCAACTAGTCCCTCATCGCACGCTCTTGGGTCGCGTTACGCACACCTTTTACAGCGTTACGGGGTAGTTGGTCATGCTGACGTCGTCGTCGGACCAGTGTGACAGACCAGTGCGTCAGCGTCAGCATCTATCTGCGTACCGAACAGCCCACCGAGGTTAGATCGGCGTCGCATCTGCCTGGCGGGACCGGACCCTTGCTATCCCGACGGAAATCTACGTTACTGTTGTCGATATTGCGACACGAGTCACTCATATGAGGGTTTGGTTTGGTTTATTGGGGTTTAACGTCCCAAAGCGACTCAAGCTTTGAGGGACGCCGTAGTAAACGGCTCCGGAAATTTCGACCACCTGGGGTTCTTTAACGTGCCCTGACATCGCACAGCAACGACTGCTATTTCGATCGCACACGCAAGTAGGACCTCGTTGCGCGCATTGCAAGAACGACAGCAGACGACACTGCTCTGTGTACGCCCTTGTGACGGCACGCGAGTATTCAGTATGGCGGTCACTGCCGGTGAGAGGAGTTTCCCGGTATCAATTTCGGTCGCTTTTTTTTCGGGGGGGGGGGGGGGGGGGGATATATACAGCGTGTCCAGGACACTCAAATTTTGCAAATTGAAAACCTTTCTCAGCTTGTACGTAGAGCTTACTGTAGCGCACTAATCGGTAGTGCTACATAGGGCTAGAAACCGCTTACAGTCAATTGCATCACAGGCTCTTGTATTATTTACTGAAAAGTATAAAAACATTAGTCTGAAGAACAACCATGTCATGGCTCTTTTAGGGTTGAATAAACGACCATGATGAACTGAAGTTAACGCTAGTTATGAAGCAAGATAAAACCTTCCAATTTGAACGTAGAGCTTACCGTTATAAGCACCAATCAGTAGTGCCGCATGTGGCTAGAAACAGATTACAGTCGAGTTCGGTATGCAGCACGTTGGATGTACACCTAGAAATGCGAATTTGCCTTTTAAAGGAGGGGGGGGGGGAGGGGGATATAAATTGCGCACTACGCAGCATTATATGTTTTCGTTATTACTCAGGATAGCACAAAAAGTTCTAGCACAAAAAGTTCTAGCACAAAAAGTTCTAGCACAAAAAGTGATAGCACAAAACGTGCAACTGTTTTATCTACCGGATGCAGGCAATCAAGTAAACAGTTTTTGTTCTTCAGTCAGAATTGATGCCTACTGTCTGTACACCGCGTGCGAACTGTGGACCGAAAATTGCAGTAAATTAATGAACCGAGGCACATATGGACTGCACTAGACGTCACGTTTGCAATGATGCTGAAGCATGCTGAGCTTCAAACACTGAAGCCTGCAGCGATAAACGAACCAGGTAAGCGCGCTGCCTTTCACTGTAGTCCTATTCGCTAGATGGCGGCTCGAATAACGTGGGTGCAAAGCCACCCACTTGTAGGAACACTGCTACAACCCAAAGCTTGGAGGCAACCGAGTTGCAATGAAAAGAAAAAAAAAGCCGATGCTGAGACGGCGATAGAATATCGAGTGTAAAAACACGTAACATAGGAAGCCGGTTCGAATCCCTGCCACGAGCTAGTCTAACTTGTAAGTTTATGCTGCACGAAACACGAAATCGTATGCCACGACCCTGAACATTCTGCGGCAAACGGTTGAGCTGCAATGTTCATATGAAGATTCGTAAAGACGTGGAATTGGGGATACATAAGTCACCGGTTCGAATCTTGCCGCGAGCCATGCTCTAAATTACCTAGTAAATTTACGCTGGACGAAAAGCTGAATTGTGTGACACCATTCGGAACATTCTGCGACAAACTGTTGGCCCACAAATTTTACACGAATGTCGGGACTAAGTGGCCCGACTTTGGCGCCTGCCAGACACGGATATACATATACGGGATCGACACGACGAACTTTCTAGAGGCCCGTGTACTGTGCGATGTCAGTGCACGTTAAAGAACCCCAGCTGGTCGAAATTTCCAGAGCCCTCCACTACGGCGTCTATCATAGACTAAGTCGCTTTGGGACGTTAAACCCCATAAACCGAACCAAACAATGAACTTTCAAGTTGCCGTGCTCGAGCCTTAAGCTGCCGCCTGTTATTTTATTCCATGATGTAAGCACCTCAGCAACCATGGTAACCAATGGATTATGACTTGCGTGATAACTTACAACGCATAACGCTGATACCCGGAACCAGAGAAGTAGAGCTTAACGCTCTAATACAATGTCGCTGTTATGCAGGCCGCCATCACGAATTCTATCCGTGGAATCAGCATAACTCGGAGGCTCGAAGCACGACCAGAAGAGCTAACGCTCTGAAATTAATAAGATAGTGTTTCTTATGCATCTTGCGTTATGGTTACAAGCTCCGTGCATATAACAGTAAAAGAATGTAGGCATCCGCACGCCAACGCTTCTCTGCTGTCACGACAGCTTTGGTAAATGAACAGTTAAATTATAAGTAAACAGCCAATCAGGTACTGCGCACTTACTTGAAGACTGCCGATTTTCTTCTCGGGGAAAGGAATCTTCGTGCACTCTTCATAGTCGAAGGCTTCCCGGTCCAGAGGACAAAGGCCTCCGGCGTCACCTTGGCAGATGCCGGTCTTGCAGGTCATGCAAAGCGCGTGCGTGCAAGGCAGCAGCAGTGTGCTTCTGGAAACCACCCCACAGAGGGAACACGCGTAGCGATGAATGGTGTCCTCTACAAACCGGGTCTGCCTCCATTTGACACCGCCAACGCCTCCAGCGCTCAGCCGCAGCAGCCTTCCGTTTGCTGGGTCGGGCACAGTACACATCGAGCCGAACAGTTGGTGGCGCCGGTAGTGAAGGCCGCGACAGGCAAACGCAGTCGCTATCGCCGCAAAGAGAATCGAATTCGATGGCAGACGCGGTGTGCTCTCTGCAGGGTGCTGGCGAAGACTAAAGCGCTCACACAGCCCTGCCATTATTTCTTTCCCTTCAGGATGAATGGATGGATAAGGCTGAACCAATGGGGCGGCGACAAACTCCACCTAGCCATGACTCGCGAAATTTCGCTCTTGTCTTGGTTTTAGCCACCAGTCAGGTAGCTTTCTCTTTGTTATTTCTACTCGCTTGAATTCCATTTTTCCTTCACTGTCCTTAAATCCTAATGCTTTGTTGGTGAAGCCCTTTACAGAAAAGCCTCCAGATGATTTCCCGAGCCCTTCACTACGACGTCCCTCATTGCTGGAGTCGCTTTGGAACGTTAAAGCCCCATAAACCCCGAAACAATTTTTTAATGTTTTTTTGAGATAAAAATGAACATTAACATTAAATCCGCCCTTCTTTATCCAACGTCTTGTTTGCGCTCCTTTTAGTCTAGTATAAATCTTTACATTCTGCATACAAACGGACAGCACGGTTACCACCTGTAACGGGAACTGCCGCGACAAAATTCCCGGCAAGTATCGCTTAAGGCTCGTGTTTTTTCTAAGATAGCGTCGATACGCGCCCTTGAATCACGTGATATGAGCGACCTTGGTGCGCTGCGCGTTGGTACCATATTTTCGAATGCATTTTACAAGCTACTTCACGGTTGCACCTATGGAAGCCTAGCTTTGATTTTCGCATTTTGTTCTGGCCTAAGTTTGGTTTATTGGTTTATTGGGGTTTAACGTCCCAAAGCAACTCAGGCTATGAGGGACGCCGTAGTGTGAAGGCCTCCGGTCATTTCGACCACCTGGGGTTCTTTAACGTGTACTGACATCGCACAGCACATGGGCTTCTGCCCTAAGTTGCAGGTCGAGCTATTGGTCGTAGCGGACTCTGCTCTCTTCCGTTCGAAATATCCTGCCCGCCTGAAATATTGCACGTGCACAGGGCCCGATAGCTGTTACATGCAAATCAATCAGACAAGACGTTCATTAGTCAAATGGCTAAATATTTCTCACGCGTCACGTCATCACATTGAACGATGCGCTCAGCAGAGGTGAAGAGGAATACGATAAGCGTCGCCTTCGCACGCGCATGCGCATGCACCGCCCGCAGTGCAGAGCGTTTCCCCTCGCCTGGCACTCTCCCGGAGACAGCCTTCCATCACGTCTTCCTCCTCTCTTTTTCCCGTGCAGATATGAACACAGCCGACCACATCTTGATTCCGGCAGACGGCGCCCAAGCAGCTCATTCTGTGAAACTAAGACCTGAAGAAAAACGAACAACGCCTACCAGGTTTGATTTCAGCCTGCGCCCGAAAGCTGTGAAGAAAGGAGGCCCGATTCACATTTCGTAAGAACTGGTTGCCATCGAACGATGTGGACGGCGAGGCTCAACTGTATTCCAGGACCTGAGTCTACTTAAAGCACGTTACCACGTGTTGCTCTGCCAGTCATCACGGGCAGCTAGTCGTGCACACCAGCTCGGGCGGCCGATATCAGACCCGGCTGTGCTACGACACGTACGCGCAGGCACGGCAGAGGAATTCGCTCCCGCTACTGTGCCTTTCGTGACACTCCCAGACGGCACCCAAAGCAAAACCACGGCCGATATCGGCACGATCTTCGCAAGCCACTTTTCGAACCTGTTCTCTACGGACAGTTGGCTACATCTTTAAGATGGTTATGACGGGCTTCTACAAAGTTTTTTTGGAAACTTGCCACGAGTAGCTGAAGAGTTGCATGAAAACCTTTGCGCACCAGCCACAAGCCAAGAGCTGCACGCCATCCTGCAGAGTATGAATGCAGCCTCTGCCCCCGGTCCAGACGGCATTCCAACAAGTTTTTATTCAAACTTTTTTTACGAGATCCAAGGAGCGCTCCTGAAGATGGTCAACGGCTTCCTCGCGGATGGGTTACGTCCAAACTCTTTCCGCGAATGTCGCATCATACTCATTCCGAAAGCGGGCGGTGACCCCTCCGACCCGCAAGCATGGCGGCCCATAAGCCTCTTAAACGCAGATTACAAAATAGTCACATCTTTACTGAACACAAGAATGCGGACGATCCTACCTCACCTAATCCACCGGGCTCAAACCAGCAGCGTGCCTGACCGCTCTGTGTTTGATGCATTGGCACTCACCAGAGACCTGTTCACATTTGCCAGCAGGACGGGCTTCAGCGGGTGCTTTGTTTCACTAGACCAGGCGAAAGCATTCGATCGGGTGGAACACTCGTATCTGTTCGGAGTCCTTGAAGCCTTCGGATTCCCTCCGCAAATTGTCAGCAGGCTGCGCTTACTTTACGCAGACCTGAATGCTCGTCTCTCCGTAAACGGCCACCAGAGCGCTCCCTTCTCAGTCACCAGGGGCATAAGGCAAGGATGCCCTCTCTCCCCAACATTCTTCGTGTTGTGCCTGGATCCACTCATCCGGCGCATTAACGACAGCCCATCCATACGCGGCTTCCCTCTGCCTGGCCAGGGCCAAATCAAGGTATCGGCCTACGCCGATGACGTGTCGCTTTTCCTCAAGGACGAGGATAGCTACGCCGCTTTTTCGCGGCTGTTTCTCGAGTACAGCGAGATATCTGGGGCCCTATTGAACAGGGGGAAAAGCAAGGCACTAAGGTTTGGCACCTTCACACCGAACCTTGCGGGCGAGGTGGAGTGGGTGCAGGGAGTGAAAGTCCTGGGAGTAGTATTCCTCGCCAGCGGAGAAGTAGCCCGCGAAACCTGGACTAACCTCCGCACGAACGCTGAGAAACGCCTCTCGGTGGCGTCAACTTTCCGCCTTTCAATGGCAGAGCGCTGCTATATAGTTAAGTCCACAATCCTAGCCGCATGTTTTTTTGTCGCCCGCGTCGCAAACCCACCGCGCACGTTTGCGCGCAGGCTAACCTCGGCCTGTGGCTCTTTCGTTTGGGCGGGCAAAACCGAACTTGTGTCACGAATGTTCATGCGCCTTCCATCGTACATGGGTGGGTTTGGTATACCTTGTATCCGCACCATGTGCAATGTGCTCGCCTTGCGAGGAGTACGAGATCTTGTACGCAACCCAGACTATCCCGGGAGAACACTCCTCACATATTTTCTGGGTACAGCGCGTAACGTGTTTTTTTCACAACACGTGGTTGGCCCTACAGCCGAGCAGCCGCCGGCATTTTTCGTTAATGTGCGTCGCACACTGACGTCGTTGACTACCAGCGTGCCCGATCTGGATGTTGATGAAACCCCACCCTCCAGAATGTGTGAAGCACTAACGGTCGCTGCGCTGACCCGCGAACAACTCCAGAAAACGAGACGGGCACGCTGGCGCCAACTGACCTCAGCTATGCTTCCTGCAGATGTCAGGGACTTCGGCTGGCTGCGAGGCTGGCGGGTCCTGCCCACAAGAGACCGCCTTGCGGCGTGGGGCGCGGCGCCCTCCGCCCGATGCCCGCAGTGCGGTCTGCTTGAAACTTTGCAGCACGCAATGTTTGAGTGTGTAGTTGCGCGCACTTTTTGGACATTAGTGTCACGCATGTTTTTAACCCACCTGGAAGCGCGCACTAGTTCTCCCGAAGTGTTTCAAAATATGCTCTTGTGTGTCGGCATGTTCGTTTTGTGGCGGCAGCGTGGAGTGGCATCCTTAAATGGGCGTCCGCAAAGAACAATGTTCCCAATGTTGCAGCGCCTGCGCACGCGCCTCTTTGAACAAGCATGCATGGACGCTCTGTCAATGAGCGAGGCTGAGTTCTTGCGCAAATGGTCGACATACTTTATCGTCCTGCGCGGCGGTCGAGTATCGGCATTTTTACTGCATTACTGACATGCTCAGTGCTGCGTCACTGCGCATGTGCTTGAATGATCAGAGAATTAAGTTCATCTGTTTTGTTGTATTTTCTATGCTATGACAGATAAAATAAACTTCTCTTTCTACGCCTACCAGGTTTGCTTTCAGCGTGCGCCCGATACCTGTAAAGAAAGGAGTCCCAGTTCATCTTTCGTAAGAACTGGTTGCCATCGAACGATGTGGACGGCGAGGCTCAACTGTATTCCAGGACTCCTCAACGAAACGTCGGTCACCATCGAAGGGAGGGTTTACTCGTTCGACTGTTGCGACATCTGCTACCCGGACAGTTATGAAATCTCAGGCTACCTCATCGACGTGTACACCTTCGACCCCGTCTCGTACCGGTGGGATAGGATACAGACTCGGTCACTTCCCGAAGATGAGCCGATTAAGATCATGGGCCGAGCTTTGTAGCCTACGGCCACTGCGCCTAACTGTGGGGTGGATGGCACATGAACCCAGAAATTAAGGGTCTATGGCACTTCGATACCCAAGCCATGACATGGAGCCGTTCGGACGTCAGGGGCGAAATCCCGGATTCGGACACCAACCACTCAGCGTGTGTGCTGGGTCACCGGATGTACATATTAGGTGGCATGGACAGGGATTCATCGAACTTTGTACATTTTCTGGACCTCGAGACCCAGAGTGGCATCGTGTCCCGACCAGCGGAGAGGCCCCCCTCAGGCGCTACTGGCACACGGCCACCGCCATTGGATCCCGCATGTACGTTTGGGGTGGCAGCCTAGTAGGCTCGCGACCCGGCGACCGTTATGACAATTGCTTATACTATCTGGAAACGACCACTGCGACGTGGGTACGCCCACACGTGCAAGGCGTGGCCCCGGAGGGACGCGAGTGCCACTCTGCGTTCGTGTACGATAGAGAGCTGTATATCTTCGGTGGCTACAACGGAATGCTGAACACGTGCTTTGCAGATATGCACAAGTATGACGCTGAACAGTCGTGCTGGACTAAAGTGACGCCAGATGGATCAGGCCCGTCTGCGAGGTATTCGCCCGGCTGCTGTGTGCTTGGGGAGAGGGTGTTGGTCTTCGGTGGCTTCGGGCCTCCACCCAGCCGTGAGGACGAAGACCATCTCGAGGACATTTCTGAGGAAGAAGAGGAGCTGACGGACCTGCACGTGTTGCACTTAGCACCAACGCTGCAGAACTTGTGTATGCTTGCAGTCATCGATGCAGGTCTGGATATGGGTGAATTACCAGAACTGATTAGAAACGAGATAAACACCATAAAATCAGGACAATCTTAATCGCCGGGTTGGTGTTGCACGCCGACAAAGCTGAGCACCTTGGACGGAGCCTCGATTCGCGGTGCGGTGGCTAATATGAAGACTTTAATGTCTCTATTTACGCCGGCAGTAAGTACTTTTTTTTTTCCACCTGGGGAACAAGGCGCACGTTGCAACCGCCCAGATGTGAACCTCCATTGCGCCGCTCGGGCCGACCTCAGCAGCCTAGAGAGCAGTGAACGTGGTTTCCAGCTATTGTGCGCGATTCGCGAGCGCATTGACCGCCTCGCGCAACACTGATGTTTTGTTCGCTCGAAGGGGGTGCCCGGTCACTGCTGTGTCGCGGACAACGAACGGGCCTGCGAATTCACCTCTGCTGCAGATTACCTGCCCCCAAAGGACCTCCACTTGCATTGCAGGAAGTGCGTGCACTAATCCCTCTAAATCCTCGGTCGGCTCCTGAACATGGGCATCGCACACAAAGTGTTTTCGTCGTCGGAGCGCCCTCCTTGACGCGCCGCCATAGCGCGTTGAGTGCCCGTTTCCAAGAGCGCATTGGTTGTGTGTAGCCCAGAGAAGGGCAGTTCCGTTACGGACTTGAGACAAGCGGAACATCCCGTGCTTGCTTGAACTATGTATTAGCCCTTTTAGATTGACACGTACGATCTGCCGCTTTTTTTTTTTTGCGTGCATTGCGTAGCACTGATTGTGCATGTGTTCATGATTGACGCGGCTTCTGCGTAGGATATTCAGTTGCATTCACAGAGATTACGTTGACGCGATAGCGTTACAGGCACCGCTGTCCAGAAAGTGGGCGTTGTGAGCGAAAAATCCGGTGGCGTAGGGTGGCCCAGGTGGCCGCCCGCCGGAGAAACAACCTAAGGGGGCTCACCCAGGTCACGTGACCCAGTGGCGTGGCTTCGTCACAACCAGCCCACCAGCCGCTGCGGTGGCTAAGCCTTTATGGTACTCGGCTGCTGCCCCGGAAGACGAGGATTCGATCCCGGCCACGGCGGTCGAATTTCGGTGGAGGCGAAATGCTAGAGGCTCGTGTACTGTACGATGTCAGTGTACGTTGAAGAACCCAAGGTGGTCGAACATGGCCGTTGCCCTGCAGTGGGCGTAGACAGGCTGGTGATTAGGATGATGACGATTCCAAGGTACATCGTGCACGCATTAAGCTGCGAACACTTACGGTGCACAGACTGA
Organism: Amblyomma mixtum; assembly: GCF_055824585.1. Classification (NCBI taxonomy): domain Eukaryota; kingdom Metazoa; phylum Arthropoda; class Arachnida; order Ixodida; family Ixodidae; genus Amblyomma; species Amblyomma mixtum. Next base: position 16,525,760 of record NC_143018.1, read on the forward strand.
ACCTTCTTTATTGGGTGAATATTATGTGGGAATGACCGCACATGTATTGCGTGAATGATGCATGAAATGATGTACAGAAATGTCAGCGGCGGTGTTAGAGATAAACTTAACGCCCGTGGTGCGCCGACGCGTACTATTTGTATTTTACGGAATGCTGTAACATAGACATGCAGATTAGTATGAGAAATATCTTTTTTATTTTAGAGTGAAAGTAACGGGAAGGATATGTGTGTCAATAAAACCATAAAAAATATGTTCTTCGTTCTCCGTACATTCGCCCAGCACTGCGATTACCGTTGTTGACCAGCGGCGCAGCAAATTGAAACGTGCCGCAAACAGCAAAAAAAAAAAAAACTGCGAAAACCGAAGCAAAGCGTGGAGAGTGGCCGCGCGCAGCAGGCAGACAAGGATACATCCGCCACCTCTCCTAGCGGGCCCGATTTTGGACCAGTCTAGGGGCGTGAAGCAGATGGCATGCGTACACGCGAACACCCCCCCCCCCCCTCCCCCATTCGTTTCGGTCGTTCGTTGTCATGGAGATAACTCGTACAGCATTCGCTATGAACGTAACAGAAGGAAGAATTGGCGGTACCGTCTGTAATTCGTGGCCGCTGGGAGGTGCAGGAAGTTTCACCCCCCCTGGTACTTGTTCGTCGCTTAAAAGCTGCACCACTGCGCCAGGGCTCCCAGTGATATGTTAACGTAGAGTAGACAATGACCCATTCCGCATATATAGGCTTTTATCCATTCCCCTTAAGGCGGTGCGTGTGTGTAACCTCGAGTTGTTTATTCCCAAACAGTTAATCTATCCCTTCTTTTCTGCGCAGCCCTCGATTTAAAGTGAGCGACAAACTGTCAGTTTCTCATGCAAGTTTTCCGTAGATTACAAACCTGCCCACAGGTCCAAAGCGAAACCCGTTTCCAGGAAACTTGGGAACTTTCATTCACGAAGAAAAGACAGCGCATGACTGCAAAAGCGGCATCGCTTGTTTCGTTGTCGCTGCCTTATCTATAGAGCGCCGATCGAAACCGCGTATGCCTCCGCTGCCCAAGTGTGGGAGCACATTAGTTTATTTTCTGTTGCGGGGCACCTTGGAACGCGTTGGCCTCATTTTTTTTTTCTCTTTGCGGGTTCTTACACATTCGTTCTTCTTTCTCCAGCTAGTCCTTTTTGGCGAAAGGGGCGATCTCATTTTTTTAACACAGCGCTGGCGGACAAACGGACGAGAATGAAGACACACAGATGACACACAATGCGCACTTGCAGGCAACAACAACAACAACAAGAACTTGCAGGCCTGGCAGACTGTGCCGCCTGCATTGGGCCTTGTCGATGTAAAACACTTGTGCTGCCCGATAGATGCCAGAAAGCTCGCTTCTCACAGCAAGTCGCATCATAGTCACGTGGGCTGGCTGCCAACGGAAAGAGCCCTCCCGTTATCCCGTCTGTAAGGCCTCCTCGTCACCCGAATCACGGTACGCAAATTAGCTCCGCTCCTTCGCATGCCCCTGAGTCTCGTTGATACGCAAGATCACGGTAGAAACGGGCTCCTTGAGAGCGAAAGACACGACGTGATGCTGTTTGGGGCGGCCGTGGACTGCAGAACGAACAGCTCATCGCGCGCGTATACATTGGCGGCGACGACGCGAGTGGGTGTCGTCCGTTCTTATAGCGCAAGCAAAAAAATTCAAGGCGCACTTTGGCTCTCTAAAGTACTATAAGGCGAAAGTTCGCCTACTTTCGAAAGTTTAGCGGGTGTGTTTGTCCCTTCAATTTTGTGCTATGGATCCTCATGCTGGCGCACTGTTTGTTTTTTATTCATATTTTATTCTAATTTTATTTTTACTTATTTCTTTATTCTTGTTTTGTTTTTTCTTTTCTTATTTTATTTTTTATTTATTTTATTTTATTTATGAAACCCGTGCATTCACTACATGCGCCTTTATTCATGGGCAACCCCTGAGTCTTCGTGGCGTAGTGGTAGCTTCTCCGCTTCAAATGCCAAAGATCCTGGTTCGGTTCCCAGCCTCGGCGCAGTTTCTTTTAAAGTAGTGACGCCGAAACGGGGACAGATCTGGCGACACGGCTGCTAACGACAATATGAGGCATTATTGCAGTCTTTCGCCTTAATACTGCGCCAGCTTTCGAGCCGTCGCGTAGCTCCCGGCGGCGGCCACAGTCGACCTTTAAGCGGTAACCTCATGACAGTGCTTTCACATGCAACGCGTACCCAGCGAATTCGGTCGGAGGGACACGCAAGGTTGCTCGATGTTCGCATAGGCAACCCACGATTAAAGGGCAACTCCGGCGATTTTTCAGCCATTTTAAGTTAATGGCTGTTTTGTGTTCCTAAGAACCTCCTGTAATGTGTACGATACAAGGTTTTCAAAAGCAACTTCGAAATAATTTTTAAACAGCAAGAAACGCGAAACTCGCAACCGAAACCGCAAAACCGAAACCGCAGAGGTGCCTTCGTGCGGTATTGACTGTGACGTCACTAGCGGGTTCGCCGCGCTGCGAAGTTCGGAGCCGCGCTGTCGACATGGCTGAAGCGCGGAGACCAGCTTTTCCTAGACCAGCGAAGCGAGTCTTTAGAACACGACTCATTCGACGATTTCGGACTGGAGGAGTCGCCTTTCAGGTAGGATCCACCGCCGTGCGAGCTACCCGAGTCACACCACAGGCCGCGTCACCTGCGGCATGGAGACGGTCTGAACACGAAGTAAGTATTTGAGTCATTTCTCGTGCATAGATTTGTGACACAGTCGTCAGAACAAAAGTTAATGTGATGCTTCCGCTGATAGCTGTTCGTGTGGCGAGTGCCGGTCGACCCGGCCTGATGAAAGAATCTGCTGCCGACACGTTGCCGCGGCGCACAACGTCCTTACAGGGGAATGCATAACCAAAAGTCCTCTCTTTGCGAAGCTTTGTCTCGACGGCGAGCTTTTGGAAGTGAATTCACGCCAGCTACAGTTCTACAATCCAACATACTTTGAGCACGCTCTCCGTGGTCCGCTTCCTCTTGACGGCCGGGCTTCGTTCAGCTGGCCGCTGCGGTGGGCGGTTGTACTCTAATAACGTTGGCACAGAATCTGCCTTCAAGCCCCGGTGGAACGAAGCCTTAGAGACTCGAAAGCTCCCTCTGAGGTACACGCTGTCTTCATAGCAATCTGGCGCGAAATGTTCCGAGCACAAGCGGGAATGCTTCCTCGGAGACCAGTTGACACGCCGGACAGCTCCCACCCAATTGTCGCGAAGGTTCTTATCGCTAGGAAACCTATGGTAGGTCACGCCCATTGTCACAGATGAAGAAATTGTGCAGCCCACAGCACATCACAAGTTGCCGTGACCCATCACTCTGGCGTACACATCACATGAGACACGTTGAGATGGTGCGAAATTGCACAGGTGGTCGAAATAATTCCGGAGACCTCCACTACAGCACTTCTTTCTTCATTTCTTCTTTCACTCCTTCCTTACGTCCCCGTTCAGGTGTCCGCTACTGCGTCATTTACTTTCCTGAAAATCAATTCTCAGTTTTCCCCTGCACTTCCAACGCCAGCGCGCGCCCGACTAACTTGACACGCCGCCCCGCCAGTGACGTCACAGTACAGGGTGGCCTGTAGAAGTTGCTCGATAAATGGGTGCCGCTCGAATCGAGGAGCGCTTGTCTTCAAAATTCGCTTGCGAGAAAACTACGCCGCTTTCAGGTGCGAAATTTTACATGAGATATCAGACTACCATAAAGAATAGTCTTAAAATTTCATTTCGATCGATGAACATCGAAAAATCACCGGGGTTGCCCTTTAAACGCGACAGAAACGCTGCACGGAATGTGTTGATGATGTTATGACCAGTGTGTTTTTAGATGCAAGGCAATATTTCGTGTGTTTTGATTAGAATAAACAGTTTTGCTTACGCCGCGGCAACAGCTCGTCACGTGCCGTCTCGGCGCTGCCCATTGGTCAGTGGCAGAGCGAACACACCGACGCTGCGACTGAATTCCAACCGGACGGAACTCGGTTGCAGGCCGTCTGCGGCTAGACCGACGGCCCTCCACAGTCGCAGACCGACAGAATTCGCAGCGTCGCAGGCGAGAATCGCATGCATGTTAAACGGCCCTGAGGTGATATTCCGTCGTGATGCGTCGCGCGATGACGACGCCGTCGCCCACCGCTGTCGCTGGCGCAAACCGCACGAAGCGACGGGACTCAGCGTCGGAGCGGCGCGTTTTCACTGTTGCTCGATTGCTGCCACTTCAGCGTTCAGAAATTTTTCGTTCATTATCGCGTAGAGCAAGACAAAAACAATAAAAACATTGACAAATATATACGTGGGCAATAACTGCATATTTGTCTAATAAGCAAAGTCACGTGACACAGAAAAACGCACGCATTTTTTTCCTTCCTCCATGAGCGCGCGCTTTTTCCGTCTGCTGCCGGCTTCCCCAGCGTCGTTGTCCGCCATGAAACGATGACGGAAACTCGAAATGTTCAGAACCTGCTATGGTGAGGAGTACGTCGGCTGCTGCTCCGCTGAAAAAAAAACAAAAAAAAAACAACGACTTTCGCGCGCAAAACGGATCGGAAGTTGCGCACCCGCAAGACCTACCGTAATTGGCTAGTCTCGCACGCCATTTCCGGGCGATGGGCGAAATCTTCTGCAAACCCAGAAAGTGGGCGACGCGATGAGCGACAGTGGTTCGGCGGCCCTCACTCAGCTCATCGCGCCGGCATGTTGCATGCGGTTAGCGCTTTAGCCGCAACAAGGCCACACAGATGGAGCGCCGTTGCTATAGAAACCGTTTCAGCCACGCTTCACCAGGCGGCAGGACCGCTACCACTTAAAAAAAAAATTGTCAAGGCCGGGAATCGAACCAGGTCCTTTGGCATTTGAGGTGGAGACGCTACCACTCCGCCACGAAGACGTTTTTTGTTTCTTCAACATGGTATTTATTACAGTGATGTAATGTTCTATGTACATGAACTATATACAAGCCATTATGAAAACAGTGTTAAACAATACCTATTGAAAAGACCATGCACTAGAAAAGGGGCAATGCAGAGCACATCACTAATAGTGAGTGCCACTCCGGTTCGTACTCAGTCTGGGCATACACGTCTCTTAGATGAACAACCATTCGACTGAAGTGATCCTTTGTAGACACAACAGGTTCGCAGTGTCTGTCCATCATGCGGGTTTTCCAGAGGTTGTGCAGTCCAATCAGAAAGAACATGTCCAGGGGTTCTGCAACAAATGGCAGCGCAGTGAGATAGCGAACAGAATATGGAGTCAGATGAATTCTTTTTTTAACTGTGCGTTGCAGGATATCCCAGAAGAGTACTGCATCTTTGCAACTGATGAAACAATGCTCAATACAGAAAAGACTAGATGCAATCGAAACAATACTTAAAAAAGTAGAAGAAACTGCACTGATATGTAGAGAGCTTGGATCTAAGGTTACTAGCTTAGAAAGAACTGTCCACCAACTCGAAATAAAGCTTGTCGACCTTGAGGACAGAAGTCGGCGGAACAATCTTATCGTCTTCGGTATCCGAGAAAACGAAGAAGAAACACCGGAGTCACTTGCCAGAGAGGTTACTGAGAGCGTTTTTCAAAAAACGTTGGGTGTCACAGTGACTTCCGTCGAAAGAATACACAGGATGGGTCGCAAGCAGACAGACAAACCTCGTCCTGTCATACTCAAACTATTTGACCATCGTGAAAAAATTAGTGTGCTAAAGAACTGCCATAAGTTGAAGGGGGGAAACATTTCCGTATCCGAAGATTTTTCCGTACCCACAAGACAGATAAGAAAACACCTTTGGGAAAGCACGAGTGATGCTAGAAGGGCAGGCAGCAAAGTAAGGCTTGTGTATGACAAGATTAGAATTGACAACAGCCTATTCGAATGGGAAAGTACTAGCAAACAAAGAGTGCACGTCACGCGCGTGAGGCACGATTCTGAACGCACTGAATGAACTGACAAAACCGGAAAGCAACTTCGATGCCTGAACATAAACGCTCGCAGCATCGTAAACAAAACATCTGACATGGAAAGTATTGTGATAGCGCACAACCCTCATTTACTGATAACTGAAACCTGGCTACATCCCAACATCACCGACTCAGAAATAACGCCCCCTGGATATAAAATTCTGCGCAAAGATCGAGATTCACGTGGTGGCGGAGTGGCAATAATGTTTCAAGAATTCTTACGTGTGTCGCGATTACCTGATATTGCTGGAGTTGAGTGTGTAATAGCCAAGCTGTTTCTTGAAGATTTGAACATAGTGATTGGGGGCTTCTACCGTCCCCCGAACTGTGACAGTGCATTTTGTGATAAAGTAAACGAGTTCTTGTGCGCATACAAGAACCACTCGTGCAGTTTGCTTTTGGCTGGTGATTTTAACGTTCCATCTATAGACTGGAGCGGCGATTTTCCAGTTGCTCTTTCTAGCTCCTCTGAACCTTTCGTTGATCTTGTTCTACTCCACGGCATGAGCCAGCTGGTAAAAGAGCCCACCCGCATTCAAACAGGTCAGGGTTCCATCCTTGACCTTTTTCTCGCTAATAATGGGATCGCTCGCCGTAACCCGCGCATTGAAGTAGTTGAAGGAATTTCAGACCATAAAATTGTGTCTTTATCACTGTACATCAAGTCCATTCACAAACCCCCTGTAAAAGAGCGGCTAGTTCCAGTGTTCACGCGTGCCAGCGATGTTGACATTTTAGACACACTTGAGAGCTCATATTCTGTCTTTGCTTCCCTTTGCGCTTCAAATGAACACGCCATTGACGGTGTATGGTGCTTCTTTAAGGACCTGGTTCTGACATGCATTAAGAAGTACGTTCCTTGTAAACTCAAAAAACAGGGAAACAGCAATCCGTGGATGGCAAAAGAAGTCATATGTTTGAAGAGGAAACTAAAGAAAACTAGGAAACAACACAAGCAGCGCCCCTCCCCATCTACCGCAGTGAAACTTTGTAACATGAGGGCAATACTGAACGGAAAAATTAAGACAGCCAAAAATTATTACCAAAGCGTCTCACTAAAAAACTTACTTCTATCGTCCCCAGCTAAATTCTGGCGTCACATTGCACCAGTAAAGAAAACTGCTCCTAGCATCTGCGTAAATGAGGTCGCTGTAACGGACAAAGCGGAAATCGCTGAAGCGCTGAATAACTTTTTCTGTTCTGTATTCATCCAAGACAATAGCTCAGCGCCCAACGTTACTTGTTTCGAAGAAATCCCGGCTATCCCAGACTTGACCGTCAGCGAGGAAGGCGTCCTATCTTTGCTACTAAGCTTAGACATTAAGAAATCGCCAGGAATCGACATGATACCAAGCGCTTTTCTCGTACGCTATGCCGAATGGTGTGCAAAATACCTTGCCCCAATTTTTAACAAGTTCCTGCAGTACGCACAACTGCCACAGGACTGGAAATACAGTAAAATCATTCCCGTACCAAAGACAGGTAGTAGCTCACTTCTCGCGTCATACAGGCCGATTTCACTACTTTGTACATGCGCTAAAATGCTTGAGCACATCATATATCAAACATGTTTCAGTTTTCGTCGAAGAAAATCAGATTATTACTGACGCTCAACATGGTTTCCGCAAAGGACTATCAACTGTAACACAACTGCTAGAAAAAGTTCATGACCTTGCATCTGTCCTTGACAAGCAAGGTCAAATTGACATCATTTTCCTTGACTTTGAAAAAGCCTTTGATCGCGTCTCCCACAAAAAACTTCTCCTTAAATTAAAGCCAATTCTTAAGCATGACAAGTTACTCGCCTGGATTGAAGCATACCTTTCTTATAGATACCAAGCCGTCAGCATCGACGATGTGCTATCCCATTTTTCACCAATTGAGTCGGGCGTCCCGCAGGGCTCAGTTTTGGGACCGCTCCTTTTCTTGGTTTTCATTAATGATATCACTGCTGATATACCAGTAAAAATAAAGCTTTTTTGCAGATGACTATAATCTACCACGCAATATCTACTTCACATGACCAGGTAACCTTAAACTCATCTCTCGCTAAATTACAAACCTGGTGTTCCACGTGGCAAATGGCTATCAACACCAAAAAAACAGTTGCAATGACTGTAACGCGAAAGAAAGAACCGCTAACTTTTAAATACCAAATCGGAGATCATTATCTAACAAGAGTGTCAAGTTTTAAGTACCTGGGAATCATAATCACGCCTGACCTTAGTTGGAACCAGCACATAGACTACATTAAAAATAAAGCAATGCAGCGACTGGGATATCTAAGAAGAACCCTCCGAAAATCCCCAGCTGAAATAAAACTACTAGCCTACAAGACATACATTAGACCGATTTTGGAATACGCAGCCATCGTATGGGACCCTTTCACAACAACAAACATAACGAAACTAGAAAACGTTCAGCGTAAATCAGCGAGGTTCATTTACAACTGCTATAGTCGGCGCATGTCCCCCACCTGTCTCTTACGGACTGCTAACTTAGAAGCACTGGAATCACGCCGGTATCGTGAAAGATTAAAGTTTTATTATTTACTGTACAACGAAAAAACACGAATAGACAAAAACCGATATATTCAACCCGCAAATGCGCGTGCGACCCGATCATTCCACAACAGAAAGGTTAAGGATTTCACGTGCAAAACCAACGTGTTCAAGAACTCTTTTTTCCCAAGGACGATACGTATCTGGAATGTGCTGGATGCCCAAACTGTGGAATGCCCCACTCTTGACGCGTTCACAGACGCACTCCTGAGTCAACAACGAAATGTATGGTAACCTGCTCTGAACCTGTTCTTGTGCCCCGTGTTCACCTCTTACGCTCTCGACACATTTTCTTTGTTGTTTTTTTATTTTTTTTCTCCGGTCACAATCAAACTCTGTACAAAGAACCGTGCGAATTTTGTCGCTGTTGACCATCTGTTATCTTGAAGTGCGCTTTCTTGTCATGTGCATATATTCTGTACGGTCACGGCCACCCACTCCTGCCCAAGACCTTGCATAAGGTTGGCAGTACCTGTAAAATAAATAAAAATAATTGTTTCTGGTTCATCACAAAGGCGGGAATTAACGGTAGACACAAAAAATGCCCTTTTTCTCTAACCATGTTCTAACGGGCAACGTATACCGGTGTGTAACTTAGAGAAAAAGGTCTTTGTACACGGCGAGGCTGGCATCTTACGTGCTCTTTCGAGTACGTCATGCCCAGGTGAACCAAAATACAGAGAGCGGTACATGGGCGGAGGGAAGAGCATACTAATCAAATCCTTATACAACTTTTTCCTCGACACTAAAAAAAGGAACTCAGGAGAAAAACGAACAAGTAGGAAACGGACAGCCAAATACACCTCTTGCATTACGCCCCACAAACACGGACGGTCACAAACATTGGAAGACACAATGAGGTTGGGTAAAACATGAACTAAATTTGTTTGCAGAAATGAACGTAGTATTGGGTGTGTAGTGTCACGGAAAAACATGAAACGTGACACTATCTGTCGCACATACACGTGAACTAGACCAAGGCCGCCAGCGCTTACAGGCCGAAAAAGGTTATCACGCCTCATGGATTCAAAAGACGAATCCCACACAAAAGTAGCGAAAACCCTGTGAAAACGCTGGATAGGAAGTCTTACGCAATGAATAATTTGCAGTACATAATATATTTTAGTGGCGAGAAACAGATTACAGGCGGTCGCCCTGCTAAAAATTGAGAGGCCATGGGGGACAAACGAAGACGTTTTTTTCTTTCATGGTCCGCCACGAAGGCTCAGTGTTGGAGCATGAATAAAGGCGCATCTAGTGAATGCGTGGTTCTCATAAATAGCATATATAAAATAAAAAAATGATAATAAGGAAATAAAAAATAAGAAACAAAATAAGAAAAGGAACAAAATAACATATTGTGAGACGGTAAACAGCGCAGGATGGAGCGAGCTTTAATGGCACCCGCAGTGGCCACGGTCGGTAGTGCGACCCGGCGGTGGCCACGAGTGACCTTTAGCCGTAGAGAGGTCAAACAGCTGGAACGCCGTTGCCATAGCAACCGTTTCAGCCGCCCGCCACCAGGCTCCACGCTGCTTACGCAAATTGCCCGGGTTAACCCCGGTTGCAAATGGGTGCCCGGTCACTGCGGTTTCGCGGACAACGAAGGGGCGGCGAATTCATCTCTGCTGCAGATCGCCTGCCTCAAAGAGACCTCCACTTGCACTGCAGGAAGTGCGTGTACTAGTTCCTCTAGATCCTCGGTCGGCTCCTGAACATAAGAATCACAAAAAAAAATAGCTAGTTTCCGTCGTTGGCCTCCCCTCCCTGACGCGCCGCCATAGAGCGGTGAGTGCCTGATTCCGAGTGCGCATTGGTTGTGTGTAGCCCGGAGAAGGGCAGTTCCGTTACGGACTTGAGACAAGCAGAACATCCCGTGCTTGCTTGAACTAAGTATTAGCCCTTTTAGATGGACACGTACGATCTGCCGCTTTTATTTCTTGCGTGTATTGCGTAGCACTGATTGTGCATGTGTTCATGATTGACGCGGCTTCGGCCTAGGCTATTCAGTTGCATTCACAGAGATTATCTTACCGCGGTAGCGTTAAAGCCACCGTTACCCAGAAAGTCGGCGTTGTGAGCGAAAAATCGGGTGGCGTAGGGTGGCCCAGGTGGCCGCCCGCCATAGAAGCAACATAGGCGAGCCACCGAGGTCACGTGACCCAGTGGCGTGGTGTCGTCACAACCAGCCCACCAACTGCTGCGATGGCTCAGCGTTTATGGTACTCGGCTGCTGGCCCGTAAGACGCGGGTTCGAACCCAGCCACTCCGGTCGCATTTTGGTGGAGGCGAAATGCTTGAGGCTCGTGTACTGCGCGATGTCAGTGTACGTTGAAGCACCCAAGGTGGTGGAACATGTCCTTTGCCCTGCAGTGGGCGTAATCAGGCTGGTGATTAGGATGATGACGATTGTAAGGTACATCGAGGAAGCATTAAGTTGCGAGAACTTACTGTGCACAGACTGAACATTATTTATTGCGTGAATATTATGTGGGAATGACCGCACATGCATTGTGTGAATGATGCATGAAATGATGTACAGAAATGTCAGCTGCGCCATTTGAGATAAACTTAACGCCCGTGGAGCGTCGACGCATATCAGCTGTATTGTACGGAATGCTGTGACATAGACATACAGATTAGTCTGAGTTATATCTTGTTTAGAGTGAAAGTAACGGGAAGGATATGTGTTTCAATAAAACCATGAAAAATGTGTTCTCCGTTCTCCGTACATTCGCTCAGCGCTGCGGTTACTGTTGTTGACCAGCAGCGCAGCAAATTTCAACATGCCGCAACAGCAAAACAAAAAAAAAGAAAAGACTGTGCGGAAAGCCACGTAAAGTTTAGCGTGGAGATTTGCCGTGCGCAGCAGGCAGACAAGGATATATCCGCCCACCTCCCCTTAAATCCCAATGCTTTGAATAAATCAGATGTTCCGTTGCTTTCAACTGCATGGGTGAAGCCCTTTACAGAAAGCCTCCGGATGATTTTCCGAGCCCTTCTCTACGACGTCCCTCATAGCTCGAGTCGCTTTGGGGCGTTAAACCCCAATAAACCAGAAACCATTTTTTTCATGTTTATTTGGGATAAAAATGAACATTAACATTAAATCGGCCCTTCTTGTTCCAAAGTATTGTTGGTGCTCCTTTTAGTCTAGTATAAATCTTTACATTCTGCATCCAAACGGACAGCACGGTTACCACCTGTAACAGGAACTGCAGCGACAAAATTCGCGGCACGTATGGTTTAAGGCTCGTGTTTTTTCTAAGATAGCGGTTATACGTGCCCACGAATCACGTGATTTGAGCGACCTTGGTGCGCTTTTCGTTTGCAGCCAGATTTTCAAATGCGTTTTGCACGCTACTTCACGGTTGCACAAATGGAAGCCTAGCTCTGGTGTTTGTATTTTCTGCTGCCCTTAGTCGCACATCCAGCTACTGGTCGTCGCGGACTCTGTTCTCTTCCGTTCGAAATATCCTGCCCGCCTGAAGTAGTGCACGTGCACAGGGCCCGAATAGCGGTTACATGCAAATCAATCAGACAAGATGTTCATTAGTCAAGTGGATAAATATTTCTCACGCGTCACGTCATCACACAGAACGATGCGCTCAATGGAGGTGAAGAGGAATACGATAAGCGTCGCCTTCGCACGCGCATGCGCATGCACTGCCCGCAGTGCAGAGCGTTTCCCCTCGCCTGGCACTCTCCCGAAGACAGCCTTCCATCACGTCTTCCTCCTCTCTTTTTCCCGTGCAGATATGAACACAGCCGACCACACCGTGATTCCGGCAGACGGCGCACGAGCAGCTCACTCGGTGAAACTAAGACCTGAAGAAAAACGAACAACGCCTACTAGTTTTCATTTCAGCATGCGCCCGATAGCTGTAAAGAAAAGAGGCCCGATTCAACTTTCGTAAGAACTGGTTGCCATTGCAAAATGTGGACGCTGAGGTTAAATGGCATTCAAGGACGCCTTAATCACAATGCTGTCACCATCGAACGGAAAATCTACTCTTTCGACTCTTACACCGCCTGGTTCTCAGGCGGTGATGAAAACTCAGGGTGCCTCATCGACGTGTACACCTTTGACCCGGCATCGACAGCGTGCGATTTCGTGCCGGCTCAGTCGCTACCCGGTGATGGGCCGATTAGCTTTGACTGCCATAGCGTTGTAGCCTACGGCCAGTGCGCCTACCTGTGGGACGAATTGCGCATCAGTCCAGCGGTTAACGGTCTATGCCGCTTCGATACCCAAGCCATGACATGGAGCCGTCCGGATGTCAGCGGCGAAATCCCGGCAGCGGACATCGACCACTCGGCTTGTGTGCTTGGTCACCGGATGTACATATTTGGTGGCATGGACAGAGATTCATCGAACTTTGTACATTTTTTGGACCTCGAGACCCTGGAGTGGCATCGAGTCCCGACCAGCGGAGAGGCCCCCCTCGGGCGCTACTGCCACACGGCCACCGCCATCGGAACCCGCATGTACGTTTGGGGTGGCAACCTAGAAGGCTACCGACCAGACGACCCTTATGACCATTCCTTATACTATCTGGAAACGACCACTGCGACGTGGGTGCGCCCACAAGTGCAAGGCGTGGCCCCGGAGGGACGCGAGTGCCACTCTGCGTTCGTGTACGATAGAGAGCTGTATATCTTCGGCGGCTACAACGAAATGCGGCACACATACTTTTCAGACATGCACAAGTATGACGTTGAAAAGTCGTGCTGGACTGAAGTGACACCAAGTGGATCAGGCCCGTCTGCTAGGCACTCGCCCGGCTGCTGTGTGCTTGGAGAAAGGGTGTTGGTCTTCGGTGGATTCGGGCCTCCACCCAGCCGTGAGGACGAAGAGCATCTCGAGGGCATTTCTGAGGAAGTAGAGAAGCTGACGGACCTGCACGTGTTGCACTTAGCACCAACGCTGCAGAACTTGTGTATGCTTGCTGTCATCGATGCAGGTCTGGATGTGGGCGAATTACCAGAACTGATGATAAATAAGATCAACACCATCAAATCAGGACACTCTTAATCGCCGGGTTGGTGTTGCACGCCGAGATAACTGAGCGCGTCGGAGGGAGACTCGATTTGCGGTGCGGTGTCTAATATGAAGATTTCATTGTCTCTATTTAGGACGGCAGTAAGTTCTTTTTTTCCCCCTGGGGAACAAGACGCACGTTGGAACCGCGCAGACGTGAACCTACATTGCGCCGCTTGGGCCGACCTCAGAAGCCTGGAGAGCAGTGCACGTGGTTTGCAGCTTTTGTGCGCGATCTGCGAGCGCATCGAGCGCCTCGCGCAACGCTCGTGTTTTGTTCGCTCGAAATGGGTGCCCGGTCACTGCAGTGTCGCCAGCAACGAATGGGGCTGCGAATTCGCTTCTGCTGCACATCACCTAGCTCCAAGGGACCTCCACTTGTACTGCAGGAAGTGCGCGTACTAATCCCTCTAGGTCCTCGTTCGCCACCTTATCACATTGCACAAAAAGTGTTTTCGTCGTCGGCGCGCCCTCCCTGACGCGCCGCCTTAGCACTGTGAGTGACGGTTTCCGAGAGCGCATTGGTTGTGTGTAGCCCAGAGAAGGGCAGTTTCGTTACGGAGTTGAGACAAGCGGAACATCCCGTGCTTGCTTGAACTAAGTATTAACACTTTTACATGGACACGTACGACCTGCCGCTTTTTTTTTTGCGTGTATTGCGTAGCATTGATTGTGCACGTTTTCATGATTGACGCGGCTTCTGCTATAGTATATTCAGTTGCATTCACAGAGATTTTCTTACCGCGATAGCTTTACAGGCACCGTTACCCAGAAAGTCGGCGTTGTGAGCGAAAAATCCGGTGGCGTATGGTGGCCAATGTGGCCGCCCGCCGGAGAAACAACCTAGGTGGTCCACCCAGGTCACGTGACCCAGTGGCGTGGCGTCGTCACAACCAGCCCACCAACCGCTGCGGTGGCTAAGCCTTTATGGTACTCGGCTGCTGACCCGGAAGACGAGGGTTCGATCCCGGCCACGGCGGTCGCTTTTCGGTGGAGGCGAAACGCTAGAGGCTAGTGTACTGTGCGATGTCAGTGTACGTTGAAGCACCCAAGGTAGTCGAACTTGGCCTTTGCCCTGCAGTGGCCGTAGACAGGCTGGTGATTAGGATGATGACGATTGCAAGGTACATCGTGTACGCATTAAATTGCGAGCACTTACTGTGCACAGACTGAACCTTCTTTATTGCGTGAATATTCCGTGGGAATGGCCGCACATGTATTGCGTGAATGATGCATGAAACGATGTGCAGAAATGTCAGCTGCGCCGTTTGAGATAAACTTAACGCCCGTGGTGCGTCGACGCATATTAGTTGTATTATGAGGAATGCTGTAACATAGACATGCAGATTAGTTTGAGAAATATCTCTTTTAGAGTGAAAGAAACTGGAATGATACGTGTGTCAATAAAATCAGGAAAAATGTCTTCTCCGTTCTCCGTACATTCGCCCAGCCCTGCTATTACCGTTGTTGACCAGCAGCGCAACAAATTTCAACATGCAGCAAACAGCAAAAAAAAAAAAAAGAAGACTGCGAAAACGCAAGTAAAGCGCGGAGAACGGCCGCGCGCAGCAGGCAGACAAGGATACATCCACCCACCTCCCGTAGCGGGCCCGATTTTGGACCAGTCTACGGGCGTGAAGCAGACGGCATGTACTGTACATCTATAGTGCGCCGATTGAAACCGCGTATCCCTCCGCTGCTGAAGTATGGGAGCACATTACCTTATGCGGGGCGCCTCGGGTCACGTTGGCCTCATTTTTTTTTCTTTGCTGGTTCTTACACAGTCATTCTTCTTTCTCCAGCTACCCCTAGCTACCTTCCTAGTCGTGGCAAAGCGAAATTCCATCAAAGGATCTGAGACATCCCGTAGAGTCTCATTGCACCAGCGAGGATCTTGGGCCCAAGGCAACGGTGAGCTAGTAAGGCACACATCTACGGAAGATTGCTATTGCCACGCCAACGGAATCCTTTGCTTTAGTCGTCCAAAGACACCGGAATTGTGTCATATGCTGTCTGGAGTGCGCTCGGGAGTCAATAGTTGCTTGGTCAGCTGTCAACAACGAAAATAGCTGAGCGGACACCATCCTCGAGAAACAAAAGTGGAAAACTTTGTCGCGTTCACTCACCAGTCACATCTGCTCACTCTAACGCCCATTCACTACCACTCACAGCCACTCACAGCCACTCTTTGGTACGTTAAGCCCCCATAAATCATAAACCATCACATCGGCTCATCACTCGTGTCCCCTTACACTAATCTCTAGTCACACTCATCTCTCCTTACACTC
The DNA here is from genome assembly GCF_055824585.1 of Amblyomma mixtum. Lineage (NCBI taxonomy): Eukaryota > Metazoa > Arthropoda > Arachnida > Ixodida > Ixodidae > Amblyomma > Amblyomma mixtum. Next base: position 16,541,648 of record NC_143018.1, read on the forward strand.
ACATCCACTCACTCACACTCATGACCACTCACACTCACATCCGCTAACTAGAACTCACACTCATGTCCACTCCCACACACGACCACTCACTCACGCTCACATCCGCGAGTGTGAGTCAGGCGATATGAGTGCACTAATGAGTGAGTGTGTCGACATATGGCCGAGGGTAACCGCGTTTTCGAAATTGTAAAAACTGATATTGGTATTCATTACGGTCGGCTGCGCGCCCCTCAGTGATTAAGGAGCCTAACAGTAATAGTTAGAAGTTAACTATTTAATGTTGGGAAATCAGCCTGCTAGTTAGCATGTCTTAGCTATGTTCTGATATACTACACTGCTGACAGTGCTATGTCGAAAAAGCTGTCGTCTAACTAAAAAAGCCTATTTTTAAAAATTATCTAAAGCTTAGGTGAAATGCCCTATACATAGTATATGCGTAAAGCAGCCATGTGAAAGGCGACATACAAACCGCGCCAGCGATTAGACCTGGATTGTCCTCAACCGTCTTGCTCAGAATAAGGTTTGTTGTGTAATCAATGTACGACATTTTTGCCTGGCCCAAACGATGGAAAGAATTGCGCTAAGAGGGTTCATGATGTAAAAAATAGCGCACAGGGAACACACGGGACGGAAAGTAAACGACGCAGACAAGCGCTAACTCGCAACTGAGGTTTATTGCTGACGCGCGCAATATAAGGTAGTCACTTTAAAAACAAAAAACTAAAACAACGACAAACAGTCCCTCCTCGAAAGACCAAGTCAGAGGGAAAAAAAAATTGAAATTGAAGCATCAGGCGCCACTCATCGCTGTGGAAGATCAGTTAAAAAAACCGTTATCAAAAAAGGAATTCAATGCAACGCTGAGGCTAAAAAATCGATTTCACAGTCTGCCAAGTTAACAGAGGGCTCACTGATACACGGATTCCGACATTTCCTAATATGGTATGCCTCCATTATCTCGCGTACACGCTGATCTCGATGTCTGAAAAGTATGACGGTACTAGAAAAAATCGGTTTGCAAATTTTCCCCTTCTGCTCTTCTTTTTTGCTACATTCCCGGCAATGCTCAGGAAGATTGCCATAATGATCTTTTAGGGAGTTACGGTGTTCACCAAGCCTAACGTTGAGGCATCGCCCCGTTTGTCCTACATAGACAGCTCCGCAGGACAACGGTAGTTTGTACACTACACCCAAGCTGCAGGGAACAAACGGGGCGCGGTGCCTAACGGTGCATCCGCGCTTTTTTCGCTTATCTCCAACACCTTCCTGCCTGTTCCGTATCTGAGAGCATAAACTGCTCAGCTTGCTTGGCCCGGAAAAAACCACCTGGACGCCGTAGCGGCTCCCTACCTTCTTTAACCCATGTGCCATTATATGCACGTAGGGCACCACGCCGACTTTATGCCGCTCCCTTCCAACGTCTTGGGATTTTTGTGCCCTTTTAATCCAGCGCACTAGTTTGCCGCACGTCATCTAGATGACATGCATGGGAAACCCTGATTCCTTGAGCCTGTTCACCTGTGCAGAGACGCTCTTTTGGAAGGAGTGAATGCACGATTTGGTGATGGCTGCCTTAATGCAGGACGTCGCGATACCATTATTCACGATTTTTGAGTGTCCCGAAGCAAAATTAAGAAGGGCCTTGGCTGAACGGGGGCTGTAAGTCCAGCAAATGTGATCCTTGCACATGGACAACGACAAGTCTAAGAACTGTAGCACCCCTTCTTTGGGTGACTCAACGGTGAAATTCAAACCTGAGCTGCATTCTTTAAAAACGTTCAAAATGACAGGTATGCTATGAGTTATATCACACTGATATGAAAACACAAGGTAGTCATCAACATATCTGCAAATTTTTTTAACCAAACCTGGTGAATTAAGTTCAATGTTTCGGTCCACCTGTGCAAGGAAAATGTTACTAAGTATGGGGGCTACGCACGAACCGATGCAAACCCCTGTACGTTGAATGAACAAGCCTCCTTCCCATCGGACGACGGTTGAGAAAAGATAGAAAGAAAGAATTTCCATGAAGGACTCTACTGAAACACCGCATCTGCCCATAAAGGCGACTTCATCATTGTCATCCGTGATACAGACTTTAACACTTTCCATTAATCCTTCATGAGGCATCGAATAATACAAATCTTCAACGTCTATGCTAAAAACACCAAACTGTCCAAGGTTCATGGTTCTCAGAAGGTTGACCACAGCGTCCGAATTAGGTATCACGAAGGGATCCTGGACAACCAACGACGTGAGATGTTCTTGCAGGTATAGGGCGACCAAGCGCTGCCAGGTATGACGCTCTGACACAATGGAACGAAAGGGCATGCCGGTTTTATGCGTCTTTGCAGTGAAAAATACCGCTAACTGCCCCCCCTTTGACTTCTTCACGGAACTCGCCAGCTTCTCCAAATTGTGATCTAACAATAACGAAACTGCGTGTTCTTTAACCTCCTTGCTCTTGAAGTCAATTCTTTTGAAGTTCTTATTGATGGCAGCTGCAGCCTTTTCTCCAAAAGTGATATCCGGCATCACCACGAAACACCCTTCCCTATCAGCGCAGACTACACTCAAATTCTTCGAGACAAGGAAGTCAACGAGAGGGCTGGTGCACTTTACCTTCCTTTGTCGGCCTAGCGTCTTTTCGAGGACACCGACCGCTAAGAGGGGCCATGAACTTCCGTAAAAACGTACACGCCGGACATCCAATGCATTCCGTTTTGGCACCTTATCTCGGCGAGATTTGCCTTGAAATGTTTACGTCACAGTCATCCTGTGCACGTCGCTGACGTTTTCTGCGCAGGATTTTGGGCACGAGGCCAATTGCCATACGGTTCACTCGCTTAAAATTTGAAATTCGCTTAATTACCATCACCTGTTGACAATGTGGTAGCATTAGTTATTTTTGCTGAGTCCATTCAAAATAACAATAATTGAAGTTCGTGGTTCAAATCTTTCGCTGTCCTGTCTGATGTGATGCATGCTCGTGAAAGGGCGCTTCCTCGCGTCTTTTGTTTTTCCACTAATCCGGCCAAGCGTACGAACCTGAACTCTGTGCGAGATGAGGCTGGCTCACACAGAGCTTCCCCTTCAGCGACACTTGAGCGACCATGCCTGAACCACGGTTTACAAAAATGGTTCCCCGGACCCCCTGACCTGTGCGAACCACACGTGTAATCACATCATCATCGTCATCAGCCTGACTACGCTCACTGCACGGCAAAGGACTTTCCCATGTCTCTCCAATTAACCCTGTCCTTTGCCAGCTGCGGCCACCGTACCCCCGCAAACTTCTTACTCTCTTCCGCCCAACTAACTTTCTGTCGCACCCTACTACGCTTGCCTTGTCTTGAAATCTCTGTTACCCTTAACGGCCACCGGCTCTCTTGCCTTCGCGTTATGTGCTCTGCTCAAGCACATTTCTTCTTCCTCTTGATTTCGACCAGGATTCATTAACCAGCGCTTGTTCCCTCACCCATTCTGCCCGTTTCCGGTCTCTTAACGTTACACCTACCATTTTTCTTTCCATAGCTCGCTGCGTTGTCTTTAACTTAAGCTGAACCCTCTTCGTTAGCCTCCATGTTTCTGCCTCATAGGTGAGTACCGGTAACATAAAGCTGTTGTATGCTTTTCTCTCCGAAGGCACCAATAAAATTTGGTCTCCCTTTCTTTCGACCTTGGACCCGCACACGCAAAGCCCACGTTTTCTTCCTTATGGACTCACTTGAGCGCAGATGGAAATTGATGAAGATGACGACATTCAAAACAGTGCCGGAAATGGTGACAGCTTTTATTAATCAACCGCTTGAGATAAGTCTGGATGAATTTTTCTCCTGTTTGGATCTGCAGCACTCTGGCCAATCCCCAACCGTGGGTATGTGCCATTGTTTCAGAGAAGACAACAACAACAACAACGGTTGACAGTTTAATAAACGGGATGTTAAGCTGCGGCGATTGGGTAGTGGTGGGAAGCCGGAGACTGTCAAGCATTCTTTCTTTTTTTTTTTTACTGTGCCGATGCAGTTCTTCATTGGCACCTTTTCAGCGTACACTACATAACTACCTGCCACCTGCTAAAGTATACTCCTTTTCTTTCTGTAGGAAATCATGATTATGTTCTATAAAAGATATTCATGGCGCTTAGCCTGCAGAGTATCTATGAAAATAGCATGGTATCAGACACGCTTACGAAATTTCCATCTACGTTAGCGATTACTTTAACGAGACAAAATTGAGGCTACCGTTCAGCAGAAAACGAGGCATCCTCCCAGCGGCGTTGTGTTTAAAAGTCCACGTGACGCGTGACGTCACGTGCGTGAGTGACTGGAATGATAATGATTGCAAAGAGGACTTCTAATATGAATTAAAGGTCGGCGCATGTGTTAAATGACAAGTTCATGAGGTAGTGATGCGTGTGTGTGGTGTTGGCTTAATTTGAAGCTATTTAGTTCATTGAACTAGATACAGGCAGTGAAGTTCGCGGTGCCGTGTTTTGTTTGCTGCATCCGGTCGCTTTATGGGAATGCCCATTAAGTCCCTTTTCTTGGGCCCTCCGCACAGAAAGGGGTCAGTGAACCCAGCGGGAGAACGGAGGCGCCGAATGGCGGGGGATTACAGGAGACGTCAAACTCCCCTCATGGACTCAGTCGTTAGGCGGCATCCTGTGTGCACGTGTGTACGGCGAGGCTGACCCGCGCCACAGTGCGTGGCTCTTTGTACCATGTCTGCAGCGGCATGCTTTGACATATTGTCACGCTAGCTGCAGGCATGAGGAGCGACGACGAGAAACAGATGAGTTGAAATGGCGTTCCTCGAACTTGGCGGCAACCGGACCTTGGGAAAGCGAGTGTTCGCGAAGCTCGCAGCGGGAAAGCATAATTATCCGAAATCGTGATGGTGGAAAGTGTGCATATGTGTACAGTGTCGCGATGAGTTACCTTCTTTCCCCAATCATTCATTGGTTGTGTTATTCTTTCCCCAACTGCTGATTTGTGGTATTTTCCTTTCCCCAATAAGTTATTGGGTGGATGTTTGTATAGTACTTGATTGGTTATTCTCCCACCGAGGGCGGGGACATTGGTTTTAAAACCAGCTGCTTCGGCAGGACCGAGGGCTGGTTTCGTCACCTAGAACTGCGAGCCAGTCAATTGTAAATATGTTTTCTCCTTGCTTGTATCCTCCGTTGTGCTTTTAATTGTTATAAAAGTTTAACCTCTCCAGAAGTGTCCTCTTGCAATGTGATTGAGCAAAACGAATCTGCAAGACGTCAAGAATCCTTCAATCATCATCATTAACTAAATTTCCCTCTACGAGATCAAGAGGGAATCCAACTGGCGCAGTCGACAGGATTTGCTACGTCTTCCTGCTCGAGGTATCTGACGGAGGGGCGGAGGATCAAGTCGGTGGACCAGCTGCAGAGCGGTACGTCCTAAAGGAGGAACGTCAGCGTCATAGAGCGACGTTGAAAGCTTCAGAGACTGCTGGTATTTGTCAACGGGACGTAGGAGGCTCATGTCGGCGAGGAGCTGAAGGAGCCAGGCGACCGACGTGTCGTGGAGGTGCCTAGTCCGTGAGCTGCGGAAGGAACCAGGCGTCCCCGTTGAGGTTCAAGAGAAGAACCAGGAGACCAGCAAGTCAAACGAGGCAGGACAAGTCAGCGAGCTGCTGTGAGAGCCGGGGCTCAACTCAACTCATCCGCATCAAGGAGCCCGCTGTCGTCACTCAGGGCGACGTGACTACCGTGGCAGAGGAAAGCAACCTGCGAGGTAGGAGACCTTTCTGCTTCCTCCGAATTCACCATGTCGGTGTAGTGTTTTCGTGCTATAGATGATAGCACGGAAAAGGGAGATGGCTGCCGTGCGGTACGATCGGGAGGGCATGATGCGATGTTTGGAGACTGAGCAGAAGGCAGAACAGCTGCTTGAAATTGGCAAGTTGAAACTCGAAATTGAACGAGAAAAGATAAAACTTGCACAGATGCAATCTAAATTCAACCAGGGAACGAAATCTGATAGAGGGATGTTATTGGCAGCAGTTCAATCTTTTGACTGCATGGAATTTGGGCATCTAATGATTGACTGTCCGAAATCGAAGCGAGAACAGCATGTTCCCGTATTAAGAATGACCTGTGGGCCAATGGCTATAGGTGTGAAAGCTGCAGCGTTTAGGCAGCAGGGCCCAACCGTGTGTGCCGTGCCAGGAGAGATGGCCGAGGGCATAGGGGCGTTAGTCACGCCTTTGAAGCGCTGCTTGTCAGAGCAAGCCGAGATAGAGGAGACCCAGGAGGCACATGAGTGCATTGTTTGTGAACAGGAGTTCAGCATTGGGCCAGAACAGGTTGACGCAAACTCTGGGGCAGCTGTAATGCTCGACGAAGAGGTAGAGCAGGCACGAATAGTGGCAACACTCTTTGCAGGCGAAGGTAAGCTGGCTGCCAAAGATGAATCGGTTAGCCAGCCGGAGCTGACACTCTGCGCAGTGGCAGCAGATGTAGATGATGGTGTAGCGAAGTTGGTAACACCTGAGACGCACTCGCTGTTAGAGCAGACAGAAAGAGAGCGGCTACATCAAGAAATTGAGAGAGCTGATTTGGAAAAGCCTTTCAAAATTCGAGACAAATATAAGACGCCGGTAGAGCTTGAGGCCAATTCGGTAGCTGCAAAAGTTTCTGCAGCAGATTGTGAGCTATCAACGAGCGATGAGGCTGCATTTGATGCCGAGAAAGGAAGGAATGCGCGTTTGTTCGCTGCAATGGTTTTCGAAGCTGATAAGAAACTGCAGGATTGGGATAATGCATCTGTCCCTGTGGGTATCAGCGTGGAGGAGACACAGTATGTTTCATTGCCAGAAGTGCGGCAGCAAGCTGGTGAAGGCAGTTGTCAGAAAAGGCGTGACGGCACGATTTTCTTTGAAGCGAACGTCTCTGGGCAGTTGTACGAAGAGCTAGGGCTACTTGAATCTCGTTGCAAAACTGCATGCGAAGTAGCCGATGAGAGGCCTGAACGAAATGTAAAATTGAAAGAAGTGGAGAATGCAGACGCGAGGCCAGCAGCAATCTTCGTAGCCCGCGGGGAGCCAGTCCGCTCTACTAATCTGATAGCGGCGGCAGCCTTTGGAACCGGCGTTGTCCCGGATAATTCGGAATTTTGGACCAGTCTTCTGGACAAAGCCCAAAAGAAACAAGTTTTGTTTCGAGATGTAGGCGGCTAGAAGTAATTTCTGCCAGTTTGGGGCAACGATCTGACATGGTGAATTCTGGAATGTGCAGATTGGTCTCCAGCCTTGTGTGTGCGGGTTGAAATATCCGCTGTGTGCGCGCATGTGTGCGTGCTGGTGTACTGACCGGACAGCCGGCGCATGTGTGCGTGTTGGTGGACTGGCCGGACAGCCGACGTACGTGTGTGTGCGTGCGTATGTACTTTTGTTGTTGGACACCGTGGCTGAACTTTAATGTCCCACTGACAACAAGTGTCTGTGTGACATTCTTGGTTGGGAGGAGTGAAGTTCGCGGTGCCGTGTTTTGTTTGCTGCATCCGGTCGCTTTATGGGAATGCCCATTAAGTCCCTTTTCTTGGGCCCTCCGCACAGAAAGGGGTCAGTGAACCCAGCGGGAGAACGGAGGCGCCGAATGGCGGGGGATTACAGGAGACGTCAAACTCCCCTCATGGACTCAGTCGTTAGGCGGCATCCTGTGTGCACGTGTGTACGGCGAGGCTGACCCGCGCCACAGTGCGTGGCTCTTTGTACCATGTCTGCAGCGGCATGCTTTGACATATTGTCACGCTAGCTGCAGGCATGAGGAGCGACGACGAGAAACAGATGAGTTGAAATGGCGTTCCTCGAACTTGGCGGCAACCGGACCTTGGGAAAGCGAGTGTTCGCGAAGCTCGCAGCGGGAAAGCATAATTATCCGAAATCGTGATGGTGGAAAGTGTGCATATGTGTACAGTGTCGCGATGAGTTACCTTCTTTCCCCAATCATTCATTGGTTGTGTTATTCTTTCCCCAACTGCTGATTTGTGGTATTTTCCTTTCCCCAATAAGTTATTGGGTGGATGTTTGTATAGTACTTGATTGGTTATTCTCCCACCGAGGGCGGGGACATTGGTTTTAAAACCAGCTGCTTCGGCAGGACCGAGGGCTGGTTTCGTCACCTAGAACTGCGAGCCAGTCAAGTGTAAATATGTTTTCTCCTTGCTTGTATCCTCCTTTGTGCTTTTAATTGTTATAAAAGTTTAACCTCTCCAGAAGTGTGCTCTTGCAATGTGATTGAGCAAAACGAATCTGCAAGACGTCAAGAATCCTTCAATCATCATCATTAACTAAATTTCCCTCTACGAGATCAAGAGGGAATCCAACTCAGGCCAATGAGTGAGATACTGAGAAGAGTAAAATTATATGCGCAAACAGCAATGCGAAAAATTTCAAGGACAAGAATACAGAAACTGTGCTTTGGTGAAAAACGTATGATTGTGAAATATTCGTACGGTGAACGATGAGCACAAGCACTCGACAATCCACCAAGAATAGGCAAACACAATGACAGTCGCTACATTAACTGTTTTCTTCTTCCTGAAACCATGCATATAGTATATACCATTGGCCGCCACGCTTGCGCAAGCAAACAAAATATAGACAGTTCATCCGAGACAAGTTAACAACGACGCGAGCACAGGAACTTATACCTGGCTGTGTAAAGGGAAAGATACGGATCGCTAGTCCAGTCTTCTGCTTTTTGAAGCGAAACCTTCACTACGGTGCATTGGGCCTCAATAGTGGATTGTGCAAATTTGCCCTTCAGCTGAGTTAGAGGTCAAACCACGGAAAAGAAATTGAATCAATATCCATCACTGGCAGTCGAGCCCGCGGCTGTGCGAAAAGATCTCCTTTAAGGGCCGCTCAGCGAGACCACTAGGCTACCGCCACAGCCAACACGCCTCGCGTTAAACTGGACCACACTCTCGTGCTGTGCATTGGACAGCGTCGTCTTCATCAACTTCCATCGTCTCCCTCCCGCGGCACTGCCTGCTCACCGTCGTCTTCTACGTAGCACAAATCCGTGCTTTCGCTCAGATTCGAATGTACTAAACATTCTCTGTAGTTTTTTTCTTTATGTGATAAGCTTAACATTAAGCGTTACATCACAGCGCTAAACAACGAAGACAAGGGAGAAGAGGACAAGACAGGCGGCACGTCCGTAAGAACTCCCTCCGTCGCAGTACAAGAGAGCGAATTTCCAATATTACATAGTCTTGTGTGAGCTTGCCTTTGATTCTTTTCCTTTGTTCCTGTTCACCTATATTTCCTTTTTCGCGTGAATAAACCTTGAGTTGAAAGATAGCGCCGGCCTTATCTTCTTCTCCGTAGTGTTCGTTCCTTAGCGCTATGACGTATAGTTCAATCCTACTAGCGCAACTTTCCGTTATTCTATGTTACATTAAGCTTCACAAGTAATTTTGAAGTAATTAATCATTTTCAAAAATAATTAATGTATTTCCATTATTTTTGGAACCAGCAATTGCTATCATAATTTACTTGCATTCGCGCGATCTTGGGATAGTAATTAGTATTTGATTTAATTACTTTTCAGAAGTAATTTTCCCATGTGTAGTGTACACAAACAAAACACCGACTTTTAGCCACAAACGCGACTACACCATTCCAGCTTGCACTCCGCGCCAATTGGTACCGACACCGATTTCTCACGCGCTTCTCCGCTGCCTGGTTGCTTAGTGCTGCTAGTTGTTCTTGACAGAAAACTGAAACAGTTTCCTCGGCTGTTTCCTTTTCTCGTGGACGGCATTCCTTGATGCCTTTTTCCAAAGGCGGAGTTTCTGTAGACGGCGTGTCATCTGCATTGACACGTCTGATCCTTGTGTTTCTGCAAACGCCGCAAGCAGACGACAAGTAGACTTCGAGGCTCGAGCTGTGCGCTCACCTGAAATCTTGAGGACAGATGCGATAGGCTCAGCTCAGCGATCAATCAAATAGTAAATATGAAATCACCAGGATATGCACTAAAATTTCGATGCGGACGCCAAGAACGATACCGTGCAGCAATACCTAAAAAAAGCAGGGCGTACAAGAGGAAAACGTCGAGGAAAATTAGCCGGCGATACGGGCCCGGATTAATAACTGAATGCGCTAACCAGGTAGAGAACGACATAACTTGGAACTCAAGGACAACAAAACCAAGATGACAAGTGCGATGCATGAAAACGCCTTTTTATCAGGCATAGCCTTTGTGTTCATGATTGCACATATCCTCAATGCTTTGATGATGCGACATGCCTCTTTCAACCCACACCCGCGCTGATCTTGCTTGCAAGAAAGAGCCCTGTTGTTGTTGTTGTTCTTCACCTGCTCCCCGTATTATATCTTTGTTTTCTTCTCACATTCTCACAAATGGGAAGATAGGAGGGTACAGGAGTCGTTAGTTAGTACATTTTTATGCACTTTCATGCCTGATTTTTTTAGAGCGACCTTTCTGGCTGATATATAGATCCTGCCATACAAACTCTATCTGATAAACTGCAATGATTTTTACACAGTACATAATCAGTAGAAATTCTAATTGCACTGATGGTTTCGGTTATTGGGGTTGAATGGTTTAATGTCCCAAAGCAACTCAGGCTATGAGGGACGCTGTCGTGAAGGGCTCCGGAAATGTCGACCACCTGGGGTTATTTAACGTGCACAGACATCGCACAGTACACAGGCCTCCAGCATATCGCCTACATCGAAATTCGTCCACCGCGGCCAAGATCGAACCCGCGTCTTTCGGGTCAGCAGTCGAGTGCCATAACCACTGAGCCATCACCGCAGATCTGATTGCATTGAGAGGTAGTTAGCAAGTGCCGCCCTTCAGCCACTTGGCATAATTCTTTTTTAATTTATCAGGGGCACCAACAAACCTTTACATTATATCTGGCTGCATTGTTCCACAGTCTTCTTCGCGCTCCTTGAGTATGAATACTCACCAACACGCCACACTAGCACCTCTTCCGCTTTCAAACTGAGTGAACGCCTACCACCTAACGAGGACTCAGGCGACAGATTCTGCGGCACGCATGGCTTGTAGCTCGCGGCTACGTTGTTTTCCCTCGGTAACTGGGGGAAGTACGTTTGGATCTGGGGATCTCAGGATTTTTGTCTTTCGTCAAAAGGCGAAGCCCAACAAAAGACATCAAAGAAGGAAGAAAGCCGATACATGCACACTTTGTCGCGCAGCGCGCTTGCGACCAGTTTTCCGAGCGCACTGATCCTCTCTTGCAATGGCTGCATGTTTGCTGACTCTTACTTGCCTCTCCTGCGCAGACGCCGGAGCACTAACTACCTGTCGCCCACAGTAATGGTAGCTTAGCTTCGATGTTCGTATTTTATTCTGGCCTGTTACGCATGTCGAGCTAGGTCGTCGGAAACTATCTGCCTCCACCGAAAATTTCCGTCTTCCTGCAGGCCTTCAGCGCGTAAATGGCCCGCAATATCTGTGGCATGCGAATCAACAAGACGAGGTGTTTATTAGGCTATCGGCCAATTACTTCTGGTGTGTGACGTCATTACACCAAATGGTGCCTTCAACAAAGGTAGGTTTTGCTCGGGCAAAAATATATTTTGCTCCTGGTGGATTAAACTAGAGTTTCTAGTCAGAGCGTTGTGTGTCATTATCTTCCTTCGTCCAGTGTTTTGCGCTTGTTTACCTTTATTCAGAAAGATAAACGGGAAGAATAAAAGTCTTACGCATGCGCGTTGCGCCCACTGTGCAGCGCGTATCCCACCGCCTCATACCAAGTCGGACGACAGCCTTCTTTCGCGTCTTCCTCCTCTCTCCTGTGCGTGTAGCTATGGACATCACCGACCACGCAGTGATTCCGGCAGGCGGCGCACCAGCCGCTCGCACTGTGAAACAAAGGACGAAGAAAAGCAAATAACGCCCACCACCAGGTTTGATTTCAGCGCGTGGCCGTTGACTGGAAAGGAACAAAGCGGGCCGATATCCTTTTTGACAACAACAAGAACTGGTTGCCATCGAACGATGTGGACGGCGAGGCTCAACCGTATTCCATATTTCCTCAATGAAACGTCGGTCACCATCGAAGGGAAGGTTTACTCGTTCGACTGTTTCGACATCTGCTACCCGGACAGTGATGAAATCTCAGGCTACCTCATCGACGTGTACACCTTCGACCCCGTCTCGTACCGGTGGGATAGGATACAGACTCGGTCACTTCCCGAAGATGAGCCGATTAACATCATGGGCCGCAGCTTTGTAGCCTACGGCCACTGCGCCTACCTGTGGGGCGGATGGCACATCAGCCCAGTAATTAATGGTCTATGCCGCTTCGATACCCAAGCCATGACATGTAGCCTTTCGGGCGTCAGCGGCGAAATCCCGGAAGCGGACATCAACAAGTCGGCGTGTGTGCTGGGTCACCGGATGTACATATTTGGTGGCATGGACAGGGATTCATCGAACTTTGTAAATTTTCTGGACCTCGAAACCCTAGAGTGGCATCGGGTCCAGACCAGCGGAGAGGCCCCCCTCGGGCGCTACTGCCACACGGCGACCGCTATCGGAACTCGCATGTACGTTTGGGGTGGCAACCTGGAATTCTCACGACCCGACGACCCATATGACAATTCCTTATACTATCTGGAAACGACCACTGCGACATGGGTGCGCCCACAAGTGCAAGGCGTGGCCCCTGAGGGACGCGAGTGTCACTCTGCGTTCGTGTACTATAGAGAGCTGTATATCTTCGGTGGCTACAACGGAATGCTGAACACCTACTTTCCAGATATGCACAAGTATGACGTTGAAAAGTCGTGCTGGACTAAAGTGACGCCAGTTGGACCCGGCCCGAGTGCTAGGCGCTCGGCCGGCTGCTGTGTGCTTGGACAGAGGGTGTTGGTCTTCGGTGGATTCGGGCCTCCACCCAGCCTTGAGGAGGAAGAGCACCTCGAGGACATTTCTGAGGAAGAAGAGGAGCTGACGGACCTGCACGTGTTGCACTTAGCACCCACGCTGCAGAACTTGTGTATGCTTGCTGTCATCGATGCAGGTCTGGATATGGGCGAATTACCAGAACTGATTAGAAACGAGATCAACAGCATCAAATCAGGACAATCTTAATCGCCTGGCTGGTGTTGCGCGCCGACCTAACTGAGCACCTCGGACAGAGCTTCGATTGGCGGGGCGGTGGCTACTATGAAGACTTTAATGTCTGTGTGTTAGGCCGGCAGTAACAAGCCCAGCATTGATGATGTGTTGTCCACAATAGATCGTTTTGGCATCGTTTCTGGTGCTCACATGAATCGCTCCAAAAGTTCTGGCCTATGGTTTGGTTCATGGGGCACAACTCCGCCCCTTTACGCTGGAATGGAATGGTCTTGTGTGCCTCCTAAATATTTTGGTGTTACACTTCATGCCTTCAAGTCAAGTGTGCATTACTGGAGAGAGGGAGTTCCGGCCGTTCAGCGTTATGCTCAGACGTTTGTACCGCATCGGCTTTCAATTTTTCGTCTAGCGCAGGCTTGCAACACCTTTCTCGCAACAAGAATTTATTACGTACACCAGGTCCTTCTCTGCGCCAGACATTACATACAGCATTTCCATCGTATATTTGCGACGTTTAATTGGTCGTCAAAATTTGAGCCTATGCGGTGTGATAACCTTTTCGGGCCTCTTTGTGCAGGATGACTACGCCTAGAGCACCTCTATGTGAGACAATCGGTTGCCGGTTTCTTCTTTTTTCTTGATTGTTCCCATCCGATTATTGGAGCATTCTTGCAGGTTAACTTCATGAATCTACTTCGGAACTCAGTAGTTTCTTCCAATTTTACTGAACGCCCCCGTTTACTAGGCTTCATGCAGTAAGTTTATGCCTCCGTGCGTTTTTGACAGTTCGGTTTTCAAATGAGTACTTATACTCGTATTCTCTTACGTGCAAAAATCTGTACAGGGATTTCATATCGACGCTCCTCCCGCCCCCACTGTATCGTTCTGTCTACTTTGGGCTCATGGGTCATGATGTTTTAAAGCGAGTGCGTAAAATGCCAATTTCTCCTTGCACCAAAACATTTTTCTATAAATTACACACCGAAACTCTACCTGTCAACACGTGGATCGATATGAAAAACATTTTGGTGTCTTCTGTAAACTGTCGCTTGTGCAATGTGCCTCAAAACAATTGAACATTGTTTTATAGACTGCAAAGACGCGATTTTGTTTTGGGATATTTTGCAGAGCACGCTACAGAAAGATTTTCTTCTAAATTCCTACAGTGTGCGCTATCTTGTTGTTTCCTAACCTGACTCGAAACCCTATGATATGATTCTTCTGATTGGACTTCATAGCCTTTGGAAAACGCTCATGTAAGACCGCAACGGTGAACCTGTTGTTTCGCCCAGAATTCATTTTAGCTGAATGTTGCTGCAAGTAAAGGGCATTTACAAAGAACTGGACTTTTTACCGGATTGGTTTCCTCTACTGTTGCGCTGTATATCCTTACCGGCCTTTTAGTTCTAATATGTTTACTGTCATGTTTGTGCCACATAGCGCCTACCTAGGTTCCCTATAAATAGTTTTTTTGTGTGTGTGTATACACACACACAGATATGTATACATATCCTTTCTATACAAAACCATGTAAATAAATACCATGAAAGAGAAAAAAAAATGTGGTGGTGTGTAGTAGTGGTTAGAAGGTAGGGTGTCGAGGTTCGCCGGTTCGAATCCCCGCTTAGGCCGCTGCTTTTTGAATTTTTTCCCTTTTTTGTTCTTGCTTCACTTTTTTATTTAGCCTCTTATTTTTCAATCCCGATCCCCACATTTGGGTCGGGTTTTGCGACGGCCGGTAGGACATGATAGAGTCAAGACCAAATCATCAGAAAAGCATACATTAAGAACACACCAGAACCACGGTGGCCAATTCGTTTTTGAAAGCCATTGGAAATTCATTAGGAAAATCCCCATAAAGTGATTTGAAAGGCATTAGATCCTAATGTCAAAAGACACTAGACTTTCTAAAGAAAGTCATTACATGTTTTCTTAAGAGGATACCTTACTCCCTTTTGCGTTCCCATATACGCGGGGGATTACTGGCGTTCCGACGCATCGAGAAGCAGCGAGGTCCGAGCTCCGCTTTGGATGGCTATATCGGCGGAAATATTGCCAATTCACCCAAACTTTTGGCCGGACGAGGTCCGGGAACGTGCGGGGAACTCGGGAAGCCCACCCGCTTCGAGGTAGGACCACCTGTTCGTTTTCTGTGATTCTTAAAAAGTTCGGGCGCCCACGCCGGAACGCTTGGCCTCATCAGGCCTAGCCTCCAAGCGGCGCCTCCGCACCTCCGCCGGGACGACCGGAAGTGCCGTGACATCGTGGACTGGCAACCGGAAACCAGCCAGGGTTGCCAGACAGCGCCCGAAATAAGCCAAGAACAGGGAAAGGATGCCATTCCCGACCATCAGGAAGACACAGGCACCTGGTTTCGCCGCCAGGGGCGCAAATTCGTGGAGGAAAGGGCAAATATCCCGAAGCGGAAGAGAAGGGGCGTGCCAAGCCCTATAACAAAGAAGGAAGAGCCACTGCGGAGAGATCCGTTGGCAGAATTTGATCGAAGATCTCCGGAGAGATGCACCGCGTGGTCCTTCGCCCCAAAGACGGTGCAGATCAGCTGATGAAGAAGGCTGGACCCTTCCTGAGAAAGATTTTGGTGGAGGCGGCTGGCCTGACAGTCCTCCCGGAAGACAAGTTTTGGTTGGTTTATGGGGTTTAACGTCCCAAAGCGAGTAAGGCTATGAGAGACGCCGTTGTGGAGGGCTCCGGAAATTTCGACCACCTGGGGTTCTTTAACGTGCACTGACATCGCACAGTACACGGGCCTCTAGAATTTCTCCTCCAAATAAATTCAACCGCCACGGCCGGGATCGAAGGAAGACAAGTTTATCGCGAATGTCAAAAACCAGTCTGCACTCATCGTGACGCCGTCGCTGGAACGAGCTGAAAAAATACGAAAGGATTACAAGTCTCACAGTGGGACAGCAGGAAGTCGAAGCTACTGCTCATGCGGCCATGCCGGAAGGCGGAAAAGGGGTCATCTGCTACATCCCGCTCAGCCTGACAACACAACATATTCACGAGGGCCTCCAAGAAAACGAGGACATCCGAGGGGCAAGAAGATTAGGAAAGAAGTCAAAGACCGTCTTGATCCTGTTCGAGGGTCCCGAGGTCCCAAGGGAGGTGGGGTTCGGCGTAGCCTATCGCTGCAACCTGTATAGAAAGAAGTTTGATGTATGTTATGCCTGCGGAGAGCTCGGCCACCGCTCGGACGTTTGCCCTGACACCACCAACGTCCGATGCCAGGGATGCAGAGCCAGCCATCCTGAAGAGGGCCACACCTGTGAGCCCAAATGCTTGCTATGTGGAAAGAACCATGTGCTGGGAGACAACCGGTGTAAGAATCTCTACCGGACACCGCACATCATCAAAGTGCGTCAGGCGGAAAAGATCGCCAAAGATGCTGAGGAAAGGAACCAGAAGCAAGGGCAAGTCAGGGGCAGACCACAAGAAAAAGCAGGGCCCCACCAAAGTACGAGCGGAGATGAAGGCCGGTCCTCTAACCGCACATCTCGACCCAGAAGTGCCTCACAATCCAGAAGCAGGAGAAGAGAGGCGCCACCTCGATCCCAAAGGGAATCAGGACAAAACCCATGGGCGGAGAAGACCAAGTTCCCGGGGAAGAAGACACCGCCAGGCGAGGCGCTGGTAGCAGGTAGGTCGTTTAGCTTCGCGGGTGTGGTCTCCAACCCAAGTAAAACGCTAGAAGCGAGAGTAGACGAGAACGCAGCAGCCAAACGGCTACTAAATGAGAAAATAGATAAAATTTACGAGGCAATTCATGAACTTGCGCAGCAGTTTCAGCAGTTGAAAAAGCCGCAACCGGTACTCAGACCAGCCACCCCGATGGCAATCCGCAAAGCAGGTGAACTCAGCGACTCTGCTGTAAACATCTCTGAAGTGATGAGCGTAGACCAAGTTAGGCCTGCCAAACGAAAGCAGCATGAAACGATAACAGTTGAGAGCCAGATTAAAAGGATACTAGCAAAGGAAAATGAAAAAAATGGAGAAGTCATTCGAAGAGCTCAAATTGCACGGGGCCATCCTCGGCGCTAGACTAGAGAACCTCGAGTCGGTAGTGTGCAGACAACTCGAACAGCTGACGAGGCACATCCAAGTCATAGGCCAGGCCTGTAACGTTAACATCCAAATTGATGGCCAATAGCACGTCGAAAATATGGCAATGGAACTGCCGCCATCTTGCCAGGAAACGATCGCTGTTGCAACAGTACATCCTCAGCCAGGACTACCCGCCTTTAGCAATTGCAATGCAGGAGACGGGAGGGAACTGGAATATATCGGAATATAAGGGGTACGCTGCTAAGGATGGCAACGACACCAAGGTAGTAACGTATGTTAAAAGCAACATCGCGGTAATCCAACACGACATTGGAAACCAGGAGACGGAGACAATATGCGTAGAAATTTTAACTGGAAAAAAGAATAGGGGTAGCATATTCCTTCTAAATATTTACAGCCCACCAAAAAAGATGAAAGTAAAATTTGGCCCCATATTCAGAAGGAAAGTTAAACTCGCGGGGAGAAATCATAATGGGCGATTTCAACGCCCGGCACCAGGAATGGGGTTACGTAAGCAACAACGCCAAGGGTCAAGCCCTACTGGATGGTATAGTAGCAGCCAATTTCTACATAGCCAATGACATCTCCTGTCCCACGAGGACTGGTAACAGCGTTACAGCGGACACATTTCCCGACCTTACGCTATGTAGGAACGCTGGTATTGTGAAATGGCGGAACCGACAGGAAGATTTGGGTGGCGATCACTTTCTACTGGAGCTCGAGCTCAGCCGACAAGTCAGCGTGAAACCTACAACCTACTGGAAAGAGAAGCTTACGGATTGGTATAAATTCAGAGCTATCAGAGAAGAACAGGAGCATAGCGACATAAGCTGTATCCAGAACTGGACGGCAACGCTCCTTGAGCATGTAGAAAGAGCAACTGAGGAGGTTCAGGTAGATGACTCCCAAGATAGAATGGAACGCAGGCTCTTCAGCATGTACAGAAGGAAGGAACAGCTAAATAACCAGCTGAAACGCCAAAGTGGAACAGAAACCTAAGGAGGGAAATAGCTAGACACAATGTAGACTTAGAAAGGTATGCTCGACAGTTGGAATCTCAGAGATGGGATAATAGATGCGAGGAAATGGAGAAAAGCATGGGAAAATCCACTACATGGCATTTATTCAAATTTATTATAGATCCAAATAAATCTAAGACTGCTATGAGAACTGAGCAAATAAAAGCTATGCATAAGTTTAATGGCACAGATGAGCAACTTATTGACACGCTCAAGTCACTATATATTGCTCCCCATGGGGCCGCACAATATGACGACTATAAGGGATCACCAAATGAGGCGTTGGATGCCCCCATATTAAGACCCGAGGTCAGGATGGAACTACTGAAGCTAAAACGAAGGTCAGCCCCGAGGCTCGACAGAGTAGATAACAGAATGTTGAGAAATCTGGATGAAGAATCAATAAACGGCCTCACTAGGTATCTCAACCAAGTGTGGAAAGCAGGCGCTGTCCCCAAAGAGTGGAAGAAGGCCAAGATCACGCTTATACACAAGCAGGGCGCACCTGCGAGCTTGGAGAACCTCAGGCCGATCTCACTAACATCATGTGTAGGGAAACTGCTTGAGAAGGTCATCCTGACCAGACTGACCAAATACATGGAGGATAACGGCCTCTGGCCAGATGAAATGGTCGGATTTAGGCCTGGACTCACCACCCAAGATACAATGCTAAGACTCTATGGAGATATAGTAGATCAGCTGGACCTCGGCAACCTGAAGGCGATCTTAGGTATAGATCTTAAGAAAGCCTTTGACAATGTCAGCCATGACGCCATCCTTGATGGGCTAAATGAGATAGCTGTAGGAAAAAACACCTACAACTACATCCGATCGTTCCTAAGGGACAGTAGTGCTATCATTACCTTTCAGGTCATCATATCCGATGAGTTCCCCATGGGATGTGGAGGAACCCCACAAGGGGCTGTCCTCTCCCCATTTCTTTTTATTCTGGTAATGAGGGACCTTCCCCGCAAGCTTAGAGAGATAGAAGGCTTAAACATCAGCCTCTACGCAGATGATGTAAATGTCTGGCTAAACAAAGCAGGCGAATGAGAAATGAAACAAAAGCTACAGAAGGCAGCGGATATCATTAACGAGCATGCGAAATGCGTGGGTCTCAGTTGCTCTCCGCAAAAGTCGGAGCTATTTGTAGCAATGAGCAAGCGCAGTCAAAGGATACCGGCAATCGAGGTTACACTTGAAAATAGAACGATACCAAATGTCGAGGAAATAAAAATCCTAGGCATGTATATTAACAGAAAAGGGAAAAACAAAAGTACGCTGGACAAGCTCAAAGCGCAAGCTGAACTTGTCAGAGCCTTCAGAAAGGTATCTAGAAGGGTGGAAGGACTCTCTGAGTCCAGCAATCTAAGACTCACGCAGGTCTTCATCGTTAGCAGGATATGCTGCGCAACCTCATTCCTGAAAATAAACAAAACCGAACAAAAGGCATTAGACACAATCATCAGAAAATGTGTCAAACGAGCGCTAGGGCTGCCCATTTCCACGTCCAATGATATGCTGGAGAAAATGGGCCTGCATAACAATTGGAGAGAACTGACTGAAGCGGTTAGAACATCGCAAATTGAAAGGCTAACATCCACACCCGCAGGAAGGAAATACCTAGAGCTAGCGAAATGGGTAACCGTAGATAGCACAGTGAACACCAGAACAGATCTGGGAAGAGAAATAAGAGAGCATCTTATTATCGCTCCCACACCCAGAAACATACATCCCATACACGACAAAGGCAGAAGGAAAAGCAGGGTCGCACAGCTGGCTACTAAGCTAGGCAAGATGCCACTGGGAACCGTGGCCTACACTGACGCTGCGGTAGGCACGCTAGGAGACACCGTCTCCGTAGCCGTCGGGGACACAAGCAGAACGTTAGGTGTTATAACACACCTTGACTTAAAACCCCTTGTGGCGGAGGAGGTTGCAATAGCGATGGCTCTAATTCAGCCAGGTACCAAATACGTAGTAAGCGACTGCAAAGCCGCAATTAGAAATTACAGCAAGGGACGCATCCACGAAATGGCGGCTAAATATCTAAAAGACTTTATCCCAGCTCACAATATTCTAATCGTCTGGACCCCAGCCCACTCGGGTCTGGTTGGAAACGAGGCCGCCCACAGGCTCGCCCGCTCCTCTTTACCCCGGGGCCAATTGTACTTTGGCTAGTAATCATGCAACCAATTAAAGGTTTGAAATAAATAAATAAAACAGTCGGAAATTGGTCGAGTTCACGGGAATCGAACCCCGGTCTCCGGAGTGGTAGACGAGCATGCTAACCACTCCGCCATGCCAGCTCAATGATTCGGTATGAACAAAGGCGCGTCTAGTGAATACGGTGTCTTTGTTCACTCCCATCTTCCTCTCTTCCCGTTACGGCGAGGTTCAGGTGTCCACCGAGGTATGCGAGACAGATGCATTTCCTTTCCTCAAAGCGAATTTACCGACGAGAAAGGCGTACAACCGAACCCGCGATGGCCTTCTATGGACTCCCTGGCAGCGTTGCAAGACGTTGTCGCGCTTCCCTCTTAGAGGTGAAGCCTAACATCTTAACACATCACTGACACAAGTAGCAACACCCCACTTAAGGCTTTCGCCTCACCGCACTTTAGGTCAACAAAGTGCCCCCCTGTATTATGGAGATGCCCCAGTGCCCCAGGATACGGCAGAATTAATAATGCAGAGAAATGGGAGACCATGCTCAGAAGTGCCTACCTTAGCATACAACGATACGCTACCCGCCTGGCAGCAGAGGCTGCACGACTATATCGTTGCTATTCTTCCAACTGCGATGCTGCCCCTCCCCGGACGCCTGCGTGCGGACCCGGAGGGGCACGGGTCTTCTTCTGGCGGAAATAAAGTTTCATCTCGCGCAAAACGAATCGGAAGTTGCGCACCCGCAAGACCTACCGTCATTGGCTAGTCTCGCACGCCATCTCCGGGCGATGGGCGAAATTCTCTGCAAACCCAGGAACTGGGCAACGCGATGAGCGACAGTGGTTCGGCGGCCCTCAGCACATCGCGCGATGCCATCGCGCGGCGTGTCGCCCCGAATTGTCGACTGAGCTCCATGTACGCGAAAAAGTAAGCGACGCGACGAGGCGGCGTGGCGACGACGGCTGGCTGCCGCTCCGTCGCCCACCGGCCAAGCTCCATGCGTTGCGACAACGCGAACACGAAATGGAGACGACGATCAGTGTTGCTGGCATAATACACCGCAAAGCTGTTTGCGCCTATAACAAGACTCACATTATTTGCAAGGATTAAAATTTTGGGCAGAAAAATGCCAAATAAAATGTGTTACAGCTTTGTTGCATGTCATTGTCATGGGCGCCGCCATGTTGCCTGAACGTGAAACGACGCATACTTGCTAAGCCTAGCAACACTGTAAACACAGAAGCACTCTGAATATCTGGGGTGTTTGTGCCGTTGCATAGTATATCCTCACGGTCAGTGAAATGCAATATTCGATGTGCAGGGTCTCCCCGCTTGCCACAGGCGCCGAGTTTTCAATCTGCCGGAAGGGCGGGGGGGGGGGGGGGGGGAGGCTGGAGCCTACTCAGTATCTTTTCTCCTTTTCCTTCGTTTCTCTCTCTATCACCCCTCTCTCCCTTAGCGCATGCTCTTTCGCAAGATGTATATACAGGTGGAGAGGCCATGCCGGGCGTTTAACCTAAGATGATATGAAAATATTAAAAATAGGCTTTTGAGTTAGAAATTGGTTTTTGAAAACTGAAAATTTGTTTTTGAGGAAAGGAAATCGCAGCAAGTACCTCACATCTCAGTGAACACCCGAACTGCGCCCTAAGGGAAGGGAGGAAGGTGGGAGTGAAAGAAGAAAGAGAGAAAGAGAGGCCGTAGTGGAGGGCTCCGGAATAATTTCGACCACCTGGGGATCTTTAACACGCACTGGCATTGCACAGCACACGCGCGCCTTTACGTATCACCTCCATCGAAACGCGGCCGCCGCGGTCGGGTTCGAGACCTTGCCGACGAACGCGCAATATACGTAGATGCTGCACGGCAAAGTGCAAACACATACGTGGCTTGTGCAACCACGCCACAGTCTACTCTCGTCACCGCCGCCACAGTACTAGCTCACTCTCCGACAGCGGCAGAAGAAACCGCCATCGCGCTGGCCATCGCTGACCCACGTACGCGCACAGTCCTCAGCGACTCCAAAAGAGCGATACAAAATTACTCGGCAGGTTTTATCTGCCACCCCGCTGCACGCATCCTTCGCAGGGGGTGGTGGTGAAAACATTTATTAATCATAGAGAGAGGTGTTGGGGGTCGTGACCTGAAGGGTCACGCCCTTACAACCACTAGGTGGGATGCCTAGTCAGGCACACCATTGGCGTTTGCCGCAGTCCGGGCGCGCTGGGTTAAGGCCCTTTGGGCCTCGAGGGTGCAGCAACCGGACAGGCCGAGACGGCGTGACCACTCGCTGTCTACATTTCCGTGAGATCAAAAAGTTCTGGCTTCACTTTGCGCACTTTAAGCCGCCAGTTCTCGGAAGGTCCATGCGCAGAGCATTTTATGCGAAGCATACTAAAATAACCCAACCCAGCTCCTCGAGCGCGGCGGTGTCGTTACCATTGACCTTTCGTGACCTCCATGTCATACCACGTGATGCTTGACGTCACAGCAGATGAAAAACAGGGGCCCAACTCGCGCCGTCGCGCGAGGCGTCGTGACCAAGGATGACCACGTGGTGCGTGACGTCACAGCAGGTGAGAAACGGGGGCCCAGCTCGCGCCGTCGCGCGAGGCGTCGCGACCAAGGAGGACCACGTGATGCGTGACGTAACGACATAGGAGAAATTGGTCCCCATCTCGCGCCGTCGCGCGAGGCGTCGCGACCAATGTGTTTCCTGCTTCTGCCGCTAGGTGCGCTGTAGTGAACACGTGATGCTGGAGCGGCGGTATACAAGCGTGTGCGCCTGCCTCAGCTAGGCGACATCGCTTCGGCGAGCGCGGCTTCGGCCGCTTATAACGGAGGCCGAGGAAATTGCCGTCGCGCTGGCGGTAGCAGAAGGCTATAGGAAAAGCCGATCCCTAAACACCTTAACAGACTCGAAAGACACGTGTAAAAACTATACGAAGGGCAGAATTAGCGGCATGGCCCTCAGGATAATCAGTGGGGCAGCAGCCTCTGCTGAGAAGACACCCATACAACACATAATCTGGGTCCCAGGCCACGCAGGCGTAGCGGGGAACGAAAGAGCAGAAAGCCTAGCTCGAGGGCTTACATACCGAGCAGGCATGTCAGATGTTCTGGAGCTTCAGCTACTAGCATGCGAAGGGGGATACACAGAGACATTACAACTATACAGGGGGACTAGATTCAAGTACCCACCACCACACAAAGCCCTCACGAGGGAGGAAGCAGTCGGCTGGCGTAGGCTACAAACAAACTCCTTCCCCAACTTGTACATCTATAACAAGATGTCACCAACACAATACAGAGCACACTGCCCCTGGTGCGGCGACACACCCACACTATACCACATCACATGGGAGTGCGAACGAAATAAAGCATTCCACCAACACGAATTCCCGAGTGCGGAGCAATGGGAGAGCCAGCTCACCAGCAGCGAGCTCGCGGCCCAAAGGGCCTTAGTGCGGCACGCTACTGATGCAGCGCGACTCAGTGGAGCCCTGGACTAGGGGCCCAACCTTGCTGAAGAGAAGCCTCAAGTCGCCGGCGCCACGAAAGACGACGGAGGCTTCGAATCCGCGAATCTCTTAAAAGATCTCAATAAAAGTTTTCTACTACTACTACTACTTCAGTAGCGTCCGCTCCGGCGGACGCAGTTGTTGCTGCGACGCGCGTCTTTTCTTGCCTTTTTCTCTTTCCTCTGATCTCTTACCTCTCCTCTATCTGCACGTTGGCAGCGGTGGTGGCTTGGCTAGAGCCAGTAGCAGGCCCGTGCAATTTCCTTTTCATCCTTCTCTCAGTCACAACAACAACAACTCAGCTAGGCGTACACGGGATAGAGATGCCTTCTGGAGACAGGGCTGCTCGTTGGAATGAGAAGCAAAAGTTGCGGCGTGCTACAGAGACTGATGAAGAACGTCTAGCCAAGCGGCGTGCTCGATATGCAACTCGGCGACAATATGCTTCGCATCTGACTAGGCTTAACCTAAGCTAAGCCTCAGCCATTTTTTCAGCAGCTTGTGGAACGAAACCGAAAGTCGTGATCCTGGCGTCCTTGGTATCTTTCAAGAGAGACGGCGTTGTCATCACGCGTGATAAAAACACTTTGGGAACATAAAAAAAATTCAGGGGCACTTTGACTGTCTAAAGTGCGTAGAGGCGAAAGCGTTTTCCGCGCCGCTTTCGCTCTTCTTTGGCACTGGTGGCGTCACATATAATTGAGTACTAATTACTAAGTGTTGACAGATCACTAATTAATGATTAATTACTGATTAATGCCTGAACACTAATTAACTGCTAATTAATGACGCTTAAGCTTCGCCTTTAGGAGTGGAACGCGACAGCGTGTTGTAGCGCTGCCAGGCAGTCCACGGAACGCCACCACCCGTTCGGCGCGATGCCCTTGCCTTTTGAACGCAACGCTTTTTGAGGAAAGGAAATGGCGCAGTAATTCTCTGTCATCTCGGTGGACACCTGAACCGCAGCGTAGAGGAAGGGAGGAAGTGGGAGTGAAAGACAAAGAGGGCCCGTAATGAAGAAAATGAAAATTGTATTTGTGGAAAAGAAATTACTCAGTGACTGTCTCACATATCGCGGTGGACACCCGTCGAAATTCAGGAGAACACTTTTTTCACCTAAAGTGCGGTCACTGATGTGTGGTTAAGATGTTAAGCTTCACCTTTGAGAGTGGAACGTGACAGCGTCTTGCAACGCTGCCAAGGAGTCCATAGAACACCATCGCCCATTCGGTTCTACGCCTCGCTCGGCAAATTGGTTTTTGAGGAAAGGAAATGTACCTAAACTTCGCCGGCAGGGAAGGGAGGAGGATGGCAGTGAGCGAAGACACCGTATTCATTAGACGCGCCTTTGTTCATTCCAAACCATCGAGCTGGCATGGCGGAGTAGATAGCATGCTCGTCACGCACTCCGAAGACCGGGGTTCGATTCCCGAGCTCGACCAATTTCCTACTCAGTTTTATTTATATGGCCTGACTAGGAAAGTAAAGTTTGCTAATTGGGTAATTCAGCAATTAACTAAACTCAGTCCCACTTACTTGGAGCATCTGTATACGATTCCTTCAATTGGTTGCATGGTTACTAGCCCCGTTTGAAATTCGCGCACTGTGACGTCGCGACCGTTTCGACCAATTGAAAAGCGTGACATTTCTGTCGACAACTTCTGCTTGCAGCGATGAGACATTAAAGGCTTCCGCCTTAAAAATTACACGATCAGCGTCGACATTGAAGAAATAAAGTTGTTCTCCCAATTACCCCCAATGTCTGCAGCCCTTTCCAGTACGCCTCCGCCGTGCACATTTGTATACGCAGTAGAGGTCAAAGGCTGTGGTGTGCGGGGACCATCGGCTGCTGGGGTTCCGAGCTAGAGATGGCCTCCCGGCCCAGTTCGACTGTGGAGGCGGGAACCAGGCACTGGTCTGGTTTCTAAGGGGGTAAAAAGAAAGTACAGAAAGCACATGTCAGCACGCCCGAAGAGGGTGCAGGAGGCACTCACAGAGAGAAAAAGCGTAATTAATTTCACCAATTCCGTAGCCTGGCCGACTACAACTCTAGCGCTACCTTGAGGTGCAGGTAGAGACTTCCGCATCTAAGCGCACTGTGCACAATAAGACGTCTATTGAAATCACTGAAAAAACATTGACAGACAATTACGGTAGTGGGTAATGCGAAATTTGAGCACAGCTGTTCACACGGACGCCACCCTCCGGGCTCTTACCCGTGACACCCACCTTCCAGGTGGCGTTTCGCTCTGCTGCTTAGACAACCAGCTACGCCGACAATGCCGAAGACTACGCCGACGCCGACTACGACGCGGAGCGCAGGATCGGGCGTTTAATGAGCTGCGCTCTAAAAGGATGAGAAGACTCGACCGGTGCGTCGCCCTTATAAAAATGGTCTATAGACAGTCTGGAGACATCTTATAGACTATATTGCCTTCCTATAGATATTTTTTTTGTGCATTCGTATAGATTGTCTATAAACAAAGTATACTAAAAGTACATGGCCATAAATCTACAGATTGTCTTTAGACTGTCTGTAACAGTTGCATTGCTTATACACTTCTTTAGGATTTGTCTATAGAGAGTCTATGGACGTTCTAGACAGAAGTCTATGGACAGTCTTTAAACTGTATAAAAGATTTTTGTAAAGGCGTGCCGGCCGAAATGAAGTCAGTGAGGTGCACAACGCACGGCCTTGTTCCAGATGGCCTCCAGCACCGCCCACAGAGGAACCTGCAGGGCTGCGACGATGACGAGGCTCCAGCCGACGTAGCACACGTGCACCGGGAAATGGATGGGGCCCAGGCGGAGGGAGCTGCAGCCGGACACCAGGCTCGTGGCCATGCTCACCTGCGGAGGATCGAGGAGCTCTCTGAAGAGGTCTGACCAACCGAAAAAGCGCGAAGCACTCACGGCCAGGGCGGCGGGAACGAGGATGCACCATGCCGCCTCCAGCCTGATGGCCGACAGCTCGCCGTGCATCAGCATCACGTCCAGCTTGAAAAAAGCCTACGAACATTGACTCTATTCATCCTCAAGACAGACTGAATGTATTTGTTTCGATTATTTCAACATATTCGCGAAAACAGACTATACACCACCACTCTTAAGTATTCTTCCACATCGTACCAGTTGGACGTACACGAATGTTCGTGCCTAATTTCGGCCTATTTACGATAAACACACATTAAGATACAGGGTACCTAAATCGTATAATAATTTATATTCATATAATTATTTCGATTATTCCGCAAGGAGATTCAATTAGAACACTAAAAATATCTAGAAGTATCAATATTCAACTTCCAGTCATTGCACCTGTGATTTCCTCACATATGCTGTGCGAGTTCGACGAATTTTCCAGCTTTATTTATTTGGTGACTGCGTATTGCGATTACATCGTGATTGTGTTGTAGGTTATGCGAACTCTATGCAGAAAAGCTAGTGTTGTATAACGTCTTGGTGCTTTGGTTCAGCAGTATGTTTTCATCTAGATAAACGTCCCCCCTTTTACTCAATTGTATTTTGACTGAACCGATATGTAGAAGGGCCATTTTTTACAACTGTCCTGAGGATTTTAGACTGGAGGTGAGGGCTCCTTGAAACAAGCCAAACTCTTCCCTCAGCTACCCCTTATAATGAAAGAAAAAATTAAAAATTAAAATTAGAGTTTTGTTCGTATTTCGTATGAGTATAAAAAATATTGGCATACTTTTCTTACCAACAAACAAAGGTGCCACTGTATTCGCGGACACTTGTTGAAATCCCGCGTTCACCGGTGTACGTGCAGGATTTGATAGAATATCATATCAACTCGACACAGCGGAATATGAGACTTTAATAATTTTATTTTATTACTTATTTCTGAATTCTTAAAGGAAGCATACTGTCCAGGTGGAAGAAAATAAAAAAATAAGAAGCAAAGAACGCTCGAAAGTGTTGTCGTCAGTGCACCCGACTTTAAAAGCAGGTAGGCGGCTGTATTGTTCTATTGCGTAAGAGAAACAACAGTTGAAATTGTTTAGATTTCCAAAATATTGTTACGTGGCGGCCAGCCGAAGAATGAGACGTGGTGAACCATGAACACGAGATGATTTAATGGCCGCTGGCCTAGCGCGAGCGCTCAGTCCCGCGCCACAGCCAGCTTCGTCTACATCACATTACCCGGGGCCTCTGAGCGATCGTCCCGATCGGTGACGAACAGACGGCGAAATGGCGATGGTCTTGAGTGGGGGGTTGAACAGTATGTAGAAGATGGTGCAGTGCTGGCCGCCACGATGGGAAAGATGAGAGAATGAGTCCCGGTCCATGAAGCTTCCGGGCCGCAGGTCGCCAGGAGCCGACCGCCATGGCCCTAAGACGCGCCGAACGGCCGGGGCAGGGGAACGGTGTCTTCATGTGTGTGCAGCGTCTTGGGTCGGTGGCGTCGGCAGGTCGCGTCGGTCAAGGGTCGCTTCCAGTTCGTCGTGTCGGGTGGTCAGGGCGGAGGACGGGGCGGGGGAGCAACGGCGAGGTCGGTTCAGGTCGGAGAGGCTGGGGCAAACCGGTCTACACAGGCCAAGGACTCACGGCTGACGACCACGGCTGACACAGGACGCCGAAGCTCCCGGACCAGGATGCCGATGATTACCCCGCACCTCCACCAAATGTTACGTGGCGGCCAGCCGAAGGATGAGACGTGGTGAACCATGAACAAGAGATGATTTAATGGCCGTTGGCCTAGCGCGAGCGCTCCGTCCCGCGCCACTGCCAGCTTCGTCTTCATCACAATATTGCCGCTTTACATTCGTATAGTTTAGGTTTCATGAGCGGTGAGGTGTAGACTATCAGAATGATTCAAATGGGAACCCTGCTTTGATGGGGTATACATGTGCAAGATCTTTAACCTTGCGATATTAAGGCACGAGTGGAGCGGCTGCAGCTTCGGCTGTGACAGCATTGTTCGCGGTTTGTTTCACATGGTAGGATCGCACACTTCAGAGGCGCATTATAGGGCTGGTTGAAAAAGCTTCATGGCTCCAGATTCATGCTAGAAGGATAAGTTTTTAATTTCTTCTGGAAATAGCATAATTTTATTAATGATTTCGTGCATGTATATTAGAATGAGCAAGACATTTATAATTACGAGAAATTGCTAGCCCACTGTATTTATTGGGCGTAAATGGTTTTATGCGCTCCTCACCATTCTTATAAACATGACGTAACCAATGCTTTTTTTGTAGAAAGCTATTTGCATCATCTTTGAAAGGTAATTTTCCTCGACCTTTGTTCGCGCCGCTACGGGACTTTACAAACACTGGTAATGTATAATCGCTGGTTAGAAGCTTTATATTGTGACAGAGTTAAACAACACAGTCGTGGGTGAAAAATTTCAGGGTAACACATGTTCAGCAATATCCTTGACATAAATCAGAAGCAGCAGCGGGCCCCGCCGGGTGACCCAGTGGCTTTGTCGTTCACCTTCTGATCTGAAGGTCGTAGGTTCACTCCCGGCCATGGTGGATGTAATCCAATGCTGGTGAAATACCAAAACGCCCGCGTGCACCCAAACTCTCCAAATACAGAGCCCTCCACTACGGCGTCCCTCATAGCCCATGTGTGGCTTCGGGGTGTTCAACCCCAAAATATACAGTTTACAGCAGCAGCCTCAGCACTGATCCGTACAGTCCTGATCCCCTACAGTCCTGATCCCTAAACTTCAAGCTACAGTACACTGGAAAGAACGTGCTAATTATCATACCAAATTCCTTCACATTTTTCAACTGTCTGCAATTTTGCAGGCATGCCAGCAACCAGCAGATAAGCCTGTCTAAAGTCCCAATTTCTTTCATTTCAAAATAAAGAATTAGTGTGGTCCGAAATGGGAAGCCTGTTATAAACCCAAGAAATGAGCATCCACATGCTCGCGGTTACCAACGGCCAGCAAAAAGCCATAGGGTACGGCTAACAGCTGTGCTGTTGTCGATAGGTTTTTGCGGAAACCGCTTTGAAATCTTACCAAGTTGACTCGTTCAAGGTGGTTGGATACATGACGCGCTATTACGGGCTCGAGCAACTTGCAACACGCACATAATAGCGAAATAGGTGAGTAGTTAGCAGCATGTGATGTTTCGGGAGATTTGGACACAAGAACATATATATTTTAGGCGATAACAATTCACTAGGTAGGTGCCTGTGCTCGAAAAAGGCGTTGCAAATGAGTGAACGCAATGGGATATTATCTAAGATTACCGACGAAAGAAAGCGTCAGGAGTGCCATCAGCTGCTTTGGGCTCCGACTCGTGCTAATCTGAAATAGTTCCGAAATTATATAAAAAAAATATGACGTATACAGACAAGGTCCTCAAAGAAAATTGACTGTACCGGCACCTTCGCAGTATAACATTATAACACATGAGGAAATAATGACCGCTAATTGTTTACAGTTCATTGCACAGAGGAAGATACGAGGAAAACAAAGCGGAAGTGTAGTTGGAATTAACTATAACAGTAATACGAACACTAAGCAAAATAGAAACGAATAAACATCCCTTTTGCAATGGGAAAACTAACTTATAATAAAGCACATTCTCCGCATAATAAAGTAGGAGTGTCATTTCTTGTTCATCTCCCACTCACTCGAAAGGAATTATAGGATGAACGGCTATACCAGCTCGTAGTTTGGAGTGCGGTTAAAATCCATGAAATCCATACGCACAGCCGAAATTCGAACGCTAGCATCCATGGTAACACCGCAGTCGTGCAGTCGTTGCTCAAACATCTTCATCAGCTTTGTCTCCAGCAGGTAGGAGCCCCACTTGAACACGAAGGACGGTGGGATCAACGTGCGGGCCTCTTGTCCGTTGCGCACGGCGTCCACAGGGCGGTCGCCCACGTCGGATGTTTCGTTGTAACACAGAGCAGCGTGCTCCCACTTCAGATCTTCCAGCATTTCGATTTCGGGCAGCCAGTTGCTAGGACTTCTCCTGGAAAACACCGAGTCGATGCGTTGCGGGAATTTCGGTACGAGTTGCCGAATCATCTCGTCCATCCGCGGAGTGGTGCAAAACATTCCCAGCGTGATGTGGGACTTGTAGTCGGCGTTCCCCGTAAAAGCGATACGCAGCGTCCATCCTTCGCCCACCAGCTGCAGTCCTTGCTCGTCCCTTTCGATGGTGGCTTTAAATCCACGATCCCTTATCACAGAGGCAACCTGGGAGAACCATTTTGTTACGTTCTGTTTGTCGACCACCTTCCGCATCTCTTTCAGTATCTCGCCGGTCTCCTCGTAATTCACCTCGATGCCCACGTGTGACGGGTAGCCGTGCCCAAGCAAGATCCACGGATTCTCAGGCACTTTCATCACCACCGTTCCCTGGCGAAAGGCAGCGTTCGCTTCCTTGAGGACTCCGCCAAGAGTATCCGTAAGTTCCTCCCGTAATGAATACAGCAGCGTGTTCGGCAGCGAAGCGGGATTGTACTTAGCCTTGTCGAAGTAAATCACCGAATGGAAAACTGTGACGTGCATGGCGCTGTCCTTTGTTTTCAGGACCATGATTCCAGGTGCAATGGCGTCTCGAATGCGGTGCACGAATTGGTCGTCTGCTAACTTGAATATGATGCCGAACCCGGGCCGAGTGTTGGTCACGTCGGTGGCGCCCGCAATGCTCCGGGAGCACCAGGGCTGAGAGGTCCTCAAATGGATAACAGCTTTGCTTCCGAGTACTTCTTGCTGAGAACTTGAAGCGCGGACCATTGCGTTTTTTTTTTTGCCAGCAGCTAGAGTCTCACACAGAGAAGAGTGAACACAAAACAACAAACGACGCGTAACGATGAACAGGTAGAGAATCCTTGCATGTGCAGTGGTGAACAGGGAACAAAGTGACCCCAGGTGATCGCTGATCTGCACTGTGAGTACTGGAGCTGCGCTCACAATGATATGCAAAGAAAGACGTGTCCTCGGCAAAAATACGTAGCGGAGAAAGCATGCGCCTTATATACCCGGTACCCGCAGTGGCATTCCGAAACTTCCCACGGCTACGTTGAGGGTGGAGGCTGACGTCGTACCAGGACGCCCTCTCCCACTGGGAGAGGAAACAACGCTCACGTGACATGCGGAGGAGGAGATACCAGCTAACCTGAAGGAAATGGAATTGAAATTCACGGCAATGGAAAATCCCGTGTCTTTCATCAGCGAGTTCGCGAATGCTCAACACCTTCTCCCCACTTCCTTTGGCGCGAAGCGACATCGATATGGGTCATCACAATTCAACAAAGGACACGTCATGAGGAAAAATTGGCTGTATAAACAGCCCGTACCCACAACGAAACTTAAATTACCTTTCTTCTATAAGCACGGAGCATGACACAACCCGGACATATTTCGTGAACTGGCGGCAGATTTCCATGGTTGTTAATGAGCGCATGCGCTGATGTCGGTAAAATCAGGAGCTAGAAATAGATCCGTGATGCACTGTTAATTTCCTTTGCAAACCCACGTCCGTATATTCTGGCTGGCGGATACCGAATGCTCGGCAAGCAGCTTCCAAGGTGCACTCCGATTTTTCATAGTTTTGATGTTCCGACGTGCTCTTCTAAGGATCCCTGACTAGGTGATATACGCAAGTGTGCAGTAAGCCCAAAGGCTACCGACACTGCCCAGGAGGCCCTTGAAGTGCTTCAATGCGCTCCTAAAAACTGCGTCCCCATCAGCCAGTTGGGCCGCGATAAAAGCGACATCAACTTTGAACGGTTAGAGGCGCGTGTGTGGCTGA
Source organism: Amblyomma mixtum (assembly GCF_055824585.1). Taxonomy (NCBI): domain Eukaryota; kingdom Metazoa; phylum Arthropoda; class Arachnida; order Ixodida; family Ixodidae; genus Amblyomma; species Amblyomma mixtum. The sequence continues at coordinate 16,574,313 of NC_143018.1, forward strand.
TAACATTCCTTGCCTATGTCCACTCGACCTATCTCCGTTAGCCACTTGTGACCAGGGGTTTCCCCGGGAATCGAAACTAAGGAGATTTTTATTTGTTAGGTTTGTTTGTCCGGTAGGACTAGCGACGTTCATAAGTTCAACGCGCATCACAAAGATGACGAAAATTACCCGTCTTGTGTACAAGAAAAATTTGTTACGAATTATAGGGGTGCCTAACGGTGACGCCGACGCCGAACATTTTTTCCGGCATAGGGGTACTAACCCCAGAAGCACATGTAATCGGACCCAATATTGCAAGTGGATGCTTTTACTCCGGTCCTTTGTAGGACCAGCCAATACAATACAATGCAATGCAATACAATGCAATACAATACATTCCCAATATTGGGCCGACTACCTGTGCTGCGTGGGAAGGCTCTCGCGTTAAAATCATGTTGTGCAATACGTTGACAAAAGCTTGCATGGTGGAGTAGATAATTTAGCGTTCGATTATTCACAACTTTTTTCTTTACGTTGAACTGCAAGAAAGCAGTAGTCGCGGGTAAGAATTAGAACCTGAAATACACCCAGTAGCCAGTGTTGTTTGTGTGACAAAGAAGCATAAACGAGAGGAGCGTTCGCCAGAGAAAAAAAAAAAACATATTTTCGGCGTAAGCCGATGTTTCGCAACACCAGCGCCCTCAGCGGCTTCGTCAAATGAGCTTCTTTCCCTTAGTTACAGCATGAGCCTACGACTAGCTTGCGTCGACGTGTTGGCTGAACACGTTGCATATAGGGTGGTCTGCTGACGGATTTAACGTCCCGGAGCGACTCACGGCACCGTAGTGGAGGCTTTGGATAAATTTAGAACAGCTGGGATTATTCCGACATTGTGCAATACAAAGCGCTTTTGTATTTCACCGCCATCGAAATATGGCCGCCACGGCCACCACCGAACCCGCGACCAGTCAGCAGCAGAACGCCAAACCCATTCGGCCACCACGCCGCGTGACTTCTCACTCGTTCCGTGAGTTTATTTACCTGGTTCTCCATAGCTGGCAGCTGGCTACTTATCCCAGAACGTTTCCCAGAGGAACCTCTTCGTTTATTTCAAACCAGTGGTGACGTCGACGCTGATGTGACTAACTCTTCCCTGCTGCAATAGAAGATGGAATGCCCTGACTTCCCGGCTGAATTGTGGAATGCCAATGATGTTTGGAGGACGTTGTCGCCACAATGCGGTCATTCAACTGCACGAAGAAGGCGCACACTTTTTCCGAAATGTCGCAGAACACAAGACAAGGCACGGATGTAGCGAAGGCCATGGTTTTGATTGTTGCAATAAGCATCGTAAACGTACCCAAAATCAAAGTTTAGAGACTGCAAAGCCAGAATCGACTCGGCTAGATTCCCACAGAGACGCCTCACACGCTGAAATGATCAAAACCGAAAAATAAAAGATCTATACGTGACCGCCTCTAAGGCTGTGCAGCAGTCGACGTATGAACGTCACGGTGAAAATGGGAAATGTGAATATCACCGCATGTCTCATACGCTTTGACGAATAGAGTTCAAAGGAAAATCAGGTGCTTGAAACAAATCGACGTTTAAACATGATAAATTTAACTAACATGATGGCGACGCAGCTGTGCGTCATAAAACAGGTTAGATGCGTTAATTAGTAGCAGCTAACTGAAATCTAGCTGTGTATGGAGTTTTTGTTTACAAGTGTTATGAGTTTGGTTGAGAATAGAAAGTTGTAGCGGGTACTCAGTGCATGTAAAAGAATATACCGCATGTGACGCATGAAACATGCTTTCGGAGAGCCGGAGCTCCTATAGCAACAGTACCAAAGGAAAATAAAATTTTTGGACATCTGATGATGGGCAGTATATGCAATGACCACCGCTACATGTAAACATTGTATATAAATATAATTTCTAGACTGCAATGAATTACAATGCCATTTAACTCATCTCACTCTCTTTATAAAGTTCGCCGCCACCGCCACCATCACCGTGAAAGAACTGTAGGTTTAGCTCAGAATGAACTGACTAATATCTTGAAACAGTAAGCAGCCCTAAAAATGAGAGCGACGAAGAAACCAGACGACAGTACCAGCGCATACTGCCAACTGGTTTACTAGAGCAAGCAAGACAAAATTTCATCAAGGTAGAAACATCACTTGAGCAAACGCGGCCAGGTTAAAACCAGAGCAGCATCCAGCCACAGCATGAAAACTGGTACGGCCAATGGAAACCAGGTGGCACACGCGCGCACATGCCAGAGACACGCAAGGAGCTGAGGAGTTGAGAACAATGAATTGACGCTGTACCTCCCCTACGCCTACCTACGACCCCAGCAGGAGTGCGACCCCAGCAGTATGACCCCAGCAGGAGTGCCTTCCATTGCTTCAGCGCGGCATTGACGTCGTCTCCTCGATAGACCCGCTGTCTCGCGATTCCGGACGGCTGGTTGTGGAAACGGGGCACGGGATGCCGCGACATGCTGTCATGTAGTGCGTCACGAAGCCCGTATGCTGGACAGTGGCGCCACAGCGGTGGCACTCAACTGCGTGGAAGGTGCACTCAAGCTCGTAGTGCCGGAGGACACTTGGCATGGAGCCCGTGAAGCGGCAGCCATGGACTTGGTTCCAGCAGTAAACCTCGAAAAGAATAGAAAAGGCGAGGTTTAAATACAGCCCTCAGCACTGCAATTAAAGGTGGTTTCTAGTTGAAGCCACCAGAGACGAAGAAGACCAGCACACTGCAGAAGGAGATAATCGCAGAAAGACCAGTGTATCAGAGGTGTTAATGTGAAAGGAAAGAACGGATTTCAAAACACCACATGCATTCCGAATCATAAACCCGCCACTTACATTCTATGTACTCTTTATAACAGATTGTTTTTTATGTAATTTCTATTTACTTCGAACACGACATGAAGACCTACAGAAGTATTCGGTAATCATTGCGCAATGACATTATCGGGCTTTTTTACAAGCGCCTAAGGTGCCGTGATGTATCAGCGAATGACATACGCAAGTCACAACAGCGCGGCTTTATGTAGGTGAGGGAATGCGATATTGTGAATTGATTTGCTTCAAGTACACCTCCAGAACTCCGGGCAGGAGCCAACGTACGGATTACCCCTTGCAGAGGGTTACGCTGCTGTGACTGTAGTTCATGTTTTTAATCATCGTAATTCTGGATTTGTCAACTTCCTCGGCATACACGCAGGTACCACCAAATCTGGCGACGTTGCCGATTCGCAGCCATATTTCTGAGCTTCAACCTCCGATAGATCATGACACGATTTTTTTCAGCAACGGTTGCTGAAGGTTGTGTTACTTGATGATAAACCACGCAACATTATTCCTGCGAGAAACGTAAGCTGTGACTGTGCCCAAGATAGGTGAGCATCAAAGAACAAGGTAAACCACTTTACGAAGGCAGACCTTGTTCACGTTGCGCTCAACCTAGAGCGCAATGTGAACATGAAAAACCATTTTTCTAGAACTGAACTTCAACTCACGTTCTTGTGCGAGTGTTTGGTAATTTGATTTCCCATTGTTTCATTTTGTGGGAGCGGAAATGTGGCCTTCCGCTGCACCTCACTAAGTATCACTATTTCTGAGTTATTTACTGGGAAAGCAACCGCTAACACACACACAAAAAAACAAACCCTCATTACTGTTGACCGCGCAGGGATATAACAGTTATAGCGCTGAAGGATAGCAGTAATTTATCTGCCAAAGATAATATCAACCGAAAACGAACCAAAATCAGGCTCGAAATTAAGCACCGTAAAAGACCTGACGATGTTTTAAAACAGTAGAAACAGAAAAGTCCTGCCCAAGTACTTTTCATTGTCTTTCTATGGCTCACTGTCGCGCACACTTTAGATACCCCGAATTTGCAGAAGAAACAACATAGGTGAATGAATCGATCAATAGATGAATCCCACAGGACATTACGCGCACCACTATGCTGAACCAAGGGCTATTGCCACAAAGCGCATCGGAGTAGCAGTTGTTAAGCGAATAAAACGTGCGCGCAGACTTTCACAGTGGACCTGTTCGCCAACATTGCCGCCGCTATAACGTGGGTTCGAGCCACCAATATGCCGCAACAGCGCTGCTTACCAAAGCTGGAACCTCGACCAGTGCCTAATTAATCGACGTGAAAGCCGAAAAATTAAGAAAAGGCTTCGTATATATTCTACGTTACGGCTGCAGGCATCGTACACATTAGGGTAAAAGAATTTACGCCGCGCACAAACACGCCTTCACACTCATGCTCGTATGAATACATGCTTCGTAAATGAAACCTTTAATCATAAGGAAAGAAATGATTAGGCGCCGCACACTTACCTTCAGCTTCTGGACTTCATTCGGCGGCAAAAGAATGTTCGGGCACACGTTTTCGTCGAAGCGTTCCTGGTCCATAGGACAGACACCGCCGACGCCATCTTGGACACTGCCCTTCTTGCAGGTTTCGCAAAGGGAGTGGCAGCAAGGTAGTAGCACGGTGCTTTCGGGAATCAGACCGCACAAGGAGCACGCGTAAGGATGCAATGTTTGCTTGGTTGATCGGGTTAGCCTCCATTTCAACAAAACTTGGGTAGGGCCTAGTTGGTACATGATGTTGTGAAGGTAAAGGATGCGCAATCTAAGGACGAACCACGAAGAAAGACACAGGGACACACACAAGCGCAACTAACAACTGTTTATTTCTTCCTTGAAACGCTTACTTATACACCTGGCCACGCATGCTCAAAAGCAATCTCTAACCACAATAGTCATGCCAACGGCTCCATTTGACGCCGATGAAATCTCCGGCACTCACCCGCAGCAGCGTTCCTGTTTTAGCGTCCGACATGGTGCAGTGCTTGGCAGAGTGAAGGGTTGGGTATCGGTAACTGCCGACGTGGTCGCTGTCACTGTTGCAAGGCCCGACAGCGTCAAGCGTTGACAGCCAAAAAGAAAAAAAAATACACCAAAATCTCACGAGGCAGTCAGACAGCGAAATCTTGATGCGAAAGACGGAACACTCGCGCGTGCTGTGTGTTATCAGTGACGTTGATTTCGCTTAGCCAATCCAGAATCACGGCTTTCTTCAGTAGAAGGAATCAACCCCCAGTGGCAGGAAAGCGATAACCTTTCCGTTTTCATTGCAATATCTAATCCATAAATGAAAATTTAAACGAGCTTAGTGCACTTGTACATTTATGGCAACAGTGTTTACATTTAGAAGAACATTCTTGCGGGCTAGCTGATTCATTTTCGACGAAGAGGGAAACAGAAACAATGCTGCGCCCATGGTGTCGTATTCGCTTCTTTACTTCCTGTCCTCTTTCTTTCTGGCAGTTTCTAGCCTTCCTCTCTACAATATGATCTTACTGCTGTAATGGAGACCTGGATAAAGTAAGGTTAGTTCCCCTGCATACGTGGCTGCACAAGATTGCCACAAGATAGCGCCCCTCTTATTTAAAGCAGCGTAAGTCATAAAGAGCTCAGTGATTCCGCACCAAAATTCCGAGAGCAGGGAAGCCGTTTTTATTCAACTCAAGACAAAGCTCATAGTAGGCGTAGTAATCGCCCTCCAAACTTGTTTATGTGCCAATTCATGTCGCCTATGAAAGCTATTTTAGCGCCTCTTATGTACTTCATTATTGATCTGAAAGGCAAGACGGTCATGGTTAAATAATTTTGTCCGAATCCTTCCTTATCAAAAACATCATTATCAATGCACCTGGTGGATTAGCTTATCAGTCAGGAACAATGACGTTTTGTCTAGCCTTGATATGAACGCCTGCGTCGATGCTGGTAAGCTGAACACTACAGATCATTGTTGAAGTTTTCTGTTCTTACCACGATCAAGACGGCTCATAACTAGACGGGTAGATTCTCATAACTGTTCCAATATTATATATCGGGTGATATTTACATGAAAATATGGACTGTGGAAGTTTGTATGATGACGTCGTAGATACAGAATTTTCAGTTTCGTCCGCACTATTGTGCAAGTAATTACCAGGTGAAAGCTAATGTATTCACGACACGACAATCAGCATGTCGGTTAATCACCGCCTGCCCGTAGAGCCGTTGAACCAGCGTAACCAATCGTTCTGGTACCACGTGAGCTTGAGTCACGGTTTCTTTTTGCCGTCTGCAGGCGCGGCTGCGGCGTAAGCGGAAGCAGCAGGGGTAGGGTGGCTAGAACTTTTTTAGGTGTGAAAAGCGCGGCCCGTTTCCCTTGCCGGAAGTGGCACCGCTGCTCACCGATGCCGCCAGGGGCGCTGATGCTAGAGGCGCCGTCGCGCGGTCGCTGATCGTGCATGGTGGAATGCGCGCGGACCGCGTTTAATTTCGTGATTTGCGCGCTGTGATTTGCTTTTAAGATGTTGCTGATGGTGAAAAATGGCTCCGCGGTGGTATTTTGTCCACGTGATGCAATGATGAGCTCCGGGTCGTCAAGAATTATTCACCAAGCAGAACTGCTTTCTTTCCACAGCAGACGACAAGCAGTTGCAGGCATTTTTTCGTTGATTTAAAGGGAACTCAGGTTCGATTGATGTGCTGGCATGAAAGTTGCTTCCGCAGACGTCCGCACGCCTTTCTGCACGCGCTCGGCTGTTCGTTTCGAAAAGCGTTGCATGCTTTTGTTTTGCTCCTTAGACGATTATACGGCAAGACTACACTGTGTCGCATACAAGTTCGTACCGTGAAAGAATTAGTGGGTTTTTACGTACAGAGGTCGAAAAGCAATAGTAAAAATGTAGTGGCTGGATCCGGATTAATTTTCCGCCGCATGAGTTATTACATGCGTTGCAACCGCACCAAACGAGCATTCCCTTTTCAAAGAAACACTCCCAAGAAGTGGCAGCTCATGAAGCACACAAGTGTGGCGAGCGCACCTACCCAGCAAAACATATGCACAGTATGAAAAAGACGTGTTTCTGGAAGAACACATTTATTTTCAGTTGTTCATCCACATACACAACAGCATGATAAGCCCATTAAAGCACGCATGGCTTCACCCTTTTGCATTTCCTTTCGTCTTCCTTTTGATTAACTCCTTTCAAAAAAAAAAGTGAACCCGTTTTAAGCAGTAGAACTTCACTACTGAACTCGTCAATGTCACTGAGTGCTGGGGGCAGCCTATTTTTGTCGTTTCCCCAATTATTTTCCACATGTCAGTCACCGACTTAGCATGAAGGGTAGTTCTGCTGAAGAAACTAGTGGCTTTGTTCTCTAGTGTCATAATAAGGTTGTAGAGGGGAGATTGTTGGGAACAAAAGCCCACCAAGGTCCCACTGCATTGATGCTTCCGTGGGTAAATCAGAGCTGGGCACGTCTTCTTTCTTCATTAGGCAAGCAGCCTTGCAATCCTCACAGTTGATGGACAGCACGCGTTTTCGTGCCACGTAGCCGGCGATATAATAAATAAGGCGGGCATCACTTTTTTCCGATATGTAAGAAGCATGGTCAACAGACACTTCGGCTGCATCGGATCGGAGCGGTCGGCTGTATGCCTCTTGCTCTTCGCTGTCTGTCTCGTTGAGCAGTTCCTCCACAGATAGCAGCGACTCAACTACACCATCAGGCACGTTACCTCCCTTGGGACTCCTGGCAACACTATAGAAACTGAGGCACCTGCAAGTAAGCACAGAGTAGTAACTCTTAATCAGAGCCAAGTGTAAACCAGTTAAATTGCACAGTGTATAACCAGCAAGATTAGCGATACCTCATGATGACAATGAACTGGGCCGGAGTCGGATGGTCATTGGCCCCACCTGCCTGCCTCACAATTCCGAAACACCGCTCAAGGCAATCTTGGCTGAGGTGCGCAGTCATGAGGTACTTAAAACCAACTTTCTTTGTTAGGTAGTCAAGTAGGCTCTTTGTTGCAGTGAGGGTCACACGCAAGCCCACTGCTGTGCTTCTGCTTAAAAATCCAATCCCCTTAGCATGGTCCTCCCAGAGGTCTAGAAAGTGCAGCATTTCGTCCAATGTTTTCTCATTCTTGCTGCCGGGTCTGAAACACCATTACAGAATGCACATAAATGTATTGTTGACAACTGAGATAAATGTGGCAATAAATTTGAACTTACCTTAAGGCTTCTGCTGGGAATCTGGACGTCATGGCCTCAATCAGATTAGCCATGAGCCCAATGACAATTCTTGTTGGGTCGCTGTTCGGGTATTTGCTCTCAATTTGCTCTTTGTAGAAGGCCAAAGCATTCCTAACTTGGGCGCTAAAGACCTGAAAAGCAAGGTCTACCCTCATCTTCTCAAACCCATTAGGAAATATGTGGGACCTCGTAAGTTTTGGTGCCACCTTCAAGGTGACGCAAGCACTGTCCACCTTCCACATTGTCGACACGTGTTCCCAGTGGGCCTGTAAAATTAATCATTTCGCATTGGAAACACTGACAACAATGAGCAAACATTTATGAATATGTGCCAACATTTCACACAATGTTTCTTAGCAAGCATACCCGTCCATTGTGCGTGTTGCGCACACATTTGACAAGGTGTGGAAAGTCAGATATAAAATGCAGAAATCTGCCTTTGTCACAGGGATGGACGACCCTGCACCTTATATCATTGAAGTTTCCACGTATGCCTAGGATGTTCCACATAGATCGATTCCACGGGGCACCATCAGAACAAATATAATCGACACGGAGGCCAGCTTGTTCGGTCAAAATCGTTGCTTCTAGAATAATTTTTGCCAGCAGTCTTGCTTTCACATTTCCATTGGAGGCGAACACACCTAAGACAGAAAAGAACATTGCATGCGATCGTGTAATCTGCTAAAAAAATTTAGAAATAGTAATCAAATTTTATTTACCTATAATCTGTGTCCATTTGCCCACAAATGGCTGAAACATCACCATCAGGCCGTGGTCAGCTTTTTTTCTTTTGTCACATTCTTCAGTGTACTTTCCCAGGTCCACAAAGCCTTCTATGTGCTTGGACGATGTCATGTCAAGGTGGGTTGAAAGCTTCATTTCATCCACTACTAGACCACCATGCCTTTCATTTCGTCTATGTCCTGGGCTTTTGATCTCACGCATGACAGAAGATTGGCATTAAATCCATAAGAAGCTCTGAAACCCTAAAAATGCAATAATGTCACCACTCGGACTTTCATAACGCGTCCAGTCACATACCTTAATGTACCTTTGTAGGCAAACACGACTGGGAACAACCAGAATCTTGTGGCTTCTGAGGTGCTCGTAGAGCCGTGGGCTTTTCATTCTTAGAATTATGCACTCAAGAAGCCATTCCTTGTCATATCGGTATTCACGCTGAGACTTTCGGTTACAGGCTTCGAAACACGCACGAACAGCAGCTTGCTGCTTCTTTGGAAGCTTTTTCAGCTGAAAGAAAAAGGGAATATCATACGCATATAAGCACATGCAATATAATTAAAGCATTGTAGCACACCTTCTCTGCAAAGGCGGACTTCTCGATTTTGCAGTTCTTTTCTCGGAGCTCTGTCAGGTTATCTTTCAGAGACAGGATTTTCTTGCCCTTCCGCTTCAAAGTACGCACTGCCTGTTTCAGTCGCTGCGCAGCTAGAGAGGCGAGTGGAGCCTTTCTTGCGAGTGGGTGTCGTACTCTTTTCTTAAGGCGCAAAAGGCGAGCCATAAGTCTGTTTCTGCATGCTCTACATGCGGAGCACCTTTCAGTAGAGACATCTGTTGGACACAAAACAAAAATGCGTTTTTTAACAAACACAGCAGTTCCTGCACATTCATCTGCGGTGAGGGCATCAATTTTCCCTCCTAGACACACATTCTACGAAATGATTCCATACCTTGTGATGAAGATGAGGATCCATTGCAAGTCATGGAGAACATGTGTTTTTGGGCCACTTTTGCCACCTTTACCACATTTAAAGGCTGGAATTCGTCCAATTTTCCAACTCCATGGCACAATAAAAGTTTGTCAGCATAAGCCAACATGTCCTGAGCTTCTTTCAATGTAAGAATCTCTTTCTTCTTGTGAAGAAGTCCATTCAGAAATATGCTGCACTGATAAGGTCCTGCGCTGTCTTCCACTTCGAACACAACTATCTTGTTCAGCACCACAGGAGGATTTGCGTTCCTAATGAACTCTGCTGTCTGATAGCACAGAACATTTTGGTTTTTAAATTTTTGCAAAAACCAGAGCTCATTTGGGCGTATGAGCTCGCTGCTTAAGGATGCAACTGGACATACGGTCTCTTGCGACACATTCGCACCGTCCTCTGCCACTGATCCTGTTTCCATGATCTCAACGTCTGTGCGACTCTTTTTGAATGAAGCAGCAGTTTCATTTACGTTTCTTCGCTTCCTCTCCTTTGGCAGAGTCTTGCTTAAGTATTTAGGTAAGTTAGGAAAGATCGTTGGTATCGCATCTTCGGTTAGGCCAGGAATATCTCGGGGCACTATGACCTCCTTCCCGTTTATATTGTGCTTGAAGTTTCGCGCAATAAACCTATCAAAGAAACAACAAACAAAACCATGCATGAGCTCACGTTTGCATGCGAGAACACCATTCACGCCTGGAGAGCACGAAAGCGGACATTAAGGCGAGCATCTAAGAATGGCGATAAAAGCCTGCGGTGGAATAAAATAGTTAGGCACGTACCTTGCGTCAAAATGCTTCTCGCACACAGCAGAATTCTCTTGCAATTCCTTATCAGCCCTGGGGATGGCGTTGGACCATTTGGTGAATAGCTGTTTACATGCTGGAGCTCGGAAGAGGGACACTTTTTCTGTAGAAGATCTGTACCCTGAATTGCATCCAGGCACGAAACACCAGCGCTGGGTCTTTTTTTTTTTTGCTGTTGGCGGCATTTTCAAAGCACGCGGCTAAAATTCTAGCCACGCGGCAGAAAATCAGCGCGAGCGAAGCCTTTTTGCCGGCTTGCCAAGCAATTCCGCCTGCTCGCTCTGACGGCGCCGCTGTCTTCAGCGCCCCCGCGCGGCATCGGTGCGTTTTGGGGGCAGCTTCCGGTGGCCGCTTCACACACCTAAAAAAGTTCTAGCCACCCTAGCAGGGGTAATCTGTTTGTCGTCTGCTTGGGCTTTGAAAGCTATTATCGTAGATGAAGTGATCTAACCTTACAGGCTCGATCAAAGCCTTGCAGCTGAAACCTGATTTCATGGCAGTTTTCATGGTCATGCACCACTATATAGGTGACTAAAAAACAGTAAAATAAGTTGAAAATGAGGGCAGCACAGGAGACAATTTGGCATGGCATTATTTGCGTTCATATACGTGCTTTAAAGAGTTTTTTTGTATGATTGTAAATTGTGGCGTTTATCGTCCCGGAGAGACTCACTGGCTTTGAGAGTCGCCGTAGCAGTGGCTCCGGATACATTTAGACCCCCCTGGGATTAATTACGTGCGCAGACATCGCTCAGAAAACAGGAGCTTTTTTACTTCACCTCCATCGATGTACGGTCGATGCGTGCTCGATGGAACCCGTGACCAGTCAGCAGCAGAACGACAAACCCATTCGGCCACAACGGAGCGCCACTTCTCAGGCGTTCCGTGAGTTTCTTTACCTGGTCCTATCCAATAAGGCTCTTCACCGCAGCCACCATTAGCGTGAAAGAACGATTGTATTGTCTCAGGATGTATTAATATCTTCTTGTGGAATAGTTGGTAATTCATCCAGAAAAATAAGCAGCCCTAAAAAAGAGCGACGAAGAAACAGAAGATAGGAGCAGTGCTGACAATAATGTCTGGTTTATTGCAGCAAACTGACCGGAATCTGTACAAGGTAAGAACATCACTTGACAAAACGCGGGAACGCAAAATCCGGCCGCGCATCCACCAACAGTATGAAAAATGACGTGGTCAAAGGAAACCACATGATACGCACGCGCACTTGCCAGAATATCAGACACACAGGAAGCCGAGGCCGAACCGCCGCAGTCGGGATGCATTTGCTCAAGAAAGATATCAAAAGCAGAGTCAAACGCTCGTAGCAAAAGCTGTGTCAGGACTAAAATGTAACCTTAAAAACACACTAAAACACAAGAGCGAAAACGATCATCAAGAGGAAAAAAGATGCAGTCACATTCGTCAGAATAAAATAAACGGGCACAATTTATAAAAGCATACACAAAAGGCTATTTCCTTCTATGATAGCGTAATTCAAGGCGAGCTGATGCACCGGTAACCGGCCTTGGAAGCGAGAGCGCCTTCAAAGCCTCGAAATACAAAAGAGAAATATCATAAAGGCGGAGAGAACACAACTCTAGAAAGCCACTGGGCACACCAACACACTGATGAAGAGACAGAACAGAAGCGATATTTTACAGTCAAATAAAAACTCGTGAAGAAGTCCTCAAGCCGTAATGATAGACAATAATTAGGATTTATTTGTATATAAAACAGAATAAAAAGATAACACTTGGAAGCACTATATATGTCTCGGTTACCAACTCGTGAATTCACCCTTAAACTTTCTAACGCTAGCAGGCGAAACGACTCGCACGCTCTCTGTATGTAGTACTTCTTGCTGAATAATTTGCCTTTATTTGCCTTTCGTCCAGCATGTAGCTATGACTGAAGAGATTTAAAGGCAGCACCCTTGAGTCGCCAGCTGACCCTCGCACGTGACAAATTCGTAAGTTACGGAAACACGCACAAGCACGCGTAAATAACTCTATAATCCCGACGTAACACAAATATTTGTAAACATACACGGATCCAAGTTGTTCAAGACATCGATTGCGGATACAATGCTAAAGAGGTCATAGGTGTTAAGTGTCCACCACGAAGACATCGAAGCTGATCTCTCTCTCACTGGTAAAGCCATTCGATTCTAGGTGTGACCAACTGTGGAAGAATTCTTGCTGCCATCCCTCAGCAAGCAGCTCTCGAACGTCTACCTCTTCCAAGAAACAAACACTCTTATTTCGGTCTTTATTCCAGATTTTCACGCCCTCCACTTGTGACGCCAAACGAGACATATCGAGGGTACCTTCAAAGCTAAAACGGAGGACTAACAATTCATCACACGCCCCCACAGCGACTCTGAGGTAAACGTCTTTCCAGTGCCACTTGTTCACTGTCAGGACCGTTTTAAACTCAGGTGTCTGGGTGTAAAGGCCGCGAGCATTTTTAACTTTCAAGGAGTAAATGACGCGCCTATTCTCTCCACGACTTCTCTCAAAAGAGTAGACATGTAAGACTTCGTCGATATCGCTACAGCACGAATCAGGAACGTATTCCCACCAAGCAACAGGCCGCTTCACATGCTGCACAGCTGTCTGGTACCCGTCTTCGAGGGGAAGCGAGTGATTGGCTGGCCAACACTTCCAGTCTTCGCAGGATGTGCCTCTTCTCAAAGCTCCACTCCAAAGGTGCTTCGCCCTCTGCGCGCTCTTCTTCGTTAGATCCGACACTCAGTTGAGGGGTGAGGTCTTCGGGCTGCGACTGTACCTGTTCCCGTACTGCCACTGAAGGTCCTTCGGAAGGTTGTGTGCGCCCTTAGTTAAAACTACCATTCGTACTTCTGAGTGTTTCCACGATTTCACGCATGAGGACAGCGTGGTTTGCCATGTCCTCTGAGAGTCGGTTAACCTGGCTCTCCATTGCGGGAAGCTGGTTCTGGAACGGTTCCATAAGGAACGCCTTGAATTCCTCCAGGGAGGCGATGACGTCATTTGTTCTCAAGACGCGGTCGCCTCTTGAGTGCGGATTGTCGGTTGTGGAAATAGCGCGGGCGGCGTCACTGCATCCGTTCACGTAGTGCGTCGCTAAGGCCACATGCACAACACTGTTTCCACAGCGCGGGCACTCGACTGCATGGAAGGCGCATTCGTCCTCGTAGTGTCGGAGCACACCTGGCAGGGAACCCACGTACTGGCAGCCATGGACGTCGTTCCAGCAATAAACCTGAAGGTGAAACAAAGGCAGTGAGAAACAAAAGCACGCCTCAAAACTACTACAAACAAAAATGCGGTTGCTAGACGAGACCACCAAAAACGTAAGAAAAAATTGGGTAGTGGTTTGACGTAGTCAAACCGAGTTGCCATGCGAAAACGCATGTTCAATCTTGAATTGGACGTCACAACTACTGAGCCTTTACAAAAATAAATTGATTTATTTCTTATCTTCTTTATTATTTCGTAACGCTTGTTATAAGCTAGGGCTTTAAGTGGAGGGAAGAAGAGTTCTGCGATTTTTATTTAGCCTTGTCACTTGCAGATTACTTGTTACTGGCTGTGCTGAGACAGCGTTGTGACATAAACGAATGACATACGAAAGTTTATTTATTTATTTATTTATTTCATAATACTGAAGGCCAGTGCTTGGCCCAAGCAGGGGTGAACTTAGATTGTTACGTAACGAAAAGAATAAAATTATTCAATATTAGCTGCACAAGGATACCAAAAGAATAAAACCAAAAGAATAAACTTATAGAATGTTGGGAGCGCACGGATACTAAAAGAAAAAAACTAAAAGAATAAAGTTATACAATATTAGCAGCACACGGGTACAAAACATACATATAAGCAATATTAGCAGGTAAGTAGACGATTTAACGCATCAGAAAAATTTTGCGAGGAAAAAACAGATTCCGGTAACGAATTCCAATCTTGCACTGTTCTAGGGAAACAGTCAGAACAGCGCAGCTTTATGTAGGTCAGGGAATGCGATATTCTGAATTGATTTGCTTCAAGTACACCTCCATAACTCCGGGCTTAGGAGCCAACGTACGAATTACCCCTTGCAGAAGGTTACGCTGCTGTGACTGCAGTTCATGTTTTTAATCATCGTAATTCTGGATTTGTCAACTTCCTCGGCATACACGCAGGTACCACCAAATCTGGCGACGTTGCCGATTCGCAGGCATATTTCTGAGGTTCAACCTCTGATTTTGTGGGAGCGGTAATGCGGCCTTTCGCTGCACTTCAATAAGTATCACTATTTCTGAGTTAATTACTGGGAAAGCAACCGCTAACACAAAGAAAAAACAAACCCTCATTAGTGTTGACCGCGCAGGGATAAAACCTATGGGCTGAAGGATAGCAGTAATTCATCCGCCAAAAATAATATTAACCAAAAAAAAGAACCAAAATCGGGCTCAAAATTAAGCACCGAAAATGACCTGACGATGTTTTAAAAAAATTACGAGGAACTTTAGCGGCTAAAGTGCTGAAAGGCGAAAGCCTGAGTGCTGCATTCTGCTACGTGATTGTTCACTGCACATATTGTTGGTGCATTAATTAACTGCCAATTAATGACGCTTAAGCTTCGCCTTTAGAAGTGGAACGCGACAGCATGTTGTAGAGCTGCCACGGAGTCCAAGGAACGCCACCACCCGTTCGGCGCGATGCGTTGCCCTTTGAACGCAACGCTTTTTGAGGAAAGGAAATGGGGCTGTAATTCTCTGTCATCTCGGTGGACACCTGAGCCGCACCGTACAGGAAGGGAGGAAGTGTGAGTGAAAGAAGAAAGAGGGGCCGTAATGAAGACAATGAAAATTGTATTTGAGGAAAGGAAATTACGCATTAACTGTCTCACATATATCTGAGTAGACACTAGTCGAAAATTGTATTTGAGGAAAGGAAGTTGCGCAGTAACTGTCTCACATATTTCGGTGGACACCCGTCAAAATTCGCGCGCGGTGACGTCACGACAATTTGGACCAATCTGAAACGCGGAGAAATACGCCTTGCTCGTCGGTAAATTGGTTTCTGAGGAAAGGAAATGTATCTGTCTCTCATATCTCAGTGGACACCTAAACCTCACCGTAACGGGAAGCGAAGACACCGTATTCACTAGACGCGCCTTTGTTCATTCCAAACCATCGTGCTGGCATGGCGGAGTGGAAGCGTGCTCGACTCGCACTCCGGAGACCGGGGTTCGATTCCCAAGCTCGGCAAATTTCTTACTTGGTTTTATTTATTTATCTGGTCGGACTAGAAAGGTTAATTAGTTAAGTAAGCAATTAACTAAACTCAAACTTACTTGGAGCATCACTATACGACCCCTTTAATTGGTTGCATGGTTAGTAGCCAAAGTACAATTGGCCCCGATTGAAATTCGCGCACTGTGACGTGACGACCGTTTCGACCAACTGAAAAGCGTGACATTCTCTGTCGACAGCTCCTGCTTACAACGATGAGGCATTAAAGGCTTCCGCCTTAAAACTGTGGAAACAGAAAAGTCCTGCCCAAGTACCTTTCATTGTCTTTCTATGGCTCACTGTCGCGCACACATTAGATACCCGGAATTTGCACAAGAAACAAAATAGGTGAATGAATCGATCAATAGATGAATCCCACAGGACATTACGCGCACCACTATGCTGAACCAAGCGCAATTGAAACAAAGTGCATAGGAGTAGCAGTTGTTAAGCGAATAAAACTTGCGCGCAGACTTTCACAGTGGACCTGTTCGCCAACATTGCGGCCGCGGGTTCAAGCCACCAATATGCCGAAACAGCGCTGTTTAACGAAGCTCGAACCTCTAGCAGTGCCTAATTAACCGACGTGACAGGCGAAAAATTAAGAAAAGGCTTCGGAGGTACTCTACGCTACGGCTGCAGGCATCGTACACATTAGGGTAAAAGAATTTACGCCGCGCACAAACACACCTTCAGACTCATGCTCGTATGAATACATGCTTCGTAAATGAAACGTTTAATCATAAGGAAAGAAATTATTAGGCGCAGCAGACTCACCTTCAGGTTCTGGACTTCATTCGGCGGCAGAGGAATGTTCGGGCACACGTTTTCGTCGAAGCGTTCCTGGTCCAGAGGACAGACACCGCCGACGCCATCTTGGACACTGCCCTTCTTGCAGGTTTCGCAAAGGGAGTGGCAGCAAGGTAGTAGCACGGTGCTTTCGGGAATCAGACCGCACAAGGAGCGCGCGTAAGGATGCAATGTTTGCTTGGTTGATCGGGTTAGCCTCCATTTGACGCCGATGAAATCTCCGGCACTCACCCGCAGCAGCGTTCCTGTTTTGGGGTCCGACATGGTGCAGTGCATGGCAGAGTGAAGGATTGGGTATCGGTAACTGCCCGCGTGGTCGCTGTCACTGTTGCAAGGTCTGACAGTGTAAAGCGTTGACAGCCAAAAAAGAAAAAAAAAGCACACCAGAATTTCACGAAGCAGTCAGACAGCGAAATCTTGATGCGAAAGACGGAACACTCGCGTGTGCTGCGTGTTATCAGTGACGTTGATTTCGCTCAGCTAATCCAGAATCACGGCTTTCTTCAGTAGAAGGAGTCAACGTCCAGTGGCAGGAAAGCGATAACCCTTCCGTTTTCATTTCAATATCTAATCCATAAATGAAAATTTAAACGACATTAGTGCACGTGTACATTCCATTTAGAAGAACATTCTTGCGGGCTAGCTGATTCATTTTCGACGAAGAGGGAAACAGAAACAATGCTGCGCCCATGGTGTCGTATTCGTTTCTTTACCTCCTGTCCTCTTTCTTTCTGGCAGCTTCTAGCCTTCCTCTCTACAATATGATCTTACTGCTGTAATGGAGACCTGGATAAAGTAAGGTGAGTTCCCCTGCATACCTGGCTACACTACAGTACCATTACCAAAGGATAGCGCCCCTTCAGGTTGCTGCGCCACTCTTATTTAAAGCAGCGTAAGTCATAAAGAGCTCAGTGATTCCGCACCAAAATTCTGGAAGCAGGGAAGCCGTTTTTATTCAACTCAAGACAGAGCTCATAGTAGGCGTAGTAATCGCCCTCCAGACTTGTTTATGTGCGAATTCATGTCCCATGAAAGCTATTTTGGCGCCTCTTATGCACTTCATTATTGATCTGAAAGGCAAGACGGTCACGGTTAAATAATTTTGTTCGAATTCTTCTTTATCAAAAACATCAATATCAGTGCACCTGGTGGATTAGCTTATCAGTCAGGAACAATGACGTTTTGTCTAGCCTTGATATGAACGCCTGCGTCGATGCTGGTAAGATGAACACTACAGACCATTGTGGTAATTTTTTGTTCTTACCACGATCAAGACGGCTCAGAACTAGACGGCTAGATTCTGATAACTTTTCTAATATTATATATTGGGTGATATTTACTTGAAAATATGGACTGTGAAAGTTTGTATGATGACGTCGTTGATACAGATTTATCAGTTTCGTCCGCACTATTGTGCAAGTAATTACCAGGTGAAGGCTAGGGTATTCACGGCAGGACAATCAGCATGCCATCTATTCACCGGCTGCCCGTGCAGCCGGTGATGCAGCTAGCCAATCACTCTGGTGTCACGTGACCATGAGCCACGGGTTCTTTTTGCCGTCTGCTTTCGCGGTGGCGGCGTAGGTGGAAGCAGCAGGAATGATCTGTTTGTCGTCTGCTTGGGCTTTGAAAGCTATTATCGTAGATGAAGTGATGTAACCTTACAGCCTCGATCAAAAGCTGGCAGCTGAAACCTGATTTCAGGGCAGTTTTCATGGTCATGCACCAATATATAGGTGACTAAATTACTAAAAAACAGTAAAAAAGCGAACAAGGGAAGGGGAATGAGGGGCTCGTTATAAATATAGTAGAAGCCAACAGCCACAGAAACCAAGGGGCACAGGAGATTTTTTTTAATTAATATATTTATTTTGTGGTGTTGATCAATTTAGAATATTACTGAATATGTTATCGCTTAAAGCTAATTGATAGAAAAGCAGAAGAAAAAACAACCACATGCCGCCGGTGGGATCCGAACCCACGACCTCCGAATTACGCGTCCGGTGCTCTACCTCTGACCTACGGCGACGATTGTCAAACCTTCTGCTTTCGCGGGTATTTATGTTTACAAGTAACCTAGCCTTGAGAGTGTTCATGAACGTGGGTGGCGCTGATGAACACTCTCAAGGTTAGGTTACTTGTAAACATAAATACCCCCGAAAGCAGAAGTTTGACAGCCGTCGCCGTAGCTCAGAGGTAGAGCACCGGACGCGTAATTCGGAGGTCGTGGGTTCGGATCCCACCGGCGGCATGTGATTGTTTTTTCTCCTGCTTTTCTAATCAATTAGCTTTAAGCGATAGTATATTCAGTAATATGCTAAATTGATCAACACCACAAAATAAATATATTAATTTAAAAAAAAATCTCCTGTACCCCTTGGTTTCAGTGGCTGTTGGCTTCTGCTAAAAAACAGTAAGTAAGTTTAAAATGAGGGCAGCACAGGAGGCAATTTGACATGGCAGGATTTGCCTTCATCGTCGTGCTTTTAAAGCGTGGTTTCTTTGTATGGTAGTAAATTGTGGCGTTTATCGTCCCGGAGAGACTCATTGGCTTTGAGAGTCGCCGTAGCAGTGGCTCCGGATACATTTAGACCCCCCTGGGATTAATTACGTGCGCAGACATCGCTCAGAAAACGGGCGCTTTTTTAGTTCATCTCCATCGATGTACAGTCGATGCGTGCTCGATGGAGCCCGTGACCCAGAGCGCCGAACCCCCTCAGCCACAACGGAGCGCTCTCAGGTGTTCCGCGAGTTTCTTTTCCTGGTCCTCGGGAATAAGGCTCCTCACCGCAGCCACAATTAGCGTGAAAAAACAATTGTATTATCTCAAGCTGTATTAATATCTTCTTGTTGGCTAGTTGTAACTCATCCAGAAAAATAAGCAGCCCTAAAAAAGAGCGACGAAGAAACAGAAGATAGGAGCAGCACTGACAATGATGTCTGCTTTATTGCATGCAGCAAACAGACCGGAATCTGTACAAGGTAAGGACATCACTTGACGAAACGCGGGAACGCAAAATCCGACCGCGCATCCACCAACAGTATGGAAAATGACGTGGTCAAAGGAAACCACGTGATACGTACGCGCACATGCCAGTATATCAGAGACACAAGAAGCCGAGGCCGAACCGCCACAGTCGGGATGCATTTGCTCAAGAAAGATCATATCAAAAGCATAGTCAAACGCTCGTAGCAAAAGCAGTGTCAGGACTAAAACGTAACCTTAAACACACACTAAAACACAAGAGCGAAAACGATCATCAAGAGGAAAAAAGATGCAGTCACATTCGTCAGAATAATAAAATAAACGGGCACAATTTATAAAAGCATACACAAAAGGCTATTTCCTTCTATGATAGCGTAATTCAAGGCGAGCTGATGCACCGGTAACCGGCCTTGGAAGCGAGAGCGCCTTCAAAGCCTCGAAATACTCGAAATACAAAAGAGAAATATCATAAAGGCGGAGAGAACACAACACTAGAAAGCCTCTGGGCACACCAACACACTGATGAAGAGAAAGAACAGAAGCGATATTTTACAGTGAAATGAAAACTCGTGAATAAGTCCTCAAGCCGTAATTATAGACCATAATTACGATTTATTTGTACATTAAACAATAAAAAGACGCTAGCCGGTGAAATGACTTGCGCGCTCTCTGTCTCTATAATCCCGACGTAACACAAATATTTGTAAACATATACGGTTCCAAGTTGTTCAAGGTATCGATAGTGGATATAGTGCTAACGAGGTCATAGGTGTTAAGTGTCCACCACGAAGACATCGAAGCTGATCTCGCTCTCACTGGTGAAGCCATTCGATTCGAGGTGTGACCAACTGCGGAAGAATTCTTGCTGCCATCCCTCAGCAAGCAGCTCTGAAACGTCTATCTCTTCCAAGAAACAAACACTCTTACTTCTTTCTTTATTCCAGATTTTCACGCCCTCCACATGTGACGCCAAACGAGAAGTATCGAGGGCACCTTCAAAGCTAAAACGGAGGTCCAAGAATTCAACACACGCCCCCACAGCGACTCTGAGGTAAACGTCTTTCCAGTGCCACTTGTTCACTGTCAGGACCGTTTTAAACTCAGGAGTCTGGGTGTAAAGGCCGCGAGCATTTTTAACTTTCAAGGAGTAAAGGATGCGCCTATTCTCTCCACGACTTCTCTCAAAAGAGTAGACATGTAAGACTTCGTCGATATCGGTACTGCAAGAATGAGGAACGTCTTGCCACCAAGCAACAGGCCGCCCCACATGCTGGACAGCTGTCGGGTACCCGTCTTCGAGGTAAGCGAGTGATTGGCCGGTCAACACTTCCAGTCTTCGCAGGATGTGCCTCTTCTCCAAGCTCCACTCCAAAGGTGCTTCGCCCTCTGCGCGCTCTTCTTCGTTAGATCCGACACTCAGTTGAGGGGTGAGGTCTTCGGGCTGCGACTGTACCTGTTCCCTCACTGCCACTGAAGGTCCTTCGGCAGGTTGTGTGCGCCCGTAGTTCAAACTACCATTCGTACTTCTGAGTGTTTCCACGATTTCCCGCATGAGGACAGCGTGGTTTGCCATGTCCTCTGAGAGTCGGTTAACCTTGCTCTCCATTGGGGGCAGCTGGTTCTGGAACGGTTCCCTAAGGAGCGCCTTGAATTCCTCCAGGGTGGCGATGACATCATTTGTTCGAAAGACGCGGTCGCCTCTTGAGTCCGGATTGTCGGTTGTGGAAACAGCGCGGTCGGCGTCGCTGCATCCGTTCACGTAGTGCGTCGCTAAGGCCACATGCGCAACACTGTTGCCACAGCGCGGGCACTCGACTGCATGGAAGGCGCATTCGTCCTCGTAGTGTCGGAGCACACTTGGCAGGGAACCCACGTACTGGCAGCCATGGACGTCGTTCCAGCAATAAACCTGGAGGTGAAACAAAGGCAGGGTGAAACAAAAGCACGCCTCAAAACTACTACTACAAAAAAAAAATGCGGTTACTAGACCAGACCACCAAAAACGTAAGAAAAAATTGGGTGGTGGTTGGACGTATGTTATACCGAGTTGGCGTGCGAAAACACAAGTTCAATCTTGAATTGGACGTGACAATTACTCAGCCTTTAAAAAATAAATTTATTTACTAATTATCTTTATTTTTTTGTAACGCTTGTTATAAGCTAGTGCTTTAAGTGCAGGGAAGAAGCGTTCTGCGATTTTTATTTAGCCTTGTCGCCGCCGCGACGGCTCAGTGGTTATGGTGCTCGGCTGCTGACCGAAAAGACGCGGGTTCAATCCCGGCGGCGGGGGTTGAATTTCTTTGGAGGAGAAATTCTAGAGACCCGTGTACTGTGCGATGTCAGTGCGCGTTAAAGAACCCCAGGTGGTCGAAATTTCCGGAGCCCTCCACTACGGCGTCTCTCATAGCCTTAGTCGCTTTGGGACGTTAAACCCCATAAACCAAACTATTTAGCCTTGGCACTTGCAGATTACTTGTTACTGGCTGTGCTGAGACAGCGTTGTGACATGGTGAGTGAGGGTTATAAATATGTCCATTTTCATCGAGTACACAGCTGGTAGTCTACACTTGAGTTGCCTTTTTCTTTCTTGTGTTGTCGTCGCGTTGCGCCGCAGTATTTTCAGACAAACAGTACTCTCCGTTTCCCTGCCATAAAAAGTGAGATGGGCTCTCCCTATCTTAAATACCTACTCTCAGTTATTTGTAGTTTCACTCCTGCGCACGCTACGATAACCGCCACTGATGCGATCATTTTTAGCAAACACTTCGCATTACACCGTGCCGCTTCCGCCTAATTGCATCTGCTTCCTCCGATGTCACAAATTGTTGATTTCTTTTTCACTTTATTTAGAAAATCTTTCGGCGACCATTTGAATTAATGAAAACAGCTCAATTATTTTTGAGGACAGCGCACGGCGATGACTGCTGCCGGCTGCCTAGCTTCCGCGTAAGCTCTGAAGACAGGGCTACATCGGCACTTCTCCAGTATTGTACGCGCATCCTGCGATGTAAGCAATCGTCGGTTCGAGGTTACTGTAGCCAGAACTACGCTGGATGGCCATTTGTATGCGCCAAGGCTTGTGAAATCGTTCTTCGCAATCGCCGAAATCGCACGCACATATTCTACGTACTCGCTATCGGGCCCTTCACAGTACGCCGGCAGTACGCCGGCGACTGATAGTTAAGAATCTGGCAAAAGTTAATCGCCGATTACTGTTAAAGTGTGAAGATATGAAACGCAGCGGCTCGTTTCGCTTTTTGTAGCGTAAGCTACACTACGCGGGATGGAAGGAGCTTCGCGTGCCCTCTGCGCCGACCATACCGCGCAGACGCGGCAGCCGCGTGACGTCACGAGAGGCTCAACGTCCCCCTCGCCGCCGCCGCCGCCGCCGCCGCCGCCGGTGCGCGCGCTCCTCTCCGACGCTCCGCCGGTCGACGCTTTCCAGAAGCGTGACGTCATCGTATCAGCAGACGCGCTGGAGCTGCGTGCGCCCGCCACTGTTTACGACTGCCGCTGTGCCCGCTACTGCGCATGCGCGGTAAGGGCGCACCTTGAGTTTATAACGCGCGGGGCATATGGTTGATGCAATGGGCTCTTCATGGAAGTTGAAGAGTGTCGAGCCGCTGCCAGTCGGCGGAGAAGACTGGAAAACCTCAGTTCCTAAGACCCCGAGGTTGTCGCTTGGCAGTTAGCCGCTCACATTACGTATATCGTGGCATAGCACAGCTAAGCCACTGCCATTTTTTTTTCTACAGGCATAAGGTAGGCACCAGCGCAGTTTCTTAGGCCGTTGCCTCACCGGGAGTGATGCCTTCGCTCGGCCGCGGGCCTAGCGACGGCGGCAAGCGACGAGCAGCACCTTCGCGCTGTGTTTTGCCCGTGTCGCTTGCCTCGCCGTTTGTTTCCATGCGCCGGCACCCGATGAAAGCACATCTTCGCTGGTGCTCGTACGTCTCGTGTGTAGCCTTGGCTAGCATGTGGTCGTGGTTTCCGGTTAAGTTTTAAAATATTTAACTGTACAGAATGTCATGCCAACTAGTCCCTCATCGCACGCTCTTTGGTCCGGTTACGCACACCTTTTACAGCGTTACGGGGTAGTTGGTCATGCTGACGTCGTCGTCGGACCAGTTTGACAGACCGGTGCGTCAGCGTCAGCATCTATCTGCGTACCGAACAGCCCACCGAGGGTAGATCGGCGTTGCATCTGCCTGGCGGGACCGGACCCTAGCTATCCCGACGGAAATCTAAGTTACTGTTGTCGATATTGCGACACGAGGCACTAATATGAGGGTTTGGTTTGGTTTGGTTTATTGGGGTTTAACGTCCCAAAGCGACGCAAGCTTTGAGGGACGCCGTAGTAAACGGCTCCGGAAATTTCGACCACCTGGGGTTCTTTAACGTGCCCTGACATCGCACAGCAACGACTGCTATTTCGATCGCACACGCAAATAAGACCTCGTTGCGCGCATTGCAGAAACGACAGCAGACGACACTGCTCTGTGTACGCCCTTGTGACGGCACGCGAGTATTCAGTATGGCGGTCACTGCCGGTGAGAGGAGTTTCCCGGTATCAATTTCGGTCGCTTTTATTTTGTTGGGGGGGGGGGGGGGGGGGGGGATATATACAGCGTGTCCAGGACACTCAAATTTTTCAAATTGAAAACTTTTCTCAGCTTGTACGTAGAACTTACTGTAGCGCACTAATCGGTAGTGCTACATGGGGCTAGAAACCGCTTACAGTCAATTGAATCACAGGCTCTTGTATTATTTACTGAAAAGTATAAAACTTTAGTCTGAAGAACAACCATGTCATGGCCCTTTTAGGGTTCAATAAACGACCATGATGAACTGAAGTTAACGCTAGTTATGAAGCAAGATACAACCTTCCAATTTGAACATAGAGCTTACCGTTATAAGCACCAATCAGTAGTGCCGCATGTGGCTAGAAACAGATTACAGTCGAGTTCGGTATGCAGCACGTTGGATGTACACCTAGAAATGCAAATTTGCCTTTTAAAGGGGGGGAGGGGGAGGAGGGGGGATATAAATTGCGCACTACGCAGCATTATATTTTTTCGTTGTTACTCAGAAGAGCACAAAACGTTCTAGCACAAAAAGTGATAGCACAAAAAGCGATAGCACAAAAAGTGATAGCACAAAAAGTGATAGCACAAAAAGTGATAGCACAAAAAGTGATAGCACAAAACGTGCAACTGTTTTATCTACCGGATGCAGGCAATCAAGTAAACAGTTTTTGTTTTTCAGTCAGAATTGATGCCTACTGTCTGTACACCGCGTGCGAACTGTGGACCGGAAATTGCAGTAAATTAATGAACCGATGCACATATGGACTGCACTAGACGTCACGTTTGCAATGATGCTGAAGCACGCTGAGCTTCAAACACTGAAGCCTGCAGCGATAAACGAACCAGGTAAGCGCGCTGCCTTTCACTGTAGTCCTATTCGCTAGATGGCGGCTCGAATAACGTGGGTGCAAAGCCACCCACTTGTAGGAACACTGCTACAACCCAAAGCTTGCAGGCAACCGACTTGCAATGAAATAAAAAAAAAACCGATGCTGAGACGGCGATAGAATATCGAGTGTAAAAACACGCAACATAGGCAGCCAGTTCGAATCCCTGCCACGAGCTAGTCTAACTTGTAAGTTTATGCTGCACGAAACACGAAATCGTATGCCACGACCCTGAACATTCTGCGGCAAACGGTTGAGCTGCAATGTTCATATGAAGATTCGTAAAGACGTGGAATTAGGGGGACATAAGTCACCGGTTCGAATCTTGCCGCAAGCTATGCTCTAAATTATCTAGTAAATTTACGCTGGACGAAAAGCTGAATTGTGTGACACCATTCGGAACATACAGCGACAAACTGTTGGCCCACAAATTTTACACGAATGTCGGGACTAAGTGGCCCGACTTTGGCGCCTGCCAGACACGGATATATATATACGGGATCGACACAACGAACTTTCTAGAGGCCCGTGTACTGTGCGATGTCAGTGTACGTTAAAGAACCCCAGCTGGTCGAAATTTCCAGAGCCCTCCACTACGGCGTCTATCATAGCCTAAGTCGCTTTGGGACGTTAAACCCCATAAACCGAACCAAACAATGAACTTTCAAGTTGCCGTGCTCGAGCCTTAAGCTGCCGCCTGTTATTTTATTCCATGATGTAAGCACCTCGGCAACCATGGAAACCAGTAGATTATGACTTGCGTGATAACTTACAACGCATAACGCTGATACCCGGAACCAGAGAAGTAGAGCTTAACGCTCTAATACAATGTCGCTGTTATGCAGGCCGCCATCACGAATTCTATCCGTGGAATCAGCATAACTCGGAGGCTCGAAACACGACCAGAAGAGCTAACGCTCTGAAATTAATAAGATAGTGTTTCTTATGCATCTTGCGTTATGGTTACAAGCTCCGTGCATATAACAGTAAAAGAATGTGGGCATCCGCACGCCAACGCTTCTCTGCTGTCACGACAGCTTTGGTAAATGAACAGTTAAATTATAAGTAAACTGCCAATCAGGCACTGCGCACTTACTTGAAGACTGCCGATTTTCTTCTCGGGGAAAGGAATCTTCGTGCACTCTTCATAGTCGAAGGCTTCCCGGTCCAGAGGACAAAGGCCTCCGGCGTCAACTTGGCAGATGCCGGTCTTGCAGGCCATGCAAAGCGCGTGCGTGCAAGGCAGCAGCAGTGTGCTTCTGGAAACCACCCCACAGAGGGAACACGCGTAGCGATGAATGGTGTTCTCTACAAACCGGGTCTGCCTCCATTTGACACCGCCAACGCCCCCAGCGCTCAGCCGCAGCAGCCTTCCGTTTGCTGGGTCGGGCATAGTACACATCGAGCCGACCAGTTGGTGGCGCCGGTAGTGAAGGCCGCGACAGGCAAACGCGGTCGCTATCGCCGCAAAGAGAATCGAATTCGATGGCAGACGCGGTGTGCTCTCTGCAGGGTGCTGGCGAAGACTAAAGCGCTCACACAGCCCTGCGATTATTTCTTTCCCTTCAGGATGAATGGATGGATAAGGCTGAACCAATGGGGCGGCGACTAACTCCACCTAGCCATAACTCGCGAAATTTCGCTCTTGTCTTGGTTTTAGCCGCCAGTCAGGTAGCTTTCTCTTTCTTATTTCTACTCGCTTGAAATCCATTTTTCCTTCACTGTCCATAAATCCCAATGCTTTGCAGGGTGAAGCCCTTTACAGAAAATCCTCCGGATGATTTCCCGAGCCCTTCACTACGACGTCCCTCATTAATGGAGTCGCTTTGGAACGTTAAAGCCCCATAAACCCCGACACAATTTTTTAATGTTTATTTGAGATAAAAATGAACATTAACATTAAATCGGCCCTTCTTTCTCCAACGTCATGTTTGTGCTCCTTTTAGTCTAGTATAAATCTTTACATTCTGCATTCAAACGGACAGCACGGTTACCACCTGTAACGGGAACTGCCGCGACAAAATTCGCGGCAAGTATTGCTTAAGGCTCGTGTTTTTTCTAAGATAGCGGCGATACGCGCCCTTGAATCACGTGATATGAGCGACCTTGGTGCGCTGCGCGTTGGTACCATATTTTCAATGCATTTTACAAGATACTTCACGGTTGCACCTATGGAAGCCTAGCTTTGATTTTCGCATTTTGTTCTGGCCTAAGTTTCGTTTATTGGTTTAGTGGTTTAACGTCCCAAAGCAACTCATGCTATGAGGGACGCCGTAGTGTGAAGGCCTCCGGTCATTTCGGCCACCTGGGGTTCTTTAACATGTACTGACATCGCACAGCACATGGGCTTCTGGCCTAAGTTGCAGGTCGAGCTATTGGTCATAGCGGACTCTGCTCTCTTCCGTTCGAAATATCCTGCCCGCCTGAAATATTGCACGTGCACAGGGCCCGATAGCTGTTAAATGCAAATCAATCAGACAAGACGTTCATTAGTCAAATGGCTAAATATTTCTCACGCGTCACGTCATCACACCGAACGATGCGCTCAAAAGAGGTGAAGAGGAATACGATGAGCGTCGCCTTCGCACGCGCATGCGCATGCACCGCCCGCAGTGCAGAGCGTTTCCCCTCGCCTGGCACTCTCCCGGAGACAGCCTTCCATCACGTCTTCCTCCTCTCTTTTTCCCGTGCAGATATGAACACAGCCGTCCACACCGCGATTCCGGCAGACGGCGCCCAAGCAGCTCACTCTGTGAAACTAAGACCTGAAGAAAAACGAACAACGCCTACCAGGTTTGATTTCAGCGTGCGCCCGATAGCTGTGAAGAAAGGAGGCCTGATTCATCGTTCGTAAGAACTGGTTGCCATCGAACGATGTGGACGGCGAGGCTCAACTGTATTCCAGGACTCCTCAACGAAACGTCGGTCACCATCGAAGGGAAGGTTTACTCGTTCGACTGTTGCGACATCTGCTACCCGGACAGTGATGAAATCTCAGGCTACCTCATCGACGTGTACACCTTCGACCCCGTCTCGTACCATTGGGATAGGATACAGACTCGGTCACTTCACGAAGATGAGCCGATTAACATTATGGGCCGCAACTTTGTAGCCTACGGCCACTGCGCCTACCTGTGGGGCGGATGGCACATCAGCCCAGTAAATAATGGTCTATGGCGCTTCGATACCCAAGCCATGACATGGAGCCGTTCGGACGTCAGCGGCGAAATGCCGGATTTGGACAGCAACCACTCCGCGTGTGTGCTGGGTCACCGGATGTACACATTTGGTGGCACGGACAGGGATTCATCGAACTTTGTACATTTTCTGGACCTCGAGACCCAAGAGTGGCACCGTGTCCCGACAAGCGGAGAGGCCCCCCTCAGGCGCTACTGGCACACGGCCACCGCCATTGGATCCCGCATGTACGTTTGGGGTGGCAGCCTAGTAGGCTCGCGACCCGGCGACCGTTATGACAATTGCTTATACTATCTGGAAACGACCACTGCGACGTGGGTACGCCCACAAGTGCAAGGCGTGGCCCCGGAGGGACGCGAGTGCCACTCTGCGTTCGTGTACGATAGAGAGCTGTATATCTTCGGTGGCTACAACGGAATGCTGAACACATGCTTTGCAGATATGCACAAGTATGACGCTGAACAGTCGTGCTGGACTAAAGTGACGCCAGTTGGATCAGGCCCGTCTGCGAGGTACTCGGCCGGCTGCTGTGTGCTTGGGGAGAGGGTGTTGGTCTTCGCTGGATTCGGGCCTCCACCCAGCCGTGAGGACGAAGAGCATCTCGAGGACATTTCTGAGGAGGAAGAGGAGCTGACGGACCTGCACGTGTTGCACTTAGCACCGACGCTGCAGAACTTGTGTATGCTTGCAGTCATCGATGCAGGTCTGGATGTGGGCGAATTACCAGAACTGATTAGAAACGAGATGAACACCATCAAATCAGGACAATCTTAATCGCCGGGTTGGTGTTGCACGCCGACCTAACTGAGCACCTCGGACGGAGCCTCGTATCGCGGTGCGGTGGCTAATATGAAGACTTTAATGTCTCTATTTACGCCGGCAGTAAGTTCTTTTTTTTTCCACCTGGGGATCAAGGCGCACGTTGCAACCGCCCAGATGTGAACCTCCATTGCGTCGCTCGGGGCGACCTCAGCAGCCTAGAGAGCAGTGAACGTGGTTTCCAGCTATTGTGCGCGATCTGCGAGCGCATTGACCGCCTCGCGCAACACTGATGTTTTGTTCGCTCGAAGGGGGTGCCGCGGTCACTGCTGTGTCGCGGACAACGAACGGGCCTGCGAATTCACCTCTGCGGCAGATCACCTGCCCCCAAGGGACCTCCACTTGGATTGCAGGAAGTGCGTGCACTAATCCCTCTAGATCCTCGGTCGGCTCCTGAACATGGACATCGCACACAAAGTGTTTTCGTCGTCGGAGCGCCCTCCCTGACGCGCCGCGATAGTGCGGTGAGTGCCGGTTTCCAAGAGCGCATTGGTTGTGTGTAGCCCAGAGAAGGGCAGTTCCGTTACGGACTTGAGACAAGCGGAACATCCCGTGCTTGCTTGAACTATGTATTAGCCCTTTTAGATTGACACGTACGATCTGCCGCTTTTTTTTTTTTTTGCGTGCATTGCGTAGCATTGATTGTGCATGTGTTCATGATTGACGCGGCTTCTGCCTAGGATATTCAGTTGCATTCACAGAGATTACGTTAACGCGATAGCGGTTCAGGCACCGCTGTCCAGAAAGTCGGAGTTGTGAGCGAAAATCCGGTGGCGGAGGGTGGCCCAGGTGGCCGCCCGCCGGAGAAACAACCTAGGTGGGTCACCCAGGTCATCGTGCACGCATTAAGCGGTGAGCACTTACGGTGCACAGACTGAATGAACCTTCTTTATTGGGTGAATATTATGTGGGAATGACCGCACATGTATTGCGTGAATGATGCATGAAATGATGTACAGAAATGTCAGCGGCGCTGTTAGAGATAAACTTAACGCCCGTGGTGCGCCCACGCGTATTATTTGTATTTTACGGAATGCTGTAACATAGACATGCAGATTAGTACGAGAAACATATCTTTTTTTATTTAAAGTGAATGTAACGGGAAGGATATGTGTGTCAATAAAACCATGAAAAATGTGTTCTTCGTTCTCCGTACATTCGCCCAGCACTGCGATTACCGTTGTTGACCAGCGGCGCAGCAAATTGAAACGTGCCGCAAACAGCAAAAAAAAAAAAAGAAACTGTGCGAAAACCGAAGCAAAGCGTGGAGAGCAGCCGCGCGCAGCAGGCAGACAAGGATACATCCGCCCACCATCTCCTAGCGGGCCCGATTTCGGACCAGTCTAGGGGCGTGAAGCAGATGGCATGCGTACACGCGAACACCCCCCCCCCCCCCCCCCCCCCCCCCCCCCCCCCCCCCCCCCCCCCCCACCCTCCCCTATACGTTTCGGTCGTCCGTTGTCATGGAGATAACTCGTACAGCATTCGCTATGAACGTAACTGAAGGAAGAATTGGCGCTACCATCTGTCATTCGTGGCCGCTGGGAGGTGCAGAAAGTTTCACCCCCCTGGTACTGGTTCATCGCTTAAAAGGTGCACCACTGCGCCAGGGCTCCCAGTGATATGTTAATGTAGAGTAGACAATGACCCATTCCGCATATATAGGCTTTTATCCATTTCCCTTAAGGCGGTGATGTGTGTAACCTCCAGTTGTTTATTCCCAAACAGTTAATCTATCCCTTCTTTTCTGCGCAGCCCTCGATTTAAAGTGAGCGACAAACTGTCAGTTTCTCATGCAAGTTGTGCGTATATTACAAACCTGCCCACAGGTCCAATGCGAGACCCGTTTCCAGGAAACTTGGGAACTTTTATTCACGAAGAAAAGACAGCGCATGACTGCAAAAGCGGCATCGCTTGTTTCGTTGTCACTGCCTTATCTATAGAGCGCCGATCGAAACCGCGTATGCCTCCGCTGCGCAAGTGTGGGAGTACATTAGTTTATTTTCTGTTGCGGGGCGCCTCGGATCGCGTTGGCCTCTATTTTTTTTTCTGTTTGCCGGTTCTTACACATTCGTTCTTCTTTCTCCAGCTACCCCTTCTTGGCGAAAGGGGCGACCTCATTTTTTTAACACAGCGCTGGCGGACAAACGGACGAGAATGAAAACACACAGAAGACACACAATGCGCACTTGCAGGCAACAAAAACAACAACAAGAACTTGGAGGCCTGGCAGGCTGCGCCGCCTGCATTGGGCCTTGTCGATGTAAAACACTCGTGCTGCCCGCTAGATTCCAGAAAGTTCGCTTCTCACAGCAAGTCGCATCATAGTTACGTGGGCTGGCTGCGACAGGAAACAGCCCTCCCGCTATCCCGTCTGTAAGGCCTCCTCGCCACCCGAATCACGGTACGCAGATTAGCTCCGCTCCTTCGCATGCCCCTGAGTCTCGTTGCTACGCAAGATCACGGTAGAAATGGGCTCCCTGAGAGCGAAAGAAACGACGTGACGCTATTTGGGGCGGCCGTGGACAGCAGAACGAACAGTTCATTGCGCGCGTATACATCGGCGGCGACGACGCGAGCGGGTGACATTCGTTTTTTTGTGTGTGTATGTGGGTGATGTCGTGAAGAGTGCACGTAAGCTTCGAGATATACTCAAAATCATTCGACCAGCACTCACACTCTGACGTCTTTCATTCGGCAAAACATATGATTGATAGGTTTGAAAAATCTGGCATCATTGAATGCAAGTTCAAATGGGCAAGAAATTGAGCAGTTCAGCTTTTTAACATCAAGCTCATAAAGGCTTATCAAAGACAGCTCCGAAGGTTGCCAGCGTAAAGATCAATTTTGGATATTTTTAGTTTTTGGCAACTCTCATGGCACACCCGGAAGAAGCTATAGCAACAAAGTCTTTGAAACCTTTGGAAAGGAAACCTCATATTCAAGAAAAATACTGGATGGACTCCTCATTGTCGTGCCAGGTCCGCGTTCTTCCGGAGCATGATAACACAACAGGCTTCCATTGAGAACAAAATGAAGTACGCTTTGCAGTTACATTTAATACCATCCTTTGGTGTGAGCCGACCATTCGCCGTGCCAGCCCAATCGGCCATGGAGATATAGGGCACAGACAAAGCCCTCTCTCAATATTAGTATATTGTTTTACTGTTCTACGTTGCTGAGAATAGCAGAGATTGAAATTATCTCCTGATGTCTCTTGGGGAACTGCCGCAATTTTCGAAAATTTTCCGGATACATCAGGGGGTCAATGGTGACGCGAATACCGACATTTAGGACCCTGTAAAAGATGACACATACAAACGCAGCCGCCCTGCTGAGTACAACTGACAAGAAGTTAAAATTACTAGCATCATCATCAGCCTGACTACGCCCACTGCAGGGCAATGGCCTCTCCCATGTCTCTCCTATTAACCCTATCCTTCGCCAGTTGCCGCCACTGTATCCCCGCAAACCTCTCAATCTCATCCGCCCACCTAACTTTCTGCCGTCCCCTGCTACGTTTGCTTTCTCTTGGAATCCATTCCCTTACCCTTAAGGACCAGCGGTTATCTTGCCTTATTCGCATTGCATGCCTTGCCCAAGTCCACTTCTTTCTCTTGATTTCAACTAGGATGTCATTAACCTGCGTTTGTTCCCTCACCCACTCTCTCCGCTTTGGATCTCTTAGCGTCACATCTATCATTTTTCTTTCCATAGCTCGCTGCGTTGTCCATTACTATACGCTCTTGTAGAAGTGTGTTTTAAGAGCTCGAGGGTTAACAGTACTGTAAAGATTGCCTGATAATGAAACAGCAGCTTTTTCCAATCTAAAGCGTAAACGGTTTTTTTTTTCGCATTTATATGATCATTATTGGTTTTATATTCGAGATATTGAGTTTGCGGCATTTAGTAACGAAAATTTCTCCTGGAATAAGTGCAATGTTTAAAGCCAGAAATTGAGCGGCGAGAATTGGGCGCATTTACAAAAAGTGCGTGGAGTTCTCAATGTTTTTAACGCGTTTGGAACATGTAACCGCAGTTTGTTTTGATTTGCTATACTTGCACAGACCGGATACGGAACAGTGCGTGTTGCAACACTTGAAGAGAGCTCTTCTGTTCACCTCCTGGCGTTATTGTAGTGCTATAGATTATCACAGTGCTGCACTCTTCTTCAATTACGCAGGCATCAGCATTCATGACAGGCGTTTATAGCAATGCCATGTTTTATATTGCTCCTTTTGTTACAGCTTCAAATTACAGCGGAGTAATTATGAATACTGCATTGAACACTGCAGTGACATGCATAATAAAATATATACTCTAGAGGAAGACGATGTTTCCTCCCGTTGCAAAAAGAAATGCAACGTTAGCCAGGGATGCGCCTCATGGGCTACCGCGATTGTTTATAGCATTAACTGTACTGCACTGAATCTTTATTGATGTTATTCCAGACAGCAGAAGTGTGTGCGCGCCGCGACAGTGCTTATGCTTCCAGCTAAGCTTTCACTTTATTGAAATTGAAATTGAAATTGAAATTTATTCCGCAACAGAAATGGAATGTTGCGAGGAGGGCAGGTAAAAAGCTGAAAAAACAGCTTGAGGAGTCCTGACCTCCCAGCATACACAGTAGCGCAGCAGCGTGCGGCGAAGGCGTACACGTCAAACATCAAAGCGAGGAAAGAAAAAAAAAAGAATAAACAGGTTATACAAACAAGGTACGCAATTTCTGTGAGGAAATCGCGGAAATGTTATTATTTGTTTCAGTAAAAAGATAATTTAAAACCCACTTCCAGGCCAGGGGAAATCTTGTACCCATTAAAGAAACCGGTGGGTACCCGGCGGCACTGGGGATCGAACCCAGCACCTCCCGAATGCGAGGCGGATGCTCTACCACAAGGCCACGCTTCGGTTAAAAAAGGGCCACAAATTGGGCTTATGCCGCACGAGGCGGACTTATGGTTGCTTGGCAGGGGAACTTATCACTCATCCGCCAAGGCAACTGTTTGGTCTAAGACCCTTTTCCCAAGCATATCACCCTAGAAGAGCCGAACACCAGGCCAGGGGAAATCTTGTACCCATTAAAGAAACCGGTGGGTACCCGGCGGCACTGAGGATCGAACCCAGCACCTCCCGAATGCGAGGCGGATGCTCTACCACAAGGCCACGCTTCGGTTTCTATCCTTGTTATGAGATGAGGAGAGTAAAGATAACGAATAGAGGTGATCTTAAGCACTGAGTACTAGCGCATGATCATAGCATGTGTTCTATATAAAATTTAATCTATTGAACCTCGCCATTTAATGGTGTGGGCACAAAACAGCTATACTTCAGAGAATAATAGCAGTATTAATCATTATCCAACGTGAAATTCACAGTTAAATATTACAGTTCTTTAGTTGAAGACCATAGTCTCTTTAGAATGCGTGTTTTCCGGCGCTCGTTTTGAATTGTTACTCAAGGCATACCATGCTCTTTCTTTCGTCTTTCTTTAATGTTTTTATTTTATATTTTATTTTCAAATGAATTTTTTTTCCTGGGCCTCTATTCATTCTGTAAGTGATTAGCAATAGCTCTGATGGCCTGTTTGAAGCTTTAACACGTTAAATCTTCTTCAGTGAGTAAGTTCGAGTGACAGAGTGTTTTTGGAAAAAAAAATACAATTAGTGCATTTAGTGGGAGTTTGTTTTTGCGAATGTGAGAAGTCAAGTTATAGCTGCATGCGTGTCGTGTTTTGCGAGTTAATGGTGGTGTGACATAAGGTGATGTGTAAATGCCGAGCTTTCCATTAATTTAGGAGTGCAAAATTTCTATCCTCGCCATCTTTCGCAGGGTGCAGAGGTGTTTCATTTGGTTAGTGTTTGTAAGAATATAGATGAAGCCTACAGCTGATGTGTGCCGTCGGTGCCATAAGGGGAGTGTACCAGTCAGGCTTTGACGCTACGTCACTACCGGGCCAATTTCCGCCGCCACCTTAGGCAATTAAGAGATGCGAGCGGCTGAACTTTTTCGTCTAGGGGCGGCTCAACTTGAATCCCGGATACTCCGCGGCGACATCGCCCGAAGGCAGTGCAATTTCAGCGAATAAAACAATGGCGCGTAGTGCTCAGGACTATAGCTTTATTGTCGCTGACAATATAGCTCTTCCATCATCGAGTGCAATGCTTTTAGCCTGAAAAATTAATTGCACTATTACTCACAGGGTAGACCAATTGTTAGTACGAAGATCCCGGAACCTTCTTCGGGCAATGTGACGAAAAGCAATCCGATTAGCGAAAGATACCCTATTGGAACATTATTAAACCTGCCAGTTCCTCATTTTTCCCGAAAACAGATCTCTGATAACACCGCGTATTGCGACAACGACGAGAGAAAAACACTCAAACGCCGCTATCAACCGGCGTCAGTTTTTTGTTCGAGCTTCAAGAATTCAGGCCAGATTACACATCAGTAAGCACAATAAGTCCCTCCAGAAGCCGTGCGCAGGCGAATCGCTCCACAGTGCTAATAAAGTTATCTTCAATCACCCGTTGCCGTATGTGTACGGGTACAAAATATAATGCAATCGGTTTCGTGACCTCTCCTCAACGCGTTGTGGGCGTCTCTTTACCAGTGGATACCAGTCTCCGGGGCCCAATATAAGCGCCCGGAGCAAAGAGGCTGGCAGTGAATGCCGAATCTGCCAGTCTCACGTAACCATCAGGTAAGACGCCACCAAATTTCTCGCTTTCGTAGGCCTATTACACGACCTGAATATTGCATTGTAACTTGGTTTGTTCACTATTTTACGAGTGGTTCTAAATCTCCCTTCTGCCTAATCAGCTTAATTTTTTTCTAGCAATTAGCTGTATCAAACAGTTGGTAAAAATGGGATAAGACAGCCCGACAATATATATCTTTTTCAGAATTCACGCGTTTTTATTCTCTATTCTCTCTAAACGTGACGCGAACGAGGCTTATGAATACTTCCGCGCTATATTGAAACCAAGGTACACTGCCTGTTTCCCAACAAAGACTTTTAAGCGGACTAAAAAAACCCGCAAACCATGGCTCACACCTGATCTCCTGCTTAAGATAAAAAAGAAGAATGGACTCTACCATAAATTTATCAGGACAAAAGAGATGGATGATTTGTCTATTTTCAAAGCATATCGTAACCGCCTAAACAAGGAACTTGGGAAAGCTAGGAATGAATATTTCGAAAATGATTTCGAATCAACTAAAGGGCGTAGTGACCTTGTTTGGAAAAAACTTAACCTTATAGCTAATGATACTGCTGCCAGAGGAATTTCTTCAGTGAAATTAAATGGGGTACAGGTGTCTGACCAGGGTTTAGCGAACGGGTTTAATAAGTACTTTGTCGGTCTTTGCCGCGACACGGACGTAGATAATCACTTGAATTGTGTCCCACTACTAGACAAAACGATATATCTTAATCCTGTTAATGAAGCCGGAATAATGACTATTTTCATAGAGCTTAAAAATAGTACTTCATGCGATATTGATGGACTACAGATGCGGCCCATAAGATCGATTCTCGACATTATTTTGCCCTACATAACCCATATAATTAATCTATGTATTGCAAATGCTGTTTTTCCTCACGAAATGCAAGTTGCCCGCTGTTCTGTACTTTTTAAGAAGGGTGATAGGAACCAGCTAGGCAATTACCGCCCGATATCAATTCTTCCAATATTTTCAAAGATACTTGAAAAAGCGCTTCATAAACGCTTTGCGGCATTTGAATCCAGACACCACATACTTACCAAATCACAATATGGATTTAGAAAGCACCTTTCTACAGAATTTGCACTGTTAGATCAGAAGGAATATATACTAAAACAATTTGAACAGAATAGGATAGTTTTAGGAATATTCATTGATTTCACAAAGACCTTTGACCTTATAAATCATCAATTACTTCTCCAGAAGCTTGAACGCTACGGCTTCCGCGGGCACGCAGCATCGATAGTTCAGTCATATCTTCAATATCGCCGGCAGGCTGTTAGTGTAAATGGCTTCATGTCTGAAACTCTCCCTGTTCGCTGTGGTGTACCGCAAGGGAGTATACTCGGTCCTTTTCTTTTCAATCTTTATATTAATGACATCGTCAATGTATTTCCCTTCACAAAATGTATTATATACGCAGACGATACCAGCATGTTCTTGGCTGGTGAAAATGCTAATGAGTTAATAGATACAGCAAACTGCATGCTCGAACATCTAGACCAGTGGACACAAAAGAATGCATTACAAATTAATGTAAACAAAACGAAAGCAGTTATCTTCCGGGCCAAGAATAAACAAGTTCACCTGACAAAGCAAAAGCAATTATGTTTGCGATCTTGTCCACTGGAAATAGTGGCACATTTCAAAACCCTGGGGGTTGTCTTTAATCAGCAAATGTCCTGGGACGATCACATAGCCCACATAACTTCTAAGTTGTCGCAAATAATTGGTATACTCTATCGCAACCGTGAAATCTTGCCGTCTTGTGTTATGATGTTATTTTATCACTCTTTATTCCATTCTCGCTTTAACTACTGTAGCCTTATCTGGGGTACTACAATACAGGAAAATCTGAGCAAATTACTCGTATTGCAAAAAAAGGCAATGCGAATTGTTAAGAGATTACCAAGGTTACATCACACAGGAGAAATATTTTTAGAGCACAAAATTATACCAGTAACAAAAATCTATGACTATCGCCTTAGCCGAACACTAAACAGGAATTTTTGAATAAAACGTCTTTTATTCAAAATCTTTCAGGCCTGAAAAGGCGCGAACAAACTTATGAAACAAGAAATAATGACATGTGGCAAACTATACATTTCGAACAACGTACGGTCTGCAAACTTTAGAAAACCGTCTTCCACGACTTCTTAATGATCTACTAAAACAGAATATAACACCCCAATGTGTAACATTTCACAGACTTCTAACTTACTTTCTTTGTAAACATTTCATGTAATTCTTCATGCAACGAAAACAGCCGCCTTGGAACTGTTGGTGTTCCTGGCTCGTA
Source organism: Amblyomma mixtum (assembly GCF_055824585.1). Taxonomy (NCBI): domain Eukaryota; kingdom Metazoa; phylum Arthropoda; class Arachnida; order Ixodida; family Ixodidae; genus Amblyomma; species Amblyomma mixtum. The sequence continues at coordinate 16,612,529 of NC_143018.1, forward strand.
TTCATATGTTTTCTATTAAAGTGTCTTTACCATGTAATTGCATTGTGTTAAATGTTAGAATTCCTTATTTCTTTTTGCCGTGTGTTTATGGTTTTGTACTGCTCTAAATATATGTGCCAGGTGCATCTGTTTTGTAACATGTTTCTGTACTGTCTTTTAGTGCGGTGTGCTCATCGCACGTAGTTTTCCCTTTACCTTGTATATTTCGTTTTTGCGCCACTTTGTATGCTGCCAAAAAGGGGGGCCGTTGCTCTGTCAAGCTGTTGAAAGACAGCTTTTACTTCGGTCCCCTGCATCATCATGTACAACGTGGTGATCAAATAAACATTATAATTATTAAACCCGTTTGCCACACAGCTCTGTAGGGCAGTTTGCACTGTACTAATGAAAGCCAGTTCTATGAAATGAATCCTGTCATACTGCAGTTCAGTTATGAATTTACGAGGGAGCTTCCTTTGAAAAAGGAGAATTGGAATGAAGTGCCTTATTACCACGAAGACTTCGTAGCAATGCGCGGAAACCTTTGTGCCATGTGCTTTCTGGCCCCTTGTGAGACTGCGAGACCTTTTCAGGGATGAACTACAGAGTGGATGCCTAAAGCATATGAACACTAAATCAACCGCACACTCTTATCAGCATTTAGGCTTAGAGTTCCATTTTGCGAAGTCGAGTTTGCACCGAACACTAACGCACTATATAGACGTGACTCACCCAGCTTATGACTTCCCCTGATTCGCAGAGCACATCCCTCTACAAGTAGCAACGATGACTCGGGATCGGATAGAGTTTCTCTTGTTGTCTAGCATGCCATGTGCACATTGGCGTTGAGTACGTAATTCAGCAGCAGATAAATTTAAAAGGCAAGGCGACTGCTGCTACCGCCCCCAATAAGATTGGTTTATGGTTTATTGGGGTTTAACGTCCAAAAGCAACTCAGGCTATGAGGGACGCCGTAGTGAAGGGCTCCGGAAATTTCGACTGCCTGGGATCTTTAACGTACACTGACATCGCACAGTTCACGCGGCTCTGGAATTTCGCCTTCATCGAAATTCAGCCGCCGAGGCCGGGATCGAACCCGCGTCTTTCGGGTCAGCAGCCGAGCGCCGTAACCACTGAGCCACCGCGGCGGGTGCCGCGATCAGAAGCAATGCCGATAAATCCATGCATCCATCTATGACATAATGGCCGCCCATTCTTTTCTTGTGTAGAATGCAGGCTCTTATAAGAGCATTTTCTCTCAAAGTGTTTGTAATCAAATACATAAGTATGGCGTGAACATTTTTTTTTCACATAACTTCCTTTTAAACTTCACTTTTTTGAACCAGAGATTACATAAGATATCTCGCACGTTGGTGGGAAAGGCCGAGGGATCCCAGGAATCCAGTGTTGAAGTTCCAGGTGTGCCAGTGCACCACCTCGTTGCCTAGGGTCCCAGTGTGAGCAGGAATCAACCTCAGTGTGACTGTGTGGGGACGAAGATTGGGTATCATTCCGGCACAACTCACCACCATGTAATTTGCGCGTATAGCTTGCATCGAATCAGTGTATATCGTTTAGTCGAACAGGTTAAGAGATGTCTGGGAGATGTCTTGATTGCTTTTGGTTTTATGGGGTTTGACGTCCCGAAGCGACTCAGGCTACGAAGGACGCCGTAGTGGAGGGCTCCGGATAATTTTGACCAGCTGTGGTTATTTAGCGTGCACTTGTGCAGCACAGCAAACGGGCCTCTAGCATTTCGCTTCCATCGAAATTCGACCGCCGAGGCCAGGATCAAACTCTAGTCTTCAGCAGCCATGCAGTAGCCAAGCACCATAACCACTGAGCCACCGCCCCAGCGGGAAGACGTCTTGAATGCTGGCAGTTATCGGGAGGGTTTATAGATTAGCGGTAGGAGGCGGATCAATGTAAGGACCGGGGGTATATGTCGCAGTCGGCCTGTCGCACGCAAAGGAGTAAGCAGCGACTCCGACCCTAGCTCGAGGAGCATCTGTGTACACGAAGATGAAACGAAGGGGATGAGTGTGGCGGATAACACGACGAGCGCGTCTTCCCGGGATGGAATTCGCCGCATCTTGTTTTGAAACGTTGGTGATGCGGAAGTTATCTGGGATATGAAAAGTGTGTGCATTGATGGGAAGAATGTTGGGATTAAGCCCCGCTTTTTGGTCGATCCAGTCCCTCGTTTTCGTCTCAATGCTATTGTGGGAGGTCTCCTAGAGGTCAGAAGATCCCTGTAATGTATGGGCGCTCAGTATATGTGTGTATGAAAACATTGAGGGCTGTCTTGCATGAAGTATGAAGCGCGACGTCAATCTGGCGTCTTTGATGGTGGATAAAAGTAAGACATGGATCGGCATAGAAAACTCTGCTAAGGAGTAATGCTTAGGCTAGCTGCCCGACTTAACACCCGCGAAGCCCGGCGTGCTTATTGAAAATGCAGCTGAGGAGGGATGCCGGCTTCGTGAAAATTCCATGACCTTCATTATGATCCCTTCGTTCCTTCTTGATTTCTTTACTTCTCCCTTCCAATAATTTTCTGTTTCTATAATTTTTTGGGCCCTTACTTTCCGCTGTTATAGCCAGTATTTCGTTTGTAAGCAGCGTATCAGAACTGTAGGCTATTTTGTGTGTTTTCAGATTAATATGCAATTAACATATATTTGGGATCCAACGAACAGAAGCATATTCGAGTAACAATCGGAAATGTTTAGACCAGATTTAAAACGCAGTTGGGTCTTAAGCTTGTTGCGCAAGTTGCTAAAACTTCGTCGCAAAATGGCCGAACATATGCTGCAGTTTTGTAATTAAGTCAACGTGTTTTTAGCCACCTTAAGCTCTTTGACTGGTAGACTGCGAAAGAATAGTGGGTTACATCTAAGTAGCCTTTTCCCTGTCCCCTTGCCTTGTCGCTGTCCTCTGCCAGTTGCGGCCACCGTATCCCCGCAAACTTCTTAATCTGATCGGCTCACCTAACTTTCTGGTGCTCCCTGCTTACGTTTGCTTTGCTTGCTTGTTCGGTCTTAAATAAATTAAGCTGTTGAAAAACTTATGCTTGATATCTCCTGTATTTTGCAAAGGTCTAACGGTCTTCTTTCGGTTGTATTGGATAGTCTTTGCCCCACAATAACCCCACTGCATGACATGAGGCGGTGATCTTGTATAATGGCATTCGCTTCGAACTTTCTAGTAAACACTGTGCTACTGAGGCAAATGAAAAAAGAAGCGATGCCGGAGGGATCGCTTCCCGTGGCGCTGGAGTGAACGCCCCATGTGATGGGGCTGGAGCCCCATTGAGCTGGAGAGTAGCTCGCCCCATAAGATGCAGTTTTTGTTTTATACTGTTTGCAGGGTGGCGCTTCATCTTCGCTAGGTATTTTCTGAGCGTAATGCAGCCAGCTATGTAGATAACGTCACCACTGAAGGAAATCCTTATTCTCGTTGTTTCAGAGAGCAAGAATGTTCTTACGTGTAGTAGCCGTGCTGCTACTTGCAGGTAAGTTTAAGTTATACATGACATGCCATCAATAGATGCTGCCTGATCAGCATCTATTGATGATCAGCAGTTATTAGCAGTTATTGCTAATAACTGCTAATCAGCTGCCTTCAAAAAGAAATAAACAAACTAAATATCCCGACGCGCACTCGCTGAGACTGGTGAGTCCAGCTGGAGCACCAAGGATAGGAACATCACAAAAGCGCTTAAGCCATTTTGCGCATTAAAAAGGAGCCAATGAAAAACTTGTTGCGTACGAACTTTGACGAGAAGAGCAGAAAGCGGAAATTTGAGCTTATCAAATCGAGGTTTCACGCGCAGCTAAGCAGCCTATCTGAGTCTCTTGGACTATAAAATTAAGAGGTAGGCCTAGTTACCTAGCTGGGGTAGTCGATGGTATGCTGGTGAAGGGCATTGGGACACTCAGCCAATAAGAGCTCCAAAGCACCATTGGTACCGAAGCCCAATGCACTGCGCAGTCACTACCTTCAGTGCTTTTACGACTGTAGAAGGGCTCCCTGAATCTGAGTGAAAAAAGAAAAGCTGTACTGGAGTAGCTGTTCGCTATCTGGGGGAGCCAAAATTCGCTGACGGAATTACCTTGCAATACAGCTAAGTAGACTTAATTCACGTAGGTACAGAGCAGTAATGGGGATAAAGGACATTCCTGACACAATGAACACGCAGCTTTGATTCGGTTTTCACCTTTTTGTTCAGAATAAGATGCGTAGACCAAACAGTGGAACAGACCGACTGCTTGACGGGGAGCTAGACATTGGCCACATTTGTGGACTTCTTTTTATCTTTGTATGAGGAACTTGCTCCTTGACAGAGTACTTGTTCGTTGTGGCGTCGACTACTAGAAGAAAGAGAACCTAACATGGATTTTGTTTCCTACGTACCCAACTTTACGTTCTCCCTCACCCCTATAACTCCTGTCCTTTATGTGTCAGCTTGTGCCTGGGCCAGTGTCTGGCGCGCCAACTTCGTCGTGGACCGGTTGTTGCCCAGCGTCGGCTTGGACCAGATTCCGCTGCACGACATCTCGTTCGACGTGAAGCACGCGGGCGCCTCCTCTGGATACGTAGAGTTTTACCTGGAAAATGGAACCCTTGCCAATTTGCGCCGAAGGGTGCGTACTTACCCTACGTACACTGGGATTAAAAAATTCTGCCGCTGCATGGTGTACATCGTGGAGGAATTTGCACCCTTTAGAGTGTTTTCACTGTACCCGAACATTGGGATGTGATTATTGCAATGGCATTTTTCTTTTTCGATTACTTCACAGTGGCACAGGTCTTGTTTGCTTACAAATGCGCTAGTAGCGACATCTTTTTAATACTCTGGTAATTTAGTGATGCGCCCACTACGAAAGTGAAGCTAGAAAGGCCGTGAGTAAATCTCCCGATTCCCTGTGCTAATAATCAGTATAAGTATATTCAAAGAGCATTATGGGAGTTAGGTTCAGCTTTATGTGTGTTTAACGTCCCAAAGCGACTCAGGCTATGAGGGACGCCGTAGTGAAGGGCTCTGTAAATTTGGAGTACCTTCTGCAAAAAATAAAAAAAAGAAAATGTCCTGCATGGAAACCAACCTCCTGGAAACGCTCTCGCACAGCACACGAAATTAGATGCGCCATAGAAGCCAGAGTAAACAGCTAAAGGCTTCGTTGAAATCAGTGCTACAACACCATGGAAGTGGTAGAGATCAACAAGCAGACACACCACAGCCGTACACCCCTTAGCTGCGTATTGCGTGCTGGCTTTCTCCTCTTTTAACACCCCATTTAGACCACTTGCCAAAAAAGTCAGTTGTTGTTCGCTGTTGTGCTATGGCAACTTACTTCATTTCGAATTTCGATGCAAGTCACTGCTGCTGCTCTAGGCATCAAACTTCAGTTATCTTTCAATGGGAAGCTCTAACACCTCACATAATGTCGAATGTACAGTTGATGTACAACTGCAAACTTGTCTGAAAAGTCTTGAAGCACCTGTGCGCCCTTGCGCATCCTGACAATCCGTGGCGAGGAAAGAATCTTGCACATGTCCACCCTTGACAAACGCCCGGCTGTAATAGCAGTCCAAAAAAGTAAAATTAAGGGTGAGGAATGATTCTGTAAGCAGTGCTGTGCCCTTAACGGTGCATTTTTTTCCATCTTTTTTTATTTTTGTAGAGATCGGTACACTTAGCGAGCTGTCTGGTAATACTCTTGTCACTCCTCGCACTCAGTTTGTACAGGAATATGTACACTCTACTGGGCACCAACGTCATGCAGTTTACTGTTGGGCTATTTGCCGCTCTAACAGCATGTCCTGCCCACTGGATTTGGGGCAAACTGCTCACCGTGGCAGGTGGCAGTTAAATTAATGATTGGTCGCTGAATGTTGCTCGGCAAGTGCAACGTGTGTTGCACACCACATCTGCCATCGCAGGTCACTGGCGCACCGCTTAACCGCTGCACCAATGTCCCAGGAGTACTCGGGGAATCTCAGACATGTGTGCGTGTAAAGTAAATAATGACTAATACCGCATATATGGGCGTTAGCACATTACCGCTATCGCGTCATACCCTTAGCTTACTGATACCCTCCAATTTTTTAGCGGTAAACTTTTGCAGCGGGGAGCAAGAGTCGGCAGTGATAATCACAATGTTTGGGCAGAATCATTCCATGCTCTGTAGTTTCGAGAAATGTGCAAGTTTAAAATATCCCCTTTAAGTTACTTTGGGTTCGCTGTTGCCTGGCCAACAGTTGAAGGTAATTGCTAATGGCCACGAAAGCATGGCATGCCGGGAACACCTGTTGTTGCTTCAGTTAACTGAGAGTGACGCCTTTCAAGCGGATGGTACGGAAGCCTTTATGCCAGGCTTCAGCATTATTTTTCAGTTTTCGCTGTGCAAAGTTTGTGGTTCACTTTCACAAAACGCGTCCAAAAATCTTCAAATATACAACAGACCTGTGAGTTTTCGTCTCGTATAATATGCAGGCAGTGCGGGAAATGAAAACAGTTGTGTTTTGTGTTACAAGACAAAGAACATCGCCAGATGCATCACTGCCTAAGACACCGACCTCTAAGCAACCAGTCAAGTTAACCAGTCCAGGAACAAACCCTAGTGTTACAAATTTCTTAGTTTTGAAAATTAATTATTCATTAAACGTTTGCAGCCTTCAAATTGCATAATTTTTATGCGCATAACCTTTTCTTTGCTCAGGTGCGGCGAAGAGGCGACTGCAGACTCTATAGATACGGTGATCAAAAACATCCCGAAGTTGATACGGTCTGCGACTTAAGCTACCACGGCTTGGTCGCTAAGTACGACGTCGATGTGATTGCCAATGACCGGCCGACACGCACGGTAGCTGAAGTACTCGTCGAAGATGGTGGCATCTACTACATGTTTACCTGTTATGGTGACCCCGGCAAAAGTACGTTATCCATGCATACATCGCAGGAGGGCAGAAAGTTGGGCGTTGTCGCGCTTTGAAACCCATCATGAATGCATACATCTCCTATGCTCGAGCATGAATACCTGCTTGCATTTCATCGGTATATCGAGTGTGATTACTCGTTACAAAGACTGGGCTCTAGCCCGGTGTTCTCTTTTTTTTATCGGGTTTTGTTTTCCTTTTCGACTTTTACAGCGCCTTTTCGAAGTCTAATGCGATGATAAAATTTATCACGCCAGCCATATTGTAATTATTGCTACAAAATATGACGAAAAGAGCGTGCACTTTTTTGCGCGTACACGCATGTTTCCACAAATACAAAATACACGAAAGCAGGAGTGGTCTGTCCGAAAGGCTAAATAGTGGCGGGGGCTTAGCTTTGCTATAGCCAAACGGGCGAGTTGGTGGTACATATTGAAGGCCAACAGCGCAACGACGGAGACAAAGTAGAAGAAAACACAGGACAAGCGCTGTCCTTTGCTTTGGTTAAGCCTGGTAGGTTGCGAAAGCGAGCGCAGCGCCTCTAACGGAAGGAACGCGGCGCGCCGCGTCTAAAGAAGGAACGCAGTGCGCCGCGTCTACAGGTCACGCGTGGCTACCGGCCGCCGCTGCGCGACGACTCGACTTGGTAGCCCATCTCTCACCCTGGTATGACGTCACGCTATGACGTCACTACACATCATTCTAAATGTCACGCGTGGCTACCGGCCGCCCCTGCGCGACGACTCGACTTGGTAGCCCATCTCTCACCGTGGTACGACGTCAGAGGTCATTCTAAAGGTCAAACGTGGCTACCGGCCGGCGTTACGCGAAAGGCCGTTCATGAGCGTAGTATTGCTTTCGAAATAAATCTACAGCTGGTATGACGTCACAGTGGCAGCAGCCCCACAAGTGCGCAGCGCGGCAAACACACGCCGTAACTGCTTCTGAAGGAGCGAGTTAGTCGCCCATAATCTACAGCTGGTCTGACTTCACAGCGGCAGTGGCGCCACAGGTGCGCGGCGCGGCGTAACTGCAGCCGGGCTATCTGAAGGAGCGAGTTGGTCGCCCATATTCACTCCGCTAAAGGTCGAACGTAACTGCGGCCGGGTCACGCGAAGGCTTGAAAGTGCGAGTAGTATTGCTTTCGCAATAATATCGATAATTTCAGGCTGGTATTCTTGCTAAAATATATTCGTATTTACTCGTAGTGGTGCGCTATATACGAGAGCTTGGTGATTCAGAAGTAGTGAAGGGTCTCCTAAATGCGGACTGCAGCGCGAGTTGGACGCCCTCCTCCGGTGGAGCTTGACTCATCAGGCTGAGCTGCTTCAGGCAGCCTTAACCATCACGAGCGAGCAGCCCGACGCGCCTCTAACGACAAACGTGAAAAACAGACGAATTCCAAGCGAACAGGCTCATAACCCTGTGTAGATTGATTCAAATGGTGTAGCTAAGAGCATACAATAGAATGTTATACGTTGAGCCTGAAGATGATTTCAAGCTTTCACTTACTTATTTTTGATTACCAGATTTGCAGAATAGGAACAATGTTTCCGATCCTGCCTTTGTGAGCTGAAGGACGAGGAAACATCATCATCATCATCAGCCTACGTATGACCACTGCGGGACTAAGGTTTTATAGCTCAACGATTAACCTCGTCCTCTGCTAGCTGCAGCTCCATTACTATAACAAACTTGCTAAGCTCATTCACCGGAACTCTGCTGCCTATTTCTAAATTTCCCCTTCTCTTTGAGTCCGCTTCATTACCATTAATGACCATCGGCTAACAATTTATCTTTCCATCACCTTACATGCCCTGCGCAAGCACATTTTGTCTTCGACTAGGATGTCATTAACTAGGCTTTCTTCTCTCTTCCAATCTGCGCTCTTCCTGCCTCTAAATGTTACATCTACTGCTTCGTTTCAAATATCTCGCTGAGCTTTCAATTTCATTATAACCTTTTCTGTTAGCCTGCAAGTTTCTGACTGACTGGTAAGAACTTCCAGGATACAACTATTATAGACTTTCGATTTTCGGAATTCAGAGACGCTGATCTTATTTACCAGACAGTACCTGTTAAATGCATTCTATCCCCTTCTTATGGTCCTAGCTATACACCCTTGAGGTAAGAATCATCTTCTACGAATACTTGTCTTCAGCACACGTTTCCTTGCCACATCCAATAGGTCTCTCCCTATTGTAAACATCTAACTGCTATTCTTGTTCTGTTTAATTCTTCATGCTCTGCAATCCGTTCCTTGGAGGGCATTCAACAGGCCAAAATCATAAGTTAATCATATACTGCTATAGTACTCTCCTTTATCTCGGCGTCATCGCTTGGCAGCCCCTAACGACCATTTACAGTGCCTTCACGTAGCGAGAGCAGCAACAGCTGCATCATGGTTTGGTTTATGGGTTATGTGGGTTTGACTTACCAAAACGACTCAGGTTCTGAAGAACGCCGTAGTAAGGGCTCTGGAAATTTCGACCACCAGGGGTTCACTAACGTGCACTGACATCGCTCAATACAGGGATTCTAGGATCTCGCCTCCAAACAGCTGCATCAGTCATAAAGCCCGACTCAGATCGAACACATCACTGCAGTAGAGTTTGCTAGGTTATACATGGAGTAGCCTTCAGCTCTTTTGTCCTTCGAACCTGCTGCCCGTCATCTCGCTACCGACCCGCTGCTTACATTTCTTCCGTCGGTCTTTCCGTCCTCTTTAGCGCTGCTATTGTGTCTACGCTTTCTCCTTCACTCCTCTCGCTTTCCCAGCTCTCGAATTCAGTCACGTGAGCACGCACTGTCTGGGTTTGTTTGCTCGGCAACAACGGCTGCTGCAGTTAAAAAAAAAAACATACGCTTTGTACGGAGCAATGCTCTAAAAAATACCGCATAGAGTGTAGTCTTTTCAGCCTTCCAACAAAGTAATATTATGCATTGCGCTTACTCAACACCCACCACTACTGACGGACTCTCTAAGCTACTAAAAGCAGAGCTTTCTCCTCCAAGTTAGAGGCCCTAAAAGATTGGTTGGTTGGTTGGTTGGTTGGTTGATTTATGGGGTTTAACGTCCCGAAGCGACTCAGGATACGAGGGACGCCGTAGAGGAGGGCTCCGGAAATTTCGACCACCTGGGGTTCTTTAACGTGCACTGACATCGATTCCACGCGGTATACCTAAATAAGATCGTACATTCTGGCCAGGTTATGGAGGGCAGGATGTTTCTGGAAGCCAAACCATAATGCAGGCATGCCCTAAATCGGCTGACAAAGTTAAAAAAGCAGCGGCAATATATACGCGAAGCGGTGACATTTTGCTTTCTTCTGATTCAGAGCTAAAACACAGCAGCGTGATTTCGAAAAATCCCATTCATTGCGCTCCGTGTGTTCTGCTCTTCAATGGGGTTCACGCTATTCTGACAAAACATCCTATTAGGATTATGTGCCTTCTATTCGTAGCGCTTAACATGTGCACATCGAAATTATTTGGAAAGCTTAGGAATACTTTTATGTAAATCATAGAGCACATCGTTATTATTTAGGCAGAAAGAAGTAGGTGCCACACCACATCATCGCCCAAGGTGCGGCGCAGGAATGCCGGGAAGATGAAGTTGCGTATTCGGCTTGGCTTTATGACGCATGGAACGTGAATTCAGCAATAGCATTACGACACCTCTCGCGGCAAAACTCGAAGAAATGTTCTCAGAATTTGGATACCAGCCTAACAATGCGCTGAGTGAGTTGAGAAAGTAAAAATTTGGAGGACGCTTAAGCCCAGTCTTTAAGAGTTGCCAAGCGGTCCACGGAACGCCGTCGCCCGTTCGGCGCGACGCCTTGCCCGAAGGAAAGGAAATGACGCCTGTCTCTCTCATATCTCAGTGGATACCCGAACTGCGCCGTAAGGGCCTTAAGGAAAATGAAATGAAAATTGGTACGGAAAGAAAACGGCGCCTGTCTCTCTCATATCTCGGTGGATACCCGAGCTGCGCCGTAAGGTCCTTAAGGAAAATGAAATGAAAATTGGTAAGGAAAGAAAACGGCGCCTGTCTCTCTCATATCTCGGTGGATACCCGAACTGTGCCGTAAGGTCCTTAAGGAAAATGAAATGAAAATTGGTAAGGAAAGAAAACGGCGCCTGTCTCTTTCATATCTCGGTGGATACCCGAACTGCGCCGTAAGGGCCTTAAGGAAAATGAAATGAAAATTGGTAACGAAAGAAAACGACGCCTTTCTCTCTCATATGTCGGTGGATACCCGAACTGCGCCGGAAGGGCATTAAGGAAAATGAAATGAAAAATGGTAAGGAAAAAAACGGCGCCTGTCTCTCTCATATCTCGGTGGATACCCCAACCGCGCCGAAAGGTCCTTAAGGAAAATGAAATGAAAATTGGTAAGGAAAGAAAACGGCGCCTGTCTCTCTCATATCTCGGTGGATACCCGAACTGCGCCGTAAGGGCCTTAAGGAAAATGAAATGAAAATTGGTAACGAAAGAAAACGGCGCCTTTCTCTCTCATATGTCGGTGGATACCCGAACTGCGCCGGAAGGGCTTTAAGGAAAAGGAAATGAAAATTGGTAAGGAAAGAAAACGGCGCCTGTCTCTCTCATATCTCGGCGGATACCCGAACCGCGCCGTAAGGGCCTTAAGGAAAATGAAATGAAAATTGGTAAGGAAAGAAAACGGCGCCTGTCTCTCTCATATCTCGATGGATACCCGAACTGCGCCGTAAGGGCCTTAAGGAAAATGAAATGAAAATTGGTAAGGAAAGAAAACGGCGCCTGTCTCTCTCATATCTCGGTGGATACCCGAACTGCGCCGGAAGGGCCTTAAGGAAAATGAAATGAAAATTGGTAAGGAAAGAAAACGGCGCCTGTCTCTCTCATATCTCGGTGGATACCCGAACTGCGCCGTAAGGTCATTAAGGAAAATGAAATGAAAATTGGTAAGGAAAGAAAACGGCGCCTGTCTCTCATATCTCGGTGGATACCCGAACTGCGCCGTAAGGGCCTTAAGGAAAATGAAATGAAAATTGGTAAGGAAAGAAAACGGCGCCTGTCTCCCTCATATCTCGGTGGATACCCGAACTGCGCCGTAAGGGCCTTAAGGAAAATGAAATGAAAATTGGTAACGAAAGAAAACGGCGCCTTTCTCTCTCATATGTCGGTGGATACCCGAACTGCGCCGGAAGGGCCTTAAGGAAAAGGAAATTAAAATTGGTAAGGAAAGAAAACGGCGCCTGTCTCTCTCATATCTCGGCGGATACCCGAACCGCGCCGTAAGGGCCTTAATGAAAATGAAATGAAAATTGGTTTGAAGGAAAACAAATACGCCTGTCTCTCATATCTCGGTGAACACCCGAAAGGAATGGACACCACAGTACATGTCTCTAAAGCACCCTTCTAAGAAAAAACCCGTATTCACTAGACGCGCCTTTGTTCATTCCAAACCATCGAGCTGGCGTGGCGGAGTGGTTAGCGGGCTCGTTTCGCACTAGCTCCGGAGACCCTGGTTCGATTGCCCAAATCGACCAATTTCCTACTGGGCTTTATTTATTAATTAATTCATCTGGGATTTTTCGCTCATGGCCAACGCCGCCGACGCCGCCGATGACATCGGCTTTTCTGCGACACGGGGCCCTTAACGCTACCGCGTTAAAAAGTGCACTATTAAAGTAATTTCATCAGCGCTCATACGACAATATCTCGGTGCTGTTTCCGATCCAAGGGCAGTATCCATGTTTCCGGCAAAACAGTAGCGAAGCCAAATAAGAATCCTCCTCTTCCCGGCATTCCTGCCTTGCACGATGCGCTCTTCAGGGAACACGCCTCGACGGGGGCGCCAGCGTTCCCGCTAGGTAATCCTGAGATCGTGCATGGCGAGAACACAGCGCTAACGAGAAATGTGTCAGGAGACATACTCCGCGGAAAAGGAACAATTGCTATGCTTTTTAATTTTTTTTGGCGCGACCATCTTCACACTCTGTTACAACTAATCTACGCAGCGAGGTAGCAAAATAAAACGTGCGCATATTTTCTTCTCTGACTCATGCCTCCACGTATCTTCTACGCAGATACGGAGCTGTTAGACTTCTCACTGTTCGACGTGAGAGCAAAGCTGAAGCCTCTCCGCCCGTCCGTGGATCTCCCCAGCGACGTTATCAAGCAGTTTGAGGAAAACGTTGTCTCCCAAACAGTGATAGAAATCGCTCGCGCTCTCAACACAACCTACAAGGCGGCAGTAGTTGACAAGACGGCCACAATCAAACTAACTGACATCACTGGTTAAGCCATGACGAGATTGTACAATGGACTTCAAATTTTACAATAACTGCTAATCTGAGACATGGTTCAATAAAAGCTATCAGCTACTTCGGCGCCATTGCTTGTGCTTTCAAATCTGTGGTAACTGCAAGCTACATGAGAGTTTACACTAACCTTACAGAGTTTTCATGTACTATAGTTGCATTAATGTATGAGTGAAGCCAGTATTCACATGAAACGATGTCATCGACATATAGTGAACAGATGGTTTTCAGTAATATATCTCTTGCACTGTTGCAGATAGCTTGCATCAATGGCCTAGTGTGTCGGCTGTCCTTTGTGCACTTGGAGGGAATATTTCCTGAGAGCACTCTTATCGTTTAGATATGGCGCTAGCTCTTGGTTTTTCACTAATTTTTTTTTAGGATATTTGGAGTGTACTGGATCCCACAGTAGAAATCGACTGGAAGGGCACCAACTATACACTAGCAATGTTTTGCCACGCAAGCTCCCGAAATATGGAGATCTCGAAAAGGGATTCATTTTCTCGGTGCACCGAGGCGCAGCAATACATTGACGGCTGCGGCATGCACGTCACCCAGGGGTGTCCAGAGCTCAGACTGCAGTCCGTACCCGCCTACTCAGGCATCCAACCAATGAAGAATCGTCGTCAGGTGCGTTAATTGCAGACCTATACCATAGAACTTATACGTAAACATGTGAACCGCTTCCATGCTTACCTGAAATCTGCTGACGTCGTTCCCTCGAAGACACTTCTGGAGAAGGCCTCCGTATACAGGGCGTTTGACTTAAGACTTAACAAATTTTTTAAAAGAAGTTTTTTTTTAGTTAGAAGAGAGCTTTTTTCGGCACAGCATTGCCAGCGGTGTAGTGCATCAGAATACAGGCGTGCTAACAGCAGGATGGTTAACTAATATTTAATAGTTAACTTTTTAACGGTTACTGCTACGTTCTCTAATTTACGACAAGCGTGTAGCCCATTGTAATTTATATCCATATAACTTTTTAGAATTGAAAAAACCGAGGTTAGTTTTGGCGCTATTGCCCAAAAAATTTTGAACATTTCGACGAGTGACGTGCACTTGAGAGGTTTGCTTTGCCTGCAAGCCTCTCGAAAGCGCGTGCGTTTTTGCGCGATGTAGCCACAATTTGTTGGGACACCGCGCCGAGGGCATATCTCGGAGCCATGAGGGTTGGTCAATCACACTCAAAATCACGGCCACTCGCACTTATACTGATGCCCGTTCACACAGCCACTCACTCCCATTCACACTCATGACCACTCGCACTCATAACCGTTCACTCACACTCGCACCCATGTCACTCACACTCCCAACACTCACTCAAAGTCACACTCATGACCACTCGCACTCACAACCGCTCACTCACATACACACTCATGTCCACTCGCACTCACAACCTCTTACACTCGAACTCATGTCACTAACACTCTCAACCACTCAAACTCATACTCCGATGACTCGCACTCACACTCACTCACACTTATTACCCCTCACACACACCACTCACTTGCACTCACAACCACTCTTACACTCACGTCCACTCACACTTACAACCATTCACTTACGCTCACGTCCACGCACTGCATTAACGTTCACTCACCCCTAGCATAGCTTTGTTTCACACAGATGTGACGGTGAGCCGCCCAGCGCTCATTCGGTCTCTCTGGCCCACTTTCACAGTTTCGATGCTCGAAGGAAGTGGTCACTTGTTACGACTCCTGCCGGAACGAATATTACGCACGTGTCTTTCCGCGCTAGCTGCTGAGGCGATAAGTGCCTGTTCAGCGTCAGCAGCTTAGATGCTTAGACACGTTTCTGAAAAGTGTTCAAGTAGCAATAATAAGTTTTTCCTTGACGATGACGTGTCCGTGAGTGTGCATGAACACCTTAGAGCCAAGTGGCTACTACGAATAGCTTTCGCTGCGTGGGAAATCGAGAGCGCTTTTGAAACCTTAAGTGAGTTCCTCACGCAAAGGAAAATGGCTGGAATGGGCCCTAAATACGGAATTTCCCTGCGGGAAAAGGATCCGAAGTGGAGTGAACGTTATCAGTAACTTTACAGCAGCCCCGTGGGCTTACTCTGGGTCATAGTTAAAAGCCGGGCTGGCTTCTTCTAGCCAGAGTAGGTACGCGTGACCGACATATGGACATTGTAGTATGTTGTTTGCGAAGCACGTAATCCCTGCCTGAAAGAGGCTTGAGAAACCTGCGCGGTGTCTTCGGTTGAGGACTGCGCGTGTTGGTCGAGGAAACGTTGTTCGCAGAAGAATACGTACGCAGCTAACTTCTGAGCATTTTGCAGTCCATGCCCTTCTGAAACGAACGTTTGTGGGAAAAAACCCTATCTCGAAGTTCTTAAAGGAAATCCATTCGGTTCAAAGGATTCCTCACGCTGTCCAGATATCAGTGGGGGCAGAATTGCTGAAATAGGCGAGCGCAAAAAGAAGTTATTCCACTTACAATATTGAAAATGTCAAGATAAAACATAATCTCGTTCACACGCCCAGTTCACTCGCCAGTGCCGAGTATTGGGCCCTACAAATCAGAAACACGCCTTGCACACGTGCAGCGAAAGAGCGAAAGATTGTTTGCATTCGTCGACTTTGCAGGGCAGCCTGTGTTACGCGTACATGACGCAGACCGGAGCCTTTTCACGACCTTAAAAAAAAATTCAGGGGCCACTTTGACTGTCTAAAGTGGGTAGAGGCAGAAGCGTTTTCCGCACCACCTTCGCTGTTTCTGTGGCACCGGTGGCGTCACATATAATTGAGTACTAATTACTAAGTTATGACAAATCACTAATTAATGGTTAATTACTGATTAATGTCTGAATACTAATTAACTGCTAATTAATGACGCTTCAGCTTCGCCTTTAGGAGTGGAACGCGACAGCGCGTTGTAGCGCTGCCAGGGAGTCCACGGAACACCACCCGTTCGGCGCGATGCCTTGCCCTTTGAACGCAACGCTTTTTGAGGAAAGGAAATGGCGCAGTAATTCTCTATCATCTCGGTGGACACCTGAACCGCACCGTAGAGGAAGGGAGGAAGTGGGAGTGAAAGAAGATAGATAAAGAGGAGCCGTAATGAAGAAAATGAAAATTGTATTTGAGGAAAGGAAATTACGCAGTAACTGTCTCACAAAATTCAGGGGGGCACTTTTTTGACCTAAAGTGTGGTCACTGATGCCCCTAAGAGTGGAACGCGACAGCGTCTTGCAACGCTGCCAAGGAGTCCATAGAACGCCATCGCCCATTCGGCTCTATGCCTCGCTCGTCAGTAAATTGGTTTTTGAGGAAAGGAAATGTATCTGTCTCTCATTTGTCGGTGGACACCTAAACCTCGCGGGAAGGGAATGGAGGAGGATGAGAGTGAGTGAAGACAACGTATTCACTAGACGCGCCTTTGTTCATTCCAAACCATCGAGCTGGCATGGCGGAGTGCAATAAAGACAAAAAAAAAGCTGGCATGGCGGAGTGGATAGCGCGCTCGTCTCTCACGCCGAAGACCGGGGTTCGATTCCTGAGCTCGACCAATTTCTTAATCGGTTTTATTTATTTATATGGCCTGACTAGTAAACCTAATTAAGCTAATTGAGTAATTAAGCAATTAACTGAGCTCAGTCCCACTTAATTGGAGCATCACTATACGATCCCTTCAATTGGTTGCATGGTTACTAGCCAAAGTACAATTGGCCCCGTTTGAAATTCGCGCACTGTGACGTCACGACCGTTTCCACCAATTGAAAAGCGTGATATTTTCTGTCGACAACTGCTGCTTACAACGATGAGACATTAAAGGCTTCCGCCTTAAAAACGCTTTTTTTGCACTCTGAGGAAAAGCGTGGGGTAGCTTAATCCTCAGCTCTTTGCTGTTCTATGAGAAGTTCAGTGTTCAAATGTCGGAACCCTTCGACCTAATTATGAAAAGTTCTCCTGTGCCCCCCTACCGCCACCCGTTTCTACCCACGCCGCCACCCTCCTGTTCTCTTTTTGCCGCATTTTTGGCTATGCTGACCATCGGGTGGTTTTTTTTTCCGCTGCCTTCTCAGTATTGGCAGTTTGAACAGCAGCTTTGAACTGCAGGATACTTTTAGGCGGAACAAAAAATTTGGCAAGTAGCTTCACCCTTCTTAGTTTTCAGTTGCTTGTACTTACTGCTTTTCTTTTGTAGTCTTTTCTTAACCAAAAATATAACACTACTGGCAGATATTATATTTTAGATACCTTCCCCAAGTACAGAACAATCAAGTTCGAACTATACGTCAAACCAATCGAAAAGGATGCGGCCAATTTGGTGGCCACCTTGAAATCACTGCCGAAAATCACCTCAACGTTTTGTGACCATCAGCACGAAACAAGCATTTCGGGAGCATATTACAACATCAAATATTATCACTTCGACTATCTCCTCAGCGTCAAAGCATCACCATGTCTGGTGATATGCATACAAGAAATAATAACCACATGCCTGATTTGCGACATAGGGCTCCTCCCAGTACATGATGGAAACGAGAACCTCTGGTGTTACCTAAAAGCGCGCTTAGTTTTCGCGTCGTCTCCGGGCTTCCGCCGCGCTTATTCACTTCAAGAGCCGGGCCAAGTAGGTCAGGTTCATCGAGTCGGCAATGGAAGGCTCCACCGGTTCCGGATCCGGTCTAATAAAAAATTGCGACGAGAGCAGAGCTCTACAATGCACACACCCGGGCACAGAAAAAACCTACGCGTCCACTGCAGTCATCAAGGTCAAACCTTACCCTAGTTATTGCAGAGAAGCGGGCAGGCATGTCTTCAGCAGCAAAAATTGGAACTCTGCGCAGATCAGCCCGACCCGTGTGGAAGGCGTCATAAGAGACATCTACCTTTCTAGTAGTGGCAATTCGAAATTCGATCACAGGATCGGACACATCCCGTAGCGGCTCATTGCACCAGCGAAGATATTCGGCCCATGCCAACGGTGAGCTAGTAAGGCACACATCAACGAAAGGCTGCTACTCCCACGCCAGCGGAATCCTTTGCTTTCGGCGTCCAGAGACACCAGCATGATGTCATATGCTGTCTCGAGTGCGCTCGGGAGTGAATATTTGCTTGGCTCGGCTGTCTGCAACGAAAATAGCTGGGCGGATACCATCGTCGAGAAACAAAAGTGGCACACTTCTTTGTCGCGCTCGTCAACCAATCACATCCATTCACACTAACGCCCTCTCACTACCACTCACAACCACTCACATCCACTATTTGGTACGTTAAACCCCCATAAACCATAAATTATCACATCTGCTCATCACTCATGTCCACTTACACTCATCTCTACACAGACTCATCTCTCCTCGCACTCACATCCTCTCAGTCACACTTACACTCACGTCCACTCACACACACTACCACTCTCTCACACTCACACTCACGTCCGTGAGTGTGAGTCAGGCGATATGAGTGCACTAGAAAGTGAGTGTGTCGACCTACGGCCGAGGGTAACCGCGGTTTCGAAAATGTAGAAACTGATATTGGTATTCATTACGGTCGGCTACACGGCCCTTAATGATTATGGAACCTAACAGTAATACTTAAGAAGTTAACTATGCAATATTGGCCAACCAGCCTGCTAGTTAGCACGTCTTAGCTTTATTCCGATATACCACACCGCTGACAGTGCTATGTCGAAAAAGAGCTCGTCTAACTAAAGAAGCCAATTTTTAAAAATTGTGTAAATTGAGGTGAAACACCCTGTATATAGTATATGCTAAAAGCAGCCATGGGAAAGGCGGCATACAAACCACGCCAGCCATTAGACTTGGATTGTCCTCAACCGTCTTGCTCAGAATGAGGTTTGTTGTGTAACCAATATACGACATTTCTGCCTGGCCCAAAACGATGGAAAGAATTGCGCTAGGAGGGGCACGAACTTCCGTAAAAACGTACACGCCGGACATCCAAAGCATTCCGTTTTGGCACCTTATCTCAGCGACAAGATTTGTCTTGAAATGTTTACGTCACAGTCATCCTGTGCACGTCGCTGACATTTTCTGCGCAGGATTTTGGGCACGAGACCAATCAAAATACAGTTCCCTCATTTAAAATTTTAAATTACCTTAATTTACCATCACCTGTTGACAATGTGGTAGCATTAGTTATTTTTATTGAGTCCATTCATACTAACAATAATTGAAGTTCGTGGTTCAAATCTTTCGCTGTTCCGTGTGATGTGATGCATGCTCGTGAAAGGGCGCTTCCTCGCGTCTTTTGTTTTTCCACCAATCCGGCCAAGCGTACGAACCTGAACTCTGTGCGAGATGAGGCTGGCTCACACAGAGCTTCCCCTTCAGCGACACTTGAGCGACCATGCCTGAACCACGGTTTACAAAAATGGTTCCCCGGACCCCGGGACCTGTGCGAACCACACGTGTAATCACATCATCATCGTCATCAGCCTGACTACGCTCACTGCAGGGCAAAGGACATTCCCATGTCTCTCCAATTAACCCTGTCCTTTGCCAGTTGCGGCCACCGTACCCCCGCAAACTTCTTAATCTCATCCGCCCAACTAACTTTCTGCCGCACCCTGCTGCGCTTGCCTTGTCTTGGAATCTCTGTTACCCTTAAGGGCCACCGGCTATCTTGCCTTCGCGTTATGTGCTCTGCTCAAGCCCATTTCTTCTTCCTCTTGATTTCGACCAGGATGTCATTAACCAGCGCTTGTTCCCTCACCCATTCTGCCCGTTTCCGGTCTCTTAACGTTACACCTACCATTTTTCTTTCCATAGCTCGCTGCGTTGTCTTTAACTTAAGCTGAACCCTCTTCGTTAGCCTCCATGTTTCCGCCTCATAGGTGAGTACCGGTAACATAAAGCTGTCGTATGCTTTTCTCTCCGAAGGCACCAATAAAATTTGGTCTCCCTTTCTTTCGACCTTGGACCCGCACACGCAAAGCCCGTGTTTTATTCCTTTTGGACTCACTTGAGCGCAGATGGAAATTGATGAAGATGACGACATTCAAAGCAGTGCCGGAAAGGGTGACAGCTTTTATTAATGAAGCGCTTGAGATAAGTCTGGATGAATTTTTCTCATGTTTGGGCCTGCAGCACTCTGGCCAGTCCACAACCGTGGGTATGTGCCATTGTTTCAGAGAAGACCACAACAACAACGGTACAGACTCGGTCACTTCATGAAGATGAGCCGATTAACATCATGGGCCGCAGCTTTGTAGCCTACGGCCACTGCGCCTACCTGTGGGGCGGATGGCACATCAGCCCGGTAATTAATGGTCTATGCCGCTTCGATACCCAAGCCATGACATGGAGCCTTTCGGGCGTCAGCGGCGAAATCCCGGAAGCGGACATCAACAAGACGGCGTGTGTGCTTGGTCACCGGATGTACATATTTGGTGGCATGGACAGAGAATCACCGAACTTTGTACATTTTCTGGACCTCGAGACCCTGGAGTGGCATCGTGTCCCGACCAGCGGAGAGGCCCCCCTCGGGCGCTACTACCACACGGCCACCGCCATCGGAACCCGCATGTACGTTTGGGGTGGCAACCTAGAAAGCTCCCGACCCGACGACCCTTATGACAATTCCTTATACTATCTGGAAACGACCACTGCAACGTGGGTGCGCCCGCAAGTGCAAGGCGTGGCCCCCGAGGGACGCGAGTGTCACTCTGCGTTCGTGTACGAGAGAGAGCTGTATATCTTCGGTGGCTACAACGAAATGCGGCACACATACTTTTCAGACATGCACAAGTATGACGTTGAAAAGTCGTGCTGGACTGAAGTGACACCAAGTGGATCCGGCCCGTGTGCTAGGCACTCGCCCGGCTGCTGTGTGCTTGGGGAGAGGGTGTTGGTCTTCGGTGGATTCGGGCCTCCACCCAGCCTTGTGGAGGAAGACGATCTCGAGGACATCTCTGAGGCGGAAGAGGAGCTGACGGATCTGCACGTGTTGCACTTAGCACCAACGCTGCAGAACTTGTGTATGCTTGCTGTCATCGATGCAGGTCTGGATATGGGCGAATTACCAGAACTGATTATAAATGAGATCAACACCATCAAATCAGGACACTCTTAATCGCCGGGTTGGTGTTGCACGCCGAGATAACTGAGCGCGTCGGAGGGAGACTCGATTGGCGGTGCGGTGGCTAATATGAAGATTTAAATGTCTCTATTTAGGCCGGCAGTAAGTTCTTGTTTTCCCCCTGGAGAACAAGACGCACGTTGCAACCGCGCAGATGTGAACCTGCATTGCGCAGCTTGGGCCGACCTCAGAAGTCTAGAGAGCAGTGAACGTGGTTTGCAGCTTTTGTGCGCGATCTGCGAGCGCATCGAGCGCCTCGCGCAACGCTCGTGTTTTGTTCGCTCGAAGGGGGTGCCCGGTCACTGCGGCGTCGCCAGCAACGAACGAGGCTGCGAATTTCCCGCTGCTGCACGTCACCTTCCTCCAAGGGACCTCCACTTGCACTGCACGAAGTGCGCGTACTAATCCCACTAGGTCCTCGTTCGCCACCTTATCACATCGCACAAAAAGTGTTTTCGTCGTTGGCCTGCCCTCCCTGACGCGCCGCCATAGCGCGGTGATTGCCTTGTTCCGAGTGCGCATTGGTTCTGTGTAGCCCGGTGAAGGGCAGTTCCGCTACGGACTTGAGACAAGCGGAACATCCCGTGCTTGCTCGAACACAGGATTACCCTTTTAGATGGACAGGTACGATCTGCCGCTTTTGTTTCTTGCGTGTATTGCGTAGCACTGATTGTGCATGTGTTCATGATTGACGCGGCTTCTGCGTAGGATATTCAGTTGCATTCACAGAGATTATCTTACCGCGATATCGTTAAAGCCACCGTTACCCAGAAAGTCGGCGTTGTGAGCGAAAAATCCGGTGGCGTCTGGTGGCCGAGGTGGCCGCCCGCCGGAGAAACAACCTTGGTTGCGCCACCCAGGTCACGTGACCCTTTGGCGTGGTGTCGTCACAACCAGCCCACCAGCCACTGCTGTGGCTCAGCGTTTATGGTACTTGGCTGCTTACCCGGAAGACGCGGGTTCGATCCCAGCCACTTCTGTCGCATTTTGGTGGAGGCGAAATGCTTGAAGCTCGTGTACTGTGCGATGTCAGTGTACGTTTAAGCACCCAAGGTGGTCGAACATGGCCTTTGCCCTGCAGTGGGCGTAGTCAGACTGGTGATTAGGACGATGACGATTGCAAGGTACATCGTGTACGCATTAAATTTCGAGCACTTACTCTGCTCAGACTGAACCTCCTTTATTGCGTGAATATTCCGTGGGAATGGCCGCACATGTATTGCGTGAATGTTGCATGAAACGATGTACAGAAATGTGAGCTGCGCTGTTTGAGATAAGCTTAACGCCCGTGGTGCGTCGACGCACATTAGTTATATTGTGCGGAATGCTGTAACAGACATGCAGATTAGTTTGAGAAATATCTCTTTTAGAGTCAAAGAAACTGGAATGATACGTGTCAATAAAATCATGAAAAATGTCTTCTCCGTTCTCCGTACATTCGCCCAGCACTGCGATTACCGTTGTTGACCAGCAGCGCAACAAATTTCAACATGCGGCAAAGAGCCAAAAAAAAAAGAAAAAAAGACTGTGAAAACCCAAGTAAAGCGTGGAGAGCGGCCGCGCGCAGCAGGCAGACAAGGATACATCCACCCACCTCCTCTAGCGGGCCCGATTTTGGACCAGTCTAGGGGCGTGAAGCAGACGGCATGTACTGTACATCTATAGTGCGCTGATTCAAACCGCGTATACCTGCGCTCCTGAAGTGTGGGAGCACATTACCGTTCTGTGTCATTTTCTTCCTTCGTCCAGTGCTTTGGGCTTATTTACCTTTATTCAGAAAGTTAAACGGGAAGAAGAAAAGTCTTGCGCTCGCACGCGCATGCGCCGCCCACTGTGGAGCGCGTATCCCCCCCCCCCCCCCCCCGCCTCATGCCGAGTCGGACGACAGCCTTCTATTGCGTCTTCCTCCTCTCTCCTTTGCGTGTAGCTATGAACATAACCGACCACGCAGTGATTCCAGCAGGCGGCGCACCAGCAGCTCGCACTGTGAAACAAAGGACGAAGAAGAACGAGTAACGCCCACCACCAGGTTTGATTTCAGTGCGTGGCCGTTGACTGGAAAGGAACAAAGCGGCCCGATATCCTTTTCGACAACAGCATGAACTGGTTGCCATCGAACGATGTGGACGGCGAGGCTCAACAGTATTCCAGAACTCCTCAACGAAACGTCGGTCACCTTCGAAGGGAGGGTTTACTCGTTCGACTGTTTCGACATCTACTACCCGCACAGTCATGAAATCTCAGGCTACCTCATCGACGTGTACACCTTCGACTCCGTCTCGTACCGGTGGGATAGGATACAAACTCAGTCACTTCCCGAAGATGAGTCGATTAACATCATGGGCCGCAGCTTTGTAGCCTACGGCCACTGCGCCTACCTGTGGGGCGGATGGCACATCAGCCCCAGTAATTAATGGTCTATGCCGCTTCGATACCCAAGCCATGACATGGAGCCTTTCGGGCGTCAGCGGCGAAATCCCGGAAGCGGACATCAACAAGTCGGCGTGTGTGCTTGGTCACCGGATGTACACATTTGGTGGCATGGACAGGGATTCATCGAACTTTGTACATTTTCTGGACCTCGAGACCCTAGAGTGGCATCGCGTCCAGACCAGCGGAGAGGCCCCCCTCGGGCGCTACTGCCACACGGCGACCGCTATCGGAACCCGCATGTACGTTTGGGGTGGCAACTTAGGAGGCTCACGACCCGACGACCCATATGACAATTGCTTATACTATCTGGAAACGACCACTGCGACATGGGTGCGCCCGCAAGTGCAAGGCGTGGCCCCGGAGGGACGCGAGTGTCACTCTGCGTTCGTGTACGAGAGAGAGCTGTATATCTTGGGTGGCTACAACGAAGTGCTGAATACCTACTTTGGAGATATGCACAAGTATGACATTGAAAAGTTGTGCTGGGCTAAAGTGTCGCCAGTTGGATCAGGCCCGTCTGCGAGGCGCTCGCCCGGCTGCTGTGTGCTTGGAGAGAGGGTGTTGGTCTTCGGTGGCTTCGGGCCTCCACCCAGCCTTGAGGAGGAAGACGATCTCGAGGACATCTCTGAGGCGGAAGAGGAGCTGACGGATCTGCAGGTGTTGCACTTAGCACCGACGCTGCGGAACTTGTGTAGGCTTGCTGTCGTCGATGCAGGTCTGGATATCGGTGAATTACCAGAAGTGATTAGAAACGAGATCAACACCATAAAATCAGGACAATCTTAATCGCCGGGTTCGTGTTGCACGTCATCGTGATGGAGCGCCTTGGACAGAGCCGCATGTGGCGGTGCGTTGGCCAACTTGAGTGTCTGTAAGCGTCGCGAGCTGCTGCAGGCATACAGGCGGTTAGAGCTTATCCCGTACTACCCTACGGCGTTTCTTTCGGCGTGTAGCAGTGTGCCCAGCAGGGGCGCAACAACAGTGGGCATTTGCATGCATCGAGAAGACTGGCTTGAAGTTGTTTTGTCCTCGCCCGGTACCCGCGCCGTGTCAGGGCGCTCTGCATGTGCTGTCCTATGGAAGGAAATCAGCCCCGCTGTTAGCGCGCAGTGTTAAAAGGGGCAACACATGACACTCCGCTTTTTGAGTGTGCAGTATGTAAGAACGTGTACTTATGTGGCATTAGCTCAACGGTGCTGGCGATACGAGCGGCAACGCGTTTAATCCCGGCGTCCAAGTCATGCAGCTTGGCACGATTTCCGAGTAAGCTTTTTTTATTTAAAACTCTGTGCACATCATCGTTCTTGTGCTTGATGCTGCTGCATATTCCTAACCGCTTTTCTTCCTAAGTTGCTGTGTTTGTGAATACATTTCTTCTATGTAATGTTCCGATGTGTTTTTACTTTGTAACGAGGCGCATCTAAAGAATACTGTTTTTCAGAAGCTGCAAATGCGATTATTGATCTTATCTTAGTCCCGGAATTGCCATGACTCAGTCACTTTTTAACGCTTTAGATGGAAAGAGAAAAAAGTTAGTCAGTGGCTTAGCTCTGGTTAAGCCTGGATACACGAGCGAAAACCTTCAGTTGTGCTTTGTTTGACGGCCGTCCACACACTGCCTGTACGGAGGCGGGGGAGGAGACGGAAATCGGCGTGGTTAAAACTGCCCGCAGGAATGTGGATAGGAGGGTTGACTTCTGCGACGCGGGCAACACGCGGCTGCAACGAAACGTCAAACGGCAGGGAGGAGAGGAGCGCCCGCAGTAGTAGCGGCGGTGAGAAGCCGGCGCTCATGCGCAGTAGTGCGCGGCTGCGTCGAACGCTGCGCGTGACTCCACTCGGTCGCGGCATACGGCATACGCAAAACTCGACTCCGACCCTTGTAGTGAAGCTTTTGGCTTCAAAAATTGGAATCGCCAAACATATCATGTTATAAGCTACGAGGGGCGAAAAAATTTTCCGAGTTTGCGCAAGAAAAAGAAGCCGAGTTTAAAAGTGTTCTGACAGAAGTAGGAGCAAGCTTATCGGGATAGCCGAAATTAACGAGATAGTTATTCAGTCTTTCAATGACAGGGTCGTCAAGGTAGAATAGCCTGTTCAATACCTTCTCGATCAATGTGATATTTATTTATTAAAGGTAAAACAAGAGTCAAGTGGCACTGCAGCATTCAAAGAGAGGGCTGAGAAGGTTGAAGCCGCACCATTGTGAAAGTTGTGAAGATAAGACGGTAGGTAAAACATGATGGCACACTTAAGAGCACCGCCGCCGCCGCGGTGGCTCAGTGGCTATGGTGCTCGGCTGCTGACCCAAAAGACGCAGGTTGGATCCCGGCCTCGGCGGCTGGAATTTCTTTGGAGGAGAAATTCTAGAGGCCCGTGTATTGTGCGATGTCAGTGCGCGTTAAAGATCCCCAGGTGGTCGAAATTTCCGGAGCCCTCCACTACGGCGTCTCTCATAGCCTTAGTCGCTTTGGGACGTTAAACCCCATAAACCAAACCAAATCTAAGAGCACCGCCTTAATAGTATCACGCGTTAACGTTATTGGGTGCCTTCAGCCTTTTGGGGTCCCCTGCGTAACACGCAGCGAACATGGTAATTCTCTACTTTACGTTCACAGATCGCGGGGATTCGCCACTGCTGCGACAGGCGCCTCTTTCAAACACAGCAACCGATGCGGCTTGTCAGACCCTGGCCAGAGGTGATAAGCTCGGGCTAGTTTCGGTTTCATCTACTACAGCGCACCTGGCGACTGAAGGCGAACTGATGTTTAACATTGAGTGATTTCTGAGCACACGCGTACGGCGTTATAAGACTGCGACTGTAGCGGCATTGTCTGAGGAATCGTGATACGAAGCTGCTCTTCTTCGCTGGTAGTGGTTTGAATCCCGCTCGGGGATGAGGCTTTTTCTGATTGAAACCGCATTCATGACGACAGCACGATGCTACAGTTGGCGTTCTTGCAGGCGCTATGAATGGAAGTGGCGCTGGCGTCTGTATTTGCTGAACAATTGTGTGTATGGAAGTCGCCTACCCCTGCCCTGATTGCTCTCCCCGAGCGACTTCTCGCAACCAATCAATAATTTTACTGCCACCTGCCACGGCGGGCAGGTGTTCATGATGTCGCATGACGTTGGCTCTAGCTTTGATTTTTGTTTGATCTTCACTGAGAACTGTGTAACTACCAGTATTGCTTTCTTTTTTTTTTCTTTGGCGTTTGTTTTGTTTTACATGTTTTATAGTGTATTATCTTATGTTGTTAGCCACCACTGTATGCCGCCAAGGGTTAAGGCCGGGTGCCCGTGGCGTAGTCAAGCTGTTAGAAGAGAGCTTTTACGACGGGCTCCCTTCCATCATGCACTGCATGGTGGCAGAATAAACATTATTATTAAGTCACGTGACCTAGGTTACATGTGGGATGCCTGCTTCATCGCTCAACTCCGAGGCCGAATTTTCTGCAGAAAGGGAATTTCAACGCTAACGCTTTATACAGCCTTGGCGGGTATTACTGGCGTAAAACCTAGAAATTCATGAATGGCCTCATAATAAGGATGATATTTTTCGAAAGGTCAACTACCCAACATCCCAATCCGTACTTACTAGGCTTTTCTTGGCAGGCATAGAAAACCATCGTAAGCTAACAAGAGTTCGGGACTGGGCTATATGTGGAATTTAATTTGTGCCATATCTGCACTGTTCGTATGGAGTTTTTGATGGAATAAGACCTCAGTAGGCAGACTGCGCTGCAGGAATGCAGAACGCACCATGCGGAGCGTGTAGTCAATAACATAACATAAATGGACTGGATAATTTTTCTTGCGGGGAACGCTTGCCCATTTCAACACAGGTAAGTAGCTTTCTTAAACGGGTCGTGGTACTACGTGAAGCCGGCCGCTACTGAAAGTTTTCGTGCTAGAGGTAAGTACCTGCCTCAGCCACCCTTGCTGCCCACAAAAATTAAGAAGCGGGAGCTGCCTGGACAGCATCGCCGTCTTCATTTTCCTGTGGTTGCAGCGCAGTGTATCTTTCTTGCCACAACGGAGGTCGTCGCCATTTGCTTTAGTGCGCGCTATAAATGAACTCTGATATGATCCTAAACTTTCCGTCTCATCAAATCTTCAATTAAATGCACGCATTCGGCAAAAAAAAAAAGTTATATGTAGACGTGTGATTCGAAGCTGCTTTAAGGCACGAATCACTTTTGTACCGAACGCTGCACTAAGCCAGCAGAAGCGCACTTCTGGGTGCCTGCCAAAGGTCACTACTGCGCGTGCGCCGTTGCCATGGCAACCAGCTCAGCGCGCATGCGCGGATTCACGCTGTGCAGTTGGGATACAAGCCGGAAGCGATGCGCTGGCTCCTCATACGCGCACCATGCAGGAAGGAGAGCGGCTGGGCTCGTCACGGCAGCAGTACAGGCTGCGTGAAATTGGGTCTTCCGATACAGAAGTCGTCGCATGGTACAAGGTCGGCAAACAGCGTGAAAACGAGGCGCGAAAGGCTAAGCTGGCGGCCGAGACGCCCGAAGAACGAGAGGAACGTCTCGCGAAGAGACGCCGGCAAGATGCTGAACGACAACGACGGAATGTCTCTACCGAAACGCTGCTGTCAGATGGTCCGCGTATAAAGCCGCTGCAGTCGCTTATTCAAATGCATTAAGATCAATCAAATTTACTTTCTTTAATCAGACTCTTCCAGCTATGCTAAGCAAACACACGAAAGAGTTCTGGAACACAGTGAAAGGCAAACGAAATATTACCATACAACTATTTACCCTGGAATGGGATATAGTTCCTGACCAACTGTGCGCATCGCTTCTCAATAGCACTTTTATCAAATCCCTCTCTAGCCCCACCGACACTTCCGTCCTATCTTCGCTTCAGAATATCACTTTTTACCAATGGATCCCATCGGCATCTCCTCAGAAGGAATTCGTGGCATTATTAAGCACCGTAAAATGTCATCCTCTTGTGGTATCGTTGGCCTCAGTACTAAATTCTTCAAAAATACCGTAGAATATTATTCCATTATGCTACAGTGTATCTTTTCGCAGTCTTTAAACTATCACACCCTTGCTAATGACTGGCTCAATGGCAAAGTAATACCAGTGCACAAATCAGGGGAAACCCAAGATCCACGTAATTACCGTCCCATCTCACTTACTTCCGTCCCATGTAAAATTCAAGAGCACATCATGTTTAAACATCTTGTTAATTTCCTAGAATCAAACCAGTTCTTTACTCCGAAGCAGCATGGTTTTCGCAAATTCTTCTCGTGTGAAACGCAGTTAATGATGTTCAGTAACGACTTGCATGTTTCTTTATACTCTGGACTCATTACTGATTGCTTATTCTGAGGTTTTTCAAAAGCATTCGATAAAATCAGTCATTCTCTCTTACTTTTAAAGCTGTGCCAACTTAACATTGACCCTAATGTACTCAATTGGATTCTTAGTAACCTTTCTTAGTAACCGTACTCAGTTCGTCTTCGCCAATAACCACGACTCTTCACCGGCGCCAGTACATTCAGGTGTGCCCCATGGGTCGGTCCTTGGCTGGTTATTATTTCTAATATACATAAATTACTTACGTTTAAATATTTCATCTAACATGTGCTTATTTGCTGACGACTGCGTAATTTACGGAGTAATTAATAACACTGATGATATTCTTCAGCTACAGACAGACTTAAATAAAACTTATGAATGGTGTCAATCGTGCAAAATGGAATTAAACATATCTAAATGCGAATGCATGCGCGCAACCCGTAACCAGCAAACAAGCCCAGATTATTTTATTAACGACACTCAGCTGAATTCAGTCTCGTCTTAAAAGTATCTTGGCATTAATGTTTGTTATAAGCTTTCTTGGAATGCTCATATCAGGTTCATTATTTCAAAGGCTAACCGCATGCTAGGGTACGTCCGTAGAAATTTTTCATCCTCTCCACCTTCATTGAAAATGTTAATATATACTACACTCATTCGTCCGCAACTAGAGTACGTATGTTCGATTTGGGATCCTGACACCATCGCATCAACAAAAGAACTAGAGGCCGTGCAGAATCGAAGCGTCCGCTTCATCGTTGCAAACTACCATCGCACTGCCAGTGTAACAGAAATGAAATCTAATCTTAAACTCCCCTTAGTCTCCACTCCCCGTAAGCTTTCACGCATTTGCCTCTTCCATAAAATTTACTACCATAATCTTTGCCTGAAAGCCATCTGTGTAAAGGCACCATCTTTCATCTCGCCTCGCATTCACCACAATCAAAAAGTAACTGTTCCACACTGCCTCAACGTGACCTGCTCTAATTGCTTCCTCCCTAAAACATGTGACTGGAATAATCTTTCACCCACAGCCACCTGTGTTAGCGACACTTCGCGTTTTAAAAGCAAATTACTCACAGTGTTTGAATCAGACCAATTGTGATATGTTGTTTACCCATATATAAACTCTATAAGGTTTTCTTTTTGCAACGCTTTTATTTTTTTACTTTTGTACTTTTGTTCTCAATGTTTTCGTGCTCTGTCTCTAGCATCTTTCAATATTGTTCATATATAGAGCGCTCTTTTTGATCTATATATTGTTTTTTTCACTGTCCCACCCCCTCTGTAAGGCGACAGCCCTGAGGGTAAAATAAATGAAATGAAATAAATGACATGAAACGTCAATGGCGACAACGAGGTAACCGGATTTTGCGGGGAACGGAGCCTTTAACGCTCTCGCGTCAGAATAGCGCAGTCTAGTCGATACAAGGCAGCCGGATGCAGGGTTAGCGTTCTGCTTTCTGCTTCTCAATATCTAAAGAAATTGTGTCTGCTGGTTCAAAGAGAGAGTGAGATGCGAGCGGTGTTTGCAAACGAGGAGTCGACTCCATTTATCAGTTCACACAGTAGGGGCTATTTATCAAACTAGTAGATATCGTTATTGTGCAGGAGATCATTGGATTAATATTGCCGTGACTGTGTTTCGAACACACAGCGGAGCTAACGGGTCAGCTTCACTGGCCACTGCACGAGGGCGCGATGGTATCGCCGCAACCGATCACGCCTCGTGTCAAGCTGCAGCACACTCTCCCGCTGTGCGTTGCAAATAGTCGCTTCATGAACTTCCACCTGCGGCGTAGCATTCGTAACACGGTTCCCACTCGGGGTAGATACCCGCCGCGGTGGCTGAGTGATTAGCATGCTCGCCTACTCAGCCGGAGTACCCGAGCTCGAACCAGATCGCGGCGACCACGTTTTGGTGGAGGCGAAACACAAAAGGCGCCCTTGTGCTGTGCGATGTCAGTTCACGTTAAACATCCACAGGTGGTCGAAAATATTCCGGAGCCTTTCACTACGCCACCTCCTTCTTTCTTCTTTCCCTCCCACCTTCCTGCCTCCCCTCGCTGTGCGGTTGGGGTGTCCGTCTAGAAGTTAAACAATAGAGAGTTTTAGTATAGCATTAGCGTGATGCGGACTGTAAAGCTCGAGGCTACGCACTGGAGGGTTGTAGGCACAGGATGGTTGTAGGAGACAGCGCCTTAGTGTGTCAACACCTCGCCGCGATTACCAGCGGAGTTCAACGGAAAGGGAGCAAAGGAAGGAATGCGGCGCCGAACGACTGAGACATCTGGCGGTCAAGGGCGCGGCTAAGGCAGCGGGTGGCTTCCACGAAGGGAGACGGGAAGGGGGCGGTCCCGCGATTCGGCTTCAGGGACGCGCCATATGGAAGCTGTCCCAAAGGGGCCGCCGTGCCGCCTGGTAGGAACCACTGATGAACGGCCGGACGAGGCGCCCGCCTGTCGGAGTGATGTCTGTGAACCGTCGTGCGGCATGGTCGCGGGGGCCGGGAACAAAAGGGCTTAATGGGGTCCTGGTGGATGCTCCCGCAACGGGAAAAGGGACACCGCGAGACTTCGCGCGGCCGAGGGGTCTCGAAGACGTAAACAAGTCGTAAATTTCAGGATGTCACGGACAACCGCGGGACGGAACGCCAGCAGCTTAGCGACAGCTGATAACCCGCGGGTTGCCAATACTTGGAAACGATGACCGAACCTGCTTGCAGAAACAGTCGATGTCGTGGGAACGGCTCGGCGCACTGGCATTTGTTTTTCGCTTAATTTCAGGAGGGGAGATAGTTTGGTCAACACTGCAGAAGCTGAGGGCGGGGCATGAAATCCGTCTACCAATCGAGTTGTGCTCTCTTCCGTGAATGTGGTTTGATTTTAGTAACTCTTGTTGCTCCTTTTTCAGTATGTGTTTTAGGGAGAGGATTACGGACATTCGCAAAGCTAGAGAGCGAGCTACAATACAAGTACGGGAGCCAATGGTATAAAGAATTAGCCGCGATTGGTTAGCGCTGTTTTGCCGGGATTGGTCAGTGCTGATTGCGGGCCAGGCCTCGCAGTGTTTAAAACCCGGGCACTGTAGCCCGAAAGGTCGTTCTTGGCTAGGGCTTGAGCTGATACTAAATCTCGGCTAGGTATGGCGAGCTAGCCAGTTCCATGTTTTGTTTCATGCAACCTTGCTGTAAATATGCTATGTATATAAACTTGAGTTAACCTCTTCTCTTTGGATCAAGTTTCGCTGTCTAAATCCTCTCAAAACCGTCTATGACACGGGACCCACCTTCTGGGCAATTGCACCAGTCTCCGCAAGAAGAACGAACCAGCCACATCGGCATACGAGAGATTTTCACTCAGACCTAAGGGAAATTACGTTAGCGCACCGCAAGCAACTTATCCCAAATACAGTTTTAGTATAGCGTCCTGAAAACGTTAAAGGCGATCTCCTTTACATGGAGGCGACAGGACCTTCTAAATGGTAGCCACTACCGCTAACGTGCCAAATTATAATATGTCAGTCTTTTAAGACAATTATTACAGCAGCGCTTATTTTCGCCAGGAAAATAACCGTCAAATTGTAATAAAGTGAAATAAAAAACACACAAAAGTAGCGCCATCCAGTGAAGGCAATGTTAACTACAAACCGTTCGAGCAAGAATATTTTTCATCACATGGCGTCTAATGTTCAAAACACGTTTGTAAATTTGATATAAATTGTTGTGCTACGTAATTTATGTACATAAAACACCGCGACAAAGCTCAGAATCTATTTTTGTTTCGTTCGGGACGTCTGTGTTACGTTTCGGGCAGTTGCAGACGGTAGCAGTGTAGCTTAAGGTCCCATAAGGCTACTGTACTCCAGAATCGGGAGCGTATCTAAAAAACTAGGCTGAATTGCAGCTTAAACTTTATCGTCAAACTAAGATAAGTCATAGCGAAAAGCAAAAACGCCAGTAGTTGAAGGTAAACATGCCGACCGGAATCGCAAGAACTGCTAACCGGTTAAAGCGGGCGGCTCTCGCTTGGAAGGACGCCGCCATGTTTTTGCGCTAAGGGCGCAAAAGCCGCAACTGCCGCAACGCTAGCTTCTGAAAATTGCGTGCGTACGCTCACGCTATTTCCACGTAAGCGTTCTGCGCATGCGCACTATGGAACCGCTATTCCGCTATGCATGAAATTGCACGCTATGCAAGAAAAACGCTTTTAATCTTGGTGAGGACAACAGTACATATTCTTTTTCGAACATTCATTCGTGTGAGTGTCATAAAATGACAAAAACGTTCCAAAATATAACAGAAATAGTCACCCGTCGACGCACTACGTCCGCTCACGCCGCGAATACCGGTCGCCATATCGCTGCTTCAGAAAAAAGCCGCACGACACCGCCACCATCGCTGGAATGACCGGGACTTGTTTCTTACAGAAGCAGGTGCCTCTGCAGGATGTGGACGGTCCGGCTAAACGGTGTTCCAGAGCATGTCACCCGCACGGCTGACACATCAACGGCAAGGTCTACTCGTTCGACAGTCGGCACATGACATGGAACTTGGTCCAGGTGTTCATCTTCGACCCCGCATCGCACCAGTGGGATGTGGTGCAGACGCTACTTCCCGACGCCGGGCCGATTACCACTTCCTTCCAAACAGTTGTAGCGTACGGCCACTGCGCGTATATGTGGGGCGGCCCGCCCAGATGGCCAGCCCCGCGTCTCCTTCACCGCTTCGACACAAGCACCATGGCATGCAGCCATGGCGATGTCCGGATGTCCGTCTGGCGATGTCCGGTGAGGTGCCGTCATATATTCACGGCAGCACTGCTTGTGTTGTGGGTAACCGCAAGTATATCTTAAGTGACTGGGATCCTTCGCCATAGATGAGGGTCCTTGACTTGGATACCCTGGAGTGGCACCGTGTCCCCACCAGCAGAGAGGCTCCGGTTCAACCTGCGTCTGCCATCGGGACCCGCATGTATGTGTTCAGCAGCAGCCCAGCATACCGTTCCCTGATCCTATACTATTTTGAAACGACCACCACTTCCTGGGGGCGCCCACAGGTACAAAGCGTTCCCACTGTGTATCGGCGAGGATATTCAGGCTTCGTCTTCAACGAAGAGCTGTACATTTTCGGAGGGTACGGCGATGTGCTGAAGACATACTTGGTAGATATGCACAAGTACTACCCCGTGACGTCGCGTTGGACCGAAGTGAAGCCATGTGGCTCACCACCATCTCCCAGCTACTGGCATGGCTGCTCATTGATGGGTGAAAGAGTGTTTATCTTCGGCGGCTTTGGGCCGGCACCCAACCAGGATGAGAGGCAGGTTGCTGAGCAGCGAAGGGCGCTGACGGATCTCCACGTGTTGCACTTGGCACCGACACTGCAGAAGCTGTGCTTACTTGCAGTAATTGATGCACGGCTGGATGTAAGCCCCTTACCACCCTTCATTAGAGAAATGGTCTACGCTATCACTTCTCCCCCATCGTAGTCGAGATTGATGCTGCATGTCAACCAAACTGAGTGCCTTCGCCGTAACCAGCTTGGGGGTGCGGCGATAATGCGACTTCGGCGCCGCTAATTCATACAGCAATAAACTCTTCTTTTATACGCAATGAATGTCTTCCGTCAGTGCCCGATTTTCGCGCAAGCAAGAAAGTCGCTAATGTTTTGTTTATTTCATGCCACTCTCAGGCGGAACTTTTTTTGAAAGATTACCAAGAACAAATTTTCTGAAAGAACTATTCGCTGAAATTCATTCCGTTCCACCCTGGTGGCTTCTTCGAGGGAATCGCATCAAAGATACTTCGGCCTGAAGCTCGCGATGAAGTCTACGTTGCCGCGTAGCCCCTGGTGGTCATCCTTTTCAAAGCAGTAGGCAGATAGAGATGCTGAATGTGGTGGTAGGCGTCAATTTTGAATCTTCTCCGGAAACAACTTGCGTCTTTTGTGATTACTTTAGAAAGCCGGACAGTTATCATTTATTTGCGCATGTCTGCCTTCACTTTGACGCTGCTTTAAATGTTCACTGATTTTTAAGCCTGCTAGTTATGGTTTACTTTTCCTGATATACATTTTAATTTCAATCTGGAAGCACCCGACCGGTATCTATGTCTTGAACATGAGCCGATAGAATTCGTCCAAACTTCGGTAACTGATCTTATCAGGTGGAGATCGTATTGAAGGCAATCGACTACATGCTGGCCAATATTTGAAGTTTTTCGACAGCTTATTTATGCGGATGCGAGAGCGCTCCGGCGCACCCAGCACGTCACATACACTCTCGACGAGCGATCCAACGACGGCTGGGATGAAATGTTCGGGAAAAGTGTCCGTGACACAAACTTGAATAGACAAAGCAATTTTTTGCCATAGCGCTCTACAGCCGCAGATAACCTCGCGGCGTAAAAATTCATCACAGTCAACAGTAAACGCGAAGGTGAGAGTGTAAAATGTGATATTTGTGAATAAAACGTGAATTTCTTTAGACGAGCATTGATGTTCGATTTTTGCTACATTCACTTGATAGAAGACATATTCTCTTAACACCGGACACTGGCGAAAAGGAAGAACTGCGATAGGCAGATGGCTACGAAGCTCTCACGTTTCAAAGCGCAAGCCTTTAATGCTTACACCGTGTTGGCAACAGAAGGTTGCCAGCAGAGGTGTCATTCATGCTTTTCGGTTGGTCGAAATGGTTATGACTTCAGAGTGCGCGGATTCGAAGTGATGAGGTCACCCACGGATGCCTGGCGTCCCCTTTTAGAGCGCGCGACAACTAATAAAATAGTTGTCGTCCGCTCCGACAGTGGGCGTAAGGCGTCCGTGGCTGACCACATTACATACCTCATTACTGCGAACAGATTCATGGATTCAACCGAACTCATTGAAGCAGAGAGAGAGTCGTGCTAGAGAAGCAGGCAAAGTCTGTGGTTGTAATGTGTAGTCAAAGTTTGTAGTCAAATAAAGCACTAGTACCGCAAAGAGTCTTGCGGTCAACGCCAAACAGTGCGCCAGGGAAAGCTATCTCTTTGAAGTACTTTGGAGAGCCAAAGTGCCCCTTAATTTTCTCACCTTGTTTATAAGATTTTTGCTTGAGCTCTCTCAATTTGGCTACAGCTTTCAATGCCTACTGTGAATGAACCTCTCCAAACATGTGGCTTGATTTACATGCAGTGCGTACCGTGCTGAAATATTGCAGTGGGGCTCACGAACAATTACACAGGCGCAAATCGACCTGGCAAAGGCATTTGATCGCGTGTGATATCCGTTCCTTTATTCTCTGGTAAACCGCGTCAATCTTGGTTAAAGTCTTCCGACTGGGATGCGCCTTTGCCACAAACACTGTTCCTCGAGTTTTATTGAGAATCGGCCTCTTGCACAAACAGTGCGCATACGCTGCTCTCTGAAGCAACCTTGCCCGTTGTCCCTTCTCCTGTTTGCAGAAGAACTGAGGATTGGGCGAGTTGGTGGTGATCCATCGTAAAAAAACAGCGCCTAAGAACACGGACCGAGGACAACGTGAAACAGACTGACGGCGCTGAACTTACAACTTAATTTTATTCACACGTAGGCAGCCAATTTATACATTTACACAAACATGCGCAAAGGCCTCTTGTCAAACCGAGATAATCTGTTGCCATTCACAACCGTAAAACTAGAGAAAACAAAGAAACAGCAATCATCCATTCAAGGCACGTGTGCCATTACCTCACCCTTCCTACCCAGAATGAAATGAGCTTGCTTCACTCTGGGTAGGGAGGGTGAGGCAATAATGGCACACGTGCCTTGCACACGTGACGCAGTAATCGCCCTGCTCTCGGGTACGGCAAGTTCGCCACTGAGCCGCCCCTAGCAACAGCCGTAGAGAAAGGGCTGATGTCAGAAGTCTAGAGAGCGTCTTATCCACCGCTGATACTAGTCATGTGCGAAGTCCTGATAGCATTTTACGCGCATGCTTCGCGGACGTGAGGCTTTATCTCATGGCAGTATATCAGAGGAAAAAGAGAAAACGCGGACGTAAATACAATGCTTTCAATCAGAAATAATATATAGTGTGGAAATATTGCATATTCGTAACACTATAATCACCTATTAGAACACTTGTAAACGAATTAATATATGCTATTGAAACTAGCGCGTCATGACAGTGGTTCCAGTCCTGAATTGAACGAGGCAGGATTAAGGGATAAAAAGCATTCGTGTATCATTAAAAAAGTGCAACTTTTTCACAGCGGTACAAGTGGCGCGATGTGTTAATCGGTGGTGGTGGTGTAAAACATTTATTTATACTATATACGAGAGAGGTATTGCTTGGACCGTGCCTGAAGGGCCGGGCCCTCAAAATCACTAGGAGGGATCCCTAGTCCGGGACCCCTGTGGCATCCGCGGCGGCCCGGGCTCTTGTCACCAGGGCTCGTTGGTTCTGGAGAGTTGTGCGGCTGAATCAAAACATCGTAAAGTTTTTTCTGGCAGTATATTTTAAGGAGCAAACGTAGCCGCAGAATTTGATTACGTAACTACAATAGAGGAATTTACAAATTAGTTTTCATATTAGGGGTGCTGGTGGTACGATGACAGCACTTGAGAATGTAACGAGCAGACCGATTGTTATTATGTTCGTAGCTTACTAGAAAATCAAGACCAGGGTGCCGTGCTGAGACCGCATTCTCAGGTTTGGAACTAACAAGTGATTTGTAACGTTGTAGGGAACGGGATATAAAGACAAGAAATTTTGTTCCAAGTAACCTATAGAACGGTTAGCATTACTGGTCACACAGATAATGTGGAGATCCGAAGAAACGTTAGAAAACACACAGAAGCCTAAGCAGTTATACGATGGTAATATAGTGGTCCGTGTACTGTGCGATGTCAGTGCACGTTAAAGAACCCCAGGTGGTCGAAATTTCCAGAGCCCTTCTCTGCGGCGTCCCTCATAGCCTGAGGCGCTTTGGAGCGTTTAACCCCCACAATCCAAATCTTTCACTCCCACCTTCCTCCCTTCCCTCACGGCGCAGTTGGGGTGTCCACCTAGAAGTGAGACAATAGTGCAAAATTTCCCTTCGTCCAAAGCAACTTATTTAGTGGTATATATGAAAGGCACAGCGACTAAAACAACATGTTTCCAGTTCATGAGCAACAGCTGTAGGAATTGACCCACTTTAGGCAATTCCGGCTAGAAGATTAAATGCAAAGGTGAAATCCCGACCATTCACGCCACATTTTCATCATCGCGGCCAGGTTGGTGGTTTGTTGGTTTATTGGGTTTTAACGTCCTAAGCAACTCAGACTATGAGGGACGCCGTAGTGAAGGGCTCCAGAAATCTCGACCACCTGGGGTCTTTATCATGCGCTGATATCTCACAGTACACCGGCCTCTAGAATTTCGCCTCCATCGAAATACGGCCACCGTGGGCCGGGATCGAACCCGCGCCTTCCGGGCTGCTGATTCGAAAGACGCGGGTTCAACAGAAGGGTTGTTGCTCACGAAGGGAATGCATGACACCGATACTATACACCTGCTAGACGATAAGGCGGCAAAAAAAAAACGTGCGAAACAAAGGAAAACAGTTCCGCAGGATTTAAGCAATATATATTTCACGTTTCTTTTAGGGCCACCAGATATTCAGTCCCTATCAATGCGACAGGCATGACCGATCACCTCAACGAAATTCTCGATTGGAAAGCGTTAACCACGTGTCTCGCGGCGTCAAGAAGGTTATTCGCTCTGAAATAAACCCGTAATGGCAGACCAGCCTCTTGACCACTTACGCGCACTTTATAACGGCTTTTTGCGCTTTTAATCTTGGTGACAGCAACAGTACATGTTTTTTTTTTCGAACATTCATTTGTGTGAGTGTCATAAAATTACAAAAGTATTCTAAAATCTAACGGAAATAGTCACCCGTCGACGCACTATGTCCGCTGACGCAGCGAATACAGATCACCATATCGCTGCTTCAAAAATTAGCCGTACGACACCGCCACCATCGCTGGAGTGACCGGCCCTTGTTTCTTACAGAAGCAGGTGTCTCTGCAGGATGTGGACGGGGCGGCTAAACGGTGTTCCAGAGCATGCCACCCACAACGCTGTACTCATCAACGGCAAGGTCTACTCGTTCGACAGTTACCACGCGCCATGGAACTTGCTCCACGTCTTTATCTTCGACCCCGCGTCGCGCCGGTGGGATATGGTGCAGACGCAGCTTCCAGACGGCGGGCCGATTAACACTTCCTTCCAGACAGTTGTAGCGTACGGCCACTGCGCGTATCTGTGGGGCGGCCCGCACAGCTGGCCATCTCCGAGTGTCCTTTACCGCTTCGACACAAGCACCATGGCATGCAGCCGCCCAGAGGTGGCCGGTGAGTTGCCGACATCGATTTACGGCAACACAGCTTGCGTTGTGGGTCACCGCAAGTATATATTCGGCGTCTTGGATCATTCGCAATATTTGCGGGTCCTTGACTTGGATACCCTGCAGTGGCATCGTGTCAGCACCAGCGGAGAAGCGCCCGTTCGGCGCGCCTTCCACACTGCGTCTGCCATCCGGACAAGCATGTATGTGTTTGGAGGCATCCTACCAGACACTTTCCACACAAATCGCGTAGACAACTCGTTATACTACCTAGAGACGACCACCTCTTCATGGGTACGCCCGCAGGTACATGGCGTTCCCCCTGTGTGTCGGCGAGGTCATTCAGCCTTCGTGTATAACGAAGAACTGTACATTTTCGGAGGGTACAGCGATTCGCTGCAGACCTATTTGGCAGATATACACAAGTACGACCCCGTGACGTCGCGTTGGACCGAAGTGAAGCCATGGGGCTCACTACCATCTCCCAGGTACTGGCATGGCTGCTCAGTGATGGGTGAAAGAGTGTTTATCTTCGGCGGCTTTGGGCCGACAACCAACCAGGATGAGGGGCAGTTTCCTGGGGAGCTAAGGGGGCTGACGGATCTCAATGTGTTGCACTTGGCACCGACACTGAAGAACCTGTGCTTGCTTGCAGTGATTGATGCGCGGCTGGATTTAAGCCCCTTACCACCCTTCATTAGAGAAATGGTCTACGCTGTAACTTCTCACCCATCGTAGTCGATGGCAGATGCTGCATCTCAAGCAAACTGAGTGCCTTGGCGATACGGTGATAATGCAACTTCGGCGCCGCTACTTGACGCAGTAATAAACTCTTCCTTTATACGCAAAGAACGCCTTCCTTCTGTGCTCGATTTCCGCGCAAGCAAGAAAGTCGCTAGTATTTTGTTTATATTCATGTAGCCCGGGGCCGCCACTTTTTCTTAAATAACAAAGGGAACAAATTTTCTGAACGAACAATTATTCACTGAAATCGATTCAACTCCAGCCCGGTGGTTTCCTCAAGCGAGTCGCATTACCGTCATTTCGGCATGAAGCTGGTGTTCAATTCTAGTTTTACCGCGCAGCACCTGCTGGTCATGCTTTTACAAGCAGATGGCAGATAGAGATATGTGGCGGTAGACGTCGATTTCAGCTCTTATCCGGAAACAACTTGCGTGTTTCGCGATGACTTCAGAAAGCCAAACAGTTGTCACTTATTTCCGCATGTCTGCCCTCACTTTGACGCTGCATTAAATGTTCTCTGAATTTATAGCCTGATAATTATGGTCCTATTTTCCCTATGTACATTCTAATTTCGATCTGGTAGCATCCGATCGGTATATATGTCGTGAACCTGAGCCGATAGAATTCGTCAAAGTTTGTGTAACTGATCGTATAAGGTTCGGATCGTTTCGAAGGCAAACGACAGCATGCTGCACTGTATTTGAAGCTTCCCGACAGCTTATTTACACTGATGCGAGAGCGCTCCAGTGCACTGCGCACGACAGATACATACTCGACAAGCCATGCCACGATGGCTGGCGTGAAATGTTCGGAAAATGTGTCTGTGACGCCAGCTTGAATAGACAAGGCTGCTTTGTGCCATGGCGCTCTTCAGCCACAGATGACCTAGCGCCATAAATATTTATCATAATAGACAGTAAAGGCGAAGATGAGAGAATAAAATGTTAGAGCCTACGTGGATGGCCGAATTAGAAACGAAGATCAACCGGAGTAAAGGAGACGATGGGGGACTGAAACACTATATGACATGTGAAAATGGAAGCAAGCATGATGGGAAGGTAAAAACATAAACCTGCTTCCTGGCTGCCTAATGGTGATGTTCGCATTTCTTTGTGACCTCAGCAGCCCGTCTATGCAGGTTTTCGCAGACTCTGCGCTTGTGTTCGTAATCTTACGAGCACCGCAAATCTTGTATGTGCGCTGGTTCTACAGTTCCGTGGTTTCTGAAGCAATCACAGAAGGCGTTTGCTGTCAAGGGATTAAATATTCCCTAGCGCTTCCCGCCACCACATTGCAGGATGAACTAGGCTGTAGTGAAGAAAAATGTGTCTCGGTGACACACACACCTGCGCCACACAGTGCACAGCGCCCTCTCTGCCCTCTTCGTGTCCACCTTTTCGCTCCGCAAGCCTTTTTACAGCCTTTCTCTCTCTCTCTCTCTCTTCTTCGTGTAACCCAAGAAACAGTTGCTACATCGTCTTACCATCAAACTGTGTCATAGAAGCTATCACGCTAAAACCAAGAGAGGCTTGAAAAAAAGAAAAACAACGCTTACGAGATCTGTTCTTTCTATAGTGCTTGCCGTTAGCAGTAAGGAAAAACTAACACCCGGCTTCATTTCTGAGAGGACTGATCACCACTGCACGATATGACCTGTGCGGCTGAACCGGGTTCCAGAAGCCGCCACCGGAATGGCTGTGACCGTCAAAGGGAAGGTTTACTCGTTCGGCCTGCTCTCCAATGGCCATGAATACAGGAACGAAATCCTACGCAGCCGATTCGGCGTATACATCTTCCACCCCGCAACGTACAGATGGGGTATGCCGCTGACTAAGTTGCACCTCGACGACGATCCCCTTAACTTGGTCGTTCACTGCGTTGTCGCCTACGACCACTGCGCCTACATGTGGGGGATCCTTTCGGACTTAAGGTCGCGGATTGGCGGCATATATACCGGTTCGATACCCTCGCTATGACATGGAGCCACCCGGAGAATCTGCGGCCAAGTTCCGACACTGAGTATCTTCTCTGCTTGCGTTGTGGGTGAACGGATGTAGAGTGTTTGATTTCTTTGACCCGGAATTC
Source organism: Amblyomma mixtum (assembly GCF_055824585.1). Classification (NCBI taxonomy): domain Eukaryota; kingdom Metazoa; phylum Arthropoda; class Arachnida; order Ixodida; family Ixodidae; genus Amblyomma; species Amblyomma mixtum. The sequence goes on from NC_143018.1 coordinate 16,654,767, forward strand.
TCACATCGTGTATATTAACTTGACCTGCAGAGCCTGATGTGGCATCGCGTTCCGACCAGTGCAGAGGCCCCGGCTAGCCGCTGCTTCCACACGGCGTCCGAGGTCGGAAACCGAATGTATGTTTGGGGTGGCCAGGCGTTCAGCATAAAGATCAACTACCGGTACGATAATTCCTTGCATTATCTGGAAACCACCACCTCGAAGTTTGTGCACCAAAGAGGGGAATGCGTGCGCCCCAAATGTCGCAAACGTCACTGTGCCTTCGTGTATGAAGAGCTGTACATCTTTGGTGGTGCAACGGACAGCTGGGTGCCAACTGTGCAGACATGCATAAGTATGACATGCAGAAGTCCTGTTCGATCGAGGTGACGGCACGTGTGTTGAGCCCGTCTGCTAGGCGCTCGGCCGGCTGCAGCGTGATGGGAGAAAGGATGTTAGTTTTCCGTGGCAACCATTTGAACAGAGGACAAATCGACGTTTCTGAAGATTAAAAGCCGATAACTGATTTGCACGTGTTGCACTAAGCACCTACGCTGCAGAACTTGTGTCTCTCTTCTGTCATCGACGCAGGTCTGGACGTAGGCGGATTACCGGCAGCTATTAGTAACGAGATCAACGCTATCTCTTCTGGCTCATCATAGGCAGCGGACTCGTGCGGCGCTTCGAACGAATGGCGCGCCTTCAATGCAGCCACAGACACTGGTGCGGTGACCACAATAGTGACAAAAATGCTTCTAGTTGAGTTCGACATTCTTTGTTTCTGAGAAATGGCCTAAAAACTGAGCCACCGCGGCGGGCAAGCAACGGCGTCTTACCGCCTAGGAGCGCCCTGCTCTGCGATCAGCGCTCCGTCCTCGGCAGCCAGTAGAAACGTGACTGTGGTCCGCAGCTCTTGTGCGTATTCAGCGAGACCATCGAACGCTTTGCAGAACGCGGATGTGTCAATAACGTGATGTGGTTGGCGGGTCGCTGCGGCGTCGTGGGAAACCAACGGGCTGACGAACTCGCCACGCCGCAGACCAGCTGCCTCCCAACGACACCTCGTTCGAGTTTGGGGACCAGCGTGCGGTGATTCGCGGTCAACTAACACTGGCAAAACTGCGCTTCGCACATTGAGAGCGCGGTTTCATCGCCAGCGCACGCGTTTAGGGTTGGAGCGCGCGTCTTTCTTGCGTGCCCCGTGGAAAGGCAGGTGCCCCACGGACATTCTACGAGCTACGCAGGCCTCAATTGTGGTAGCGCGTAGCTCGCCGTAGCTCGTAAAATGTGGCAGAGTTTTGACGTGCCTCAACCGAGTAGTCGTGCGAAATCATTTGCTTAGCCTGGTTGACTCATGGTTTTGTTTTGCTCGGTCGTTGGCACCTCTGGCTACAATAAACTTAGGTTAAGTGCCTATGAGGTTAAGCTGGTCTATCTATTCGCGCCGCAGGTGAAAGTCGAAGACGAGATTGTGCAATGCACAGCGCGAGGTTTTGTAGCAGTTAAACACGAGGAGTGATCGCCTACGGTAATAGCATATAGTGATATCCTGCAGTGACCAGAGAAGCTCATTTGTTCTCGCCACCAAGGGTTCGAAACCCAGTCACAGCAATTTTTGTTTTATTTCTGCAGGGGCTGAGCTATGTTCGGCTTTGCCAAGGTCACCTTCAAGGTCGAATTTAACGCAAACTCGGTGAGCTAGTTATATATACTGAAAAAATTTGCGCAGAAAAAACGAGGACAATGCAAGACAGACAAGAACGAGCGCTAACTCACAACTGAAGATTTATTCCGAAACAGAAGCACATATAAATAGGAAAAACAAAACGAATCATACCAATCTGACATCAAGAACATCACATGTCACCCCCTGTGCACCCCAGTGATTTTGCCAAAAATCGGAACTCCCTATCAGAGAAGCGGACGGAAGTCTGGCTGATGCATTTATCTCCGCTGATACGCATATGAAACGCCTCCAGGAGTTCCCGCACAAGTTGGTCCCTATGCCTGAACAGAACTGTTGCTTGGTCAAAGAGCGGTTTACACTGCAGCTTCTTATCACCGGCATTACAAGTGCGGCAATATTTTGGGAGGTTGTCAAGGGAATCTCCCCTGAGTAATCTTCGGTGTTCACCTGATCATTGGTTGACACATCGCCCTGTTGGCAGATGTACATCGAACCACAGGATAGCGGCAGCTTAAACACAACTCCCCTGGCACAGGGAACGAACGGGGCTGTGTGCTTGATACTGCACTAATTTTTTCTTCCTTTCCTTCTGCCGCGTCCTTCCTTCCGGCTGCTCACCTGGGAACAGATTGAAGCCAACTTTCTAGGGGCGCAAAACACATCAGGAACGTTGTAACGTCCGGCTAGATTCTTCAGCCCATGCGCCAACCTGTGCACGTACGGTATAACGGCGACCCTTCGCCGGTCTGTTTCCCGGAGTTTGGGCCTCGAACCTGCGTTGATCCACCTTGACAACCTCCCGCAGGCTTCCACGATTGTGTGCGGAGGGCACCCACTCTGTCTCAGCCTTTCCAACTGAAATGCAACACTTTCGTTCATGACATGTGGGAACGACTTGAAGACGGCCGCCTTAAGACAGGAAGTGACTATCCCATTTTTTACGACATTGGAGTGGCCAGATGTGTAATCAAGCAAAGATTTCTTGGCCCTGGGATGGTATGCCCAACATACATGTTTGGGGAGAAAATGCAATGACAGGTCTAGGAAGCTAGTTATACTTCGCGAAGTAATGCTTTCACAATAAAACTTTGACGCACAGAAAAGATGAGACAGTCATGTCAGATCTGCTAGCGCAAATTCATGCGCTGATGAAACGTATGTCCTCAGGTCACATTTCCTCAGGAGTGGTCCCGATACAAGTTGTAACCCGCTTAATTTCTGTAGCCGGCCGCCGCGGTGGCTCAGCGGTTATGGTGCTCGGCTGCTGACTCGAAAGACGCGGGTTCGATTCCAGCCGCGGCGGCCGAATTTCTTTGGAGGCGAAATTCTAGAGGCCCGTGTGCTGTGTGATGTCAGTGCACGTTAAAGAACCCCAGGTGGTCGAAATTTCCGGAGCCCTCCACTACGGCGTCTCTCATAGCCTTAGTTGCTTTGGGACGTTAAACCCCATAAACCAAACCAAACCTAATTTGTGCAGCCATATCTGGAAAGCAAAGATTATGCAAGATTCACTGATCCGGTTCCGTATGCACGATGATTCTATTGACTGTCTCTCCGGATATCGGGACTATGCGGCACATTGTACCATGGCACTGAATCTTTCAATTGTTTTATGCACAGCCCTGTTTTTAAGGCGAGAGAAAAGGTGTCAGTATTTTGTGTAAACATGAGAAAACTAAGAAAAGTTGTCTGAATCGAGATGTCACTAGATTCTTTTGATTACAGACTTCACTTTTTGGCTTTCACGGACAAATGTTTGCAGGCCGAAAGTAAATTAGTATCGTGGAATCTAAAAAGTTAAAGGGTTTGACAGAAAGTGTCGAATGTGAGGTGAGAGTTTATGCTAAAGTTAATCTCTTGTACGCAGTTTTTCCTGTGTTTTCGAATGTTTGCTGCCACTATCGATCGACTGCCCGATGCGACGGGACACAGATTGCGTTAGCTTATCCTTCCCCCTCTGATAGCACCAAGAAATTAATTAAATATGTGAGTGGTGTTCTTCAATATGTTTCTGTTTTGAAACCTGCCGTTGTCAGTAGGTCCATATTAAAATCTTGGTCAAGAGAACGGCAGGTTTCAAACGTGAAACACAATGAAGAACACCACTCACGTATTTAATGAATTTCTTGTTGTTATCAGAGGGAGAACGATAAGTTAAAATTAGGGGTGTGCGAATATTCGAAATTTTCGAATATATTTCGAATATTGTATTTTCAGTATTCGTATTCGATTCGAAATCCAAGTATTCGTGTTTCGAATATTCGATACGACGCGAATATTTGTATCCGAATATTCTATTGCGAGCACCGGCGTTCATTTCGGTCCGGAAGTCCTATCGAAGGAGACATAACATGGCGACGCCCAGAGCAATGCGTAACGTTGGGCCATGCAGCAGCTGACTGCACTGGTGAGCTTCTTTGTGCGAAGCTGGTATGGTCAGAGCTGTGCACGAGATACCTCGCAATACGAGCCAGTTCAGTGCCAATTGAGAGGGCATTATCCGTGGCTGGAGAAGTAGTTTCAGCTAGAACGGAACTACTACTTCTGCTTGACCATGTGGAGCAGCCGGTTTTCCTCCACGACAACCTTTTATGTTCATCCCAGCAACGCGCTTTTGTGATTATGGCAAGCTAGCCTTGATCAATGCTGTGTACTAGCCATCTTATCAATTTTCCACTCTTCTAAGAACAATGTTCGAGGCAGACACACACACCTTTCGTGCTCATTTCATCACTGATAGTTGAACTGTGATGTTCTTGGCTGCTCAAATAAATGTTTTGTAGTGGTTGAATGCATCTGTCCTTGATTATTCGATATTCGATTCGATATTCGGAACCAAGTATTCGTATTCGATTCGTATTCGAAAAATGTGATATTCGCACACCCCTAGTTAAAATCAATGTCCTGTAGCATTTGACCGTTGTTCCATAATTCTAACAAACACGATGATGAGTAAAATCCTTGCTAGCCGCCAGGGGAATGCCTGTGCTCTCAGTTACGAAATACTTCTCCTACATCAAAGATCCTCTGAAAATTCCAAATAAAGCAAAGGGGTGTGAATGAAGACTTTCGGTTTGAGGGACCTCGTTTTGGAGTCCTGTCTTACAACCCAAGTACGCTTGTGTTGATGTTATATACCACTTTCCTAACTGAAATATGCTTGCCAATGGTCAGGGGCTATGATTGTTCGTAGAATTATCTCGAGTGTGACTTTTCTTTTGCAGTTCATGATCATGGATACCGAATTAGTTTATGGTGATCTCGTATTCAGAATCCCTTGCGAATAGGCCATTTGGAATTAATTATTCATCCGCTGCCCCGCTCAGAAGTAGGAAACTCGGGCGAGTGTACGGGGAAACTAAAAGGTAGAGAAACGATCACCTGATCATAGGTCTCCTGTGGGTAGCTAACTGCCTTCTCACTCTCGGGAGCAAACGATAAAAGACTCAAAACGGTCGCTGGACTGGAATACAAAGGGCAGTTCATCGGCTTCGTCTACGATGGCCCTGCAGACGTTGATCGCTACTCAATCTGAGTAGGTCGAAAGGCTGCAAAGACAACGATCACGCAGCTCCTTTGTGCCTGGTCCGCTTTAGAAACTTTCAGCTTGATCTGAGAGGCACGCTGAACAATTTTTTTCTCTTGCAGACGGATTGTGAAATGACCGGTGACATCGAAAAGGCTTTTGGTAGAGTCAGGTAATTGAAAACAACCATGAGATGGCGAAAATATTTGCTTTGAAATGAAAGCGTTCGACCACACTGTACCTCGCCTTTCCGTCCGTAGAGCGGAACAGGTCTTGCACAAACATTTTTTTTTTTTACGGGAAAAACTTACCTGAGGGCAAAGCAGCCCTTGCGCAGGGAAAAACTTCCTGAGCGTCTACCACTCGCACTGATCCACTGGCTCACAGCAGGAGAATCAGCAGCAGTAAAAACTGGAGGTGCTTTTTTTTATGCGGATGGTCCTGCTGTGTACCAGTGGATCAGTGCGCGAGTTCTGCGCTCTGTGGACAGAACTGCAGGCGTCAGTGTGTAGGCGCTGGGAGACTTTTTCCCACCGGAAGGGCTCCTTTGTCCCCACGTATGAGGAAAGGCCGTTGCGCTTGTCTACTGGCATTCGAATTGCTTTTGCCCGAAGGGCAACACCTTTAGCAGAGTGCGAGTGCGTTCCAAACTGGGATCGGCCTGCGAGGGCCGCAGCGGGGTTTACGGAGCTTCTCCCAAACGTACGCCCCTTAAGAAAGCCGAGCACCACGCCGGGGGACGCTTGTACCCATCTTTTCCGGTGGGCGAACAACGAATAATTCCCACCCGAAAATCTGTTCTGGTAATGTCCATGTCTCGCGACAGAAAGAACACAGCTTTTATATCAGGCGGAGAAAGTGAATAATAATTAGGACAGCGCCAGCACATGTCGCGCGCAAGCTGCGCGATCCACGCCCAGAGAACAAGCCCGCAGTGGTCCTGGAAAGACGCATATGTCCCGTCTGCTATCAATGGGGACTCCGGTGCGAACGCCATCACCGACGGCGAATGAAAGGAGTCGTTCGGCGGAAGGCCGGAACATCCCCGAGGTCGCGAACCACGGGGTGCCGGAGGAGTCCGCGGACGGAACGGAGCTGCAACGAGAGCCGCCGCTCAGTGGAGATGAGCCCCGCCGTTCGCCGCAGCCTTCCACTCCGGACGGCGTATTCCCTTCCGTCCAGCGGGACGCGGTGAGAATGCCGCGGGCGTGCCGCATCTTCGCCGTCCTGGCGGTGATCGCCTCCACGTGCTACATCGTCGTGTCGCGGCTGATCTTCATCGCACAGTGGCTCTCCGCAAACGGCCTCCCCTCCTACAAGAATCACCGAAGTCCGGCCGTCCCCGGAGCCAAGTGGGGAGCCCCGCGGATATAGATACCGGGCTTTCGGCACGGTACCGCACCAGGTGCCTTGCAAGGCGGCACCGTTTGGAGCCGCAGGGTCGCGGCCGCCGTCATCGCAATTTTACGTCTCGTTCCTACGACTGGAACCGCTACGCTGATAAGCCCAGAAGATGCGGGCAATAAATGTTACTATCGTACGCAACAAAGTTGGTACCGGTGCGTCATTTTTTATTTTGAAGTGCTGAAATACGTTCTAAGGATTCCACGTTAGCAAAGCTTTATGAAGACCCAGTTTTGCGTCCACACTGCAGCTCGCCCGTATGAGGCAGCGCACATTTCATATCATCTCGCACTACAAGAGAGCGAATTTCTAATATTAGATAGCCTTGTGTGAGATAAACCGTGTGAATAATGCGGCTGTGAATAATGTGTGCGAACATGCGGATGTTTGAAAAGGAGATCAACGCGCTTGGAAAGCCGAACTCAAACGCGCTACGCGACAAGATCGTTCACATCCCGAGGTCCAAAATGCTTGCGCCCCCAACATCTGGGCAGAATGACGTAGACGCGAGTCCTCAGCTCTGCGGGCAAGCCAATCTGACGCTGCAATTCCCGTTACTGTTGGTAACTTTTCCGCCAGTTTTAGTGGAGGAGGGCGATTTCGGCATGATTAGGGATTCTTAGCTGACAGGAAAAAACTTCGAGAAACTTATCTTCATCTTAAGAGTATGTAACGATATCGTTAAACGGTCATTACGGTCGCAAGGGTGCCGCCTGGCGCACCGCTTTGCAAACATCGACACACTTGGTGAAATCATAAACTGTTATTGCACATCGTCGTCCATATTATTTAGATACGATAATTAGTAACTCTCATTAGCTATGTGATTCTTTCATGTAATTTGCCTGCTATGCGATGGGAGGTACTCGTACAAGGCCTCTATATATCCCACTTAACGCACGTTCCTCAGTGACGGTTTCGATTCCGACTGACCACATTTTCTTTTTAATATCAGCAAAATAGCTTTCCTACTCCACTACCCTCTCGACCAATCAGGATTTTGCAGTGTCGACGATGCTGACGATGGGTTTCCGGCCGGACGGGACCTTTAATGCGGTCGCGTAAAAAAAGATAAAATTGGAGGGGACACTTAAGCTCCCCCGTAAGAGTACGAGGCTATAGCATGATGGGTTAATTCCCATGTATGTAGAAGGCCATTCACTATTTTACACTAACAGATACCTGGAAGTCCTCATACCGCTCCCGTCGTACTGGTGCACTGGTTAAGCGATGGGCCTTGTGGGACCCAGGTTGCTCTTCCAGAGCTACCAATCATTAATTTAACTGCCACAGTGTGCAAAAATTTGCTCACTATACGGTGGGTAGGTTGTGATGACGTAGCAAGGACACGTGACAAAGGCGGCCCATCCGCCTCCTACGCTGCTCTCTGGGAACCACCTGGGAGAGCCATGGCCACGATTTCTCCCTCACAGCGCCGACGTGGACACCGGGGCCTTTAACGCGATAGCGTTAAAACAGCGCCATCAAGTCGATAGAAGGCAGTCAGATGCAGTGCTAACGTCCTTCGTTCTGCTGCTCAATAACTAGAGACATTATGCCCGGTAGTTCAAAAAAGAGAGGCGAGCGATGTTTGCAAATGAAGCGTCTATTCCATTGTCAATTCACACAGTACCGGAAAGGTAAAACCAACGTAATTTATCGGACACCGTTACCGCGCATGAGTTCAACAGATTAATATTGCCACGAGGGCGTTTCAAACCCGCGGTGAAGCAAACAGGTCGGCTCCCCTGGCTATTGCACGAGGGCGCGATGCTATCGCCGCAACCGATCACGTCTCCTGTTAAACTGCAACACACTTTCGCGCTGTGCCTTGCAAATCGCCTCTTAAACAACTTCTCTTCAACAACACGTTTCCCACAACCGGTAGATACCCGCCGTGATGGCTCAGAGGAGAGCGTGAAACTAAGCAGGAGTAACCGGGTTCGAACCCAGCCGCGGCTGCCTGCGCTTCGATGAAGGCAAAACACAAATGGAGCCCGTGTGCTGTGCGATGTAAATGCACGTTAAATATCATCGGGTGGTCGAAATTAATCCGCAGCCCTTCAACAAGCTTGATGGCAATATCAGTATGCCTCAGACCTGGAACCTCTTTAGGCACTTAATAGACTCCACTCACTCTAAGACTGCCCATAGACGCGCCCTCACCAAACTCATACAACTTCCGGTATACCTCCACCAGACCTCCTCCAAGAACTTCGAAATCAATACTTTCCCACATACCCTCCTGCACACCACCCTGATTATGCGGGTGCCCCTAACGACCAGCTTGACCAACCCATTACAGACGGAGAGGTCCAGGATGAACTCCAGACACTTAAAACGTCCTCAGCCCCCGGCCCAGACGGGGTACATAACAAGGCTCTCAGGAATCTCGACGCACAATCCATTGCTGCACTTACAGAATACTTTAATGAGTGCTGGCGACTGGGCACCCTCCCACCACAATGGAAAGAGGCGAGAGTCATCTTCATACCCAAACCTGGCAAACCTTTGCTCACTTCTAACCTCCTACCCATCTCCCTGACATCTTCTGTTGGCCAACTCATTGAGCATGTACTCCTGCGCAGACTTTGCCAATACCTTGAAAGCAACAATCTCATGCCCTCTAGCATGTTTGGATTTCGACCAGGGCTTTCCACACAGGACGTCTTCTTGCAGCTAAAACATCACTTTCTCGACTCACAGACCTCCGACACTAAAGCTATCCTAGAGGTGGATCTCACTAAGGCATTTGATAACGTTACACACTCAGCTATCCTAGAAAAGCTTACGACCCTGGGAGTCGGCGCCAGGATATCCAACTACATCCGAGACTTCCTCAGCCACCGCACAGCCACGCTTACCTTCGGCGACCACAGCCTAACAGGGATCACGCTGGGAGCACGAGGTACGCCCCAGGGAGCCGTCCTCTCCCCTATTTTATTCAACATAGCACTTCTTCACCTACCACAACAGCTAGCTAAAATTTCCGACATCCATTTCAGCCTCTACGTCGACGACATCACTGTCTGGGGAAACAATGGCAGCGATGCCGAAATAGACGAACACCTACAATTGGCACTAACCACCATCGACGCATATGTACGGGAGCGTGGCCTGACCTGCTCCCCTTCAAAATCGGAGCTTTTCCTCTACCGGCCCATGCAACACGATTCAGTCAATGCACCCATCTCCCTCACCCTAGGTACCCATCCCATCCCACTAGTACACAAAATCCGCGTGCTAGGACTGGTTCTGCACTCCCACGGTGCGCACGGAAAAGTCATAAAGACACTTCAAACACACGCTCAACACACCACTCGACTGATTCGCCGCATAGTGAACCGCAGGGCTGGCCTACGCGAGCGAAACACGACTCGCCTCACCCAGGTTTACATCATAAGCCGCACCACATATGCCCTTCCATAGCTACCCCTCGAACAGAAGGAGAGAGACCGGGTTAATGCGCTCCTACGTAGTTGCACGAGAGCGGCTCTACGTCATCCCCCAGCACATCCAGCGACCGACTCCTCAAACTCGGTGTACACATCACCTTTGAGGAGCTCAAAGAAGCTACCTTTAGGGCACAACTATCGCGTCTATCCAGCTTAGAGGCTGGTCGTACTTTGTTGTCCCAGTTGAGCCTGACCCCAATTACAGAGCCTACCGAGGGGGTCCCCCTTTCTGCTACCCTCCGCTTTAACCTCAACGTAACCCCCATCCCCAAGAACATGCACCCTGAGCGAGACGGGGAACGCAGAGTAGCTAGGGCTCGGGCCCTCCAAAAACAGTATAGCGAGGACCATGAGGTGGTCTACGTGGACGCAGCGGAAAATGCGGCAGGCTCCCGTATGGCCCTGGCGGTAGCCGACAATAATGCAAAGCTTCTAACCTCCAGCTCAATCATTACCTATTCGACCACAGAGGCAGAAGAGGAAGCCATCGCGCTTGCTCTCATTTCTACATCCACAAAAATTATCTCCAATTCCAAATCTGCAATTTTAAATTATGCCAAGGGCTACATATCCAGCACCGCTGCTCGTTTGATCCGTTTCTGGCAGCCCCGGCGCCTCATCACCCTCATCTGGACGCCAGCACATGATGACCTCCCTGGGAACGAGGAGGCTCATTCGGTAGCCCGAGGTCTCACATGCCATGCAGGAGTCGAGCCCCCTCTACGAGCCTCGGAGCGGCTGCTCTCCTTCCGTGATATTCTCTCGTACTACCGAGACAAACGAAAGGAATACGCACCCCCAGCTCCATCCCTCACCATAGCGCAGGCTGGACATTGGCGACAACTACAAACCCGAACTGCTCCATAACCAATACTGCCGCATGCCCGACATCCAGACCAATTCCCGTCGTCATGCAAACTTTGCAGCAAACCAGGAGACTTCTTGCACACCCTCCTCACATGCCCCACCTTCCCTCATCCCCCATCACCAACCGCGGCGGAGTCTTACTTGGAGTGTCTTCTGACCAGCTCGTCCGCTCAAGACCAGCGCCGGATCATCTCCAGCGCTCACAGAAGGATTGCGCTCCAGGGGCTATTCCTCGCGTTGTAAGGGTACCTGATCCTCACATTCAGGAGGCATCCAAGTGCCATGTAAGGGCCTTCGCCCCCACAATTTACATCATTGGCAATACAAATTTCCACCACCACCACCCTCTACTACGGCCCCTCTTTCTCTCTTTCTTCTTTCACTCCCGCTTTCGCCCCTTCCCTCACGGTGCGGTTGGGGCTTCCACCGAGATATGTCAGACAGATACGGCGCCACTTCCTTTCCTCAAAACCACGTATTTAGAGGTGTATATACAACGCACAGTGACCAAAAGACAAGTTTCTATTTCACCACAAACAGGTGCAGATATTCAGGCCTGTACGCATTTCTTACCAGAAGCGGAAATGAAAATGTGAAATGCCAACGATTCACACCACATTTTCACCATCGTGGCAAGGTTGAACAAATTGGTTGTTGCTCGCGATGTGAATAGACCAGAGCTGCATGACACCTATACCAAGCACCTGCTAGACGATAAGGCGGCAACAAAACATGCGCAAAACGAAAGAAAAAAGTACCGCAGGATTTAAGCAATATATATTTCACGTTTTTTTTAAGGCCGCCAGATATCCAATCCCTATCAATGCGACTGGCATCACCGATCAACTAAACAAGATTCTCGATTGGAAAACGTTAACCACATATCTCGTAAAAACAACAGAAAGCCGGGCGAATTGGTTGTTATCCATATCTCGGGGCGTCAAAAAAGTAATTCGCTCTGAAACAAACCCGTAATGGCAGAAGAGCCCTCCTGACCACTTATGCGCACTTTATAACGGCTTTTAGCGCTATTAATCTCGGTAACGGCAAGAGTACATGTCTTTTTTCGAACTTTCATTCGTGTGAGTGTCATAAAATGACAGACATATTCCAAAATCTAACGGGAAATATCAATTTTCGACGCACTAAGTCCGCTTACGCCGCGAAGATCGATCACCATAACGCTGCTTCATAAAAAAGGCGCATGATGCCGCAACCATCGCTGGAATCACCGGCCCTTGTTTCTTACAGAAGCAGGTGCCTCTGCAGGATGTGGACGGTGCGGCTAAACGGTGTTCCAGAGCATGTCACCCGCAGGACTGTACGCATCAACGGCAAGGTCTACTCGTTCGACAGTTGCCACACGGCATGGAACTTGATCCACGTTTTCATCTTCGACCCCGCATCGCACCGGTGGGATGTGGTGCAGGCGCAACTTCCCGACGTCGGGCCGATTAACATTTCCCGCCACACAGTTGTAGCGTACGGCCAGTGCGCGTATCTGTTTTGCGGCCCGCACAGCTGGCCAAGTGTTCGTTATCGCTTCGACTCAAACACAATGACATGCAGCCGTCTGGAAGTGTCCGGTGAGGTGCCCTCATCGATTTACGGCCACGGAGCTTGTGTTGTGGGTCATCGCGAGTATATCTTAAGTGACTGGGATCCTTCGCCAGATATGCGGGTCCTTGACTTGGATACCCTGCAGTGGCATCGTGTCTCCACCAGCGGACAGGCTCCGGTTCTACGTGCCAGCCACACTGCGTCTGCCATCGGGACCCGCATGTATGTTTTCGGCGGCAGCCCAACACACCGTTCCCTCATCCTATACTATTTTGAAACGACCACCTCTTCTTGGGTGCGCCCAGAGGTTCAAGGCGTTCCCCCTGTGTATCGGCGAGGACAATCAGCCTTCGTGTTCAACGAAGAGCTGTACATTTTCGGAGGGTACAGCAAAGTGATGAAGACCTACTTGGCAGATATGCACAAGTACGACCCCGTGACGTCTCGTTGGACTGAAGTGAAGCCATGTGGCTCACCACCATCTCCCAGGTACTGGCATGGCTGCTCAGTGATGGGTGAAAGAGTGTTTATCTTCGGCGGCTTTGGGCCGGCACCCAACAAAGATGAGGGGCAGGTTGCTGAGAAGCGAGGTGAGCTGACGGATCTCCACGTGTTGCACTTGGCACCGACACTGCAGAACCTGTGCTTACTGGCAGTAATTGATGCACGGCTGGATCTACGCCCCTTACCACCTTTCATTAGAGAAATGGTCTACGCTATCTCTTCTCACCCATCGTAGTCCATGGTAGATGCGGCATCTCAAGCAAACTGAGTGTCTTCGGCGAAGCCGTCTTTCTGGTATGGTGATGATGCAACTTCGGCGCCGCTACTTGACGCAGTAATACTCTTTTTTTGTACGCAAACAGCGCCTTCCTTCAGTGATGTATTTTCGCGCAAGCAAGAAAGTCGCTGGTGTTTTGTTTATATTCATGTCGCGCTTGGCCGCCACGTTTTCGTAAATAATAAAGCGAACAATTTTTCTGAACGAAGAATTATTCACTGAAATCGATTTACCTCCAGGCCGGTGGTTTCTTCAAGCAAGTCGCATTAACGCCACTTCGGCATAAAGCTCGTCATCAATTCTAGTTAGCCGCGTAGCCACTGCTGGTCATCCTTTTGAAAGCAGATGGTAGATAGGGATATGTGGCGGTGGGCGTCGATTTAGTTTTTGTCGGGAAACAACTTACGTCTTTTGCGATCACTTCAGGAAGCCAGTTATAACTTATTTCCGGATGTCTGTTCTCAGTTTGACGCTGCAAAAAATGTTCGCTGATTTTATAGCCTGCTAGCCATGGTCCTCTTTTCCCGATATACATTTTAATACAACCTGCAAGCACCCGATAGGTATCTGTCTTGAATCTGAGCCGATAGAATTCGTCAAAGCTTGTGTAACTGATTGTAGCAGGAGCAGATCGTATTAATGGCAACCGACAGCACGCTGGCCAGTATTTCAAGCTTCTCGACAGCCTATTTACACTGGTGTGACGGCGCTCCAGCGCGCCGTGCACGCCAGATACATTCTCGACGAGCCATCCCACGATGGTTTGGGTGGATGGTTCGGAAATGTGTCTGTACATGACACCATCTTGAATAGACAAAGTCGCTTTGTGCCATGACGCGCTTTAGCCACGCTTTACCTTGCGCCGTGAAAATTCATCACCATCAACAGCAAAGGGAAGATGAGAGGATAAAACGTGATAGCCACAGTCGATGAACGAATGGGAAACAACGACCCACCGGAGTAAACAGGCCATGATGGAGGATTGAAACGTTAGATGATAGGTGAAAATAAACGCAAACATGACGGGAAGGTAACAAGAAAAAGCTTGTGTATGGATGAAAGGGAAAAAACAGAATTAAGGATTATAACACTGCCAGAAACGCCCTGGAAAAATCTTTTTGCTCGTAAAAAAGAAAAAAATACAATCAGCAACTGCAGTGCTTCTGTTCCACTACCGAGCGGAAAGAGACTGAGAAGAAAGAAGCGGTTGAGGTCATGCCCTACATTCATCGCGTTTCATGCAACGTCGAGGGGTCAGGATTGTTTTCTCTACGCTGTGTAAACATCGCAGTATGTGCTCGTTTGGTGATTGATGTAAATAATAGGCCGCAGTGTACGAAGGAGCACGATAAGAAGTTCGCGAGTGTGTTTCAGGAGGTGCGCAGAATGTTCCCCTCACTTCCGACAGGCTCTACGTTGGACAGACTGGTATATGTTTAAATGAAGGGGCGTGTGAACACAGGCTGCAAATCCAGAATAATCCAGGAGGCCATTTAGCACACCATTGCGAGAGATTTAGAGGCGAAGGTGAGGGTAAGAAAATGTTTCTTGCAAACCTGTATTTCAAAACATGACCTTTTCTTCGCAACTTCCCAAAGGGTGGCCACAGAAGCGTTTCACGGTAATAATACTTGTGACAAGTGTGTCAGCACGCCGCCTATTTCGCTGCTGCCAAAAGTTAATCTCATGTACGCAGTTTTTCCTGTGTTTTCGAATGTTTGCTACCACTATGAAGCAACTGTCAAATGTGACGGGACACTGATTGCGTTAGCTAATCGTTCCCCCTCCGATAGCACCAAGCAATTCATTAAATATGTGAGTGGTGTTCTTCAAAGTGTTTCTCTTTTGAAACCTACCGTTGCCAATACGTCAATATTAAAATTTTGATCAAGAGAGCGGCAAGTTTCAAACGAGAAACATACTGAAGAACACCACTGACGTATTTAATGAATTTCTTGGTGTTATCAGAGGAGATAATCCAATCAGTGTCCCGTCGCATTTGAGAGTTGATCCATAATGGTAGCAAACATGATGGTGAGGAAAATCCTTGCTAGCCACAAGGAGAATGCCTGTGCTTTCAGTTGCGAAATACATCTCCGACATCAAAAATCCTGTGAATATCAAAACTAAATCTACAGGGTGTGAATGTTGACATTTAGTTTGAGGGACCTGGTTTTGGAGTCTTGTCTTAAAACCCAAGTACGCTTGCGTTCGTGTTATACAACTTTCCTAACTTAAATATGCGTGTCAATGGTCAGAGGACTATGAAGCACAGAACTCGGGCAAGGGTAAGGGGAAACTGACAGGTAGAATAGCGAGCACCTGATATAGGTCTCCTGCAGGTAGCTAACAAATGAATTCTCACTTTCGCGAGCAAACGATAAAAGCCTCAAAACGGTCGCTGTGCTGGAAGACAAAACAAACAAAGTGATTGTTGCTCGCGATGTGAATAGACCAGAGCTGCATGACACCTATAACAATCCCCTGGTAGACGATAAGGCGGCAACAAAACATGCGCGAAACGAAAGAAAAGAGAACCGCAGGATTTAAGGAATATATAGTTCACGTTTCTTTTTAAGGCCGCCAGATATTCAATCCTTATCAATGCGACTGGCATGACCGATCAACTAAAAAAATTCTAGATTGGAAAGCGCTAACCACATATCTCGTGGCGTCAAGAAAGTAATTCGCTCTGAAACAAACCCGTAATGGCAGAAGAGCACTCCTGATCACTTATGCGCACTTTTTAACGGCTAAGCGCTTTTAATCTTGGTAACAGCAAGAGTACATGTCCTTTTTCGAGCACTCACTCGTGTGAGTGTCATAAAATGACAAACATATTCCGAAATCTAACGGAAATAGTCACCCTTCGACGCACTACGTTCGCTCACGTCGCGAATACCGATCGCCATAACGCTGCTTCAGAAAAAAGCCGCATGATGCCGTCACCATCGCTGGAATGACCGGCCCTTGCTTCTTATTGAATCAGGTGTCTCTGCAGGATGTGGACGGTGCGGCTAAACGGCGTTCCAGAGCATGTCACCCGCAGGGCTGTACAGGTGCCCCAAAAGTAAAGCGGAGCACGCGAGCTGTGGCTGAAATGGGATTAACTGCATGCCAGCGCACTCTGTCAGCGGATTCCCAGCAGAAAGCGAAAGGGCGTCGGCCCTTCGGCAGACCTGTTACGATGGTCTCATGCTCGCCTTATCGTCAGTTCGAACGAAGCCACGCTGCTACCATCACTGCTCGCCAGAAGCGCTTGCAATGCTTCAAGCAATGTTCGACCGCATCGTGCAGGAAAGGTGGCCTTCGGCGGCGCTCGCTTTATACTTCGTCAGAAATGCCAGAATTTTCAGTCTGCGTGAGCGCCGTCACGCCTCACTCGGCGGCGAGTTGGTTGCGGTATCGAGTATAATTGCTTCCTCATCGGTTTCGCAGGCGCGTAATGAAAAAAGGAATAGCATGCTTATATTGACTGCGTGTCTTTTTGATATGAAGAGATGCTTAACGGCATAACAAGTGAGCAAATTGAAGACCCCTTGCTTCAATACAAATTGGCTTTCTTAATCTGGACGAAACATATTTAAACAAATTTTCATGGAAAATAAGGTTGGCTCTGCTACATTCTTCCTCGATCGGTTATATTTTAAGCATCTATTTGTATCAGAAAGACAACGCAGCCAATGCTGCATGCTATTCTTTTTTCATGCGTTCCCTTGAGCCAAGCAAACTTTCGACAGCACTTGCCAATCAAACTCTCCGCCAACTTTAGCGCGAACCACGGCGCTCACGCAGACTGAATATGGTGGTGTTTCTGACAAAGCAGAAATCGAACGCCGCCGAAGGCCAGCTTTTCTGCGCGATGCGGGGGAACATTGCTTGAAGCATTCCTGGCGAGCAGTAATGGTAGCAGCGTGGCTTCGTTCAATCTGACGATAAGGCGAGCATCAGATCATCGTAACGGGTCAGTCGGAAGTGCCGATGCCCTTTCGCTTTCTGCTGCGCATCTGCTGACAGAGCGCGCTGGCATGCAGTTTATCCCATTTCGGCCACCGCTCGCGTGCTCCGCTTTACTTTTGGGGCACCTGTACGCATCAACGGCAAGGTCTACTCGTTCGACAGTAGCCTCACGGCATGGAACTTGATCAACGTTTTCATCTTTGACCCCGCATCGCACCCGTGGGATGTGGCGCAGACGCAACTTCCCGACGACGGGCCGATTAACATTTCCCGCCACACAGTTGTAGCGTACGGCCACTGCGCGTATCTGTTTTGCGTGCCGCACAGCTGGCCAAGTGTT
This sequence comes from Amblyomma mixtum, assembly GCF_055824585.1. Taxonomy (NCBI): domain Eukaryota; kingdom Metazoa; phylum Arthropoda; class Arachnida; order Ixodida; family Ixodidae; genus Amblyomma; species Amblyomma mixtum. The sequence continues at coordinate 16,672,326 of NC_143018.1, forward strand.
CTTTATCGCTTCGACTCAAACACGATGACATGCAGCCGTCTGAAAGTGTCCGGTGAGGTGCCCTCATCGATTTACGGCCACGGAGCTTGTGTTGTGGGTCACTGCGAGTATATCTTAAGTGACTGGGATCCTTCGCCGTATATGCGGGTCCTTGACTTGAATACCCTAGAGTGGCATCGTGTCCCCACCAGCGGAGAGGATCCGGTTCTACTTGCCTCCCACACTGCGTCTGCCATCGGGACCCGCATGTATGTCTTCGGCGGCAGCCCACAAGACCCTTCCCTCATCCTATACTATTTTGAAACGACCACCTCTTCTTGGATGCGCCCAGAGGTTCAAGGCGTTCCCCCTGTGTATCGGCGAGGACATTCAGCCTTCGTGTTCAACGAAGAGCTGTACATTTTCGGAGGGCACAGCGATGTGCTGAAGACCTTCTTAGCAGATATGCAAAAGTACGACCCCGTGACGTCGCGTTGGACCGAAGTGAAGCCATGTGGCTCACCACCATCTCCCAGGTACTGGCATGGCTGCTCAGTGATGGGTGAAAGAGTGTTTATCTTCGGCGGCTTTGGGCCAGCACCCAACGAGGATACGGGGCAGGTTGCTGAGGAGCGAGGTGCGCTGACGGATCTCCACGTGTTGCACTTGGCACCGACACTGCAGAACCTGTGCTTACTTGCGGTAATTGATGCACGGCTGGATCTACGCCCCTTACCACCTTTCATTAGAGAAATGGTCTACGCTATAAGTTCTCAGCCATCGTAGTCGATGGTAGATGCGGCATCTCAAGCAAACTGAGTGTCTTCGGCGAAGCCATCTTGCTGGTATGGTGATGATGCAACTTCGGCGCCGCAACTTGTCGCAGTAATAAACTCTTCTTTTATACGCAAACAACGCCTTCCTTCAGTGCTGTATTTTCGCGCAAGCAAGAAAGTCGCTAGTGTTTTGTTTATATTCATGTCGCTCTTGGCCGCCACGTTTTCGTAAATAATAAAGCGAACAATTTTTCTGAACGAAGAATTATTCACTGAAATCGATTTACCTCCAGGCCGGTGGTTTCTTCAAGCAAGTCGCATTAACGCCACTTCGGCATAAAGCTCGTGATCAATTCTAGTTAGCCGCGTAGCCACTGCTGGTCATCCTTTTGAAAGCAGATGGTAGATAGAGATATGTGGCGGTGGGCGTCGATTTAGTTTTTGTCGGGAAACAACTTACGTCTTTTGCGATCACTTCAGGAAGCCAGTTATAACTTATTTCCGGATGTCTGTTCTCAGTTTGACGCTGCAAAAAATGTTCGCTGATTTTATAGCCTGCTAGTCATGGTCCTCTTTTCCCGATATACATTCTAAATACAACCTGCAAGCACCCGATAGGTATCTGTCTTGAATCTGAGCCGATAGAATTCGTCAAAGCTTGTGTAACTGATTGTAGCAGGAGCAGATCGTATTAATGGCAACCGACAGCACGCTGGCCAGTATTTCAAGCTTCTCGACAGCCTATTTACACTGGTTTGACGGCGCTCCAGCGCGCCGCGCACGCCAGATACATTCTCGACGAGCCATCCCACGATGGTTTGGGTGGATGGTTCGGAAATGTGTCTGTACATGACACCATCTTGAATAGACAAAGTCGCTTTGTGCCATGACGCGCTTTAGCCACGCTTTACCTTGCGCCGTGAAAATTCATCACCCTCAACAGCAAAGGGAAGATGAGAGGATAAAACGTGATAGCCACAGTCGATGAACGAATGGGAAACAACGACCCACCGGAGTAAACAGGCCATGATGGAGGATTGCAACATTAGATGATAGGTGAAAATAAACGCAAACATGACGGGAAGGTAACAAGAAAAAGCGTGTGTATGGATGAAAGGAAAAAACCGAATGAAGGATTATAACACTGCCAGAAACGCCCTGGAAAAATCTTTTTGCTCGTAAAAAAGAAAAAGAAATACAATCAGCAACTGCAGCGCTTCTGGTCCACTACCGACTGGAAAGAGACTGAGAAGAAAGAAGCGGTTGAGGTCATGCCCTACATTCATCGCGTTTCATGTAACGTCGAGGTGTAAGGATTGCTTTCTCTACGCTGTGTAAACATCGCAGTATGTGCTCGTTTGGTGACTAATGTAAATAATAGGCCGCCGTGTACGAAGGAGCACGATAAGAAGTTCGCGAGTGTGTTTCAGGAGTTGCGCAGAATGTTCCCCTCACTTCCGACAGGTTCTGCGTTGGACAGACTGGTATATGTTTAAATGAAGGGGCGTGTGAACACAGGCTGCAAATGCAGAATAATCCAGGCCATTTAGCACACCATTGCGAGAGATTTAGAGGCAAAGGTGAGGGTAAGAAAATGTTTATTGCAAACCTGTATTTGAAAACATGACCTTTTCTTCCCAACTTCCCAAAGGGTGCTCACAGAAGCGTTTCACGGTGTTAAAACTTGCGACAAGTGTGTCAGCACGCCGCCTATTTCGGTTCTGCCGAAAGTTAATCTGATGTACGCAGTTTTTCTTGTGTTTTCGAATGTTTGCTACCACTATAAAGCAACTGTCAAATGCGACGGGACACTGATTGCGTTAGCTAATCGTTCCCCCTCCGATAGCACCAAGAAATTCACTAAATATGTGAGTGGTGTTCTTCAAAGTGTTTCTCTTTTGAAACCTACCGTTGCCATTACGTCAATATTAAAATTTTAGTCAAGAGAACGGCAAGTTTCAAACAAGAAACATACTGAAGAACACCACTCACGTATTTAATGAATTTCTTTGTGTTATCAGAGGAGATAATCCAATCAGTGCCCCGTCGCATTTGAGAGTTGATCCATAATGGTAGCAAACATGATGGTAAGTAAAATCCTTGCTAGCCACCAGGGGAATGCCTGTGCTTTCAGTCACAAAATACATTTCCGACAGCAGAGATCCTGTGATTATGCAAACTAAATCTACAGGGTGTGAATGAAGACTTTTAGTTTGAGGGACCTGGTTTTGGAGTCCTGTCTTAAAACCCAAGCACGCTTGCGTTCGTGTTATACCTTTTTCCTAACTTAAATATGCGTGCCAATGTTCAAAGGACTATGATAGTTGGCAGAATTTTCTCGAGTATGACTTTTTTTTTCAGTTCATGGCCGCGGTGCTGAATTCGTGTCGAGAATCCCTTGCGATTGGGTCCGTTGGAATGTATTATTCATCTGTTGCTCGACTCAGAAGTACAAAACTCGGGCAAGAGTAAGAAGAAACTGACAGGTAGAATAGCGAGCACCTGATGATGGGTCTCCTGTAGGTATCTAACAAATGCATTATGACTCTCGCGAACTAACGACGAAAGCCTAAAAACGCTCGCTGGGTTGGAAGACAAAAGGCGGTTCATCTGCTTCGACTACGACGGTCCTGTAGACGTTGACTGCTACTCAATCTGAGTAGGTCGAAAGGTTGGGAAGACAACGATCACGCATCTCTCGAAGTTGCAGTATGTGATGACTTCTCCGACGTAGCTGAGGTGACAACGAAGGTGAAGGTAAGCTCTCCTAAAATGCAGGATCTACATGAGCCGGAGGCAACCTTGTTGCATGGTCCGCTTTAGAAATTCTCAGCTTGTTCTGAGGGGGGTGCTGAACAATTCTTTTCGTGCGCAGAAAGATTGTGAAGTGATCCGTGGCACCGAAAAGGCATTTGGTAGTCAGGTTTTTGAAAACAGCCATGAGATGGCGAAAAAATTTGCTTTGAAATACAAGCGTTCGACCACACTGTATCTCGCCTCCCCCCTCCCCTCAGCATTCACTATCGAGAAAGGAAGATGTCCTGTATCGGCAGCTACAGACATACATTATCCCGACGCCACAGAACCGACGAGCCAGCCTCTACGCCGACACAACTCCAACTTGTAGCTTATGCGCGGGCTCCCAGACTCCCTGAGACATGGTCTGGGAATGTGTGAGCACCCCCTAGGTAACCACCCATCCACTGAGCCTCGTGGAAGCAATGGCTGCCCCTCCCCCTGCCCAGCCACCAACTTCTGCTGGCCCGCCGCGCGCGCGAGATTATAGCCAGCGTGGTCCTTCGAAATAAAAGCCCTAATTTCGAAGGCCATAGACCACTGCAATAATTTTTTTTCTCTATCCGGTCCAAGTAAAATTCTAAATCCGTATAATAAAAGCCCACTGAGGCATCTGCCGCTCATTTGTTTTTTTCCCTCACTACTTTAATGTTTGTTTGTTCCTTTGTGCCCGCGCTATGATGTGTCCTTTCCTTCTACTCTTGATCTCCTTTCATTAAATTACTTTCTCTTTCTTGCTTCTACTCGCTGTGCCCATCTCGCCTTCGTCGTCTTCTCCGACGCCGAATATCAGGTCACTATACAACTGTTGTGCGAAATGTGTTCTTCCTTTTATAATTCGCGTCATTGTACTCAGGCTTAGTCAGAAATAGTGCGAACAACGAAGAATTCGTGCCAGAAGGAAGGGAAGGGAAAACTTTATTTACACCAATGGTTTTTCCTGCGGTTTGGGGGCATCTTCAGAGACGTCTTGGTTCTACCCCCAGGAGCCTTATCTGTCGAAGTCGTCCGCCTCTAATCAGTGGTCGGTTGCCCTCAGTCCAGGGCTCCGCTGGCCACTGCCGCCCGTTGAGCTCGCTGCACCAGACCTTGTTGGTCTTCACAGCGGTCGCTGGACAGCAGTCTCCCACTGCTCCGCACTCGGGTTTTGTATTTTGGGGACCACGTGTATGTTTTGGCAGGCCAATGTGATGTGGTATAGTGTAGGTTTTTCGTCGCACCAGGGACATTTGTCCGTGTATATCGTAGGGTGCATTTTGTTTAGTATATGTAGGTTTGGGAAAGAGCCTGTTTGTAATTGTCTCCAAGTGACAGCTTCCTCTCTGCTGAGAGATTTGTGCGGTGGGGGATATCGCATTCTTCTGCCTCTATAGTTTTGTAGTATGGCCGAATATTCCCTGGGTGCTGGCGCGAGTTCGGCGGTCTCGTCGGATGCTCGGAAAGTAATGTATCCTCGAGCTATCCTGTCGGCCTCTTCGTTCCCTGCCACCCCCGTGTGCCCCGGTACCCACACAATTTTGTGTGGGATCTTGTCGCTTTGTTCTTCCTGGTTTTTAATTCTGTCGCTCGCTGCGAGGAGTATACGGAGCGCGTGACGACCTATCCTGCCATTCATGTAATTTCGGCAGGCTGTTTGAGAGTCCGTGAGTAATGTTAGTGACCGCCCGGTTATATAGCCCTCCGCCACCGCTAGAGCAACGGCTACTTCCTCGGACTCTGCGGCTGTGCAGCCTCGGAGAGACGCGCTGGTCATTTCGCGTAAAGACGAATCGACCACCGCCGCTACAGCGATTTTGGTATCTCCTCCTCTCCAAGACGCGTCTGTATACACGGTCGTGGCTTGAGGAGCGTATGTTTGAGGAGCGTATGAGGAGCCAGAAAATCTGTTCTGGTAATGTCTATGTCTCGTTACAGAAAGAACGCGGCTTTTATATCAGGCAGAGAAAGTGAATGATAATGAGGACGGTGCCAGCTCATGCCACGCGCAAGCCGCGCGATCCACGCCCAGAGTACAACATCGCAGTGGTCCTGGAAAGACGCACATGTCCCGTCTGCTATCAATGGGGACCCCGGTGGCAATGCCATCACCTACAGCGAATGACAGGAGTCGTTCGGCGGAAGGCCGGAACATCCCCGAGGCAGCGAACCACGGGGTGCCGGAGGCGTCCGCGGACGAAACGGAGCGGCGACGAGAGCCGCCGCGCAGTGGAGATGAGCCCCGCCGTTCGCAGCGGCCTTCCACCCCTTTCACCCTTTTATTGGTCCTCTCAAAAAAGAGGTAAAAAAAACATAAAAGAAAGAGAGAGGATGCCTGGACCTGCAATGCTTTGCCAGGCTTAACGCCAATTCAAAATAAATGAAAAATAACTAAACGTTCCAAAGAAGAGAAAAAAATATTAAGCGAAAAACAGAGCATTAAAAAAAACCCATAAGAAAAGGAAACAAAACTCTCATCATAATAAGTTAGACGCAGGCAGATAGCCACCAAAGCACAGCGTGGAGTCCGCGAAATAAATAATAGTAATAAAAAAAAAGAGAAAACCCAAGTCACTGCAAAGTCTGTCACCGTAACAGTCACGGCGACGCGGTGAGCATGCCGCGGGCGTGCTATATCCGCCGTCGTAGCGGTGATCGCCGCCACGTGCTAAATCGTCGTGTCGCGGCTGATCTTCATCGCACAGTGGCTGTCCACGAACGGCCTCCCCTCCTACAAGAATCTCCGAACTCCGGCCGCCCCCGGAGCCAAGTGGGCAGACCCGCGGATATAGATGCCGGGACTTCGGCACGGTACCACACCAGGTGCCTTACAAGGCGCCACCGTTTGGAGCCGCAGGGTCACGGCCGCCGTCATCGCTATTTTACGCCTCGATCCTACGACTGGGACTGCTACGCTGATAAGCACAGAAGATGCGGTGAATAAATGTTACTATCGTACGCAAGAAAGTTGGTACCGGCACGTGATTTACGCATAGCTACGCACTTTTGATTTTGAAATGCTGAAATACGTTCTAAGGATTCCAAGTTAGCATATCTTTTTGCAGACCCAGTTTTGCGACCGCACTGCAGCTCGGCTGGATGAGGCAGCACACATTTCATATCATCTCGCACTACAAGAGAGCGAATTTCTAATATTAGATAGCCTTGTGTGAGATAAACAGTGTGAATAATGCGGCTGTGAATAATGGGTGCGAACATGCGGCCATTGGGAAAGAGGTCAACGCGCTAGGGAAAGGCGACATCAAACGCGCTACGCGACAAGATCGTTCACATCCCGAGGTCCAAAATGCTTGCGCCCCCAACATCTGGGCAGAATGACGCAGACGCGAGTCCTCAGCTCTGCGGGCAAGCCATTCTGTCGCTGCAATTCCCGTTACTATTGGTAACTGTTCCGCCAGTTTTAGTGGAGGAGTACAATTTCGGCATGATTAAGGATTCTTACTTGACAGGAAAAAACTTCGAGAAACTTATCTTCACCTAAAGAGTATGTAACGATATCGTTAAACGGTCCCTACGGTCGCTAGGGTGTCTCCTGGCGCACGGCTTTGCAGACATCGACACACTTGGTGAAATCATGAACTGTTTTATTGCACATCATCGTCCACGTTCTTTAGGTACGATAATTAGTAACTCTAATTAGCTATGTGGTCCTTTCATGTAATTTGCCTGCTGTGCTATGGGAGGTACTCGTACAAGACCTCTATATATGCCACTTAATGCACGTTCCTCAGTGCCGGTTTTGATTCCGACTGACCACATTTTCTTTTTAATATAAGCAAAATAGCTTTCCTACTCCACTACCTTTTCGACCAATCAGGATTTTCCAGTGTCAACGATGCTGACGATGGGTTTCCGGCCGGACGGGACCTTTAATGCGGTCGCGTAAAAAAAAATAGAGGGTACACTTAAGCTCCGCCTGAAGAGTACGACGCGATAGCGTAGTGGGTTAATTCCCATATATGCTGAAGGCCATTCACTGTTTTACACTCACACATCCTTGGGAGTCCTCATACCCCTCCAGTCGCACTGGTGCAGTGGTTTAGCGATGGGCCTTCTGGGGTCGAGGTTGCTCTTCCCGGGCTAGCAATCATTTATTTACCTGCCACAGTATGCAGTTTGCTCACTATCTGATGGGTAGGTTTTGATGACGCATCAAGGACACGTGACCTATAGGTGGCCAATCAAGGTTGCCCTCTGGGAACCACGTGTCAGAGCCATGGCCACGATTTCTCGCTCACAGCGCCGACGAGGACACCGGGGCCTTTAACGCTGCCGCGTTAAAACAGCGCCATCAAGCCGATAGAAGGCACTCAGATACAGGATTAACGTCCTTCTTTCTGCTGCGCAATGACTAAGGAAATTATGCCCGGTAGTTCAAAACGATAGGCGAGCGGTGTTTCCAAATGAAGCGTCCATTCCACTGCCAATTCACACAGTACGGAAAGCGTAAAACCAACGCAATTTATCAGACAGCATGCACATGAGTTCAGTAGATTAACATTGCCGCGAGGGCGTTTCAAACGCGCGGTGGAGCAAACAGGTCTGCTTCGCTGGCTATTGCACGAGGGCGCGATGCTATCGCCCCCCCCCCCCCCTCCATTTGCAACGCTCCAGAAACAATTGAGCATTGTTTCATCAGTCGAAAAGACTCGGTAGTCTTTTGGGGTATCATACAACGGACGTTGCAAAAGAAGTTTAGACACCGCATTCTCTACGATATCACACTGCACTTTCATTTGCTAATGACCCTTTGTTGTTTTTAATTGGAGTACACGGCTTCCGGAAAGCGCTCATGATATACTGGCATTGTGAATCTTGTTTCTGCAAAATGTCACTTCAGAATGATGATTGTTCACTTAAAGGGAGTGTAAACCCGCAATGTGTTCAGACCCGAGTGGCACTCGCTCTTACTAATATGCTCTTCATTGTCTTTTTTTCTATTCCTTGTTGCTTAGGTTTACCGTATTATGATGCGTTAGTCATGTGCTCTTTCCATCGTCTCTTTTCCAATCTTTGGTGACTTGAACGCGTCGTGTTTATCTGACGTTTTTTTAAGCATGAAATGCTTTTAGCCCCCGTTGTCGGCAGTGTGGTGACGTCACGCCGAGACCGCGAGCCATCATCCGGGCACTGGAATCCACTCATCCGGGCACTGAAATCCACTCATCCGGGCACTGAATTCCAGTCATCCGGGCACTGAATTTCAGTCATCCGGGCTCTGAAACGAGAACATCCGGGTACCGTACGAGACTTAACGAGATTTAACGAGACTCTCTAAGCCCTCCTACGCGACCGGCCTGCAAGCGCCGGTTGGTCTCCAAAGGAGTCACAAAAAATAACTGCTGCCAGTGCCTTCTCAATGTTTAGCAAGATATCAGTAGCTGTGCGTTTGATAATGCACGGAATTATAACTTCCGATTTCTAATAACGCGTGCAAAAAGCACATAAATGCCACGATACACTTCGTTGTCATACGTGATCTCTTATTGGCTTCGCGCATGGAAGTAAAGCCGCACACGGGCCCGGGGGAGACGCGCTGCGTTCAAAGGGCAAGGCATCGCGCCGAACGGGTGGTGGCGTTCCTCCCTTCCATTACGGTGTGGTTCGGGTGTCCACCGAGATGACATTAGGCCCGTAAACAACATTTCATGCTTACTCTACTCTCGGTTACGGGAGAGGGAGAGATTTTTTTTCAAAACGTTAGCGCACAGTTCATATACGAAGGATATTGCTTGAATGTAATAAATACCATGTTGAAAAAAAAAACCTGTCTGGGCTATGTTTTTCATCAAAAGCATAAAGACTGCCTGGCCCTTTTAGTTGTGTTGTCTTCTGTCATGGTAGTGCAGTGAAGCCACTAGCTGAGTTCTTTGTAAATAATCTGTATCTAGATTATTTATTTCCACAATGGTTGCAAGTATCAAGTTAGAAAAAAAAGCCTGTCTGGCCTAGGGACACCGCGCCTTATCCGCAATCGGCAGGTCAAGCGTTCGATTCACGAATTATGGCCTCAAAATTTGCTTTCAGCGCAAGTGAATTGCTTTATATACTTAGACGTCCAATGACATTCGAGTCTTGTTTCCACCTTCTATTCATTAGTTTTGCATTATTTTATCACTTCTCATTCCACGGCTCCACGTGTTGACGTCAGCAACCTCTAGACTAATCCGGTTTTCCGCGTACACCGGTGACGACGCCAACTAATCGGAGTTCTACGCTGAATGGCACCCTTACCACTATAGCGTTAAAAGGAGTTTTATGTTCTTCCAACATGCCAAACCTGCACCCAGCTAAAGAACTGTTATTTCGCACAGAATAAAATATCGAACGTCTTGACAAATGCCGTTTCCTCTCCCGGCTAATATACAGGAAAGGCAAGCACGAAAAATTTTCAGTAACCTATCAGGCCTGGCAGAGCGAAATACTCCCAGTCAAACGCAAGGTTATGCGAAGTTGGTAATGCATAACGCACCAAGGGTGGTATTCTCCCGGTGTCGCCTTTTGCGACATGTCGCATTCGCTCTTCGCTGATTGGCTGGAGCCGCGGTGACGGTGGCGTGACGACACGGATCCGCCTTCCTGCTACGTCATCGTGACGTCGCCCCAATTCACTACGCTTAGTCGAACAAGGGAATGCGCTGAAGCGATTCGCGCGGGCGACGGGCTACGAAATTGATACTAGACGTCATGGATCCCACTCTCATTGCCTGGTTTTTGAGTTGTGAAGAAGTGCGGCGTGTCTGCGGACAACGCGACCAGTTTGCCTTGGCCGACTAATCTTGTCGGCGGCATTACCAGCTGTCGAAGAGCACAGCACCGTGGCTACCGTCTGCAGAGCCGGACTGCCACTCGCCATGCGAACTTACTTTGCACCGTCGTAAACAGACGACGAAGCAAACGTTGCCCGCTGCGACGAGACGGCCTTGGCAGCGCTTGCGCTCGCATCTACATGACCCTTCAAGGCGTTTTAATGCACGCTAGTGCAACGAAACAGTGTCTGCACGAGCCAAACAGGATTTAAAGCAATGTGACGACTTTTACAAACCTACAACTGAACATTAGATAGTTTTAGTACTGCGGGCTTTGCGTAATTGCGTGCATAGCGGAATAGCGGGTCCAGAGTGCGCATGCGCAGAACGCTAATGGGGAAATAGCGTTAGCGTAGGAATGCAACAGTTGGGCCTTATGCGCCCTTAGCGTGAAAACATGGCGGCGTCCTTCCAAGCGAGAACCGCCCGCTTCAGCCAATTCAGCAGTCCTTGCGATTCCGGTCGGCATGTTTACCGGCAACTACTGGTGTTGTTGCTTTTCGCTATGACTTACCTTGCTTCGACGATAAAGTTTAAGCTGCAATTAAGCCTAGTTTTTGAGATACGCTATCGATTCTGGAGCGCGCAAGCCTAATGGGACCTCCAGCTACACTGCTACCGTCTGCAACTGCCCGAAACGCAGCCGAAACCTAGCACAACCGTCCGGAACAAAACAAAAAATATTTAGAGCTTTTTCGCTGTGTTTTATAGACTTAAATTAAGTAAAGCGAGTTTATTTTAAATTTGCAAATGTTTTTTGAACATCAGAGGTCATGTGATGCCAAATATTCTTGCTATCAAAGATACGAAACTACTGCTGCTAGTGAATCAGCAAGTGTAAATTTTCGCTTCTCGGAGTGACTGAAAGCACCGCCGACGAACGTGCCGGCGGCGTTTTGCGTTTCTTCGAGCAACTGTACGCACTTTTTTAGGCACCGCCCTAATGCGACATGTTGCAAAAGGCCGCACCGGCAGAATACCACCCCAGATATATTAAATAAATCAAATAGTTACCGCCTGTACTGCGGTACGTAATCTCCTACAGTGGTACATGACATGTTTAACTATAACATCACTAAAGGTTAACTAATGGATCATATAGCCTCCAGAATGCCAAGCTGCTCGATTTGGCACAACGACACAGATGCAGCCTCATTGCTTTATTTCTTTTCCCTCCAAGACATTATTTTGACCTTCCTCATGCCGACGTGCTCATTTCAGGGACGTTGGATGCACTGTTTTTAACGAATGCAGACTATGGAATATTATGTATTCATATAGAGCCGTGATATATTTTGTCCAGTATTTATTTCACATTAGTTTATTTATTTGACATTCACTTCTTTTGCGCACCTCTTTGCAAAAGTGATTATAAGACAGGTTTAATGCATTTATAAACAGGTTCTGCTTTACCTTTTCTATTGGGTGCCATTCTTCGTGATATTTATTATGTTAATTTGTATGCTAGTCAGCCTCATCTATGCACTCTTGTTCTGCCATTCGCTAGTGTCCTGGCCTTGTCAAGTGTTTCTTACAGCCGTTTTGCCATGGCATCCATCAGCATTTTGGAAGTTGAAACAAGAAACTTTCAATTAGCAAAAGCAGTCGTTAAATGCATTCCTGGATTCAAATTTAACCGATAAAATAATAACGTAGGGGCAAAGAGTTACTTCCAGAAGATACGCAGGGATAAATATTTTTTTTTCATTGGAGAGTGCCAAGAAATAACTATTCTGCCATGCCCGAAATTCCAGGCGAAGCCCAATATCCCCAACTATTAACCACCTTCACTTACAATTGTAGTTTTGGTTATGACTTGAAACATCTACCTGCAATCGAAATCACTATGCAATGATGTTGGAGTCAAGCCTGTTGGCTTTCTTGTGTTCTGTATGAGTGACTTCGAAAGGCAGAAAAATTTCCATACAGGACGAAATCCAAATTGTAATCTTTATTCCCATAAAAACAAAAAGAGAAAGCATTGCGCATGTGAAACACTTTTGAATGAGTACAATCACCATTTTAAGCGTATGCCGGATGTTCAACCTAAGATGTTCCGCAATTTTTAAATCCGGCCTTTTTCAGTAGGAGTGGTCTTTACGGCTTAGCATTGTCAACGCTGTAGCCCGTCCGCATACAGCTAAAATGTGCTAACCAGCTTAACTGAACTTGACTAGTTAATATTTTTAACTCTCTGTGCTAGTCTCTATTAATTGAAAGGCACGTAGTTCCCTTTAAATACTGTTCATATCAGTTTTTAGAATTTCCAAAACGCAGTTACACACGGCCCAACAGATATTGCTCACACCGCGCCAAAATACGTGCACTTTTGAATAGCCCGCAGGCAAAGCAACAGTGCAGTTCAAGTAACCCGCCGAAATAGCCAAAACTGGTTGGGACACTGCGTCAAAGGTAACTTTGTATTCGAAGTTCTAGATATTGATAGGATATTACTCACGGTGATCTGCACACCTCTCAACACAGAAGGAGGCTAGAAGTAATAGTTGAAAAGTTCACTACTCACTATTAGTTCCCCAGCGCAGTAGTTTCCATGTCTTGGGGGCATTTTGATGCGTTAATTTGGAAATGCTTTGCCGAAAATGCGCTCTTCTAACACTAAAAGCCTATGTTAAAACATTGCGGAACACCGTTGGTGAAGAAACCTGTATACCGTGTGCGAAGTCGTGATTACAACTGTTAGTCCTCCACACGCGCCCTCAGTCACCCCGGCGCTCCTGAATTTGCTCAGGCTTAGTCTGAACAAGTTATTTTGGCAACCACAAGATTCCTGTGCACTGAAAGTGAGCCCAGCGCTGCCCTTAACTAATGACATTCCATTTGACACCCTTATCCCGGGAACCCTTCCCAGACGGCTGCCAAAACGAAAGCGAAGTTCCACTTCTTCGCGTGGCTCCTCTTTTGTCACAGCCACAGTGAAATACACATCGCTAGTGTGCCACACAGCGACCTCGGCCGGTAGGCGCCTCTCGTTTTCAGGAGGGCTGATAATTCTGTCAAAATTGTACACCCTAAATAGATACGCAACGCTGCTGTCGGACCTGCTGTCGGAAAAGACTTTTTCCGCACCGTCCGCGCATTGCCTCGAAGTAGAGTAACGACGCTAAAAGCAAATGATGGGGTATTTCACGAGTGGAACAGCTGCTTGGCTCGCATCATCGAGATGAGTGAGCGATCCATCAACAAAAAATTACGAGGAACTTTAGCGGCTAAAGTGGTGAAAGGCGAAAGCCTGAGAGTTGCATTCTGCTACGCGATTGTTCACTGCACATTTTGTTGGTGCATTAATTAACTGCCAATTAATGACGCTTAAGCTTCGCCTTTAGGAGTGGAACGCGACAGCGTGTTGTAGCGCTGCCACGGAGTCCAAGGAACGCCGCCACCCGTTCGGCGCGATGCGTTGCCCTTTGAACGCAACGCTTTTTGAGGAAAGGAAATGGGACTGTAATTCTCTGTCATCTCGGTGGACACCTGAGCCGCACCGTACAGGAAGGAAGGAAGTGTGAGTGAAAGAAGAAAGAGGGGCCGTAATGAAGAAAATGAAAATTGTATTTCAGGAAAGGAAATTACGCATTAACTGTCTCACATATCTTAGTAGACACTAGTCGAATATTGTATTTGAGGAAATGAAGTTGCGCAGTAACTGTCTCGCATATTTCGGTGGACACCCGTCAAAACTAGCCCGCGGTGACGTCATGACAATTTGGACCAATCTGAAACGCAGACAAATACGCCTTAGTCGTTGGTAAATTGGTTTTTGAGGAAATGAAATGTAGCTGTCTCTCATATCTCGGTGGACACCTAAACCTCGCCGTAACGGGAAAGGAGGAAGATGGGAGTGAACGAAGACACCGTATTCACTAGACGCACCTTTGTTCATTCCAAACCATCGAGCTGGCATGGCGCAGTGGTAGCGTGCTCGACTCGCACTCTGGAGACCGAGGTTCGATTCCCAAGCTCGGCCAATTTCTTACTCGGTTTTATTTATTTATGTGGTCGGACTAGAAAGGTTAATTCGACTAATTGGTTGAGTAAGCAATTAACTAAACTCATCAAACTTTCTTTGAGCATCACTATACGATCCCTTTAATTGGTTGCATGGTTAGTAGCCAAAGTACAATTGGCCCCGTTTGAAATTCGCGCACTGTGACGTCACGACCGTTTCGACCAACTGAAAAGCGTGACATTTCTGTCGACAGCTCCTGCTTACAACGATGAGGCATTAAAGGCTTCCGCCTTAAAACTTCGAGCTTTCGAAGAATGTGTTTCTTTTCCAGGCGCCATGGAATGGGTGTCTTGCGATCCCATCTTTCTTCCTCAGCCGAGATATAGCGCAACTCGGACATGAGCTTTTCTGTTTGGGACCGGAGTTCATCGAGTGATGAGTGTTGGCCTTGAGCTTTCCTGGACTCTTCCTCAGTTTTTCGGAGTAGGAATCCTTGACTCGCCACTTGCTCTGTGTATACGGGCCGCTGAAGCAAAATATCGTAAAGTTTTTTCTGGCAGTATATTTTATGGAGCAAACGCAGCCGCAGAATTTGATTACGTAACTGCAATAGAGGAAGGTACAAAATAGTTTTCATAGTAGGGGTGCTGGTGGTACGATGACAGCAGTTGAGAATGTAACGAGCAGACCGATTCTTATTATATTCATAGCTTACTAGAAAATCAAAACCAGGGTGCCATACTGAGGCCGCATTGTCAGGTTTAGAACGAACAAGTGATTTGTAACGTTGTAGGTAAAGGAATATAGAGACAAGAAATTTTGTTCCAAGTAACCTAGAGAACAGTTAGCATTACTGGTCATACAGTTAATGTGCCGATTCGAAGAAAGGTTAGAAAACACACAGAAGGCTAAGCAGTTATACGATGTTACTATAGTGGCCCGTTGTACTGTGCGATGTCAGTGCACGTTAAAGAACCCCCGGTGTTCAAAATTTCCGGAGCCCCACTCTACGGCGTCCCTCATAGCCTTAGCCGCTTTGGAACGTTTAACCCCCACAATCCAAATCTTTCACTTCCACCTTCCTCCCTTCCCTCACGGCGCAGTTGGAGTGTCCAGCTAGAAGTGAGACAATAGTGCAAATTTTCCTTTCCTCCAAAGCAACTTATTAGAGGTATATATGGAAGGCACAATGACTAAAATCACATGTTTCCAGTTCATCGGCAACTGCTATAGGAATTGACCCACATTAGGCAATTCCTGCTAGAAGATGAAATGCAAAGGTGAAATCCCGACCATCCACGCCACATTTTCATCTCTCGGCCAGGTTGGTGGTTTGTTCGTTTATTGGGGTTTAACGTCCCAAAGTAAGTCAGACCATGAGGGACGCCGTAGTCAAGGGCGCCAGAAATTTCGACCATCTGGGGTCTTTAACGTGCGCTGACATCGCACAGTACACGACCGTCTAGAATTTCGCCTCCATCGAAATTCGGCCGCCGCGGGCCGGGATTGAACCCGCGTCTTTCGGGTCAGCAGCCCGGAAGACGCGGGTTCGATCCCGGCCGCGCCTTCCGGGCTGCTGACCCGAAAGAAGCTTGTTGAACAGAAGGGTTGTTGCTTACAATGTGAGTGCATGACACCGATACTATACACCTGCTAGACAATAAGGCGGCCACCAAACACGTGCGAAACGAAAGAAAAAAGTTCCGCAGGATTTAAGCAATATATATTTCACGTTTCTTTTAAGGGCCGGCAGATATTCAGTCCCTATCAATGCGACTGGCATGACCAATCAACTAAACGAAATTCTTGATTGGAAAGCGTTAACCACGTATCTCGCGGCGTCAAGAAGGTAATTCGCTCTGAAACAAACCCGTAATGGCAGAACAGCCTCTTGACCACTTACGCGCACTTTATAACGGCTTTTTGAGCTTTTAATCTTGGTGACAGCAACAGTACATGTTTTTTTTTCGAACATTCATTCGTGTTAATGTCATAAAATGACAAAAGTATTCCAAAATTTAATCGAAATAGTCACCCGTCGACGCACTATGTCCGCTCACGCCGCGAATACAGATTACCATATCGCTGCTTCAAAAAATAGCCTTATGACGCCGCCACCATCGCTGGAATAAGCGGGCCTTGTTTCTTACAGAAGCAGGTGTCTCTGCAGGATGTGGACGGGGCGGCTGAACGGCGTTCCAGAGCATGTCACCCACAGGGCTGTACACATCAACGGCAAGGTCTACTCGTTCGACAGTTACCACGGGGCATGGAACTTGCTCCACGTCTTCATCTTCGACCCCGCGTCGCGCCGGTGGGGTATGGTGCAGACGCAACTTCACGACGCCGGGCCGATTCCCATTTCCTTCCAGACAGTTGTAGCGTACGGCCACTGCGCGTATCTGTGGGGCGGCCCGCCCAGCCGGCCATTTCCGAGTGTCCTCTACCGCTTCGACACAAGCACCATGGCATGCAGCCGTCTGGCGGTGTCCGGTGAGGTTCCGTCATCGATTTACGGCAACACAGCTTGCGTTGTGGGTCACCGCAAGTATATATTCGGCGTCTTGGATCATTCGCAGTATATCCGGGTCCTTGACTTGGATACCATGCAGTGGAATCGTGTCCCCACCAGCGGAGAAGTGCCCATTCGGCGTGCCTTCCACACTGCGTCTGCCATCGGGACCTGCATGTATGTGTTTGGGGGCCGCCTTGGAGACCCTTTCCACCCAACTCGCGTAGACAACTCGTTATACTACCTAGAGACCACCACCTCTTCATGGGTACGCCCACAGGTACAAGGAGTTCCCCCTGTGTGTCGGCGAGGTCATTCAGCCTTCGTGTTCAACGAAGAACTGTACATTTTCGGAGGGTACAGCGATTTGCTGCAGACCTATTTGGCAGATATACACAATTACGACCCCGTGACGTCGCGTTGGACCGAAGTGAAGCCATGTGGCTCACCACCATCTCCGAGGTACTGGCATGGCTGCTCAGTGATGGGTGAAAAAGTGTTTATCTTCGGCGGCGTTGGGCCGGCACCCAACCAGGATGAGGCGCAGGTTGCTGGGGAGCGAAGGGCGCTGACCGATCTCCACGTGTTGCACTTGGCACCGACACTGCAGAACCTGTGCTTACTTGCAGTGATTGATGCACGTCTGGATCTACGCCCCTTACCACCTTTCATTAGAGAAAAGGTCTACGCTATAACTTCTCACCCATCGTAGTCGGTGGTAGATGCTGCATCTCATGCAAACTGAGTGCCTTCGGGGAAGCCAGCTTGCTGGTGCGGTGATAATGCAACTTCGGCGCCGCTACTTGACGCAGTAATAAACTCTTCTTTTATACGCAAAGAGCGCCTTCCTTCTGTGCTCGATTTTCGCGCAAGCAAGAAAGTCGCTAGTATTTTGTTTATATTCATGTCGCCCGGGGCCGCCACTTTTTCTTAAATAACAAAGGGAACAAATTTTCTCAACGAACAATTATTCACTGAAATGGATTCAACTCCAGCCCGGTGGTTTCTTCAAGTGAGTCGCATTACCGTCACTTCGGCATGAAGCTGGTGTTCAATTCTTGTTTTACCGCGCAGCACCTGCTGGTCATGCTTTTAAAAGCAGATGGTAGATAGAGATATGTGGCGGTAGGCGTCGATTTCAGCTCTTATCCGGAAACAACTTGCGTGTTTCGCGATGACTTCAGAAAGCCAAACAGTTATCACTTATTTCTGCTTGTCTGCCCTCACTTTGACGCTGCATTAAATGTTCACTGATTTTATAGCCTGATAATTATGGTCCTATTTTCCCTATGTACATTCTAATTTCGATCTGGTAGCATCCGATCGGTATATACGTCGTGAACCTGAGCCGATAGAATTCGCCAAAGATTGTGTAACTGATCGTATACGGTTCGGATCGTTTCGAAGGCAAACGACAGCATGCTGCACTGTATTTGAAGCTTCCCGACAGCTTATTTACACTGATGCAAAAGCGGTCCAGTGCACTGCGCACGACAGATACATTCTCGACAAGCCATGCCACGATGGCTGGCGTGAAATGTTCGGAAAATTTTTTCTGTGACGCCAGCTTGAATAGACAAGGCTGCTTTGTGCCATGGCGCTCTTCAGCCACACATGACCTAGCGCCATAAATATTTATCAGAATCGACAGTAAAGGCGAAGATGAGAGAATAAAATGTTAGAGCCTACGTGGATGGCCGAATTAGAAACGACGATCAACCGGAGTAACGGAGACGATGGGGGACTGAAACACTATATGACATGTGAAAATGGAAGCAAGCCAAGTCTATGGCCAAGTCAAGCGGTCCAAGAGGCCGCTTTTACTATGGGCACCCTGTCACCATGTATATTGTGGTGGTAAATAAATATCAAATATAATGGGAAGGTAAAAACATAAACCTGCTTCCTGGCTGCCTAATGGTGATGTTCGCATTTCTTTGTGACCTCAGCAGCCCGTCTATGCAGGTTTTCGCAGACTCTGCGCTTGTGTTCGCAATCTTATGAGCACCGCAAATCTTGTATGTGCGCTGGGTCTACAGTTCCGTGCTTTCTGAAGCAATCACAGAAGGCGTTTGCTGTCAAGGGATTAAATATTCCTAGCGTTTCCCGCAACCACATCGCAGGATGAACTAGGCTGTAGTGAAGAAAAATGTGTCTCGGTGACACACACACCTGCGCCACACAGTGCACAGCGCCCTCTCTGCCCTCCTCGTGTCCACCTTTTCGCTCCGCAAGCCTTTTTACAGCCTTTCTGTCTCTCTCTTCTTCGTGTAACCCAAGAAACAGTTGCTACATCGTCTTACCATCAAACTGTGTCATAGAAGCTATCACGCTAAAACCAAGAGAGGCTTGAAAAAAAGAAAAACAACGCTTACGAGATCTGTTCTTTCCTAGTGCTTGCCGTTAGCAGTAAGGAAAAACTAACACCCGGCTTCATTTCTGAGAGGACTGATCACCACTGCACGATGTGACCTGTGCGGCTGAACCGGGTTCCAGAAGCCGCCACCGGAATGGCTGTCACCATCAAAGGGAAGGTTTACTCGTTCGGCCTGCTCTCCAACGGCCATGAATACAGGAACGAAATCCTACGCAGCCGATTCGGCGTATACATCTTCCACCCCGCAACGTACAGATGGGGTATGCCGCTGACTAAGTTGCACCTCGACGACGATCCCCTTAACTTGGTCGTTCACTGCGTTGTCGCCTACGACCACTGCGCCTACATGTGGGGGATCCTTTCGGACTTAAGGTCGCGGATTGGCGGCATATATACCGGTTCGATACCCTCGCTATGACATGGAGCCGCTCGGAGAATCTGCGGCCAAGTTCCGACACTGAGCATCTTCACTGCTTGCGTTGTGGGTGAACGGATGTACAGTGTTTGATTTCTTTGACCCGGAATTCTCACATCGTGTATATTATCTTGACCTGCAAAGCCTGACGTGGCATCGCGTTCCGACCAGTGCAGAGGCCCCGGCTAGCCGCTGCTTCCACACGGCGTCCGAGGTCGGAAACCGAATGTATGTTTGGGGTGGCCAGGCGTTCAGCATAAAGATCAACTACGGGTACGATAATTCCTTGCATTATCTGGAAACCACCACATCGATGTGGGTGCACCCAAGAGGGGAAGGCGTGCGCCCCAAAGGTCGCAAACGTCACTGTGCCTTCGTGTATGAAGAGCTGTACATCTTTGGTGGTGCAACGGACAGCTGGGTGCCCACTGTGCAGACATGCATAAGTATGACATCCAGAAGTCCTGTTCGATCGAGGTGACGGCACGTGTGTTGAGCCCGTCTGCTAGGCGCTCGGCCGGCTGCAGCGTGATGGGAGAAAGGATGTTAGTTTTCCGTGGCAACCATTTGAACAGAGAACAAATCGACGTTTCTGAAGATGAAAAGCCGATAACTGACCTGCACGTGTTGCACTAAGCACCTACGCTGCAGAACTTGTGTCTCTCTTCTGTCATCGACGCAGGTCTGGACGTAGGCGGATTACCGGCAGCTATCAGTAACGAGATCAACGCTATCTCTTCTGGCTCATCATAGGCAGCGGACTCGTGCGGCACTTCGAACGAATGGCGCGCCTTCAATGCAGCCACAGACACTGGTGCGGTGACCACAATAGTGATATAAATGCTTCTAGTTGAGTTCGACATTCTTTGTTTCTGAGAAATGGCCTAAAAACTGAGTCACCGCGGCGCGCAAGCAACGGCGTCTTACCGCCTAGGAGCGCCCTGCTCTGCGCACAGCGCTCCGTCCTCGGCAGCCAGTAGAACCGTGACTGTGGTCCGCAGCTCTTGTGCGTATTCAGGGAGACCATCGAACGCTTTGCAGAACGCGGATGTGTCAATAACGTGATGTGGTTGGCGGGTCGCTGCGGCGTCGTGGGAAACCAACGGGATGACGAACTCGCCACCCCGCAGACCAGCTGCCTCCCAACGACACCTCGTTCGAGTTTGGGGACCAGCGTGCGGTGATTCGCGGTCAACTAACACTGGCAAAACTGCGCTTCGCACATTGAGAGCGCGGTTTCATCGCCAGCGCACGCGCTTAGAGTTGGAGCGCGCGTCTTTCTTGCGTGCCCCGTGGAAAGGCAGGTGCCCCACGGACATTCTACGAGCTACGCAGGCCTCGATTGGGGTACCGCGTAGCTCGCCGTAGCTCGTAAAATGTGGCAGAGTTTTGACGTGCCTCAACTGAGTAGTCGTGCGAAATCATTTGCTTAGCCTGGTTGACTCATGGTTTTGTTTTGCTCGGTCGTTGGCACCTCTTGCTACAATAAACTTAGGTTAAGTGCCTATGAAGTTAAGCTGGTCTATCTGTTCGCGGCGCAGGTGAAAGTCGAAGACGAGATTGTGCAATGCACAGCGCGAGGTTTTGTAGCAGTTAAACACGAGGAGTGATCGCCTACGGTAATAGCATATAGTGATATCCTGCAGTGACCAGAGAAGCTCATTTGTTCTCGCCACCAAGGGTTCGAAACCCAGTCACAGCAATTTTTGTTTTATTTCTGCAGGGGCTGAGCTATGTTCGGCTTTGCCAAGGTCACCTTCAAGGTCGAATTTAACGCAAACTCGGTGAGCTAGTTATATATACTGAAAAAATTTGCGCAGAAAAAACGAGGACAATGCACGACAGACAAGAACGAGCGCTAACTCACAACTGAAGATTTATTCCGAAACACAAGCACATATAAATAGGAAAAACAAAACGAATCATACCAATCTGACATCAAGAACATCACATGTAACCCCCTGTGTACCCCAGTGATTTTGCCAAAAATCGGAACTCCCTATCAGAGAAGCGGACGGAAGTCTGGCCGAAGCATTTATCTCCGCTGATACGCATATGAAACGCCTCCATGAGTTCCCGCACAAGTTGGTCCCTATGCCTGAACAGAATTGTTGCTTGGTCAAAGAGCGGTTTACACTGCAGCTTCTTATCACCGGCATTACAAGTGCGGCAATATTTTGGGAGGTTGTCAAGGGAATCTCCCCTGAGTAATCTTCGGTGTTCACCTGATCGTTGGTTGACACATCGCCCTGTTGGCAGATGTACATCGAACCACAGGATAGCGGCAGCTTAAACACAACTCCCCTGGCACAGGGAACGAACGGGGCTGTGTGCGTGATACTGCACTCATTTTTTCTTCCTTTCCTTCTGCCGCCTCCTTCCTTCCGGCAGCTCACCAGGGAACAGATTGAAGCCAACTTTCTAGGGGCGGAAAACACATCAGGAACGTTGTAACGTCCGGCTAGGATCTTCAGCCCATGCGCCAACCTGTGCATGTACGGTATAACGGCGACCCTTTGCCGGTCTGTTTCGCGGAGTTTGGGCCTCGAACCTGCGTTGATCCACCTTGACAACCTTCCGCAGGCTTCCACGATTGTTTGCGGAGGGCACCCACTCTGTCTCAGCCTTTCCCACTGAAATGCAACACTTTCGTTCGTGACATGTGGGCACGACTTGAACACGGCCGCCTTAAGACAGGAAGTGACTATCCCATTTTTTTACGACTTTGGAGTGGCCAGATGAGTAATCAAGCAAAGATTTCTTGGCCCTGGGATGGTATGCCCAACATACGTGTTTGGGGCGAAAATGCAATGACAGGTCTAGGAAGCTAGTTATACTTCGTGAAGTAATGCTTTCACAATAAAACTTTGATGAACAGAAAAGATGAGACGAAAACGCATTTTTGCGGTAATATTGTAGTCATGTCAGATCTGCTAGCGCAACTTCATGCGCTGATGAAACGTATGTCCTCAGGTCACATTTCCTCAGGAGTGGTGTCGATACAAGTGGTAACCCGTTTAATTTGTGCAGCCGGCCGCCGCGGTGGCTCAGCGGTTATGGTGCTCGGCTGCTGACCCGAAAGACGCGGGTTCGATCCCAGCCGCGGCGGCCGAATTTCTTTGGAGGCGAAATTCTAGAGGCCCGTGTGCTGTGTGATGTCAGTGCACGTTAAAAAACCCCAGGTGGTCGAAACTTCCGGAGCCCTCCACTACTGCGTCTCTCAGAGCCTTAGTTGCTTTGGGACGTTAAACCCCATAAACCAAACCAAATCTAATTTGTGCAGCCATATCTTGAAAGCAGAGCAGATGCAATATTCACTGATGCGGTTCCGTATGCACGATGATTCTATTGACTTTGTCTCTCCGGATATCGGGACTATGCGGCACATTGTACCATGGCACTGAATCTTTCAATTGTTTTATGCACAGCCCTGCTTTTAAGGCGAGTGAAAAGGTGTCAGTATTTTGTGTAAACATGTGAAAACTAAGAAAGGTTTTCTGAATCGAGATGACACTAGATTCTTTTGATTACAGACTTCACTTCTTGGCTTTCACGGACAAATGTTTGGAGGCCGAAAATAAATTAGTATCGTGGGATCTAAAACGTTCAAGGGTTTGACAGAAAGTGTCGAATGTGAGGTGAGAGTTTATGCTAAAGTTGATCTCTTGTACGCAATTTTTCCTGTGTTTTCGAATGTTTGCTACCACTGTCGATCGACTGGCCGATGCGAAGGGACACTGATTGCGTTAGCTTATCCTTCTCCCTCTGATAGCACCAAGAAATTAATTAAATATGTGAGTGGTGTTCTTCAATATGTTTTTGTTTTGAAACCTGCCGTTGGCAGTAGGTCAATATTAAAATCTTGGTCAAGAGAACGGCAGGTTTCAAACGTGAAACACAATGAAGAACACCACTCACGTATTTAATGAATTTCTTGTTGTTATCAGAGGGGGAACGATAAGCTAAAATCAATGTCCCATCGCATTTGACCGTTGTTCCATAATTCTAACAAACACGATGATGAGTAAAATCCTTGCTATCCACCAGGGGAATGCCTTTGCTCTCAGTTACGGAAAACTTCTCCGACATCAAAGATCCTCTGAAAATTCCAAATAAAGCAAAGGGGTGTGAATGAAGACTTTCAGTTCGAGGGACCTCATTTTGGAGTCCTGTCTTAAAACCCAAATACGCTTGTGTTGGTGTTATATACCACTTTCCTAACTGAAATATGCTTGCCAATGGTCAGGGGCTATTATTGTTCGTAGAATTATCTCGAGTGTGACTTTTCTTTTTCAGTTCATGATCATGCATACCGAATTAGTTTAAGGTTATCTCGTATTCAGAACCCCTTGCGATTGGGCCATTTGGAATTAATTATTCATCCGCTGCCGCGCTCAGAAATAGGAAACTCGGGCGACTGTACGGGGAAACTAAGAGGTAGAGAAACGATCACCTGATGATAGGTTTCCTGTAGGTAGCTAACAACTGCCTTCTCACTGTCGGGAGCAAACGATAAAAGACTCAAAAAGGTCGCTGGACTGGGATACAAAGGGCAGTTCATCGGCTTCGTCTACGATGGCCCTGCAGACGTTGATCGCTACTCAATCTGAGTAGGTCGAAAGGCTGCAAAGACAACGATCACGCAGGTCTGGGAGTTGCAGTATGTGATGACTTCTCCGACGCAGCGGAGGTGACAACGAAGGTGAAGGAATGTTCACCTAAAATGGAGGATCGACATGAGCAGGAAGCAACCTTTGTGCATGGTCCGCTTTAGAAATTTTCAGCTTGATCCTAGAGGCGCGCTGAACAATTGTTTTCGTGCACAGAAAGATTGTGAGGTGACCCGTGGCATTGAAAAGGCTTTTGGTAGAGTCAGGTTATTGAAAAGAACCATGAGATGGCGAAAATATTTGCTTTGAAATACAAGCGTTCGACCACACTGTACCTCGCCTTTCCGTCCGTAGAGCGGAACAGGTCTTGCACAAACATTTTTTTTTACGGGAACAACTGACCTGAGGACCAAGCAGCCCTTGCGCAGGGAAAAACTTCCTCAGCGTCTGACACTCGCACTGATCCACTGGCTCACAGGATTAGAATCAGCAGCAGTAAAAACTGGAGGTGCTTTTTTTATGCGGATGATCCTGCTGCGTGCCAGTGGATCAGTGCGCGAGTTCTGCGCGCTCTGTGGACAGAACTGCAGGCGTCAGTGTGTAGGCGCTGAGGGAGTTTTTCCCTCCGGAAGGGATGCTCTGTCCTCACGTATGAGGAAAGGCAGTTGCGCTTGTCTACTGGCATTCGAACTGCGTTTGGCCGAAGGGCACCGCCTTTAGGAGGCTGCGAGTGCGTTCGAAACTGGGCTCGGCCAGCGAGGGCCGCAGCGGGGTTTACGGAGTTTCTCCCAAACGCACACCCCTGAAGAAAGCCGAGCGCCAGGCCGGGGGACGCTTGTACCCATTCTTACCGGTGGGTGTCCAGCGGTGGGTTTCGAACCAACCACCTCCCGCAACCGAAACGGGCGCTCAAACCACTGGGCCACCTGGGCTCCTGACACCCCCCCCCCCCCCCTCCCATCGGCGTACACTCTCGGGAAAGCAAGCTGTCCTATATCGGCAGCTACAGACAGACATTTCCACGACGCCACAGAACCGACCAGCCATCCTCTCCGCCGACACAACTCCAACTTGTAGCTTATGCGCAGGCTCCCAGACTTCCTGCGATATGGTCTGGGAAATGTGTGGTGAGCATCCCCCAACCACCCATCCACTAAGCCTCGTGGGACTACTGGCTGCCCCTCCCCCTGCCCAGCCACCAACTTCTGCTGGCCCGCCGTGCGCGGGAGATTATAGTCAGCGCTGGACTTTCGAGATAAAACTTTACCTTCGAAGGCAAAGTCCACTTTAATAAAATTTTCTCTCTCCCCGGTACAAGTAAGACTCTAATTCCGTCTAATCAAAGGCCACAGAGGCATCTTCCGCTCATTTCTTTTTTCCTGTCGTCACTACTTTGATGTTTGTTTGTTTCTTTGTACCCTAGACGCGCTGCGATATGGCTCTTCCTTCTACTCTTCTTTCATTAAATTACTTTTTTTCTCTCGCTTCTAATCTTCTCCTTCTCCGGAGTAAACGTGGCAAATACTTACGCGGAGG
Source organism: Amblyomma mixtum (assembly GCF_055824585.1). Taxonomy (NCBI): domain Eukaryota; kingdom Metazoa; phylum Arthropoda; class Arachnida; order Ixodida; family Ixodidae; genus Amblyomma; species Amblyomma mixtum. The sequence continues at coordinate 16,698,097 of NC_143018.1, forward strand.
GATTGGCCAAAGCCTACTCGCTGTGCCCATCTCATCTTCGTCGTCTTCTCCGACGCCGAATATCAGGCCACTATACAACTATTGTGCGAAATACGTTCTTCCTTTTATAGTTTGCATTATAGTACACTGGCTTAGTAAGAAATAGTGCGAACAACGAAGAATTCCCTCCAGAAAATCTGTTCTGGTAATGTCCATGTCTCGCGACAGAAAGAACGCAGCTTTTATATCAGGCGGAGAAAGTGAATAATAATTAGGACGGCGCCAGCTTATGCCGCGCGCAAGCTGCGCGATCCACGCCCAGAGAACAAGCCCGTAGTGGTCCTGAAAAGACGCACATGTCCCGTCTGCGTATTCGCCAACTGCAGCCTGTACAGCCACAAGGCTTGAAACCACGGTGAATTGATCACGGTGACTGAAGATTGCCACAACGGCTTACCTAAAAGGGATAATAAATCCTCTTAAATGGCGTTATATGCCACTAAGCATCACGATTTGCGACCTAAAAGGGAAAAAATGGAAAAAATGAAATTAAAAAAACAATAAAATTACAGTACAGAGAGAGGAGTCGAACGGCCAACCTTCCATACGCAACACGTGCCTCTAATCCACTGCGCCATAGCGGCGATGTCAAGCCGTCGTTCTGAATGAATATAACTAGCCTTAATGTGGCTGCCGGTGGGCGGCGCTGTCATCGCTGGCTGTACCGGCTGCATTTGGCGAACACGCGTCCCGTCTGCAATCAATGGGGACTCCGGTGCGAATGGCATCACCGGCGGCGAATGAAAGGAGTCGTTCGGCGGAAGGCCGGAACATCCCCTTTTATTGTAAACTCTCAAGAAATGAAATAAAATAAAATAAAAAAAATTGGAGAGGAAGCCCGCACCCAACCAGAGGTTATCGCAGGCGATCCAATTAAACATAAAAGAAAAGGGGCCAACGCCCAAAAGAAAATTTAAGAAAAACCAATTACAAGAGAGGAAAAAAAAAGGCACAAATGATGGTCGGGGAAAAATGGTTTTTAAGACAAGGCGCCCCTGAAGGATTACGAAGGACGAAATGAACATGAAACAATGATGGGTCCAGCGTGCCTAGTTTCTTCTGACAGGCTCGCAGGCGGCCAGGAGGAGGAAAGGTGCGGGGATCTGTAAGAAGGAAGAAGAGACAGGAAAAGAAAGCGAGGAGAAAAAAAAAACGAACAGGAGATACTGGGCTTAAGAAAGCAGAAGGGGTACATGAAAAAAGGGAAATAGAAAAGAGGATCAAGTAAATAACAAAAGGCAGGTAAAAAACAAACAAACAAAGGAATATAACGAGCGAAATTCATAAAAAACAATTAAAACATGAAAAATATAACAGCTAGAGGAAAGAAAAGGAATGGCAACAAAAAAAAATAAAAATAAAAGTGAAAAAAAAACGAAAAGCAAACAAAACAAAGACTGCATGTGCACGCAAAGCCAACAGATATCATGGTACACATACCATCCACATGCCCGTGAGGCAGGGGCAGGGCCACAGCCCACCAATATTGGCCATATGGTGCCCCCGACCACATGAGACATGGGGAGGCGCAGAAATGGCAGGGAGGTCTACGAGCCATCCGGGCGAGAATAAAGACGAGAGACAGGTGAAAGAAGGGAAGAAACGCGAACAGCAACGCGAATAAGCAATGCACGAGACCGAGGAGAACCTAGTAAAGAGGGGAAGTCATGAGGGGAAAGAAAGTGCGGATAGCCGGGAAGCCGTGCTGCTACGTCTGCGGTGAGAGGACAGGCACGCAGGTAATGGAGAACATCCCCCGCAGCTGCCCCGCATGGACAAGAAGGTGAAGGAAGGAGGGCAAAACGATGGAAGTACGAGGGAAAACGACCGTGGCCAGTTAGGAGAGGGACAAGAGATCGGGGTGGAGGGAAAGAGAGCGGGAGACGGTTAATAGAGGGGACAAAAACAGCCAGGAGGGTGTCCGAATGTTCCGCGGTCCAGGTGTCCGACCAAAGCCTGAGTACGGTGGTACGCATGCGGGTGCGCACTGACAAGGGTGACAGCCACGACGGCCGCAAGAGGCCACGCGCCGACGCCAGAGAGGCGGCCCAGTCAGCGAGCTCGTTGCCCCAGACACCGCAATGGGCGGGGACATGATAGAGGAAGACAGGACGCTGAAGAGAAATTGCAGCAAGAGTGCGCTTGATGTCTCGGACGCGCAAGTCGCTCGTAGAAAGAGAGTGAAGAGCCTGAAGGAGAGAAAGGCAATCAGAGTAGACATGCAAGGGTAAAGGAGAGGGGGCGCGCCGGGCGTAACAACAGGCCTCATGAAACGCAACAGCCTCTGCGCAGAAGGCATTAGAGGCTGTCTCTAGACGAAACCGGCCCACGTTCCGCAGCGCGCCAGAAGATGAGAATGCGACGTAAGCAGCACCCGCAGAGTGGGATGTATAAGAGCCATCCGTGAATATATGAAGGCCGGGAAGGAAGGACTGAGAGGGAAAGTGAGAAGGGAGAAGACGGGTGAAGGAGAATGAGAAAGCCAGAGAGGGATGGTCGCACCAGGGATCAAAGCGGGGCAAGATATCAGATGGTAGATAAGTGTGACCTCCAAAGGTGACATTATCTACACCGTTTAAAAGGTTGTATTCCGCATAGAGGCGATCCAATTCTAACGGAAGAGGGGGTACCCGGAGGAGCACCTGAAGTGCAGCCGTGCGCGTTGTGCGGAAAGCCCCTGTGATAGCGAGAAGAGGGACGCGCTGCACAGAAACAACCTTCTCCCGAAGGCGGGAATTGGCGCTGCGAGACCACCAAGCGGGCGCAGCATAAGTTAAAGCGGGTTGTATAACTTGAAAATAAAGCCTACGGAGAGAACAGGGAGGGAGGGAACGATGGAACGACAGAAATGAGACAAGGCGTGAAGTGAGGATCTCTGCCTTGTCGCGGAGGAAGTTAGCATGAGGTAGAAAAGTGAGGTGGCGGTCGAAGACAACGCCTAAAATTTTGAGTTCCTGTTTGAAACTTAAGGGGCGGCCCGAAAAGCGCACGGTGGGATTACGCTTTTCCATTCCGCCCACGCCATGGGAAAACAGCATACAAAATGTTTTTGGCCATGAGATTGTCACCCGCGAATCAGCGGCCCAACAGGCTATTCTGTCAAGAACCTCGGCACACAGCTTCTCCAGCTCGTGGCGCGTGCGGGCCGGAACCAGCACAATGGTATCATCGGCATAAGCCTGTATTGTCACGCCAGGAGGCATTGGACATTCGAGAAGGCTTGCGATTATCACATTCCACAAAAGGGGTGAGACGGGGGATCCCTGAGGGCTGCCGAGAGTGGGATTGGCAGACACTTCCTCACCAGTGCGTGTACGGTAGACTACCGTGCGCTGCGAAAGAAAGGAGCGCAAGAGGTGATATAGGTTGGAAGGGAGACCGCGGCTGCGAAAGAAGCGAAGAACGAGGGGGTGCCAAACGCTATCAAACGCACCCTGAAAATCAATTGATATAAGAACTACGGGCGTGCGGGATATTCGGAAATTTTCCAGGGCCATTCGCAACGAGGCCAGGGCTTGCACTGCGCTGCGCGAATGAGTAAACCCAAATTGGTTGGGATGGAGATGGCCCCTGGCGTGCAAGAAATAGTAAAGACGACCGTGAAGTAGGCGTTCTAATAATTTACCGAGGACTGAGTTCATCACTATTGGCCGGTAGGAAGTAGGGAGGGAAGAGGGACGGTTTGGCTTAGGAAGGAAGATGATCCGCCCCTTGCGCCACGCGGAGGGAAAGTGGCCTAGACGGAGGGCACCGTTGAAAAGGAAGAGAAAGAAGGACGGGTGGGCACGCCAGAGGCCCGTAACCAAGGGCGCAGTCAGCCCATCCAGGCCGGGAGCCGTGCCAGTACCGAGTGCGTTCACGAGCAACTGAAGCTCGTTCCGCGAGAACGGGACGTCCGGCGGTACAGAAGGATGGTAAGGTGACTCGACTGATGCACGGATACACGCGTGGAATGGTGAATCTATCAAAGAATCGTCAAACGCGACCTGTGTTCGGAGCAAAAGTGCCGCTGACTCGACGACAGAAGACGTCAGAACGCCGCCTCCTGCGTCCAGAGGTGGTAAGAATACGGGGGCACGAAGTTTGGCAAATGCCTTCTGAAAGGGTGCGCCGAAAAGGTTTTTCCGAGTCGCATCGTGACAGGCCTGGCGCAACACCGAGTCCTTCGCCTCCCTGATGTTGCGACGGTAACAGGCAAGTGCGGCCTGAAATGCAGTGCGGTAGACAGGGCGCAACGATTGTTCTGAGCAACGCTGGAAGCGCCGGCGCAAAGCTCGAACCCGGCGCCGCTCGATGGCGAGCTCAGGGGACCACCATGACTTCGGTGCCAGACCACTCCCAACTGTACGCTTGTGGCGCTCAATCAGCGTGTTAACTCGGTCGTGGAACCGGTTTACGACGGTCTCCAGCGCATCGGGAGAGCGCAGATCGGCGCCAGCAACTCGGGGAAACCATGTGTCCCTTGCGAGGCACTGAAGCAGACGAGCCCGGGATGCAACCGTTAGGCGGTGCTGCTTCGGAGATGGAGGACCAATCGACACCTGGATATAAGAATGCTCGGACAGAGATTCGGCGTCAGAGACAGTCCATGTGTATCCGGAGCTGAGCAGGGATGGGGAAGCGAGCGTGACATCAATCCACGACTCCGCGTAATAGTTGTCGTATGCGGGGGCGGAAGTAGGATCATTTAAAACTGTCAGTTGGTGAGCCAGGGCGAAGTGGACGAGTTTGGAGCCACGCGAGTCGGAGGGTGCGGGGCCCCACAATTCATGCTTGGCGTTGAAGTCACCGGCCAGGATGATAGGTCGGCCGGCCGCCAAAGCGACCACTTCGTCCAGCTCGTCTAACGAAGAGTCAAAGAGGGCACGCGGCGGGCAATAAACAGAGACAAAGAGGAAGGAAGCAGACTGGGAGGTGCAGAGCACCGCCACAACGAAAGTGGAGGCGTAAATAGGGAACACCTCAAAAGGAGGGTCCCGCACAAGGACCAGCGAGCGCGGATGTGATTGCGCAGAGAAGACTGCAACCCCACTGGGAAGACCTGAAACCCCACCACCGACCAGGTAAGGGTCCGCCACCGCTGCCAGAGAAAACGGAGAAGAGAGGAAATGACTCGAGAGGGCAGCCGTCGCACGCCGGGTATGGTCAAGGTTAATCTGCAGAAAACTAAAACTAGCCATGGCGATATAAAGAAGTATAGGAACTCAAGTAGAAAAAGATCACATATGGGCGACAGCTGCTTGAGAGATTGATTAATAGATAGTGGCGGTGGTGGAAGCAGGAGGGCCGAGGACCGGCTACGGAGCCAAGTGATAAAGGGTAGCGAGAAAAGAAAAATACGAAAGAAATATTAGTGAAGGAGGCCGTAAGTACAATTACATTCGCAGCCTGGCAGTTCGCGGGAGAGGTACGCAGGGCAATCGTGGCCCTAAGGGCCATAAGTGGTCCTGGCACGGACGCGAGCAGCGCGCTCCTGCAGAATTGAGCAGGAGGCATGCCCAGCTTGATGGTTAGAGGGGCGACCAGCCGCGTCGCACGGCGCGCACTTGGCGTTAGGGTCCTGTATTGGGCGGGGGCACTGTGCGAGAGGGTGCGACCACGCGCATCTTGTGCAGCAGGCCTTAGAAGGGTCCGTAGCATGCGGGCACGCCTTAAGAGCGTGGCCGTATTGGGCACAGAACGTGCACAGCGGGACGTGGAGGTCCTCCTGGACCTCAACGGAGGTCCAGCCCACGGTGACGCGACGGGCGTCACGAAGCCGGGAAAAAGCGGGAGGGTCAACCTCTAGGACGTGCACACGCTGTCCAGAGCGCTTTGTAAAGGACAATCTGAGCTTACATTTCTGCGGATCAAGTGAGAGTCCCGGATTCCGCCGGTTGAGGGCAGTCACGAGATCCTCAGGACGGATATCAGGAACAACCCCGGACAGGCGGACGTGGGGATTACGTCGCTGAGGCATACGGACATTGATGGAAGCCCGGGTGGCCTCGATACGGGTGATAGCAGCCTGCAGGCGCTCGAGGTTCCCAGGGTCCCGGGATGTAACCACCAGGGCGCGACGGGTGGGTCGGAGTGTGACGGCTCCTATTTCCTCAGAGTCTGGGTCGATGGCCGACTTGATGAGGGTAGAAACCTCGCGACCCACGTTGTCGGAAGCCCCAACAGACGTTAAAAGCATCTGATGGGGCTCCTCGGCCGGAGGAGAGTCCCCGAGATCGACGGGCCCTGGGTGAGCCTGTGTCGCAGTGCCTGAATCAACGCCGACAGGTGAATGAGGGCCGGCACCGCCGCGCAGAGCAGCCGCAAAGGTCCTAGGAACATTCGGTCCGACACGCAGAAGGCGAAGTTCCGCCTCGGCCTCGGAAGCCCTGACGGACACTTCGGCATGCTGGGCCCTCAGGACCTTCAGTTCACGATCCCGGGCGATAACTTGATCCCGCAAAGCACGGACGCGCTCTCTGTCTCGGATGGCGCACGCAAAGAAGTGCTGCGCATTAGCATTCATGGCAGAGACCAGGGACACAAGGGTGGCCCGGACGCCTGCTGCGATCTTATTCTTTCCGTCATTAATGATGGACAGCAGTTCCTCGTGCGCCAATAAAAGAGAGGTGTCCGTGCCCAGTTCTAGGTTGTCGGGGGCTGGGGTCTTTGGGACACCGGCAGGTGACGAGGAAAGGCCCGGGACGCCGGTCACGGGGGTCAAATCTGAGCCCGAAAGAGAACGGGGTTCACCACCTGAAGCGGCACCATGGTCAGGTAGCCGATGTCCATCTGGTACGATCGTGTCCGGGTTGTCAACTGTAGGTTCCGTGTCGAGGTCAGAGGTTACCTCAGGAGATGGCGGATCCGCGCGTAGTCCAGGTGTCAGGGCCAGCCTGGCATCAGCAGCGCGGTCAGTCATGGCGGAGCCAGTAGCCGCCAGGCCTAACCAGGCCGCGGCCTGGGTGCGAAGTGCGGAGAAGATGAAAATTGAGGCTTTGTCCTCCGAGAGGGAGGACACTCAGGGGTCCCCAAGGTGTTACAGGGCCCCTCCGAGCAGAGAACCTCTGCTCTGGGGAAATGAAAAACAGCAGGAGCTCAAAACAGTGCGATCAGCAGGATACTTTTCTTCTTCCTCTACGACACACTTGGTGAAATCATAAACTGTTTTATTGCACATCATCGGCCTTATTATTTAGGTACGATAATTAGTAACTCTAATTAGCTATCCCCGAGGCCGTGAACCACAGGGTGCCGGAGGAGTCCGCGGACGAAACGGAGCTGCGACGAGAGCCGCCGCTCAGTGGAGATGAGCCCCGCCGTTCGCCGCAATCTTCCACCCCGGACGGCGTATTCCCATCTCTCCAGCGGGACGCGGTAAGCATGCCGCGGGCGTGCCTCATCTTCGCCGTCCTGGCGGTGATCGCCGCCACGTGCTACATCGTCTTGTCGCGGCTGATCTTCATCGCACAGTGGCTGAACGCGAACGGCCTCCCCTCCTACAAGAATCACCAAAGTCCGGCCGCCCCCGGAGCCAAGTGGGCAGCCCTGCGGATATAGATGCCGGGCTTTCGGGACGGTACCGCGCCAGGTGCCTTGCAAGGCGGCACCGTTTGGAGCCGCAGTGTCGCGGCCGCCGTCATCGCAATTTTACGCCTCGTTCCGACGACTGGGACCGATACGCTGTTAAGCACAGAAGATGCGGTGAATAAATGTTACTATCGTACGTAACAAAGTTGGTACCGGCATGTGATTTACAAATAGCTACGCACTTTTGATTCTGAAATGCTGAAATACGTTCTAAGGATTCCAAGTTAGCAAAGCTTTTTGCAGACCCAGTTTTGCGTCCGCACTGCAGATCGCCTGGATGAGGCAGCGCACATTTCATATCATCTCGGACTACAAGAGAGCGAATTTCTAATATTAGATAGCCTTGTGTGAGATGAACCCTGTGAATAATGCGGCTGTGAATAATATGTGCGAACATGCGGCTGTTGGAAAAGGAGATCAACGCGCTAGGAAAGCCGAACTCAAACGCGCTACACGACAAGATCGCTTGCATCCCGAGGTCCAAAATGCTTGCGCCGCCAAAATCTGGTCAGAATAACGTAGACGCGAGTCCTCAGCTCTGCGGGCAAGCCATTCTGTCGCTGCGATTCCCGTTACTAGTGGTAACTGTTCCGCCAGTTTTAGTGCAGGAGTGCAATTTCGGCGTGATTAAGGATTCGTACTTGACAGGAAAAAACTTCGAGAAACTTATGTTCACCTTAAGAGTATGTAACGGTATAGTTAAACAGTCCCTACGGTCGCTAGGGTGTCTCCTGGTGCACCGCTTTGCAGACTACGACACACTTGGTGAAATCATAAACTGTTTTATTGCACATCATCGGTCTTATTATTCAGGTACGATAATTAGTAACTCTAATTAGCTATGCGATTCTTTCATGTAATTTGCCGGCTGTGCGATGGGAGGTACTCGTACGAGGCCTCTACATATCCCACTTAACGCACGTACCTCAGTGCCGGTTTTGATTCCGACTGAGCACATTTCCTTTTTAATATCAGCAAAATAGCTTTCCTACCCCACTACCCTCTCGACCAATCAGGATTTTGCAGTGTCAACGATGCTGACGCTGGATTGCTGGACGAACGAGACCTTTCATGCTGTCGCGTAAAAAAAAAATAAAATTGGAGGGCACACTTAAACTCCGCCTTAAGAGTACAAAGCGATAGCATGATGGGTTAATTCCCGTATATGCAGGCCATTCACTATTTTACACTGACAGATCCCTGGGAGTCCTCATACCCCTCCTGTCGCACTGGTGCAGGGGTTAAGCGATGGGCCTTGTGGGCTCGAAGTTCCCATGCCCGAGTGGCCAATATTTTTTTAACTGCCACGGTGGGCAGTTTGCTCACTATACGGGGGGAAGGTTGTGGTGACGTAGGAAGGACACGTTACCAAGGCGGCCCATCCGCCTCCTGGGTTGCTCTCTGGGAACCACCTGGGAGAGCCATGCCCATGATGTCTCGCTCGCAGCGCCGACGTGGACACCGGGGCCTTTAACGCTGTCGCGTTAAAACAGCGCCATCAAGTCGATAGAAGGCTGTCAGATACAGTGTTCACGTTCTTCTTTCTGCTGCTCAATAACTAAAGAAGTTATGACCGGTAGTTCTAAAAAGAGAGGCGGGCTGTGTTTGCAAATGAAGCGTCTATTCCATTGTCAATTCATACAGTACCGGAAGGGTGAAACCAACGTAATATATCAGACACCGTTCGCATGAGTTCAGTAGGTTAATATTGTCACGACGGCGTTTCAAACCCGCGGGGGAGCGAACAGGTCAGCTTCGCTGGCCGCTGCACGACGGCGCGATGCTATCGAGGCGACCGATCACGTATCGTGTAAAACTGCAACACACTTTCGCGCTGTCCGTTGCAAATCGCCTCTTCAACAACTGCCACCCGCGGCGCTCCGCTCGTAACACGTTTCCCACAACCGGTAGATACCCGCCGCGGTGGCTCAGAGGTTAGCATGATCGGCTACTCAGCAGTAGTAACCGGGTTCGAACCCATCCACGGCGACCAGCGCTTTGATCAAGGGAAAACACAAAAGCAGCCCGTGTGCTGTGCTGTGTAAATGCACGTTAAAGATCCCCGGGTGGTCGAAATTATTCCGGAGCCCTCCACTACGGCCCCTCTTTCTCTCTTTCTTCTTTCACTCCCGCCCTCCTCCCTTCCCTCAGGGAGCGGTTGGGGCTTCCAGCGAGATATGCGAGACAGATACTGCGCCACTTTCTTTTATCAAAACCACGTATTTAGAGGTGTATGTACAAGGCACAGTGACCAAATCACAAGTTTCTATTTCACCAGAAACAGCTGCAGGTATTCAGCCCCCTACGGCATTTCTTGCGAAAACAGGAAATGAAAACGTGAAATGCTAACGATTCACACCACATTCTCACGATCACGGGGTGGGGGGGGGGGGGGGGGGGGGGTCAACAAAGTGATTGTTGCTCGCGATGTGAATAGACCAGAGCTGCGTGACACCTATACCAAACACGTGGTACACGATAAGGCGGCAACAAAACATGCGCGAAACGAAAGAAAAAAGTACCGCAGGATTTAAGCAATATATATTTCACGTTTCTTTTTACGGCCGCCAGATATTCAGTCCCTATCAATGGGACTGGCATGACCAATCAACTAAAAAAAATTCTCGACTGGAAAGCTTTAACCACATATCTCGTGGCGTCAAGAAAGTAATTCGCTCTGAAACAAACCCGTAGTGGCAGAAGAGCCCTCCTGAACACTTATGCGCACTTTGTAACGGCTAAGCGCTTTTAATCTTGGTAACAGCAAGAGTACATGTCCTTTTTCGAGCACTTATTCGTGTGAGTGTCATAAAATGACAAACATATTCCAATATCTAACTGAAATAGTCACCCTTCGACGCACTACGTCCGCTCACGCCGCGAATACCGATCACCATATCGCTGCTTCAGAAAAAAGCCGCATGATGCCGCCATCATCGCTGGAATGACCGGCCCTTGTTTCTTATCGAAGCAGGTGTCTCTGCAGGATGTGGACGGTGCGGCTAAACGGCGTTCCAGAGCATGTCACCCACAGGGCTGTACGCATCAACGACAAGGTCTACCCGTTCGACAGTTGCCAGATGGCATGGAACTTGTCCACGTGTTTATCACCGACCCCGCGTCGCACCGGTGGGATGTGGTGCAGACGCAACTTCCCGACGCCGGGCCGATTACTATTTACCTCCCCACAGTAGTAGCGTACGGCCTCTGCGCGTATCTGTGGGGCGGCCCGCACAGCTGGCCATTTCCAAGTGTTCTTTATCGCTTCGACCCAAACACGATGACATGCAGCCGCTTGGCGGTGTCCGGTGAGGTGCCGTCATCGATTCATGGCAGCACAGCTTGTGTTGCGGGTAACCGCAAGTATATCTTAAGTTACTGGGATCCTTCGCCATATATGAGGGTACTTGACTTGGATACCCTGGAGTGGCATCGTGTCCCCACCAGCGGAGAGGCTCCGGTTCGACGTGCCTGCCAACCTGCGTCTGCCATCGGGACCCGCATGTATGTGTTCGGCGGCAGCGCAACAGACCGTTCCTTCATCTTATACTATTTTGAAACGACCACCTCTTCTTGGGTGCGCCCAGAGGTTCAAGGCGTTCATCCTGTGTATCGGCGAGGACTTTCAGCCTTCGTGTTCAGCGAAGAGCTGTACATTTTCGGAGGGTACAGCGATGTGCTGAAGACCTAGTTAGCAGATGTACACACGTACGACCCCGTGACGTCGTGTTGGACCGTAGTGAAGCCATGGGGCTCAGGCCCGTGTCCCAGGTACTGGCATGGCTGCTCAGTGATGGGTGAAAGAGTGTTTATCTTCGGTGGCTTTGGGCCGGCACCCAACCAGGATGAGGGGCAGGTTGCTGAGGAACGAAGGGCGCTGATGGATCTCCACGTGTTGCACTTGGCACCGACACTGCAGAACCTGTGCTTACTTGCGGTGATTGATGAACGGCTGGATCTACGCCCCTTACCACCTTTCATTAGAGAAATGGCCTACGCTATCACTTCTCACCCATCGTAGTCGGTGGTAGATGCGGCATCTCAAGCAAACAGTGCTTTCGGCGAAGCCAGCTTGCTGGTACGGTGATGCAACTTCGGCGCCGCTACTTGACGCAGTAATAAACTCTTCTTTTATACGCAAAGAGCGGCTTCCTTCTGTGCTGTATTTTCGCGCAAGCAAGAAAGTCGCTAGTGTTTTATTTATATTTGTCGCTCTGGGCCGCAACGTTTTCGTAAATAATAAAGGGAACAAATTTTCTGAACGAAGAATAATTCACTGAGATCGATTCACCTCCAGCCCGGTGGTGTATTCAAGCAAGTCGCATTAACGCCACTTCGGCTTAAAGCTCGTGATCAATTCTAATTAGCCGCATAGCCACTGCTGGTCATCCTTTTCAAAGCAGATGGTAGATAGAGATATGTGGCGGTAGGCGTCGATTTCAGCTTTTAAACTCGAGCGATAACGCCACGGCTATCCTCTTCGCGCCATCTCTGAAAGTCGTAGAAATTATGCGGGCATCAACGTCGCGAGAGCGAATGGTAGGAATGTGTTCCCGTTGAGCGATAGGGCTCTCTTCATTAGGTGGACGAATACCTGGCGCATGTCTTCGAGGAAAGCGAGCGATTCGCTCGCCAACACTTTGCCTTCTAAAAACGTGTCTCTCCCCTGTCCTGGTTGATCCCTGTCCAGGTTGATGGTTGAGTTATTCGGGCTGCGACCGTCCTTCCTTCCTGACCGCCACAGAGGGCTGCTCGACCACCACTTAGACCTACTCGACCGCCACTGAGGGCTACTTGGAAGTTTTTGTTGACCCGCTTATCTGGTTCTCATTCAGTGTCCTAAGCGTTTCCATGATTGTCTGCAAGAGGGCGTCGTGGTGGGTGACGCCGTTTAACTTGGTCCTCCGTCGCTGGCAGCTGATTCTGGTACGGTTCCAGCAGGAGTGCCTTCAATTCTTCTCGATAGACCCGCTGTCGCATAATTCTGGACGGCTGGTTGTGGAAACGGCAGACGGGATGCCACGACATGCTGTCGTGTAGTGCGTCACGAAGCCCGTATGCTGGACGGTGGCGCCACAGCGGTGACACTCAACTGCGTGGAAGGTGCACTCAAGCTCGTAGTGCCAGAGGACACTTGGCATGGAGCCCGTGAAGCGGCAGCCATGGTCTTGGTTCCAGCAGTAAACCTCGAAAAGAATAGAAAAGGCAAGGTTCAAATATAAAATCCCTGAACACTGCAGCTAAAGGTGATTTCTAGCTGAAGCCACCAGAAACGAAGACCAGCACCCTGTAGAAGGAGATAATCGCAGAAAGACTAGTGAACCACAGGCCTTAATGTGCAAGGAAATAACGGATGTGAAAACACCACATGCCCTCCCCACTTTAAGCCTGCTACTTGCATTCTATGTACTCTTTATAACAGAGATTGTTTTATATGTCATTTCTATTTACTGCGAACACGACATGAAGACCTAAAGACGTATTCGGTAATCATTGCGCAATGACATTATCGGGCTTTTTTACAAGCGCCTAAGGTGCCGTAATGTATCAGCGAATGACATACGCAAGTCACAACAGCGCGGCTTTATGTAGGTGAGGGAATGCGATATTGTGAATTGATTTGCTTCAAGTACACCTCCAGAACTCCGGGCAGTAGCCAACGTACGGATTACCTCTTGCAGAGGGTTACGATGCTGTGACTGTAGTTCATGTTTTTAATCATCGTAACTCTGGATTTGTCAACTTCCTCGGCATACACGCAGGTACCACCAAATTTGGCGACGTTGCCGATTCGCAGCCATATTTCTGAGCTTCAACCTCTGATAGATCATGACACGATTTTTTCAGCAACGGTTGCTGAAGGTTGTGTTACTTGATGATAAACCACGCAACATTATTCCTACGAGAAACGTAAGCTGTGACTGTGCCCAAGATAGGTGAGCATCAAAGAACAAGGTAAACCACTTTACGAAGGCAGGCCTTGTTCACGTTGCGCTCAACCTAGAGCGCAATGTTTTGTGGAAGCGGTAATGTGGCCTTCCGCTGCACCTCACTAAGTATCACTATTTCTGAGTTAATTACTGGGAACGCAACCGCTAGCACACACACAAAAAAACAAACCCTCATTACTGTTGACCGCGCAGGGATACAACAGTTATAGCGCTGAAGGATAGCAGTAATTTATCCGCCAAAGATAATATTAACCGAAAAAGAACCAAAATCGGGCTCGAAATTAAGCACCGAAAAAGACCTGACGATGTTTGAAAACAGTAGAAACAGAAAAGTCCTGCCCAAGTACTTTTCATTGTCTTTCTATGGCTCACTGTCGCGCACACTTTAGATACCCCGAATTTGCACAAGAAACAAAATACGTGAATGAATCGATCAATAGATGAATCCGACAGGACATTACGCGCACCACTATGCTGAACCAAGGACTATTGCCACAAAGCGCACCGGAGTAGCAGTTGTTAAGCGAATAAAACGTGCGCGCAGACTTTCACAGTGGACCTGTTCGCCAACATTGCGGCCGCTATAACGTGGGTTCAAGTCACCAATATGCCGCAACAGCGCTGCTTACCAAAGCTCGAACCTCGACCAGTGCCTAATTAATCGACGTGAAAGCCGAAAAATTAAGAAAACGCTTCGTATATATTCTACGTTACGGCTGCAGGCATCGTACACACTAGGGTAAAAGAATTTACGCCGCGCACAAACACGCCTTCCCACTCATGCTCGTATGAATACATGCTTCGTTAATGAAACGTTTAATCATACGGAAAGAAATGATTAGGCGCCGCACACTTACCTTCAGCTTCTGGACTTCATGCGGCGGCAAAGGAAAGTTCGGGCACACGTTTTCGTCGAAGCGTTCCTGGTCCATAGGACAGACACCGCCGACGCCATCTTGGACACTGCCCTTCTTGCAGGTTTCGCAAAGGGAGTGGCAGCAAGGTAGTAGCACGGTGCTTTCGGGAATCAGACCGCACAAGGAGCACGCGTAAGGATGCAATGTTTGCTTGGTTGATCGGGTTAGCCTCCATTTGACGCCGATGAAATCTCCGGCACTCACCCGCAGCAGCGTTCCTGTTTTGGGGTCCGACATGGTGCAGTGCTTGGCAGAGTGAAGGGTTGGGTATCGGTAACTGCCGACGTGGTCGCTGTCACTGTTGCAAGGTCCGACAGTGTAAAGCGCTGACAGCCAAAAAGGAAAAAAAAAACACACCAAAATTTCACGAGGCAGTCAGACAGCGAAATCTTGATGCGAAAGACGGAACACTCGCGTGTGCTGCGTGTTATCAGTGACGTTGATTTCGCTTAGCTAATCCAGAATCACGGCTTTCTTCAGTAGAAGGAATCAACGCCCAGTGGCAGGAAAGCGATAACCTTTCCGTTTTCATTGCAATATCTAATCCATAAATGAAAATTTAAACGAGCTTAGTGCATGTGTACATTTATGGCAACAGTGTTTCCATTTGCGGGCTAGCTGATTCATTTTCGACAAAGAGGGAAACAGAAACAACGGTGCGCCTATGGTGTCGTATTCGTTTCGTTACCTCCTGTCCTCTTTCTTTCTGGCAGTTCCTAGCCTTCCTCTCTACAATATGATCTTACTGCTGTAATGGAGACCTGGATAAAGTAAGGTGAGTTCCGCTGCATACCTGGCTACACTACAGTACAATTACCAAAAGATAGCGCCCCTTCAGGTTGCTGCGCCACTCTTATTTAAAGCAGCGTAAGTCATAAAGAGCTCAGTGATTCCGCACCAAAATTCTGGAAGCAGGGAAGCCGTTTTTATTCAACTTAAGACAGAGCTCATAGTAGGCGTAGTAATCGCCCTCCAGACTTGTTTATGTGCGAATTCATGTCCCCTATGAAAGCTATCTTGGCGCCTCTTATGTACTTCATTATTGATCTGAAAGGCAAGACGGTCACGGTTAAATAATTTTGTTCGAATCCTTCCTTATTAAAAACATCATTATCAATGCACCTGGTGGATTAGCTTATCAGTCAAGAACAATGACGTTTTGTCAGGCCTTGATATGAACGCCTGCGTCGATGCTGGTAAGATGAACACTACAGACCATTGTTGTAGTTTTCTGTTCTTACCACGATCAAGACGGCTCATAACTAGACGGCTAAATTCTGATAACTTTTCCAATATTATATATTGGGTGATATTTACTTGAAAATATGGACTGTGAAAGTTTGTATGATGACGTCGTTGATACAGATTTTTCAGTTTCGTCCGCACTATTGTGCAAGTGGCGCTGATGAACACTCTCAAGGTTAGGTTACTTGTAAACATAAATACCCCCGAAAGCAGAAGGTTTGACAGCCGTCGCCGTAGCTCAGAGGTAGAGCACCGGACGCGTAATTCGGAGGTCGTGGGTTCGGATCCTACCGGCGGCATGTGATTGTTTTTTCTTCTGCTTTTATCAATTAGCTTTAAGCGATAGTATATTCAGTAATATTCTAAATTGATCAACACCACAAAATAAATAAATCAATAAAAAAAAATCTCCTGTACCCCTTGGTTTCAGTGGCTGTTGGCTTCTGCTAAAAAACAGTAAAGTAAGTTGAAAATGAGGACAGCACAGGAGGCAATTTGGCATGTCAGGATTTGCCTTCATCGTCGTGCTTTTAAAGCGTGGTTTCTTTGTATGGTAGTAAATTGTGGCGTTTATTGTCCCGGAGAGACTCATTGGCTTTGAGAGTCGCCGTAGCAGTGGCCCCGGATACATTTAGACCCCCCTGCGATTAATTACGTGCGCAGACATCGCTCACAAAACAGGCGCTTTTTTAGTTCATCTCCATCGATGTACAGTCGATGCGTGCTCGATGGAGCCCGTGACCCAGAGCGCCGAACCCCCTCAGCCACAACGGAGCGCTCTCAGGCGTTCCGCGAGTTTCTTTTCCTGGTCCTCGCGAATAAGGCTCCTCACCGCAGCCACAATTAGCGTGAAAAAACAATTGTATTATCTCAAGCTGTATTAATATCTTCTTGTTGGCTAGTTGTAACTCATCCAGAAAAATACGCAGCCCTAAAAAAGAGCGACGAAGAAACTGAAGATAGGAGCAGCGCTGACAATGATGTCTGCTTTATTGCAGCAAACAGACCGGAATCTGTACAAGGTAAGAACATCACTTGACGAAACGCGGGAACGCAAAATCCGACCGCGCATCCACCAACAGTATGGAAAATGACGTGGTCAAAGGAAACCACGTGATACGTACGCGCACATGCCAGTATATCAGAGACACAAGAAGTCGAGGCCGAACCGCCACAGTCGGTATGCATTTGCTCAAGAAAGATCATATCAAAAGCAGAGTCAAACGCTCGTAGCAAAAGCAGTGTCAGGACTAAAATGTAACCTTAAACATACACTAAAACACAAGAGCAAAAACCATCATCAAGAGGAAAAAAGATGCAGTCACATTGGTCAGAATAATAAAATAAACGGGCACAATTTATAAAAGCATACACAAAAGGCTATTTCCTTCTATGATAGCGTAATTCAAGGCGAGCTGATGCACCGGTAACCAGCCTTGGAAGCGAGAACGCCTTCAAAGCCTCGAAATACCCGAAATACAAAAGAGAAATATCATAAAGGCGGAGAGAACACAACACTAGAAAGCCGCTGGGCACACCAACACACTGATGAAGAGAAAGAACAGAAGCGATATTTCACAGTGAAATGAAAACACGTGAATAAGTCCTCAAGCCGTAATGATAGACCATAATTACGATTTATTTGTACATTAAACAATAAAAAGACGCTAGCCGGTGAAATGACTTGCGCGCTCTCTGTCTCTAGTAGTTCTTGCAGAATACTTTGCCTTTATTTGCTTTTCTTCCAGCATGCAGCGATGGCTGAAGATATTTAGGGGCAGGACCCTTGATACATTCGTCACCAGCTGACCCTCGCACGTGACAAACTCTTAAGTTACGGAAACATGCACAATCACGCGTAAATAACTCTATAATCCCGACGTAACACAAATATTTGTAAACATATACGGTTCCAAGTTGTTCAAGGCATCGATAGTGGATATAGTGCTAACGAGGTCATAGGTGTTAAGTGTCCACCACGAAGACATCGAAGCTGATCTCGCTCTCACTGGTGAAGCCATTCGATTCGAGGTGTGACAAACTGCGGAAGAATTCTTGCTGCCATCCCTCAGCAAGCAGCTCTGAAACGTCTATCTCTTCCAAGAAACAAACACTCTTACTTCTTTCCTTATTCCAGATTTTCACGCCCTCCACATGTGACGCCAAACGAGAAGTATCGAGGGTACCTTCAAAGCTAAAACGGAGGTCCAAGAATTCAACACACGCCCCCACAGCGACTCTGAGGTAAACGTCTTTCCAGTGCCACTTGTTCACTGTCAGGACCGTTTTAAACTCAGGAGTCTGGGTGTAAAGGCCGCGAGCATTTTTAACTTTCAAGGAGTAAAGGACGCGCCTATTCTCTCCACGACTTCTCTCAAAAGAGTAGACATGTAAGACTTCGTCGATATCGGTACTGCAAGAATGAGGAACGTCTTGCCACCAAGCAACAGGCCGCCTCACATGCTGGACAGCTGTCGGGTACCCGTCTTCGAGGTAAGCGAGTGATTGGCCGGTCAACACTTCCAGTCTTCGCAGGATGTGCCTCTTCTCCAAGCTCCACTCCAAAGGTGCTTCGCCCTCTGCGCGCTCTTCTTCGTTAGATCCGACACTCAGTTAAGGGGTGAGGTCTTCGGGCTGCGACTGTACCTGTTCACTCACTGCCACTGAAGGTCCTTCGGCAGGTTGTGTGCGCCCGTAGTTCAAACTACCATTCGTACTTCTGAGTATTTCCACGATTTCCCGCATGAGGACAGCGTGGTTTGCCATGTCCTCTGAGAGTCGGTTAACCTGGCTCTCCATTGCGGGCAGCTGGTTCTGGAACGGTTCCCTAAGGAGCGCCTTGAATTCCTCCAGGGTGGCGATGACATCATTTGTTCGAAAGACGCGGTCGCCTCTTGAGTCCGGACTGTCGGTTGTGGAAACAGCGCGGGCGGCGTCGCTGCATCCGTTCACGTAGTGCGTCGCTAAGGCCACATGCGCAACACTGTTGCCACAGCGCGGGCACTCGTCTGCATGGAAGGCGCATTCGTCCTCGTAGTGTCGGAGCACACTTGGCAGGGAACCCACGTACTGGCAGCCATGGACGTCGTTCCAGCAATAAACCTGGAGGTGAAACAAAGGCAGGGTGAAACAAAAGCACGCCTCAAAACTACTACTACAAAAAAAAATGCGGTTACTAGACCAGACCACCAAAAACGTAAGAAAAAATTGGGTGGTGGTTGGACGTAGTTATACCGAGTTGGCGTGCGAAAACACAAGTTCAATCTTGAATTGGACGTCACAATTACTCAGCCTTTAAAAAATAAATTTATTTACTAATTATCTTTATTTTTTTGTAACGCTTGTTATAAGCTAGTGCTTTAAGTGCAGGGAAGAAGCGTTCTGCGATTTTTATTTAGCCTTGTCGCCGCCGTGGTGGCTCAGTGGTTATGGTGCTCGGCTGCTGACCGAAAAGACGCGGGTTCGATCCCGGCGGCGGCGGTTGAATTTCTTTGGAGGAGAAATTCTAGAGACCCGTGTACTGTGCGATGTCAGTGCGCGTTAAAGAACCCCAGGTGGTCGAAATTTCCGGAGCCCTCCACTACGGCGTCTCTCATAGCCTTAGTCGCTTTGGGACGTTAAACCCCATAAACCAAACTATTTAGCCTTGGCACTTGCAGATTACTTGTTACTGGCTGTGCTGAGACAGCATTGTGACATGGTGAGTGAGGGTTATAAATATGTCCATTTTCATCGAGTACACAGCTGGTAGTGTACACTTGAGTTGCCTTTTTCTTTCTTGTGTTGTCGGCGCGTTGCGCCGCAGTATTTTCAGACAAACAGTACTCTCCGTTTCCCTGCCATAAAAAGTGAGATGGGCTCTCCCTGTCTTAAATATCTACTCTCAATTATTTGTAGTTTCACTCCTGCGCACGCTACGATAACCGCCACTGATGCGATCATTTTTAGCAAACACTTCGCATTACACCGTGCCGCTTCCGCCTAATTGCATCTGCTTCCTCCGATGTCACAAATTGAATTTTTTTCACTTTATTTAGAAAATCTTTCGGCGACCATTTGAATTAATGAAAACAGCTCAATTATTTTTGAGGACAGCGCACGGCGACGACTGCTGCCGGCTGCCTAGCTTCCGCGTAAGCTCTGAAGACAGGGCTACATCGGCACTTCTCCAGTATTGTACGCGCATCCTGCGATGTAAGCAATCGTCGGTTCGAGGTTACTTTAGCCAGAACTACGCTCGACGGCCATTTGCATACGCCAAGGCTTGTGAAATCGTTCTTCGCAATCGCTGAAATCGCACGCACATATTCTATGTACTCGCTATCGGGCCCTTCACAGTACGCCGGCAGTACGCCGCCGACTGATATTTAAGAATCTGGCAAAAGTTAATCGCCGATTACTGTTAAAGTGTGAAGATATGAAACGCAGCGGCTCGTTTCGCTTTTTGTAGCGTAAGCTACACTACGCGGGATGGAAGGAGCTTCGCGTGCCCTGGAAGAACGCCGGTGGCAGGCAGCGCGAGCGGTCGCACGCCACGTCGGCTCTACCAATGATCGCTGTTATTTGCGGTCCTCAACTCTTTCCCGTAGAAAGCTTGGCACCATCGTCTCCGGCAACCTAAGCGGCATCCGTGGACACCACATTTGCCAAGGTGCGCTGAATTTTGTTCCATTTTCAGTGCTTTGAAGACCTCGCCCCATCTCTGCGGCGCTAAGCCTGACGGTGGCAAGGCCTGCGCCGGCAGCGTTCGGGGTTTCCTCTGGGATTCCTCGGCAATGGCGGTCCAAGGCCAAGTCACCGGATACGATCCCACCTCCATAGGGATCGTTAACATGGAAACCGTTCAACATGAAGAGCCTCTTCCCAGCGAGGAGGAATACCTCCAAGACATGGTCCGCGTATGGCGCGGGCGCAGGAAGACTAAGGCCTCCAGGGACGCCAACACGGACGCCGGCCAGCAACGGGTGGCGGGACGCTCTGCACATGTGCAGGGCGAGAACGCTCAACATGCAGCTGTGCAACAAGCAAAACAGCCCCGGTGGCGGCCGCAACACACGCCCCGCATCGGGAAAGACGAAATCATTGTGGTGCTTAAGCCACGAGAAACCATCGACCTGAAGGCCACCTTAGGTCCCGGACAAGCCGGCGCTGCCGTTCGCAGCATCCTCGGGGACGCCGCAAGTGTGGGGCTTGCAGTGTGGCCCGTGTGGGAGCAAAATGTGCTCGTGTGCACACTGAAATCAGTAGAAGCTGCGGAGAAGCTGCTCCGGGACGTCATGCTGCCGGTCGGAGGCCGCACGCTGCTATTCCGGGGCCACCCTAAGCTCTCCGGCGAATTCTGCAAGGGCGTCATCACCGTCTCCCCGGACGAGACATCTGAGACTGTCAAGAAAAAACTCAGTGAGGACCCCAACGTACTATCCGTGCGCAAACTGGGCAAAACGCAGGTTGCTGTGGTCACCTTTGTGGGGACAAGGGTGCCGCGGACCGTGCTTTATAGTTGCGAGCGTCTCCCCGTCCGCTTCTATAAGAAAACGATCCCTGCCTGCCCTCGCTGTGGCACGGTGGGGCATCGGGCCGACGCCTGCCCGCGGCCGCAGCCTGGACGCTGTGAACGCTGCGGGGCTCAGGTTGCTGCTGCTCCTGACGGTGGCCCAGCTGAACATCAATGCTCCCCGTGCTGCCTCATCTGCGGAGGCAGCCATCCCACCGGAGCGCCTGGCTGCGCGGGCAAGTACCGCAAGGTCGTCAAGCCGGGACGCCCACACACCCCAAAGCAGAAGCAGACGCCGGGACCCAGAAAGGCCCAGACGCCCACGGCCGGACCCAAGCAGGCCCCGGGGCCCAAGCCCGAACCCAAGAAGGCCCAGTCCGGGCCGCCAAAATTTGTGAAGTCCGGGAACCCGACGAGGCCACCGGTCCTGAAAGCCGAGGATTTCCCACCTCTGGTACCGCGCCAAAATCAGGTGAGCAGTTGGAGTGGGTTAGTCTCTGGGCCCACCCCCCCTCCCTCCCCCACCGAATCCGCCCTACAGCGGCAGGTAGAGGAGCTCAGGCGCCAAAATCAAATTCTCGCCCGTAAAATTCAAGAATTAGAAGCTAAGCAGGCCGGGCAGTCCGAGCCCATGCAGAACGCTGAGCCCGAGGATAGTGATGACGGATCCTCAGTATCATCTTGCCTAACTAGCGTCTCGCGGCAAACCGCGGACACGGTGGTCGATTCGGCCCCCGCGGACGCCGGCCGCTTCGAGGCCCTGGAGCGTAAAGCCGAGCAGTTGGAGGAGCGGGTGGCAGCGCTCCCGAACCAAATTATGATTGCGGTCCGCGAGTCCTTTCAGGACATGTTCAGTTCCGCATTTGCTACAATGCTTCCCGACATTGCGGCCCAGGTGACTGACTCTGTCCTTAAGGCGGTGCAGCCCTGGGTCAGCTCCCAAATAAAAAATTCTCTCCTGCGACTCCCCGCAGCTAAAACGTAAAATAGCTCCTCGACAGGCAGCGGAAGAAAGCGGTTCCGGGCCGATAGCCGCGGCGTTGATGCAACCCCTACCTGGGGCTGCGCCGGCCTCCGAACCGAGTGGCTACCCAGCACTGTAAAATAAAAACATCAATATGGCTGGCAAACCTTCTCAGAAAGCTAAACAATTAGACCAAT
This sequence comes from Amblyomma mixtum, assembly GCF_055824585.1. Taxonomy (NCBI): domain Eukaryota; kingdom Metazoa; phylum Arthropoda; class Arachnida; order Ixodida; family Ixodidae; genus Amblyomma; species Amblyomma mixtum. The sequence goes on from NC_143018.1 coordinate 16,720,473, forward strand.
TCGAAATCATTCAATGGAACTGCAGGGGTTTCAGAGCCTGCAAAAAACGGTCACATCTCCAGCTCTACCTGCAGTCCCTTGGTGACATGCCGGCGCTTCTTGCTTTGCAAGAGCCCGGCAATGATGCTAAATTCTCTGGGTATAGCTCGTTTCAGGGGGGCCCCTCGACCTGCATCCTGGTGCATAAAGCATACACCGCGATTCAGGTCGATCTTGATCTGGAGACTGAGCAAGAATACACCATGGTGAGGGTTCTGCCTCTCAGGCGCCGCGACCCGTCAATACATGTGCTTAATGTGTATTGCCCCCCGCATAAGCCGCGTGTTACTTTCAGCGAAATTTTCTATCGTGCTCTCAAGTCGGCTGACAATGAACCCCTGGTGATCATTGGGGATTTCAACGCACCCAGTCTACATTGGGGCTATCACTTCGAGAAATCCAGGGGACGCAAGCTGGCGGAGCTCATCTCCACCCTTCGTCTTACGTTGCTCACGGATCGGTCTTGCCCCACACGTGTGGGCAACTCGGTCACCCGTGACACGTGTCCTGACTTATCTCTGGTTAGGAACACTACAAACGCTACATGGGAGAACCTGGGGGATACCCTGGGCAGCGACCACTGCCTTCTCCGCATCACGCTTTTGGCGAAGGCAGCCCGTAAAAAATGGGGCCAGGCGAAAATAACCAATTGGCACCAATTTCGAATTCAGGACGTCCCTCCGGTACTATTCTCTGACGGCTATGCGGAGTGGGCAACACAGGTCACCAACATACAGAAACAACACACGCAAACACTTCACACCACCGACGAGATCCCCGCAGTGGACAATCACCTCCTGCATCTGTGGGAGGCGCGCCGGAGCTTAACAAAACGATGGAAGAAACACAAGACGAATCGCAAGCTTAGAGCTCGTATTGCACAACTTACGGAGCAGGCTGCGGCATATGCCGCCCAGCTCACAGACACCAATTAGATAGAACGCTGCAACTCGGCAGCGCGTCAGATGAGCTCGAAGGGGACTTGGCGTCTCTTGCGCAGCCTCATCGACCCTTCTCAAACGAAAGGGGAGACGCAAAAACAGCTCCGGCGGGCTCTGCACGGGTACCAAGGTACGACGGCGCAACTTGCGGACACTTTGTGCGACAGGTATCTCTGCCGCACAAACGACCCGGTTGGGCCCGAGTACACGTACTCCGGCAAGCCAAATCAGGATTTAGACGCCCCTTTTGAGTTGCATGACCTTAAGGCGGCCCTGGCTAAAATGCGCCGAGGTGGGGCACCGGGTCGGGATCGCATAACAGTGAAACTGTTGGCGAACCTCTCCGACTGTGCATATCTCCATTTGCTACAATACATAAATCAGATCTGGGATGGGTGTCCGCTCCCACTCGAATGGAAAACATCCCTTGTAACGTTCATCCCCAAAGCAGGTAAAGCCGTGACTACGGACAACTTGAGACCCATCTCATTAACCTCGTGTGTGGGAAAGCTCATGGAGACGATGGTTCGGGATCGCCTCTCTCCATACATGGAGGGTAAGGGCCTCTTTGCAGACACTATGTTCGGGTTCCGCCCGCACATGTCTGCACAGGATGTCCTACTCCAACTACACAGGGACATAATACGACCCACAGCCATGCAACAAAACGACAAGGCCATTGTCGCCCTCGATCTTAAGGGGGCGTTTGACAATGTTAAACATGCCACCATACTCTCTAACTTGAACACCACTAACTGCGGGGCGAAGGTCTTCGCCTATGTCAGAGACTTCCTCTCTGCGCGTCAGGCACTCCTCCGGATCGAGGACGAGGAGTACGGCCCGTACTCTATGGGTACACGAGGTACACCACAGGGGGCGGTGTTATCACCGCTCCTTTTCAACATCGCCATGATGCACCTGCCCGGCCGACTGGCTCAGGTAGATGGCATAAAACACGCACTCTACGCAGACGACATTACAATCTGGACCACCGAGGGGAGCCTTGGGGAGATAGAGGACCGCCTTCAGCAGGCCGCCACCATAGTCGAAGCATATGCTGCCGACTGTGGTCTCCAATGTGCTCCCGCCAAATCAGAGCTTCTACACGTCAGGACAAACCACAAGGACAACACGTCTCTACACATATCTCTGTCAGGCGGTCCCATCAGAGAAGTGGCGGAGCTCCGGATCCTGGGTCTGTTCATCAATAACAAACTTAGGCCGGACTCTACTATAGCGAAACTCAAGAGCATAGGTGAACAGGTAGGGCGCATGATCCGCCGTGTTTCCAACAAGCGGGGTGGTCTGCGGGGCAGGGACGCGCTACGGCTCGCCTATGCCTTCGTGACCAGCCGGATCCTCTACGCCGTGCCGTACCTACGCACCACCAAACAACAAGACGAGCGCATTGACGCCATCATCCGGAAGGCAACAAAGCGAGCACTGGACCTTCCGGTGGCTACCTCCAACGCCAAACTGAAGGCGTTGGGAGTGGTAAACTCCTATCAGGAGTTGCGGGAGGCCCACCTCGTGAACCAATATACGCGGCTATCGCAGACGGTGCCTGGGCGCCGCCTGCTAAACCGCTTACACATCCAACACACATGCATACCAGAGGGGACGGAGAACATCCCGGTGCTGTGGCGCCACATGCTCTTGGTCGCTCCGCTCCCGCGTAACATGGACATGGCTTCACATGAATGCAGACGACAAGCGCGGGTTCGCACGCTTGAGAGGCAATATGGGTATAAAGAGGGCGTCTATTACGTGGACATCACAGGGCCGTCGCCCGCAGGATTCTTCACGGCTGCCGTAGTCCACCGGGGAACGAATGTCGATGGGCTATCTTTTCGGGCCCCAAATTCAACACGAGCGGAGGAAGTCGCATATAGCAATAGCTCTCGCTGCCGCCGATCCAAAATCGAAAACGGTTATTACAGACTCTCGCCGGGCCTGTGAACATTATCTTGCAGGCGAAATATCACCTCTGGCCTCGCAAATTCTAAGACGCGCTCTCGCCGATCCAACTCGCACAAAGGTGATCTGGGCTCCTGGCCACCAGGGTCTACGAGGCAATGAGGCCGCTGATGCGGCCGCCCGAGCGCTCACACACCGGGCTCCTCATCCTAGCTCTCATGGCTCAGAAGCTCATAAACCGCTTCTGCGGTTCCGCGAAATCCTAATTTATTATTGCGACAGCCACCGTCTCTACCCGGCACCTGCCAAGGGGCTGAGTAAGGCGGAGGAGCGAACTCTGCGGCGCCTGCAGACAGGAACCCTTCTCTGTCCTGCAATAGCAAAACACTTCGATCCGAACACAGATGGGCGCTGCCCGCACTGTGGAGAGATCTGCGATATCTTTCACATGGTGTGGGCATGTACTCAGAATTCTCACCTTCCCCCCTCCCCCACCCCCACCCGAGAGGCATGGGAGACTGCCCTCCTCAACTGCTCCACACTGGAGTCCCAAAGGGCTCTGGTCAAGCGGGCGCGAGACGGGGCCTCGTCATGTGGTGTCCCGGACTAAGGATACCGACCATGCAGCAGGGTTATTTATTTTTTTTTTAACCCTCAAGCTCTCTTGATTAAAGTTTTTCACCACCACCACATCGCGTGCCCTCTGCGCCGACCATACCGCGCAGACGCGGCAGCCGCGTGACGTCACGAGAGGCGCAACGTCCCCCTCGCCGCCGCCGCCGCCGCCGGTGCGCGCGCTCCTCTCCGACGCTCCGCCGGTCGACGCTTTCCAGAAGCGTGACGTCATCGTATCAGCAGACGCGCTGGAGCTGCGTGCGCCCGCCACTGTGTTTACGACTGCCGCTGTGCCCGCTACTGCGCATGCGCGGTAAGGGCGCACATTGAGTTTATAACGCGCGGGGCATATGGTTGATGCAATGGGCTCTTCATGGAAGTTGAAGAGTGTCGAGCCGCTGCCAGTCGGCGGAGAAGACTGGAAAACCTCAGTTCCTAAGACCCCGAGGTTGTCGCTTGGCAGTTAGCCGCTCACATTACGTATATCGTGGCATAGCACAGCTAAGCCACTGCCATTTTTTTTTTCTACAGGCATAAGGTAGGCACCAGCGCAGTTTCTTAGGCCGTTGCCTCACCGGGAGTGATGCCTTCGCTCGGCCGCGGGCCTAGCGACGGCGACAAGCGACGAGCAGCACCTTCGCGCTGTGTTTTGCCCGTGTCGCTTGCCTCGCCGTTTGTTTCCATGCGCCGGCACCCGATGAAAGCACATCTTCGCTGGTGCTCGTACGTCTCGTGTGTAACCTTGGCTAGCATGTGGTCGGGGTTTCCGATTAAGTTTTAAAATATTTAACTGTACAGAATGTCATGCCAACTAGTCCCTCATCGCACGCTCTTGGGTCGCGTTACGCACACCTTTTACAGCGTTACGGGGTAGTTGGTCATGCTGACGTCGTCGTCGTACCAGTGTGATAGACCGGTGCGTCAGCGTCAGCATCTATCTGCGTACCGAACAGCCCACCGAGGTTAGATCGGCGTCGCATCTGCCAGGCGGAACCGGACCCTGGCTATCCCGACGGAAATCTACGTTACTGTTGTCGATATTGCGACACGAGTCACTCATATGAGGGTTTGGTTTGGTTTGGTTTATTGGGGTTTAACGTCCCAAAGCGACTCAAGTTTTGAGGGACGCCGTAGTAAACGGCTCCGGAAATTTCGACCACCTGGGGTTCTTTAACGTGCCCTGACATCGCACAGCAACGACTGCTATTTCGATCGCACACGGAAGTAGGACCTCGTTGCGCGCATTGCAAAAACGACAGCAGACGACACTGCTCTGTGTACGCCCTTGTGACGGCACGCGAGTATTCAGTATGGCGGTCACTGCCGGTGAGAGGAGTTTCCCGGTATCAATTTCGGTCGCTTTTTTTTCGGGGGGGGGGGGGGGGATATATGCAGCGTGTCCAGGACACTCAAATTTTGCAAATTGAAAACCTTTCTCAGCTTGTACGTAGAGCTTACTGTAGCGCACTAATCGGTAGTGCTACATAGGGCTAGAAACCGCTTACAGTCAATTGCGTCACAGGCTCTTGTATTATTTACTGAAAAGTATAAAAACATTAGTCTGAAGAACAACCATGTCATGGCCCTTTTAGGGTTGAATAAACGACCATGATGAACTGAAGTTAACGCTAGTTATGAAGCAAGATACAACCTTCCAATTTGAACGTAGAGCTTACCGTTATAAGCACCAATCAGTAGTGCCGCATGTGGCTAGAAACAGATTACAGTCGAGTTCGGTATGCAGTACGTTGGATGTACACCTAGAAATGCAAATTTGCCTTTTAAAGGAGGGGGGGGGGGGATATAAATTGCGCACTACGCAGCATTATATGTTTTAGTTATTACTCAGGATAGCACAAAAAGTTCTAGCACAAAACGTGCAACTGTTTTATCTACCGGATGCAGGCAATCAAGTAAACAGTTTTTGTTCTTCAGTCAGAATTGATGCCTACTGTCTGTACACCGCGTGCGAACTGTGGACCGAAAATTGCAGTAAATTAATGAACCGATGCACATATGGACTGCACTAGACGTCACGTTTGCAATGATGCTGAAGCACGCTGAGCTTCAAACACTGAAGCCTGCAGCGATAAACGAACCAGGTAAGCGCGCTGCCTTTCACTGTAGTCCTATTCGCTAGATGGCGGCTCGAATAACGTGGGTGCAAAGCCACCCACTTGTAGGAACACTGCTACAACCCAAAGCTTGCAGGCAACCGAGTTGCAATGAAAAGAAAAAAAAAAGCCGATGCTGAGACGGCGATAGAATATCGAGTGTAAAAACACGTAACATAGGCAGCCGGTTCGAATCCCTGCCACGAGCTAGTCTAACTTGTAAGTTTATGCTGCACGAAACACGAAATCGTATGCCACGACCCTGAACATTCTGCGGCAAACGGTTGAGCTGCAATGTTCATATGAAGATTCGTAAAGACGTGGAATTGGGGGTACATAAGTCACCGGTTCGAATCTTGCCGCGAGCTATGCTCTAAATTACCTAGTAAATTTACGCTGGACGAAAAGCTGAATTGTGTGACACCATTCGAAACATTCTGCGACAAACTGTTGGCCCACAAATTTTACACGAATGTCGGGACTAAGTGGCCCGACTTTGGCGCCTGCCAGACACGGATATATATACGGGATCGACGCGACGAACTTTCCAGAGGCCCGTGTACTGTGCGATGTCAGTGCACGTTAAAGAACCCCAGGTGGTCGAAATTTCCGGAGCCCTCCACTACGGCGTCTATCATAGCCTAAGTCGCTTTGGGACGTTAAACCCCATAAACCGAACCAAACAATGAACTTTCAAATTGCCGTGCTCGAGCCTTAAGCTGCCGCCTGTTATTTTATTCCTTGATGTAAGCACCTCGGCAACCATGGAAACCACTGGATTATGACTTGCGTGATAACTTACAACGCATAACGCTGATACCCGGAACCAGAGAAGTAGAGCTTAACCCTCTAATACAATGTCGCTGTTTTGCAGGCCGCCATCACGAATTCTATCCGTGGATTCAGCATAACTCGGAGGCTCGAAACACGACCACAAGAGCTAACGCTCTGAAATTAATAAGATAGTGCTTCTTATGCATATTGCGTTATGGTTACAAGCTCCCTGCATATAACAGTAAAAGAATGTAGGCGTCCGCACGCACGCCAACGCTTCTCTGCTGTCACGACAGCTTTGGTAAATGAACAGTTAAATTATAAGTAAACTGCCAATTAGGCACTGCGCACTTACTTGAAGACTGCCGATTTTCTTCTCGGGGAAAGGAATCTTCGTGCACTCTTCATAGTCGAAGGCTTCCCGATCCAGAGGACAAAGGCCTCCGGCGTCACCTTGGCAGAGGCAAACGCGGTCGATATCGCCGCAAAGAGAATCTAATTCGATGGCAGACGCGGTGTGCTCTCTGCAGGGTGCTGGCGAAGACTGAAGCGCTCACACAGCCCTGCGATTATTTCTTTCCCTTCAGGATGAATGGATGGATAAGGCTGAACCAATGGGGCGGCGACTAACTCCACCTAGCCATGACTGGCGAAATTTCGCTCTTGTCTTGGTTTTAGCCACCAGTCAGGTAGCTTTCTCTTTGTTATTTCTACTCGCTTGAAATCCATTTTTCCTTCACTGTCCTTAAATCCAAATGCTTTGCAGGGTGAAGCCCTTTACAGAAAAGCCTCCGGATGATTTCCCGAGCCCTTCACTACGACGTCCCTCATTAATGGAGTCGCTTTGGAACGTTAAAGCCCCATAAACCCCGACACAATTTTTTAATGTTTATTTGAGATAAAAATGAACATTAACATTAAATCCGCCCTTCTTTATCCAACGTCTTGTTTGCGCTCCTTTTAGTCTAGTATAAATCTTTACATTCTGCATTCAAACGGACAGCACGGTTACCACCTGTAACGGGAACTGCCGCGACAAAATTCGCGGCAAGTATTGCTTAAGGCTCGTGTTTTTTCTAAGATAGCGGCGATACGCGCCCTTGAATCACGTGATATGAGCGACCTTGGTGCGCTGTGCGTTGGTACCATATTTTCGAATGCATTTTACAAGATACTTCACGGTTGCACCTATGGAAGCCTAGCTTTGATTTTGGCATTTTGTTCTGGCCTAAGTTTGGTTTATTGTGGTTTAACGTCCCAAAGCAACTCATGCTATGAGGGACGCCGTAGTGTGAAGGCCTCCGGTCATTTCGACCACCTGGGGTTCTTTAACATGTACTGACATCGCACAGCACACGGGCTTCTGCCCTAAGTTGCAGGTCGAGCTATTGGTCATAGCGGACTCTGCTCTCTTCCGTTCGAAATATCCTGCCCGCCTGAAATATTGCACGTGCACAGGGCCCGATAGCTGTTACATGCAAATCAATCAGACAAGACGTTCATTAGTCAAATGGCTAAATATTTCTCACGCATCACGTCATCACACCGAACGATGCGCTCAATAGAGGTGAAGAGGAATAAGATAAGCGTCGCGCTCGCACGCGCACGCGCATGCGCATGCACCGCCCGCAGTGCAGAGCGTTTCCCCTCGCCTGGCACTCTCCCGGAGACAGCCTTCCATCACGTCTTCCTCCTCTCTTTTTCCCGTGCAGATATGAACACAGCCGACCACACCGTGATTCCGGCAGACGGCGCCCAAGCAGCTCACTCTGTGAAACTAAGACCTGAAGAAAAACGAACAACGCCTACCAGGTTTGCTTTCAGCGTGCGCCCGATACCTGTAAAGAAAGGAGTCCCGGTTCATCTTTCGTAAGAACTGGTTGCCATCGAACGATGTGGACGGCGAGGCTGAACCGCATTCCAAAACTCCTCAACGAAACATCGGTCACCATCGAAGGGATGGTTTACTCGTTCGGCAGTTTCGACATCTGCTGGCCGGACAGTGATGAAATATCGGGCTACATCGTCGACGTGAACACCTTCGACCCCGTCTCGTACCGGTGGGATAGAATACACACTTGGCCACTTCCCGAAGTTGAGCCGATTTACATCATGGGCCGCAGCGTTGTAGCCTACGGCCACTGCGCCTACCTGTGGGGCGGATGGCACATGAACCCAGTAATTAAGGGTCTATGGCACTTCGATACCCAAGCCATGACATGGAGCCGTTCGGACGTCAGCGGCGAAATCCCGGATTCGGACACCAACCACTCGGCGTGTCTGCTGGGTCACCGGATGTACATATTTGGTGGCATGGACAGGGATTCATCGAACTTTGTACATTTTCTGGACCTCGAGACCCTACAGTGGCATCGTGTCCCGACCAGCGGAGAGGCCCCCCTCGGGCGCTACTGGCATACGGCCACCGCCATTGGATCCCGCATGTACGTTTGGGGTGGCAGCCTAGTAGGCTCGCGACCCGGCGACCGTTATGACAATTGCTTATACTATCTGGAAACGACCACTGCGACGTGGGTACGCCCACACGTGCAAGGCGTGGCCCCGGAGGGACGCGAGTGCCACTCTGCGTTCGTGTACGATAGAGAGCTGTATATCTTCGGTGGCTACAACGGAATGCTGAACACATGCTTTGCAGATATGCACAAGTATGACGCTGAACAGTCGTGCTGGACTAAAGTGACGCCAGATGGATCAGGCCCGTCTGCGAGGTACTCGCCCGGCTGCTGTGTGCTTGGGGAGAGGGTGTTGGTCTTCGGTGGATTCGGGCCTCCACCCAGCCGTGAGGACGAAGACCATCTCGAGGACATTTCTGAGGAAGAAGAGGAGCTGACGGACCTGCACGTGTTGCACTTAGCACCAACGCTGCAGAACTTGTGTATGCTTGCAGTCATCGATGCAGGTCTGAATATGGGCGAATTACCAGAACTGATTATAAAAGAGATCAACACCATCAAATCAGGACAATCTTAATCGCCGGGTTGGTGTTGCACGCCGACATAACTGAGCACCTTGGACGGAGCCTCGATTCTCGGTGCGGTGGCTAATATGAAGACTTTAATGTCTCTATTTACGCCGGCAGTAAGTACTTTTTTTTTCCACCTGGGGAACAAGGCGCACGTTGCAACCGCCCAGATGTGAACCTCCATTGCGCCGCTCGGGCCGACCTCAGCAGCCTAGAGAGCAGTGAACGTGGTTTCCAGCTATTGTGCGCGATCTGCGAGCGCATTGACCGCCTCGCGCAACACTGATGTTTTGTTCGCTCGAAGGGGGTGCCCGGTCACTGCTGTGTCGCGGACAACGAACGGGCCTGCGAATTCACCTCTGCTGCAGATTACCTGCCCCCAAGGGACCTCCACTTGCATTGCAGGAAGTGCGTGCACTAATCCCTCTAAATCCTCGGTCGGCTTCTGAACATGGGCATCGCACACAGTGTTTTCGTCGTCTGCTCGGCCTCCCTGACGCGCCGCCATAGCGCGGTGAGTGCCGGTTTCCAAGAGCGCATTGGTTGTGTGTAGCCGAGAGAAGGGCAGTTCCGTTATTGTCTTAAGACAAACGGAACATCCCGTGCTTGCTTGAACTATGTATTAGGCCTTTTAGATTGACGCGTACGATCTGCCGCTTTTTTTTTTGTTGCGTGTATTGCGTAGCACTGATTGTGCATATGTTCATGATTGACGCGGCTTCGGCCTAGGATAATCAGTTGCAGTCACAGGGATTACGTTGACGCGATAGCGGTTCAGGCACCGCTGTCCAGAAAGTCGGCGTTGTGAGCGAAAAATTCTGTGGCGTAGGGTGGCCCAGGTGGCCGCCCGCCGGAGAAACAACCTAGGGGGGGTCACCGAGGTCACGTGACCCAGTGGCGTGGCGTCGTCACAACCAGCCCAGCAAGAGTTGCGGTGGCTCAGCGTTTATGGTACTCGGCTGCTGACGCGGAAGACGCGGGCTCGATCCCGGCGACGACGGTCGCTTTTCGGTGGAGGCGAAATGCTAGAGGCTCGTGTACTGTACGATGTCAGTGTACGTTGAAGAACCCAAGGTGGTCGAACATGGCCGTTGCCCTGCAGTGGGCGTAGACAGGCTGGTGATTAGGATGATGACGATTCCAAGGTACATCGTGCACGCATTAAGCTGCGAACACTTACGGTGCACAGACTGAACCTTCTTTATTGGGTGAATATTATGTGGGAATGACCGCACATGTATTGCGTGAATGATGCATGAAATGATGTACAGAAATGTCAGCGGCGGTGTTAGAGATAAACTTAACGCCCGTGGTGCGCCGACGCGTACTATTTGTATTTTACGGAATGCTGTAACATAGACATGCAGATTAGTATGAGAAATATCTTTTTTATTTTAGAGTGAAAGTAACGGGAAGGATATGTGTGTCAATAAAACCATAAAAAATATGTTCTTCGTTCTCCGTACATTCGCCCAGCACTGCGATTACCGTTGTTGACCAGCGGCGCAGCAAATTGAAACGTGCCGCAAACAGCAAAAAAAAAAAAAAAAAAAAAACTGCGAAAACCGAAGCAAAGCGTGGAGAGTGGCCGCGCGCAGCAGGCAGACAAGGATACATCCGCCACCTCTCCTAGCGGGCCCGATTTTGGACCAGTCTAGGGGCGTGAAGCAGATGGCATGCGTACACGCGAACACCCCCCCCCCCCCCTCCCCCATTCGTTTCGGTCGTCCGTTGTCATGGAGATAACTCGTACAGCATTCGCTATGAACGTAACAGAAGGAAGAATTGGCGGTACCGTCTGTAATTCGTGGCCGCTGGGAGGTGCAGGAAGTTTCACCCCCCCTGGTACTTGTTCGTCGCTTAAAAGCTGCACCACTGCGCCAGGGCTCCCAGTGATATGTTAACGTAGAGTAGACAATGACCCATTCCGCATATATAGGCTTTTATCCATTCCCCTTAAGGCGGTGCGTGTGTGTAACCTCGAGTTGTTTATTCCCAAACAGTTAATCTATCCCTTCTTTTCTGCGCAGCCCTCGATTTAAAGTGAGCGACAAACTGTCAGTTTCTCATGCAAGTTTTCCGTAGATTACAAACCTGCCCACAGGTCCAATGCGAAACCCGTTTCCAGGAAACTTGGGAACTTTCATTCACGAAGAAAAGACAGCGCATGACTGCAAAAGCGGCATCGCTTGTTTCGTTGTCGCTGCCTTATCTATAGAGCGCCGATCGAAACCGCGTATGCCTCCGCTGCCCAAGTGTGGGAGCACATTAGTTTATTTTCTGTTGCGGGGCACCTTGGAACGCGTTGGCCTCATTTTTTTTTTCTCTTTGCGGGTTCTTACACATTCGTTCTTCTTTCTCCAGCTAGTCCTTTTTGGCGAAAGGGGCGATCTCATTTTTTTTAACACAGCGCTGGCGGACAAACGGACGAGAATGAAGACACACAGATGACACACAATGCGCACTTGCAGGCAACAACAACAACAAGAACTTGCAGGCCTGGCAGACTGTGCCGCCTGCATTGGGCCTTGTCGATGTAAAACACTTGTGCTGCCCGATAGATGCCAGAAAGCTCGCTTCTCACAGCAAGTCGCATCATAGTCACGTGGGCTGGCTGCCAACGGAAAGAGCCCTCCCGTTATCCCGTCTGTAAGGCCTCCTCGTCACCCGAATCACGGTACGCAAATTAGCTCCGCTCCTTCGCATGCCCCTGAGTCTCGTTGATACGCAAGATCACGGTAGAAACGGGCTCCTTGAGAGCGAAAGACACGACGTGATGCTGTTTGGGGCGGCCGTGGACTGCAGAACGAACAGCTCATCGCGCGCGTATACATTGGCGGCGACGACGCGAGTGGGTGTCGTCCGTTCTTATAGCGCAAGCAAAAAAATTCAAGGCGCACTTTGGCTCTCTAAAGTACTATAAGGCGAAAGTTCGCCTACTTTCGAAAGTTTAGCGGGTGTGTTTGTCCCTTCAATTTTGTGCTATGGATCCTCATGCTGGCGCACTGTTTGTTTTTTATTTATTTTTATTCATATTTTATTCTAATTTTATTTTTACTTATTTCTTTATTCTTGTTTTGTTTTTTCTTTTCTTATTTTATTTTTTATTTATTTTATTTTATTTATGAAACCCGTGCATTCACTACATGCGCCTTTATTCATGGGCAACCCCTGAGTCTTCGTGGCGTAGTGGTAGCTTCTCCGCTTCAAATGCCAAAGATCCTGGTTCGGTTCCCAGCCTCGGCGCAGTTTCTTTTAAAGCAGTGACGCCGAAACGGGGACAAATCTGGCGACACGGCTGCTAACGACAATATGAGGCATTATTGCAGTCTTTCGCCTTAATACTGCGCCAGCTTTCGAGCCGTCGCGTAGCTCCCGGCGGCGGCCACAGTCGACCTTTAAGCGGTAACCTCATGACAGTGCTTTCACATGCAACGCGTACCCAGCGAATTCGGTCGGAGGGACACGCAAGGTTGCTCGATGTTCGCATAGGCAACCCACGATTAAAGGGCAACTCCGGCGATTTTTCAGCCATTTTAAGTTAATGGCTGTTTTGTGTTCCTAAGAACCTCCTGTAATGTGTACGATACAAGGTTTTCAAAAGCAACTTCGAAATAATTTTTAAACAGCAAGAAACGCGAAACTCGCAACCGAAACCGCAAAACCGAAACCGCAGAGGTGCCTTCGTGCGGTATTGACTGTGACGTCACTAGCGGGTTCGCCGCGCTGCGAAGTTCGGAGCCGCGCTGTCGACATGGCTGAAGCGCGGAGACCAGCTTTTCCTAGACCAGCGAAGCGAGTCTTTAGAACACGACTCATTCGACGATTTCGGACTGGAGGAGTCGCCTTTCAGGTAGGATCCACCGCCGTGCGAGCTACCCGAGTCACACCACAGGCCGCGTCACCTGCGGCATGGAGACGGTCTGAACACGAAGTAAGTATTTGAGTCATTTCTCGTGCATAGATTTGTGACACAGTCGTCAGAACAAAAGTTAATGTGATGCTTCCGCTGATAGCTGTTCGTGTGGCGAGTGCCGGTCGACCCGGCCTGATGAAAGAATCTGCTGCCGACACGTTGCCGCGGCGCACAACGTCCTTACAGGGGAATGCATAACCAAAAGTCCTCTCTTTGCGAAGCTTTGTCTCGACGGCGAGCTTTTGGAAGTGAATTCACGCCAGCTACAGTTCTACAATCCAACATACTTTGAGCACGCTCTCCGTGGTCCGCTTCCTCTTGACGGCCGGGCTTCGTTCAGCTGGCCGCTGCGGTGGGCGGTTGTACTCTAATAACGTTGGCACAGAATCTGCCTTCAAGCCCCGGTGGAACGAAGCCTTAGAGACTCGAAAGCTCCCTCTGAGGTACACGCTGTCTTCATAGCAATCTGGCGCGAAATGTTCCGAGCACAAGCGGGAATGCTTCCTCGGAGACCAGTTGACACGCCGGACAGCTCCCACCCAATTGTCGCGAAGGTTCTTATCGCTAGGAAACCTATGGTAGGTCACGCCCATTGTCACAGATGAAGAAATTGTGCAGCCCACAGCACATCACAAGTTGCCGTGACCCATCACTCTGGCGTACACATCACATGAGACACGTTGAGATGGTGCAAAATTGCACAGGTGGTCGAAATAATTCCGGAGACCTCCACTACAGCACTTCTTTCTTCATTTCTTCTTTCACTCCTCCCTTAAGTCCCCGTTCAGGTGTCCGCTACTGCGTCATTTACTTTCCTGAAAATCAATTCTCAGTTTTCCCCTGCACTTCCAACGCCAGCGCGCGCCCGACTAACTTGACACGCCGCCCCGCCAGTGACGTCACAGTACAGGGTGGCCTGTAGAAGTTGCTCGATAAATGGGTGCCGCTCGAATCGAGGAGCGCTTGTCTTCAAAATTCGCTTGCGAGAAAACTACGCCGCTTTCAGGTGCGAAATTTTACATGAGATATCAGGCTACCATAAAGATTAGTCTTAAAATTTCATTTCGATCGATGAACATCGAAAAATCACCGGGGTTGCCCTTTAAACGCGACAGAAACGCTGCACGGAATGTGTTGATGATGTTATGACCAGTGTGTTTTTAGATGCAAGGCAATATTTCGTGTGTTTTGATTAGAATAAACAGTTTTGCTTACGCCGCGGCAACAGCTCGTCACGTGCCGTCTCGGCGCTGCCCATTGGTCAGTGGCAGAGCGAACACACCGACGCTGCGACTGAATTCCAACCGGACGGAACTCGGTTGCAGGCCGTCTGCGGCTAGACCGACGGCCCTCCACAGTCGCAGACCGACAGAATTCGCAGCGTCGCAGGCGAGAATCGCATGCATGTTAAACGGCCCTGAGGTGATATTCCGTCGTGATGCGTCGCGCGATGACGACGCCGTCGCCCACCGCTGTCGCTGGCGCAAACCGCACGAAGCGACGGGACTCAGCGTCGGAGCGGCGCGTTTTCACTGTTGCTCGATTGCTGCCACTTCAGCGTTCAGAAATTTTTCGTTCATTATCGCGTAGAGCAAGACAAAAACAATAAAAACATTGACAAATATATACGTGGGCAATAACTGCATATTTGTCTAATAAGCAAAGTCACGTGACACAGAAAAACGCACGCATTTTTTTCCTTCCTCCATGAGCGCGCGCTTTTTCCGTCTGCTGCCGGCTTCCCCAGCGTCGTTGTCCGCCATGGAACGATGACGGAAACTCGAAATGTTCAGAACCTGCTATGGTGAGGAGTACGTCGGCTGCTGCTCCGCTGAAAAAAAACAAAAAAAAAAACAACGACTTTCGCGCGCAAAACGGATCGGAAGTTGCGCACCAGCAAGACCTACCGTAATTGGCTAGTCTCGCACGCCATTTCCGGGCGATGGGCGAAATCTTCTGCAAACCCAGAAAGTGGGCGACGCGATGAGCGACAGTGGTTCGGCGGCCCTCACTCAGCTCATCGCGCCGGCATGTTGCATGCGGTTAGCGCTTTAGCCGCAACAAGGCCACACAGATGGAGCGCCGTTGCTATAGAAACCGTTTCAGCCACGCTTCACCGGGCGGCAGGACCGCTACCACTTAAAAAAAAAAATTGTCAAGGCCGGGAATCGAACCAGGTCCTTTGGCATTTGAGGTGGAGACGCTACCACTCCGCCACGAAGACGTTTTTTGTTTCTTCAACATGGTATTTATTACAGTGGTGTAATGTTCTATGTACATGAACTATATACAAGCCATTATGAAAACAGTGTTAAACAATACCTATTGAAAAGACCATGCACTAGAAAAGGGGCAATGCAGAGCACATCACTAATAGTGAGTGCCACTCCGGTTCGTACTCAGTCTGGGCATACACGTCTCTTAGATGAACAACCATTCGACTGAAGTGATCCTTTGTAGACACAACAGGTTCGCAGTGTCTGTCCATCATGCGGGTTTTCCAGAGGTTGTGCAGTCCAATCAGAAAGAACATGTCCAGGGGTTCTGCAACAAATGGCAGCGCAGTGAGATAGCGAACAGAATATGGAGTCAGATGAATTCTTTTTTTAACTGTGCGTTGCAGGATATCCCAGAAGAGTACTGCATCTTTGCAACTGATGAAACAATGCTCAATACAGAAAAGACTAGATGCAATCGAAACAATACTTAAAAAAGTAGAAGAAACTGCACTGATATGTAGAGAGCTTGGATCTAAGGTTACTAGCTTAGAAAGAACTGTCCACCAACTCGAAATAAAGCTTGTCGACCTTGAGGACAGAAGTCGGCGGAACAATCTTATCGTCTTCGGTATCCGAGAAAACGAAGAAGAAACACCGGAGTCACTTGCCAGAGAGGTTACTGAGAGCGTTTTTCAAAAAACGTTGGGTGTCACAGTGACTTCCGTCGAAAGAATACACAGGATGGGTCGCAAGCAGACAGACAAACCTCGTCCTGTCATACTCAAACTATTTGACCATCGTGAAAAAATTAGTGTGCTAAAGAACTGCCATAAGTTGAAGGGGGGAAACATTTCCGTATCCGAAGATTTTTCCGTACCCACAAGACAGATAAGAAAACACCTTTGGGAAAGCACGAGTGATGCTAGAAGGGCAGGCAGCAAAGTAAGGCTTGTGTATGACAAGATTAGAATTGACAACAACCTATTCGAATGGGAAAGTACTAGCAAACAAAGAGTGCACGTCACGCGCGTGAGGCACGATTCTGAACGCACTGAATGAACTGACAAAACCGGAAAGCAACTTCGATGCCTGAACATAAACGCTCGCAGCATCGTAAACAAAACATCTGACATGGAAAGTATTGTGATAGCGCACAACCCTCATTTACTGATAACTGAAACCTGGCTACATCCCAACATCACCGACTCAGAAATAACGCCCCCTGGATATAAAATTCTGCGCAAAGATCGAGATTCACGTGGTGGCGGAGTGGCAATAATGTTTCAAGAATTCTTACGTGTGTCGCGATTACCTGATATTGCTGGAGTTGAGTGTGTAATAGCCAAGCTGTTTCTTGAAGATTTGAACATAGTGATTTGGGGCTTCTACCGTCCCCCGAACTGTGACAGTGCATTTTGTGATAAAGTAAACGAGTTCTTGTGCGCATACAAGAACCACTCGTGCAGTTTGCTTTTGGCTGGTGATTTTAACGTTCCATCTATAGACTGGAGCGGCGATTTTCCAGTTGCTCTTTCTAGCTCCTCTGAACCCTTCGTTGATCTTATTCTACTCCACGGCATGAGCCAGCTGGTAAAAGAGCCCACCCGCATTCAAACAGGTCAGGGTTCCATCCTTGACCTTTTTCTCGCTAATAATGGAATCGTTCGCCGTAACCCGCGCATTGAAGTAGTTGAAGGAATTTCAGACCATAAAATTGTCTTTTTATCACTGTACATCAAGTCCGTTCACAAACCCCCTGTAAAAGAGCGGCTAGTTCCAGTGTTCACGCGTGCCAGCGATGTTGACATTTTAGACACACTTGAGAGCTCATATTCTGTCTTTGCTTCCCTTTGCGCTTCAAATGAACACGCCATTGACGGTGTATGGTGCTTCTTTAAGGACCTGGTTCTGACATGCATTAAGAAGTACGTTCCTTGTAAACTCAAAAAACAGGGAAACAGCAATCCGTGGATGGCAAAAGAAGTCATATGTTTGAAGAGGAAACTAAAGAAAACTAGGAAACAACACAAGCAGCGCCCCTCCCCATCTACCGCAGTGAAACTTTGTAACATGAGGGCAATACTGAACGGAAAAATTAAGACAGCCAAAAATTATTACCAAAGCGTCTCACTAAAAAACTTACTTCTATCGTCCCCAGCTAAATTCTGGCGTCACATTGCACCAGTAAAGAAAACTGCTCCTAGCATCTGCGTAAATGAGGTCGCTGTAACGGACAAAGCGGAAATCGCTGAAGCGCTGAATAACTTTTTCTGTTCTGTATTCATCCAAGACAATAGCTCAGCGCCCAACGTTACTTGTTTCGAAGAAATCCCGGCTATCCCAGACTTGACCGTCAGCGAGGAAGGCGTCCTATCTTTGCTACTAAGCTTAGACATTAAGAAATCGCCAGGAATCGACATGATACCAAGCGCTTTTCTCGTACGCTATGCCGAATGGTGTGCAAAATACCTTGCCCCAATTTTTAACAAGTCCCTGCAGTACGCACAACTGCCACAGGACTGGAAATACAGTAAAATCATTCCCGTACCAAAAGACAGGTAGTAGCTCACTTCTCGCGTCATACAGGCCGATTTCACTACTTTGTACATGCGCTAAAATGCTTGAGCACATCATATATCAAACATGTTTCAGTTTTCGTCGAAGAAAATCAGATTATTACTGACGCTCAACATGGTTTCCGCAAAGGACTATCAACTGTAACACAACTGCTAGAAAAAGTTCATGACCTTGCATCTGTCCTTGACAAGCAAGGTCAAATTGACATCATTTTCCTTGACTTTGAAAAAGCCTTTGATCGCGTCTCCCACAAAAAACTTCTCCTTAAATTAAAGCCAATTCTTAAGCATGACAAGTTACTCGCCTGGATTGAAGCATACCTTTCTTATAGATACCAAGCCGTCAGCATCGACGATGTGCTATCCCATTTTTCACCAATTGAGTCGGGCGTCCCGCAGGGCTCAGTTTTGGGACCGCTCCTGTTCTTGGTTTTCATTAATGATATCACTGCTGATATACCAGTAAAAATAAAGCTTTTTTGCAGATGACTATAATCTACCACGCAATATCTACTTCACATGACCAGGTAACCTTAAACTCATCTCTCGCTAAATTACAAACCTGGTGTTCCACGTGGCAAATGGCTATCAACACCAAAAAAACAGTTGCAATGACTGTAACGCGAAAGAAAGAACCGCTAACTTTTAAATACCAAATCGGAGGTCATTATCTAACAAGAGTGTCAAGTTTTAAGTACCTGGGAATCATAATCACGCCTGACCTTAGTTGGAACCAGCATATAGACTACATTAAAAATAAAGCAATGCAGCGACTGGGATATCTAAGAAGAACCCTCCGAAAATCCCCAGCTGAAATAAAACTACTAGCCTACAAGACATACATTAGACCGATTTTGGAATACGCAGCCATCGTATGGGACCCTTTCACAACAACAAACATAACGAAACTAGAAAACGTTCAGCGTAAATCAGCGAGGTGCATTTACAACTGCTATAGTCGGCGCATGTCCCCCACCTGTCTCTTACGGACTGCTAACTTAGAAGCACTGGAATCACGCCGGTATCGTGAAAGATTAAAGTTTTATTATTTACTGTACAACGAAAAAACACGAATAGACAAAAACCGATATATTCAACCCGCAAATGCGCGTGCGACCCGATCATTCCACAACAGAAAGGTTAAGGATTTCACGTGCAAAACCAACGTGTTCAAGAACTCTTTTTTCCCAAGGACGATACGTATCTGGAATGTGCTGGATGCCCAAACTGTGGAATGCCCCACTCTTGACGCGTTCACAGACGCACTCCTGAGTAAACAACGAAATGTATGGTAACCTGCTGTGAACCTGTTCTTGTGCCCCGTGTTCACCTCTTACGCTCTCGACACATTTTCTTTGTTGTTTTTTTATTTTTTTTTCTCCGGTCACAATCAAACTCTGTACAAAGAACCGTGCGAATTTTGTCGCTGTTGACCATCTGTTATCTTGAAGTGCGCTTTCTTGTCATGTGCATATATTCTGTACGGTCACGGCCACCCACTCCTGCCCAAGACCTTGCATAAGGTTGGCAGTACCTGTAAAATAAATAAAAATAATTGTTTCTGGTTCATCACAAAGGCGGGAATTAACGGTAGACACAAAAAATGCCCTTTTTCTCTAACCATGTTCTAACGGGCAACGTATACCGGTGTGTAACTTAGAGAAAAAGGTCTTTGTACACGGCGAGGCTGGCATCTTACGTGCTCTTTCGAGTACGTCATGCCCAGGTAAACCAAAATACAGAGAGCGGTACATGGGCGGAGGGAAGAGCATACTAATCAAATCCTTATACAACTTTTTCCTCGACACTAAAAAAAGGAACTCAGGAGAAAAACGAACAAGTAGGAAACGGACAGCCAAATACACCTCTTGCATTACGCCCCACAAACACGGACGGTCACAAACATTGGAAGACACAATGAGGTTGGGTAAAACATGAACTAAATTTGTTTGCAGAAATGAACGTAGTATTGGGTGTGTAGTGTCACGGAAAAACATGAAACGTGACACTATCTGTCGCACATACAGGTGAACTAGACCAAGGCCGCCAGCGCTTACAGGCCGAAAAAGGTTATCACGCCTCATGGATTCAAAAGACGAATCCCACACAAAAGTAGCGAAAACCCTGTGAAAACGCTGGATAGGAAGTCTTACGCAATGAATAATTTGCAGTACATAATATATTTTAGTGGCGAGAAACAGATTACAGGCGGTCGCCCTGCTAAAAATTGAGAGGCCATGGGGGACAAACGAAGACGTTTTTTTCTTTCATGGTCCGCCACGAAGGCTCAGTGTTGGAGCATGAATAAAGGCGCATCTAGTGAATGCGTGGTTCTCATAAATAGCATATATAAAATAAAAAAATGATAATAAGGAAATAAAAAATAAGAAACAAAATAAGAAAAGGAACAAAATAACATATTGTGAGACGGTAAACAGCGCAGGATGGAGCGAGCTTTAATGGCACCCGCAGTGGCCACGGTCGGTAGTGCGACCCGGCGGTGGCCACGAGTGACCTTTAGCCGTAGAGAGGTCAAACAGCTGGAACGCCGTTGCCATAGCAACCGTTTCAGCCGCCCGCCACCAGGCTCCACGCTGCTTACGCAAATTGCCCGGGTTAACCCCGGTTGCAAATGGGTGCCCGGTCACTGCGGTTTCGCGGACAACGAAGGGGCGGCGAATTCATCTCTGCTGCAGATCGCCTGCCTCAAAGAGACCTCCACTTGCACTGCAGGAAGTGCGTGTACTAGTTCCTCTAGATCCTCGGTCGGCTCCTGAACATAAGAATCACAAAAAAAAATAGCTAGTTTTCGTCGTTGGCCTCCCCTCCCTGACGCGCCGCCATAGAGCGGTGAGTGCCTGATTCCGAGTGCGCATTGGTTGTGTGTAGCCCGGAGAAGGGCAGTTCCGTTACGGACTTGAGACAAGCAGAACATCCCGTGCTTGCTTGAACTAAGTATTAGCCCTTTTAGATGGACACGTACGATCTGCCGCTTTTATTTCTTGCGTGTATTGCGTAGCACTGATTGTGCATGTGTTCATGATTGACGCGGCTTCGGCCTAGGCTATTCAGTTGCATTCACAGAGATTATCTTACCGCGGTAGCGTTAAAGCCACCGTTACCCAGAAAGTCGGCGTTGTGAGCGAAAAATCGGGTGGCGTAGGGTGGCCCAGGTGGCCGCCCGCCATAGAAGCAACATAGGCGAGCCACCGAGGTCACGTGACCCAGTGGCGTGGTGTCGTCACAACCAGCCCACCAACTGCTGCGATGGCTCAGCGTTTATGGTACTCGGCTGCTGGCCCGTAAGACGCGGGTTCGAACCCAGCCACTCCGGTCGCATTTTGGTGGAGGCGAAATGCTTGAGGCTCGTGTACTGCGCGATGTCAGTGTACGTTGAAGCACCCAAGGTGGTGGAACATGTCCTTTGCCCTGCAGTGGGCGTAATCAGGCTGGTGATTAGGATGATGACGATTGTAAGGTACATCGAGGAAGCATTAAGTTGCGAGAACTTACTGTGCACAGACTGAACATTATTTATTGCGTGAATATTATGTGGGAATGACCGCACATGCATTGTGTGAATGATGCATGAAATGATGTACAGAAATGTCAGCTGCGCCATTTGAGATAAACTTAACGCCCGTGGAGCGTCGACGCATATCAGCTGTATTGTACGGAATGCTGTGACATAGACATACAGATTAGTCTGAGTTATATCTTGTTTAGAGTGAAAGTAACGGGAAGGATATGTGTTTCAATAAAACCATGAAAAATGTGTTCTCCGTTCTCCGTACATTCGCTCAGCGCTGCGGTTACTGTTGTTGACCAGCAGCGCAGCAAATTTCAACATGCCGCAACAGCAAAACAAAAAAAAAGAAAAGACTGTGCGGAAAGCCACGTAAACTTTAGCGTGGAGATTTGCCGTGCGCAGCAGGCAGACAAGGATATATCCGCCCACCTCCCCTTAAATCCCAATGCTTTGAATAAATCAGATGTTCCGTTGCTTTCAACTGCATGGGTGAAGCCCTTTACAGAAAGCCTCCGGATGATTTTCCGAGCCCTTCTCTACGACGTCCCTCATAGCTCGAGTCGCTTTGGGGCGTTAAACCCCAATAAACCAGAAACCATTTTTTTCATGTTTATTTGGGATAAAAATGAACATTAACAATAAATCGGCCCTTCTTGTTCCAAAGTATTGTTGGTGCTCCTTTTAGTCTAGTATAAATCTTTACATTCTGCATCCAAACGGACAGCACGGTTACCACCTGTAACAGGAACTGCAGCGACAAAATTCGCGGCACGTATGGTTTAAGGCTCGTGTTTTTTCTAAGATAGCGGTTATACGTGCCCACGAATCACGTGATTTGAGCGACCTTGGTGCGCTTTTCGTTTGCAGCCAGATTTTCAAATGCGTTTTGCACGCTACTTCACGGTTGCACAAATGGAAGCCTAGCTCTGGTGTTTGTATTTTCTGCTGCCCTTAGTCGCACATCCAGCTACTGGTCGTCGCGGACTCTGTTCTCTTCCGTTCGAAATATCCTGCCCGCCTGAAGTAGTGCACGTGCACAGGGCCCGAATAGCGGTTACATGCAAATCAATCAGACAAGATGTTCATTAGTCAAGTGGATAAATATTTCTCACGCGTCACGTCATCACACAGAACGATGCGCTCAATGGAGGTGAAGAGGAATACGATAAGCGTCGCCTTCGCACGCGCATGCGCATGCACTGCCCGCAGTGCAGAGCGTTTCCCCTCGCCTGGCACTCTCCCGAAGACAGCCTTCCATCACGTCTTCCTCCTCTCTTTTTCCCGTGCAGATATGAACACAGCCGACCACACCGTGATTCCGGCAGACGGCGCACGAGCAGCTCACTCGGTGAAACTAAGACCTGAAGAAAAACGAACAACGCCTACTAGTTTTCATTTCAGCATGCGCCCGATAGCTGTAAAGAAAAGAGGCCCGATTCAACTTTCGTAAGAACTGGTTGCCATTGCAAAATGTGGACGCTGAGGTTAAATGGCATTCAAGGACGCCTTAATCACAATGCTGTCACCATCGAACGGAAAATCTACTCTTTCGACTCTTACACCGCCTGGTTCTCAGGCGGTGATGAAAACTCAGGGTGCCTCATCGACGTGTACACCTTTGACCCGGCATCGACAGCGTGCGATTTCGTGCCGGCTCAGTCGCTACCCGGTGATGGGCCGATTAGCTTTGACTGCCATAGCGTTGTAGCCTACGGCCAGTGCGCCTACCTGTGGGACGAATTGCGCATCAGTCCAGCGGTTAACGGTCTATGCCGCTTCGATACCCAAGCCATGACATGGAGCCGTCCGGATGTCAGCGGCGAAATCCCGGCAGCGGACATCGACCACTCGGCTTGTGTGCTTGGTCACCGGATGTACATATTTGGTGGCATGGACAGAGATTCATCGAACTTTGTACATTTTTTGGACCTCGAGACCCTGGAGTGGCATCGAGTCCCGACCAGCGGAGAGGCCCCCCTCGGGCGCTACTGCCACACGGCCACCGCCATCGGAACCCGCATGTACGTTTGGGGTGGCAACCTAGAAGGCTACCGACCAGACGACCCTTATGACAATTCCTTATACTATCTGGAAACGACCACTGCGACGTGGGTGCGCCCACAAGTGCAAGGCGTGGCCCCGGAGGGACGCGAGTGCCACTCTGCGTTCGTGTACGAGAGAGAGCTGTATATCTTCGGCGGCTACAACGAAATGCGGCACACATACTTTTCAGACATGCACAAGTATGACGTTGAAAAGTCGTGCTGGACTGAAGTGACACCAAGTGGATCAGGCCCGTCTGCTAGGCACTCGCCCGGCTGCTGTGTGCTTGGAGAAAGGGTGTTGGTCTTCGGTGGATTCGGGCCTCCACCCAGCCGTGAGGACGAAGAGCATCTCGAGGGCATTTCTGAGGAAGTAGAGAAGCTGACGGACCTGCACGTGTTGCACTTAGCACCAACGCTGCAGAACTTGTGTATGCTTGCTGTCATCGATGCAGGTCTGGATGTGGGCGAATTACCAGAACTGATGATAAATAAGATCAACACCATCAAATCAGGACACTCTTAATCGCCGTGTTGGTGTTGCACGCCGAGATAACTGAGCGCGTCGGAGGGAGACTCGATTTGCGGTGCGGTGTCTAATATGAAGATTTCATTGTCTCTATTTAGGACGGCAGTAAGTTCTTTTTTTCCCCCTGGGGAACAAGACGCACGTTGGAACCGCGCAGACGTGAACCTACATTGCGCCGCTTGGGCCGACCTCAGAAGCCTGGAGAGCAGTGCACGTGGTTTGCAGCTTTTGTGCGCGATCTGCGAGCGCATCGAGCGCCTCGCGCAACGCTCGTGTTTTGTTCGCTCGAAATGGGTGCCCGGTCACTGCAGTGTCGCCAGCAACGAATGGGGCTGCGAATTCGCTTCTGCTGCACATCACCTAGCTCCAAGGGACCTCCACTTGTACTGCAGGAAGTGCGCGTACTAATCCCTCTAGGTCCTCGTTCGCCACCTTATCACATTGCACAAAAAGTGTTTTCGTCGTCGGCGCGCCCTCCCTGACGCGCCGCCTTAGCACTGTGAGTGACGGTTTCCGAGAGCGCATTGGTTGTGTGTAGCCCAGAGAAGGGCAGTTTCGTTACGGAGTTGAGACAAGCGGAACATCCCGTGCTTGCTTGAACTAAGTATTAACACTTTTACATGGACACGTACGACCTGCCGCTTTTTTTTTTTGCGTGTATTGCGTAGCATTGATTGTGCACGTTTTCATGATTGACGCGGCTTCTGCTATAGTATATTCAGTTGCATTCACAGAGATTTTCTTACCGCGATAGCTTTACAGGCACCGTTACCCAGAAAGTCGGCGTTGTGAGCGAAAAATCCGGTGGCGTATGGTGGCCAATGTGGCCGCCCGCCGGAGAAACAACCTAGGTGGTCCACCCAGGTCACGTGACCCAGTGGCGTGGCGTCGTCACAACCAGCCCACCAACCGCTGCGGTGGCTAAGCCTTTATGGTACTCGGCTGCTGACCCGGAAGACGAGGGTTCGATCCCGGCCACGGCGGTCGCTTTTCGGTGGAGGCGAAACGCTAGAGGCTAGTGTACTGTGCGATGTCAGTGTACGTTGAAGCACCCAAGGTAGTCGAACTTGGCCTTTGCCCTGCAGTGGCCGTAGACAGGCTGGTGATTAGGATGATGACGATTGCAAGGTACATCGTGTACGCATTAAATTGCGAGCACTTACTGTGCACAGACTGAACCTTCTTTATTGCGTGAATATTCCGTGGGAATGGCCGCACATGTATTGCGTGAATGATGCATGAAACGATGTGCAGAAATGTCAGCTGCGCCGTTTGAGATAAACTTAACGCCCGTGGTGCGTCGACGCATATTAGTTGTATTATGAGGAATGCTGTAACATAGACATGCAGATTAGTTTGAGAAATATCTCTTTTAGAGTGAAAGAAACTGGAATGATACGTGTGTCAATAAAATCAGGAAAAATGTCTTCTCCGTTCTCCGTACATTCGCCCAGCCCTGCTATTACCGTTGTTGACCAGCAGCGCAACAAATTTCAACATGCAGCAAACAGCAAAAAAAAAAAAAGACTGCGAAAACGCAAGTAAAGCGCGGAGAACGGCCGCGCGCAGCAGGCAGACAAGGATACATCCACCCACCTCCCGTAGCGGGCCCGATTTTGGACCAGTCTACGGGCGTGAAGCAGACGGCATGTACTGTACATCTATAGTGCGCCGATTGAAACCGCGTATCCCTCCGCTGCTGAAGTATGGGAGCACATTACCTTATGCGGGGCGCCTCGGGTCACGTTGGCCTCATTTTTTTTTCTTTGCTGGTTCTTACACAGTCATTCTTCTTTCTCCAGCTACCCCTAGCTACCTTCCTAGTCGTGGCAAAGCGAAATTCCATCAAAGGATCTGAGACATCCCGTAGAGTCTCATTGCACCAGCGAGGATCTTGGGCCCAAGGCAACGGTGAGCTAGTAAGGCACACATCTACGGAAGATTGCTATTGCCACGCCAACGGAATCCTTTGCTTTAGTCGTCCAAAGACACCGGAATTGTGTCATATGCTGTCTGGAGTGCGCTCGGGAGTCAATAGTTGCTTGGTCAGCTGTCAACAACGAAAATAGCTGAGCGGACACCATCCTCGAGAAACAAAAGTGGCAAACTTTGTCGCGTTCACTCACCAGTCACATCTGCTCACTCTAACGCCCATTCACTACCACTCACAGCCACTCACAGCCACTCTTTGGTACGTTAAGCCCCCATAAATCATAAACCATCACATCGGCTCATCACTCGTGTCCCCTTACACTAATCTCTAGTCACACTCATCTCTCCTTACACTCACATCCACTCACTCACACTCATGACCACTCACACTCACATCCGCTAACTAGAACTCACACTCATGTCCACTCCCACACACGACCACTCACTCACGCTCACATCCGCGAGTGTGAGTCAGGCGATATGAGTGCACTAATGAGTGAGTGTGTCGACATATGGCCGAGGGTAACCGCGTTTTCGAAATTGTAAAAACTGATATTGGTATTCATTACGGTCGGCTGCGCGCCCCTCAGTGATTAAGGAGCCTAAGAGTAATAGTTAGAAGTTAACTATTTAATGTTGGGAAATCAGCCTGCTAGTTAGCATGTCTTAGCTATGTTCTGATATACTACACTGCTGACAGTGCTATGTCGAAAAAGCTGTCGTCTAACTAAAAAAGCCTATTTTTAAAAATTATCTAAAGCTTAGGTGAAATGCCCTATACATAGTATATGCGTAAAGCAGCCATGTGAAAGGCGACATACAAACCGCGCCAGCGATTAGACCTGGATTGTCCTCAACCGTCTTGCTCAGAATAAGGTTTGTTGTGTAATCAATGTACGACATTTTTGCCTGGCCCAAACGATGGAAAGAATTGCGCTAAGAGGGTTCATGATGTAAAAAATAGCGCACAGGGAACACACGGGACGGAAAGTAAACGACGCAGACAAGCGCTAACTCGCAACTGAGGTTTATTGCTGACGCGCGCAATATAAGGTAGTCACTTTAAAAACAAAAAACTAAAACAACGACAAACAGTCCCTCCTCGAAAGACCAAGTCAGAGGGAAAAAAAAATTGAAATTGAAGCATCAGGCGCCACTCATCGCTGTGGAAGATCAGTTAAAAAAACCGTTATCAAAAAAGGAATTCAATGCAACGCTGAGGCTAAAAAATCGATTTCACAGTCTGCCAAGTTAACAGAGGGCTCACTGATACACGGATTCCGACATTTCCTAATATGGTATGCCTCCATTATCTCGCGTACACGCTGATCTCGATGTCTGAAAAGTATGACGGTACTAGAAAAAATCGGTTTGCAAATTTTCCCCTTCTGCTCTTCTTTTTTGCTACATTCCCGGCAATGCTCAGGAAGATTGCCATAATGATCTTTTAGGGAGTTACGGTGTTCACCAAGCCTAACGTTGAGGCATCGCCCCGTTTGTCCTACATAGACAGCTCCGCAGGACAACGGTAGTTTGTACACTACACCCAAGCTGCAGGGAACAAACGGGGCGCGGTGCCTAACGGTGCATCCGCGCTTTTTTCGCTTATCTCCAACACCTTCCTGCCTGTTCCGTATCTGAGAGCATAAACTGCTCAGCTTGCTTGGCCCGGAAAAAACCACCTGGACGCCGTAGCGGCTCCCTACCTTCTTTAACCCATGTGCCATTCTATGCACGTAGGGCACCACGCCGACTTTATGCCGCTCCCTTCCAACGTCTTGGGATTTTTGTGCCCTTTTAATCCAGCGCACTAGTTTGCCGCACGTCATCTAGATGACATGCATGGGAAACCCTGATTCCTTGAGCCTGTTCACCTGTGCAGAGACGCTCTTTTGGAAGGAGTGAATGCACGATTTGGTGATGGCTGCCTTAATGCAGGACGTCGCGATACCATTATTCACGATTTTTGAGTGTCCCGAAGCAAAATTAAGAAGGGCCTTGGCTGAACGGGGGCTGTAAGTCCAGCAAATGTGATCCTTGCACATGGACAACGACAAGTCTAAGAACTGTAGCACCCCTTCTTTGGGTGACTCAACGGTGAAATTCAAACCTGAGCTGCATTCTTTAAAAACGTTCAAAATGACAGGTATGCTATGAGTTATATCACACTGATATGAAAACACAAGGTAGTCATCAACATATCTGCAAATTTTTTTAACCAAACCTGGTGAATTAAGTTCAATGTTTCGGTCCACCTGTGCAAGGAAAATGTTACTAAGTATGGGGGCTACGCACGAACCGATGCAAACCTCTGTACGTTGAATGAACAAGCCTCCTTCCCATCGGACGACGGTTGAGAAAAGATAGAAAGAAAGAATTTCCATGAAGGACTCTACTGAAACACCGCATCTGCCCATAAAGGCGACTTCATCATTGTCATCCGTGATACAGACTTTAACACTTTCCATTAATCCTTCATGAGGCATCGAATAATACAAATCTTCAACGTCTATGCTAAAAACACCAAACTGTCCAAGGTTCATGGTTCTCAGAAGGTTGACCACAGCGTCCGAATTAGGTATCACGAAGGGATCCTGGACAACCAACGACGTGAGATGTTCTTGCAGGTATAGGGCGACCAAGCGCTGCCAGGTATGACGCTCTGACACAATGGAACGAAAGGGCATGCCGGTTTTGTGCGTCTTTGCAGTGAAAAATACCGCTAACTGCCCCCCCTTTGACTTCTTCACGGAACTCGCCAGCTTCTCCAAATTGTGATCTAACAATAACGAAACTGCGTGTTCTTTAACCTCCTTGCTATTGAAGTCAATTCTTTTGAAGTTCTTATTGATGGCAGCTGCAGCCTTTTCTCCAAAAGTGATATCCGGCATCACCACGAAACACCCTTCCCTATCAGCGCAGACTACACTCAAATTCTTCGAGACAAGGAAGTCAACGAGAGGGCTGGTGCACTTTACCTTCCTTTGTCGGCCTAGCGTCTTTTCGAGGACACCGACCGCTAAGAGGGGCCATGAACTTCCGTAAAAACGTACACGCCGGACATCCAAAGCATTCCGTTTTGGCACCTTATCTCGGCGAGATTTGCCTTGAAATGTTTACGTCACAGTCATCCTGTGCACGTCGCTGACGTTTTCTGCGCAGGATTTTGGGCACGAGGCCAATTGCCATACGGTTCACTCGCTTAAAATTTGAAATTCGCTTAATTACCATCACCTGTTGACAATGTGGTAGCATTAGTTATTTTTGCTGAGTCCATTCAAAATAACAATAATTGAAGTTCGTGGTTCAAATCTTTCGCTGTCCTGTCTGATGTGATGCATGCTCGTGAAAGGGCGCTTCCTCGCGTCTTTTGTTTTTCCACCAATCCGGCCAAGCGTACGAACCTGAACTCTGTGCGAGATGAGGCTGGCTCACACAGAGCTTCCCCTTCAGCGACACTTGAGCGACCATGCCTGAACCACGGTTTACAAAAATGGTTCCCCGGACCCCCTGACCTGTGCGAACCACACGTGTAATCACATCATCATCGTCATCAGCCTGACTACGCTCACTGCACGGCAAAGGACTTTCCCATGTCTCTCCAATTAACCCTGTCCTTTGCCAGCTGCGGCCACCGTACCCCCGCAAACTTCTTACTCTCTTCCGCCCAACTAACTTTCTGTCGCACCCTACTACGCTTGCCTTGTCTTGAAATCTCTGTTACCCTTAACGGCCACCGGCTCTCTTGCCTTCGCGTTATGTGCTCTGCTCAAGCACATTTCTTCTTCCTCTTGATTTCGACCAGGATTCATTAACCAGCGCTTGTTCCCTCACCCATTCTGCCCGTTTCCGGTCTCTTAACGTTACACCTACCATTTTTCTTTCCATAGCTCGCTGCGTTGTCTTTAACTTAAGCTGAACCCTCTTCGTTAGCCTCCATGTTTCTGCCTCATAGGTGAGTACCGGTAACATAAAGCTGTTGTATGCTTTTCTCTCCGAAGGCACCAATAAAATTTGGTCTCCCTTTCTTTCGACCTTGGACCCGCACACGCAAAGCCCACGTTTTCTTCCTTATGGACTCACTTGAGCGCAGATGGAAATTGATGAAGATGACGACATTCAAAACAGTGCCGGAAATGGTGACAGCTTTTATTAATGAACCGCTTGAGATAAGTCTGGATGAATTTTTCTCCTGTTTGGATCTGCAGCACTCTGGCCAATCCCCAACCGTGGGTATGTGCCATTGTTTCAGAGAAGACAACAACAACAACAACGGTTGACAGTTTAATAAACGGGATGTTAAGCTGCGGCGATTGGGTAGTGGTGGGAAGCCGGAGACTGTCAAGCATTCTTTCTTTTTTTTTTACTGTGCCGATGCAGTTCTTCATTGGCACCTTTTCAGCGTACACTACATAACTACCTGCCACCTGCTAAAGTATACTCCTTTTCTTTCTGTAGGAAATCATGATTATGTTCTATAAAAGATATTCATGGCGCTTAGCCTGCAGAGTATCTATGAAAATAGCATGGTATCAGACACGCTTACGAAATTTCCATCTACGTTAGCGATTACTTTAACGAGACAAAATTGAGGCTACCGTTCAGCAGAAAACGAGGCGTCCTCCCAGCGGCGTTGTGTTTAAAAGTCCACGTGACGCGTGACGTCACGTGCGTGAGTGACTGGAATGATAATGATTGCAAAGAGGACTTCTAATATGAATTAAAGGTCGGCGCATGTGTTAAATGACAAGTTCATGAGGTAGTGATGCGTGTGTGTGGTGTTGGCTTAATTTGAAGCTATTTAGTTCATTGAACTAGATACAGGCAGTGAAGTTCGCGGTGCCGTGTTTTGTTTGCTGCATCCGGTCGCTTTATGGGAATGCCCATTAAGTCCCTTTTCTTGGGCCCTCCGCACAGAAAGGGGTCAGTGAACCCAGCGGGAGAACGGAGGCGCCGAATGGCGGGGGATTACAGGAGACGTCAAACTCCCCTCATGGACTCAGTCGTTAGGCGGCATCCTGTGCGCACGTGTGTACGGCGAGGCTGACCCGCGCCACAGTGCGTGGCTCTTTGTACCATGTCTGCAGCGGCATGCTTTGACATATTGTCACGCTAGCTGCAGGCATGAGGAGCGACGACGAGAAACAGATGAGTTGAAATGGCGTTCCTCGAACTTGGCGGCAACCGGACCTTGGGAAAGCGAGTGTTCGCGAAGCTCGCAGCGGGAAAGCATAATTATCCGAAATCGTGATGGTGGAAAGTGTGCATATGTGTACAGTGTCGCGATGAGTTACCTTCTTTCCCCAATCATTCATTGGTTGTGTTATTCTTTCCCCAACTGCTGATTTGTGGTATTTTCCTTTCCCCAATAAGTTATTGGGTGGATGTTTGTATAGTACTTGATTGGTTATTCTCCCACCGAGGGCGGGGACATTGGTTTTAAAACCAGCTGCTTCGGCAGGACCGAGGGCTGGTTTCGTCACCTAGAACTGCGAGCCAGTCAATTGTAAATATGTTTTCTCCTTGCTTGTATCCTCCGTTGTGCTTTTAATTGTTATAAAAGTTTAACCTCTCCAGAAGTGTCCTCTTGCAATGTGATTGAGCAAAACGAATCTGCAAGACGTCAAGAATCCTTCAATCATCATCATTAACTAAATTTCCCTCTACGAGATCAAGAGGGAATCCAACTGGCGCAGTCGACAGGATTTGCTACGTCTTCCTGCTCGAGGTATCTGACGGAGGGGCGGAGGATCAAGTCGGTGGACCAGCTGCAGAGCGGTACGTCCTAAAGGAGGAACGTCAGCGTCATAGAGCGACGTTGAAAGCTTCAGAGACTGCTGGTATTTGTCAACGGGACGTAGGAGGCTCATGTCGGCGAGGAGCTGAAGGAGCCAGGCGACCGACGTGTCGTGGAGGTGCCTAGTCCGTGAGCTGCGGAAGGAACCAGGCGTCCCCGTTGAGGTTCAAGAGAAGAACCAGGAGACCAGCAAGTCAAACGAGGCAGGACAAGTCAGCGAGCTGCTGTGAGAGCCGGGGCTCAACTCAACTCATCCGCATCAAGGAGCCCGCTGTCGTCACTCAGGGCGACGTGACTACCGTGGCAGAGGAAAGCAACCTGCGAGGTAGGAGACCTTTCTGCTTCCTCCGAATTCACCATGTCGGTGTAGTGTTTTCGTGCTATAGATGATAGCACGGAAAAGGGAGATGGCTGCCGTGCGGTACGATCGGGAGGGCATGATGCGATGTTTGGAGACTGAGCAGAAGGCAGAACAGCTGCTTGAAATTGGCAAGTTGAAACTCGAAATTGAACGAGAAAAGATAAAACTTGCACAGATGCAATCTAAATTCAACCAGGGAACGAAATCTGATAGAGGGATGTTATTGGCAGCAGTTCAATCTTTTGACTGCATGGAATTTGGGCATCTAATGATTGACTGTCCGAAATCGAAGCGAGAACAGCATGTTCCCGTATTAAGAATGACCTGTGGGCCAATGGCTATAGGTGTGAAAGCTGCAGCGTTTAGGCAGCAGGGCCCAACCGTGTGTGCCGTGCCAGGAGAGATGGCCGAGGGCATAGGGGCGTTAGTCACGCCTTTGAAGCGCTGCTTGTCAGAGCAAGCCGAGATAGAGGAGACCCAGGAGGCACATGAGTGCATTGTTTGTGAACAGGAGTTCAGCATTGGGCCAGAACAGGTTGACGCAAACTCTGGGGCAGCTGTAATGCTCGACGAAGAGGTAGAGCAGGCACGAATAGTGGCAACACTCTTTGCAGGCGAAGGTAAGCTGGCTGCCAAAGATGAATCGGTTAGCCAGCCGGAGCTGACACTCTGCGCAGTGGCAGCAGATGTAGATGATGGTGTAGCGAAGTTGGTAACACCTGAGACGCACTCGCTGTTAGAGCAGACAGAAAGAGAGCGGCTACATCAAGAAATTGAGAGAGCTGATTTGGAAAAGCCTTTCAAAATTCGAGACAAATATAAGACGCCGGTAGAGCTTGAGGCCAATTCGGTAGCTGCAAAAGTTTCTGCAGCAGATTGTGAGCTATCAACGAGCGATGAGGCTGCATTTGATGCCGAGAAAGGAAGGAATGCGCGTTTGTTCGCTGCAATGGTTTTCGAAGCTGATAAGAAACTGCAGGATTGGGATAATGCATCTGTCCCTGTGGGTATCAGCGTGGAGGAGACACAGTATGTTTCATTGCCAGAAGTGCGGCAGCAAGCTGGTGAAGGCAGTTGTCAGAAAAGGCGTGACGGCACGATTTTCTTTGAAGCGAACGTCTCTGGGCAGTTGTACGAAGAGCTAGGGCTACTTGAATCTCGTTGCAAAACTGCATGCGAAGTAGCCGATGAGAGGCCTGAACGAAATGTAAAATTGAAAGAAGTGGAGAATGCAGACGCGAGGCCAGCAGCAATCTTCGTAGCCCGCGGGGAGCCAGTCCGCTCTACTAATCTGATAGCGGCGGCAGCCTTTGGAACCGGCGTTGTCCCGGATAATTCGGAATTTTGGACCAGTCTTCTGGACAAAGCCCAAAAGAAACAAGTTTTGTTTCGAGATGTAGGCGGCTAGAAGTAATTTCTGCCAGTTTAGGGCAACGATCTGACATGGTGAATTCTGGAATGTGCAGATTGGTCTCCAGCCTTGTGTGTGCGGGTTGAAATATCCGCTGTGTGCGCGCATGTGTGCGTGCTGGTGTACTGACCGGACAGCCGGCGCATGTGTGCGTGTTGGTGGACTGGCCGGACAGCCGACGTACGTGTGTGTGCGTGCGTATGTACTTTTGTTGTTGGACACCGTGGCTGAACTTTAATGTCCCACTGACAACAAGTGTCTGTGTGACATTCTTGGTTGGGAGGAGTGAAGTTCGCGGTGCCGTGTTTTGTTTGCTGCATCCGGTCGCTTTATGGGAATGCCCATTAAGTCCCTTTTCTTGGGCCCTCCGCACAGAAAGGGGTCAGTGAACCCAGCGGGAGAACGGAGGCGCCGAATGGCGGGGGATTACAGGAGACGTCAAACTCCCCTCATGGACTCAGTCGTTAGGCGGCATCCTGTGTGCACGTGTGTACGGCGAGGCTGACCCGCGCCACAGTGCGTGGCTCTTTGTACCATGTCTGCAGCGGCATGCTTTGACATATTGTCACGCTAGCTGCAGGCATGAGGAGCGACGACGAGAAACAGATGAGCTGAAATGGCGTTCCTCGAACTTGGCGGCAACCGGACCTTGGGAAAGCGAGTGTTCGCGAAGCTCGCAGCGGGAAAGCATAATTATCCGAAATCGTGATGGTGGAAAGTGTGCATATGTGTACAGTGTCGCGATGAGTTACCTTCTTTCCCCAATCATTCATTGGTTGTGTTATTCTTTCCCCAACTGCTGATTTGTGGTATTTTCCTTTCCCCAATAAGTTATTGGGTGGATGTTTGTATAGTACTTGATTGGTTATTCTCCCACCGAGGGCGGGGACATTGGTTTTAAAACCAGCTGCTTCGGCAGGACCGAGGGCTGGTTTCGTCACCTAGAACTGCGAGCCAGTCAAGTGTAAATATGTTTTCTCCTTGCTTGTATCCTCCTTTGTGCTTTTAATTGTTATAAAAGTTTAACCTCTCCAGAAGTGTCCTCTTGCAATGTGATTGAGCAAAACGAATCTGCAAGACGTCAAGAATCCTTCAATCATCATCATTAACTAAATTTCCCTCTACGAGATCAAGAGGGAATCCAACTCAGGCCAATGAGTGAGATACTGAGAAGAGTAAAATTATATGCGCAAACAGCAATGCGAAAAATTTCAAGGACAAGAATACAGAAACTGTGCTTTGGTGAAAAACGTATGATTGTGAAATATTCGTACGGTGAACGATGAGCACAAGCACTCGACAATCCACCAAGAAGAGGCAAACACAATGACAGTCGCTACATTAACTGTTTTCTTCTTCCTGAAACCATGCATATAGTATATACCATTGGCCGCCACGCTTGCGCAAGCAAACAAAATATAGACAGTTCATCCGAGACAAGTTAACAACGACGCGAGCACAGGAACTTATACCTGGCTGTGTAAAGGGAAAGATACGGATCGCTAGTCCAGTCTTCTGCTTTTTGAAGCGAAACCTTCACTACGGTGCATTGGGCCTCAATAGTGGATTGTGCAAATTTGCCCTTCAGCTGAGTTAGAGGTCAAACCACGGAAAAGAAATTGAATCAATATCCATCACTGGCAGTCGAGCCCGCGGCTGTGCGAACAGATCTCCTTTAAGGGCCGCCCAGCGAGACCACTAGGCTATCGCCACAGCCAACACGCCTCGCGTTAAACTGGACCACACTCTCGCGCTGTGCATTGGACAGCGTCGTCTTCATCAACTTCCATCGTCTCCCTCCCGCGGCACTGCCTGCTCACAGTCGTCTTCTACGTAGCACAAATCCGTGCTTTCGCTCAGATTCGAATGTACTAAACATTCTCTGTAGTTTTTTTCTTTATGTGATAAGCTTAACATTAAGCGTTACATCACAGCGCTAAACAACGACGACAAGGGAGAAGAGGACAAGACAGGCGGCACGTCCGTAAGAACTCCCTCCGTCGCAGTACAAGAGAGCGAATTTCCAATATTACACAGTCTTGTGTGAGCTTGCCTTTGATTCTTTTCCTTTGTTCCTGTTTACCTATATTTCCTTTTTCGCGTGAATAAACCTTGAGTTGAAAGATAGCGCCGGCCTTATCCTCTTCTCCCTTGTCTTCGTTCCTTAGCGCTATGACGTATAGTTCGATCCTACTAGCGCAACTTTCCGCTATTCTATGTTACATTAAGCTTCACAAGTAAACTTAAAGGAATTAATCATTTTCAAAAATAATTAATGTATTTCCATTATTTTTGGAACCAGCAATTGCTATCATAATTTACTTGCATTCGCGCGATCTTGGGATAGTAATTAGTATTTGATTTAATTACTTTTCAGAAGTAATTTTCCCATGTGTAGTATACACGAACAAAACAACAATTTTTGGCCACAAACGCGACTACAGCATTCCAGCTTGCACTCCGCGCCAATTGGTACCGACACCGATTTCTCACGCGCTTCTCCGCTGCCTGGTTGCTTAGTGCTTCTAGTTGTTCTTGACCGAAAACTGAAACAGTTTCCTCGGCTGTTTCCTTTTCTCGTGGACGGCATTCCTTGATGCCTTTTTCCAAAGGCGGAGTTTCTGTAGACGGCGTGTCATTTGCATTGACACGTCTGATCCTTGTGTTTCTGCAAACGCCGCAAGCAGACGACCAGTAGACTTCGAGGCTCGAGCTGTGCCCTCACCTGAAATCTTGAGGACAGATGCGATAGGCTCAGCTCAGCGATCAATCAAATAGTAAATATGAAATCACCAGGATATGCACTCAAATTTCGATGCGGACGCCAAGAACGATCCCGTGCAGCAATACCTAAAAAAAGCAGGGCGTACAACAGGAAAACGTCGAGGAAAATTAGCCGGCGATACGCGCCCGGATTAATAACTGAATGCGCTAACCAGGTAGAGAACGACATAACTTAGAACTCAAGGACAACAAAACCAAGATGACAAGTGCGATGCATGAAAACGCCTTTTTATCAGGCATAGCGTTTGTGTTCATGATTGCACATATCCTCAATGCTTTGATGATGCGACATGCCTCTTTCAACCCACACCCGCGCTGATCTTGCTTGCAAGAAACAGCCCTGTTGTTGTTGTTGTTTTTTCACCTGCGCCCCGTATTATATCTTTGTTTTCTTCTCACATTCTCACAAATGGGAAGATAGGAGGGTACAGGAGTCGTTAGTTAGTACATTTTTATGCACTTTCATGCCTGATTTTTTTAGAGCGACCTTTCTGGCTGATATATAGATCCTGCCATACAAACTCTATCTGATAAACTGCAATGATTTTTACACGGTACATAATCAGTGGAAATTCTAATTGCATTGATGGTTTCGGTTATTGGGGTTGAATGGCTTAATGTCCCAAAGCAACTCAGGCTATGAGGGACGCTGTAGTGAAGGTCTCCGGAAATGTCGACCACCTAGGGTTATTTAACGTGCACAGACATCGCACAGTACACAGGCCTCCAGCATATCGCCTACATCGAAATTCGTCCACCGCGGCCAAGATCGAACCCGCGTCTTTCGGGTCAGCAGTCGAGTGCCATAACCACTGAGCCATCACCGCAGATCTGATTGCATTGAGAGGTAGTTAGCAAGTGCCGCCCTTCAGCCACTTGGCATAATTCTTTTTTAATTTATCAGGGGCACCAACAAACATTTACATTATACCTGGCTCCATTGTTCCACCGTCTTCTTCGCGCTCCTTGAGTATGAATACTCACCAACACGCCACACTTGCACCTCTTCCGCTTTCAAACTGAGTGAACGCCTACCACCTAACGAGGACTGCGGCGACAGATTCTGCGGCACGCATGGCTTGTAGCTCGCGGCTACGTTGTTTTCCCTCGGTAACTGGGGGAAGTACGTTTGGATCTGGGGATCTCAGGATTTTTGTCTTTCGTCAAAAGGCGAAGCCCAAAAAAAGACATCAAAGAAGGAAGAAAGCCGATACATGCACACTTTGTCGCGCAGCGCGCTTGCGACCAGTTTTCCGAGCGCACTGATCCTCTCTTGCAATAGCTGCATGTTTGCTGACTCTTACTTGCCTCTCCTGCGCAGATGCCGGAGCACTAACTACGTGTCGCCCACAGTAATGGTAGCTTAGCTTCGATGTTCGTATTTTATTCTGGCCTGTTACGCACGTCGAGCTAGGTCTTCGGGAACTATCTACCTCCGACGAAAATTTCCGTCCTCCTACAGGCCTTCAGCGCGTACATGGCCTGCAATATATGTGACATGCGATGCAATCAGACGAGGTGCTTATTAGTGAATCGGCCAATTAGTTCTGGTGTGTGACGTCATTACACCAAACGGTGCCTTCAACAAAGGTAAAGGCAGACGCTCGGGCAAGTTGGTACTATACATTCTAAAAAAATATATTTCGCTCCTGGAGGATTAAACTTGAGTTGCTAGTCAGAGCGTTGTGTGTCATTTTGTTCCTTCGTCCAGTGTTTTGCGCTTGTTTACCTTTATTCAGAAAGTTAAACGGGAAGAAGAAAAGTCTTGCGCTCGCATGCGCATGCGCCGCCCACTGTGCAGCGCGTCTTCCTCCTCTCTTCTTTGCGTGTAGCTATGTACATAACCGACCACGCAGTGATTCCGGCAGGCGGCGTACGAGCAGCTCGCTCTGTGAAACAAAGGACGAAGAAGAGCAAGTAACGCCCACCACCAGGTTTGATTTCAGCGCGCTATGCACCCTGGCCAATCCCCCGCCGTGGGTATGTGCCATTCAGCCCGAGGACATCATCATCATCATCATCATCATCATCATCTCAGCGCGTGGCCGTTGAAAGGAACAAAGCGGCCCGATATCCTTTTCGACAACAACAAGAACTGGTTGCCATCGAACGATGTGGACGGCGAGGCTCAACCGTATTCCAGAATTCCTCAATGATACGTCGGTCACCATCGAAGGGAAGGTTTACTCGTTCGACTGTTTCGACATCTACTATCCGGACAGTGATGAAATCTCAGGCTACCTCATCGACGTGTACAGCTTCGACCCCGTCTCGTACCGGTGGGATAGGATACAGACTCGGTCACTTCCCGAAGATGAGCCGATTAACATCATGGGCCGTAGCTTTGTAGCCTAAGGCCACTGCGCCTACCTGTGGGGCGGATGGCACATCAGCCCGGTAATTAATGGTCTATGCCGCTTCGATACCCAAGCCATGACATGGAGCCT
The DNA here is from genome assembly GCF_055824585.1 of Amblyomma mixtum. Lineage (NCBI taxonomy): Eukaryota > Metazoa > Arthropoda > Arachnida > Ixodida > Ixodidae > Amblyomma > Amblyomma mixtum. The sequence continues at coordinate 16,759,399 of NC_143018.1, forward strand.
TTCGGGCGTCAGCGGCGAAATCCCGGAAGCGGACATCAACAAGTCGGCGTGTGTGCTGGGTCACCGGATGTACATATTTGGTGGCATGGACTGGGATTCATCGAACTTTGTACATTTTCTGGACCTCGAGACCCTAGAGTGGCATCGGGTCCAGACCAGCGGAGAGGCCCCCCTCGGGCGCTACTGCCACACGGCGACCGCTATCGGAACCCGCATGTACGTTTGGGGTGGCAACTTAGGAGGCTCACGACCCGACGACCCATATGACAATTGCTTATACTATCTGGAAACGACCACTGCGACATGGGTGCGCCCGCAAGTGCAAGGCGTGGCCCCGGAGGGGCGCGAGTGTCACTCTGCGTTCGTGTACGAGAGAGAGCTGTATATCTTCGGTGGCTACAACGAAGTGCTGAATACCTACTTTGGAGATATGCACAAGTATGACATTGAAAAGTCGTGCTGGGCTAAAGTGTCGCCAGTTGGATCAGGCCCGTCTGCGAGGCGCTCGCCCGGCTGCTGTGTGCTTGGAGAGAGGGTGTTGGTCTTCGGTGGCTTCGGGCCTCCACCCAGCCTTGAGGAGGAAGACGATCTCGAGGACATCTCTGAGGCGGAAGAGGAGCTGACGGATCTGCACGTGTTGCACTTAGCACCGACGCTGCAGAATTTGTGTATGCTTGCTGTCATCGATGCAGGTCTGGATATCGGTGAATTACCAGAAGTGATTAGAAACGAGATCAACACCATAAAATCAGGACAATCTTAATCGCTGGGTTCGTGTTGCACGTCATCGTGATGGAGCGCCTTGGACAGAGCCGCATGTGGCGGTGCGTTGGCCAACTTCAGTGTCTGTAAGCGTCGCGAGCTGCTGCAGGCATACAGGCGGTTACAGCTTATCCCGTACTACCCTACGGCGTTTCTTTCGGCGTGTAGCAGTGCGCCCAGCAGGGGCGCAACTACAGTGGGCCTTTTCATGCATCGAGAAGACTGGCTTGAAGTTGTTTTCTCCTCGCCCGGTAGCCGCGCCGTGTCAGGGCGCTCTGCATGTGCTGTCCTATGAAAGGAAATCAGCCCCGCTGTTAGCGCGCAGTGTTAAAAGTGGCAACACATGACACTCCGCTTTTTGAGTGTGCAGTATGTAAGAACGTGTACATATGTGGCATTAGCTCAACGGTGGTGGCGATTCGAGCGGCAACGCGTTTAATCCCGGCGTCCAAGTCATGCAGCTTGGCACGATTTCCGAGTAAGCTTTTTTTATTTAAAACTCTGTGCACATCATCGTTCTTGTGCTTGATGCTGCTGCATATTTCTAACCGCTCTTCTTCCTAAGTTGCTGTGTTTGTGAACACATTTCTTCTATGTAATGTTCCGATGTGTTTTTACTTTGTAACGAGGTGCTTCTAAAGAATACTGTTTTTCAGAAGCTGGGAATGCGATTATTGATCTTATCTTAGTCCCGGAATTGCCATGACTCAGTCACTTTTTAACGCTTTAGATGGGAAGAGAAAAAAATTAGTCAGTGGCTTAGCTCTGGTTAAGCCTGGATACACAAGCGAAAACCTTTAGTTGTGCTTTGTTTGACTGCCGTCCACACACTGCCTGTACGGAGGCGGGGGAGAAGACGGAAATCGGCGTGGTTAAAACTGCCCGCAGGTATGTGGAGAGGAGGGTTGCCTTCTGCGACGCGGGCAACACGCGGCTGCAACGAAACGTCAAACGGCAGGGAGGAGAGGAGCGCCCGCAGTAGTAGCGGCGGTGAGAAGCCGGCGCTCATGCGCAGTAGTGCGCGGCTGCGTCGAACGCTGCGCGTAATTCCACTCGGTCGCGGCATACGGCATACGCAAAACCAAAAACCAAACGCAAAACCAAACGCAAAACGGCATAGTGAAGCTTTTCGCTTCAAAAATTGGAAGCGCCAAACATCTCATGTTTTGTTGCTACGAGGGGCGAAAAAATTTTCCGAGTTTGCACAAGAAAAAGAAGCCGAGCTTAAAAGTGTTCTGACAGAAGTAGGAGCAAGCTTATCGGGATAGCCGAAATTAACGAGATAGTTATTCTATCTTTCATGGACATGGTCGTCAAAGTAGAATAGCCTGTTCAACACCTGCTCGATCAATGTGATATTTATTTATTAAAGGTAAAACAAGAGTCAAGTGGCACTGCAGCATTCAAAGAGAGGGCTGAGAAGGTTGAAGCCGCACCGTTGTGAAAGTTGTCAAGATAAGACGGTAGGTAAAACATGAGGGCACACTTAAGAGCACCGCCGCCGCCGCGGTGGCTCAGTGGCTATGGTGCACGGCTGCTGACCCAAAAGACGCGGGTTCGATCCCGGCCTCGGCGGCTGGAATTTCTTTGGAGGAGAAATTCTAGAGGCCCGTGTATTGTGCGATGTCAGTGCACGTTAAAGATCCCCAGGTGGTCGAAATTTCCGGAGCCCTGCACTACGGCGTCTCTCATAGCCTTAGTCGCTTTGGGACGTTAAACCCCATAAACCAAACCAAATCTAAGAGCACCGCCTTAATAGTATCACGCGATAACGTTATTGGGTGCCTTCAGCCTTTTGGGGTCCCCTGCGTAACACGCAGCGAACATGGTAATTCTCTACTTTACGTTCACAGATCGCGGGGATTCGCCACTGCTGCGACAGGCGCATCTTTCAAACACAGCAACCGATGCGGCTTGTCAGACCCTGGCCAGAGGTGATAAGCTCGGGCTAGTTTCGGTTTCATCTACTACAGCGCACCTGGCGACTGAAGGCGAACTGATGTTTAACATTGAGTGATTTCTGAGCACACGCGTACGGCGTTATAAGACTGCGACTGTAGCGGCATTGTCTGAGGAATCGTGATACGAAGCTGCTCTTCTTCGCTGGTAGTGGTTTGAATCCCGCTCGGGGATGAGGCTTTTTCTGATTGAAACCGCATTCATGACGACGGCACGATGCTACAGTTGGCGTTCTTGCAGGCGCTATGAATGGAAGTGGCGCTGGCGTCTGTATTTGCTGAACAATTGTGTATATGGAAGTCGCCTACCCCTGCCCTGATTGCTCTCCCCGAGCGACTTCTCGCAACCAATCAATAATTTTACTGCCACCTGCCACGGCAGGTGTGCATGATGTCGCATGGCGTTGGCTCTAGCTTTGTTTTTTGTTTTATCTTCACTCAGAACTGTGTAACTACCAGTATTGCTTTCGCTTTTTTTCTTTGGCGTTTGTTTTGTTTTATATGTTTTAGAGTGTATTATCTCATGTTGTTAGCCACCACTGTATGCCGCCAAGTGTTAAGGCCGGGTGCCCGTGGCGTAGTCAAGCTGTCAGAAGAGAGCTTTTACGACGGGCTCCCTTCCATCATGCACTGCATGGTGGCAGAATAAACATTATTATTAAGTCACGTGACCTAGGTTACATGTGGGATGCCTGCTTCATCGCTCAACTCCGAGGCCGAATTTTCTGCAGAAAGGGAATCTCAACGCTAACGCTTTATACAGCCTTGGCGAGTATTACTGGCGTAAAACCTAGAAATTCATGAATGGCCTCATAATAAGGATGATATTTTTCGGAAGGTCAACTACCCAACATCCCAATCCGTACTTACTAGGCCTTTCTTGGCAGGCATAGAAAACCATCGTAAGCTAACAAGAGTTCGGGATTGGGCTATATGTGGAATTTAATTTGTGCCATATCTGCACTGTTCGTATGGAGTTTTTGATGGAATAAGACCTCAGTAGGCAGAATGCGCTGCAGAAATGCAGAACACACCATGCGGAGCATGTAGTCAATAACGTAACATAAATGGACTGGATAATTTTTCTTGCGGGGAACGCTTTCCCATTTGAACACAGGTAAGTAGCTTTATTAAACGTGTCGTGGTACTACGTGAAGCCGGCCGCTACTGAAAGTATTCGTGCTAGAGGTAACTACCTGCCTCAGTCACCGTTGCTGCCCACAAAAATTAAGAAGCCGGAGCTGCCTGGCCAGCATTGCCATCTTCATTTTCCTGTGGCTGCAGCGCAGTGTATCTTTCTTGCCACAACTTAGGTCGTCGCCATTTGCTTTAGTGCGAGCTGCAAATGAACTCTGATTTGTTCCTAAACTTTCCGTCTCATCAAATCTTCAATTATATGCACGCATTCGGTAAAAAAAAGATACGTGTGATTCGAAGCTGCTTTCAGGCACGAATCACTTTTGTACCGAAAGCTGCACTAAGCCAGCAGAAGCGCATTTCTAGGTGCCTACCGAAGGTCACTACTGCGCGTGCGCCGTTACCATGGCAGCCAGCTCACTGCGCATGCGCGGAGTCACGCTGTGCAGCTGGGATACAAGCCGGAAGCGATGCGCTGGCTCCTGATACGCGCACCATGCAGGAAGGAGAGCGGCTGTGCTCGTCACGGCAGCAGTACAGGCTGCGTGAAATTGGGTCTTACGATACAGAAGTCGTCGCATGGTACAAGGCCGGCGTGAAAACGAGGCGCGAAAGGCTAAGCTGGCGGCCGAGACGCCCGAAGAACGAGAGGAACGTCTCGCGAAGAGACGCCGGCAAGATGCTGAACGACAACGACGGAATGTCTCTACCGAAACGCTGCTGTCAGATGGTCCGCGTATAAAGCCGCTGCAGTCGCTTATTCAAATGCATTAAAATCAATCAAATTTACTTTCTTTAATCAGACTCTTCCAGCTATGCTAAGCAAAGACCCGAAACAGTTCTGGAACACAGTGAAAGGCAAACGAAATATTGCCATACAGCTATTTACCCTGGAATGGGATATAGTTCCTGACCAACTGTGCGCATCGCTTCTCAATAGCACTTTTATCAAAGCCTTCTCTAGCCCCACCGACACTTCCGCCCTATCTTCGCTTCAGAATATCACTTTTTACCAATGGATCCCATCGTCATCTCCTCAGAAGGAATTCGTGGCATTATTAAACACCTTAAAATGTCATCCTCTTGTGGTATCGTTGGCCTCAGTACTAAATTCTTCAAAAATACCGTAGAATATTATTCCATTATGCTACAGTGTATCTTTTCGCAGTCTTTAAACTATCACACCTTTCCTAATGACTGGCTCAATGGTAAAGTAATCCCAGTGCACAAATCAGGGGAAATGCAAGATCCACGTAATTACCGTCCCATCTCACCTACTTCCGTCCCATGTAAAGTTCCAGAGCACATCATGTTTAGACATCTTGTTAATTTCCTAGAATAAAACCAGTTCTTTACTCCGAAGCAGCATGGTTTTCGTAAATTCTTCTCGTGTGAAACGCAGTTAATGATGTTCAGTAACGACTTGCATGTTTCTTTATACTCTGGACTCATTACTGATTGCTTATTCTGAGGTTTTTCAAAAGCATTCGATAAAATCAGTCATTCTCTCTTACTTTTAAAGCTGTGCCAACTTAACATTGACCCTAATGTACTCAATTGGATTCTTAGTAACCTTTCTTAGTAACAGTACTCAGTTCGTCTTCGCCAATAACCACGACTCTTCACCGGCGCCAGTACATTCAGGTGTGCCCTATGGGTCGGTCCTTGGCCGGTTATTATTTCTAATATACATAAATGACTTACGTTTAAATATTTCATCTAACATGTGCTTATTTGCTGACGACTGCGTAATTTACGGAGTAATTAATAACACTGATGATATTCTTCAGCTACAGACAGACTTAAAAAAAACTTATGAATGGTGTCAATCGTGGAAAATGGAATTAAACATATCTAAATGCAAATGCATTAGCGCAACCCGTAACCAGCAAACAAGCCCAGATTATTTTATTAACGACACTCAGCTGAATTCAGTCTCGTCTTAAAAGTATCTTGGCATTAATGTTTGTTATAAGCTTTCTTGGAATGCTCATATCAGGTTTATTACTTCAAAGGCTAACCGCATGCTAGGGTACGTCCGTAGAAATTTTTCATCCTCACCACCTTCATTGAAAATGCTAATATATACTACACTCATTCGTCCGCAACTAGAGTACGTATGTTCGATTTGGGATCCTGGCACCATCACATTAACAAAAGAACTAGAGGCCGTGCAGAATCGAAGCGTCCGCTTCATCGTTGGAAACTACCATCGCACTGCCAGTGTAACAGAAATGAAATCTAATCTTAAACTCCCCTTAGTCTCCACTCGCCGTAAGCTTCCACGCATTTGCCTCTTCCATAAAATTTATTACCATAATCGTTGCCTGAAAGCCATCTGTGTAAAGGCACCATCTTTCATCTCGCCTCGCATTCACCACAATCAAAAAGTAACTGTTCCACACTGCCTCACAGTGGTCTGCTCTAATTCCTTCCTCCCTAAAACATGTGACTGGAATAATCTTTCACCCACAGCCACCGGTGTTAGCGACACTGCGCGTTTTAAAAGCAAATTACACACACTGTTAGAATCAGACCAATTGTGATATGTTGTTTACCCATATATAGACTGTATAAGTTTTCTTTTTGTAATCATTTTATTTTTTTACTACTGTATTTTTGTTCTCAATGTTTTCGTCCTCTGTCTCTAGCATCTTTCAATATTGTTCATATATATAGCGCTCTTTTTGATCTATATATTATTTTTAACACTATCCCACCCCCTCAGTAATGCGAAAGCCCTGAGGGTAAAATAAATGAAATGAAATAAATGAAATGAAACGTCAATGCGGACAACGCGGACACTGGATTTCGCGGGGAACGGAGCCTCTAACGCTCTCGCGTTAAAACAGCGCAGTCTAGTCGATACAGGGCCGCCAGATACAGTGTTAACGTTCTCCTTTCTGCTTCTCAATATCTAAAGAAATTGTGTCTGGTGGTTCAAAGAGAGAGAGAGATGCGAGCGGTGTTTGCAAACGAGGTGTCTACTCCATTTATCCATTCACACAGTAGGGGCTGTTTATCAAACTAGTAGATATCGTTATTGTGCAGGAGATCATTGGATTAATCATGCCGCGACTGTGTTTCGAACCCACGGCGGAGCAAGCAGGTCAGCTTCACTGGCCACTGCACGAGGGCGCGATGGCATCGCCGCAACCGATCACGCCTCGTGTCAAGCTGCAACACACTGTCCCGCTGTGCGTTGCAAATTGTCGCTTCATGAACTTCCACCTGCGGCGTAGCGCCCGTAACACGTTTCCCACTAGCGGTAGATACCCGCCGCAGTGGCTGAGTGGTTAGCATGCTCGCCTACTCAGCCGGAGTACCCGAGCTCGAACCAGATCGCGGCGACCACGTTTTGGTGGAGGCGAAACACAAAAGGCGCCCTTGTGCTGTGCGATGTCAGTTCACGTTATACATCCACAGGTGGTCGAAAATATTCCGGAGCCTTTCACTACGCCACCTCCTTCTTTCTTCTTTCCCTCCCACCTTCCTGCCTCCCCTCGCTGTGCGGTTGGAGTGTCCGTCTAGAAGTTAAACAATAGAGAGTTTTCTTATAGCATTAGCGTGATGCGGACTGTAAAGCTCGAGGCTACGCACTGGAGGGTTGTAGGCACAGGAGGGTTGTAGGAGACAGCGCATTAGTGTGTCAACACCTCGCCGCGATTACCAGCGGAGTTCAACGGAAAGGGAGCAAAGGAAGGAATGCGGCGCCGAACGACTGAGACATCTGGCGGTCAAGGGCGCGGCTAAGGCAGCGGGTGGCTTCCACGAAGGGAGACGGGAAGGGGGCTGTCCCGCGATTCGGCTTCAGGGACGCGCCATATGGAAGCTGTCCCAAAGGGGCCGCCGTGCCGCCTGGTAGGAACCACTGATGAACGGCCGGACGAGGCGCCCGCCTGTCGGAGTGATGTCTGTGAACCGTCGTGCGGCATGGTCGCGGGGGCCGGGAACAAAAGGGCTTAATGGGGTCCTGGTGGATGCTCCCGCAACGGGAGAAGGGACACCGCGAGACTTCGCGCGGCCGAGGGGTCTCGAAGACGTAAACAAGTCGTAAATTTCAGGATGTCACGGACAACCGCGGGACGGAACGCCAGCAGCTTAGCGGCAGCTGATAACCCGCGGGTTGCCAATACTTGGAAACGATGACCGAACCTGCTTGCAGAAACAGGCGATGCCGTGGGAACGGCTCGGCGCACTGGCATTTGTTTTTCGCTTAATTTCAGGAGGGGAGATAGTTTGGTCAACACTGCAGAAGCTGAGGGCGGGGCATGAAATCCCGTCTACCAATCGAGTTGTGCTCTCTTCCGGGAATCTGGTTTGATTTTAGTAACCCTTGATGCTCCTTTTTCAGTATGTGTTTTAGAGAGAGGATTACGGACATTCGCAAAGCTAGAGAGCGAGCTACAATACAAGTACGGGAGCCAATCGTATAAAGAATTAGCCGCGATTGGTTAGCGCTGTTTTGCCGGGATTGGTCAGTGCTGATTGCGGGCCAGGCCTCGCAGTGTTTAAAACCCGGGCACTGTAGCCCGAAAGGTCGTTCTTGGCTAGGGCTTGAGCTGATACTAAATCTCGGCTAGGTATGGCGAGCTAGCCAGTTCCATGTTTATTTCATGCAACCTTGTTGTAAATATGCTATGTATATAAACTTGAGTTAACCTCTTCTCTTTGGATCAAGTTTCGCTGTCTAAATCCTCTCAAAACCGTCTATGACACGGGACCCACCTTCTGGGCAATTGCACCAGTCTCCGCAACAAGAACGAACCAGCCACATCGGCATACGAGAGATTTTCACTCGGACCTAAGGGAAATTACGTTAGCGCACCGCAAGCAACTTATCCCCAAATACAGTTTTAGTATAGAGTCCTGAAAACGTTAAACGCGATCTCCTTTACATGGAGGCGACAGGACCTTCTAAATGGTAGCCACTACCGCTAACGTGCCAAATTATAATATGTCAGTCTTTTAAGACAATTATTACAGCAGCGCTTATTTTCGCCAGGAAAATAACCGTCAAATTGTAATAAAGTGAAATAAAAAACACACAAAAGTAGCGCCATCCAGTGAAGGCAATGTTAACTACAAACCGTTCGAGCAAGAATATTTTTCATCACATGGCGTCTAATGTTCAAAACACGTTTGTAAATTTGATATAAATTGTTGTGCTACGTAATTTATGTACATAAAACACCGCGACAAAGCTCAGAATCTATTTTTGTTTCGTTCGGGACGTCTGTGTTACGTTTCGGGCAGTTGCAGACGGTAGCAGTGTAGCTTAAGGTCCCATATGGCTACTGTACTCCAGAATCGTGAGCGTATCTAAAAAACTAGGCTGAATGGCAGCTTAAACTTTATCGTCAAACTAACATAAGTCATAGCGAAAAGCAAAAACGCCAGTAGTTGAAGGCAAACATGCCGACCGGAATCGCAAGAACTGCTAACCGGCTAAAGCGGGCGGCTCTCGCTTGGAAGGACGCCGCCATGTTTTTGCGCTAAGGGCGCAAAAGCCGCAACTGCCGCAACGCTAGCTTCTGAAAATTGCGTGCGTACGCTCACGCTACTTCCCCGTTAGCGTTCTGCGCATGCGCACTATGGAACCGCTATTCCGCTATGCATGAAATTGCACGCTATGCAAGAAAAGCGCTTTTAATCTTGGTGAGGACAACAGTACATATTCTTTTTCGAACATTCATTCGTGTGAGTGTCATAAAATGACAAAAACGTTCCAAAATATAACAGAAATAGTCACCCGTCGACGCACTACGTCCGCTCACGCCGCGAATACCGGTCGCCATATCGCTGCTTCAGAAAAAAGCCGCACGACACCGCCACCATCGCTGGAATGACCGGGACTTGTTTCTTACAGAAGCAGGTGCCTCTGCAGGATGTGGACGGTCCGGCTAAACGGTGTTCCAGAGCATGTCACCCGCACGGCTGACACATCAACGGCAAGGTCTACTCATTCGACAGTCGGCACATGACATTGAACTTGGTCCACGTGTTCATCTTCGACCCCGCATCGCACCGGTGGGATGTGGTGCAGACGCTACTTCCCGACGCCGGGCCGATTACCACTTCCTTCCAAACAGTTGTAGCGTACGGCCACTGCGCGTATATGTGGGGCGGCCCGCCCAGATGGCCAGCCCCGAGTCTCCTTCACCGCTTCGACACAAGCACCATGGCATGCAGCCGTCTGGCGATGTCCGGTGAGGTGCCGTCATATATTCACGGCAGCACAGCTTGTGTTGTGGGTCACCGCAAATATGTCTTAAGTGACTGGGATCCTTCGCCATAGATGAGGGTCCTTGACTTGGATACCCTGGAGTGGCACCGTGTCCCCACCAGCAGAGAGGCTCCGGTTCAACCTGCGTCTGCCATCGGGACCCGCATGTATGTGTTCAGCAGCAGCCCAGCATACCGTTCCCTCATCCTATACTATTTTGAAACGACCACCACTTCCTGGGGGCGCCCACAGGTACAAAGCGTTCCCACTGTGTATCGGCGAGGACATTCAGCCTTCGTGTTCAACGAAGAGCTGTACATTTTCGGAGGGTACGACGATGTGCTGAAGACCTACTTAGCAGATGTGCACAAGTACGACACCGTGACGTCGTGTTGGACCGAAGTGAAGGCATGTGGCTCACGACCATCTCCCAGGTACTGGCATGGCTGCTCATTGATGGGTGAAAGAGTGTTTATCTACGGCGGCTTTGGGCCGGCACCCAACCAGGATGAGAGGCAGGTTGCAGAGCAGCGAAGGGCGCTGACGGATCTCCACGTGTTGCACTTGGCACCGACACTGCAGAACCTGTGCTTACTTGCAGTAATTGATGCACGGCTGGATGTAAGCCCCTTACCACCCTTAATTAGAGAAATGGTCTACGCTATCACTTCTCCCCCATCGTAGTCGAGATTGATGCTGCATGTCAACCAAACTGAGTGCCTTCGCCGTAACCAGCTTGGGAGTGCGGCGATAATGCAACTTCGGCGCCGCTAATTCATACAGCAATAAACTCTTCTTTTATACGCAATTAATGTCTTCCGTCAGTGCCCGATTTTCGCGCAAGCAAGAAAGTCGCTAGTGTTTTGTTTATTTCATGCCACTCTCAGGCGGAACTTTTTTTCAAAGATTACCAAGAACAAATTTTCTGAAAGAACTATTCGCTGAAATTCATTCCGTTCCACCCTGGTGGCTTCTTCGAGGGAATCGCATCAAAGATATTTCGGCCTGAAGCTCGCGATGAAGTCTACGTTGCCGCGTAGCCCCTGGTGGTCATCCTTTTCAAAGCAGTAGGCAGATTGAGATGCTGAATGTGGTGGTAGGCGTCGATTTTGAATCTTCTCCGGAAACAACTTGCGTCTTTTGTGATTACTTTAGAAAGCCGGACAGTTATCATTTATTTGCGCATGTCTGCCTTCACTTTGACGCTGCTTTAAATGTTCACTGATTTTTAAGCCTGCTAGTTATGGTTTACTTTTCCTGATATACATTTTAATTTCAATCTGGAAGCACCCGACCGGTATCTATGTCTTGAACATGAGCCGATAGAATTCGTCAAAACTTCGGTAACTGATCGTATCAGGTGGAGATCGTATTGAAGGCAATCGACTACATGCTGGCCAATATTTGAAGTTTTTCGACAGCTTATTTATGCGGATGCGAGAGCGCTCCGGCGCACCGAGCACGTCACATACACTCTCGACGAGCGATCCAACGACGGCTGGGATGAAATGTTCGGGAAAAGTGTCCGTGACACAAACTTGAATAGACAAAGCAATTTTTTGCCATAGCGCTCTACAGCCGCAGATAACCTCGCGCCGTAAAAATTCATCACAGTCAACAGTAAACGCGAAGGTGAGAGTGTAAAATGTGATATTTGTGAATAAAATGTGAATTTCTTTAGACGAGCATTGATGTTCGATTTTTGCTACATTCACTTGATAGAAGACATATTTTCTTAACACCGGACACTGGCGAAAAGGAAGAACTGCGATAGGCAGATGGCTACGAAGCTCTCACGTTTCAAAGAGCAAGCCTTTAATGCTTACACCGTGTTGGCAACAGAAGGTGCCAGCAGAGGTGTCATGCTTTTCGGTTGGTCGAAATGGTTATGACTTCAGAGTGCGCGGATTCGAAGTAATGAGGTCACCAACGGATGCCTGACGCCACCTTTTGAAGCGCGCGACAACTAATAAAATAGTTGTCGTCCGCTCCGACAGTGGGCGTAAGGCGTCCGTGGCTGACCACATTACATACCTCATTACTGCGAACAGATCCATGGATACAACCGAACTCATCGAAGCAGAGAGAGAGTCGTGCTAGAGAAGCAGGCAAAGTCTGTAGTTGTAATGTGTAGTCAAAGTTTGTAGTCAAATAAAGCACTAGTACCGCAAAGAGTCTTGCGGTCAACGCCAAACAGTGCGCCAGGGAAAGCTATCTTTTTGAAGTACTTTGGGGAGCCAAAGTGCCTCTTAATTTTCTCACCTTGTTTATAAGATTTTTGCTTGAGCTCTCTCAATTTGGCTACAGCTTTCAATGCCTACTGTGAATGAACCTCTCCAAACATGTGGCTTGATTTACATGCAGTGCGTACCGTGCTGAAATATTGCAGTGGGGCTCACGAACAATTACTCAGGCGCAAATCGACCTGGCAAAGGCATTTGATCGCGTGTGATATCCGTTCCTTTATTCTCTGGTAAACCGCGTCAACCTTGGTTAAAGTCTTCCGACTGGGATGCGGCTTTGCCACAAAAACTGTTCCTCGAGTTTTAATGAGAATCGGCCTCTTGCACAAACAGTGCGCATACGCTGCTCTCTGAAGCAAGCTTGCCCGTTGTCCCTTCTCCTGTTTGCAGAAGAACTGAGGATTGGGCGAGTTGGTGGTGATCCATCGTAAAAAAACAGCGCCTAAGAACACGGACCGAGGACAAGGTGAAACAGACTGACGGCGCTGAACTTACAACTTAATTTTATTCACACGTAGGCAGCCAATTTATACATTTACACAAACATGCGCAAAGGCCTCTTGTCAAACCGAGATAAGCTGTTGCCATTCACAACCGTAAAACTAGAGAAAACAAAGAAACAGCAATCATCCATTCAAGGCACGTGTGCCATTACCTCACCCTCCCTACCCGGAATGAAATGAGCTTGCTTCACTCTGGGTAGGGACGGTGAGGTAATAATGGCACACGTGCCTTGCACACGTGCCGCAGTAATCGCCCTGCTCTCGGGTACGGCAAGTTCGCCACTGAGCCGCCCCTAGCCACAGCCGTAGAGAAAGGGCTGATGTCAGAAATCTAGAGAGCGTCTTATCCACCGCTGATACTAGTCATGTGCGAAGTCCTGATAGCATTTTACGCGCATGCTTCGCGGACGTGAGGCTTTATCTCATGGCAGTAAATCAGAGGAAAAAGAGAAAACGCGGACGTAAATACAATGGTTTCAATCAGAAATAATATATAGTGTGGAAATATTGAATATTGGTAACACTATAATCACCTATTAGAACACTTGTAAACGAATTAATATATGCTATTGAAACTAGCGCGTCATGACAGTGGTTCCAGTCCTGAATTGAACGAGGCAGGATTAAGGGATAAAAAGCATTCGTGTATCATTAAAAAAGTGCAACTTTTTCACAGCGGTGCAAGTGGCGCGATGTGTTAATCGGTGGTGGTGGTGTAAAACATTTATTTATACTATATACGAGAGAGGTATTGCTTGGACCGTGCCTGAAGGGCCGGGCCCTCAAAATCACTAGGAGGGATCCCTAGTCCGGGACCCCTGCGGCATCCGCGGCGTTCCGGGCTCTTGTCACCAGGGCTCGTTGGTTCTGGAGAGTTGTGCGGCTGAATCAAAATATCGTAAAGTTTTTTCTGGCAGTATATTTTAAGGAGCAAACGTAGCCGCAGAATTTGATTACGTAACTACAATAGAGGAATTTACAAATCAGTTTTCATATTAGGGGTGCTGGTGGTACGATGACAGCACTTGAGAATGTAACGAGCAGACCGATTGTTATTATGTTCGTAGCTTACTAGAAAATCAAGACCAGGGTGCCGTGCAGAGGCCGCATTCTCAGGTTTAGAACTTACAAGTGATTTGTAACGTTGTAGGGAACGGGATATGAAGACAAGAAATTTTGTTCCAAGTAAACTAGAGAACGGTTAGCATTACTGGTCACAGAGATAATGTGGAGATCCGAAGAAACGTTAGAAAACACACAGAAGCCTAAGCAGTTATACGATGGTAATATAGTGGTCCGTGTACTGTGCGATGTCAGCGCACGTTAAAGAACCCCAGGTGGTCGAAATTCCACAGCCCTTCTCTGCGGCGTCCCTCATAGCCTGAGGCGCTTTGGAGCGTTTAACCCCCACAATCCAAATCTTTCACTCCCACCTTCCTCCCTTCCCTCACGGCGCAGTTGGGGTGTCCACCTAGAAGTGAGACAATAGTGCAAAATTTCCCTTCGTCCAAAGCAACTTATTTAGTGGTATATATGAAAGGCACAGCGACTAAAACAACATGTTTCCAGTTCATCAGCAACAGCTGTAGGAATTGACCCACTTTAGGCAATTCCTGCTAGAAGATTAAATGCAAAGGTGAAATCCCGACCATTCACGCCACATTTTCATCATCGCGGCCAGGTTGGTGGTTTGTTGGTTTATTGGGGTTTAACGTCCTAAGCAACTCAGACTATGAGGGACGCCGTAGTGAAGGGCTCCAGAAATCTCGACCACCTGGGGTCTTTATCATGCGCTGACATCTCACAGTACACCGGCCTCTAGAATTTCACCTCCATCGAAATACGGCCACCGTGGGCCGGGATCGAACCCGCGCCTTCCGGGCTGCTGATCCGAAAGACGCGGGTTCAACAGAAGGGTTGTTGCTCACGAAGGGAATGCATGACACCGATACTATACACCTGCTAGACGATAAGGCGGCAAAAAAAAACGTGCGAAACAAAGGAAAAGAATTCCGCAGGATTTAAGCAATATATATTTCACGTTTCTTTTAGGGCCACCAGAAATTCAGTCCCTATCAATGCGACAGACATGACCGATCACCTAAACGAAATTCTCGATTGGAAAGCGTTAACCACGTGTCTCGCGGCGTCAAGAAGGTTATTCGCTCTGAAATAAACCCGTAATGGCAGACCAGCCTCTTGACCACTTACGCGCACTTTATAACGGCTTTTTGCGCTTTTAATCTTGGTGACAGCAACAGTACATGTTTTTTTCGAACATTCATTCGTGTGAGTGTCATAAAATTACAAAAGTATTCTAAAATCTAACGGAAATAGTCACCCGTCGACGCACTATGTCCGCTGACGCAGCGAATACAGATCACCATATCGCTGCTTCAAAAATTAGCCGTACGACACCGCCACCATCGCTGGAGTGACCGGCCCTTGTTTCTTACAGAAGCAGGTGTCTCTGCAGGATGTGGACGGGGCGGCTAAACGGTGTTCCAGAGCATGTCACCCAGAGGGCTGTGCGCATCAACGGCAAGGTCTACTCGTTCGACAGTTACCACGGGGCATGGAACTTGCTCCACGTCTTCATCTTCGACCCCGCGTCGCGCCGGTGGGGTATGGTGCAGACGCAACTTCACGACGCCGGGCCGATTCCCATTTCCTTCCAGACAGTTGTAGCGTACGGCCACTGCGCGTATCTGTGGGGCGGCCCGCACAGCTGGCCATCTCCGAGTGTCCTTTACCGCTTCGACACAAGCACCATGGCATGCAGCCGCCCAGAGGTGGCCGGTGAGTTGCCGACATCGATTTACGGCAACACAGCTTGCGTTGTGGGTCACCGCAAGTATATATTCGGCGTTTTGGATCATTCGCAATATTTGCGGGTCCTTGACTTGGATACCCTGCAGTGGCATCGTGTCTCCACCAGCGGAGAAGCGCCCGTTCGGCGCGCCTTCCACACTGCGTCTGCCATCCGGACAAGCATGTATGTGTTTGGAGGCATCCTACCAGACCCTTTCCACCCAAATCGCGTACACAACTCGTTATACTACCTAGAGACGACCACCTCTTCATGGGTACGCCCGCAGGTACATGGCGTTCCCCCTGTGTGTCGGCGAGGTCATTCAGCCTTCGTGTATAACGAAGAACTGTACATTTTCGGAGGGTACAGCGATTCGCTGCAGACCTATTTGGCAGATATACACAAGTACGACCCCGTGACGTCGCGTTGGACCGAAGCGAAGCCATGGGGCTCACCACCATCTCCCAGGTGCTGGCATGGCTGCTCAGTGATGGGTGAAAGAGTGTTTATCTTCGGCGGCTTTGGGCCGACAACCAACCAGGATGAGGGGCAGTTTCCTGGGGAGCGAAGGGGGCTGACGGATCTCAATGTGTTGCACTTGGCACCGACACTGAAGAACCTGTGCTTGCTTGCAGTGATTGATGCGCGGCTGGATTTAAGCCCCTTACCACCCTTCATTAGAGAAATGGTCTACGCTGTAACTTCTCACCCATCGTAGTCGATGGCAGATGCTGCATCTCAAGCAAACTGAGTGCCTTCGGCGAAGCCAGCTTGCTGGTGCGGTGATGATGGTGCGGTGATGATGCCTTGGCGATACGGTGATAATGCAACTTCGGCGCCGCTACTTGACGCAGTAATAAACTCTTCCTTTATACGCAAAGAACGCCTTCCTTCTGTGCTCGATTTCCGCGCAAGCAAGAAAGTCGCTAGTATTTTGTTTATATTGATGTCGCCCGGGGCCACCACTTTTTCTTAAATAACAAAGGGAACAAATTTTCTGAACGAACAATTATTCTCTGAAATCGATTCAACTCCAGCCCGGTGGTTTCTTCAAGCGAGTCGCATTACCGTCACTTCGGCATGAAGCTGGTGTTCAATTCTAGTTTTACCGCGCAGCACCTGCTGGTCATGCTTTTAAAAGCAGATGGTAGATAGAGATATGTGGCGGTAGACGTCGATTTCAGCTCTTATCCGGAAACAACTTGCGTGTTTCGCGATGACTTCAGAAAGCCAAACAGTTGTCACTTATTTCCGCATGTCTGCCCTCACTTTGACGCTGCATTAAATGTTCACTGATTTTATAGCCTGATAATTATGGTCCTATTTTCCCTATGTACATTCTAATTTCGATCTGGTAGCATCCGATCGGTATATATGTCGTGAACCTGAGCCGATAGAATTCGTCAAAGATTGTGTAACTGATCGTATAAGGTTCGGATCGTTTCGAAGGCAAACGACAGCATGCTGCACTGTATTTGAAGCTTCCCGACAGCTTATTTACACTGAAGCGAGAGCGCTCCAGTGCACTGCGCACGCCAGATACATTCTCGACAAGCCATCCCACGATGGCTGGCGTGAAATGTTCGGAAAATGTGTCTGTGACGCCAGCTTGAATAGACAAGGCTGCTTTGTGCCATGGCGCTCTTCAGCCACAGATGACCTAGCGCCATAAATATTTATCAGAATCGACAGTAAAGGCGAAGATGAGAGAATAAAATGTTAGAGGCTACGTGGATGGCCGAATTCGAAACGACGATCAACCGGAGTAAAGGAGACGATGGGGGACTGAAACACTATATGACATGTGAAAATGGAAGCAAGCATGATGGGAAGGTAAAAACATAGGTGGCTAGAGTTCCGTCCAGACGGAACTACAATTTGCGCTAGAGTTCCGTCCAGACGGAACTGCATGTAGCGATGGGGTTCCGTCCAGACGGGACTGTATCTCACACCATACAGTTCCGTCCAGCATTATCTGCCACAAGCGGTATGTCAAGACGGAATTCAAGCTGGCGTTAGGGATTGGGAACCCAGTTTGCTAGCAGACTTTTGCATGTTTATTTAAGAAAGTGGCAATCTTGTTCCGCCTAATGTCTGACCGGATATTCTGATGCATCCTTTTATTTTCCAAGCACTCAGTGAGAAATGACAATAGAACGAGTTTTGGCTTTGGTTTGTTGGTGTGTTTGCATAATGCTTGTTGACCGTTTGTGTACGTCTTAGTCTTTTTCGCGCTTCGTCATCTTGCAGCACAAACAGCGACAGGGCTTCACGTCACTTCGCGAAGAGTTCCTGCACTCTGCTTCTAACAGTGTCATTTTATCGATCCTGCATGCGTGCACGGAAGTTATACCTTCGAGGATGTGACTAAACGCAGTACGCGGACAGATATTTTGGTGCTGTATACATGCGTAGAGAGAACATCTGGATACAGCTTTGTCAACTGGTTACTCCAGAGGCAAAGAAATGCTTTATGTGGGTAGAAATCACCCATTTTGTATAGTATGGACAGTACGGACATTAGACAGTTTTAGTTTTGCGTACGTAGAACCTTCACGCACGAGAGAGAGAGAGGGACTCTTTAATGAAATACAGAGAATTTAGCCGGCGTTTAAAAATCGCTGGCATGCTACTCTGCGTAGGAAGGGGAATTTGGAAGGGGAAGACAGAAGGAGAGCAGTGTAGAAGAAGTAACAAAAGAACAAAATAAAAACGAAAAAAAAACGAAGATAAAATGCGGCCATGAAATGGGTACTAAGGATTCAACGAAGTGTATTGATGTAACCTATGGAATGATGGAGTGCATAGTCCGACAAATGGGCTGACGAAGTTCACTGCATGAAGAATGCATGAAGGTAACGTGCAAGTGAAAGTGAATTACGTGAGCAGTCTGCGTAGCGTACGCTCGTGTCGCTTCGTACAGTTTTAGCTACACGTACGGGACGCAAACTGTGTAGATCTGCCATAGAACCTAAAAAATGCGATAGCATGTTGTGCCCCGCCATCTAGTACAGATAAAGAAAACTAATTTTGTTTAGTCGAGCTGCTTGGGGCGGAGCCAGGCCAATCCACAGTGCGGGCGCTAAATACTTTCCCCCTTTCTTCTGACAAAATTTGAGCGATTTCGTTCCACCGAACTGTATGTTGCATGTTATCTTCAAAGGGATTACATTCTTTTACGTCCCGCAGCATATTTAAATCATTGCTCTTCGAGAAAAACGTGCACGGTTTTGATTTTCCCGTTGACTGTGCCGAGGGTCTCGCGATATCCCGCGAGGTTTTAGCTTCGCGTGGTTATGGTGGCCATAGCGTGGTATCGCGAGACCGTCGGCACAGTCGTTGCTATGACGACCACAAACGCTTCTCCGTCAGGCTTAGGAGTTGCTGAAACGGCTTTCTATGTGGAAAACAAAAGCTGGTTCTCACCTAAAACTTCATGCGAGAGCAAGAATGGACCAACTGAAGGCCAATACAGTAGTTTACAGCACGATATCACGTCGAGGGATTAGCGACGAAGCTGTTATAGTTGCGAAGCGGGCGGGCAGGGCGCCGCCATCTTGCCAACGCCACGTACGCAAGCAACGTGAAGACCGCAACGCAAAGATCCGAATCTCACGTACGTCCGTGTGACCCACGCAGACACTTCACAATCTGCGCATGCGTACTGGTGACCCGTAAGCGCTCTACTTACGTGAAGCTTCTACGTACGTGAAACTAAAACTGTCTATTGTATGGACGGAACTCTAGCTGCAGTAAATATTCCGTCTGGACGGAACTGCAGCAGCAGCAAATGTTCCGTCTGGACGGAACGCTAGACACTTAGAAAAACATAAACCTGCTTCCTGGCTGCCTAATGGTGATGTTCGCATTTCTTTGTGACCTCAGCATCCCGTCTATGCAGGTTTTCGCAGACTCTGCGCTTGTGTTCGCAATCTTACGAGCACCGCAAATCTTGTATGTGCGCTGGGTCTACAGTTCCGTGGTTTCTGAAGCAATCACAGAAGGCGTTTGCTGTCAAGGGATTAAATATTCCCTAGCGCTTCCCGCCACCACATCGCAGGATGAACTAGGCTGTAGCTAAAAAAAATGTGTCTCGGTGACACACACACCTGCGCCACACAGTGCACAGCGCTCTCTCTGCCCTCCTCGTGTCCACCTTTTCGCTCCGCAAGCCTTTTTACAGCCTTTCTCTCTCTCTCTTCTTCGTGTAACCCAAGAAACAGTTGCTACATCGTCTTACCATCAAACTGTGTCATAGAAGCTATCACACTAAAACCAAGAGAGGCTTGAAAAAAAGAAAAACAACGCTTACGAGATCTGTTCTTTCCTAGTGCTTGCCGTTAGCAGTAAGGAAAAACTAACACCCGGCTTCATTTCTGAGAGGACTGATCACCACTGCACGATGTGACCTGTGCGGCTGAACCGGGTTCCAGAAGCCGCCACCGGAATGGCTGTCACCATCAAAGGGAAGGTTTACTCGTTCGGCCTGCTCTCCAACGGCCATGAATACAGGAACGAAATCCTACGCAGCCGATTCGGCGTATACATCTTCCACCCCGCAACGTACAGATGGGGTATGCCGCTGACTAAGTTGCACTTCGACGACGATCCCCTTAACTTGGTCGTTCACTGCGTTGTCGCCTACGACCACTGCGCCTACATGTCGGGGATCCTTTCGGACTTAAGGTCGCGGATTGGCGGCATATATACCGGTTCGATACCCTCGCTATGACATGGAGCCACCCGGAGAATCTGCGGCCAAGTTCCGACACTGAGCATCTTCTCTGCTTGCGTTGTGGGTGAACGGATGTACAGTGTTTGATTTCTTGGACCCGGAATTCTCACATCGTGTATATTAACTTGACCTGCAGAGCCTGACGTGGCATCGCGTTCCGACCAGTGCAGAGGCCCCGGCTAGCCGCTGCTTCCACACGGCGTCCGAGGTCGGAAACCGAATGTATGTTTGGGGTGGCCAGGCGTTCAGCAGAAAGATCAACTACCGGTACGATAATTCCTTGCATTATCTGGAAACCACCACATCGATGTGGGTGCACCCAAGAGGGGAAGGCGTGCGCCCCAAAGGTCGCAAACGTCACTGTGCCTTCGTGTATGAAGAGCTGTACATCTTTGGTGGTGCAACGGACAGCTGGGTGCCCACTGTGCAGACATGCATAAGTATGACATCCAGAAGTCCTGTTCGATCGAGGTGACGGCACGTGTGTTGAGCCCGTCTGCTAGGCGCTCGGCCGGCTGCAGCGTGATGGGAGAAAGGATGTTAGTTTTCCGTGGCAACCATTTGAACAGAGAACAAATCGACGTTTCTGAAGATGAAAAGCCGATAACTGACCTGCACGTGTTGCACTAAGCACCTACGCTGCAGAACTTGTGTCTCTCTTCTGTCATCGACGCAGGTCTGGACGTAGGCGGATTACCGGCAGCTATTAGTAACGAGATCAACGCTATCTCTTCTGGCTCATCTTAGGCGGCGGACTCGTGCGGCACTTCGAACGAATGGCGCGCCTTCAATGCAGCCACAGACACTGGTGCGGTGACCACAATAGTGATATAAATGCTTATAGTTGAGTTCGACATTCTTTGTTTCTGAGAAATGGCCTAAAAACTGAGCCACCGCGGCGGGCAAGCAACGGCGTCTTACCGCCTAGGAGCGCCCTGCTCTGCGATCAGCGCTCCGTCCTCGGCAGCCAGTAGAAACGTGACTGTGGTCCGCAGCTCTTGTGCGTATTCAGCGAGACCATCGAACGCTTTGCAGAACGCGGATGTGTCAATAACGTGATGTGGTTGGCGGGTCGCTGCGGCGTCGTGGGAAACCAACGGGCTGACGAACTGGCCACCCCGCAGACCAGCTGCCTCCCAACGACACCTCGTTCGAGTTTGGGGACCAGCGTGCGGAGATTCGCGGTCAACTAACACTGGCAAAACTGCGCTTCGCACATTGAGAGCGCGGTTTCATCGCCAGCGCACGCGTTTAGGGTTGGAGCGCGCGTCTTTCATGCGCGCCCCGTGGAAAGGCACGTGCCCCACGGACATTCTACGAGCTACGCAGGCCTCAATTGTGGTACCGCGTAGCTCGCCGTAGCTCGTAAAATGTGGCAGAGTTTTGACGTGCCTCAACCGAGTAGTCGTGCGAAATCATTTGCTTAGCTTGGTTGACTCATGGTTTTGTTTTGCTCGGTCGTTGGCACCTCTGGCTACAATAAACTTAGGTTAAGTGCCTATGAAGTTAAGCTGGTCTATCTGTTCGCGCCGCAGGTGAAAGTCGAAGACGAGATTGTGCAATGCACAGCGCGATATTTTGTAGCAGTTAAACACGAGGAGTGATCGCCTACGGTAATAGCATATAGTGATATCCTGCAGTGACCAGAGAAGCTCATTTGTTCTCGCCACCAAGGGTTCGAAACCCAGTCACAGCAATTTTTGTTTTATTTCTGTCGTGTCCGGTCGCTGTGTTGAATGCAGCGAAAGACGCACACGGTACTTTAAGACTTCGTTTATTTAAAGCCGATGAGGGTGCGACCAGCGTCGACCGAGGCAGGAGCCGAACTGGCCGCCCGAAGAAAGGAGGGAGCGGAGAAGCGTCCACGGGAGGGAGTGGCTTCCCAAAACAGGAGGAGGATGCGGGGGCGCACCATGGGGGGGCATCTGGCGACAGCGTGCGACGAGGGGCAAGTGGTCGTTAGGAGGAGGATGCGAGTGGTCGTTAGGAGGAGGATGCGAGTGGTCGTTAGGAGGAGGATGCGAGGGCGCACACACACAAAAGCAATAAGGGGACACAACACTTCCTTCCCCCTTAGAAAGTTGCCTGGTATCGTGCAGGGGGTCGGCGCTCACGCGTGGAGGCGCGCTGGCTTTGTGCGCTCGGGGGAGAAACACTTGTAGGCTGGCTGTTGTTCGCTGTGTCTCCTAGGTCTGTCCTGGGCGAAGTCTCTTCTTCCGGGAAGAGGTGCCAGGCTATGTGGGAAGATGGTGCACGTGTTCTCTCCGCTGGCGGACAGCTCTCAGACGGCGTCGTAAATCTACGCAGCTGGTTGAGATGTCGGCGTGCTACTGTGCCATGTATGTTGACGAGCCAAGAGCGCAGGCCTATGCGTCTGACAATTGTAGCTTCCTCCCAGCGTGGCTTTTTCAGAAACTGTCGGGCGAGGACGCGCTGCCCCTCATTAAGCGTGCCGCAGCGCGGAATTGCTTTTTCCTCCCGGAACGTCTCTGCCTTTGGCTCGGGGAGGATGGCTGTGAGCTGGGTTCGCATTTCACGCTCGAACATCATTTTCGAGGGGGTCTCGCCTGTTGTGCTCTGAACCGTCGTGTGCTGCTTGAAGAGAAAGCGCGCAAGGCGGCGCTGCAGCGAGCCTGTCTGATCTCTTTCAAGGGCGCGTTTTAGCTCGGCTACGTAGCGCTCGGCTTGTCCGTTTGTCGCTGGGTGGTAGGGGGCCGATGTAACTGATGAGATCCCGTTGTCGCGATAAAACTTGAGGATCTCCGCAGACACAAACGGTGTTCCGTTGTCCGACACTACCTTGCGCGGCAGGCCGAACGTTGCAAATAGTGATCGGAGGTTGTCAATGACTGCTGCCGAAGTCGTCTGTCCCATTTGCCTTATCTCAAGCCACTTTGTGTAGGCATCTACGACCACAAGGAAAGTGCAGCCCTCAATTGGTCCTGCAAAATCAATGTGCAGTGTGTGCCATGGTGTGTCTGGCTTTTCCCATTCTGGGACAGGAGCTTTCGGCGGGGCGCTCCGGCTGCTCTGGCAAGGCTTGCATTCTCGCACCACTGTTTCGATGTCGTTGTCAATGCCAGGCCACCACATGTAGCTTCTGGCACACTTTTTCATTGCAACGATGCCCCGATGTCCGGCGTGGATGAGAGACATAGCTTGTGCGCGTAGTTCTCTCGGCATCACAACTCGGGACCCAAATATGATGCAGCCGCGATGGGTGCTCAACTCTGTAGCTCGCCTGCGGTAAGCGTCGAAGTTGTCCCCTTTGAGTTTATGCACGTTGCCTTGTTGAACAGCTGTGTAAACTAGCCGGAGAGCTGCGCACTTCTGCGTAGATGCTGCAACTGTGCCTGCTGTAAGCGGAGGTTCTGGCAGTGCTTCGAACATCAGAACGTCTCCTGGTGGAAATGGTTCGTCAACAGTTGCGTCTAGTGGCAGACGGCTTAGCGCATCGGCGTTTTGATGTTTACTCCCATTGCGGTAGACCAGAGCGTAGTCGTACGCTGAGAGTTTGATGCACCAACGTGTCATTCGCGGAGACAAAGTTGGTGGCATAGGCCTTTGTGGTCCCAGAATGCCCAATAGCGGTCGGTGATCGGTTATAAAGGTCACCTTCCGGCCGGCAATGTACTGGTGAAAATGTGTCGCCGCGTAGACGATGGCTAGCCCTTCTTTGTCAAGTTGCGCGTAGTTGCGTTCTGCTTGCGACAACGTACGTGAGGCGAAGGCGATGGGAGCTTCCCTTCCTTGCTCGTCAGTTTGCGATAGAACCGCGCCGACTCCGTACGGTGATGCGTCGCAAGCCAAAAGCAGAGGCTTCCTTTCGTCGTAGTGGCGGAGGACTGTACATCTTCGAATCAGGTCTTTCAGGGCATCGAATGACTGCTGATGGCGTGGCGACCATGTCCATGTCACATCTTTCCGAAGGAGTTGGTATAAGTCGTTGGCCACGGTAGCTCTTTGTTCCAAGAACCGGTCGTAGAACGTCAAGAGTCCGAGAAAAGCCTGTAGCTCCTGCTTGTTTGTTGGAGCTCGTGCTTCTGTGATCGCTCGCACTTTGTCCTCGGTAGGGTGAATGCCTTCCGCATCAATTCGGTGTCCCAGAAATTGCACCTCTGGCACCGCAAAACAGCACTTCGATTTGCTTATGCACAAATTAGCGTTTGCTAGCCTTTCGAGAACGAGCTCTAGGCGCACTGCATGCTCTTCAGTGGAAGTGCCACTGATGATGACATCGTCAAGGTAGACACAAACTCCTGGGATGCCCTGAAGCACTGTCTCCATGAATTTTTGAAATATGGCCGGGGCTGCAGCTACGCCAAAAGGCAGTCGCTTGATTTGTACAAGCCTTTCAGTGTGTTAATTGCCCATAATTCAGCAGTTGACTCGCTCACCTTCAGCTGCTGATACGCCTGGGTGAGGTCCACTGTGCTGAAGACTCTTGCGCCACGTAGTACACTGAATACTTCTTCAGGTGTCGGTAGCGGGTAAGAGGACGCTTTAGTCGCAAGATTGACGGTGCTCCGGTAGTCTCCGCAGAGGCGTATGGTTCCGTTCTTCTTGCGAACTACGACAAGTGGTGTGGCCCATTCTGAATGCTGCGTCGGCTCGATGACACCTTGCTGCTCCAGTTTGTCCAACTCTTTTTCAACTGAATCTCGGAGAGCAAACGGCACCGGCCTGGCCTTCAGAAATTTGGGTTGCGCGTTGTCCAACAACTCCAGTGTGACCGGGGGCCCTTCGTTTCCTGGAATCTCTTCCGAGAATACTCTTTCGTATTTCTCTTGCAGTTGCTCAACCATGTTCTGGCTCGGCGTCTGGTGTATGCCGCATATCATCACGCCTAGTGGAGAAAACCAGTTTCTCCCTAGAAGGCTTGATCCTGTGCCCTTCACAACAAGCAGGGGTAGCGTATGGGTCTGGCCGTTGTAGTTAACCTGCACGTTGGCAGAGCCCAATAGTGGCAGATTCTGTCCTGACCACGTTCGCAGGTGCGTGTCGTCTTGTTGCAGGGCGGGTGCGTCAGATGGCCATGAAGTTCGGAACGTGTCCTCACTGATCAGAGTACAGGCTGCGCCGGAGTCCACCTCGAACTTAATCAGCTGGTGATGTACGCTTACTTCTGTAAAAATCTTCGGTCGCGTGCCGAGATTCATGGTGTTCAGGTCGTACAACACAGATGGTGTTGCTGATGTTGTTCCATGGAGATCAGATAGCGGCGTATTCTCTGAGGCGTTGACGCTGTGATTAGGCTGGGAAGGTGACTTTATCTTGGCAAGTCTCCGTTTCGTAATGCATGCTCTTTCGATATGCCCTCGCTTGTGGCAAAAATTACACGTGGCTGACTGGAATCGACATCCCTGGGGGTTGTGTTGGTCGTCACACCGCCAGCAGCGTTGTGCCTTTTTGACCGATTTTACAACAACAGAAGGCTTGCGCACCTGGTTGCTTGTCTGGTGTACCGGCTCGGTGTTCCGGCGAATCCCTCTCTGCTGGTGACCGGCGCTCTCCGCTCGAACGGCGATGTCGTAAGCTTTGCTGAATGTGAGGTCCTTCTCAGCGAACAGGCGCTGCTGCAGTGACTCGTCACTCAGTCCGCACACAAATCTGTCGCGTAACATCACGTCCAAGGGAAGCATGGTGGTGTTAGCAGAAGAAGCTGCGTCTCCCTCCTGCCCGGTAGCTGTTGTCGACAGCGTTCCAAAGTTGCAGTCGGCAGCGAGCTTCTTGAGCGCGGCTACGTAGGCGCTCACAGTTTCTCCTCCCAGTTGATCTCGTCGTTGGAAGCGAGCCCGGCTGTAGACCTCGGATGGCCTTGGGTCGTAGTGCTTTTGCAGCGCTTTTACGATGTCGTCGTAAGACACTGCCGCTGGTGTGCTTGGCTGAATAAGGGCGCAGACAGTATCGTAGGTCTGCTCCCCGCACAGCGTCAGCAGGTTGGCCCTCTTCAAGGCTGGGTCTGTGATGTTGTTAGCTTCAAAGTAGAACTGAAGGCGTCCAACCCACGATGACCACGATGAGCCGTTGAACTGTGGTATCTGATTGGGAAACCCTCGCGTAGCCATGGCTTGTCAATAGCGTTGCGTAGCGCGGGTCGAATCCACTTTCTCGTCGCCACTGTCGTGTCCGGTCGCTGTGTTGAATGCAGCGAAAGACGCACACGGTACTTTAAGACTTCGTTTATTTAAAGCCGATGAGGGTGCGACCAGCGTCGACCGAGGCAGGAGCCGAACTGGCCGCCCGAAGAAAGGAGGGAGCGGAGAAGCGTCCACGGGAGGGAGTGGCTTCCCAAAACAGGAGGAGGATGCGGGGGCGCACCATGGGGGGGCATCTGGCGACAGCGTGCGACGAGGGGCAAGTGGTCGTTAGGAGGAGGATGCGAGTGGTCGTTAGGAGGAGGATGCGAGTGGTCGTTAGGAGGAGGATGCGAGGGCGCACACACACAAAAGCAATAAGGGGACACAACACTTTCTGCAGGGGCTGAGCTATGTTCGGCTTTGCCAAGGTCACCTTCAAGGTCGAATTTAACACAAACTCGGTGAGCTAGTTATACATACTGAAAAAATTTGCGCAGAAAAAACGAGGACAAAGCAAGACAGACAAGAACGAGCGCTAACTCACAACTGAAGATTTATTCCGAAACACAAGCACATATAAATAGGAAAAACAAAACGAATCATACCAATCTGACATCAAGAACATCACATGTCACCCCCTGTGTACCCCAGTGATTTTGCCAAAAATCGGAACTCCCTATCAGAGAAGCGGACGGAAGTCTGGCTGATGCATTTATCTCTGCTGATACGCATATGGAACGCCTCCAGGAGTTCCCGCACAAGTTGGTCCCTATGCCTGAACAGAACTGTTGCTTGGTCAAAGAGCGGTTTACACTGCAGCTTCTTATCACCGGCATTACAAGTGCGGCAATATTTTGGGAGGTTGTGAAGGGAAGCTCCCCTGAGTAATCTTCGGTGTTCACCTGATCGTTGGTTGACACATCGCCCTGTTGGCAGATGTACATCGAACCACAGGATAGCGGCAGCTTAAACACAACTCCCCTGGCACAGGGAACGAACGGGGCTGTGTGCTTGATACTGCACTAATTTTTTCTTCCTTTCCTTCTGCCGCGTCCTTCCTTCCGGCTGCTCACCTGGGAACAGATTGAAGCCAACTTTCTAGGGGCGGAAAACACATCAGAAACGTTGTAACGTCCGGCTAGGATCTTCAGCCCATGCGCCAACCTGTGCACGTACGGTATAATGGCGACCCTTGGCCGGTCTGTTTCCCGGAGTTTGGGCCTCGAACCTGCGTTGATCCACCTTGACAACCTCCCGCAGGCTTCCACGATTGTTTGCGGAGGGCACCACTCTGTCTCAGCCTTTCCAACTGAAATGCAACACTTTCGTTCATGACATGTGGGAACGACTTGAAGACGGCCGCCTTAAGACAGGAAGTGACTATCCCATTTTTTACGACTTTGGAGTGGCCAGATGTGTAATCAAGCAAAGATTTCTTGGCCCTGGGATGGTATGCCCAACATACATGTTTGGGGCGAAAATGCAATGACAGGTCTAGGAAGCTAGTTATACTTCGCGAAGTAATGCTTTCACAATAAAACTTTGACGCACAGAAAAGATGAGACAGTCATGTCAGATCTGCTAGCGCAAATTCATGCGCTGATGAAACGTATGTCCTCAGGTCACATTTCCTCAGGAGTGGTCCCGATACAAGTTGTAACCCGCTTAATTTGTGTAGCCGGCCGCCGCGGTGGCTCAGCGGTTATGGTGCTCGGCTGCTGACTCGAAAGACGCGGGTTCGATTCCAGCCGCGGCGGCCGAATTTCTTTGGAGGCGAAATTCTAGAGGCCCGTGTGCTGTGTGATGTCAGTGCACGTTAAAGAACCCCAGGTGGTCGAAATTTCCGGAGCCCTCCACTAAGGCGTCTCTCATAGCCTTAGTTGCTTTGGGACGTTAAACCCCATAAACCAAACCAAACCTGATTTGTGCAGCCATATCTGGAAAGCAAAGCAGATGCAAGATTCACTGATCCAGTTCCGTATGCACGATGATTCTATTGACTGTCTCTCCGGATATCGGGACTATGCGGCACATTGTACCATGGCACTGAATCTTTCAATTGTTTTATGCACAGCCCTGTTTTTAAGGCGAGAGAAAAGGTGTCAGTATTTTGTGTAAACATCAGAAAACTAAGAAAAGTTTTCTGAATCGAGATGACACTAGATTCTTTTGATTACAGACTTCACTTCTTGGCTTTCACGGACAAATGTTTGCAGGCCGAAAGTAAATTAGTATCGTGGGATCTAAAAAGTTCAAGGGTTTGACAGAAAGTTTCGAATGTGAGGTGAGAGTTTATGCTAAAGTTAATCTCTTGTACGCAGTTTTTCCTGTGTTTTCGAATGTTTGCTACCACTATCGATCGACTGCCCGATGTGACGGGACACTGATTGCGTTAGCTTATCCTTCCCCCTCTGATAGCACCAAGAAATTAATTAAATATGTGAGTGGTGTTCTTCAATATGTTTCTGTTTTGAAACCTGCCGTTGTCAGTAGGTCAATATTAAAATCTTGGTCAAGAGAACGGCAGGTTTCAAACGTGAAACACAATGAAGAACACCACTCACGTATTTAATGAATTTCTTGTTGTTATCAGAGGGAGTACGATAAGTTAAAATTAGGGGTGTGCGAATATTCGAAATTTTCGAATATATTTCGAATATTGTATTTTCAGTATTCGTATTCGATTCGAAATCCAAGTATTCGTGTTTCGAATATTCGATACGACGCGAATATTTGTATCCGAATATTCTATTGCGAGCACCGGCGTTCATTTCGGTCCGCAAGTCCTATCGACGGAGACATAACATGGCGACGCCCAGAGCAATGCGTAACGTTGGGCCATGCAGCAGCTGACTGCACTGGTGAGCTTCTTTGTGCGAAGCTGGTATGGTCAGAGCTGTGCACGAAATACCTCGCAATACGAGCCAGTTCAGTGCCAATTGAGAGGGCATTATCTGTGGCTGGAGAAGTAGTTTCAGCTAGAACGGAACTACTACTTCTGCTTGACCATGTGGAGCAGCCGGTTTTCCTTCACGACAACCTTTTATGTTGATCCCAGCAACGCGCTTTTGTGATTATGGCAAGCTAGCCTTGATCAATGCTGTGTACTAGCCATCTTATCAATTTTCCACTCTTCTAAGAACAATGTTCGAGGCTGACACTTTTTGAGCAGACACACACACCTTTCGTGCTCATTTCATCACTGATAGTTGAACTGTGATGTTCTTGGCTGCTCAAATAAATGTTTTGTAGTGGTTGAATGCGTCTGTCCTTGCATATTCGATATTCGATTCGATATTCGGAACCAAGTATTCGTATTCGATTCGTATTCGAAAAATTTGATATTCGCACACCCCTAGTTAAAATCAATGTCCTGAAGCATTTGACCGTTGTTCCATAATTCTAACAAACAGGATGATGAGTAAAATCCTTGCTAGCCCCCAGGGGAATGCCTGTGCTCTCAGTTACGAAATACTTCTCCTACATCAAAGATCCTCTGAAAATTCCAAATAAAGCAAAGGGGTGTGAATGAAGACTTTCGGTTTGAGGGACCTCGTTTTGGAGTCCTGTCTTACAACCCAAGTACGCTTGTGTTGATGTTATATACCACTTTCCTAACTGAAATATGCTTGCCAATGGTCAGGGGCTATGATTGTTCGTAGAATTATCTCGAGTGTGACTTTTCTTTTGCAGTTCATGATCATGGATACCGAATTAGTTTATGGTGATCTCGTATTCAGAATCCCTTGCGAATAGGCCATTTGGAATTAATTATTCATCCGCTGCCCCGCTCAGAAGTAGGAAACTCGGGCGAGTGTACGGGGAAACTAAAAGGTAGAGAAACGATCACCTGATCATAGGTCTCCTGTGGGTCGCTAACAACTGCCTTCTCACTCTCGGGAGCAAACGATAAAAGACTCAAAACGATCGCTGGACTGGAATACAAAAAGCAATTCATCGGCTTCGTCTACGATGGCCCTGCAGACGTTGATCGCTACTCAATATGAGTAGGTGGAAAGGCCGGGAGGACAACGATCACGCAGCTCTCGGAGTTGCAGTATCTGATGACTTCTCCGACGCATCGGAGTTGACAACGAAGGTGAAGGAATGTTCACCTAAAATGGAGGATCGACATGAGCTGGAAGCAACCTTTGTGCCTGGTCCGCTTTAGAAATTTTCAGCTTGATCTGAGAGGCGCGCTGAACGATTGTTTTCTCTTGCAGACGGATTGTGAAATGACCGGTGACATCGAAAAGGCTTTTGGTAGAGTCAGGTAATTGAAAACAACCATGAGATGGCGAAAATATTTGCTTTGAAATGAAAGCGTTCCACCACACTGTACCTCGCCTTTCCGTCCGTCGAGCTGGACAGGTCTTGCATAAACATTTTTTTTTTTACGGGAAAAACTTACCTGAGGACAAAGCAGCGCTTGCGCAAGGAAAAACTTCCTGAGCGTCTACCACTCGCACTGATCCACTGGCTCACAGCAGGAGAATCAGCAGCAGTAAAAACTCGTGGTGCTTTTTTTTATGCGGATGATCCTGCTGTGTGCCAGTGGGTCAGTGCGCGAGTTCTGCGCTCTGTGGACAGAACTGCAGGCGTCAGTGTGTAGGCGCTAAGGGAGTTTTTCCCACCGGAAGGGATGCTTTGTCCTCACGTATGAGGAAAGGCCGTTGCGCTTGTCTACTGGCATTCGAACTGCGTTTGGCCGAAGGGCACCACGTTTAGCAGGCTGCGAGTGCGTTCGAAACTGGGCTCGGCCTGCGAGGACCGCAGCGGGGTTTACGGAGCTTCTCCCAAACGTACGCCCCTTAAGAAAGCCGAGCGCCACGCCGGGGGACGCTTGTACCCATCTTTTCCAGTCGGCGAACAACGAAGAATTCCCACACGGAAATCTGTTCTGGTAATGTCCATGTCTCGCGACAGAAAGAACACAGCTTTTATATCAGACGGAGAAAGTGAATAATAATTAGGACAGCGCCAGCACATGTCGCGCGCAAGCTGCGCGATCCACGCCCAGAGAACAAGCCCGCAGTGGTCCTGGAAAGACGCACATGTCCCGTCTGCTATCAATGGGGACTCCGGTGCGAACGCCATCACCGACGGCGAATGAAAGGAGTCGTTCGGCGGAAGGCCGGAACATCCCCGAGGTCGCGAACCACGGGGTGCCGGAGGAGTCCGCGGACGAAACGGAGCTGCAACGAGAGCCGCCGCTCAGTGGAGATGAGCCCCGCCGTTCGCCGCAACCTTCCACCCCGGACGGCGTATTCCCTTCCGTCCAGCGGGACGCGGTGAGCATGCCGCGGGCGTGCCTCATCTTCGCCGTCCTGGCGGTGATCGCCTCCACGTGCTACATCGTCGTGTCGCGGCTGATCTTCATCGCACAGTGGCTCTCCGCAAACGGCCTCCCCTCCTACAAGAATCACCGAAGTCCGGCCGTCCCCGGAGCCAAGTGGGGAGCACCGCGGATATAGATACCGGGCTTTCGGCACGGTACCGCACCAGGTGCCTTGCAAGGCGGCACCGTTTGGAGCCGCAGGGTCGCGGCCGCCCTCGTCGCAATTTTACGTCTCGTTCCTACGACTGAGACCGCTACGCTGATAAGCCAAGAAGATGCGGGCAATAAATGTTACTATCGTACGCAACAAAGTTGGTACCGGTGCGTCATTTTTTATTTTGAAGTGCTGAAATACGTTCTTAGGATTCCACGTTAGCAAAGCTTTATGAAGACCCAGTTTTGCGTCCACACTGCAGTTCGCCCGTATGAGGCAGCGCACATTTCATATCATCTCGCACTACAAGAGAGCGAATTTCTAATATTAGATAGCCTTGTGTGAGATGTACCGTGTGAATAATGCGGCTGTCAATAATATGTGCGAACATGCGGCTGTTGGAAAAGGAGATCAACGCGCTTGGAAAGCCGAACTCAAACGCGCTACGCGACAAGATCGTTCACATCCCGAGGTCCAAAATGCTTGCGCCCCCAACATCTGGGCAGAATGACGTAGGCGCGAGTCCTCAGCTCTGCGGGCAAGCCAATCTGACGCTGCAATTCCCGTTACTGTTGGTAACTTTTCCGCCGGTTTTAGTGGAGGAGGGCAATTTCGGCATGATTAGGGATTCTTAGCTGACAGGAAAAAACTTCGAGAAACTTATCTTCATCTTAAGAGTATGTAACGATATCGTTAAACGGTCCCTACGGTCGCTAGGGCTTTCCCTGGCGCACCGCTTTGCAAACATCGACACACTTGGTGAAATCATAAACTGTGTTATTCCACATCATCGTCCATATTATTTAGGTACGATAATTAGTAACTCCCATTAGCTATGTGATTCTTTCATGTAATTTGCCTGCTGTGCGATGGGAGGTACTCGTACAAGGCCTCTATATATCCCACTTAACGCACGTTCCTCAGTGACGGTTTCGATTCCGACTGACCACATTTTCTTTTTAATATCAGCATAATAGCTTTCCTACTCCACTACCTTCTCGACCAATCAGGATTTTGCATTGTCAACGATGCTGACGATGGGTTTCCGGCCGAACGGGACCTTTAATGCGGTGGCGCAAAGAAAAATAAAATTGGAGGGGACACTTAAGCTTCCCCGTAAGAGTAGGACGCGATAGCATGATGGGTTAATTCCCATATATGCATAAGGCCATTCACTATTTTACACTAACAGATACCTGGAAGTACTCATGCCCCTTCTGTCGCACTGGTGCAGGGGTTAAGCGATGGGCCTTGTGGGACCCAGGTTGCTCTTCCAGAGCTACCAATCATTAATTTAACTGCCACAGTGTGCAGTTTGCTCACTATACGGGGGGAAGGTTGTGCTGACGTAGCAAGGACACGTTACCAAGGCGGCCCATCCGCCTCCTGGGTTGCTCTCTGGGAACCACCTGCCATAGCCATGCCCGTGATTTCTCGCGCACAACGCTGACGTGGACACCGGGGCCTTTAACGCTGTCGCGTTAAAACAGCGCCGTCAAGTCGATAGAAGGCAGTCAGATACAGTGCTAACGTTCTTCTTTCTGCTGCTCAATAACTAAAGAAATTATTCCCGGTAGTTCAAAAAAGAGAGGCGAGCGGTGTTTCCAAATGAAGCGTCTATTCCACTGTCAATTCACACATTACGGGAAGCGTAAAACCAACGCAATTTATCAGACACCGTTACTCCACATGCGTTCAGTAGATTAATATTGATACGAGGGCGTTTCAAACCCGCGATGGAGCAAACAGGTCGGCTTCGCTGGCTATTGCACGAGGGCGCGATGCTATCGCCGCAACCTATCACGTCTCCTGTTAAACTGCAACATCTTTCGCGCTCTCCGTTGCAAATCGCGTCTTAAACAACTTCTCTTCAACAACACGTTTCCCACAACCGGTAGATACCCGCCGTGATGGCTCAGCGGTTAGCGTGCTCGGCTACTCAGCAGGAGTAACCGGGTTCCAACCCAGCCGCGGCGGGCTGCGCTTCGATGAAGGGAAAACACAAATGGAGCCCGTGTGCTGTGCGATGTAAATGCGCGTTAAAGATCCCCGGGTGGTCGAAATTAATCCGGAGCCCTCCAACAAGCTTAATGGCAGTATGAGTCTGTCTCAGACCTGGAACCTCTTTAGGCACTTAATAGACTCCACTCACTCTAAGACTGCCCATAGACACGCCCTCACCAAACTCATACAACTTCCGATATACCTCCACCGGACCGCCTCCAAGAACTTCGAAATCAATACTTCCCCACATACCCTCCTGCACACCACCCTGATCGTGCGCCCCCCCCCCCCCCCCCTCTAACGACCAGCTTGACCAACCCATTACAGAAGCAGAGGTCCAGGCTGAACTCCAGACACTTAACACGTCCTCAGCCCCATGCCCAGACGGGGTACACAACAATGCTCTCAGGAATCTCGACGCACAATCCATTGGTGCACTTACAGAATACTTTAATCAGTGCTAGCGACTGGGCACCCTCCCACCACAATGGAAAGAGGCGAGAGTCATCTTCATACCTAAAACTGGCAAACCTCTGCTCACTTCTAACCTCAGACCCATCTCCCTCACATCTTCTCTTGGCAAACTCATGGAGCATGTACTCCAGCGCAGGCTTTGCCAATACCTTGAAAGCAACAATCTCATGTCCACTAGCATTTTTGGATTTCGACCAGGGCTGTCCGCACAGGACGTTTTCTTGCAGCTAAAACATCACATTCGCGACCCACAGACCTCCGATACTAAAGCTATCCTAGGGGTGGATCTCTCTAAGGCATTTGATAACGTTACACACTCAGCTATACTAGAAAACCTTACGACCCTGGGAGTCGGCTCCAGGATGTCCAACTACATCCGATACTTCCTCAGCCACCGCACAGCCACGCTTACCTTCGGCGACCGCAGCCTACCAGGGATCACGCTGGGAGCACGAGGTACGCACCAGGGAGCCGTCCTCTCCCCTATTTTATTCAACATAGCACTTCTTCACCCACCACAACAGCTAGCTCAAGTTCCCGAGATCCATTTCAGCCTCTACGCCGACGACATGACTGTCTGGGCAAACAATAGCAGCGATGCCGAAATAGAGGAAAACCTACAATTGGCACTAACCACCATCGACGCACATGTACGGGAGCGTGGCCTGACCTGCTCCCCTTCAAAATCGGAGCATTTCCTCTACCGGCCCAAGCAACACGATTCAGCCAATGCACCCATCTCCCTCACCCTAGGCACCCATCCCATCCCACTAGTACACAAAATCCGCGTGCTAGGACTGGTTCTGCACTCCCACGGTGCGCACGGAAAAGTCATAAAGACACTTCAAACACACGCTCAACACACCACTCGACTGATTCGCCGCATAGCGAACCGCAGGGCTGGCCTACGCGAGCGAAACACGACTCGCCTCACCCAGGTTTACATCATAAGCCGCACCACATATGCCCTTCCATACCTACCCCTCAAACAGAAGGAGAGAGACCGGGTTAATGCGCTCCTACGTAGTTGCACGAGAGCGGCTCTACGTCATCCCCCAGCACATCCAACGACCGACTCCTCAAACTCGGTGTACACATCACCTTTGAGGAGCTCAAAGAAGCTACCTTTAGGGCACACTATCGCGTCTATCCAGCTTAGAGGCTGGTCGTACTTTATTGTCCCAGTTGAGCCTGACCCCAATTACAGAGCCTACAGAGGGGGTCCCCCTTTCTGCTACCCTCCGCTTTAACCTCAACGTAACCCCCATCCCCAAGAACATGCACCCTGAGCGAGACAGGGAACGCAGAGTATCAAGGGCTCGGGCCCTCCAAAAACAGTATAGCGAGGACCATGAGGTAGTCTACGTGGACGCAGCGGAATATGCGGCAGGCTCCCGTATGGCCCTGGCGGTAGCCGACAATAATGCAAAGCTTCTAACCTCCAGCTCAATCATTACCTATTCGACCACAGAGGCAGAAGAGGAAGCCATCGCGCTTGCTCTCATTTCTACATCCACAAAAATTATCTCCAATTCCAAATCTGCAATTTTAAATTATGCCTAGGGCTACATATCCAGCACCGCTGCTCGTTTGATCCGTTTCTGGCAGCCCCGGCGCCTCATCACCCTCATCTGGACGCCAGCACATGATGACCTCCATGGCAACGAGGAGGCTCATTCGGTAGCCCGAGGTCTCACATGCCATGCTGGAGTCGAGCCCCCTCTACGAGCCTCGGAGCGGCTGCTCTCCTTCCGTGATATTCTCTCGTACTACCGAGACAAACGAAAGGAATACGCACCCCCAGCTCCATCCCTCACCATAGCGTAGGCTGCACATTGGCGACAACTACAAACCCGAACTGCTCCATAACCAATACTGCCGCATGCCCGATATCCAGACCAATTCCCGTCGTCATGCAAACTTTGCAGCAAACCAGGAGACTTCTTACACACCCTCCTCACATGTCCCACCTTCCCTCATCCCCCATCACCAACCGCGGCAGAGTCTTACTTGGAGTGTCTTCTGACCAGCTCGTCCGCTCAAGACCAGCGCCGGATCATCTCCAGCGCTCACAGAAGGATTGCGCTCCAGGGGCTATTCCTCGCGTTGTAAGGGTACCTGATCCTAACATTCAGGAGGCACCCAAGTGCCATGTAGGGGGCTTCGCCCCCACGATTTACATCATTGGCAATACAAATTTCCACCACCACCACCCTCTACTACGGCCCCTCTTTCTCTCTTTCTTCTTTCACTCCCGCTTTCTCCCCTTCCCTCACGGTGCGGTTGGGGCTTCCACCGAGATATGTGAGACAGATACGGCGCCACTTCCTTTCCTCAAAACCACGTATTTAGAGGTGTATATACAACGCACACTGACCAAAAGACAAGTTTCTATTTCACCACAAACAGGTGCAGATATTCAGGCCTGTACGCATTTCTTACCAGAAGCGGAAATGAAAATGTGAAATGCCAACGATTCACACCACATTTTCACCATCGTGGCAAGGTTGAACAAATTGGTTGTTGCTCGCGATGTGAATAGACCAGAGCTGCATGACACCTATACCAAGCACCTGCTAGACGATAAGGCGGCAACAAAACATGCGCAAAACGAAAGAAAAAAGTACCGCACGATTTAAGCAATATATATTTCACGTTTTTTTTAAGGCCGCCAGATATCCAATCCCTATCAATGCGACTGGCATGACCGATCAACTAAACAAGATTCTCGATTGGAAAACGTTAACCACATATCTCGTAAAAACAACAGAAAGCCGGGCGACTTGGTTGTTATCCATATCTCGGGGCGTCAAAAAAGTAATTCGCTCTGAAACAAACCCGTAATGGCAGAAGAGCCCTCCTGACCACTTATGCGCATTTTATAACGGCTTTTAGCGCTTTTAATCTCGGTAACGGCAAGAGTACATGTCTTTTTTCGAACTTTCATTCGTGTGAGTGTCATAAAATGACAAACATATTCCAAAATCTAACGGGAAATATCAATTTTCGACGCACTAAGTCCGCTCACGCCGCGAAGATCGATCACCATATCGTTGCTTCATAAAAAAGGCGCATGATGCCGCAACCATCGCTGGAATGACCGGCCCTTGTTTCTTACAGAAGCAGGTGCCTCTGCAGGATGTGGACGGTGCGGCTAAACGGTGTTCCAGAGCATGTCACCCGCAGGACTGTACGCATCAACGGCAAGGTCTACTCGTTCGACAGTTGCCACACGGCATGGAACTTGATCAACGTTTTCATCTTCGACCCCGCATCGCACCGGTGGGATGTGGTGCAGACGCAACTTCCCGACGCCGGGCCGATTAACATTTCCTGCCACACAGTTGTAGCGTACGGCCACTGCGCGTATCTGTTTTGCGGCCCGCACAGCTGGCCAAGTGTTCTTTATCGCTTCGACTCAAACACAATGACATGCAGCCGTCTGGCGGTGTCCGGTGAGGTGCCCTCATCGATTTACGGCCACGGAGCTTGTGTTGTGGGTCACCGCGAGTATATCTTAAGTGACTGGGATCCTTCGCCGTATATGCTGGTCCTTGACTTGGATACCCTGCAGTGGCATCGTGTCTCCACCAGCGGACAGGCTCCGGTTCTACGTGCCAGCCACACTGCGTCTGCCATCGGGACCCGCATGTATGTCTTCGGCGGCAGCCCAACACACTGTTCCCTTATCCTATACTATTTTGAAACGTCCACCTCTTCTTGGGTGCGCCCAGAGGTTCAAGGCGTTCCCCCTGTGTATCGGCGAGGACAATCAGCCTTCGTGTTCAACGAAGAGCTGTACATTTTCGGAGGGTACAGCAAAGTGATGAAGACCTACTTGGCAGATATGCACAAGTACGACCACGTGACGTCTCGTTGGACTGAAGTGAAGCCATGTGGCTCACCACCATCTCCCAGGTACTGGCATGGCTGCTCAGTGATGGGTGAAAGAGTGTTTATCTTCGGCGGCTTTGGGCCAGCACCCAACCAGGATGAGGGGCAGGTTGCTGAGGAGCGAGGTGAGCTGACGGATCTCCACGTGTTGCACTTGGCACCGACACTGCAGAACCTGTGCTTACTGGCAGTAATTGATGCACGGCTGGATCTACGCCCCTTACCACCTTTCATTAGAGAAATGGTCTACGCTATCTCTTCTCACCCATCGTAGTCCATGGTAGATTCGGCATCTCAAGCAAACTGAGTGTCTTCGGCGAAGCCGTCTTTCTGGTATGATGATGATGCAACTTCGGCGCCGCTACTTGACGCAGTAATACTCTTTTTTTATACGCAAACAACGCCTTCCTTCAGTGATGTATTTTCGCGCAAGCAAGAAAGTCGCTGGTGTTTTGTTTATATTCATGTCCCGCTTGGCCGCCACGTTTTCGTAAATAATAAAGCGAACAATTTTTCTGAACGAAGAATTATTCACTGAAATCGATTTACCTCCAGCCCGGTAGTTTCTTCAAGCAAGTCGCATTAACGCCAGTTCGGCATAAAGCTCGTGATCAATTCTAGTTAGCCGCGTAGCCACTGCTGGTCATCCTTTTGAAAGCAGATGGTAGATAGGGATATGTGGCGGTGGGCGTCGATTTAGTTTTTGTCGGGAAACAACTTACGTCTTTTGCGATCACTTCAGGAAGCCAGTTATAACTTATTTCCGGATGTCTGTTCTCAGTTTGACGCTGCAATAAATGTTCGCTGATTTTATAGCCTGCTAGCCATGGTCCTCTTTTCCCGATATACATTCTAAATACAACCTGCAAGCACCCGATAGGTATCTGTCTTGAATCTGAGCCGATAGAATTCGTCAAAGCTTGTGTAACTGATTGTAGCAGGAGCAGATCGTATTAATGGCAACCGACAGCACGCTGGCCAGTATTTCAAGCTTCTCGACAGCCTATATACACTGGTGTGACGGCGCTCCAGCGCGCCGCGCACGCCAGATACATTCTCGACGAGCCATCCCACGATGGTTTGGGGGGATGGTTCGGGAAATGTGTCTGTACGTGACACCATCTTGAATAGACAAAGTCGCTTTGTGCCATGACGCGCTTTAGCCACGCTTTACCTTGCGCCGTGAAAATTCATCACCCTCAACAGCAAAGGGAAGATGAGAGGATAAAACGTGATAGCCACAGTCGATGAACGAATGGGAAACAACGACCCACCGGAGTAAACAGGCCATGATGGAGGATTGAAACATTAGATGATAGGTGAAAATAAACGCAAACATGACGGGAAGGTAACAAGAAAAAGCTTGTGTATGGATGAAAGGGAAAAAACAGAATTAAGGATTATAACACTGCCAGAAACGCCCTGGAAAAATCATTTTGCTCGTAAAAAAGAAAAAAATACAATCAGCAACTGCAGCGCTTCTGTTCCACTACCGAGCGGAAAGAGACTGAGAAGAAAGAGGCGGTTGAGGTCATGCCCTGCATTCATCGCGTTTCATGTAACGTCGAGGGGTCAGGATTGTTTTCTCTACGCTGTGTAAACATCGCAGTATGTGCTCGTTTGGTGATTGATGTAAGTAATAGGCCGCAGTGTACGAAGGAGCACGATAAGAAGTTCGCGAGTGTGTTTCAGGAGGTGCGCAGAATGTTCCCCTCACTTCCGACAGGCTCTACATTGGACAGACTGGTATATGTTGTGGGGTTACTGGCACGGTTCGGACCCTGAACTCAGGGCCAACGCCACTCCGCTAGCTCGACCACACCTGTGGCCGCGAAGAACAACACCACCGAGGAATAAGCCCGCAGGCAAAACCTTTAATTGGGATCTCCCAATGTCTTTCCTCGGTCGCGCGCAGGCAGCGACGGCAGGCAACAGGCACAGGACACAGGCACAGGAGACAGGCACAGAGCAGTTCAGGTCACCTGGGCCGCCGCTGATGTCGCGTCCGCTCTCTCTCAAGGCTCGCTGTCAACCCTCATCCGACTGTGCCCGTGCGCGCGGCCCGTGCGGCCGCCGAAGCCGAGAGGGGCGGGAAGGAGGGCTGCCCACGTGACGACGCGTAGTCGCGGGCGCCTCCCCTCCGCTCCATGTCGGGGGCCGCCAGAGGAAGAGCCGTGGTAGGCCACGAGAGAGAGAAGGGTACATCCGGCGGGCGAGGGGCAACATGAATCCCCACAATGTTTAAATGAAGGGGCGTGTGAACACAGGCTGCAAATCCAGAATAATCCAGGAGGCCATTTAGCACACCATTGCGAGAGATTTAGAGGCAAAGGTGAGGGTAAGAAAATGTTTCTTGCAAACCTGTATTTGAAAACATGACCTTTTCTTCCCAACTTCCCAAAGGGTGGCCACAGAAGCGTTTCACGGTAATAATACTTGTGACAAGTGTGTCAGCACGCCGCCTATTTCGCTGCTGCCAAAAGTTAATCTGATGTACGCAGTTTTTCCTGTGTTTTCGAATGTTTGCTACCACTATGAAGCAACTGTTAAATGCGACGGGACACTGATTGCGTTAGCTAATCGTTCCCCCTCCCGATAGCACCAAGCAATTCATTAAATATGTGAGTGGTGTTCTTCAAAGTGTTTCTCTTTTGAAACCTACCGTTGCCAATACGTCAATATTAAAATTTTGATCAAGAGAACGGCAAGTTTCAAACGAGAAACATACTGAAGAACACCACTCACGTATTTAATGAATTTCTTAGTGTTATCAGAGGAGATAATCCAATCAGTGCCCCGTCGCATTCGAGAGTTGATCCATAATGGTAGCAAACATGATGGTGAGTAAAATCCTTGCTAGCCACCAGGGGAATGCCTGTGCTTTCAGTCACGAAATACATCTCTGATATCAAAGATCCTGTGAATATCCAAAATAAATCTACGGGGTGTGAATGATGACTTTTAATTTGAGGGACCTGGTTTTGGAGTCTTGTCTTAAAACCCAAGTACGCTTGCGTTCGTGTTATACAACTTTCCTAACTTAAATATGCGTGCCCATGGTCAGAGGACTATGATAGTTTGTAGAATTTTCTCGAGTATGACTTTATTTTTCAGTTCATGATCATGGATGCCGAATTCGTGTTCAGGAATCCTTGCGATTGGGCCCGTCGGAACATATTGTAGCGTGCAACGCCAAAAAGAACACCCGCGCAGAGACGAAAAACCTGCGGCGGTCCCCTAGTGGTTCGGGCGCGCGCGAGAGAGCCAACTAACTTCTTCCTCTTCTAGCGCATGCGCTACTTCTGTCTCTTCTTCGAATGCATGTATCACTGCCCCCCTCTTCTGCAGCATCGACACGATGCGGCTGGGAGTGAAAAGTCAGCGAAAGGGTAGAACACAGCTGCAGTGGACCGCAGTTCAGTCAGGTAGCCGGACGTGGTAAGGCTTCATGCGAACAACGTGTACGACTTCAGTTCGGTGCGACCGGCGCGATGAACAAGCTGTCGGGGCGGGAGCAACTGCATAAGTCACATCACTGATGCGGCGCACTACTTCGTAAGGGCCGAAGTATCGGCGCAGCAGCTTTTCAGAGAGCCCGCGGCGACGAACAGGTATCCAAATCCACACAAGGTCGCCGGGAGCATAACTGACGAAACGGCGTCCACAGTTGTACTTAGTGGCGTCAGCCTCCTGTTGACGGTGGATGCGCAGGCGGGCCAGTTGACGCGCTTCCTCAGCACGCTGAACGAAGGTATCTACGTCGATGTCAGCGTCAGAGTCGCAGTAAGGGTCGACGGGCAACATAGCATCCAACGGAGTGGTCACCTGGCGACCGAAGACAAGCTGAAAGGGGGTTAGTCGGGTTGTTTCCTGCAGGGCGGTGTTGTACGCAAACGTTACGTACGGCAGAATGGCGTCCCAAGTTCGATGCTCGACGTCAACGTACATTGATAGCATGTCGGCTAGTGTGCGGTTGAGTCGCTCTACCAACCCGTTTGTCTGCGGGTGATACGCCGTAGCACGTCGGTGGCTCGTGTGCGTCAGAGTCATCACGGACTGGGTTAAGCGGGCCGTGAAAGCAGTTCCCCGGTCAGTAACAACAACGGCGGGTGCTCCATGACGCAAGACAATGTTGTGGACGAAGAACTGCGCCACTTCAGCAGCAGCAGTGCCTTTGGCAAGAGACGTGGTCTCAGCGTACCGTGTGAGGTAGTCAGTCGCAACGACTATCCAACGCTTTCCAGACGAAGACTTCGGAAATGGGCCAAGGAGGTCCATGCCCACTTGATGGAAAGGGGTCTTCGGTGGATCGACGGGGTGAAGAAATCCAGCCGGTTTCAATGGAGGAGTCTTCCGACGTTGGCATTCACGGCATGTTTTGACGTAGGCCCGCACCGATGGGAGTAACCTGGGCCAATAATACTTTTGTCTAATCCGCGCGAGTGTACGGCTGACTCCAAGGTGGCCGGCGGATGGTGCATCATGACAGGCACTCAAGATCTCAGACCGCAGCTGTGATGGTACGACAAGTAGGAACACTTCTTCGCTGTTGGCAAAGTTGCGCTTGTAGAGAACACCAGACCGTAAAGTGAAGGTGTGAAGCCCTCGAAGAAAAACATGCGGAATGGGAGCTTCACTGCCTTCGAGGTAATCGATGAGCGGCGCCAACTCCGTGTCCGCCCTCTGAAGCTGCGCCATTTGGGTGGTACTAACAGAGCCCAGGAAAGGAAAATCATCGGTGGTTTCTTCGGTATTGATTGGGATAGGCGCGCGCGACAGACAATCCGCATCCTGATGCTTGCGGCCAGACTTGTAAACTACTGTTAAGTCGTATTCTTGCAAGCGTAAGCTCCATCTAGCCAAGCGTCCTGAGGGGTCTTTGAGGCTCGCCAGCCAGCATAAGGAGTGGTGGTCGCTTACCACACGGAAGGGTCGTCCGTAGAGGTACGGTCGGAACTTGCAGATGGCCCATATCACTGCAAGACATTCTTTCTCCGTCGTAGAATAATTGGTCTCGGAGCGCGTAAGTGTCCGACTAGCATAACTGATGACCCGTTCTGCACCGTCTTGCCACTGGATCAGTACTGCACCAAGGCCAACATTGCTGGCGTCAGTGTGGATGTCCGTGGCAGCATGCTCGTCGAAATGGCCGAGTATCGGAGTGCTTTGCAGACGGCTGCGAAGCTCGACAAATGCAGCCTCTTCGTCGGTCCCCCAGAGGAAGGGCGTGTCGTCACGGGTCAGTGCGTTCAGCGGTTCCGCGATTTTCGAGAAATCTTGAATAAAGCGCCTATAATAGGAGCACAGGCCTAAAAACCGGCGAACGGCCTTCTTGTCAGTTGGGCGTGCAAAACCTG
The DNA here is from genome assembly GCF_055824585.1 of Amblyomma mixtum. Lineage (NCBI taxonomy): Eukaryota > Metazoa > Arthropoda > Arachnida > Ixodida > Ixodidae > Amblyomma > Amblyomma mixtum. The sequence continues at coordinate 16,803,076 of NC_143018.1, forward strand.
AGACGGCAGCAGTCTTGTCAGGGTCCGGGCGAACACCTTGTGCGCTGACAACGTGACCAAGAAAGCGAAGTTCCTCAAAGCCAAAATGGCATTTCTCGGCTTTGATGGTGAGTTGCGCGGATTTGAGCGCTTGTAGCACAATGCGCAACCGCTCCAAGTGTTGGTCAAAGGTGGGCGAAAATATAACGACATCGTCCAGGTACACCAGGCAGGACTGCCATTTCAAGCCGGAGAGGACAGTGTCCATCATGCGTTGGAAAGTGGCCGGTGCTGAGCACAGACCAAATGGGAGCACTTTAAACTCATAGAGGCCGTCAGGCGTCACGAAAGCCGTCTTCTCCCGGTCTCTCTCGTCCACTTCGATTTGCCAGTACCCGCTTTTAAGATCCAATGACGAGAAGTATCTGGCGTTCCGCAATCGGCCGAGCGCGTCAGCTATCCTGGGCAGCGGGTAAACGTCCTTTTTGGTCACGCTGTTAAGTTTCCTGTAGTCCACGCAGAAACGCAGAGTATTGTCCTTCTTTTTGACAAGAACCACAGGCGATGCCCACGGACTGGTGGACGGCTGAATGACATCGTCTGCAAGCATCTCGGCAACCTGATTCTGAATGGCTTCTCTCTCCACCGGGGAAACACGATATGGGCGCTGGCAGACGGGTCGCGTAGTCTCGTCAGTGATGATACGATGCTTGGCGAGTGGAGTTCGGCCGACCTTCGAGCACGTAGCGAAACAGTCCGCAAATTCTGCCAAGAGGGCCGACAGAAGATCCCTCTGAACCGACGGCAAGGCAGGATTTATTCTGACTGACTGAAGAACGTGATGTGGGCCAGCATACTCCGGAGAGGGTCCTCCCACGGTGCACAAACCTGGAACCTCAGCAACGTCGTGGAGGAAGGCAATAGCCATGCCTTTGGCCAGGTGCTGATATTCGTTGGCAAAGTTAGTCAGGAGGACGTGGGTGCGGCCGTCACGTAGTTGGACGAGACCTCTTGCAATGGCAAGTCCCCGCTTAAGCAGCAGTGGACTATGGCTGTCCGCTAGGCCCTCGTAGTCATGAAAGAGGTCGTTCCGCACGAGCACCAGAACACTGCACCGCGGCGGCACCGTGACGTCGTTCTCGACAATGCGCAGAGCGTTGCTGCAGGGATCGCGGGAGTCAAAGCGCGCCACGGCCTGTTTGGTCGAGAACGTGACACGTGCCTCCTGAAAGTCAATCACAGCGCCGTTCGACTGCAGGAAGTCGATCCCCAGAATCAAGTCTCTGGAACACTCGGGGAGTACGACAAATTCACCAACGTACGTAAAACCACTAATCCCAACTCTAGCCGTGCACTTGCCCACAGGGGAAATTAGGTGGCCACCAGCGGTGCGAATGGGGGTCCCCGTCCACGGTGTCAGAACCTTCTTAAGTTCTCCAGCGAAGGCACGGCTCATAACAGAGTAATCAGCACCGGTATCGAGCAGCGCGGTAATGTCAGTGCCATCAATTGTCACACGCAAATCGGATGCAGCGTATCTGATACTGTCGCTGCCTCTCTCTGTCCGGGTATCGTCGGCTCGAGGGTTCCGCGATGGAGGATCTTGACACGTCCCGACGTCAGCGGCCTTGCCTCCAGAGGTCGCTGGTGTTAGTTTTCCCGACGCGGACTCGGCGAGCGACGGCCAGCAGAGCTACGGCCAGGGCTGGAAGAGCGATAACGGAGAGGCGAAGGGGAACGGGACTCGCGCCTTCCAGAGTAGGCAGGGTTCTGGCGTGCCCAGAGATGCTGTGCAATCTCATGCGGTCGTTCGCCGTTCTGAGGGCAGGGTGCGTCGGGATGGAAACCGCGAAGGCCCACTTGGCGGTACGGACAGGCGCGGTAGAGGTGACCAGGCTCCCCACAGTGGTAGCAGAGAGGCCTGCGGTCCGGTGTACGCCACAAATCCGACTTGCGAGGGCGTGGTCCAGCTGTAGCAGATGCGGTTGCAGAATACGTGGCGATGTTACTCACGGAGGTCGACGGGGTCACACCGTAGCCTGGCACGCTTGCGTGACATGTGCCGATGTTGCTCACGCCAGGCGTTGGGGTAATGGGACCGTAGCCTGTCGTGCGACGTACAACAGATGCGTACGTGGGTCGGTCATCGAACCGGGATGGCGCTTCGGGGACAGGAGGTGTCTGCGCAGCCTGTCGCACCTCGTCCCTGACAACTTCGGACAGCGCTGCCAGCGGCGCAGGTGCAACCTGAGGCAGATGGATCCGTTGCAGTTCCTCCCGGACAACGGAGCGAATTAGTTCGCGCAAGGTGTCTGCACTGCCGCCGAGACACGACGAAAAGCCTTCGGGCACCATGCAGTTGATGTCCCGGTTGTACTGGCGGGCCCGTTGTTGCAGCGTCGTCTCCATCGTGGTCGCCTCGGTTAGAAATTCCGCCACCGTGCGGGGTGGGCTGCGCACGAGGCCCGCGAACAGCTCCTGCCTAACCCCACGCATGAGATGGCGCAGCTTCTTCTTCTCTGTCATGTTGGGGTCGGCGCGCTTGAAAAGACGGGCCATGTCTTCGGTGTACATGCGCACGCTTTCGTTCGTGCGCTGATTTCGGGAGTGCAGCGCAGCTTCGGCCTTCTCCCGGCGGTCAGCGTTGGGGCACGTAGCCAGGAGACTCCGGCAAAACGTCTCCCAGGTGGGAAGTGTAGCCTCGTGGTTTTCAAACCACGTCCGAGCAGACTCTTCCAGGGCAAAGTAGACGTTATTCAGCTTGCGCTCGTCGCACCAGCCGTTGTAGCGTGCGACCCGCTCGAACGTCTCCAGCCAGTCCTCAGCGTCTTCGAACACGTCACCGTGAAAAGATGGCGGTGTTCGCGGTGGGTGGCAAATGATCGGCGCCAGGGGCCTGGTGTCAGCGGCCATGGCAGTTGGACTCGACGGTAGAGGCTGGATCGGCGGCTGGGTCCTAGTGTCAGTGGCCATGTCAGTTGGACTCGGCGGTCGAGGCTGCGTCGTCCTTGTTGGCGGGGGAAGGGGCCCAAATTCAGGCGACTCTCCGCGGAGACGGCGGCTGGGTCGCTGGTGAACCGGTGTGAGGTCCGTAGTGACGCTGTACGGAGTTTGCAGGTCGGGAAGCGTACCAAGCACTGCTCCACCAAACTGTAGCGTGCAACGCCAAAAAGAACACCCGCGCAGAGACGAAAAAACCTGCGGCGGTCCCCTAGTGGTTCGGGCGCGCGCGAGAGAGCCAACTAACTTCTTCCTCTTCTAGCGCATGCGCTACTTCTGTCTCTTCTTCGAATGCATGTATCAATATTATTCATCTGTTGCGCCACTCAGAAGTACAGAACTCGGGCAAGGGTAAGGGGAAACTGACAGGTAGAATAGCGAGCACCTGATATAGGTCTCCTGTAGGTAGCTAACAAATGAATTCTCACTTTCGCGAGCAAACGATAAAAGCCTCAAAACGGTCGCTGTACTGGAAGACAAAAGGCGATTCATCGGCTTCGACTACGATGGTCCTGCAGACGTTGATCGCTACTCAATCTGAGTAAGTCGAAAGGTTGGGAGGACGACGATCACGCAGCTCTCAGAGTTGTAGTATCTGAGGACTTCTCTGACGCAGCGGACATGACAACGAAGGTGAAGGTAGGTTGAAGTAAAATGAAGGATCGACATGAGCAGGAGACAACCTTTCTGCATGGTCCCCTTTAGAAATTTTCAGCTTGATCTCAGAGGGGCGCTGAACAATTGTTTTCTCTTGCAGACGGATTGTGAAATGACCGGTGACATCGAACAGGCTTTTGGTAGAATTAGGTTATTGACAACATTCCTCAGATGAAGAAAAAACTTGGTTTGAAATACAAGCGTCCGACCCCACTGCACCTCGCCTTTCCGTCCATGGCGCGGAAGAGGTTTTGAGCACACATTGCTTTTACGAGAACCACTCACCTGGGCGCCATGAGGACCCCCCCCCCCCCCCTTCCTCTCAGCGTTCAGTCTCGAGAAAGGGAGCTGTCTTATTTCTGCAGCTACAGACAGACATTTTCCCGACAGAATCGACGAGCCAGCCTCTTCGCTGACACAACTCCAACTTGTAGCTTATGCGCGGGCTCCCAGACTCCCTGCGACCTGGTCTGGGAATGTGTGGTGAGCATCCCCCAACCACCCATCCAATGAGCCTCATGGAACCAATGGCTGCCCCTCCCCCTGCCCAGCCACCAACTTCTGCTGGCCCGCCGCGCGCGGGAGATTATAGCCAGCGCTGAGACTTTCGAAACAAATGTTTTACCTTCGAAGTCAAAGTCCACTTTAATAAAATTTTCTCTCTCTCCAGTACAAGTAAAATTCTAATTCCAGTGCTACAGCAGTCTGCAACCACAAGTACTCCACCTGAACCCAAATCACCTTCCCCATTAGGCCCCTCAGTGATCAAACACACATCCCCTGCTCTTCCCAAGCAAGACGATAAGCTAGGAGATAAGGCTATGGACGTGGAGGTGGCTTCTAGACATAAAAGGCCGGCCAATTCGATGGCAGATACTCCTCTCACACCTCCCAAGGAAAAAACCGAAACGACGGTAGCAGATTTAGTCGACAAAGTGGACCTCAGATTTGCCAAAGTAGAGGCCGACAGAAACGCCGATTTAGAACGTCTAGATGCCAAATTCGCGGCTACTTCAAAACTTTTATCATCGACGAAGTTAAGAAAGAAATGGCCAACCTAGCGGCCAGGATCACTACACACGGAATGCTACCAATTCATGGGCAATATGGGCCCCCGCCAGCAGAGAATTAGCGTATGGCAGTGGAACTGCAGGCACTTCCTTCCAAAGAAGAATCACCTGCAGCTTCTAATCCAGAATACTGAAGAAAATCCAGACGTAATAGCGCTCCAGGAGAATAGAGGAAAATCCAAATTAGCGGGATTCAAAAGCTTCATGCAGAAAGGCGCGGACAGCAAAAAAAGAACAATTAACCGCTATTCTAGTACAAAGAAACATCACGGCAATCCAGCACGAATTCGATGGCATAACCGCTAATTACACTCTGATAGAGGTTGTTCCTCGCAATAGAGGAGACAGAAATCTCTTCATACTAAATGTGTACAGCTCTCCCCAAGATAAAGGGCTAGCCGTTCCAAATTTATTGCGTAAGACTATGCACTTCACTAAAGGAGCGCAACTCCTCGTAGTCGGAGACTTTAACGCACCCCATGCTGAATGGGGATACGTTAAATCCACCAAGAAAGGCACGAAGCTATGGGAAACTTCACGCGATCTCGGCCTCACTTTACTTAATGATCCCCACTCCTGCACGCGGCTAGGCAACAGCGTCAGCAGGGATAGCACACCCGACCTGACCTTCACCAAGAATATAACTGAAGCCAAATGGCATAACACCAGAAATACGGCAGGCAGCGATCATTGTATCATAACAATCTCGTTTCATACGTCCGCACACAAGTCAATTCCAACAAGCACTACGCTCACGGATTGGGATAACTTTAGAAAGCTAAGAGAAGATACCGCTCCCACCAACATCGAAAACTTAGATAGTTGGGTAGAGCAGCTTAAAAATGACGTGCGCAAGACGACCAAGGAGGTGGAAGCGACGGAAGATCAGCCGACGGCTGACTCCAAGCTTCTACATCTCTGGGAAGCGCACAAAAGCATCCTCAATAGATGGCAAAAACAAAAACACAACAGGGCACCTAAGCTAAAGGCAGCCAAACTACAGAGGCAGATCGAAGCACATACATCCGACTTATCTAGGCAACAATGGGGCCAGATATGCGACAGCCTAAATGGTCAGTTAGGCAACAAAAGGGCCTGGCTCCTCTTAAGGCACCTCTTAGATCCCACTCAAACAAAATCTACTACCAGATTTCACATGACCGAAATCATACACGGATTCCCCGGAACAGATGCGGAGCTCCTAGACGAACTTCGAAAGAGATACCTGAACACGTCTAAAAGCGACGCCCTTAACCGCTACACGGTGCCACCGGGCTTCCACGATGGCAGACGACGAGCCAGAGAGCGGGCTTTGCATAGAAAGTACCTGAATCATCCTGGAGCAGTATACACCGATGCAGCCGATTATAATTTCAGCCAAGGGGCCTTCGCTATCTGCGCATCCAAATTCATAGCAGGAAGAAGCGAGTGCATCTCTGCGGCCTCAGACACGGTCAAGTACGCGGATCAAGCAGAAGAAGCGGCCATAGCCTTGGCCATAGCAAATACTGACGCTGACATCATTCTCAGTGATTCCAAGAATGCCATACGCAACTTCCCGCGCGGTAGAATATCCTTAACTGCTCGAAACATCCTCACAAATATTACACTGCAACGAGAAATAGAACTGGTATGGACTCCTGCCCATTCAGGGAACCCAGGGAACGAAGCAGCCCACCAACACGCTCGAGGTTTTGTCGGCCGAGCGGTGGGCTCTCGTCCAGGGGGATCCGAGATGGAGGCGGTGATTTCGTACCACGAAATTACCCAATTCTACAAACTCTCTCGAAGAATCTATCCTCCCCCGCACAAGTCACTCTCCAAACACCAAGAGGTGGCTTGGGGAAGACTTCAAACCCATTCTTACCCGAACCCGTACATTTACGCCCACATCTACCCCGATCTCATAGACCCCACCTGCAAACACTGCGGTAGCACTGCCACCCTCGATCATATGCTATGGGACTGCCCGGAGGATCCTCCTCCGGAAGCTCTTATAGAAGCTCCCTCACCAGACGCCTGGGAAGAAGTGCTGCGCAGCTCGGACCCCGCCGTCCAGGCAGGAGCCATCGAGCGCGCCGAAGAGGTCGCCGCCAGCTATCAGCTAACGGCCATCTGGCCCTTCTGCTAAGCGCCCAGGAACCCTTCTTTTCCGACAATAAAGTTTTCTCTCTCTCTCTCTCTAATTCCGTTTAATAAAAGCCCACAGATGCATCTAACGCTTATTTATTTTTTCCTTCCGTCACTACTCTTATGTTTCTTTGTTTGTTTGTTTCTTTGTTTGTACCCTAGACGCACTGTGATGTGTTTCTCGTTTTGTGCTCTTCGTTCATAAAATTACTTTCCGTCTCTCTCTTCTACTGGCTGTACCCATCTCGTCTTAAACGTCTTCTCCGACGCCGAATATCAGGTCACTATGCAACTACCGTCCGAAAGGTGTTCTTCCTTTTATAATTTGCGTTATAGTACACTGGCTTAGTAAGCAATAGTGCGAAAACGAAGAGTTCCCACCAGGAAACCTGTTCTGGTAATTTCCACAGTTTGCGAGAGAACGAACGCGGCTTTTATTAGACGGAGAAAGTGGATGATAATTAGGATGGCACCAGCTCATGCCGCGCGCAATCCGCGCCAGGTACGCCGAGAGAACAAGCCCGCGGTGGTCCTGGAAAGACGCACATGTCCCGTCTGCTATCAATGGGGACCCCGGTGCGAACGGCATCGCCTACGGCGAATGACAGGAGTCCTTTGACGGAAGGCCGGAACATCCCCGAGGCCGCGAACGACTGGGTGCCGGAGGAGTCCGCGGACGAAACGGAGCTTGGACGAGACACGCCGCGCAGAGGAGATGATCCCCGCCGATCGCCGCGGCCTTCCACCCCGGACGGCGTATTCCCTTCCGTCCAGCGGGACGCGGTGAGCATGCCGCGGGCGTGCCTCATCTTCGCCGTCCTGGCGGTGATCGCCGCCACGTGCTACATCGTCGTGTCGCGGCTGATCTTCATCGCACAGTGGCTGTACGCGAACGGCGTCCCCTCCTACAACAATCACCGAAGTGCGGCCGCCCCCGGAGCCAAGTGGGGAGCCCCGCGGATATAGATGCCGGGCTTTCGGCACGGTACCGCACCAGGTGCCTTGCAAGGCGCCACCGTTTGGAGCTTCATGGTCGCGGCCGCCGTCACAGCAATTTTACGCCTCGTTCCTACGACTGGGACCGCTACGCTGATAAGTCCAGAAGATGCGGTCAATAAATGTTAATATTGTGCGCAACAAAGTTGGTACCAGCACGTGATTTACACATAGCTAGGCACATTTGATTGTTTAAATGCTGAAATCCGTTCTAAAAATTACAAGTTAGCAAAGCTTTTTGCAGACCCAGTTTGGCTTCCGCACTGCAGCTCGCCTGGATGAGGCAGCGCACATTACACATCATATCGCACTACAAGAGAGAGAGTCTTCAGTGAGATTGCCTTTGATTCTTTTTCCTTTATTCCTGTTCGTATATATTTCCTTTCTCGCGTGAGTAAACCTTCAGTTGAAAGATAGCGCCTTCTTCTTCTTCTTCTTCTTCACCTCTTTATAATGGCACCTGTATTGGCCTCTTCTGCCTTGTCTTCATTCTTCAGCGCTATGATGTAGAGTTCAATCCGACTAGCCCAACTTTCCGACATTCTACGTTACATTAAGCTTCATAAGTAATCTTTAAGTAATTAATTATTTATCAGAAGTATTTAATGTATTTCTGTTATTTTTTGGAAACAGCAATTACTTGCATTCGCGCGATTTTAGGATAGTAATTAGTAGTGTAATTTAATTACTTTTCACAAATAATTTTTCCATGTGTAGTATACACAAACAAAACACCGACGTTTAGCGACAAACGCGACTACATCATTTCAGCTTCCACCCCGCTGCAATTGGTACCGACACCGATTTCTCACGCGTTTCTCCGCTGCCTGGTTGCTTAGGGCTTCTAGTTCTTGACAGAAAACTGAAACAGTAGCGCTCAGTTTCCCCGGCTGTTTCCTTTTCTCGTGGACGGCATTCGTTGGTGCCTTTTTCCAAAGGCGGCGTTCTTGCAGAGGGCGTGTCATCTGCGCAGACACGTTTGCTCCTAGAGTTTCTGCAAAGGCCGCAAGCAGACGACAAGTACACTTCGAGGCTCGAGCTGAGCGCTCGCCTGACTTCTTGGGGACAGATGCGATAGGCTCCGAGCAGCGATCAATCAATTAGTAAATACGAAATCATTAGGATAGACACTCAATATACACGAAGGATATACACTCAAAGCCCAGCTTCGATGTTCGAATTTTCTTCTGGCCAGTTACGCACGTCGAGCTAGATCTTCAGGGACTCTCCGCCTCCGGTCGAAAATTTCCGTCCTCCTACAGGCCTTCAGCGTGTACATGGCCTGCAATATCTGTGGCATGCGAAGCAATAAGACAAAGTGTTTATTGACTAACGGCCAATTACTTCTGGTGTGCGACGTCCCCACACCGAACGGTGCCTCAACAAAGGTAAAGGCAGAAGCTCGGGCACATTGGTACAACATTCTAAACAAAGATATTTCGCTCTTGGCGGATTAAACTTGAGCTGCTAGTCAACGCGTTGTGTGTCATTTTCTTCCTTCGTCCAGTGTTTTGCCCTGGTTTGCCTTTCTTCATAAAGTTAAACGGAAAGACGAAAAGTCTCGAGCTCACATGCGCATGCGCCGCCCACTGTGCAGCGCGTATCCCCCCCCCCCCCCCCCCCCCCGTTCCCCCTCCTCGTACCATTTCGGGCGACAGCCTCCTATCGCGCCTTCCTCATCTTTGCGTGCAGCTATGAACATAACCGACCACGCAGTGATTCCGGCAGGCGGCGCACCAGCAGCTCGCACTGTGAAACAAAGGACGAAGAAAAGCAAGTAACGCCGACCACCAGGTTTGATTTACTGTGGAGAAGAAGTAGAAGATTTCAGCGCATGGCCGTTGACTGGAAAGGAACAAAGCGGCCCGATATCCTTTTCGCAAGAACTGGTTGCCGTCGAACGATGTGGACGGCACGGCTCAACCGCATTCCAGAACTCCTCAACGAAACATCGGTCACCATCGAAGGGAAGGTTTACTCGTTCGGCTGTTTCGACATCTGCTGGCCGGACAGTGATGAAATCTCGGGCCACATCGTCGACGTGTACACCTTCGACCCCATCTCGTACCGGTGGGATAGAATACACACTCGGCCACTTCCTGAAGTTGAGCCGATTTACATTGTGAGGTGCAAGCCACTCACCGCCTGGAACAGCCAAACTCATAAGTGGCCTGGCAACCCTGACTGTCTCCGCGCGTTCCCTCTCGGAGTGCCGAGTCGGGGAGAGAGCCTTCAGCCGCGAGCGGAGACGCTGCCGTCTGTATTTGAAGCCTTTTGTTTGTAACTGTTCGACGGAAGAATAAATGCATCCGTGCTCACATATGGCGCAGTCGACGTCCCGAACCTCGGTGTAGCCCGCCCATTCGAAGCCGCAAGCCACTTCACCGAAAGCCAGAGTCAACGTGTGTCGAGCACCAGCAGCCAAAGCCCAACGCCCGTCTCACCGCCGCCGCCGCCGCCATGCCGCTCATAAACTGGGAGGAAGCCACCGCCTCGGACCTCGCTGGTTTTACAGTGGACTTCTTGCGAGATGAACTATCGCAACGCAATTTGGACAATACTGGTTCCAAGGACGAACTTATTTCTCGCATCCTTGCTGACACTGCCGCAAAACGAGTCCTGCTACCGGAAACAACTGGATCAGTCACCGAGACGCAGCCCGCTCCAACTCAAGGTGACCAGTTTTTCCAGCCTATGCCAGTGTTCAGCGCCGACCCCGTACAGAATATGCAGATTTTGACCGCCTACCTTCAAAATCAACTAGCTTTGTCACTGTCACAAGCCTCTACGAGAGCAGTGCACGTAACAACTTTGCCGGACTTGTCATCAACGCTTCCGACGTTCAGTGGCGACGGAGGGTTATCCGTAACCCGATGGATAGACGATCTCGAGCGCACCCAACAGCTTGCCTCTTGGGAACCCGCTACCCTGCTAGCCATCGCCCTCTCAAAACTTCGTGGCCCAGCCGCTGACTGGAAGGAAATCACTGGCCACCAGCTAAAAACTTGGTCAGAGTGGAAGGAAGCGCTTATAGCGCAGTTCGGCGAGCGACTGTCGCTTATACAGTGGCAGGAACTTGTCGGTGCGCGTGAGCAAAGCCCCGGTGAGAGCCTGGTTACCTATACTCTCGCCAAGCTCAAGATAATTGGAAGGTGCCCACTTTCATTGACTGACAAAGAGCGCATCGAATATTTAATTCAGGGCATCCGTGATGAGCAAGTGGCTACAGCGATCGTCGTTCAACGCCCGAAGACTGTCCAGGATTTCGTCAGCATCGCTTCAGAAGTTGATCGTGCCATGGACCACTCCCGCATGACTAGACTGTCAAAGCCATCCGCGCCAATTTCAAGTCGACAGCCGCATCCTATCACCTCCAGTGCTACAGCTACGACCGAGAGCACTGCAGACATCCGCCAGCCTTCCCGACCTATAAATAGCACCTACCAGCAACCAAACCGTGGAAGGCTGCCGCCCTCAAGAATATCCAACCTGCCACCTGCTAACCAAGAACATCGGTACGAGGCAATCTCTTCCAAGTATGGTGCACCTGCCTACAGACGAGGGCAAGACCTAAGCGAAGCAGTATGTTATAGCTGCAAGAAAAAGGGCCATCTGGCTAGCAACTGCACTGAGAAAGGACAGCCCTCCCGAGACAAGACGCAAACAATCCCTAAAACGCCAACAGCTTGTGTTGGCCGCACTGAGGACCCTTTGCTTGGATCCATGCTCAGGTGTGCGGTTATCACTGCTCACGTCAAGGGCCTTGGAGAGATCAATGCCTTCCCAGACAGTGGTTCCAACGTCACTATCCTCGCTGCCAGCCTAGCTGAAAACCTCAGCATAGAGCCGTGGACAAAGCCACCCCTTCTCGTCGTAGGAGGAGCCTCCGTCGCGCCTCAGGGATCTGTCTTCTTGCAAATCAGCGTAGGCCCCCTCTCTGCAATTGTGGAAGCAGCAGTCCTTCAGAGAAATGCCCTTCCCCTTATTCTGGGAGAGGACTGGTTTTATGCTGCTCAAGCGGAACTTCATTTCAGACCACCACACCTTCCTGTTATCTGCCAGCCCTCTACAAACACTGTCGTGCTGTGCAAAGAGGAACTGTTACCGCGGATGTCCAATGCAGTGATACTTAAAACATCAACTTTGTCTCGCTTTGACCCACCGCATACCACCAGCGAACCCCTACAAGTGGATTTTGAACCAGACGAACACGAGCCCGTGTGGAGCAAGCTCAACAAGGCAGCCCAGTCTCAAACTCAGCCAGCAGACTACAAGAGCCCAGCCCAGCCAGCCTCATGCAGCGTATTTCCTTCTGAGCCATGTTCATCCACGCCCAACAGTTTCCCTGATATCGTCATCGGGACCCAACTCAAGCCCGAAGAACAGCAAGCAGTGAAGCAAATAGTGCACCGCCACTCACGTCTCTTCGCTACCAGTCCTGATGACATTGGCCTTTATGAAGGCATCGAGCACGAGATCAACTTACTGCCGGATGCAAAGCCTTATGGACGGCAACCGTACCGCTACACAGCCAGTGATCGGAAGTTCCTCGAAACCCAAACAGCATCTCTTCTTCAAAATGACATCATCCGTCCTTCATCTGGACCTTGGGGATTTCCTGCCATTGTCGTGACGCAGAAAGACAAAAAGAGGCTATGCGTTAACTACATACCTCTTAACAGGATGACCATAAATGTGCTCCAACCACTGCCTCGCGCCGACGACATTTTTGACGACCTTGCAGGAAGTTCTCTCTTTGCAATCCTTGACCTCTGCTGCGCTTATTGGCAGATTAAAGTAAAAGATGAAGACCAAGCAAAAACCACCTTCATCACGCACCAGGGAACTTTCAAGTGGACAAGAATGCCATTTGGATTGAAAAATGCACCAGCTACCTTCCAGAAAGCGATGCATCAAATATTTTTTCGACTCAAAGCCCGACAGTCAAGATGTGGTGTACGCACATATCTTGACGACATCATCGTGTTCGGTGATAACTTTCCAGAGTTTCTCGATCTCCTAGACGAGACCCTCACTCTCCTTCTACAAGCCGGCTTCAAAGTTTCTTTGAACAAATGCAAGTTTGCTGTCCCCAGTGTGAAGTTTCTGGGATTTATGATCTCGGAACAAGGGAAACAGCCAGACCCATCAAAGATTGCCGCAATCATGTGCATGCCCACGCCACGCTCGTCAAAGCACCTGTTATCTTGGCTTCAGACAGCTAACTTTTACAGGCGCTTCATCCCGAATTTCTCGAAAGTTGCCGCACCTCTGCAAGCTGCCATCCGAAAGGCTGACTTCGAGTGGACAGTTGAGTGTCAACAAGCCTTTGAAGCCCTTCGCTCCGCACTTACAACAGCACCTATACTGGGACACTTCCACAATGAGGCACGTACAACAGTCACCACAGACGCATCAGCAACAGCCCTCGGAGCGATACTCACGCAGCGCCAAGACGACAAGGATGTGGTGATTGAATACGCAAGTAGGTCACTCACTGAGCCTGAAAGGAAACTTCACAGCAACGTTTGGGAGGCTTTGGCAGTACACTGGGCCATTACTGAGAAGTTTCGACACTATTTGCTGGGCCGCCGGTTTCATTTATTGACCGACAATTGGTCAGTAGCCTGCCTGACAACTAACTTCAAGCCTTCACGGCGCTTCACTAGAATGCTGCTCGACCTGTCCGAGTTTGACTTTTCGGTCGAACACAGAGCAGGACGCCAGAACTGCGTGGCCGACATGCTATCGCGGTACTCCTGTGCTGCGGTCCCCCACACAGCTACTCTTGCTGCCATGCAGGCAGATGATGAAACTTGCAAGGCCATTCGTGTCAGGCTTACTTCAGGCGAAGACACCCAGGACTTTGTCGTTATTGATGACATTCTGTGCAAGGTTGTGTCCCCAGAGCTACAAACCATTGTCGTTCCCGCCAAGATGCAGCAGCAGGTTCTCGAGCTCGTACACGATGCCAGTGGTCACATGGACGCCTCACGTACGTTGGCGAAACTGCAGGAGCGTTATTGGTGGCCGCGCATGGCAGCCACAACACGGGACTATGTTCAGGCTTGCCAATTATGTCAAGTGTACAACCGCCCTACCACACGGTCAGTTGGTCCCATGTGTTTTATGCCGACAACAGAACTTCCATTCAATGCAATAGCCTTAGATCATATCACAATGACCCCAGCAGAGGACAAATATATACTTAATGTCATTGACTTTTCAACGAGATATATTGTTCCAGCTGCTGTGCCTACAACCTCTGCAAAAGACGCCTTGAAACATCCCCACTCAGTGTTTTACAGGTTCGGTGCTCCTGACGATTGTTTGTGTGACCATGCCAAGTCATTTGAATCACACCTGTTCAAGAACTTCATGCATATGCATGGTGTGAACATACACTTCTCAGTAGCTTACAGAGCAGCTAGCAACGGACTGGTGGAACGTGCCAATGCCACACTTGTGACCGTCCTCCGAAAACTGTGCAACAATGATCAGTCACTGTGGGTCTCCAAACTCGATGAAGCAGCTTTCGCTGTCAATGTAACCCGCCACAGAAGTACAGGATTTTCGCCATTCGAGCTTCTGTTTGGATTTTTGCCGAAACTCCCATATCAGAAAGTCCGCACAACGCAAGCCGCCGACATTCGTGACAGGCTTATGAACTTGCCAGACCTTCGCAGCGAGGCTGCGAGCAACTCCCAGGAAGCTCAAAGGAACCGCAAGATAATCTACGACCGCACCCACCGCAGCGCCTCATTTGACGTCGGAGACTTTGTCTGGGTGCGAAGACAAGAGCCAGTACTTGGCGGAACTGAAAAGCTCGCGCCAAAGTTCAAGGGACTCTACCAGGTGACACGGAAAAGGACGCCCGTCACCTACGACGTTCGGCGCATAACGAACTCCGCCACATCCTCACCAGATACGCGTACAGTGCACATAAGTCAAATGAAACTGTACCACCCTCCGTACTTTGACCCAGTGCTGGTGGAGCCCACATGCGAAGCCGTGCAACCTATCCCGAGTCCTGATGAAGACAATGCCGAGCAAATGCCACCTATGACCAATGAGCCGGACCAGCCAACTGGTTCAGCGAGTCAGCGACCTCAGCGTCACCGTGCACCACCCAAGCGACTGCTTGACTACGACTTTGCCTTAGTAGACTAATGTTCCTGTCCAAGAGGACTTGGACTTGCAGGCGGGGTGGGATGTGAGGTGCAAGCCACTCACCGCCTGGAACAGCCAAACTCATAAGTGGCCTGGCAACCCTGACTGTCTCCGCGCGTTCCCTCTCGGAGTGCCGAGTCGGGGAGAGAGCCTTCAGCCGCGAGCGGAGACGCTGCCGTCTGTATTTGAAGCCTTTTGTTTGTAACTGTTCGACGGAAGAATAAATGCATCCGTGCTCACAACATCATGGGCCGCAGCGTTGTAGCCTACGGCCACTGCGTCTACATATGGGGCGGACAGCACATCAGCCCCGAGGTTACCGGCCTCTACCGCTTCGATAGCGATGCCATGATGTGGAGCCGTCCGGCGGTAAGAGGCGAAGTACCGAGTGCTGATGTTAAGCACTCGGCGTGCGTGCTTGGTCACCGGATGTACATTTTTGGTGGATTGCACAGAGGTTCATCGAATTTTGTACGTTTTCTGGACCTGGAGACCCTAGAGTGGCATCGCGTCCCGACCAGCGGAGAGGCCCCCCTCGGGCGCTACGGCCACACGGCGACAGCCATCGGAACCCGCATGTACGTTTGGGGTGGCAACCTAGAATTCGCACGACCGGACGATCCTTACGACAATTGCATATATTATCTGGAAACGACCACTGCGACGTGGGTGCGCCCACAAGTGCAAGGCTTGGCCCCGGAGGGGCGCGACTGTCACTCTGCCTTCGTGTACGAGAGACAGCTGTATATCTTCGGCGGCTATAACGGAGTGCTGAACACCTACTTTGCAGATATGCACAAGTATAACGTTGAGAAGTCGTGCTGGAATAAACTGGCGCCCAGCGGATCAGGCCCGTCTGCGAGGTACTCGCCCGGATGCTGTGTGCTTGGAGAGAGGGTGTTGGTCTTCGGCGGCTTCGGATCTCCACCCAGCCTTGTGGAGGAAGATCATCTCGAAGAGATTTCTGAGGAAGAAGAGGAGCTGACGGACCTGCACGTGTTGCACTTAGCATCGTCGCTGCAGAACTTATGTATGCTTGCTGTCATTGATGCAGGTCTGGATATGAGCGAATTACCAGAATTGATTATCAATGAGATCAACACCATCAAATCAGGAGAATCTTAATCGCCGCGTCCGAGTTGTCGTCAGCTTGATAGAGCGCCTTGGACAGAGCGAGATGTGGCGGTGCGTTGGCTAACTTCAGTAGCGTCGCGAGATTCTGCTGGCTTACAGGCGGCTTGAACTTATCCCGTACTACCCTACGACGTTTCTTTCGGCGTGTAGCAGTGCTCCCTCCAGGGGTGGAACAACAGTGAGCCTTTGCATGCATCGAGAAGACAGGCTTGATATTCTGTTTTATCGTCGCTCGGTAGCCGCGCCGTATCAAGACGGCCAGCATGTGCTCTTCTATAGAGGGAAACCAGCCGCGCTGTTAGCGCGTAGTGCTAAAGAGGCAACTCATGACACATCACTTCTTGAGGGTGCAGTATGTAAGAACGTGTACATATGTGACATTAGCTCAACGGTGGTGGTGATACGAGCGGCAACGCGTTTAATCCCGGCGCCAAGGCTGTCAGGTTGGCAGGATTTCCGAGTAAGCTTTTTTCTTTAAAATTTTGTGCACATCGTCGTTCCTGTGCTTGCTTCTGCAGCATATTTCTAACCGCTTTTCTTCCTGAGTTGCTGTGTATGTGAATGCATTCTTCTTGGTAATATTCCAATGTGTTTTTACTTTGTAACGAGGGGCTTCTGGAGAATAACTGTTTTTCAGAAGCTGCGATTTTGATTATGTGATTATTGATGTTATCTTAGCTCCGGAATTCAATTCAATTCAATTCAATGTTTATTTTCCAACTCTAGGTTGGGGGGCACCTCAGCGAAAAAGCAGTTTTTCACTGCTTGAGAGTGCCGAGGGCCCTCGCATACATCAGCAGGCGACAGTTTTAGCAGGAAGCTGCTTTGCATGGAACATATTACAGGCATAAACACAGGCATAAACACAGGCATAAACACAAGGATAAACACAGGGATAAACACAGGGATAAACGCAATATAAAGGCAGTATAAACGCAGTATAAACGCAGGTATAAACACAGGTATAAACACAGGTATAAAGAATAGATATGTGGTTACCGAAATAACAGTGCAACCTGATGGTATTACCAGAGGGATACAATCAAAGCATCAAAAGGATTGTTTCAACGTTTCATGAAATATTCGCGAACTTGTCTCCGAGTAAAAGTGGTGAAATCAGCACGCAGTTTTTCATGTTTATTCAGCACAAAGGGAACCTGGTATGTAAGTGATTCAAGTAAGTATCCCGTGCGACGATGTGGTAGAAACCACATGTCTGAAGCACGGGTTCGGGGATCACTTCTTTGACTAGTTAAGCAAGAAGAAGCGGTTAAAAATGCTTTAAAATCTTCACTTGAAAAGAACAACGAGTAGACTAAGCGGAATTCAAAGACAGTCATCACATTGATAATGCCAAAATCTGCAAATAACTGGCCGGTTGCATGTAGTCGTGGGAGATTGCCAATGTAGCGCAAAGCTTTCTTTTGCAAACGATGAAGAATGCACAGATTCTTAAGGCTCGTTGTAGCCCACACGAGTGTACAGTAATTAATTCTAGAAGCAAAAAGAGCGTGGTAAACTTGCCATGACTAAGTCACTTTTTAACGGTTTAGATGGGAAGAGCAAAAAATTAGGCAGTGACTTAGCTCTGGTTAAGCCTGCATACGCAAGCGAAAAGCTTCAGTTGTGCTTGGTTTGACGGCCGTCCACACACTGCACGGAGGCGGAGGAGGAGACGGAAATCGGCGCAGTTAAAACTGCCCGCAGGAATGCGGAGAGGAGGGTTGCCGGCTGCGACGCGGGCAACACGCGGCTGCAACGAAACGTCAAACGGCAAGGAGGAGAGGAGCGCGCGCAGTAGTAGCGGCGGTGAGAAGGCGGAGCACATGCGCAGTAGTGCGCGGTTGCGTCGGTCGCGGCATACGGAATACGCGAAGGTCGGCTCCGACCCTCGTAGTGAAGCTTTTCGCTTCAAAAATTGGAAGCTCCAAACATCTCATGTTATAAGCTACGAGGGGCGAAATAATTTTCCTAGCTCGCACAAGAAAAAGAACACCAGCTTAAAAGTGTTCTGACAGAAGTAGGAGCAAGCTTATGGGGATAGCCGAAATTAACCAGATAGTTATTCTTTCATGGACATGGTCGTCAAGGTACAATAACCTGCTCAACACCGGCTCGATCAATGCGATATATATTTATTGGAGGCAAAAGAAGGGTCAACTGGGACTGCAGCCTTCAAGGAGAGGGCCGAGAAGGTTGAAGCAGACCGCGCCAGTGTTGAAGTTGAGAAAATAAGACGGTTGGTAAGACATGAGGGCAGACTTAAGAGCACCGCCTTAATCGTATGACGCTATAGCGTTAATTGGTTGCTTCAGCCGTTTGGGGTCCCCTGCGTATCACGTAGCAAACATGGTAATTCTCTACTTTACATTCACAGCTTGCGGGGATGTGCTCGTGCTTTAAGAGTGAATGATTTCTGCACACACACGTACGGCGTTATAAGACTGCAGCTGTAGCCGAATTGTCTGAGGAACCGTGATACGAAGCTGCTCTTTTTCGCTGGCAGTGGTTTGAATCCCGCTCGGGGATGAAGCTTTTTCTGCTCGATACCGCTTTCGTGACGACGATAGCACGCTACAGTTGGCGTCCCTGTAGACGATATGGATGGAAGTGGCACTGGCCTCTGCATTTGCTGGAAAATTGTGTATATGGAAGTTTCCCACTCCTATCCAGATTGCTCTCCCCGAGCAGCCTCTCGCAACCAGTCAATAATTTTGCTGCCACCTGCCACGGCGGCCAGGTTGTCATGATGTCCCATGACGTTGGCTCTAGCTTTATTTTTTGTTTTATCTTCACTGCGAACTGTGTAACAACCAGTATTGCTTTTTTTGCGTTTGTTTTGTTCTATATGTTGTTGTATAATTGTGCCTAAACGGCGTATAATTCTCTATTGTATGCATTGTATTATCTCACGTTGTTAGCCACCACTGTATGCCGCCAACTGTTAAGTCCGAATGCCCGTGGCGTAGTCAGGCTGTCGGAAGACAAGTTTTACGATGGGCACCCTTCCAGCATGTACTGCATGGTGGCAGAATAAAAAATACTATCACAGGTCAGTGACCTAGGTTACATGTGGGATACTTGCTTCATCGCTCAACACCGAGGCCGAATTTTCTGCAGAAAGGGAATCTCAACGCTAACGCGTTGTAGCCTTGAAGAGTATTGCTGGCGTAAAACCTTGAAATTCCTGAATGGCCTGATAATAAAGATGATCTTTTTCAGAAGGTCAACTACCTAGCGTCCGAATCCGAACTTGCTAAGCTTTTCACGGTAGACATAAAAATCTTCGTAAGCAAACATGACTTCGGAATTGGGGCTGCATGTGGAATTTAATTTGTGCCATATCTGCACTGTTCGTATGGACTCTTTGATGGAATAAAACCTCAGTAGGTAGACTGCGCTGCAGAAATGCACAGCGCACCATGCTGAGCGTTTATCCATAACATGAATGGACAGGATAATTTTCCTTGCGGGGAACGCTTTCCCATTACAACACAGGTAAGCCGCTTTCTTAAACGTGTCGTGGTGCTAGGTGAAGCCGGCCGCTACTGAAAGTATTTGTGCTAGAGGTAAGTACCTGCCTCAGCCACCCTTGCTGCCCAAAATAATTAAGAAGCGGGAGCTGCCTGGACAGCATCGCCGTCTTCATTTTCCTGTGGTTGCAGCGCAGTGTACCTTTCCTGCCACAACTGAGGTCGTCGCCATTTGCTTTAGTGCGCACTGTAAAGGAACTCTGATTTGTTCCTAAACTTTCCGTCTCATCAAATCTTCAATTAAATGCACGCATTCGGCAAAAAAAAAAAGTTATATGTAGACGTGTGATTCGAAGCTGCTTTAAGGCACGAATCACTTGTGTACCGAAAGCTGCACTAAGCCAGCAGAAGCGCATTTCTAGGTGCCTACCGAAGGTCACTACTGCGCGTGCGCCGTTACCATGGCAGCCAGCTCACTGCGCATGCGCGGAGTCACGCTGTGCAGCTGAGATACAAGCCGGAAGCGATGCGCTGGCTCCTGATACGCGCACCATGCAGGAAGGAGAGCGGCTGCGCTCGTCACGGCAGCAGTTCGGGCTGCGTGAAATTGGGTCTTCCGATACAGAAGTCGTCGCATGGTACAAGGCCGGCGTGAAAACGAGGCGCGAAAGGCTAAGCTGGCGGCCGAGACGCCCGAAGAACGAGAGGAACGTCTCGCGAAGAGACGCCGGCAAGATGCTGAACGACAACGACGGAATGTCTCTACCGAAACGCTGCTGTCAGATGGTCCGCGTATAAAGCCTCTGCAGTCGCTTATTCAAATGCATTAAAATCAATGAAATTTACTTTCTTTAATCAGACTCTTCCAGCTATGCTAAGCAAAGACCCGAAACAGTTCTAGAACACAGTGAAAGGCAAACGAAATATTACCATACAACTATTTACCCTGGAATGGGATATAGCTCCTGACCAACTCTGCGCATCGCTTCTCAATAGCACTTTTATCAAAGCCCTCTCTAGCCCCACCGACACTACCGTCCTACTTTCGATTCACAATATCACTTTTTACCAATGGATCCCATCGTCATCTCCTCAGAAGGATTTCGTGGCATTATTAAGCACCTTAAAATGTCATCCTCTTGTGGTATCGTTGGCCTCAGTACTAAATTCTTGAAAAATACCTTAGAATATTATTACATTATGCTACAGCGTATCTTTTCGCAGTCTTTAAACTATCACACCCTTGCTAATGACTGGCTCAATGGCAAAGTAATACCAGTGCACAAATCAGGGGAAACCCAAGATCCACGTAATTACCGTAACATCTCACTTACTTCCGTCCCATGTAAAATTCAAGAGCACATCATGTTTAGACATCTTGTTAATTTCCTAGAATCAAACCAGTTCTTTACTCCGAAGCAGCATGGTTTTCGCAAATTCTTCTCGTGTGAAACGCAGTTAATGATGTTCAGTAACGACTTGCATGTTTCTTTATACTCTGGACTCATTACTGATTGCTTATTCTGAGGTTTTTCAAAAGCATTCGATAAAATCAGTCATTCTCTCTTACTTTTAAAGCTGTGCCAACTTAACATTGACCCTAATGTACTGAATTGGATTCTTAGTAACCTTTCTTAGTAACCGTACTCAGTTCGTCTTCGCCAATAACCACGACTCTTCACCGGCGCCAGTACATTTAGGTGTGCCCCATGGGTCGGTCCTTGGCAGGTTATTATTTCTAATATACATAAATGACTTACGTTTAAATATTTCATCTAACATGTGCTTATTTGCTGACGACTGCGTAATTTACCGAGTAATTAATAACACTGATGATATTCTTCAGCTACAGACAGACTTAAATAAAACTTATGAATGGTGTCAATCGTGGAAAATGGAATTAAACATATCTAAATGCAAATGCATGCGCGCAACCCGTAACCAGCAAACAAGCCCAGATTATTTTATTAACGACACTCAGCTGAATTCAGTCTCGTCTTAAAAGTATCTTGGCATTAATGTTTGTTATAAGCTTTCTTGGAATGCTCATATCAGGTTTATTACTTCAAAGGCTAACCGCATGCTAGGGTACGTCCGTAGAAATTTTTCATCCTCACCACCTTCATTGAAAATGCTAATATATACTACACTCATTCGTCCGCAACTAGAGTACGTATGTTCGATTTGGGATCCTGGCACCATCACATTAACAAAAGAACTAGAGGCCGTGCAGAATCGAAGCGTCCGCTTCATCGTTGGAAACTACCATCGCACTGCCAGTGTAACAGAAATGAAATCTAATCTTAAACTCCCCTTAGTCTCCACTCGCCGTAAGCTTCCACGCATTTGCCTCTTCCATAAAATTTATTACCATAATCGTTGCCTGAAAGCCATCTGTGTAAAGGCACCATCTTTCATCTCGCCTCGCATTCACCACAATCAAAAAGTAACTGTTCCACACTGCCTCACAGTGGTCTGCTCTAATTCCTTCCTCCCTAAAACATGTGACTGGAATAATCTTTCACCCACAGCCACCGGTGTGAGCGACACTGCGCGTTTTAAAAGCAAATTACACACACTGTTAGAATCAGACCAATTGTGATATGTTGTTTACCCATATATAGACTGTATAAGTTTTCTTTTTGTAATCATTTTATTTTTTTACTACTGTATTTTTGTTCTCAATGTTTTCGTCCTCTGTCTCTAGCATCTTTCAATATTGTTCATATATATAGCGCTCTTTTTGATCTATATATTGTTTTTTTCACTATCCCAGCCCCTCAGTAATGCGAAAGCCCTGAGGGTAAAATAAATGAAATGAAAAAAAATGAAATGAAACGTCGATGCGGACAACGCGGACACTGGATTTTGCGGGGAACGGAGCCTCTAACGCTCTCGCGTTAAAACAGCGCAGTCCAGTCGATACAAGGCCGCCAGATACAGTGTTAACGTTCTCCTTTCTGCTTCTCAATATCTAAAGAAATTGTGTCTGGTGGTTCAAAGAGAGAGAGAGATGCGAGCGGTGTTTGCAAACGAGGTGTCTACTCCATTTATCCATTCACATAGTAGGGGCTGTTTATCAAACTAGTAGATATCGTTATTGTGCAGGAGATCATTTGATTAAAATTGCCGCGACTGTGTTTCGAACCCACGGAGGAGCAAACAGGTCAGCTTCACTGGCCACTGCACGAGGGCGCTATGGTATCGCCGCAACCGATCACGCCTCGTGTCAAGCTGCAGCACACTCTCCCGCTGAACTTCCACCTGCGGCGTAGCATTCGTAACACGGTTCCCACTAGGGGTAGATACCCGCCGCGGTGGCTGAGTGATTAGCATATTCGGCTGCTCAGCTGGAGTACCCGAGCTCGAAGCAGATCGCGGAGGCCACGTTTTGGTGGAGGCGAAACACAAAAGGCGCCCGTGTGCTGTGCGATGTCAGTTCGACAGGACCTTCTAAATGGTCGCCACTGCCGCTAACGTGCGAAATTATAATATTTCAGTCTTTTAAGACAATTATTACAGCAGCGCTTATTTTCGCCAGGAAAATGACCCAGAAATTGTAATAAAGTGAAATAAAAAACAAACACAAGTATCGCCGTCTAGTCAAGGCGATGTTAACTGCAAACCGTTCGTGCAAGAATATTTTTCATCACATGGCATCTAATGTTGAAAAAACGTTTGTAAATTTAATATAAAATGTTGTGTTACGTAATTTAAGTTGTACAGGTTCGTCTTCGAAGCACAGGTCGGAGGCCGTTGACCAAAGACGCGGCACGGCAGGCACACACCCCGGAGTCACACCGAAACCAGCACAGCACTTCGTTCTCCTCTTCGTCCACCGCGTGAACGGCTGCCGGTCGTTCCCATTACAGTTACCTCCCCGGCGAAAAAAAGCCATCCTGGCGACTTACGGGGACGAAAGAATTGACGGGTCGTAGTAGGGCTTAAGACGCTCGACGTGTACAGTTTCACGCCCCCGGCGACGATGATCCGGGGAGGGGTCAAGGGGCTCAACTATGTAAGTCACGGGAGAAGTTTGTTGAAGAACGCGGTAAGGGCCGTGATAGCGGGAAAGTAGTTTCGTGGCGAGGCCGGGAGTGGAGGAAGGCACCCAGAGCCAAACGAGTGCGCCGGAGGGATATGACGCGGGAGGGTCCAAGGGGTCCCGACGGTGCTTCTGATGCTGCTGGAGTTGTGTGGTGAAAGAGCGCGCAAGTTGTCGACATTCTTCGGCATACATGTGGGCTTCGGAGAAGGATGTTGTCTCGGAAGAATCAGGTCGATAGGGAAGGATGGTGTCCATTGTGGAGGTAGGCTCGCGACCATATAAGAGGAAGAAAGGAGAGAATCCCGTCGTTGTCTGCGTAGCCGTATTGTACGCGTAGGTTACGAAAGGAAGTACTTTATCCCAGTTGGAGTGGGCGGTATCAACGTACATAGCGAGCATGTCACTGAGAGTGCGGTTGAACCGTTCAGTCATGCCGTTGGTTTGGGGGTGATAGGCGCTGGTACAGCGATGAACGATTTTGCATTCCTTGAGCAGTGCCGCGACGACTTCCGATAGAAAAACACGGCCACGGTCACTGAGCAATTCTTTCGGGGCGCCGTGACGAAGAACAAGACGGTGTAGAATGAAAGAAGCAACGTCCTGTGCGGTCGCAGATTGGAGAGGCGACGTTTCTACGTAGCGGGTTAGGTGGTCAACGGCCACGATTACCCAGCGGTTGTTAGCCGAACTGGTGGGAAGCGGACCGTAAAGATCAATGCCGACGCGGTCAAAGGGGCGGGCAGGGCAGGGTAACGGCTGCAATGGGGCGGTGTTGTGGCGGGGAGGGTTCTTGCGACGTTGGCAGGCTGTACACGACCGAATGTACTGTCGTACGAAGCGGTACATACCGCGCCAATAATATCGCAGACGCAGGTGAGCATACGTCTTCAATACACCGGCATGGCCGTATTGTGGGTCTGCGTGGAAGGAGGCGCAGATCGCAGCACGGAGGTGGCGAGGAATCACCAACAGCCACTTCCGCCCTTCGGACAGGTAGTTACGCCGGTATAAGAGGCCATCACGAACGGCAAAATGGGGGGCTTGGCGACGAAGAGTACAGGATGAAGAAGGTGGCGAGGGATTAGAGAGGAAGGTGAGGAGTGAGTTGATCCAAGGATCCTGCTGTTGCTCGGAGAGCATATCAGGGACACCGAACGACGAGAAATCATAGGCACAGACGAGGGCAGAGGCGGAATCGCAAGGAAGTGGTGAACGGGAAAGTGCGTCGGCGTCGGAGTGCTTGCGTCCAGAGCGATAAATGACGTGAATATCAAATTCGAAGTGTTTGGCATTGTTGGCGGTGCAAGTAGCGTTCCGCTCCTGAGTTCCAGGTTGAGCACCGGGACGGGGATCGAAGCACCTCCACCAAGTGTACAGGTTCGTCTTCGAAGCACAGGTCGGAGGCCGTTGACCAAAGACGCGGCACGGCAGGCACACACCCCGGAGTCACACCGAAACCAGCACAGCACTTCGTTCTCCTCTTCGTCCACCGCGTGAACGGCTGCCGGTCGTTCCCATTACAAAGTACATATCCCACCGCTACAAAGCTCGAAATCTATTTTTGTTTCGTTCGGGACGTCTGTGTTACGTTTCGGGCAGTTGCAGACGGTAGCAGTGCACATTAAAGGCCTACTTGACCGAAACTTTACTTCGGCTAATTTTGCGCTGGATAAAGTGTGCATGCTATGAACAATATTTATTTTTAATATTAAGGCTGTGAAGCGTCTAGAATTTTCAAAAACGTTCAAAAACCTCTGTTCAAAAACCTCTGTAGCAGACGACGCAGTCCCCTAGCGGTGTGCTGGACAACTAACAAACCTGACTGGAAATGACGCACAATTGAGACACCGGCATCGCCGGCTCGCCAGTTTCAGGCGTTCAGAAGTGAGTGCGCGCTCCTTGTAAGCTATTTTTCTGGCGCGTTTCTGGCTGTTTTCACCGCGAAACTCGATGGTCTCCGAGAAAAATAAACTGCTAGCATCATGTTGACGAAGTGCGTGGTCGCGGAAAGGAATACGAGGAATGCGGAAAGCACCATGTATGCCTCTCGGCCACTGCCCTTCACCCCCGATCTCGAAAGCTGGAGTCAGCCGTCTGGTGCTCAGGTTTTTAAATTCCCCTCTCTTCTTAAAAAAAGATAATGGTGGGTTACTGACGCTTCTGCCTCGCGCTAACCCCTTTTGTGGGTTGGGCTTTGTCAATAGACCTGTCCCGGTCTACATCATGCATCAGAGCACGTACGTGTTTCTGGTCGAATCGGCAAAGCATGCCACGAACCGTGAGGGTAATAATTCGGAGAAGTAAGGCTTCGAGGCGTGTCTAATCGGGAGAATAAAGAGGACGGGGGAGCGCTTGTCCCCTAGCGGTGTGCTTATTAGCCGAAGTAAAGTTTCGGTGTGGGCTCGGTGGCTGTGCAACCGCACAGTCTAACCCTTTCGCCTTCATCATGCAGATTTTTCTGTTCATCGTTCGCGTGGCCATCCCCGCCCTGCTGTCTGCGCGCCCTGGAACCGCAGTGTTTTCCGCGCATGCCGATGCCAGCAACAACAGCCCCTGCTGCAACACCGCAGCCATCATCTCTCCATTTCCCGGACCGCCCATCGGGCAGCACTGGACACTACCTTACCCCTGGAAAGCGGAACTGCGAGCGACATCAACAGCGGAAGCTATAAAGGAGCAACGCCCGTCCGCGCCACTCTGTGGGCTCGGTGGCTGTGCAACCGCACAGTCTAACCCTTTCGCCTACATCATGCAGGTTGGTAACTTCTACAGTCTATTTGCTAAGAAAACTAGCAATTATCTATTACTACAGCTACCGAGCCCACAGAGCTGTGTCTGTATTGGTGTTGAATGCGTGGAGGTTGTTCGATCCTTGTTACTTTTGGCTGGGGATATTGAAACAAACCCGGGACCTGATTTTGAAACCGTGCTTGCTGAGCTAAAGAAACTGTCTTCCGGGCAATCTACACTTCTCTCAGAGATACAAGACATGAAAAAACAACTTACGGCTACTGACACGGCAATCGCAGACTTAACAGCACGCATGTGTATCCTTGAGGCACAAAACCAACTTATCACTGAGCTGCAGTCGCGACTAGACTCGATGGAGACAGCGACAACAGAAATGTGTGCTCATATAAAAAACCTTGAGGCTCGTGTTGACGACGCTGAGAACCGGTCACGTCGAAACAATCTAATATTTTATGGTATCCCTGATAATGACCCCGCAGAAACTTACACACAATCTGAGGAAGCTGTAATCCATCTTTGTTCCACTACCTTAGATATAACAGTTGCTTCAAACGATATCGAGCGCGCCCATCGCCTCGGCCGTCACACAGCTGGAAAAACCAGACCAATAATCGCAAAATTTCACTCCCACAAAACTAAGCTGGAAATTCTGTCTAATGGAAAAAAATTCAAAGATACTGTATATATATCGCCGGTGAAGACTTCTCGCCTGCCGTTAGGAAGGCCCGAAAACAGCTTATCACTTTTGCAAAAACCAAATCTACAGCTTATAAACTGAGCTATAAAACCTTGTTTATCGGTCGCGCAAGGTACGTTTATGACGAATCCTCGGAAACTGTTAAGGAAATATCATAGCAGCCATCTAGAAAAAGCACCCCACAGCCTCACCCCACGCCCGCGTCCAGGCAGTCGCCTCAGTCTACTCTTTCTTTTTCCGTACTTTTCACTAATGTCCGCAGTTTCATTTCTAAGCGGGAAGAAATCTCGAGTCTTGTTCGTTCGTCCAATAGCAACATCTTCGTACTAACTGAAACGTGGCTGACTAGCGAAATTAACGACAATGAGGTCCTGGCAGACTACCTAACTTTAAGCTTTTTCGTAAGGACCGTCAGGGGTCTCGTGGCGGAGGAGTGCTGATTGGTCTTTCTAATGATTTACCATTTTCAATCATTTCCATTTCGTCTGATCTAGAAATAATGTGGCTTTTCTGCCGTTGTCCTCCTCAGTCGGTTCTTCTCGGTGTTTGTTACAGGCCCCCGCATTGTACTCCGGAATTTTCAGAGAAACTTACTAACTTGCTGTGTGAACTTACTGCTAAATATCAAAAGTCGCATATACTTCTCTTTGGTGATTTTAATTTCCCGGATATTGACTGGAGTACTAACACTGCTTCAGCATCAGGCACGGTGGAAGCCAAAAATTTTATAGAAGTGTGCCTGAACTTTGGCCTTACACAAGTTATCTTGGCGCCAACAAGAATAACACAAACGAGCGCTAACATATTAGGCCTACTACTCGTCAGTCATCCCGAAAGTGTTAAATCAGTCACGATTCTTCCTGGAATAAGCGATCACGAAGTAATTCATACCGATATAGCCTTAACCCCGCTTCGGAACCAAACTTTTAAAAAGACGATCCGTTTGTACGATAAGGGTGACTACGCAGAGATTAATCGTGAACTAGACGCTTTCTTTCAATCTTTCCGAACTAATTTTCATATTCGGTCTATCGAAGAAAATTGGACTATATTTAAGAAGAAAATTACTGAACTAACTGATCAGTTCATTCCTAAGTTCACCTTCCGAGAGAGTTCACAGAAACCATGGTTCACTAAAACGCTAAAACGTTTGGAGAATAGAAAGAAGCGTCTATTTCGCGCAGCCAAAGCAAAAACTAACCAGGCGGCCTGGGACAAGTATTACGCATCCGAAAAGGCATATAATTCATCTGCTCGCAACGCCAAACGTTCCTTTTTTAACAAAGACTTGCCCCGAATACTACACACTAATCCTCGAAAATTCTGGGACACCATCAACCCAAAACACAAAGGCGATATCAGTGTCACAAATGAAGCAGGAGACGTGCTTAGTCATGCAGAGTGTGCTCACATGTTCAATGTTGCATTTCAATCAGTGTTCACTAATGAATATGATGCCCCCTTTTCTGTGCCAAACACTTTTATTTATAATGTTATGTCACCTGTTGAATTTAACGCATCGGGAATTCTGTCACTAATCGATAAAATGAAACTTTCATCTTCGGCCGGTTTCGATAATGTCAACGCCAAATTTCTTAAGAATACGAAACTCACCAGTGCCAGTTACTTATGTTTGCTATTCCAGCAGTCACTCTCTTCTGGCCAACTTCCTCGTGACTGGAAAAATGGGAAGGTCATTCCAGTCTTCAAATCCGGTAACACAAATTCTCTATTAAATTATCGCCCCATTTCTTTAACAAGCGTGCCTTGCAAGCTAATGGAACACGTCATATTCTCCCATGTCATTGCCTTCTTGGATTCGAACAATTTTTTTCATCCTGCGCAGCACGGGTTCCGGAAAGGCTTTTCTTGCGACACTCAACTAGCCCTTTTTATTCATGACTTGCATGCCAACCTAGATCTTAACCTGCAAACTGACGCTATATTTCTTGATTTTAAAAAAGCCTTCGATAAAGTTCCCCACAAACGCCTGTTGTACAAGTTATCTAACCTTAATATCGATCCTAATGTTGTTGCATGGATTAAAGAATTCCTAACTAACCGCACTCAGTCCGTCTTTGTAAATGAACACACTTCCAGCTTCCTTCCTGTAACATCTGGCGTCCCTCAAGGTTCCGTACTAGGTCCCCTTTTGTTTTTAATATACATAAATGATTTGCCCTCGCATGTTTCTTGTAAAATTCGCATGTTTGCTGACGATTGTGTTATTTATGAAGCAGTTAATAACAATTCTGATCAATTATCTCTCCAAAACAACCTTAACAATATTCGGGATTGGTGTAAAATTTGGCTAATGGAGCTTAACACTCACAAATGCAACGTACTCTCTTTTCATCGCCGCCGTAACCCACTCGTGCCCTTCTATCACATAGACTCCGTTCCCGTGCTGCCAGTAGAATCATACAAATATTTAGGCGTAACCTTGTGCGCTGACCTCTCCTGGAAAACGCATATAACTAACATCATTTCTTCAGCTAACAAATCCCTTGGTTTTCTAAAACGTCATCTACACGATGCGCCAATGCATGTTAGGTTATTAGCTTACGAAACACTTGTGAAATCGAAATTAGAATACGCATCACCCATTTGGCATCCACATCAAGCTTATCTAACCAACGCATTAGAAATTTTGCAAAACCGCGCAGTCAGATTTATTTATTCTTCATATCATTACAGCACGAGTGTTTCATATCTGAAATCGCTTTCAGGCATACAGCCACTCGAGCTGCGCCGCCGCACAGCCAGTCTTTTATTATTTCACAAGTTCTTTTACAGCCATCTACGAACTGCACCCTACATGGTCCCTCCGGCACGCATATCTCACCGCACTCTCCATCAACTCCAGATCAGCCGTCCACGTGCACGCACAGTCACCTTCGCAGCTTCATTTTTTTCACGCACCGCCGCGGACTGGAATGGCCTTCCCGCTGACATTGCAACAATAAGCTGTCCCGCGAACTTCGCACGCAGAGCTAACACCTTTTTGTCATCATCATAACGCATGATTATCTTGTCGCACCAAACGTTGTACCCACCCCTTATGTAATGCCCCTGAAAAGAGGTCTTTAAGGAAATAAAATTGATTGATTGAAGCTAGCTTAGCCGGTTCAGAAGCTAAAGTGGACGGTTTTGCTCAACGAGCAGCGCCCTTTTGACATGTAACAAGTGAAGGCGGGCTAGTTGGTGGTTGACAATGGAGTGCATATTGCAACCGCGCAAAACGACCTCGTTTTGCGCGGTTGCAATATGCACTCCATTGCCCTTTTGACGGCGCGTTGTTTACACCAGGCAGAAGTCTAAGGGGAAGTCTGCATCGTCTGAAAAGGAATCAACATATGCATGCGTTT
The DNA here is from genome assembly GCF_055824585.1 of Amblyomma mixtum. Taxonomy (NCBI): domain Eukaryota; kingdom Metazoa; phylum Arthropoda; class Arachnida; order Ixodida; family Ixodidae; genus Amblyomma; species Amblyomma mixtum. The sequence continues at coordinate 16,833,549 of NC_143018.1, forward strand.
ACTGCACGTACAGCTCTGCCCAATGCGCAATAATGCCGTCGTGCGCCGAGTGTATCTGCTGCCTCGAAGATTCGCAGGCCGGGCTGAGAATCCTAGAAGGCCACTTGAGCTTTACTGAAAACGTCTAATTTCTTACTGCCTCACACCGTTCATACTTGAGGTCGATTACAGGAAGCTTCAGCGTTACCATTCGAAGCTCGTCTCCAAGACTTCAGAGAACTGAACGCATGTCATTTGAATGGTAATATTTTCAAAGGAAGCCAACCCGTAATTTTGATTATATGTTTTGCATTATTACTCAGTCGGTACAGACACACTGCCTACGGTAATTTGCACGGTGGATGTAAACGGTCGACTGGGGTCCGCCAACCACGTCGTTCTGCCCAGGTGTGTGGTTTGAAAAGATTAGAAAAAGTGTTCCGTCCCTGCAGTACACGGGCTGTAAGTGATTCTACGCAAATACAGTAATGAACGCAGCGCATAAGTTTTTGTTCATTTGAATAGGCATGTATTTCGTAACGCGCAGTGGCTGGCCCGACCGAGGCGCGCAAAGATGAACCAGCCCACCATCGGCACCGCATTGATGCCACGGTCCTCGAAGACAAAAATATATATTTATTTTGCAACACAAATTTTGCTTCTGGCATATTCTTTCGCTTAACCCAGCGCTTGATTCTCTTGAGCTCCCTTTTTAGACACTCAGCTGTTTTTATTGATTTACCTCACGTTCACAGCACCTGTTCCAAATTTCTATGCGCTGGCAGAAATACCTTTCGACGGGGGAGAAAAATGAGAAGGAAAAGGAGAAAGCAGGTAATTTTTTTTATCAAAACAACAATCATATTGCACGCACAGCAGAGCGCACATGTGCTGCTGGCACGCGCGTGCCCGCTCAAAAAAGCCGACTTTATAAAGCCGACTGCTACTTGGCCTCCATTTGAATGTGCTTCCTTTCTCCGCTATGTCCGAACTTTGCGCAAGCTGTAATCGAATACTGCCAGGCAAACAACGCTCACTAGCATTGCGGCGCGATCATCTTCGCTGAGATTGAGCGAGGAGTTTTCTAGTATAATACAGCAAATAAAACACGTTTAAAACTTTTTCTAGGGTCTTTGATCCATTTTAAGATGTGTGTTTTCACATATAACCAGTATTTATCGCACAAAGTGCTGCACGCGCTACCGGTACCGGTAGCGCATTGCTCGGGCCGCAACGAGCAGACGCTCCGAACCTGTCAGGCCTCCAGTCTCAAACATGTGTCACTTCCGGCGGGCGGCAATGGCGCCCGTTTTTCCAGTTTCGGTATTGAAATCTCCGATTTTTGCGTGCCTTTGGCACCGTAACTACTTGAAACTGGAGCGTAATGTTTTGTGGGTAGCATAATACGGGGGTGTACTATGAAAAAAGAACATTTTTACGGTTTGAAAAATTTCGGTCAAGTAGGCCTTTAAGGTCCCATAAGGCTATGGTACCCCAGAATCAGGAGCGTATCTAAAAAACTAAGCTGAATTTCAGCTTAAACTTTTTCGTCGAACAAAGGTAAGTCATAGCGAAAAGCAAAAACGCCAGTAGTTGCAGCTAAACATGCCGACCGGAATCGCAAGGACTGCTAACCGGCTAAAGCGGGCGGCTGTCGCTTGGAAGGACGCCGACATGTTTTCGCGCTAAGGGCGCAAAAGCCGCAACTACCGCAACGAAACTTCCGAAAATTGCGTGCGTACGCTAACGCTATTTCCCCATTAGCGTCCTGCGCATGCGCACTCTGGAACCGCTATTCCGCTAAGCATGAAATTGCACGCTATGCACGAAAAGCGCTTTTAATCTTACATGTACATGTTCATGTTTTCTTTCGAACATTCATTCATGTGAGTGTCATAAAATGACAAAAACGTTCCAAAATCTAACAGAAATAGTCACCCGTCGACGCACTACGTCCGCTCACGCCGCGAATAGAGGTCGGCATTACACTGCTTCAGAAAAAAGCCGCATGACACCACCACCGTCGCTGGAATAACCGGGCCTTGTTTCTTATAGAAGCAGGTGTCTCTGCAGGATGTGGACGGTGCGGCTAAACGGCGTTCCAGAGCATGTCACCCACAGGGCTGTACGCATCAACGGCAAGGTCTACTCGTTCGACAGTTGCCACACGGCATGGAACTTGGTCCGCGTGTTCATCTTCGACTCCGCATCGCACCGGTGGGATATGGTGCAGACGCAACTTCCCGACGGCGGGCTGATTAACATTTCCTTCCAGACAGTTGTAGCGTACGGCCACTTCGCGTATCTGTGGGGCGGCCCGCCCTACTGGCCAGCCCCGAGTGTCCTTTACCGCTTCGACACAAGCACCATGACATGCAGCCGCCCCGAGGTGGCCGGTGAGGCGCCGCCATCGATGTACGGCAGCACAGCTTGTGTTGTGGGTCATCGGATATATATCTTAGGTGTCTGGGATCCTTCACCATATATGCGGGTCCTTGACTTGGATACCCTGGAGTGGCATCGTATCACCACCAGCGGAGAGGCTCCGATTCGACGTGCCTCCCAACCTGTGTGTGCCATCGGGACCCGCATGTATGTGTTCCGCGGCAGCCCAGCAGACCCTTCCCTCATCCTATACTATTTTGAAACGACCACCACTTTCTGGGTGCGCCCAGAGGTTCAAGGCGTTCCCCCTGTGTATCGGCGAGGACATTCAGCCTTCGTGTTCAACGAAGAGCTGTACATTTTCGGAGGGTACAGCGATGTGCTGAAGACCTTCTTAGCAGATGTGCACAAGTACGATCCCGTGACGTCGCGTTGGACCGAAGTGAAGCCATGTGGCTCACCACCATCTCCCAGGTACTGGCATGGCTGCTCAGTGATGGGTGAAAGAGTGTTTATCTTCGGCGGCTTTGGGCCGGCATCCGGCCACGATGAGGAGCAATTAGTTGAGGAGCTAAGGTTGCTGACGGATCTCCACGTGTTGCACTTGGCACCGACACTGCAGAACCTGTGCTTACTTGCAGTGATTGATGCACGGCTGGATCTACGCCCCTTACCACCTTTCATTAGAGAAATGGTCTACGCTATCACTTCTCACCCATCGTAGTCGGTGGCAGATGCCTCACCTCAAGCAAACTGAGTGCCTTCGGCGAAGCCATTGCTGGTACGGTGATGATGCAACTTCGGCGCAGCTACCTGACGCAGAAATAAGCACTTCTTTTAAGTGCAAGAAACGCCTTCCTTCAGTGCACTATTTTCGCGCAAGCAAGAAAGTCGCTAGTGTTTTGTTTTTATTCATGTCGCTCTATGCCGCCACGTTTTCGTAAATAATAAATCGAACAAATTTTCTGAACGAAGAATTATTCACTGAAATCGATTCCCCTCCAGCCCGGTGGTTTCTTCAAGCAAGTCGCATTAACGTCACTTCGGCATGAAGCTCCTGATCAATTCTAGGTTATCGCGTAGCCACTGCTGGTCATGCTTTTCAAAGCAGATGGTGGATAGAGATATGTGGCGGTAGGCGTAGATTTCAGCTCTTGTCCGGAAACAACTTGCTTCTTTTGCGACGACTTCAGAAAGCCAAACAGTTATCACTTATTTCCGCATGTCTGCTTTCACTTTGACGCTGCTTTAAAGGTTCACTGATTTTATAGCCTGCTAGTTATGGTTCTCTTTTTTCCTATATACATTCTAACTTCAATTTGGAAGCATCCGATCGGTATATATGTCTTCAACCTGAGCCGCTAGAATTCTTCAAAGCTTCCGTAACTGATCGTATCAGGTGGCGATCGTATTGAAGGCAATCGACGGCATGCTGGCCAGTATTTGAAGCATCCCGAGAGCTTATTTACACTGATGCGATAGCGCTCCAGTGCACTGCGCACGCCAGATACATTCTCGATCGAAATGTTGGGAAAATGCGTCTGTGACACCAGCTTGAATAGACAAAGCAACTTTGTGCCATGGCGCTCTATAGCCACAGATGACCTAGCGCCATAAATATTCATCAGAATCGACAGTAAAGGCGAAAATGAGAGAATAGAATGTGATAGCTTATTCGGATGGCCGAATGGGAAACAACAATCAAGCGGAGTAAAGGAGGCGATGGAGGACTAAAACTTTATATGACATGTGAAAATGGAAGCAAGGAAGATGGGAAGATAAGAACATATAAAGCGTTTGTATGGCCGAAAAGGAAAATCAGAATAAACAAAAAAGAAAACATGCCAGAAACGCATTGGAAAAATTTTCTGATCATAAAAAAGAAAAAAGATGCAATCAGCAACTACAGCGTTTCCGTTCCGCTACTCAACCGGAAGAGAGTGCCAAGAAAGAAGCGGTGGAGTTTACGCGCTACATTCATCGCTTTTCACGTAACATCAAAAAAGTGGTGAGCTGTTAAGCGGTGAAGATTGTTTTCTCTCCGCTGTGTAAACTTCGCAGTATGTGCCCTTTTGACGATTAATGCAAAGAAGAATAGACCAGAGTGTTCCAAGAAGCACGATAAGAATTTCACGATTGTGTTTCAAGAGTTGTGCAGAAAGTTACCCTCAATTCCGACAGCTCTACATTGGACAGAGTGGTATATGTTTTAATGAAGGGGCATGTGAACACAGCCTGAAAATACAGAATAATCCAGGAGGTCATTTATGACACCGTTGTAAGCGATTTAAAGGTAAGGGTGAGGGTAAAGGTTCCCTGCAAACCTGTATTTGAAAACATGACCTTTTGTTAAGTAAACACAATACAAACAGGGTGGTCGCAGAAGCGTTTGACAGTACTAAACCCAGTAAAAAGTGTGTCGGCACGCCGTCTATTTCGCTCCTGCCGAAAGAAATCGCTTTTCTGGCAAGCCGATTGTAAACGTTTTCGCTACTTTTCACGCGCTATTTTCGCCTTGCTTGTCTGTAACCATTTCTGGCTATGTTTTTATTCCTTTACCGTGTTTCTTCTTTTCGCCCATCCACGTGATTTTTGCTGTTACCCTCTCGTCATGCTTGTTTCCTTTTTCACATCTCGTATATCATGTTTTATTCTTTCCCAATCGGCTGCACTCCGGTTGCTTGTTGTTTTCATTTCCTCTATCTACTTTGGCATATTATGTTTTATTCCCACACCTTTGTGTGTACTCTTATTAGCTGTTGTTTTACATTCTGGCAACTTTGTTGTCGTAGCATGTTTTGTTCCCTCCCGTTCACCTTTACGCGTAATATTATCTGATTACCCTGATGGTACCGTGGCCTGATTCTCAAATAGCGCGCTTTGTGTCTATGATAATGGTGCTTCCTGAAAATGTGTGCACGATAATAAGTGGTTCTTTAACCTTGGGGGAAATATAGGGTGAATTTGTCGGTTGCCGCTTTCTAAAACCCCGGTGCGTGGCAGTCTCCCAGGAAAATTTTACAAGACATTTGAATCTGTTTTATCACTTGTCCTATTCGAAATTCTAACGCCAGTATTGATGTTCGATTTTTGCTGCATTCATTTTGTAGAAGTCCTAATCTCTTAATACCAGACACTCATGAAAAGGAAAAACTGCTATTGGCAGATGGCTACGAAGCTCTCACGTTTTCTCACCTTGGTTGTAAGATTTTCGCTTCAGCTCTCCCAAATTGGCTACAGCTTGCAATGCCTGCTTTGATTGGACCTCTTAAAACTTGTTGCTTAATTTAAAACGAATGTGTAAGGTGTTGAAGTATTGTAGTGGCGCTCACGAACAACGACACTGGCACAAATCGGCCTGGCAAGGGCATTTGATCGCGTGAGTTATACTTTCCTTTATTCTCTTGTAAACTTTGCTCTCACCGCGCCAAAATAAGTGCGCTTTCAAAAAGCCCACAGGCAAAGCAACTGATCCAGTACAAGTAACCCGCCGAAATAGCCAAAATTTGTCACGTCACTGCGCCGAGGGTAACCTTGTATTCGAAGCTCTAAATATTGATAGGATATTACTCGCGGTGAGCTACCCACCTCTCAACACAGAGGGAGGCTAACAGTAATAGTTGAAAAGTCGTTGACCTCTGTGTCCAACGCCAGGCCACCCCAAACATACATTCGTGTTCCGACTGCGGACGCCGTGTGGAAGCAGCGGCTAGCCGGGGCCTCTGCACTGGTCGGAGCGCTATGCCACTCAGGTTGTCAATGTCAAGATAATATGCACGGTGTGAGGATTCTTTGCCAAGAAATCAAAGGTGTACATCCGTTGACACAGCACACAGGCAGTGAAGATGCTCAGTGTCAGCATTTGGCCCCACATTTCCGGGCGGCTCCATGTCATAGCGAGGGTATACAACCGGTATGAGCCGCCAATCCGTGATCTTATGTCCGAGGAGCTCCCCCACATGTAGGCACAGTCACCGTAGGCGACAACGCTGTGTTCGGTAAAGTAATGGGCTCGCCTTCGGGGTGCAGGTCAGTCAGAGGCACACCCCTCCTGCACATTGCAGGGTGGAAGATGTATACGCCTAAGCCGATGCCTAAGATTTCATCGCCGTCATCGTGGTAGTTGTGGAACAGGTCGAACGAGTAGACCTTTCCTTTGATGGCGACACCATGTCGTTGGCGAGTTCTGGAACGCCGTTCAGCAGCATGTTCCGCATCGTGCAGTGATGACCAGTCTTCTCAGAGATGAAATCGGGCGTTAGTTTTTCCTTCCTGCTGTCGGGCAAGCACTGGGTCAGAACAGGTATGGTAGGCGTTTTTATTTTTTTTTTCTGCAAGCCTGTGTTGATTTTAGTGAGAAAGCTTCTAACGCACCCTTTGCTGTTATGACGATATAACAACTGTTCCTGGGCTTACGCGAAGGAGAGAGAGGGAAAGCGTGTGAGAAGGGTTGCGCAGGGAAAGACGGTTCACGAGGAGAGCAGGGAGGACGCTACGAACTGGGTGCGCAGGCCTGTATTACACCGAGACACATTTTTCTTCGCTACAGCCTAGTGCATCGTTGATACGATGGCGTGAAGCGATAGTAATATTGAACCTCTTGAGTAGCAAAGGCATTGTGTGTTTGTTTCACAAGCCACGGAACTGTGGGCCCTGCCCACGCACAAGATTTCCTGCGCTCATAAGATTGCAAACACAAGCGCGGAGTCTAAGAAGACCTGCATAGACGGGCAGCTGAGGTCACAAAGAAATGCTAACATCAGCATTGGGCAGCCGTGGATGGAGGCAGGAGGCAGGTTCGGGCTTGGGCCACTTGACATCAGGGGGAGGCCAAAGCCAGTTAACATACGGCCGTTGGAAAAGGGGTCAACGCAAAAGGAAAGCCGACCTCAAACGCGCTACGCGACAGGACCCCTCAAATCCCGACGTCCAAATGCTAGCGCCCCCATGATGGATTGAAAACTTTATTATACAAGCGAGTTTGAACCGTTCAAGGCCACAGGCCCACCCCGCAGCCCTCATATTACGCGCATGTGCTAAGGGTGAGTATAACCATGGCACTGGTCCCAATATCTGGAAAGAGTGACGTAGACGCGAGTCCTCAGATCTGCGTGCTAGCCAATGCCTCGCTGCAATTAACGTCACTGGTGGTAACTGCTCGTTTAATTTTAATCTAGCATTGCATATTCGGCATGATTAAGGATTGTTACTTGACAGGAAAAAAACTGGGATCTTCAGTTCACCTTATTAGTACGACGTGATAGCGTTAAAGTGTCCGTACGGTCGCTAGGGTTTTCCCTGGCGCTCCGCTTTGCAGACATCGACACACTTGTTGAAATCACAAACTGTTTTATTGCACATCATCGTCCACATTATTTAGTGACGGTAATTATTGACCCTCATTAGCTATGTGGTCCTCTCATGTAATTTGTCTGCTGTGCGGTGGGAGGTACTCGTACAAGGCCTCTATTTATCGCAATTATCGCATGTTGCTCAGTGGCGGTTTTGATTCCGACTGACCACATTTCCTTTTTAATATAAGCAAAATGGCTTTCCTACTCCACTACTTTCGCGACCAATCAGGATTTTCCAGTGTCAACGATGCTGACGCTGGGTTTGCGGCCGTACGGGTCCTTTAATACTGTTGCGTAAAAAAAATAAAATTGGAGGGAACACTTAAGCTCCGCCTTAGGAGTACGACGCGATAGCATGATGGGCTAATTCCTACGTATGCAGAAGGCCATTCGCAATTTCACACTAATAGATCCCTGGAACTCCTCATAAGCCTACTGTCGCACTAGTAGAGTGGTTAAGCGATGGGCCTTCTGGGGTCGAGGTTGCTCTTCCCGAGCTACCAATCATTTATTTAACTGCCACAGTGTGCAGTTTGATCACTATCCGGAGGGAAGGTTGGGACGACGCAACAAGAACACGTGACCAAGGCGGCCCATCCGCCTCCTACGCTGCTCTCTGGGAACCACCTGCCAGAGCCATGGCCACGATTTCTCCCTCACAACGCCGACGAGGACACCGGGGCCTTTAACGTTGTCGCGTTAAAACAGCGCCATCAAGTCGATAGAAGGCAGTCAGACACAGTGTTAACGTTCTTCTTTCTGCTGCTCAATAACTAAAGAAATTATTCCCGGTAGTTCAAAAAAGACAGGCGAGCGTCGTTTGCAAATGAAGCGTCTATTCCATTGTCAATATACACAGTACCGGAAGGGTAAAACCAACGTAATTTATCGGACACCGTTACTGCGCATGAGTTCAATAGATTAATATTGCCACGAGGGCGCTGCAAACCCGCGGCGGAGCAAACAGGTCAGCTTCGCTGGCCACTGCACGAGGGCGCGATGCTATCGCCGCAACCGATCACGTCTCGTGTTGAACTGTGACAAAGTGTTGCGCTGTGCGTTGCAAATCGCCTCTTCAACAACTGCCACACGCGGCGCTCCTCTCGTAACACGTTTCCCACAACCGGTAGGCACCCGCCGCGGTGGCTCAAAGGTTAGCGTGCTCGGCTACTCAGCAGGAGTAACCGGGTTCGAACCGAGCCCCAGCGGCCTGCACTTCGATGAAGAGAAAACACAAAAGGAGCTCGTGTGCTGTGCGATGTAAATGCACGTTAAAGATCCTCGGGTGGTCGAAATAAACCCGGAGCCCTCCACTACGGCTCTTCCTTCTCTCTTTCTTCTTTCACTCCCGCCTTCCTCCCTTCCCTCACGGTGCGGTTGGGGCTTCCACCGAGATATGTGAGACAGATACGGCACCACATCATTTCCTCGAAACCACGTATTTAGAGGTATATATAGAAGTCACAGTGACCAAAACACAATTTTCTATTTCACTAGAAACAGCTGCAGGTAGTCAGCCCCCTTAGGCATTTCTTGCCAGAGCAGGAAATCAAAATGTCAAATGCCAACGATTCACACCACATTTTCACCATCGCGGCAAGGTTGAACAAAGTGGTTGTTGCTCGCGATATGAATAGACTAGAGCTGCATGACACCTATACCAAGCACCTGCTAGACGATAAGGCGGCAACAAAACATGCGCGAGACGAAAGAAAAAAGTAGAGCAGGATTTAAGCATTAAGCAATATATATTTCACGTTTTTTTTTAAGGCCTCCAGATATTCAATCCCTATCAATGCGACTGGCATGACCCATCAACTAAACAAAATTCTCGATTGGAAAGCGTTAAGCATATATCATGTGGCGTCAAAAAAGCAATTCGCTCTGAAACCAACCCGTAATGGCAGAAGAGCCCTCCTGACCACTTATGCGCACTTTATAACGGCTTTTAGCGCTTTTAATCTTGGTAACTGCAAGAGTACATGTCCTTTTTCGAACATTCATTCGTGTGAGTGTCATAAATTAACAAATATATTCAAAAATCTAACGGAAATAGTCACCCGTCGACGTACTAAGTCTGCGCGCGCCACGAATACCGATCACCATATCGCAGCTTCAGAAAAAAGCCGCATGATGCCACCGCCATCGCTGGAATGACCGGCACTTGTTTCTTATTGAGTCAGGTGTCTCTGCAGGATGTGGACGGTGCGGCTAAACGGCGTTCCAGAGCATGTCACCCTCATGGCTGTACTCATCAACGGCAAGGTCTACTCGTTCGACAATTGCCAGATGGCATGGAACTTGGTCAACGTGTTCATCTTCGACCCCGCATCGCACCGGTGGGATGTGGTGCAGACGCAACTTCCCGACGCCTGGCCGATTGCCATTTCCCTCAACACAGTTGTAGCGTACGGCCACTGCGCGTATCTGTGGGGCAGCCCGCCCAACTGGCCATTTCCAAGTGTTCTTTATCGCTTCGACCCAAACACGATGACATGCAGCCGTCTGGCGGTATCCGGTGAGGTGCCCTCATCAAATTACGGCAGCACAGCTTGTGTTGTGGGTCACCGCAAGTATATCTTAAGTGACTGGGATCATTCGCCAGATATGCGGGTTCTTGACTTGGATACCCTAGAGTGGCATCGTGTCCCCACCAGCGGAGAGGCTCCGGTTCTACATGGCTGCCAGTCTGTGTCTGCGATCGGGACCCGCATTTATGTGTTCGGCGGCAGCACTGAAGACCATTCCCTCATCCTATACTATTTTGAAACCACCACCATTTCCTGGGTGCGCCCACAGGTACAAGGCGTTCCCCCTGTGTACCGGCGAGGACATTCAGCCTTCGTGTTCAACGAAGAGCTGTACATTTTCGGAGGCTACAGCGATGTGCTGAAGACCAACTTGGCAGATATGCACAAGTACGACCCCGTGACATCGCGTTGGACCGAAGTGAAGCAATGTGGCTCACCACCATCTCCCAGGCTCTGGCATGGCTGCTCAGTGATGGGTGAAAGAGTGTTTATCTTCGGCGGCTTTGGGCCGGCACCCAACCAGGATGAGGAGCAGGTTGCTGAGGAGCGAAGATGGCTGACCGATCTCCACGTGTTGCACTTGGCACCGACACTGCAGAACCTGTGCTTACTTGCAGTGATTGATGCACGGCTGGATCTACGGCCCTTACCACCTTTCATTAGAGAAATGGCCTACGCTATCACTTCTCACCCACCGTAGTCGATGGAAGATGCTGTGTGTCAACCAAATGGAGTGCCTTCGGCGTAAGCCAGCTTGGGGGTGCGGCGATAATACAACTTCGGCGCCGCTACTTGACACAGCAATAAACTCTTCTTTTATACGCAATGAACGCCTTCCTTCAGTGCTCGATTTTCGCGGAAGTAAGAAAGTCGCTAGCGTTTTGTTTATTTCATGAAACTCTGAGGTGGCACTTCTTTTTTTTCAAATATTACCAAGAACAAATTTTCCGAACGGAGAACTATTCTCTGAAATTGATTCCATTCCAGCCTGGTGGTTGATTCAAGAGAATCGCATCAACGTCACTTCGGCCTGAAGCTCGCGATGAAGTCTAGGTTGCCGCGTAGCCCTGGTGGTCATCCCTTTCAAAGCTGTAGGCAAACAGAGGTGCTGGATGTGGCGGTAGGCGCCGATTTTAGATCTTCTACGGAAACAACTTGCGTGTTTTGTGATTACTTCAGAAAGCCGATATGTTATTATTTATTTGCGCATGTCTACCTTCAGCATGTATGCCTTCAGCACTCGACGAGTATCTATGTCTTGAACATGAGCGGATAGAATTCGTCAAAGCTTGGGTAACTGATCGCATCAGGTGGAGATCGTATTGAAGGCAATTGACTACACGCTGGACAGTATTTGAAGCTTTTCGACAGCTTATTTATGCGGACGTGAGAGCGCTCCGGCGCACCGCGCACGTCAAATACTCTCGATGAGGCATCCAACGACGGCTGGGCTGAAATGTTCGGGAAATGTGTTTGTGACACCAACTTGAATAGACAAAGCAAATTTGTGCCATGCCACTCCTTAGCCGCAGATAAACTTGCGCCGTAAAAATTCATCACAGTCAACAGTAAACGTGAAGGTGAGAGTATAAAATGTGATATTTGCGAATAAACTGTGAATTTTTTTAGACGAGCATTGATGTTCGATTTTTGCTACATTCATTTGACAGAAGTCATATTCTCTCAACACCGGACACTGACGAAAAGGAAGAACTGCGATAGGCAGATGGCTACGAAGCTTTCACGTTTTAAGGCGAAAGCCCTTAAGACTCATCGTTGGCAACAGAAGGTTGCCAGCAGAGCTGTCACGCTTTTCGGTTGGTCGAAATGGTTATGACGTCACAGTGCGCGGATTCGAAGTAATGAGGTCACCCACGGATACCTGACGCCACCTTTTGAAGCGCGCGACAACTAATATTATAGTTGTCGTCCGCTCCGAAAGCGGGCGTAAGGCGTCCGTTGCCGACCACATTACATACCTCATTACTGCGAACAGAGCCATGGATACAACCGAACTCAACCGAACAAGTTGGTGTCCTGACCTAGTCAAGCTGTCCTCACAGCTTTTTGTCACGGAAGCCATCAACATTGTATCAATGTTGAAAATAAATTTTTGATTTGATTTGATTTGATCGAAGTAGAGAGACAGTTGTGCTAGAGAAGCAGTCAAAGTGTGTAGTTGTAAGGTGTAGTCAATGTGTGTAGTCAAATAAAGCACTAGTATACCGCAAAAAATGGCTGAGGCTTAACTTGGTTAAGCCTGGAGAATGCGAAGCATCATCGTGTCGCGTAATTTGGAGGCGCACAACCACAGCGACGGCGCGAGGTGGGCCCCCGTTTCTCCACTGCCGTGACGTCATCGTGTCACGTGGTGTGGCATCATTGTGTCACGTGATTTGGAGGCGCACAACCACAGCGACGGCGCGAGGTGGGCCCCTGTTTCTCTACTGTCGTGACGTCATCGTGTCACGGGGTGTGACGTCATGTATCACGTGATTTGGAGGCGCATAACCACAGCTACGGCGCGAGGTGGGCCCCCGTTTCTCCACTGTCGTGACGTCATCGTGTCACGTGGTGTGACGTCATGTATCATGTGATTTGGAGGCGCACAACCACAGCGACGGCGCGAGGTGCGCCCCTGTCTCTACTGTCGTGACGTCATCGTGTCACGTGGTGTGACATCATGTATCACGTGATTTGGAGGCGCATAACCACGGTGAAGGGCTGAAGTGGTAGCTAAATAGTATGCTTCGCATAATAGTCTTGCAACGCCAAACAGTGCGCCAGGAAAGGCTTTCGCCTTCCAGCACTTTGGAGAGCCAAAGTGCCCCTGAATGTTCTCGCGTTGTTTATAAGATTCTCGCTTGAGCTCTCTCAAATTTTCTACAGCTTTCAATGCCTACTTTGAATGAACCTCTCCAGACATGTGGCTTAATTTACATGCAGTGCGTACGGTGTTGAAGTATCGCAGTGGCGCTCACGAACAATTACACAGGCGCAAGTCGACCTGGAAAAGGCATTTGATCGCATGTGTTATCCGTTTCTTTATTATCTTGTAAACCACGTCAATCTTGATTAAAGTCTTCCGACTGGGATGCCCCTTTGCCACAAAAACTGTTCATCGTGTTTTATTGAGAATCGCCCTCTCCCACAAACAGTCCGCATACGGTGCTCCCTGAAACAAGCTTGCCCGTTGTCCCTGCTTCTGTTTGCAGAAGAACTGAGGATTGGGCGAGTTGGTGGTGATGAATCGTAAAAAACCAGTGCTTAAGAACACGGACGGAGGACAAGGTGAAACAGACTGAGGGCGCTCAACTTACAACTGAATTTTATTCACACGTAGGCAACCAATTTATACCTTTACACAAATATGCGCAAAAGCGTCTTGTCAAACCCAGATACACTGTTGCCACTCACAGGCGTAAAACTAGAGAAAACAAAGAAACAGCAATCATCCATTCAAGGCACGTGTGCCATTACCTCACCCTCCCTACCCAGAATGAAATGAGCTTGCTTCACTCTGGGTAGGGAGGGTGAGGTAATGGCACACGTGCCTTGCACACGTGCTGCAGTAATGGTCCTGCTCTCGTGTCCGGCGTGTTCGCCACTGAGCCGCCCTTGGCAACACCCGCAGACAAAGGGCTGATGTCAGAAGTCTAGAGAGCATGTTATCCACCGCTGATAATAGTCATGTGCGAAGTCCTGATAGCACTTTATACGTATGCTTCGCGGACGTGATGCTTTATCTCATGGCATAAATCAGAGGAAAAAGAGAAAACGCAGACGTAAATACAATGGTTTCAATCAAAAACAATATATAGTGTGGAAATATTGCATATTCGTAACACTTTAACCATCTGTTAAAGCACTTGTAAGCGAATTAATATATGCTATTGAAACTAGCGCGTAATGATAGTGGTTCCAGTCCTGAAATGAACGAGGCAGGAATGAGCGATAAAAAGCATTCGCGTATCATTAAAAAACTGCAACTTTTTCACAGCGGTGCAAGTGGCGCGATGTGTTAATGGGCCGTTGAATCAAAATATCGTAAAGTTTTTTCTAGCAGTATATTTTATGAAGCAAACGCAGCCGCAGAATTTGATTACGTAACTACAATAGAGGAAGGTGCACATTAGTTTTCATATTAGGGGTGCTGGTGGTACGATTACAGCAGTTGAGAATGTAACGAGCAGACCGATTCTTATTATGTTCGTAGCTTACTAGAAAATCAAGACCAGGGTGCCGTACTGAAGCCGCATTCTCAGGTTAAGAACGAAAAGTGATTTGTAACGTTGTAGGTAAAGGAATATAGAGACAAGAAATTTTGTTCCAAGTAACCTAGAGAACAGTTAGCACTACAGCCGCCGCGGTGGCCCAGTGGCTATGGTGCTCGGCTGCTGACCCGAAAGACGCGGGTTCGATCCCGGCCGCGGCGGCTGGAATTTCTTTGGAGGAGAAATTCTAGAGGCCCGTGTACTGTGCGATATCAGTGCACGTTAAAGAACCCCAGGTGGTCGAAATTTCCGGAGCCCTTCACTACGGCGTCCCTCATAGCCTTAGTCGCTTTGGGACGTTAAACCCCATAAACCAAACCAACCAGTTAGCACTACTGGTCATATAGTTAATGTGGCGATCCGAAGAAAGGTTAGAAAACACACAGAAGCCTAAGCAGTTATACGAAGTTACTATAGTGGCCCGTGAACTGTGCGATGTCAGTGGGCGTTAAAGAACCCCAGGGGGTCGAAATTTCCGGAGCCCCACTCTACGGCGTCCCTCATAGCCTGAGCCGCTTTGGAACGTTTAACCCCCACAATCCAAATCTTTCAATCCCACCATCCTCCCTTCCCTCACGGCGCAGTTGGAGTGTCCAGCTAGAAGTGAGACAATAGTGCAAAATTTCCTTTCCTCCAAAGCAACTTATTTAGAGGTATATATGGAAGGCACAATGACTAAAATCACATGTTTCCAGTTCATCGGCAACAGCTATAGGAATTGACCCACATTAGGCAATTCCTGCTAGAAGATGAAATGCAAAGGTGAAATGCCGACCATCCACGCCACATTTTCATCTCTCGGCCAGGTTGGTGGTTTGTTGGTTTATTGGGGTTTAACGTCCCAAAGCAAGTCAGACTATGAGGGACGCCGTCGTCAAGGGCGCCAGAAATTTCGACCACCTGGGGTCTTTAACGTGCGCTGACATCGCACAGTACACGAGCCTTTAGAATTTCGCCTCTATCGAAATTTGGCCGCCGCGGGCCGGGATCGAACCCGCGTCTTTCGGGTCAGCAGCCCGAAAGACGCGGGTTCGATCCTGGCCGCGCCTTCCGGGCTGCTGATCCGAAAGAAGCGGGTTGAACAGAAGGGTTGTTGCTTACGATGTGAATGCATGATACCGATACTATACACCTGCTAGAAGATAAGGCGGCCAACAAACACGTGCGAAACGAAAGAAAAATGTTCCGCAGGATTTAAGCAATATATATTTCACGTTTCTTTTTAGGGCCGGCAGATATTCAGTCCCTATCAATGCGACTGGCATGACCAATCAACTAAACGAAATTCTTGATTGGAAAGCGTTAACCACGTATCTCGCGGCGTCAAGAAGGTAATTCGCTCTGAAACAAACCCGTAATGGCAGAACAGCCTCTTGACCACTTACGCTTACTTTATAACGGCTTTTTGAGCTTTTAATCTTGGTGACAGCAACAGTACATGTTTTTTTTTTCGAACATTCATTCGTGTTAGTGTCATAAAATGACAGAAGTATTCCAAAATTTAATGGAAATAGTCACCCGTCGACGCACTATGTCCGCTCACGCCGCAATTACAGATCACCATATCGCTGTTTCAAAAAATAGCTCTACGACGCCGCCACCATCGCTGGAATAAGAGGGCCTTGTTTCTCGCAGAAGCAGCTGTATCTGCAATATGTGGACGGTACGGCTGAACGGCGTTCCAGAGCATGTCACCCACAGGGCTGTACGCATCAACGACAGGGTCTACTCGTTCGACAGTTACCACGGGGCATGGAACTTGCTCCACGTCTTCATCTTCGACCCGGCGTCGCGCCGGTGGGTTATGGTGCAGACGCAACTTCACGACGCCGGGCCGATTCCCATTTCCTTCCAGACAGTTGTAGCGTACGGCCACTGCGCGTATTTGTGGGGCGGCCCGCCCAGCCGGCCATCTCCGAGTGTCCTTTACCGCTTCGACACAAGCACCATGGCATGCAGCCGTCTGGCGGTGTCCGGTCAGGTGCCGCCATCGATTTACGGCAACACAGCTTGCGTTGTGGGTCACCGCAAGTATATCTTCGGCGTCTTGGATCATTCGAAGTATATCCGGGTCCTTGACTTGGATACCCTGCAGTGGAATCGTGTCCCCACCAGCGGAGAAGCGCCCGTTCGGCGTGCTTTCCACAGTGCGTCTGCCATCGGGACCTGCATGTATGTGTTTGGGGGCCGCCTAGGAGACCCTTTCCACCCAACTCGCGTAGACAACTCGTTATACTACCTAGAGATCACCACCTCTTCATGGGTACGCCCACAGGTACAAGGAGTTCCCGCTGTGTGTCGGCGAGGTCATTCAGCCTTCGTGTACAACGAAGAACTGTACATTTTCGGAGGGTACAGCGATTTGCTCCAGACCTCATTGGCAGATATACACAAGTACGACCCCGTGACGTCGCGTTGGACCGAAGTGAAGCCATGTGGCTCACCACCATCTCCCAGGTACTGGCATGGCTGCTCAGTGATGGGTGAACGAGTGTTTATCTTCAGCGGCGTTGGGCTGGCACCCAAGCAGGATGAGGCGCAGGTTGCTGGTGCGCGAAGGGCGCTGACCGACCTCCACGTGTTGCACTTGGCACCGACACTGAAAAACCTGTGCCTACTTGCAGTAATTGATGCACGGCTGGATCTAAGCCCCTTACCACCCTTCATTAGAGAAATGGTCTACGCTATGACTTCTCACCCATCGTAGTCGATGGCAGATGCCTCATCTCAAGCAGACTGAGTGCCTTCGGCGAAGCCAACTTGCTGGTGCGGTGATGACGCAACTTCGGCGCCGCTACTTGACGCAGTAATAAACCCTTCTTTTATACGCAATGAACGCCTTCCTTTAGTGCTCGATTTTCTCGGAAGAAAGTCGCTAGCGTTTTGTTTATTTCATGAAACTCTGAGGCGCCACTTTTTTTCAAATATTACCAAGAACAAATTTTCCGAAAGAACTATTCTCTGAAATTGATTCCATTCCAGCCTGGTGGCTGATTCAAGAGAATCGCATCAACGACACTTGGGCCTGAAGCTCGCGATGAAGTCTAGGTTGCCGCGTAGCCCTGGTGGTCATCCTTTTCAAAGCTGTAGGCAGACTGAGGTGCTGGATGTGGCGGTAGGCGTGGATTTTAGATCTTCTACGGAAACAACTTGCGTGTTTTGTGACCACTTCAGAAAGCCGAAATGTTATCATTTATTTGCGCCATGTCTGCCTTCAGCATGTATGCCCTCAGCACTCGACGAGTATCTATGTCTTGAACATGAGCGGATAGAATTCGTCAAAGCTTGGTAACTGATCGTATCAGGTGGAGTTCGTATTGAAGGCGATTGACTACACGCTGGACAGTATTTAAAGCTTCTCGACAGCTTATTTATGCGGATGTGAGAGCGCTCCGGTGCACCGCGCACGTCACATACTCTCGATGAGGCATCCAACAACGGCTGGGGTGAAATGTTCGGGAAATGTGTTTGTGACACCAACTTGAATAGACAAAGCAAATTTGTGCCATGCCACTCCTTAGCTGCAGATAACCTTGCGCCGTAAAAATTCATCACAGTCAATAGTAAACGCGAAGGTGAGAGTATAACATGTGATATTTGTGAATAAAATGTGAATTTTTTTAGACGAGCATTGATGTTCGATTTTTGCTACATTCATTTGACAGAAGTCATATTCTCTTAACACCGGACACTGACGAAAAGGAAGTGCGATAAGCAGATGGCTACGAAGCTCTCACGGTTTTAAAGCGCAATCCTTTAATGCCTCACCGTTGGCAACAGAAGGTTGCCAGCAGAGGTGTCACGCCTTTCGGTTGGTCGGAATGGTTATGACGTCACAGTGCGCGGATTCGAAGTAATGAGGTCACCCACGGATGCCTGACGTCACCTTTTGAAGCGCGCGACAACTAATAAAATAGTTGTCGTCGGCTCCGAAAGTGGGCATAAGGCGTCCGTGGCTGACCACATTACATACCTCATTACTGCGAACAGAGCCATGGATACAACCGAACTCATCGATGCAGAGAGACAGTCGTGCTAGAGAAGCAGTCAAAGTCGCCAGTCAAAGTGTGTAGTTGCAATGTGCAGTCAAATAAAGCACTAGTACACAGCAAATAGTCTTGCAACGCCAAACAGTGCGTCAGGAAAGGCTTTCGACTTCCAGCACTATGGAGAGCCAAAGTGCCCCTGAATTTTCTCATCCTGTTTGTAAGATTTTCGATTGAGCTCTCTCAAATTTTCTACAGCTTTCAATGCCTACTATGAATGAACCTCTCCAGACATGTGGCTTAATTTACATGCAGTGCGTACGTTGTTGAAGTATCGCAGTGGCGCTCACGAACAATTACACAGGCGCAAATCGACCTGGCAAAGGCATTTGATCGCGTGTGTTATCCGTTTCTTTATTCTCTTGTAAACAACGTCATTCGTGGCTAAAGTCTTCCGACTGGGATGCGCCTTTGCCACAAAAACTGTGCTTCGTGTTTTATTGAGAATCGCCCTCTCCCACAAACAGTCCGCATACGGTGCTCCCTGAAAACAGCTTGCCCGTTGTCCCTGGTCCTGTTTGCAGAAGAACTGAGGATTGGGCGAGTTGGTGGTGATCCATCGTAAAAAAGCAGCGCCTAAGAACACGGACGGAGGACAAGGTGAAACAGACTGACGGCGCTGAACTTACAACTGAATTATATTCACTCGTAGGTAGCCAATTTATTCATTTACACAAACATGTGCAAAGGCGTCTTGTCAAATCAAGATACACTGTTGCCACTCACAAGCGTAAAACTAGAGGAAACAAAGAAACGGCAATCATCCATTCAAGGCACGTGTGCCATTACCTCGCCCTCCCTAACCAGAATGAAATGAGCTTGCTTCATTCTGGGTAGGGAGGGTGAGGTAATGGCACACATAAGACAAGTTTATTTGGACTCTCAATCAAAAAGCGACATTTGTCCCTCTACAAAAACAAAGATACATTGCGTCAACTGATGTCGCCCTATGCACACACACTCACAAGGAACGTAAGTGTCCAAAAATAAAAAGTGTCCAAGAAAGTTCTAGTGGGTCCATACGCGGAGGAAGCACGCCGGGTTGAAACCCGCGCACAAAAAACCGCGCACAAAAACCCGCGCACGAACAACGCGCACGAACAACGCGCACGAACAATTAACGCGCACCACACACGTGCGCCACACTTAATATCGCAGCGGCAAGTGCCTTGCACACGTGCCGCAGTAATCGGCCTGCTTTCGGGTCTGGCATAGAAAGAGAAGTTTATTTTTTTCGAAAGGAACAAAAATACGAAACAAAACAGTTGAACTGAAGTCTGATCTTTCAAGCACATGCGCAGTGACGCAGCACAGAGCACGTCAGTAATGCAGTATGAAAGCCGAGACTCGACCGCCGCGCAGGACGATAAAGTATGTCGACCATTTGCGCAAGAACTCAGCCTCGCTCATTGTCAGTGCGTCCACGCATGCTTGCTCAAAGAGGCGCGTGCGGAGGCGCTGCAACATTGGAAACATTGCTCTTTGCGGACGCCCATTTAAGGAAGCCGCTCCACGCTGCCGCCACAAAACGAACATGCCGACACACAAGAGCATATTTGTAAACAGTTCGCGTGAACTAGTGCGCGCTTCGAGGCGGGTTACGAACATTCGTGACACTAGTACCCAAAAGGCATGTTCATCACTGGGCCGCTTCTGCCAACATCCAATTAAATGGCGGATGTCAGAAATGTAGAGAGCATGTTATCCGCCGCTGATACTAGTCATGCGCGAAGTCCTGATAGCATTTTACACGTATGCTTCGCGGACGTGAGGCTTTATCTCAAGGCAGTACATCAGAGGAAAAAGAGAAAACGCAGACGTAAATACAGTCGTTTCAAACAAAAATAATATATAAAGTGGAAATATTGCATATTCGTAACACTATAATCATCTGTTAGTGCACTTGTAAACGAATTAATATATGCTATTGAAACTAGCGCGTCATGATTGTGGTTCTAGTCCTGAATGGAGTGAGGCAGGAATGAGCGATGAAAAGCATTCGTGTATCATGAAAAACGTGAAACTTTTTCACGGTGATAAAAGTGGCGCGATGTGTTAATGGGCCGCTGAATCAAAATATCGTAAAGTTTTTTCTGGCAGTATTTTTTACGGAGAACACATACCCGCAGAATTTGATTACGTAACTACAATAGCGGAAGGTACAAATTAGTTATCATATTAGGGGTACTGGTGGTACGATGGCAGCAGTTGAGAATGTAACGAGCAGACCAATTCTTATTATGCTCGTAGCTTACTAGAAAATCAAGACCAGGGCGCCGTGCTGAGGCCGCATTCTCAGGTTTAGAAGGAACTAGTGATTTGTAATGTTGTAGGTAAAGGAATATAGAGACAAGAAATTTTGTTCCAAGTAACCTAGAGAACAGTTAGCATTACTCGTCATACAGCTAATGTGGCGATCCGAAGAAAGGTTAGAAAACACACAGAAGCCTAAGCAGTTATACGATGCTAATATAGTGACCCGTGTAATGTGCGAGGTCAGTGCACTTTAAAGAACGCCAGGTGGCCGTAATTTCTGGAGCCCTACTCTCCGGCGTCCCTCATAGCCTGAGCCGCTTTGGAGCGTTTAACCCCCCCCAATCCAAATCTTTCACTCCCACCTTCCTCCCTTCCCTCACGGCGCAGTTGGGGTGTCCACCTAGAAGAAAATTTCCTTTCCTGCAAAGCAACTTCTTTAAAGGTATATATGGAAGGCACAGTGACTAAAATCACATGTTTCCAGTAAATCAGCAACAGCTGTAGGAATTGACGCACTTTAGGCAATTCTTGCTAGAAGATGAAATGCAAAGGTGAAATCCCGACCATCCACACCACATTTTCATCATCGTGGCCAGGTTGGTGGTTTGTTGGTTTATTGGGGTTTAACATCGCAAAGCAACTCATACTAAGGGACGCCGTAGTGAAGGGCTCCAGAAATTTCGACCACCTGGGGTCTTTAACGTGCACTGACATCGCACAGTATACGGACCTCCAGAATTTCGCCTCCATCGAAATTCGGCCTCCGCGAGCCAGGATCGAACCCGCGTCTTTTGGGTCAGCAGCCCGAAAGACGCGGGTTCGATCCCGGCCGCGCCTTCCAGGCTGCTGACCCGAAACACGCGGGTTCAACAGAGGGGTTGTTGCTCACGATGTGAATGCATGATACCGATACTATACACCTGCTAGAAGATAAGGCGGCCAACAAACACGTGCGAAACGAAAGAAAAATGTTCCGCAGGATTTAAGCAATATATATTTCACGTTTCTTTTTAGGGCCGGCAGATATTCAGTCCCTATCAATGCGACTGGCATGACCAATCAACTAAACGAGATTCTTGATTGGAAAGCGTTAACCACGTATCTCGCGGCGTCAAGAAGGTAATTCGCTCTGAAACAAACCCGTAATGGCAGAACAGCCTCTTGACCACTTACGCTTACTTTATAACGGCTTTTTGAGCTTTTAATCTTGGTGACAGCAACAGTACATGTTTTTTTTTTCGAACATTCATTCGTGTTAGTGTCATAAAATGACAGAAGTATTCCAAAATTTAATGGAAATAGTCACCCGTCGACGCACTATGTCCGCTCACGCCGCGATTACAGATCACCATATCGCTGTTTCAAAAAATAGCTCTACGACGCCGCCACCATCGCTGGAATAAGAGGGCCTTGTTTCTCGCAGAAGCAGCTGTATCTGCAATATGTGGACGGTACGGCTGAACGGCGTTCCAGAGCATGTCACCCACAGGGCTGTACGCATCAACGACAGGGTCTACTCGTTCGACAGTTACCACGGGGCATGGAACTTGCTCCACGTCTTCATCTTCGACCCGGCGTCGCGCCGGTGGGTTATGGTGCAGACGCAACTTCACGACGCCGGGCCGATTCCCATTTCCTTCCAGACAGTTGTAGCGTACGGCCACTGCGCGTATTTGTGGGGCGGCCCGCCCAGCCGGCCATCTCCGAGTGTCCTTTACCGCTTCGACACAAGCACCATGGCATGCAGCCGTCTGGCGGTGTCCGGTCAGGTGCCGCCATCGATTTACGGCAACACAGCTTGCGTTGTGGGTCACCGCAAGTATATCTTCGGCGTCTTGGATCATTCGCAGTATATCCGGGTCCTTGACTTGGATACCCTGCAGTGGAATCGTGTCCCCACCAGCGGAGAAGCGCCCGTTCGGCGTGCTTTCCACAGTGCGTCTGCCATCGGGACCTGCATGTATGTGTTTGGGGGCCGCCTAGGAGACCCTTTCCACCCAACTCGCGTAGACAACTCGTTATACTACCTAGAGATCACCACCTCTTCATGGGTACGCCCACAGGTACAAGGAGTTCCCCCTGTGTGTCGGCGAGGTCATTCAGCCTTCGTGTACAACGAAGAACTGTACATTTTCGGAGGGTACAGCGATTTGCTCCAGACCTCTTTGGCAGATATACACAAGCACGACCCCGTGACGTCGCGTTGGACCGAAGTGAAGCCATGTGGCTCACCACCATCTCCCAGGTACTGGCATGGCTGCTCAGTGATGGGTGAACGAGTGTTTATCTTCAGCGGCGTTGGGCTGGCACCCAAGCAGGATGAGGCGCAGGTTGCTGGTGCGCGAAGGGCGCTGACCGACCTCCACGTGTTGCACTTGGCACCGACACTGAAAAACCTGTGCCTACTTGCAGTAATTGATGCACGGCTGGATCTAAGCCCCTTACCACCCTTCATTAGAGAAATGGTTTACGCTATAACTTCTCACCCATCGTAGTCGATGGCAGATGCCTCATCTCAAGCAGACTGAGTGCCTTCGGCGAAGCCAACTTGCTGGTGCGGTGGTGACGCAACTTCGGCGCCGCTACTTGACGCAGTAATAAACCCTTCTTTTATACGCAATGAACGCCTTCCTTTAGTGCTCGATTTTCTCGGAAGAAAGTCGCTAGCGTTTTGTTTATTTCATGAAACTCTGAGGCGCCACTTTTTTTCAAATATTACCAAGAACAAATTTTCCGAAAGAACTATTCTCTGAAATTGATTCCATTCCAGCCTGGTGGCTGATTCAAGAGAATCGCATCAACGACACTTGGGCCTGAAGCTCGCGATGAAGTCTAGGTTGCCGCGTAGCCCTGGTGGTCATCCTTTTCAAAGCTGTAGGCAGACTGAGGTGCTGGATGTGGCGGTAGGCGTGGATTTTAGATCTTCTACGGAAACAACTTGCGTGTTTTGTGACCACTTCAGAAAGCCGAAATGTTATCATTTATTTGCGCCATGTCTGCCTTCAGCATGTATGCCCTCAGCACTCGACGAGTATCTATGTATTGAACATGAGCGGATAGAATTCGTCAAAGCTTGGTAACTGATCGTATCAGGTGGAGTTCGTATTGAAGGCGATTGACTACACGCTGGACAGTATTTAAAGCTTCTCGACAGCTTATTTATGCGGATGTGAGAGCACTCCGGTGCACCGCGCACGTCACATACTCTCGATGAGGCATCCAACAACGGCTGGGGTGAAATGTTCGGGAAATGTGTTTGTGACACCAACTTGAATAGACAAAGCAAATTTGTGCCATGCCACTCCTTAGCTGCAGATAACCTTTCGCCGTAAAAATTCATCACAGTCAATAGTAAACGCGAAGGTGAGAGTATAACATGTGATATTTGTGAATAAAATGTGAATTTTTTTAGACGAGCATTGATGTTCGATTTTTGCTACATTCATTTGACACAAGTCATATTCTCTTAACACCGGACACTGACGAAAAGGAAGTGCGATAAGCAGATGGCTACGAAGCTCTCACGGTTTTAAAGCGCAATCCTTTAATGCCTCACCGTTGGCAACAGAAGGTTGCCAGCAGAGGTGTCACGCCTTTCGGTTGGTCGGAATGGTTATGACGTCACAGTGCGCGGATTCGAAGTAATGAGGTCACCCACGGATGCCTGACGTCACCTTTTGAAGCGCGCGACAACTAATAAAATAGTTGTCGTCGGCTCCGAAAGTGGGCATAAGGCGTCCGTGGCTGACCACATTACATACCTCATTACTGCGAACAGAGCCATGGATACAACCGAACTCATCGATGCAGAGAGACAGTCGTGCTAGAGAAGCAGTCAAAGTCGCCAGTCAAAGTGTGTAGTTGCAATGTGCAGTCAAATAAAGCACTAGTACACAGCAAATAGTCTTGCAACGCCAAACAGTGCGTCAGGAAAGGCTTTCGACTTCCAGCACTATGGAGAGCCAAAGTGCCCCTGAATTTTCTCATCTTGTTTGTAAGATTTTCGATTGAGCTCTCTCAAATTTTCTACAGCTTTCAATGCCTACTATGAATGAACCTCTCCAGACATGTGGCTTAATTTACATGCAGTGCGTACGTTGTTGAAGTATCGCAGTGGCGCTCACGAACAATTACACAGGCGCAAATCGACCTGGCAAAGGCATTTGATCGCGTGTGTTATCCGTTTCTTTATTCTCTTGTAAACGACGTCATTCGTGGCTAAAGTCTTCCGACTGGGATGCGCCTTTGCCACAAAAACTGTGCTTCGTGTTTTATTGAGAATCGCCCTCTCCCACAAACAGTCCGCATACGGTGCTCCCTGAAAACAGCTTGCCCGTTGTCCCTGGTCCTGTTTGCAGAAGAACTGAGGATTGGGCGAGTTGGTGGTGATCCATCGTAAAAAAGCAGCGCCTAAGAACACGGACGGAGGACAAGGTGAAACAGACTGACGGCGCTGAACTTACAACTGAATTATATTCACTCGTAGGCAGCCAATTTATTCATTTACACAAACATGTGCAAAGGCGTCTTGTCAAATCAAGATACACTGTTGCCACTCACAAGCGTAAAACTAGAGGAAACAAAGAAACGGCAATCATCCATTCAAGGCACGTGTGCCATTACCTCGCCCTCCCTAACCAGAATGAAATGAGCTTGCTTCATTCTGGGTAGGGAGGGTGAGGTAATGGCACACATAAGACAAGTTTATTTGGACTCTCAATCAAAAAGCGACATTTGTCCCTCTACAAAAACAAAGATACATTGCGTCAACTGATGTCGCCCTATGCACACACACTCACAAGGAACGTAAGTGTCCAAAAATAAAAAGTGTCCAAGAAAGTTCTAGTGGGTCCATACGCGGAGGAAGCACGCCGGGTTGAAACCCGCGCACAAAAAACCGCGCACAAAAACCCGCGCACGAACAACGCGCACGAACAACGTGCACGAACAACGCGCACGAACAATTAACGCGCACCACACACGTGCGCCACACTTAATATCGCAGCGGCAAGTGCCTTGCACACGTGCCGCAGTAATCGGCCTGCTTTCGGGTCTGGCATAGAAAGCGAAGTTTATTTTTTTCGAAAGGAACAAAAATACGAAACAAAATAGTTGATCTGAAGTCTGATCTTTCAAGCACATGCGCAGTGACGCAGCACAGAGCACGTCAGTAATGCAGTATGAAAGCCGAGACTCGACCGCCGCGCAGGACGATAAAGTATGTCGACCATTTGCGCAAGAACTCAGCCTCGCTCATTGTCAGTGCGTCCACGCATGCTTGCTCAAAGAGGCGCGTGCGGAGGCGCTGCAACATTGGAAACATTGCTCTTTGCGGACGCCCATTTAAGGAAGCCGCTCCACGCTGCCGCCACAAAACGAACATGCCGACACACAAGAGCATATTTGTAAACAGTTCGCGTGAACTAGTGCGCGCTTCGAGGCGGGTTACGAACATTCGTGACACTAGTACCCAAAAGGCATGTTCATCACTGGGCCGCTTCTGCCAACATCCAATTAAATGGCGGATGTCAGAAATGTAGAGAGCATGTTATCCGCCGCTGATACTAGTCATGCGCGAAGTCCTGATAGCATTTTACACGTATGCTTCGCGGACGTGAGGCTTTATCTCAAGGCAGTACATCAGAGGAAAAAGAGAAAACGCAGACGTAAATACAGTCGTTTCAAACAAAAATAATATATAAAGTGGAAATATTGCATATTCGTAACACTATAATCATCTGTTAGTGCACTTGTAAACGAATTAATATATGCTATTGAAACTAGCGCGTCATGATTGTGGTTCTAGTCCTGAATGGAATGAGGCAGGAATGAGCGATGAAAAGCATTCGTGTATCATGAAAAACGTGAAACTTTTTCACGGTGATAAAAGTGGCGCGATGTGTTAATGGGCCGCTGAATCAAAATATCGTAAAGTCTTTTCTGGCAGTATTTTTTACGGAGAACACATACCCGCAGAATTTGATTACGTAACTACAATAGCGGAAGGTACAAATTAGTTATCATATTAGGGGTACTGGTGGTACGATGGCAGCAGTTGAGAATGTAACGAGCAGACCAATTCTTGTTATGCTCGTAGCTTACTAGAAAATCAAGACCAGGGCGCCGTGCTGAGGCCGCATTCTCAGGTTTAGAAGGAACTAGTGATTTGTAATGTTGTAGGTAAAGGAATATAGAGACAAGAAATTTTGTTCCAAGTAACCTAGAGAACAGTTAGCATTACTCGTCATACAGCTAATGTGGCGATCCGAAGAAAGGTTAGAAAACACACAGAAGCCTAAGCAGTTATACGATGCTAATATAGTGACCCGTGTAATGTGCGAGGTCAGTGCACTTTAAAGAACGCCAGGTGGCCGTAATTTCTGGAGCCCTACTCTCCGGCGTCCCTCATAGCCTGAGCCGCTTTAGAGCGTTTAACCCCCCCAATCCAAATCTTTCACTCCCACCTTCCTCCCTTCCCTCACGGCGCAGTTGGGGTGTCCACCTAGAAGAAAATTTCCTTTCCTGCAAAGCAACTTCTTTAGAGGTATATATGGAAGGCACAGTGACTAAAATCACATGTTTCCAGTAAATCAGCAACAGCTGTAGGAATTGACGCACTTTAGGCAATTCTTGCTAGAAGATGAAATGCAAAGGTGAAATCCCGACCATCCACACCACATTTTCATCATCGTGGCCAGGTTGGTGGTTTGTTGGTTTATTGGGGTTTAACATCGCAAAGCAACTCATACTAAGGGACGCCGTAGTGAAGGGCTCCAGAAATTTCGACCACCTGGGGTCTTTAACGTGCACTGACATCGCACAGTACACGGACCTCCAGAATTTCGCCTCCATCGAAATTCGGCCTCCGCGGGCCAGGATCGAACCCGGGTCTTTTGGGTCAGCAGCCCGAAAGACGCGGGTTCGATCCCGGCCGCGCCTTCCAGGCTGCTGACCCGAAACACGCGGGTTCAACCGAGGGGTTGTTGCTCACGATGTGAATGCATGACAGCGATACTATACACCTGCTAGACGATAAGGCGGCAACCAAACACGTGCGAAACGAAAGAAGAAAGTTCCGCAGGATTGAAGCAATATGTATTTCACGTTTCATTTCAGGGCCGCCAGATATTCAGTCCCTATCAATGCGACTGGGATGACCAATCAACTAAAGGAAATTCTCTATTGGAAAGCGTTAATCACATATCTCGCGGCGTCAAGAAGGTAATTCGCTCTGAAACAAACCCGTAATGACAGAACAGCCTCTCGACCACTTACGCGCACTTTATAACGGCTTTTTCCGCTTTTAATCTTGGTGACAGTAGCAGTACATGTTTTTTTTTCGAACATTCATTCGTGTGAGTGTCATAAAATGACACATGTTTTCGAAACTCTAACGGAAATAGTCTACACGTCGACGCACTATGTCCGCTCCCGCCGCGAATACAGGTCCCCATATCGCAGCTTCAGAAAAAAGCCGCATGACGCCGCCACCATCGCTGGAATAACCGGGCCTTGTTTCTTACAGAATCAGGTGTCTCTGCAGGATGTGGACGGGGCGGCTAAACGGTGTTCCAGAGCATGTCACCCACAGGGCTGTACGCATCAACGGCAAGGTCTACTCGTTCGACAGTTACCACGCGGCATGGAACTCTCTCCACGTCTTCATCTTCGACCCCGCATCGCACCGGTGGGATATGGTGCAGACGCAACTTGCCTACGGCGGGCTGTTTTACATTTCCTTCCAGACAGTTGTAGCGTACGGCCACTGCGCATATCTGTGGGGCGGCCCGTCCAGTTGGCCAGCCCCGAGTGTCCTTTACCGCTTCGACCCAAACACGATGACATGCAGCCCTGTGGCGGTGTCCGGTGAGGTGCCGTCATCGATTTACGGCAGCACAGCTTGTGTTGTGCGTCACCGCAAGTATATCTTAAGTGACTGGGATCCTTCGCCATATATGCGGGTCCTCGACTTGGATACCCTGGAGTGGCACCGTGTCCCCACCAGCGGAGAGGCTCCGGTTCGACTTGCCTTCCACACTGCGTCTGCCATTGGGACCCGCATGTATGTGTTCGGCAGCAGCCTAGGAGACCCTTCCCTCATCCTATACTATTTTGAAACGACCACCTCTTCCTGGGTGCGCCCACAGGTACAAGGCGTTCCCCCTTTGTATCGGCGAGGATATTCAGCCTTCGTGTTCAACGAAGAGCTGTACATTTTCGGAGGGTACACCGATTTGCTCCAGACATACTTGACAGATATGCACAAGTACGACCCCGCGACGTCGTGTTGGACCGTACTGAAGGCATGTGGCTCACCACCATCTCCCAGGCTCTGGCATGGCTGCTCAGTGATGGGTGAAAGAGTGTTTATCTTCGGTGGCTTTGGGCCGACAACCAACCAGGATGAGGGGCAGTTTCCTGGGGAGCGAATGGCGCTGACCGATCTCCACGTGTTGCACTTGGCACCGACACTGCAGAACCTGTGCTTACTTGCAGTGATTGATGCACGGCTGGATCTACGCCCCTTACCACCTTTCATTAGAGAAATGGTCTACGCTATAAGTTCTCAGCCATCGTAGTCGATGGCAGATGCCTCAACTCAAGCAAACTGAGTGCCTTCGGAGAAGCCGGCTGGGTGGTACGGTGGTGATGCAACTTCGGCGCAGCTGCTTGACACAAAAATAAGCACTTCTTTTATACGCAAATAACGCCTTCCTTCAGTGCTCTATTTTCGCGCAAGCAAGAAAGTCGCTAGTGTTTTGTTTATATTCATGTCGCTCTAGGCCGCCACGTTTTCGTAAATAATAAAGCGAACAAATTTTCTGAACGAAGAGTTATTCACTAAAATTGATTCACCTCCAGCCCGGTGGTTTCTTCAAGCAAATCCCATTAACGCCATTTCGGCTTGAAGCTCGTGATAAATACTAGGTTATCGCGTAGCCACTGCTGGTGATCCTTTTCAAAGCATATCTTAGATAAAGATATGTGGCGGTAGGCGTCGATTCCAGCACTTTTCCGGAAACAACTTGCTTCTTTTGCGACGACTTCAGGAAGCCAAACGGTTATCACTTATTTCCGCATGTCTGCGTTAACTTTGACGCTGCTTTAAAGGTTCACTGATTTTATAGCCTGCTAGTTATGGTTCTCTTTTTTCCTATATACATTCTAATTTCAATCTGGAAGCATCAGATCAGTATCTATGCCGTCAAACTGAGCCGCTAGAATTCTTCAAAGCTTATGTAACAGGTCGTATCGGGTGGTGATCATATTGAAGGCAGTCGACAGCATGCTAGACTGTAGCTCTTCCGATCTGATACTGGAAGCTTTCACTTATCTTGTGTGGACAAGGTTTTTCTAGTGCCGACCTAATGCAAAGAGAAACTATTCCTCGTTTCACTAATTTGGAGTGGGCGCTATCGTTGGCTAACACAGACTTCTTTGAGCGAGGCGTTCAATCTCTGTGTTGAACGCCTGGCCACCCCAAACATGCATTCGTGTTCCGACTGCGGACGCCGTGTGAAAGCAGCGCTATGCCACGTAAGGTTCTCAAGGTCAAGATAATATACACGGTGTGAGGATTCCGGGTCCAAGAAATCAAAGATGTACATCCGTTGACACAGCACACAAGCAGAGAAGATGCTGAGTGTTGGCATTTGGCCGCACATTTCCGGGCGGCTGCATGTCATAGCGAGGCTATAAAACCGGTATAAGCCGCCAATCCGTGACCTTAGGTCCGAGGAGCTCCTTCACATGTAGACGCAGTGGCCGTAGGCGGCAATTCTGCGGTCGATGCAGCTAATGGGCCCGCCTTGGGAGTGCAACTCGGTCAGCAGCACACCCCACATGCACGTTGCGGGGTGTAAAATGCATACGCCGAATCGGCGGCCTAAGATTTCATCGCTGTCATCGCGGCAGTTGTAGAAGGGGCCGAACGAGTAGACCTTTCCTTTGGTGGAGACAGCCATGTCGGTTTACGAGTTCGGGAACCCGGTGCAGCCGCACAGTCCACATCGTGCAATGGTAACCAATCTTCTCAGAAATGAAAGCGGGCGTTAGTTTTTCCTCCCTGCTGTCGGGCAAACAATGGGTAAGAAGAGGTTTGGTAAGCGTTTTTCTTTTTTTCCCGCAAGCCTGTGTTGATGTCAGTGAGAAAGCTTCTAACGCACCCTTTGCTGTTATGACGATATAGTATCTGTTCCAGGGCTTACGCGAAGAATACAGAGGGATAGCGAGTAAGAAGGGTTGCGGGGAAAGGGGGACACGAGGAGGGCAGGAAGGGCACCATGCACTGGGTGGCGCAGGCGGTTGTGACACCGAGACACATTTTTCTTCGCTACAGACTAGTGCATCGTTCGATGTGATATCCTGAAGCGCAAGGAATATTGAGCCTCTTGACTGCAAACGCCTTGTGGAATTGCTTCACAAGCCACGGAACTGTAGGCCCTGCGTACACACAAGATTTAAGGTGTTCGTAAGATTGCGAAGGAAAGCGCAAAGTCTGCGAAGACCTATATAGACGTGCAGCTGATATCACAAAGAAATGCGAACATCCCCATTAGACAGCTTTAGATGCAGCCAGGAGGCAGGTAAGGGCTTGGCACGCTAGACATCAGGAGGCCAAAGCTCGCGAACATGCGGCCGTTGGAAACGGATATCAACGCGCTAGGAAAGGCGACATCAAACGCGCTACACGACAAGGTCACTCACATCCCAAGGTACAAAAATGCTTGCGCCCCCAACATCTGGGCAGAATGACGTAGACGCGAGTCCTCAGCTCTGCGGGGAAGCCAATTTGACACTGCAATTCCCGTTACTAGTGGTAACTGCTTCGTAAGTTTTAATGCAGGATGGCGATTTCGACGAGATTAACGATTCTTACTTGACAAGAAAACAGTGGGAAGCTTCAGTTCCCTGTGAGAGTACGACGTGATAGCGTTAAAGGTCCGTACGGTCGCTAGGGGGTCCCCTGGCGCACCGTTTTGCAGACGTCGACACACTTGTTGAAATCACACACTGCTTTATTGCACATCATCGTCGACATTATTTAGTGACGATAATTAGTAACCCTCATTATAGCTGTGTGGTCCTCTAATGTGATTTGCCTGCTGTGGGGTAGGTGGTACTTATACAAGGCCTCTATATATCCCACTTACCGAACGTTCCTCAGTGGCGGTTTCCATTTCGACTGACCACATTTTCTTTTTAATATAAGCAAAATTGCTTTCCTACTCCACTACCTTCTCGACCAATCAGGATTTTCCATTGTGTCAACGATGCTGACGATGGGTTTCCGGCCGAACGGGACCTTTAATGCTGCCGCATAAGAGAAAATAAAATTAGAGGGGACACTTAGGCTCCCCCGTAAGAGTAGGACGGGATAGCATGATGGGATAATTTCCGTATATGCAGGCCATTCACTATTTTAGACTGATAAATCCTTGGGAGTGTTCATACCCCTCCTCTTGTACTGGTGCAGTGGTTAAGCGATGTGCCTTGTGGGGTCCAGGTTGCTCTTCCCGAGGTACCAATCATTTATTTATGTAGTTTGCTCACTATCCGATGGGTAGGTAGTGATGACGTAGTAAGGACACGTGACCTAGTTGGCCCATCCACCTCCTAGGTTTCTCTCTGGGAACCACCTGCCAGATCCATGCCCATGATTTCTCGCTCACAACGCCGACGAGGACACCGGGGCCTTCAACGCTGTCGCGTTAAAACAGCGCCATCAAGTCGATAGAAGGCAGTCAGATGCAATGTTAACGTCCTTCCTTCTTGTGCTCAATAACTAAAGAAATTATGCCCGGTACTTCAAAAAAAGAGAGGCGAGCGGTGTTTGCAAATGAAGCGTCTGTACCATTGTCAATTCACACAATACCGGAAGGGTAAAACCAACGTAATTTATCGGACACCGTTACTGCGCATGGGTTCAATAGATTAATATTGCCACGAGGGCGTTTCAAACCCGCGGCGGAGCAAACAGGTCAGCTACCCTTTACACCATGAGGGTAGAAGACAAGCACGAGCCAAAGCCCTACATAAGAAATATAGACAGTGCGCTGCAACACTTTATGTAGATGCGGCAGAATACAAAAATACCAATGCCTTTGCAATTGTGGTCGTGAACGAGAATGGTGACCACATCGTCTCGGCGACAATCAAAACGAAATCCTCTGAAACGGCAGAAGAGGCGGCTATAGCCCTCGACCTAGCACATACCCAAGGGAGCATCATCCTCAGCGATTCCAAAATGGTTATCAACAATTTCGCTAAAGGGCGAATTGCAAACCCCTCCCTTAGAATCCTTAACGCAACCAAATTCTCACCAAATTATTCCTAATTGATATGGGTGCCAGCCCATTCGGGGAATCCGGGGAACGAGGCAGCCCACAATAAAGGCCGAGGTTTCGTCGACCGGGCAGTGGATGAGTCTGGCTCCCTGAATTTCACGAAGGACTCAATGATCACATATCATGATCTCACCAATCATTTTAAATTAGAGAGGAGAATTTTCCCCCCTCCAGACACAAGATTTACTAAAGAACAAGAGGTTACGTGGCGTCGTCTACAGACGAGATCGATACGCACCCCATCACTCCTCGCGCACATTTATCCAGATCTTTACAACCCAAACTGCAAACACTGTGGCCAACGTGCTACCTACGATCACATCCTGTGGGACTGCAAAATAGAGCCACCTCCGGGTGACCTAGTTACAGCTCCTTCTCTCGAGCGGTGGGAGACCGTGCTGGCTAGCTCTGACCCCAGAACGCAAGTTTTGGCGGTGGAGTGGGCTGACAAAGTCGTCGAGGGCTATGTACACTCGACCACTTAACGCGACCTCTTGCCAAGCTCTTCCCGGCGAATAAAATGTTTTACAATCAATCAATCAGCTTCGCTGGCCACTGCACGAGGGCGCGATTCTATCGAGGCGGCCGATCACGTCTCGTGTTAAACTGCAACACACGTTTGCGCTGTGCCTTGCAAATCGCCTCTTAAACAACTGACACCCGCGGCACTCCGCTCGTAACACGTTTCCCACAACCGGTAGATACCCGCCGCGGTGGCTCAGAGGTTAGCGTGATCGGCTACTCAGCAGGAGTAACCGGGTTCGAACCCATTCACGGCGGCCTGCGCTTCGATCAAGGGAAAAAGAAAACGAGGCAGTATGCTGTGCGATGTAAACGCACGTCAAAGATCCCCGGGTGGTCAAAATTATTCCGGAGCCCTCCACTACGGCCCCTCCTTCTCTCTTTCTTCTTTCACTCTCGCCCTCATCGCTTCCCTCACGGTGCGGTTGGGGCTTCCACCGAGATATGCGAGAGAGATACTGCGCCACTTCCTTTCCTCAAAACCACGTATTTAGAGGTGTATGTACACGGCACAGTGGCCGAATCACAAGTTTCTATTTCACCAGAAACAGCTGCAGGTATTCAGCCCCCTTAGGCATTTCTTCCCAAACAGGAAATAAAAATGTGAAAACTAATTCCTACAGCAATAAACTCTTCTTTTATGCGCAATGAATGTCTTCCGTCAGTGCCCGATTTTCGCGCAAGCAAGAAAGTCGCTAGTGTTTTGTTTCTTTCATGCCACTCTCTGGCGGACCTTTTCTTCAAAGATTACCAAGAAAAAATTTTCTGAAAGAACTATTCGCTGAAATTTATTCCGTTCCAGCCTGGTGGCTTCTTCAAGGGAATCGCATCAACGTCACTTCGGCCTGAAGCTCGCGATGAAGTCTAGGTTGCCGCGTAGCCCCTGGTGGTCATCCTTTTCAAAGCAGTAGGCAGATTGAGATGCTGAATGTGGTTGTAGGCGTCGGTTTTGAATCTTCTCCGGAAACAACTTGCGTATTTTGTGATTACTTTAGAAAGCCGGACAGTTATCATTTATTTGCTCATGTCTCCCTTCACTTTGACGCTGCTTTAAATGTTCATTGATTTTTAAGCCTGCTAGTTATTTTTTTACTTTTCCTGATATACATTTTAATTTCAATCTGGAAGCAACCGACCGGTATCAATGTCTTGAACATGAGCCGATAGAATTCGTCAAAACTTCGGTAACTAATCGTATCAGGTGGAGATCGTATTTAAGGCAATCGACTACATGCGGGCCAATATTTGAAGTTTTTCGACAGCTTATTTATGCGGATGCCAGAGCGCTCCGGCGCACCGAGCACGTCACATACACTCTCGACGAGCCATCCAACGACGGCTGGAATGAAATGTTCGGGAAATGTGTCTGTGACACCAACTTGAATAGACAAAGCAATTTTTTGCCATAGCGCTCTACAGCCGCAGATAACCTCGCGCCGTAAAAATTCATCACAGTCAACAGTAAACGCGAAGGTGAGAGTGTAAAATGTGATATTTGTAAATAAAGTGTGAATTTCTTTAGACGAGCATTGATGTTCGAATTTTGCTACATTCATTTCAGAGAAGTCATAATGCCACGTATCATTGCAGTGTTTGTTCGTTCACGCTCAAGGCAGCAGGAAAGGGTCGTTATCACTTTTGTTCGTGGCGCGAGAAGCGACCAGACTAATCTCGATTGTTCGCAGCCATGAAAGGCTGCATCTAGGTTTTTCCAGATTACCGTAGACGATCTTGACCTGTTATCTGGAAGTTTCCTTGCCGGCTTTAAATTGAGCGATGCCGCGAGCGGCGGACATTCGTAGTTCGACGACCGACGAGCACGTTTGTTGCTTACGCCGCCACCCCCCCGCCCCCCTTTCCCGCCCCCCTTTCATCCCCCCCCCTTTTCCCGCCCCCTTTTTAGCTCCGCCCCCCTTTCATCCCCCCAGCGCTAGCAGCGACCGACTGATACCGCTGGATGCCGCTGACGCCGCTAGAGAGTCAAGATAACGTGACTGCATAGAACACCGTCGCCGCCATGCAGAAAGAGGAGGAAAGGGTCCCCCCCCCCTGTTCTTCTGTGGCGGATAGGGTGCTCTTCAGTTGCCGACGCGCCGGTTATTTCACGTAGGCCCCGGCACGTCGACGAATACGTGACCACCTTCCCACGGCTAGACCTGGTTCTTAGCGCTGCGGAAGCGAGGGTATCATATTGTTTGTGTCGGCATCGGCGGCGTTGTCCCTGAAACCAACTCCGCAGCTGGGGTTGACTCACTATCGAAAAGGTGAAACAGCTTATTTGCTGCGCTCAAATTTCGCATTAGGAAGTAACGTAATCGTCGGTAATTTTTTCTCTATCCGGTCCAAGTAAAATTCTAATTCGTATAATAAAAGCCCACAGAGGCATCTGCCGCTCATTTGTTTTTTTCCCTCACTACTTTAATGTTTGTTTGTTCCTTTGTGCCCGCGCTATGATGTGTCCTTTCCTTCTACTCTTGATCTCCTTTCATTAAATTACTTTCTCTTTCTTGCTTCTACTCGCTGTGCCGGCGTCGGAGAAGACGACGAATATCAGGTCATTATACAACTGTTGTGCGAAATGTGTTCTTCCTTTTATAATTCACGTTATAGTATTCAGGCCTAGTCATAAATAGTGCGAACAACGAAGAATTCGTGCCACAAAATCTGTTCTGGTAATGTCCATGTCTCGTGACAGAAAGAACGCGGCTTTTATATCCGGCAGAGAAAGTGAATGACAATGAGGACGGTGCCAGCTCATGCCACGCGCAAGCCGCGCGATCCACGCCCAGAGAACAACATCGCAGTGGTCCTGGAAAGACGCACATGTCCCGTGTGCTATCGATGGGGACCCCGGTGCGAATGTCATCACCTACGGCGAATGACAGGAGTCATTCGGCGGAAGGCCGGCACATTCCTTTTATCCCTTTTATTGGTCCTCTCAAAAAAGAGGTAAAAAACATAAAAGAAAGAGAGAGGATGCCTGGACCAGCAATGCTTTGCCAGGCTTAACGCCAATTCAAAATAAACGAAAAATAACTAAATGTTCCAAAGAAGAAGAGAGAAAAAAATTTAGCGAAAAACAGAGCATTAAAAAAAAACTCATAAGAAAAGAAAACAAATGTCTCGTCATAATAAGTTAGACGCAGGCAGATAGCCAAAGCACAGCGTGCAGTCCGCGGAATACATAAATAAGAGAAAACCCAAGTCACTGCAAAGTCATTGTCACCGTAACAGTCAAAGAAAGCACTGAGCGCCGGCCACAAAAAAAAAAATCAGAAAAATAAAAACTTAATCAAGACAAAAGAAAAAAAACCGAAGTCACAGTCACTCAGTCAAGGACACAGTCACAGTCACGCAGTCAAGACACAGTCGCAGTCACACAGTCAAGGACGCAGTCACTGTCACAGTCACGCCACGACAACGCCACCTATGATCAATAAAGGAGCACGGGGCGCTCCGCTGTGCAAAGCTTGGGGAAGAGAGATTACAGGAAAGAGAGAATTTAGCGTGAATAATTTGGAATTGTACTACTTATGAGGTGAACCATTTGAAGGAGAAGAGCACAAGCTGCAGGGTTTCGGAGAACGGAGGGGTAAACAGATGGTGTGATGTCCCATGAGCAAAGATATTTTAAACGAGAAACTAAAGAAGCAGTAACGGAACAGTCCCGGAAGTAATGACGGATATTTTCACATAACAATCCACAGGAACAAGTTGAAGACGGAGAGAGGCCAAATCTTTTAAAATAGAACGGAAATCTACCATGCCCAGTAAGTAAAGTTATTAGAGGATTCCTGGGTATACGAATAAGGGGAATGTTAAGTGTATCAGGGATCCAGTTGAATAGTTCAGTGCCACCATTATTCTCGCGCCAAAAAATGCTCCATAAAAGAAGTGAAGACTGATGCAAACGGGAACGAACGCAACGGCGTGAAAGGGTAGAAATATGTAAACTTCCAAACTGGCCGGCACTACCAGCAGCTTGGTCGGCTAACTCGTTTCCAAAAATTCCAGAATGACCCTGGATATGAAATAAAAGAAATGGGGCTAAAGAAGACAAACGATTTCTTAATTGCAATAATAGTCGGATTCTAAGAGGTAACTGAAGACAGCGCAGAAAGCAGAGGTAGAGAATCAGTGTAAAAATGAACAGGCGCAGAGGGAGGGTTGTGAATAGCATAAACAACAGCAGAATGAAAGGCTACAAGCTCAGCGGCATAGGCGCTAGAGGGTGGTTCTAAAGAGAGACGATGTACATGGACAATATTTTGTGTTGAGCTAAGAGCAACAAATGCTGCACCAGCTGAGCGAGGAGTGAAAGACCCATCAGTGTAAATATGCAGGGCACGTTGACAAGAAAAGAATACAGCTTCTTGAGAACTAAGTTGAACAAAAGAAAATTTAAATTTTAATGAGGGATGATCTGACAAGGAATCAAATAAAGGTTGAATGCGAGAGGGATCATAAAAAGTATTACCGTACACTACGGATTGAGGTAACGTGAAAAGCATAAACTCTGCGCATAACTGCTCCAGATAGATAGGCAGAGGAAGAACGTTTGCAAGAACATGAAGAGCAGCGGTTCGCGTAGTATGATAGGCACCAGTAAGAGCAAGAAGAGGAATTCGTTGAAGCGATAAAACACGATCTCTTAGCCGAGAAAGGGGGCAATGAAACCACCAAGCTGGGGCGGCATAGGTAATTGTAGGGAGAATAACTTGATGATAAACTTGGCGCATATGAGAAGGAGAAACACGAAAATGGAAATGGAACCAATTAAGGAGCTTGGTGGTATATGCAAGAATTTTCGTTTGCAATTAATTAACATGGGGAATAAAGCTTAGGTAAGAGTCAAAGACAACACCTAATAATTTAATACTCGGTTCACACTTGAGACTGTAAGTGTCTAGTCGAATAGTCGGCTTACGCTTGTGTAACGCCGGAGCTCCATTAAAAAACAAAACATAAGAACACTTTTCTGGGTTTAACTGAACGCGGGACGCGGTACACCAGTTTTGGATTAAAGTTAAAACATTCGACGAAACGGAGCTGCGACGAGAGCCGCTCCAAAGTGGAGATGAGCACCGCCGTTCGCCGCAGCCTTCCACCCCGGACGACGTATTCCCTTCTGTCCAGCGGGACGCGGTGAGCATGCCGCGGGCGTGCCTCATCTTCGCCGTCCTGGCGGTGATCGCCGCCACGTGCTACATCGTCGTGTCGCGGCTGATCTTCATCGCACAGTGGCTGTCCACGAACGGCCTCCCCTCCTACAAGAATCACTGAAGTCTGGCCGCCCCCGGAGCCAAGAGGGTAGCCCCGCGGATATAGATGTCGGGCTTTCGGCACGGTACCGCACCAGGTGCCTTGCAAGGCGCCAGCGTTTGGAGCCGCAGGGTCACGGCCGCCGTCATCGCAATGTTACGTCTCGTTCCTACGACTGGGACCGCTACGCTGATAAGCCCAGAAGATGCGGGCAATAAATGTTACTATCGTACGAAACAAAGTTGGTACCGGCACGTCATTTTTGATTTTGAAGTGCTGAAATACGTTCTAAGGATTCCACGTTAGCAAAGCTTTATGGAGACCCAGTTTTGCGTCCACACTGCAGCTCGCCTGGATGAGGCAGCGCACATTTCATATCATCTCGCACTACAAGAGAGCGAATTTGTAATATTAGAGAGCCTTGTGTGAGATAAACTGTGTGAATAATACGGCTGTGAATAATGTGTGCGAACATGCGGATGTTTGAAAAGTAGATCAACGCGCTTGGAAAGCCGAACTCAAACGCGCTACGCGACAAGATCGTTCACATCCCGAGGTCCAAAATGCCTGCGCCTCCAACATCTGGGCAGAATGACGTAGGCGCGAGTCCTCAGCTCTGCGGGCAAGCCAATCTGACGCTGCAATTCCCGTTACTAGTGGTAACTGTTCCGCCAGTTTTAGTGCAGGATTGCTATTTCGGCGTGATTAAGGATTCTTACTTGACAGGAAAAAACTTCGAGAAACTTATCTTCACCTTAAGAGTATGTAACGATAAACGGTCCCTACGGTCTCTAGGGTGTCTCCTGGCGCACCGCTTTGCAGACATCGACACACTTGGTGAAATCATAAACTGTTTTATTGCACATCATCGTCCATATTATTCAGCTGCGATAATTAGTAACTCTAATTAGCTATGTGGTTCTTTCATGTAATTTGCCTGCTGTGCGGTGGGAGGTACTCGTACAAGGCCTCTATTTATCGCACTTATCACACGTTGCTCAGTGGCGGTTTCGATTCCGACAGACCACATTTGCTTTTTAATATTAGCAAAATAGCTTTCCTTGTCCACTACCTTGTCGATCAATCAGGATTTTACAGCGTCAACGATGCTGACGCTGGGTTTCCGGCCGAACGGGACCTTTCATGCTGTCGCGTAAAAAAAAAAAAATTGGAGGGGACACTTAAGCTCCGCCTTGGGAGTACGACGCGATAGCATGATGGGCTAATTCCTACGTATGCAGAAGGCCGCTCTCTATTTCACACTAATAGATACCTGGGAGTCCTCATAAGCCTCCTGTCGCACTAGTAGAGTGGTTAAGCGATGGGCCTTGTGGAACCCAGGTTGCTCTTCCCGAGGTACCAATCATTTATTTAACTGCCACAGTGTGCAGTTTGATCACTATCCGGTGGGCAGGTTGTGACGACGCGGCTTGGTCACGTGACCAAGGCGGCCCATCCGCCTCCTAGGCTGCTCTCTGTGAACCACCTGCCAGAGCCATGCCCGTGATTTCTCGTTCACAACGCCGACGAGGACTCCGGGGCCTTCAACGCTGTCGCGTTGAAACAGCGCCATCAAGTCGATAGAAGGCAGTCAGATACAATGCTAACGTCCTTCTTTCTGCTGCTCAGCGACTAAAGACATTATGCCCGGTAGTTCAAAAAAGAGAGGCGAGCGGTGTTTGCAAATGAAGGGTCTATTCCATTGTCAATACACACAGTACCGGAAGGGTGAAACCAACGTAATTTATCAGGCTCCGTTACTGCGCATGAGTTCAAAAGATTATTATTGCCACGACGACGTTTTAAACCCGCGCCGGAGCAAACAGGTCTGCTCCGCTGGCCACTGCACGAAGGCGCGATGCTATCGCCTCAACCAATCACGTCTCATGTTGAACTGTGACAAAGTTTCGCGCTGTGCGTTGCAAATCGCCTCTTCAACAACTGCCACCCGCGGCGCTCCGCTAGTAACACGTTTCCCACAACCGGTAGATACCCGCCGCGGTGGCTCAGAGGTCAGCGTGCTCGGCTACTCAGCAGGAGTAACCGGGTTCGAACCGAGCCGCTGCGGCCTGCACTTCGATGAAGAGAAAACACAAAAGGAGCTCGTGTGCTGTGCGATGTAAATGCACGTTAAAGGCCCTCGGGTGGTCGAAATTAGTCCGGAGCCCCCCACTACGGCTCCTCGTTCTCTGTTTCTTCTTTCACTCCCGCCTTCCTCCCTTCGCTCACGGTGCGGTTGGGGCTTCCACCGAGATATGTGAGTCAGATACGGCACCACTTCCTTTACTCAAAACCACGTATTTAGAGGTATATATAGAAGGCACAGTGACCAAATCACAATTTTCTTTCACCAGAAACAGCTGCAGGTAGTCAGCCCCCTTAGGCACTTCTCTCCAGAGCAGGAAATCCAAATGTGAAATACCAACGATTCACACCACATTTTCACCATCGCGGCAAGGTTGAACAAAGTGGTTGTTGCTCGCGATGTGAATAGACAAGAGCTGCATGACATCTATATCAAGCACCTGCTAGACGATATAGCGGCAACAAGACGTGCACGAAACGAAAGAAAAAAGTACCGCGGGATTTAAGCAATATATATTTCACGTTTTTTTTTAAGGCCGCCAGATATTCAATTCCTATCAAGGGCCCTCCTGACCACTTATGCGCACTTTATAACGGCTTTTAGCGATTTTAATCTTGGTAGCTGCAAGAGTACATGTCCTTTTTCGAGCATTCATTCGTGTGAGTCTCATAAAATGACAAACATATTGAAAAATCTAAAGGAAATAGTCACCCTTCGACGCACTACGTCCGCTCACGCCGAAATACCGATCACACTATCGCTGCTTCAGAAAAAAGCCGCATGATGCCGCCACCAACGCTGGAATGACCGGCCCTTGATTCTTATTGTAGCAGGTGCCTCTGCAGGACGTGGACGATGCGGCTAAGCGGCGTTCCAGAGCATGTCACCCGCACGGCTGTACGCATCAACGGCAAGGTTTACTCGTTCGACAGTTGCCACACGGCATGGAACTTGGTCCACGTGTTCATCTTCGACGCCGCATCGCAGCGGTGGGATGTGGTGCTGACGCTACTTCCTGACGCCGGGCCGATTACCATTTCTTTCCCCACAGTTGTAGCGTACGGCCACTGCGCGTATCTGTGGGGCGGCCCGCCGTGCTGGCCATTTCCAAGTGTTCTTTATCGCTTCGACCCAAACACGATGACATGCAACCGTCTGGCGGTGTCCGGTGAGGTACCCTCATCGATGTACGGCAGCACAGCTTGTGTTGTGGGTCACCGCAAATATATCTTCAGTGACTGGGATCCTTCGCCATATATGCGGGTCCTTGACTTGGATACCCTAGTGTGGCATCGTATCCCCACCAGCGGAGATGCTCCGGTTCTACGTCCCTGCCACTCTGCGTCTGCCATCGGAACCCACATGTATGTGTTTAGCGGCAGCCCAACAGACCGTTCCCTCATGCTATACTATTTTGAAACGAGCACCTCTTCTTGGTTGCGCCCAGAGGTTCAAGGCCTTCCCCCTGTGTATCGGCGAGGACAGTCAGCCTTCGCGTTCAACGAAGAGCTGTACATTTTCGGAGGGTACAGCGATGTGCTGAAGACCTTCTTAGCAGATATGCACAAGTACGCCCCCGTGACGTCGCGTTGGAACGAAGTGAAGCCATGTGGCTAACCACCGTCTGCCAGGTCCTGGCATGGCTGCTCAGTGATGGGTGAAAGAGTGTTTATCTTCGGTGGTTTTGGGCCGGCACCCAACCAGGATGAGAGGCAGGTTCCTGAGGAGCGAAGGGCGCTGACGGATCTCCACGTGTTGCACTTGGCACCGACACTGCAAAACCTGTGCTTACTTGCAGTGATTGATGCACGGCTGGATATACACCCCTTACCACCTTTCATTAGAGAAATGGTCCACGCTATCACTTCTCACCCATCGTAGTCGATGGCAGATGCCTCATCTCAAGCAAATTGAGTGCATTCGGCGAAGCCAGCTTGGTGGTACGGTGGTGATGCAACTTCGGCGCAGCTGCTTGACACAGAAATAAGCACTTCTTTTATACGCAAAGAACGGCTTCCTTCAGTGCTACTTGACGCAGTAATAAACTCTTCTTATATACGCACAGGATGCCTTCCTTCTGTGCTCGCTTTTCGCGCAAGCAAGAAAGTCGCTAGTGTTTTGTTTATATTCATGTCGCTCGGGCCCGCCACGTTTTCGTAATAATAAACGGAACAAATTTTCTGAACGAAGAGTTATTCACTGAAATCGATTCACCTCCAGCCTGGTGGTTTCTTCAAGCAAGTCGCATTAACACCACTTCGGTATGAAGCCCGTGTTAAATTCTAGTTAGCCGCGTAGCCACTGCTGGTCATCCTTTTCAAAGCAGATGGTGGATAGAGATATGTGTCGTTAGGCGTCGATACCCGCTCTTTCGATCAGACAGCGAAATCTTGATGCGAAAGACAGAGACTCGCGTGTGCTGCGTGTTATCTGTGACATTTATTTCGTTCAGCTAGTCCAGCCAAGTGCACGAGTACATTTATGGCAACAGTCTTTTGACTTGGCAGAACATTCTTGCGGGCTATTAGATTCATTTTGGAGATAAATAGAGAGAATGCTGCGTCCTTGCTGTCGCATTCTTTTCGCAACCTCCTGTCCTCTTCCTTTTGAGCAGTTCCTAGCCTTCCTCTCTACAACATGATCTCACTGCAGCAACAAAAAAATAAGAAAGAAACAAAAGGACGGAAAGGCAGGGAGGTTAACCAGGCGATGCCTAGTTGGCTACCCTACACTTGGGGAGGGGAACAAAGAGAAAAAAAGGAAAAAGAGCAGCAATGCAATGAGTTTTCTAAGTGTCCAGTGACCACTATGTCAGGGGGACAGAAGGCGCGCACTGAAAACTTAAAGATTATAGACGGGAATAAAACCCCGAGTCCCTTAAAAATCTCAGGAGTGCTTTCACCGCTTTCCTTTGTGAGGAAGGTTGTGTCCAAGGCTCCAGAACCTTGGACTCTGTTAAAGGACACGAGTCCAAGCGGTACAGAGTAGCAATTAGGAAACCGCGCTCTCGCTCAAAACGAGGGCAGTCACAGAGGAGGTGTCCGATCGTTTCATCACAACCGCACTGGTCACACGCTGGAGAGTCTGCCATTGCGATGAGATGGGAATAGGCGTTTGTGAACGCCACTCCCAGCCACAGGCGGCACAACAGCGTAGTTCTCAGCCGCGGCGGTTGAATTTCTTTGGAGGAGAAATTCTAGAGGCCCGTGTACTGTGCGATGTCAGTACACGTTAAAGAACCCCAG
The DNA here is from genome assembly GCF_055824585.1 of Amblyomma mixtum. NCBI lineage: Eukaryota > Metazoa > Arthropoda > Arachnida > Ixodida > Ixodidae > Amblyomma > Amblyomma mixtum. The sequence continues at coordinate 16,877,836 of NC_143018.1, forward strand.
GTGGTCGAAGTTTCCGGAGCCCTCCACTACGGCGTCTCTCATAGCCTTAGTCGCTTTGGGACGTTAAACCCCATAAACCAACCAAACCAACCGTAGTATCACCGCGGGGGAGGCCGAATGGTATATGATGTTGAAGCAAGAGGTTGAAGTGGTGCGAGCGGGGTGTCCAACCTCCAGTGGCAGACCACGACGTTACAGTCAGGTTTCGGACGAGCAGTTGAAGGTGCCTTGCTGCGTCAGCTCTTGTCAATGGGTACCAGGCCATAGCGGCATTGTTGGTAACGCCTTAGCTGACGATGCTGCTCGATCGGCTTACAATACAACCAACACTGCCCGCATACCACTGGCAACAAAAACCTGGATAAAGTAAGGTGAGTTCCCCTGCATTCCTGCCTACACAACCATGCCATTACCGAAAGACAGCGCCCCTCCAGGTTGCCGCGCCACTCTTATTTAAATTCGTAAAGAGCTCAGTGATTCCGCACCAAAGTTCTGAAAGCACAGAAGCCGTTTTTATTCAGCTAAAGACAGAGCTCATAGTAGGCGTAGTAATCGCCTGCCAAACTCGGGTACGAGCCATTTCATGTCCCATATCAAAATTATTTTGGTGCCTGTTATGTCCTGAAGGACCTACTAGTAATAGGCGGTCACTTCATTAATGATCTGAAAGGCAAGACGGTCACGGTTATATAATTTTGTTCGAATCCTTCCTTATCAAAAACGTCATTATCAATGCACCTGGTGGATTAGCTTATCAGTCAGTAACAATGACGTTTTGTCTAGCCTTGATATGAACGCCTGCGCCCATGCTGGTAAGATGAACACTACTGACTATTGTTGACCTTTTCTGTTCTTACTACAAACAAGAGGGCTCATAAGTAGATGGGTAGATTCTCACAACTTTTCCAGTATTACATATCGGTCATACTAAGCAAATGCTGGATATTTACTTGAAAATATGGACTGTGCAAGATTGTATGATGACGTCGTTGATGCAGAATTTTCAGTTTCGTCCGCACTATTACGCAAGTAATTAGGAGGTGAAAGCTAGGGTATTCATGGCACAACAATCAGCGTGTCATTTATTCACCGCCTGCCCGTGCAGCCGTTGAACCAGCGTAGCCAATCGCTCTGGTACCACGTGAACTTGAGTCACGGTTTCTTTTTGCCGTCTGCAGGCGCGGCTCCGGCAAAGGCGAAAGCAGCGCGGGTAAATCTGTTTGTCGTCTGCTTGAGCTTTGAAAGCTATTATAGTAGATGAAGTGATCTAACCTTACAGCCTCGATCAAAGCCTTGCAGTTGAAACCTGATTTCATGGCAGTTTTCATGGTCATGCACCACTATATAGTAGGCGAATAAAAAACAGTAAAGTAAGTTCAAAACGAGGGCAGCACAGGAGCCAATTTGGCATGACATTATTTGCGTTCATATACGTTTATTTAAAGAGTTTTTTTTGTATGACTGTAAATTGTGGCGTTTATCGTCCCGGAGAGACTCATTGGCTCTGAGAGACGCCGTAGCAGTGGCTACGGATGCATTTAGACACCCTGGGATTAATTACGGGCGCGGACATCGCTCAGAAAACAGGCGATTTTTTACTTCACCTACATCGATGTACGGTCAATGCGTCCTCGATGGAACCCGTGACCAGTCAGCAGCAGAACGCCAAACCCACTCGGCCACAACGGAGTGCCACTTCTCAGGCGTTCCTCGAGTTTCTTTACCTGGTCTTCTCCAATAAGGCTCCTCACCGCAGCCACCATTAGCGTGAAAAAACGATTGTATTGTCTCAAGATGTATTAATATCTTCTTGTGGAATAGTTGGTAATTCATCGAGAAACAGTAAGCAGCCCTAAAAAAGAGCGACGAAGAAATAGAAGATAGGAGCAGTGCTGACAATGATGTCTGGTTTATTGCAGCAAACTGACCGGAATCTGTACAAGGTAAGAACATCACTTGACAAAACGCGGGAACGCAAAATCCGACCGCGCATCCACCAACAGTATGAAAAATGACGTGGTCAAAGGAAACCACGTGATACGCACGCGCACTTCGCCAGAATATCAGACACACAGGAAGCCGAGGCCGAACCGCCGCAGTCGGGATATATTTGCTCAAGAAAGATATCAAAAGCAGAGTCAAACGCTCGTAGCAAAAGCTGTGTCAGGACTAAAACGTAACCTTAAAAACACACTAAAACACAAGAGCAAAACCATCATCAAGAGGAAAAAAGATGCAGTCACACTGGTTAGAATGATAAAATAAACGGGCACAATTTATAAAAGCATACACAAAAGGCTATTTCCTTCTATGATAGCGTAATTGAAGGCGAGCTGATGCACTGGTAACCGGCCTTGGAAGCGAGAACGCCTTCAAAGCCTCGAAATACTCCGAATACAAAAGAGAAATATCATAAAGGCGGAGAGAACAACTCTAGAAAGCCACTGGGCACACCAACACTCTGATGAAGAGACAGAAAAGAAGCGATATATTACAGTCAAATAAAAACTTGTGAAGAAGTCCTCAAGCCGTAATGATAGACAATAATTAGCATTTATTTGTACATAAAACAGAATAAAAAGATAACACTTCGACGCACTATATATGTCTCGGTTACCAACTCATGAATTCACCCTTAAATTTTCTAACGCTAGCAGGCGAAACGACTCGCACGCTCTCTGTCTGTAGTACTTCTTGCTGAATAATTTGCCTTTATTTACTTTTAGTCCAGCATGTAGCGATGGCTAAAGAGATTTAGGGGCAGAACCCTTGAGTCACCAGCTGACCCTCGCACGTGACAAATTCGTAAGTTACGGAAACACGCACAAGCACGCGTAAATAACTCTATAATCCCGACGTAACACAAATATTTGTAAACATACACGGATCCAAGTTGTTCAAGACATCGATTGCGGATACAATGCTAAAGAGGTCATAGGTGTTAAGTGTCCACCACGAAGACATCGAAGCTGATCTCTCTCTCACTGGTAAAGCCATTCGATTCGAGGTGTGACCAACTGTGGAAGAATTCTTGCTGCCATCCCTCAGCAAGCAGCTCTCGAACGTCTACCTCTTCCAAGAAACAAACACTCTTATTTCGGTCTTTATTCCAGATTTTCACGCCCTCCACATGTGACGCCAAACGAGACATATCGAGGGTACCTTCAAAGCTAAAACGGAGGACTAACAATTCATCATACGCCCCCACAGCGACTCTGAGGTAAACGTCTTTCCAGTGCCACTTGTTCACTGTCAGGACCGTTTTAAACTCAGGTGTCTGGGTGTAAAGGCCGCGAGCATTTTTAACTTTCAATGAGTAAAGGACGCGCCTTTTCTCTTCACGAGTTCTCTCAAAAGAGTAGACATGTAAGACTTCGTCGATATCGCTACTGCAAGAATCAGGAACGTCTTCCCACCAAGCAACAGGCCGCTTCGCATGCTGCACAGCTGTCTGGTACCCGTCTTCGAGGTAAGCGAGTGATTGGCTGGCCAACACTTCCAGTCTTCGCAGGATGTGCCTCTTCTCCAAGCTCCACTCCAAAGGTGCTTCGCCCTCTGCGCGCTCTTCTTCGTTAGATCCGACACTCAGTTGAGGGGTGAGGTCTTCGGGCTGCGACTGTACCTGTTCCCGTACTGCCACTGAAGGTCCTTCAGAAGGTTGTGTGCGCCCGTAGTTAAAACTACCATTCATACTTCTGAGTGTTTCCACGATCGATTTCCCGCATGAGGACAGCGTGGTTTGCCATGTCCTCTGAGAGTCGGTTAACCTGGCTCTCCATTGCGGGCAGCTGGTTCTGGAACGGTTCCATAAGGAACGCCTTGAATTCCTCCAAGGAGGCGATGACGTCATTTGTTCTCAAGACGCGGTCGCCTCTTGAGTGCGGATTGTCGGTTGTGGAAATAGCGCGGGCGGCGTCACTGCATCCGTTCACGTAGTGCGTCGCTAAGGCCACATGCACTACACTGTTTCCACAGCGCGGGCACTCGACTGCATGGAAGGCGCATTCGTCCTCGTAGTGTCGGAGCACACTTGGCAGGGAACCCACGTACTGGCAGCCATGGACGTCGTTCCAGCAATAAACCTGGAGGTGAAACAAAGGCAGTGAGAAACAAAAGCACGCCTCAAAACTACTATACAAAAATGCGGTTGCTAGACGAGACCACCAAAAACGTAAGAAAAAATTGGGTAGTGGTTTGACGTAGTCAAACCGAGTTGGCATGCGAAAACGCATGTTCAATCTTGAATTGGACGTCACAACTACTGAGCCTTTACAAAAATAAATTTATTTATTTCTTATCTTCTTTATTATTTCGTAACGCTTGTTATAAGCTAGTGCTTTAAGTGGAGGGAAGAAGAGTTGTGCGATTTTTATTTAGCCTTGTCACTTGCAGATTACTTGTTACTGGCTGTGCTGAGACAGCGTTGTGACATAAACGAATGACATACGCAAGTTTATTTATTTATTTATTTCATAATACTGAAGGCCAGTGCTTGGCCCAAGCAGGGGTGAACTTAGATTGTTACGTAACGAAAAGAATAAAATTATTCAATATTAGCTGCACAAGGATACCAAAAGAATAAAACCAAAAGAATAAACTTATAGAATGTTGGGAGCGCACGGATACTGAAAGAAAAAAACTAAAAGAATAAAGTTATACAATATTAGCAGCACAAGGGTACAAAACATACATATAAGCAATATTAGCAGGTAAGTAGACGATTTAACGCATCAGAAAAATTTTGCGAGGAAAAAACAGATTCCGGTAACGAATTCCAATCTTGCACTGTTCTAGGGAAACAGTCAGAACAGCGCAGCTTTATGTAGGTCAGGGAATGCGATATTCTGAATTGATTTGCTTCAAGTACACCTCCATAACTCCGGGCTTAGGAGCCAACGTACGAATTACCCCTTGCAGGGTTACGCTGCTGTGACTGCAGTTCATGTTTTTAATCATCGTAATTCTGGATTTGTCAACTTCCTCGGCATACACGCAGGTACCACCAAATCTGGCGACGTTGCCGATTCGCAGGCATATTTCTGAGGTTCAACCTCTGATTTTGTGGGAGCGGTAATGCGGCCTTTCGCTGCACTTCAATAAGTATCACTATTTCTGAGTTAATTACTGGGAAAGCAACCGCCAACACAAAGAAAAAACAAACCCTCATTAGTGTTGACCGCACAGGGATAAAACCTATGCGCTGAAGGATAGCAGTAATTCATCCGCCAAGAATAATATGAACCAAAAAAAAGAACCAAAATCGGGCTCAAAATTAAGCACCGAAAATGACCTGACGATGTTTTAAAACTGTAGAAACAGAAAAGTCCTGCCCAAGTACCTTTCATTGTCTTTCTATGGCTCACTGTCGCGCACACATTAGATACCCGGAATTTGCACAAGAAACAAAATAGGTGAATGAATCGATCAATAGATGAATCCCACAGGACATTACGCGCACCACTATGCTGAACCAAGCGCAATTGCCACAAAGTGCATAGGAGTAGCAGTTGTTAAGCGAATAAAACTTGCGCGCAGACTTTCACAGTGGACCTGTTCGCCAACATTGCGGCCGCTATAACGTGGGTTCAAGCCACCAGTATGTCGCAAAAGCGCTGTTTAACGAAGCTCGAACCTCGAGCAGTGCCTAATTATCCGACGTGACAGGCGAAAAATTAAGAAAAGGCTTCGGAGGTACTCTACGCTACGGCTGCAGGCATCGTACACATTAGGGAAAAAGAATTTACGCCGCGCACAAACACACCTTCAGACTCATGCTCGTATGAATACATGCTACGTAAATGAAACGTTTAATCATAAGGAAAGAAATTATTAGGCGCAGCAGACTCACCTTCAGGTTCTGGACTTCATTCGGCGGCAGAGGAATGTTCGGGCACACGTTTTCGTCGAAGCGTTCCTGGTCCAGAGGACAGACACCGCCGACGCCATCTTGGACACTGCCCTTCTTGCAGGTTTCGCAAAGGGAGTGGCAGCAAGGTAGTAGCACGGTGCTTTCGGGAATCAGACCGCACAAGGAGCACGCGTAAGGATGCAATGTTTGCTTGGTTGATCGGGTTAGCCTCCATTTGACGCCGATGAAATCTCCGGCACTCACCCGCAGCAGCGTTCCTGTTTTGGGGTCCGACATGGTGCAGTGCATGGCAGAGTGAAGGGTTGGGTATCGGTAACTGCCCGCGTGGTCGCTGTCACTGTTGCAAGGTCTGACAGTGTAAAGCGTTGACAGCCAAAAAAGGAAAAAAAAGCACACCAGAATTTCACGAAGCAGTCAGACAGCGAAATCTTGATGCGAAAGACGGAACACTCGCGTGTGCTGCGTGTTATCAGTGACATTGATTTCGCTCAGATAATCCAGAATCACGGCTTTCTTCAGTAGAAGGAGTCAACGCCCAGTGGCAGGAAAGCGATAACCCTTCCGTTTTCATTGCAATATCTAATCCATAAATGTCGTGTCCGGTCGCTGTGTTGAATGCAGCGAAAGACGCACACGGTACTTTTAGACTTCGTTTATTTAAAGCTGAAGAGGGTGCGACCAGCGTCGACCGAGGCAGGAGCCGAACTGGCCGCCCGAAGAAAGGAGGGAGCTGAGAAGCGTCCACGGGAGGGAGTGGCTTCCCAGAACAGGAGGAGGGTGCGGGGGCGCACCGTGGGGGGGCATCTGGTGACAGCGTGCGACGAGGGGCAAGCGGTCGTTAGGAGGGGATGCGAGTGGTCGTTAGGAGGAGGACGCGGGGACGCACACACACAAAAGCAATAAGGGGACACAACACTTCCTTCCCCCTTAGAAAGTTGCCTGGTATCGTGCAGGGGGTCGGCGCTCACGCGTGGAGGCGCGCTGGCTTTGTGCGCTCGGGGGAGAAACACTTGTAGGCTGGCTGTTGTTCGCTGTGTCTCCTAGGTCTGTCCTGGGCGAAGTCTCTTCTTCCGGGAAGAGGTGCCAGGCTATGTGGGAAGATGGAGCACGTGTTCTCTCCGCTGGCGGACAGCTCTCAGACGGCGTCGTAAATCTACGCAGCTGGTTGAGATGTCGGCGTGCTACTGTGCCATGTATGTTGACGAGCCAAGAGCGCAGGCCTATGCGTCTGACAATTGTAGCTTCCTCCCAGCGTGGCTTTTTCAGAAACTGTCGGGCGAGGACGCGCTGCCCCTCATTAAGCGTGCCGCAGCGCGGAATTGCTTTTTCTTCCCGGAACGTCTCTGCCTTTGGCTCGGGGAGGATGGCTGTGAGCTGGGTTCGCATTTCACGCTCGAACATCATTTTCGAGGGGGTCTCGCCTGTTGTGCTCTGAACCGTCGTGTGCTGCTTGAAGAGAAAGCGCGCAAGGCGGCGCTGCAGCGAGCCTGTCTGATCTCTTTCAAGGGCGCGTTTTAGCTCGGCTACGTAGCGCTCGGCTTGTCCGTTTGTCGCTGGGTGGTAGGGGGCCGATGTAACTGATGAGATCCCGTTGTCGCGATAAAACTTGAGGATCTCCGCAGACACAAACGGTGTTCCGTTGTCCGACACTACCTTGCGCGGCAGGCCGAACGTTGCAAATAGTGATCGGAGGTTGTCAATGACTGCTGCCGATGTCGTCTGTCCCATTTGCCTTATCTCAAGCCACTTTGTGTAGGCATCTACGACCACAAGGAAAGTGCAGCCCTTAATTGGTCCTGCAAAATCAATGTGCAGTGTGTGCCATGGTGTGTCTGGCTTTTCCCATTCTGGGACAGGAGCTTTCGGCGGGGCGCTCCGGCTGCTCTGGCAAGGCTTGCATTCTCGCACCACTGTTTCGATGTCGTTGTCAATGCCAGGCCACCACATGTAGCTTCTGGCACACTTTTTCATTGCAACGATGCCCCGATGTCCGGCGTGCATGAGAGACATAGCTTGTGCGCGTAGTTCTCTCGGCATCACAACTCGGGACCCAAATATGATGCAGCCGCGATGGGTGCTCAACTCTGTAGCTCGCCTGCGGTAAGCGTCGAAGTTGTCCCCTTTGAGTTTATGCACGTTGCCTTGTTGAACAGCTGTGTAAACTAGCCGGAGAGCTGCGCACTTCTGCGTAGATGCTGCAACTGTGCCTGCTGTAAGCGGAGGTTCTGGCAGTGCTTCGAACATCAGAACGTCTCCTGGTGGAAATGGTTCGTCAACAGTTGCGTCTAGTGGCAGACGGCTTAGCGCATCGGCGTTTTGATGTTTACCAACCATGTTCTGGCTCGGCGTCTGGTGTATGCCGCATATCATCACGCCTAGTGGAGAAAACCAGTTTCTCCCTAGAAGGCTTGATCCTGTGCCCTTCACAACAAGCAGAGGTAGCGTATGGGTCTGGCCGTTGTAGTTAACCTGCACGTTGGCAGAGCCCAATAGTGGCAGATTCTGTCCTGACCACGTTCGCAGGTGCGTGTCGTCTTGTTGCAGGGCGGGTGCGTCAGATGGCCATGAAGTTCGGAACGTGTCCTCACTGATCAGAGTACAGGCTGCGCCGGAGTCCACCTCGAACTTAATCAGCTGGTGATGTACGCTTACTTCTGTAAAAATCTTCGGTCGCGTGCCGAGATTCATGGTGTTCAGGTCGTACAACACAGATGGTGTTGCTGATGTTGTTCCATGGAGATCAGATAGCGGCGTATTCTCTGAGGCGTTGACGCTGTGATTAGGCTGGGAAGGTGACTTTATCTTGGCAAGTCTCCGTTTCGTAATGCATGCTCTTTCGATATGCCCTCGCTTGTGGCAAAAATTACACGTGGCTGACTGGAATCGACATCCCTGGGGGTTGTGTTGGTCGTCACACCGCCAGCAGCGTTGTGCCTTTTTGACCGATTTTACAACAGAAGGCTTGCGCACCTGGTTGCTTGTCTGGTGTACCGGCTCGGTGTTCCGGCGAATCCCTCTCTGCTGGTGACCGGCGCTTTCCGCTCGAACGGCGATGTCGTAAGCTTTGCTGAATGTGAGGTCCTTCTCAGCGAACAGGCGCTGCTGCAGTGACTCGTCACTCAGTCCGCACACAAATCTGTCGCGTAACATCACGTCCAAGGGAAGCATGGTGGTGTTAGCAGAAGAAGCTGCGTCTCCCTCCTGCCCGGTAGCTGTTGTCGACAGCGTTCCAAAATTGCAGTCGGCAGCGAGCTTCTTGAGCGCGGCTACGTAGGCGCTCACAGTTTCTCCTCCCAGTTGATCTCGTCGTTGGAAGCGAGCCCGGCTGTAGACCTCGGATGGCCTTGGGTCGTAGTGCTTTTGCAGCGCTTTTACGATGTCGTCGTAAGACACTGCCGCTGGTGTGCTTGGCTGAATAAGGGCGCAGACAGTATCGTAGGTCTGCTCCCCGCACAGCGTCAGCAGGTTGGCCCTCTTCAAGGCTGGGTCTGTGATGTTGTTAGCTTCAAAGTAGAACTGAAGGCGTCCAACCCACGATGACCACGATGAGCCGTTGAACTCTGGTATCTGATTGGGAAACCCTCGCGTAGCCATGGCTTGTCAATAGCGTTGCGTAGCGCGGGTCGAATCCACTTTCTCGTCGCCACTGTCGTGTCCGGTCGCTGTGTTGAATGCAGCGAAAGACGCACACGGTACTTTTAGACTTCGTTTATTTAAAGCCGATGAGGGTGCGACCAGCGTCGACCGAGGCAGGAGCCGAACTGGCCGCCCGAAGAAAGGAGGGAGCTGAGAAGCGTCCACGGGAGGGAGTGGCTTCCCAGAACAGGAGGAGGGTGCGGAGGCGCACCGTGGGGGGGCATCTGGTGACAGCGTGCGACGAGGGGCAACTGTCGTGGTCGTTAGGAGGAGGATTGAGTGGTCGTTAGGAGGGGAATGCGAGTGGTCGTTAGGAGGGGGCGCACACACACAAAAGCAATAAGGGGACACAACAATAAATGAAAATTTAAACGACATTAGTGCACGTGTACATTCCATTTCGATGAACATTCTTGCGGGCTAGCTGATTCATTTTCGACGAAGAGGGAAACAGAAACAATGCTGCGCCCATGGTGTCGTATTCGTTTCTTTACCTCTTGTCCTCTTTCTTTCTGGCAGCTTCTAGCCTTCCTCTCTACAATATGATCTTACTGGTGTAATGGAGACCTGGATAAAGTAAGGTGATTTCCCCTGCATACCTGGCTACACTAGGGTACCATTACCAAAAGATAGCGCCCCTTCAGGTTGCTGCGCCACTCTTATTTAAAGCAGCGTAAGTCATAAAGAGCTCAGTGATTCCGCACCAAAATTCCGAAAGCAGGGAAGCCGTTCTTATTCAGCTCAAGACAGAGCTCATAGTAGGCGTAGTAATCGCCCTCCAGACTTGTTTATGTGCGAATTCATGTCCCCTATGAAAGCTATTTTGGCGCCTCTTATGCACTTCATTATTGATCTGAAAGGCAAGACGGTCACGGTTAAATAATTTTGTTCGAATCCTTCTTTATCAAAAACATCATTATCAGTGCACCTGGTGGATTAGCTTATCAGTCAGGAACAATGACGTTTTGTCTAGCCTTGATATGAACGCCTGCGTCGATGCTGGTAAGATGAACACTACAGGCCATTGTGGTAATTTTCTGTTCTTACCACGATCAAGACGGCTCAGAACTAGACGGCTAGATTCTGATAACTTTTCCAATATTATATATTGGGTGATATTTACTTGAAAATATGGACTGTGAAAGTTTGTATGATGACGTCGTTTATACAGATTTTTCAGTTTCGTCCGCACTATTGTGCAAGTAATTACCAGGTGAAAGCTAAGGTATTCACGGCAGGACAATCAGCATGCCATCTATTCACCGGCTGCCCGTGCATCCGGCGATGCAGCTAGCCAGTCACTCTGGTGTCACGTGACCATGAGCCACGGGTTCTTTTTGCCGTCTGCTTTCGCGGTGGCGGCGTAGGTGGAAGCAGCAGGAATGATCTGTTTGTCGTCTGCTTGGGCTTTGAAAGCTATTATCGTAGATGAAGTGATGTAACCTTACAGCCTCGATCAAAAGCTGGCAGCTGAAATCTGATTTCAGGGCAGTTTTCATGGTCATGCACCAATATATAGGTGATTAAATGACTAAAAAACAGTAAACAAGCAAACAAGGGAAGGGGAATGAGGGGCTCGTTATAAATATAGCAGAAGCCAACAGCCACAGAAACCAAGGGGCACAGGAGATTTTTTTTAATTGATATATTTATTTTGTGGTGTTGATCAATTTAGAATATTACTGAATATGTTATCGCTTAAAGCTAATTGATAGAAAAGCAGAAGAAAAAACAACCACATGCCGCCGGTGGGATCCGAACCCACGACCTCCGAATTAAGCGTCCGGTGCTCTACCTCTGAGCTACGGCGACGGCTGTCAAACCTTCTGCTTTCGCGGGTATTTATGTTTACAAGTAACCTAACCTTGAGAGTGTTCATAAACGTGGGCGGCGCTGATGAACACTCTCAATGTTAGGTTGCTTGGAAACATAACTACCCTCGAAAGCAGAAAGTCTGACAGCCGTCGCCGTAGCTCAGAGGTAGAGCACCGGACGCGTAATTCGGAGGTCGTGGGTTCGGATCCCACCGGCGGCATGCGATTGTTTTTTCTTCTGCTTTTCTAATCAATTAGCTTTAAGCGATAGTATATACAGTAGTATTCTAAATTGATCAACACCACAAAATAAATATATGAATTAACAAAAAAATCTCCTGTACCCCTTGGTTTCAGTGGCTGTTGGCTGCTGCTAAAAAAACAGTAAAGTAAGTTGAAAATGAGGGCAGCACAGGAGGCAATTTGGCATGGCAGGATTTGCCTTCATCGTCGTGCTTTTAAAGCGTGGTTTCTTTGTATGGTAGTAAATTGTGGCGTTTATCGTCCCGGAGAGACTCATTGGCTTTGAGAGTCGCCGTAGCAGTGGCTCCGGATACATATAGACCACCCTGGGATTAATTACGTGCGCAGACATCGCTCAGAAAACAGGCGCTTTTTTACTTCACCTACATCGATGTACGGTCGATGCGTGCTCGATGGAGCCCGTGACCAGTCAACAGCAGAGCGCCGAACCCCCTCAGCCACAACGGAGCGCTCTCAGGCGTTCCGCGAGTTTCTTTACCTGGTCCTCTCCAATAAGGCTCCTCACCGCAGCCACCATTAGCGTGAAAGAACGATTGTATTGTCTCAGGATGTATTAATATCTTCTTGTGGGTTAGTTGTAACTCATCCAGAAAAATAAGCAGCCCTAAAAAAGAGCGACGAAGAAACAGAAGATAGGAGCAGTGCTGACAATGATGTCTGCTTTATTGCAGCAAACAGACCGGAATCTGTACAAGGTAAGAACATCACTTGACGAAACGCGGGAACGCCAAATCCGACCGCGCATCCACCAACAGTATGGAAAATGACGTGGTCAAAGGAAACCACGTGATACGTACGTGCACATGCCAATATATCAGACACCCAAGAAGCCGAGGCCGAACCGCCACAGTCGGGATGCATTTGCTCAAGAAAGATCATATCAAAAGCAGAGTCAAACGCTCGTAGCAAAAGCAGTGTCAGGACTAAAACGTAACCTTAAAAACACACTAAAACACAAGAGCAAAAACCATCATCAAGAGGAAAAAAGATGCAGTCACATTGGTTAGAATGATAAAATAATTTATAATTTATAAATTATAAAATCACAATTTATAAAAGCATACACAAAAGGCTATTTCCTTCTATGATAGCGTAATTCAAGGCGAGCTGATGTACCGTTAACCGGTCTTGGAAGCGAGAACGCCTTCAAAGCCTCGAAATACTCGAAATACAAAAGAGAAATTTCATAAAGGCGGAGAGAACACAACTCTAGAAAGCCACTGGGCAGACCAACACACTGATGAAGAGACAGAAGAGAAGCGATATTTTACAGTGAAATGAAAACACGTGAAGAATCCTCAAGCCGTAATGATAGACAATAATTACGCTTTATGTGTACATAAAACAGAATAAAAAGACGCTAGCAGGCTAAACGACTCGCGCGCTCTCTGTCTCAAGTAGTTCTTGCAGAATACTTTGCCTTTATTCGCTTTTCTTCCAGCATGCAGTGATGGCTGAAGATATTTAGGGGCAGGACCCTTGATACATTCGTCACCAACTGACCCTCGCACGTGACAAATTCGTAAGTTACGGAAACATGCAGAAGCCCGCGTAAAGAACTCTATAATCCCGACGTAACACAAATGTTTGTAAGCATATACGGTTCCAAGTTGTTCAAGGCATCGATTGTGGATATAGACAAGCGTCAGGCCGTGACGTCACGGAGATGCGGCGGCGCTGGAGTCAGCAGTGACTTTCGTTGTGTAGGCAAAAGCCGGTACCGTGTGCATTGGGTATGCCGCCCTTGAGCGTTTTTGAACGCATTTTGCAATATTCCGGTGAGTTGTGGTGCGGGTGGTTGAACCGCAATGCTGATGAAAGGCAGCGGCACAAGTTTCCACAAGTTTATCGCATTTAGATATGGGCCAAAGCGATGCGCAGCGGCCGTGGAGCGGGATAAGTTCGGCGACGGATCGGCTGCGCGGCTAGTATTGCATTTCTGCATCGAAATATGATAGTTTGCGTCTCTTAATCTGCATGTTTGCTCTTCAGTCGCGCGGCGAACAGTGCAAGAATCAACGTCTGCAGCTTGTTCGCGTTCTGTCGGGCTCTCATTATGAGAAGTCTGGACTCGACATTCCATGTGGGTGTGACCGTAAATTGAACGCAGGGGACCGTTTTCAGGCGACAATCACCCGGACTACGTCCCGGGCATCTCTTCGCGCTAAAAAGAAAAAAAAGAACACAAAAATTACCGACGATTACGTTACTTCCTAATGCGAAATTTGAGCGCAGCAAATAAGCTGTTTCACCTTTTCGATAGATTGAGGCAACGAAATCGAGCAACACATGTATGCGCTATCACAGAATTTTTTTTTTATTTTTCACACGTATTCCTTTAACAAAGACTCCACTAACAGTTCTTGACAGTCATGAAGGAAGCTTTGTGGTCGGAGAAATAGAGTGATATATGTTCGAATTGGTACACCAATGCTTGATTCTCAAAGACGAGATCTATACAAGTGCCTCGCGAGGTTGTCACAGCCGTGGGACGCGTTACGAGCGAGAGGAACGGGATGTTCTCCCGCATAAGTGTTAGGAAATTGCTGTTTGTCTTTATGTCGACATTAAAGTCCCCCACTACTAACATCGGTGTGGATCGATGGACGGTTAATGCGAGTTGCAGGAAGTGCACGACGTCTTTCGTGAGTGCGGTAGGGGCGAAGTAGGCAGCTACTACCAGCAAGCCGTTGGGCAACTTTGCGGCGCACAGTTCGCCAACTTCATGTAACGTGCCAAACATTTCGACTGGTATTGCAGAGAGACCTGTGCGCAAGTAGATAGCGACTCCCGCCGCTTTGTTGTGGTCTCTGCGAGCACCACAGCAGTATAGGAAATCTATGATTTCGAGAGGCTCTTCGGGATCCATCCAGGTTTCAGCAAAGCAAAGTACAGAGGAATGGCGCAGAATGTGATCGTGGTGTACGTCCTTGGCATGTGCGGCAAGGGAGCGTACGTTAAGAATGTGGTTGTGAATGATGAATCAAGTGCTGCCAGCGAATGACGCGTCCATTGGCTGTCTGCGTGTGTTACTGATGTGTGGTTAACATGTTAAGCTTCGCCTGTAAGAGTGGAACGCGACAGCGTCTTGCAACGCTGCCAGGGAGTCCACAGAACGCCATCGCCAATTCGGCTGTACGCCTTGCTGGACGGTAAATTTATTTTTTGAGGAAAGGAAATGTATCTCTCTCGCATATCTGGGTGGACACCTGCACCTCGCCGTAAGGGAAAGGGGGAAGATGGGAGTGAACGAAGACGCCGTATTAGCTAGACGCGCCTTTGTTCATTCCAAACCATTCAGCTGGCATTACGGAGTGGCTAGCGTGCTCGTATCGCACTCCGGAGACCCTGGTTCGATTCCCCAACTCGACCAATTTCGTTCTCGGTTTTATTGATTTATGCGGTCTAACTAGAAAGGTTAATTAGGATATTTCATATTTATATTCTTGTATTTCTATCCATCGTGTTCTGTCATTAACCTGTCAAATGTTGGAAATGTCTAGGATGTTCGACACAACGTATATGAAACGAGCAACGTCTTACTGAGTGGGGAAGTGCGTGGTGGTGGAGGGAACGCGGCTTCGTACTTATCTGTTTTTTTTTCACCAGCGTCTCCTTCCGCGGACGCTGTTGTCGCTGCGGCGCGCGTCTTTCTTTTCTTTTCTTCTGATCTCTTCATTCTCCACTATATTAATTAGGCTAATTGATTAATTAAGCAATTAACTAAACTCAGTCCAACTTAGTTCCAGCATCACTATACGATCCCTTTGATTGGTTGCATGGTTACTAGCCAAAGTACAATTGGCCCCATTTGAAATTCGCGCACTGTGACGTCACGAGCATTTCGACCAATTGAAAAGCGTGACATTGGGGGCGGAGCTGGTTACGAGGCCGACGCCGACGCCGACGCCGACGCGAAACCCAGGAACGGACGCCAAAGAGCTGCGCTCTAAAAAGCTTCTGCCAGTCGCCTTCAGCATTCATCGGGCCACTAAGCGCGACGTTTGAAGCAGTACTGTAGTCCGGTAGTAGGAATATACGACGCATAGTTTTTTCTCTTTTTTCGCCTCCACGAGCTTCAACTTGTACGTTTTTTCACTACCTATCCTAAAAAACGATTAAACGTCGCTAAGGTATCGGCAAAATCATGCAGTGTTATTTCCCATTTTACCTGAATTTTACAATTACTGGTCAATTAGAACCTGGCGAAAAAAGCAAATACCAGACCAAAAACCAGTTATCAAGCAGAATAAGGCCTGCAATCAGAATGACTTAAAATATTTAGCTCTGAAGAGCAAACGTAACTTCGTTGTAGCTCGAGGTAAACTTCTATCCATTCGTCTTTGCACCTCTCTTAAAGCTAGGCTAATAAAAATTAAGTTTTTCCGACATTACCAGTGAAGATCGCATTTGCATGACTGATTCAAAGTAACTGCGTGGCTGCAGTGTCCAGTAGTGTTCGGCGTTCTCCGCACTGAAGTGGCTGGACGAGAGCAGGCACATCACAAAGGTTCGTCATGGGAAAAAGCTGCCTCCCGTCGTCTTTATTGCACTTAGCAATCGGGTATGCTGTATCGCCCCAAATGCTGAGACTCCAGACCTGTATACCTCGTGCTTTCTCGGTTTCATTTAATAAGTCAACCTAGTCGACCGCCGTAGCCGCGCTGTTGCTGCCAAACATAGGAGCGCGGAAGGAAGCCTATGCGGCGCTTCGCCTGATAATTCCGTCTGGCGAACAGGTTGAAAAAGTTCTGAACTGCTCTCCGGTCGCCAACAGAAATGTTTCTAACCACAAGCGACGCGCACGCTTTGAAATATGCGCGCACGCGAGTTGGTTTCGAAGGCAGCATCGCTTGGCGCGGGGTAGGCATGCTACGTTTTTGCCTACACCCCGCGGCGCTGCCGACGGCAGCGCCACCTTTGTTTACAAACATGACGCTTGTCTATAGTGCTAACGAGGTCACAGGTGTTAAGTGTCCGCCACGAAGACATCGAAGCTGATCTCGCTCTCACTGGTGAAGCCATTCGATTCGAGGTGTGACCAACTGCGGAAGAATTCTTGCTGCCATCCCTCAGGAAGCAGCTCTCGAATGTCTACCTCTTCCAAGAAACAAACACTCTTATTTCTTTCTTTATTCCAGATTTTCACGCCCTCGACACGCGACGCCAAACGAGACGTATCGAGGGTACCTTCAAAGCTAAAACGGAGGTCCAAGAATTCAACACACGCCCCCACAGCGACTATGAGGTAAACGTCTTTCCAGTGCCACTTGTTCACTGTCAGGACCGTTTTAAACTCTGGAGTCTGGGTGTAAAGGCCGCGAGCATTTTTAACTTTCAAGGAGTAAAGGACGCGCCTATTCTCTTCACGACTTCTCTCAAAAGAGTAGACATGTAAGTCTTCGTCGATATCGCTACTGCAAGAATCAGGAACGTCTTCCCACCAAGCAACAGGCCCCTTCACATGCTGACAGCTGTCTGGTACCCGTCTTCGAGGTAAGCGAGTGATTGGCTGGCCAACACTTCCAGTCATCGCAGGATGTGCCTCTTCTCCAAGCTCCACTGCTAAGGTGTTCCGCCCTCTTCTTCGTTAGCTCCGACACTCAGTTGAGGGGTGAGGTCTTCAGGCTGCGACTGTACCTGTTCCCTCACTGCCACTGAAGGTCCTTCGGAAGGTTGTGTGCGCCCGTAGTTCAAACTACCATTCGTACTTCTGAGTGTTTCCACGATTTTCCGCATGAGGACAGCCTGGTTTGCCATGCCCTCTGAGAGTCGGTTAACCTGGCTCTCCACTGCGGGCAGCTGGTTCTGGAACGGTTCCATAAGTAGCGCCTTGAATTCCTCCAGGGTGGCGATGACGTCATTTGTTCTAAAGACGCGGTCGCCTCTGGAGTCCGGATTGTCGGTTGTGTAAACAGCGCGGGCGGCGTCACTGCATCCGTTCACGTAGTGCGTTGCTAAGGCCCCGTGCGGAACACTGATGCAGTCGAGTGCGGAACACTCGACTGCATGGAAGGTGCATTCATGGTAGTGTCGGAGCACACTTGACAGGGAACCCACGTACTGGCAGCCATGGACGTCGTTCCAGCAATAAACCTGGAGGTGAAACGAAGGCAGGGTGAAACAAAAGCACGCTTCAAAACTACTACAAAAAAAATGTGGTTACTAGACGAGACCACCAAAAAGTAAGAAAAAATTGGGTAGTGGTTGGACGTAGTTAAACCGAGTTGGCGTGCGAAAACACAAGTTCAATCTTGAATTGGACGTCACAATTACTCAGCCTTTAAAAAATAAATTTATTTACTTCTTACTTTCTTTATTTTTTTGTAGCGCTTGTTATAAGCTAGTGCTTTAAGTGCAGGGAAGAAGCGTTCTGCGATTTTTATTTAGCATTGTCGCCGCCGCGGTGGCTCAGTGGTTCTGGTGCTCGGCTGCTGACCCAAAAGACGCGGGTTCGATCCCGGCCGCGGCGGTTGAATTTCTTTGGAGGAGAAATTCTGGAGACCCGTGTACTGTGCGCGTTAAAGAACCCCAGGTGGTCGAAATTTCCGGAGCCCCCCACTACGGCGTCTCTCATAGTCTTAGTCGCTTTGGGACGCTAAACCCCATAAACCAAACTATTTAGCCTTGTCACTTGCAGATTACTTGTTACTGGCTGTGCTGAGACAGCGTTGCGACATGGTGAGTGAGGGTTATAAATATGTCCCTTTTCTTCGAGTACACAGCTGGTAGTGTACACTTGAGTTGCCTTTTTCTTTCTTGTGTTGTCGTCGCTTTGCGCCGCAGTATTTTCAGACAAACAGTGCTCTCCGTTTCCATGGCATAAAAAGCAAGATGGGCTCCCCCTATCTTAAATATCTACTCTTGTTTGTAGTTTCACTCCTGTGCACGCTACGATAAGACTGCAATAAGCGCCAATGATGCGATCATTTCTATAGAAACACTTCGCATTACACCGTGCCGCTTCCCCCTAATTGCATCTGCTTCCTCCGATGTCACCAATTCTTGATTTTAAATCACTTTATTGAGAAAAGCTTTCGGCGACCATTTGAATTAATGAAAACAGCTCAATTATTTTTGGCCACAGCACACGGCGACGACTGCTGCCGGCTGCCTTGCTTCCGCGTAAGCTCTGAAGACAGGGCTACATTGGCACTTCTCCAGTATTGTACGCGCATCCTGCGATGTAAGCAATCGTCGGTTCGATGTTACTGTAGCCAGAACTACGCTCGACGGCCGTTTGCATGCGCTAAGGCTTGTGAATTCGTTCTTCGCAATGGCCGAAATCGCACGCACATATTCTACGGACTCGCTATTGGCCCCTTCAATAAAGGGGCCTGCAGTCCGCCGCCGACCGATATTTAAGAATCTGGCAAAAGTTCATCGCTGATTACTGTTAAAGTGTCAAGATATGAAACGCAGCGGCTCGTTTCGCTTTTTGTAGCGTAAGCTACACTACGCGGGATGGAAGGAGATTCGCGTGCCCTCTGCGCCGACCATACTGCGCAGACGCGGCAACCGTGTGACGTCACGAGAGGCGGAACGTCCCTCTTGCGGCCGCCGCCGCCGGCGAGCGCGCTCCTCTCCGACGCTCCGCCGGTCGACGCTTTTCAGAAGCGTGACGTCACCGTATCGGCAGACGCGCTGGAGCTAAAGCCCCTTCATAATATAAAGTACCGCAAACCTTAGAACTTTGCCGCCGCCGCGCGACCTCCTCGCTTCCTCTGCGCTGCCGGGCCGCGGGCGTTGGCTGGAAGCCAGGTTTCGCTTGACGTCGATTGGTCTCCCTGGCTTTGCCCACGGAAACGCGGGCGTTTGGTGTTTTTGCTTAGTATTTTGTTTTCTGGGCGCGCCATTTTTCGTCGAGCTGCGTTTCGCTCCACGCCGATTGGTCTCCTTCCTGTGCCCATGGAAACGTGCGCCGGTTGTGATTTTGCTTGCCATTTCGTTTTCCGTGCGCGTCATTTTTCGTCCTGCCTGGTTTCGCTTCATGCCGATTCCTGCCGTTGTCCACGGAAGCGCTCGCCGGTTGTGACTGTGCTTGCAATTTTGTTATCCGTTCGCGGCATTCTTCTTGTCTGGACGCAGCGGACGGAGCACGCTTCCTTTTCTGCAAAGCCCCTTGGCAACAGTTTTTTGTGCTGAGCGCTCGCAGTATGCCGGGTTGCTGTGCACTTAACTGCAGAAATAGACGTGAGGATGGTTTCGCCGTATTCATGATCCCTCAAGGAACGCAGGATGGCTTGCGGAGGAAGCAGTGGCTTGATAATATTGCAAGAAACGACTTCGTTCCGACCAGAAAGCTCAAGGCGCCCGCCCTCAAAACGCGCGCCAGCTTTCGATGCTGCGGATTGGCTACGGGCGCCTGGACGAAAAAGCGTGCCGTGTGCAGTGCTGGAGCCGGCGGGCGAGGAGAAACGAGGAGGAAAGCGCCGCGCGGAGGAGAGTGTCGCTATTTTCTTTTATCAAGGGGCTTTAGCTGGAGCCGCGTTCGCCCGCCGCTGTGTTATAGCTGTGTTTACGACTGCCGCGCTGCGCGCTACTGGGCATGCGCGGTATAAGGGCGCACCTTGCGTTTATAACGCGCGGGACATACGATTGATGCAATGCGCTCTTTATGGAAGTTGAAGAGTGTCGAGCCGCTGCCAGTCGGCGGGGAAGACTGCAAAACCTCAGTTCCTCACCCCGAGGTTGTCGCTTGGCAGTTTGCCGCTCACGTTAAGTGTATCGTGCCACAGCAGAGCTAAGCCACTGCCATTTTTTTTTCTACAGGGGTAAGGTAGGCACCAGCGCAGTTTTTTGGGCTGTCGCCTCACCGGGAGTGATGCCTTCGCTCGGCCGCACAAGCCCGAGCGATGGCGGCAAGCGACGAGCGGCACCTTCGCGCTGTGTTTTGCCCTTGTCGCTTGCCTCGCCGCTAGGTTCTATGCGCAGACAGCCAATGAAAACACACCTTCGCTGGTGCACGTACAGTCTTTATCAAAAGTTTAGAGCCCAGGGGGTTTGCTTCTAAGCCTCGCAGTGGGACTCCTGCAACATTCGTGATAGTCCTACCCATTGGAGGAGGCAGGACCAGAAATCTTCTTACCTTCAGGAAATTTGGAGCGCTGGAGATGCATTACGAACCACACAGTGTGCTCCAGAAGCAAACCCCCTTGGCTCCAAACTTTTGACAAAGGCTGTACGTCTCGTATGTAACCTTGGCTAGCATATGGTGGAGGTTTCCGATTAAGTTTTAAAATATTTAACTTTACAGATGTCATACCAAATAGTCCCTCATCGCAAGCTCTTGGTTCCCATTGCATGTACTTTTTACAACGTTACGGGGTCGTTGGTCGTGCTGACGTGGTCGCCATCGTCTAGTGTGTCAGACCGGTGCGTCAGCGACAGCATCTGCATACCGGCCAGCCCATCGACGGTTGATCGGCAACGCATCTGCCTGGTGTGACCAGATTCTATCTATCCCAAAGGAAACCTGTGTTACTGTTGTCGATATTGCGGCGTCAGCCACTCATATCAGGGACGACTGCTATTTCGATCGCACACGAAAGTAAGGCCTCGTTGCGCGCATTGCAGGAACGACAGCAGACGACAGTGCTCTGTGTACGCCCGTACGCCCTTGTAGCGGTCACTGCCGGTGGGAGGAATTTCCCGGTATCAATTTTGATCGTTTTTTTTTGGTACATAAAGCGCGTCCAGGCCACTCAAATTTTGGAATTTGAAAACCCTCCAGCTTGCAGGTAGAGCTTACTCTTGCGCTCTCATCGGTAGTGCCACATGGGGCTAGAAACAGGTTACAGTCAATTTAATCACAGGCTCTTGTATTCTTTACTGAAGTATAAAAATTTAGTCTGAAGAACAACCATGTAATGGCTCCTTTAGTGATTAATAAATGACGATGATGAAAGAAAAGTTTGACGCTAGTTATGGAACAGCTTACAACCTTCCAATTTAAACGTAGAGCTTACCGTTACGCATCAATCCGTAGTGCCGCATCTAGCTAGAAGCAGATTACAGTCAAGTCCGGTATATAGGGCTTTCGCTGTACACCTATAAATGCAAATTTGCGTTTTTGGGGGCGATATAAAGTGCGCACAATGCGGAATTATATTTTTTCAATATTACTCACGATAGCACAAACACCCAGCCATGTTTTATTTACCGGGTGCAGTCAATCAAGTAAACATTTTTCTTTTTTTTCAGCCAGAATTGATGCGTACGGTCTATACACCGGGAGCGGAGTGTAGACAGAAAATTACAGTAAATTAATGAACCGATGCATAAAAGGACTGCACTAGATGTCACGTGTGCAGTGATGCTGAAACACGACGAGCTTCAGAAATGAACATTGAAGCCTGCAGCGATAAGCGAACCAGGTAAGCGCGCGGCCTTTAACTTTCGTCCTATTCGCATAGATGCCGGCCCGAATAACGTCGCTGCAAAGTCACCCGCCTGTAGGAACACTGCTGCAACCCAAAGCTAGCGCTTTTATCTGCATCTAACAGACCTGCAACAACAAAAAGAAAAGTGAGCCGATGCTGAGGCAGCGATCGAATATCGAGCGTTAACACACATATCATAGGTAGTCGGTTCGAATCCCTGCCACGAGCTAGACTAACTTAACTAGTAAATTTATGCCGCATGAAACGAGAAATCGTATGCCACCACCCTGAACACTCTGGGGATAAAGGTTGAGCCGCAGTGTTCATATGAAGATTCGTAAAGACGCGGAATTGGGGGTACGTATTGTGCCGGTTCGAATCCCTGCCGCGAGCTAGGCTCTAACTTAATCAGTAACGCTATGCCGCACAAAGCGCTCAATCGTATGACGGCATCCGGAACAATCTGCGGCAAACGGTTGGCCCACAAATGTTGCACGAATGTCGGGGCTTAGTCGACGAAATTTGACGCCTGCCATACAGGGATATTACATTGCTAAAAGGTAAAAGCGCAACCACAGGACGGAGGAGCGTAGAAGACAGGCGCTGACAACTGAAGTTAATTCGAAAGGTGCACACACATTAAATAGTCTCGAGGCAAGCTGTCAGTTGAGTCAACGTCAGGGGCGGTGTAAAGGGCCGGATCAAAGCGATAAAATCTTAAAAGCATAAAGGCTCTAAAATTAGAGGGAGGACTTTTAGCAATGTTTAACCAGCTAGCCTGCAACAGCACCCTCGCGAGGGGATATATATATATACCGGATCTACATAATTAACTTTCCAGTTGTGGTGTTCGGGCATTAAAGGGCAGCTGCATAGGTTTTAGAAATCGACAAGCTTAGAAGGATCGAATCTGTGAAACTTCCATGTAAAGTACGCGAAGTCCTTTTCGCCTAGCATTTGAAGCGGTAACGTAATCACCAATTAAAATTGCGATGGCCTTCAAGCTTCTCCGCAGCGCACAACACTAAGTGGGGGAAGTACGATGACGTCATCGAAGGTATCGGTACATTACCAACGCATAAACGCCTGCCTTGAAGGAAAAAAACTAGGGGTGTGCGAATATTCGAAATTTTCGAATATAGTTCGAATATTATATTTTTAGTATTCATATTCGATTCGAAATCCAAGCATTCGTGTTGTTTCGAATATTCGACCCAACGCGAATATTCGTTCCCAGCCGAATATTTTATTTCGAGCACCGGCGTTCATTTAGGTCCGCAAGTCCTACCGAATGAGACATAACTATATGCCGGCGCCCAGAGCAATGCGTAACGTTGGGCCATGCAGTAGCTGACTACGCTGGTGAGCTTCTTTGTGGCTATACCTGCGACGCTGGTATAATCAGAGCTGTGCACGAAATACCTCGCAATGCGTGCCAGTCCAGTGCCAAGCGAGAGGGCATTTTTGTGGCTGGAGAAGTCGCTTCAGCTAGAAGGGAACTAGCTAGTTCTGCCTGACCATGTGGAGCAGCCGGTTTTCCTTCACGACAACCTTTTATGTTCATTCCAGCAACGCGCTTTTGTGCTTATGGCAAGCTAGCCTTAATCAATGCTATGTACTAGCCATCTTCTCTGATATTTCCACTCTTCTAAGAATAATGTTCGAGACTTTGATACTTTTTGTGCAGCCACACACATCTTTTGTGTTCATTTCATCACTGATAGTTGAACTGTGATGTTCTTGGGTGCTCAAATAATGTTTTGTAGTGGTTAAATGCGTCTGTCCTTGATTATTCGATATTCGATTCGATATTCGGAACCCAGTATTCGTATTCGATTCGTATTCGAAAATTTTGATATTCGCACACCCCTAAAAAAAACCAATGCCACCGAAGGCAAAGCCCGCCGAACGTTGTTTGGCAGCGTCCAACGAGGCACGGCAGGGCGTGGCTGACGGCAGCGGTAATTTAAACTCATTCCTTCCGTGACATCACGCTGAACTTCCCCGCGCTCCTCCGGGGATTTGAGGAGAAGTGCCAAATTAAATCGTCGATTACGTCACTATTTTAAATGCTAGCGCAAAAACACTTATAATGCTTCACCTACAGCCAATATAGATTTGAATCCTTGAGTATCGCTGAATTCTCAAAAAGTGGCGCAGTTGCCCTTAAGCTGCCGCCTGTTATTTTATTCTATGATGTATCCGCCTCGGTGACCATGGCAACCACTGGGTTACGATTTGCGTTATAACGCGTAACGCTGAGACCCGAAAGAACAGAAGTAGAGCTTAACGCTCTAATACAATGTCGTTGCTATGGAGGCCGCCATTTTGGATTCCATCCATGGAATCAGCCTAACTGGGAGGCTCGAGGAGCGACCAGTGGCACTAAACCTCTAATATTAAGTTTGGTTTGGTTTATTGGGGTTTATCGTCCCAAAGCAACTCAGGCTATGAGGGACGCCGCAGCGAAGGGCTCCGGAAATTTCCTCCACCTGGGGTTCTTTAACGTGCACTGACATCGCACAGTACACGGGCCTCTAGAATTTCGCCTTAATCGAAATTCAGCCGCCGTTACCGAGATCGAACCCGCGTCTTTCGGGCCAGCAGTCGAACGCCATAACCACTCAGCCAACGAGGCGGGGTGTAAAAAAAATCAATAAGATAATGCGGGTTCGATCCCGGCCGCGGCGGCGGAATGTTTTTGGAGGAGAAATTCTAGACGCCCGTGTACTGTGCACGTTAAAGAACCCCAGGTGGTCGAAATTTCCGGAGCCCTCCACTACGGCGTCTCTCATAGCCTTAGACGCTTTGGGACGTTAAACCCCATAAACAAAACCATAAACCAAGCTTCTCAGGTATAATGTGTTACGGCTTCAAGCTCCGTGCATAAAATGGTAAACGAATATAGGCGTGCGAGCGCCAACACTTCTCCGCTTCACGACAGCTTTGGTGAATGGACAGTTAAGTAAACTGCCAATCAGGCACTGCACGCTTACTTGAAGACTCTCGACTTTCTTCTCGGGGAAAGGAATCTTCGTGTACTCTTCACCGTCGAAGGCTTCCCGGTCCAGAGGACAAAGGCCTCCGGCGTCATCTTGGCAGATGCCGGTCTTGCAGGCCATGCAAGGCAGCAGCAGTGTACTCCTGGAAACCACCCCGCAGAGGGAACACGCGAAGCGATGAATGGTGTCCTCTACAAACCGGGTCTGCCTCCATTTGACACCGCCAACGCCTCCAGCGCTTAGCCGCAGCAGCCTTCCATTTGCTGGGAAGGGCATAGTACACATCCAGCAGAGCCGTTGGCGGCGCCTGTATTGAAGGCCGCGATAGGGAACCCTGGTCACTCTCGCTGCAAAGAAACACGAATTCGATGGAAGACGCGGTGTGCTATCTGCTAGGTGCTGGCGAAGACTACAGCGCTCCCACTCGCAGCGATAGCCCTGCGATTATTTCCTTTCCTTCAGGATGGATGGATGGATAAGGCTGAACCCTTTAAATGGGGCAGCGACTAACTCCACCTAGCCATGACTCGTGAAATTTAGCCACCAGTCAGATAACTTTCTCTTTGGTTTTTCTACTGGCTTAAAATCCATTTTTCCTTCACTGTCCTTAAATCCAATGCTTTGAATGAATCAGATGTCCCGCTGCTTTTAACTGCAGGGTGAAGCCCTTTACAGAAAAGTCTCCGAGCCTCCGGAAGACTTCGCGAGCCCTTCACTACGACGTCCCTCATAGCCCGAGTCGCTTTGGGACGTTAAACCCCAAAAAACCCAAAACCAATTTTTAGGGCTTATTTGGGATAGAAAGAAACATTTACAATAAATTGATCCCACTTGTTCCAGCGTCTTGTTAGTGCTCATTTTGCTCTAGTATAAATATTTACCAACACGTTGAACTTGTAGTTCTGTATTACAACTGACAGAACGGTTACCACGTGTAACGGGAACTGTAGCGACAAAATTCGAGGCACGCACCGCTTAAGGCTCGCGTTTTTTCTTAGATAGCGGAGGTGCGTGCCCTTGAATCACGTGATATGAGCGATGTTGGTGGGCTGTGCGTTTGCAGCCAGATTTTCAAATGCATTTTGCACGCTACTTGACGGTTGCGCAAATGGAAGCCTAGCTCTGGTGTTTGTATTTTCTTCTGGCCTTAGTCGCACATCCACCTATTGGTCGTCGCGGACTCTGCCCTCTTCCGTTCGAAATATCCTGCCAGCCTGAAGTATCCCACGTGCACGGGCCCGAATAGCGGTTACTTGCAAATCAGTCAGACAAGATGCTCATTAGTCAAGTGGCTAAATATTTCTCACGCGTCACGACATCACACCGAACGATGCGCTCAACAGAGGTGAAGAGGAATACGATAAGCGTCGCCTTCGCACGCGCATGCGCATGCACCGCCCGCAGTGCAGAGCGTTTCCCCTCGCCTGGCACTCTCCCGGAGACAGCCTTCCATCACGTCTTCCTCCTCTCTTTTTCCCGTGCAGATATGAACACAGCCGACCACACCGTGATTCCGGCAGACGACGGACGAGCAGCTCACTGTGTGAAACGAAGACCTCGAGAAAAACGAACAACGCCTACCAGGTTTTATTTCAGCGTGCGCCCGATAGCTGTAAAGAAAAGAGGTCCGATTCATCTTTCGTATGAACTGATTGCCATTGCAAAATGTGGACGCTGAGGTTAAATGTCATTCCACGACGCCTTACTAACAAGGCTGTCGCCATCGAAGGGAAGATCTACTCTTTCGACTCTTGCGACACCTGGTTCCCGGGTGGTGATGAACTCTCAGGGTGCCTCATCGTCGTGTACACCTTTGACCCGGCATCGTCAGGGTGGGATTTCGTGCCGGCTCAGTCGCTACCCGGTGATACGCCGATTAGCGTTTCCGGCCGTAGCGTTGTAGCCTACGATAAGTGCGCCTACATGTGGGGCGGATGGCACATCAGCCCAACGTATAACGGTCTATGGCGCTTCGATACCCAAGCCATGACATGGAGCCGGCCGGACGTCAGCGGCGAAATCCCGGAAGCGGACATCAACCACTCGGCGTGCGTGCTTGGTCATCGGATGTACATATTTGGTGGCACGGACAGGGTTTCATCGAACTTTGTACATTTTCTGGACCTCGAGATCCTGGAGTGGCATCGTGTCTCGACCAGCGGAGAGGCCCCCCTCGGGCGCAGCTGCCACACGGCCACCGCCATCGGAACCCGCATGTACGTTTGGGGTGGCAACCTAGAAAACTCCCGACTCAACGACCCTTATGACAATTGCTTGTACTATCTGGAAACGACCACTGCGACATGGGTGCGCCCACAAGTGCAAGGCGTGGCCCCGGAGGGACGCGAGAGTCACTCTGCGTTCGTGTACGAGAGAGAGCTGTATATCTTCGGTGGCTACAACGAAATGTTGAACACCTACTTTGCAGACATGCACAAGTATGACGTTGAACAGTCGTGCTGGACTAAAGTGACGCCAGTTGGATCAGGCCCGTCTGCGAGGTACTCGGCCGGCTGCTGTGTGCTTGGGGAGAGGGTGTTGGTCTTCGGTGGATTCGGGCCTCCACCCAGGCTTGAGGACGAAGAGCATCTCGAGGACATTTCTGAGGAAGAAGAGGATCTGACGGACCTGCACGTGTTGCACTTAGCACCAACGCTGCAGAACTTGTGTATGCTTGCAGTCATCGATGCAGGTCTGGATGTGGGCGAATTACCAGAACTGATTATAAAAGATATCAACACCATCAAATCAGGACAATCTTAATCGCCGGATTGGTGTTGCACGCCGACCTAACTGAGCACCTCGGACGGAGCCTGGATTCGCGGTGCGGTGGCTAATATGAAGACTTTAATGTCTCTATTTACACTGGCAGTAAGTACTTTTTTTTCCACCTGGGGAACAAGGCGCACGTTGCAACCGCCCAGATGTGGACCTCCATTGCGCCGCTCGGGCCGACCTCAGCAGCCTAGAGAGCAGTGAACGTGGTTTCCAGCTATTGTGCGTGATCTGCGAGCGCATTGACCGCCTCACGCAACACTGATGTTTTGTTCGCTCGAACGGGATGCCCGGTCACTGCTGTGTCGCGGACAACGAACGGGCCTGCGAATTCACCTCTGCTGCAGATCACCTGCGTCGAAGAGACCTCCACTTCCACTGCAGGAATTGCGTGCACTAATCCCTCTAGATCCTCGGTCGGCTTCTGAACATGGGCATCGCACACAGTGTTTTCGTCGTCTGCTCGGCCTCCCTGACGCGCCGCCATAGCGCGGTGAGTGCCGGTTTCCAAGAGCGCATTGGTTGTGTGTAGCCCAGAGAAGGGCAGTTCCGTTACGGACTTGAGACAAGCGAAACATCCCGTGCTTGCTTGAACTAAATTGTCGCCCTTTTAGATTGACACGTACGATCTGCCGCTTTTTTTTTTTTGCGTGCATTGCGTAGCATTGATTGTGCATGTGTTCATGATTGACGCGGCTTCTGCCTAGGATATTCAGTTGCATTCACAGAGATTACGTTAACGCGATAGCGGTTCAGGCACCGCTGTCCAGAAAGTCGGCGTTGTGAGCGAAAAATTCTGTGGCGTAGGGTGGCCCAGGTGGCCGCCCGCCGGAGAAACAACCTAGGTGGGTCACCCAGGTCATCGTGCACGCATTAAGCGGTGAGCACTTACGGTGCACAGACTAAATGAACCTTCTTTATTGGGTGAATATTATGTGGGAATGACCGCACATGTATTGCGTGATTGATGCATGAAATGATGTACAGAAATGTCAGCGGCGCTATTAGAGATAAACTTAACGCCCGTGGTGCGCCGACGCGTATTATTTGTATTTTACGGAATGCTGTAACATAGACATGCAGACTAGTATGAGAAATATCTTTTTTTATTTTAGAGTGAAAGTAACGGGAAGGATATGTGTGTCAATAAAACCATGAAAAATGTGTTCTTCGTTCTCCGTACATTCGCCCAGCACTGCGATTACCGTTGTTGACCAGTGGCGCAGCAAATTGAAACGTGACGCAAACAGCAAAAAAAAAAAAAAGACTGTGCGAAAACCGAAGCAAAGCGTGGAGAGCGGCCGTGCGCAGCAGGCAGACAAGGATACATCCGCTCACCTCTCCTAGCGGGCCCGATTTTGGACCAGTCTAGGGGCGTGAAGCAGATGGCATGCGTACACGCGACGCGAACCCCCCCCCCCCCCCCCCCCCCCCCCCCCCCACCTCCCCCATTCGTTTCGGTCGTCCGTTGTCATGGAGATAACTCGTACAGCATTCGCTATGAACGTAACTGAAGGAAGAATTGGCGCTACCGTCTGTCATTCGTGGCCGCTGGGAGGTGCAGAAAGTTTCACCCCCCTGGTACTGGTTAATCGCTTAAAAGGTGCACCACTGCGCCAGGGCTCCCAGTGATATGTTAATGTAGAGTAGACAATGACCCATTTCGCATATATAGGCTTTTATCCATTTCCCTTAAGGCGGTGCGTGTGTGTAACCTCCAGTTGTTTATTCCCAAACAGTTAATCTATCCCTTCTTTTCTGCGCAGCCCTCCATTTAAAGTGAGCGACAGACTGTCAGTTTCTCATGCAAGTTTTGCGTATATTACAAACCCGCCCACAGGTCCAATGCGTGACCCGTTTCCAGGAAACTTGGAAACTTTTATTCACGAAAGCAAGATAACGCATGACTGCAAAAGCGGCATCGCTTGTTTCGTTGTCAGTGGCCTATTTATAGAGCGCCGATCGAAACCGTATGCCTCCGCTGCCCAAGTGTGGGAGCACATTAGTTTACTTTCTGTTGCGGGGCGCCTCGGATCGCGTGGGCCTCTATTTTTTTTCTCTTTGCCGGCTCTTACACATTCGTTCTTCTTTCTCCAGCTACCCCTTCTTGGCGAAAGGGGCGATCTCATTTTTTTTAACACAGCGCTGGCGGACAAACGGACGAAAATGAAGACACACAGAAGACACACAATGCGCACTTGCAGGCAACAACAACAAGAACTTGCAGGCCTGGCAGGCTGCGTCGCCTGCATTGGGCCTTGTCGATGTAAAACATCCGTGCTGCCCGCTAGATTCCAGAAAGCTCGATTCTCACAGCAAGTCGCATCATAGTTACGTGGGCTGGCTGCGACAGGAAACAGCCCTCCCGTTATCCCGTCTGTAACGCCTCCTCGTCCCCCGAATCACGGTACGCAGATTGGCTCCGCTCCTGCGCATGCCCCTGAGTCTCGTTGCTACGCAAGGTCACGGTAGAAACGGGCTCCTTGAGAGCGAAAGACACGACGTGACGCTATTTGGGGCGGCCGTGGACTGCAGAACGAACAGGTCATCGCGCGCGTATACATCGGCGGCGACGACGCGAGCGGGTGATATTCGTTTTTTTTGTGTGCGTCTGTGTGTGATGTCGTGAAGACTGCACGTAAGCTTCGAGATATACTCAAAAGCATGCGACCAGCAGCCGCACTCTGACGTCTTTCATTCGGCACCACATCTAAGTGAAAGCGTTGAAAAACCTGGGTTTATTGAATGCAAGTTCAAGCGGGTAAGACAATGAGCAGTTCAGCTTTTTGAGATCAAGCTCATAAAGGCTTATCAAAGACAGCTCCGAAGGTTGCCAGCGTAAGGATCAGTCTTAGATATTTTTAGTGTTTGGGAACTCTCATGGCACACCCGGAAGAAGCTATAGCAACAAAGTATTTGAAACCTTTGGAAACGAAAACCTCATATTCAAAAAAGATACTGGATGGACTCCTCATTGTCGTGCCAGGTCCGCGTTCTTCCGGAGCATAATAACACAACAGGCTTCCATTGAGAACAAAAGGAAGTTCACATTGCAGTTACATTTAATACCATCCTTTGGTATGAGCCGACCATTCGCAGTGCCAGCCCAATCGGCCATGGAGATATAGGGCACAGACAAAGCCCTCTCTCAATATTAGTGTATTTTTTTACTGTTATGCGCTCCTGAGAATAGCAGAGATTGAAATTATCTCCTGACGTCTCTCGGGGAACTGCCGCGATTTTCGAAATTTTTCCGGGTACATCGGGGGGGGGGGGGGGGGGGGGGGGGGGCAACGGTTATGACCCTGTAAAGGACGACATGTACAAACGCAACCGCTCTGCTGAGTACAACTGATAAGAAGTTAAAATTGCTATATTCTCTTGTAAAAGTGTGTTTTACGAGCTCCACGGTAAACAGTACTGTAAAGGTTCCCAGATAATGAAACGGCAGCCTTTTCCAGTCTAAAGCATAAATGTTTTTTTTTTTGGCATTGATATGACCATTATCGGTTTTATATTCAAGATATTGAGTTTGCGGTATTTAGGAACGAAAATTTTTCCTGGAACATAAATAAGTTCAATGTTTTCAGCCCTGAAATTGGCCGGCGTGTATTGGGCGCATTTACAAACATTTACAAATTTCCGGAAACCCACACACACTGGGAAGTAGTTGGATTTTCAATCCGCCCACCCCATTGGCCACAAACGTTCCGTCGCGTCCTCTCTATACAACCGTGCAGCCCGTCTTTGCTCCAGTCCTGGTCTGCGCAGTTCCGAGCAGAAAAAAAGTCCGCGTCGACCTCGAGAAGGATGGCTATCCTCGACAACTGCTGCACAACGAACAACGTCGCCCTCTGCAACCTGCCGTGCCCCGACTCATCTAACAAGAGAAGCGCGCGAGCGTTCGTCACGCCCTGGGGACAAGTGAGGCCCTGGCCTGGATATTCTCAAAATACGACGTGCGCATTGCGCGCGTGCCGTCCAGCAAGCTGAAACGACAGCTCTGTCACGTAAAAGACCGTCTGCAGCGCCCACGTTTCCCCGGAGTGGTGTACAAATTCCCCTGCAAAAACTGTGATGCATCATAGATTGGCGAATCAGGCGATTTTAAAAGAAGATTAAGAGAACGCAAGAACGGCGTCAACAAATTTGGCACCTCATCCAACCCGCTGGCAGAGCATGCTCAAGAATGAACCACACCATTGACTGGGAGAACGCCCCAATCTTAGATACCATGAAACCCACATCGTCACGACTGGTTTTTGGGATTTTTTTATATACAGACGACGGATCATATCAGTAACAGAACGAAGGGTAATCTCCCGGATAACTACGCGCACTCACTGCGCTGTCAAGTGCGCATATAAGAAGCGGTCCATTCCGTCCGTCTTTCACTGTGCACAAGGGACCCGTAGGGGTCCCGAAACATCATGTTTTAAAAACCATCTTTACCACTTTCTCAACATGGCGGCGCCCACGTCGTCCCCGTCGCAGAGAAATTGTCAATGTTGTTGGGTTTTTAGGAATATTCATTGCCTCTAAATGGAACGTGCGTTATTCTCTTTGCCTCCCCTTGCCGGCAGCAGAATGAATAAGTGATACACTTGCCCCATTTTGGATTCTGTGTAACGATTCCGCCGTTCCTAACCCTAACAAAACACCGCCGGCTGTGGATTGACTTGATTTTGATTTTTACGCCAGGGTAGTCATAGCCTTGCCAAAAATAACCGTTTCGGCTATCAGCTGCCCACGAGCGGTCGTGGCTGGCCCGTCGCAATGCTCGTAGCACGCGTTGGTGCTGACATCGTCGCAGTGTTCGTAGCACGACTAATTTGGGGACGCCATGCAACCGGCTGTCTACGTGGTACGACGTGGATAAGCTTGGCCAATGTCTTGGCTAAGCGCGAAAAATATGTTAAAATGTGTTTAAATTATAACATCAGATGGCACCCCGGCGGCCTTGGCTATCGTAGCCTTCGGGTTGTTGTACGGTAAACTAAAAGTGCTCCTGCGACTTCCACAGTACCCTCCCGTCAAATGCTTGCGTATAACGTACGTAAACGCTCATACGCTATACTAGTGTCTAATAAGCCTCCTCACCGCAGCCACCATTAGCGTGAAAGAACGATTGTGTAATCTCAAGATGGATTAATATCTTCTTGCGGGCTAGTCGGTAATTTATCCAGAAACAATAAGCAGCCCTAAAAAAAGCGACGAAGAAACACACGATAGGAGCAGCGCTGACAATATTGTCTGGTCTATTGGAGCAAACAGACCGGAATCTATGCAAGGTGAGAATATCCCTTGACTAAACGCAGAAACGCAAAACTCGGCCGCGCATCCACCAGCAGCATGAAAAATGACCTGGTCGAAGAAAAGCACGTGGTACGCACGCGCACACGCCAGAATATCAGACACACAGGAAGCCGAGGCTGAACCGCCCCAGTCGGGATGTATTTGCTCAAGAAACAGATCATATCAAAAGCAGAGTCAAACGCTCGTAGCAAAAGCAGTGTAAGAACTAAACTGTAACCTTAAAAACAAAACAGAAGACAAATATCATAAAGACGGAGAGAACACAGCACTAGAAAGCCACTGGGCACACCAACACACTGATGAAGAGAGAGAACGGAAGCAATATTCTACAGTGAAAGGAAAACTCGTGAAGAAGTCCTCAAGCCGTAATGAGAGACCTTAATTAGGATTAATTTGTACATGAAACAGAATAACGGATGGATGCACTATATATGTCTCGGTTACCAACTCGTGAATCCACCCTTGAACTTCCCAACACTAGCAGGCGAAACGACTCGCGCGCTCTCTTTCTCTAGTGGTTCTTGCAGAATACTTTGCCTTTATTTGCTTTTCTTCCAGCATGTAGCGACGGCTGAAGAGACATAGGGGCAGGACCCTTGATACATTCGTCGCCAGCTGACCATCGCACGTGACAACTTCGTAAGTTACGGAAAAACGCACAAGCACGCGTAAATACTCTATGACCATGACGTAACACAATTATTTGTAAATATACACGGATCCAAGGTGTTCAAGACATCGATTGTGGAAACAATGCTAACGAGGTCACAGGTGTTAAGTGTCCGCCACGAAGACATCGAAGCTGATGTCGCTCTCACTGGTGAAGCCATTCGATTCGAGGTGTGACCAACTGCGGAAGAATTCTTGCTGCCATCCCTCAGGAAGCAGCTCTCGAATGTCTACCTCTTCCAAGAAACAAACACTCTTATTTCTTTCTTTATTCCAGATTTTCAAGCCCTCGACACGCGACGCCAAACGAGACGTATCGAGGGTACCTTCAAAGCTAAAACGGAGGTCCAAGAATTCAACACACGCCCCCACAGCGACTATGAGGTAAACGTCTTTCCAGTGCCTCTTGTTCACTGTCAGGACCGTTTTAAACTCTGGAGTCTGGGTGTAAAGGCCGCGAGCATTTTTAACTTTCAAGGAGTAAAGGACGCGCCTATTCTCTTCACGACTTCTCTCAAAATAGTAGACATGTAAGTCTTCGTCGATATCGCTACTGCAAGAATCAGGAACGTCTTCCCACCAAGCAACAGGCCCCTTCACATGCTGACAGCTGTCTGGTACCCGTCTTCGAGGTAAGCGAGTGATTGGCTGGCCAACACTTCCAGTCTTCGCAGGATGTGCCTTTTCTCCAAGCTCCACTGCTAAGGTGTTCCGCCCTCTTCTTCGTTAGCTCCGACACTCAGTTGAGGGGTGAGGTCTTCAGGCTGCGACTGTACCTGTTCCCTCACTGCCACTGAAGGTCCTTCGGAAGGTTGTGTGCGCCCGTAGTTCAAACTACCATTCGTACTTCTGAGTGTTTCCACGATTTTCCGCAAGAGGACAGCGTGGTTTGCCATGCCCTCTGAGAGTCGGTTAACCTGGCTCTCCATTGCGGGCAGCTGGTTCTGGAACGGTTCCATAAGTACCGCCTTGAATTCCTCCAGGGTGGCGATGACGTCATTTGTTCTAAAGACGCGGTCGCCTCTGGAGTCCGGATTGTCGGTTGTGTAAACAGCGCGGGCGGCGTCACTGCATCCGTTCAAGTAGTGCGTTGCTAAGGCCCCGTGCGGAACACTGTTGCCACAGCGCGGGCACTCGACTGCATGGAAGGCGCATTTGTCCTCGTAGTGTCGGAGCACACTTGGCAGGGAACCCACGTACTGGCAGCCATGGACGTCGTTCCAGCAATAAACCTGGAGGTGAAACGAAGGCAGGGTGAAACAAAAGCACGCTTCAAAACTACTACAAAAAAAATGTGGTTACTAGACGAGACCACCAAAAAGTAAGAAAAAATTGGGTAGTGGTTGGACGTAGTTAAACAGAGTTGGCGTGCGAAAACACAAGTTCAATCTTGAATTGGACGTCACAATTACTCAGCCTTTAAAAAATAAATTTATTTACTTCTTACCTTCTTTATTTTTTTGTAACGCTTGTTATAAGCTAGTGCTTTAAGTGCAGGGAAGAAGCGTTCTGCGATTCTTATTTAGCATTGTCGCCGCCGCGGTGGCTCAGTGGTTCTGGTGCTCGGCTGCTGACCCAAAAGACGCGGGTTCGATCCCGGCCGCGGCGGTTGAATTTCTTTGGAGGAGAAATTCTAGAGACCCGTGTACTGTACGCGTTAAAGAACCCCAGGTGGTCGAAATTTCCGGAGCCCTTCACTACGGCGTCTCTCATAGTCTTAGTCGCTTTGGGACGCTAAACCCCATAAACCAAACTATTTAGCCTTGTCACTTGGAGATTACTTGTTACTGGCTGTGCTGAGACAGCGTTGTGACATGGTGAGTGATGGTTATGGTTTATGGGGTTATAACGTCCCAAAGCGACTAAGGCTATGAGAGACGCCGTAGTGGAGGGCTCCGGAAATTTCGACCACCTGGGGTTCTTTAACGTGCACTGACATCGCACAGTACACGGGCCTCTAGAGTTTCTCCTCCAAAGAAAATCTAGCCGCCGCGGCCGGGATCGAACCCGCGTCTTTTGGGTCAGCAGCCGAGCACCATAACCGCTGAGCCACCGCGGCGGCCATGGTGAGTGAGGGTTATAAATATGTCCCTTTTCATCGAGTACACAGCTGGTAGTGTACACTTGAGTTGCCTTTTTCTTTCTTGTGTTGTCGTCGCCTTGCGCCGCAGTATTTTCAGACAAACAGTGCTCTCCGTTTCCATGGCATAAAAAGCAAGATGGGCTCTCCCTATCTTAAATATCTACTCTTGTTTGTAGTTTCACTCCTGTGCACGCTACGATAAGACTGCAATAAGCGCCAATGATGCGATCATTTCTATAGAAACACTTCGCATTACACCGTGCCGCTTCCCCCTAATTGCATCTGCTTCTACGATGTCACCAATTCTTGATTTTAAATCACTTTATTGAGAAAAGCTTTCGGCGACCATTTGAATTAATGAAAACAGCTCAATTATTTTTGGCCACAGCTCACGGCGACGACTGCTGCCGGCTGCCTTGCTTCCGCGTAAGCTCTGAAGACAGGGCTACATTGGCACTTCTCCAGTATTGTACGCGCATCCTGCGATGTCAGCAATCGTCGGTTCGATGTTACTGTAGCCAGAACTACGCTCGACGGCCGTTTGCATGCGCTAAGGCTTGTGAATTCGTTCTTCGCAATGGCCGAAATCGCACGCACATATTCTATGGACTCGCTATTGGCCCCTTCTCTAAAGGGGCCTGCAGTCCGCCGCCCACCGATATTTAAGAATCTGGCAAAAGTTCATCGCTGATTACTGTTAAAGTGTCAAGATATGAAACGCAGCGGCTCGTTTCGCTTTTTGTAGCGTAAGCTACACTACGCGGGATGGAAGGAGAGTAGCGTGCCCTCTGCGCCGACCATACTGCGCAGACGCGGCAACCGTGTGACGTCACGAGAGGCGCAACGTCCCTCTTGCGGCCGCCGCCGCCGGCGAGCGCGCTCCTCTCCGACGCTCCGCCGGTCGACGCTTTTCAGAAGCGTGACGTCACCGTATCGGCAGACGCGCTGGAGCTAAAGCCCCTTCATAATATAAAGTACCGCAAACCTTAGAACTTTGCCGCCGCCACGCGACCTCCTCGCTTCCTCCTCGCCTCTGCGCTGCCGGGCCGCGGGCGTTGGCTGGAAGCCAGGTTTCGCTTGACGCCGATTGGTCTCCCTGACTTTGCCCATGGAAACGCGGGCGTTTGGTGTTTTTGCTTAGTATTTTGTTTTCTGGGCGCGCCATTTTTCGTCGAGCTGCGTTTCGCTTCACGCCGATTGGTCTCTTTCCTGTGCCCATGGAAACGTGCGCCGGTTGTGATTTTGCTTGCCATTTTGTTTTCCGTGCGCGTCATTTTTCGTCCTGATGGTTTCGCTTCATGCCGATTCCTGCCGTTGTCCACGGTAGCGCTCGCCGGGTGACTGTGCTTGCAATTTTGTTATCCGTTCGCGGCATTCTTCTTGTCTGGATGCAGCGGACGGAGCACGCTTCCTTTTCTGCAAAGCCCCTTGGCAACAGTTTTTTGTGCTGAGCGCTCGCAGTATGCCGGGTTGCTGTGCACTTAACTGCAGAAATAGATGTGAGGATGGTTTCGCCGTATTCATGATCCCTCAAGGAACGCAGGATGGCTTGCGGAGGAAGCAGTGGCTTGATAATATTGCAAGAAAAGACTTCGTTCCGACCAGAAAGCTCAAGGCGCCCGCCCTCAAAACGCGCGCCAGCTTTCGATGCTGCGGATTGGCTACGGGCGCCAGGACGAAAAAGCGTGCCGTGTGCAGTGCTGGGAGCCGGCGGGCGAGGAGAAACGAGGAGGAAAGCGCCGCGCGGAGGAGAGTGTCGCTATTTTATTTTATCAAGGGGCTTTAGCTGGAGCCGCGTTCGCCCGCCGCTGTGTTACAGCTGTGTTTACGACTGCCGCGCTGCGCGCTACTGCGCATGCGCGGTAAGGGCGCACCTTGCGTTTATAACGCGCGGGACATACGGTTGATGCAATGCGCTCTTCATGGAAGTTGAAGAGTGTCGAGCCGCTGCCAGTCGGCGGGGAAGACTGGAAAACCTCAGTTCCTCACCCCGAGGTTGTCGCTTGGCAGTTAGCCGCTCACGTTAAAGGGGTGGAGACACCAAATTTTGAAGCTATAAAAAGCCTGCTATGGGATTCCTATGTATGCAAGGGCAGTCACAGCCAGGTGTTGGACGCAACAAACGTTTAAAAAATATTTTAATTCGGTTCCAAAGATTACCTAAATGCTCACTCTCACGATCTAGACCCATCGCTAGCGCCATCAACCATGACGTCACAAGGGGTGTAGAAAAATAAAGTTTTAGTGACGTCATACCAAAATACAGTGACGTACGATGAGCGGGGCACAGCCGCGTGAGCGCAGTCGACGCATCAGCGAGCCGCGTTTGCTGATAACCGCCACTCGCTCGGTTTGCGGCGCGCCGTTGCGAACAGCGTCGCAACGTCCGATTGCAGCTCGTTGCCTGCGTCCGGCCTGCTAGATGTCAACGGCGGGCCGCTCGCGGCAACAACGACTGGAAGCGGCAGCCAATGCGAGCGCGGAGAGCGGCAGCGTCATGGTGACATAGGGCGCACTCCTTGGAGCCGGGCGGCCTGCGCCAGTCTTCGTGCTGAACGCCGGCATCTGAAGAACGCGATAGTATTGTTTGTTCACGTTCATAGCAAACCCTGGGATATATGAATATCAAAAATGCATCGTTTCTGACGATCGTTGGCAAATACCGAGTTCCTGGTAGAAGTGATGACTGCGATGCAAGCAAATTTCATCCCATAGCCGGTTTTGTGCTGCTGCTACCTGGTGCGGTTCGCCTGCCGTCTGCTAGCTCTGTTGCTGAAGACGTCGTGGAAATCGAGCATATCTTTTATTATGGGACGAGTTCACAGTAAAGGGGTGCCGAGCGGAGCACGTTTCTGAGCCCTGGCCAGTCCCGAAGCGCCCTCAGCTGCGGAGTCGATATGCGAAAGCAGCTAGGCCTAGCGACGACTAGGGCAGTCTGGGACCAGCGCGCAGGTCGTCGGCCGGCGCTGCCGCAGGCAGTGTCGCTGCCGAAAGATCCACTTTTAGCACAGTCATGCTGTCGTACCTCGAATCTAGAAAGCATCCTTTCTGGTAGCATGGCTGTTTTGTATTTTCTTGTGCGGACGTGAAGTACGCCGAGTCTGCCGGCTGGTATACGTCAGCCTGGTACCGTCTGCCGACGTCATAAAAGCGAGCTAAAGAGTGTTCTTGACGTAAATAATAAACCATGGGACAAGAAATGTGAAAAAAGTGTCATTTTTGAGGATCGCTGACCATAGTAGAGGTAACAACTGTGATATGAGCAAATTTCTCACAACCGCGCCTAGCAGCTGCCGCTGGCGCGACGTCGGGGTCCGGCTCGCCTGGCGCCCGCTAGCTCCGCTGCCGAAGGCGTCGAGGAGATTGACCATACTATTATTTTATTGTGAGATGATTCTGTTAACACTACAGCTATTTGTGAAAAGTAGGCCTTTTATTATAGCGCAGGCGACTTCCGAAGCGCCGGCCGCTTGCTAAACAGGCTATAGGCCTAGCGACGACCACGGCAGCCAGGCAGCAGCAGAGCTCGTCACCCGGAGCGCCCGCTAGCGGTGCCGTTGCCCAAAGCTCCCAACATAAGCAGACATGCTTTGTCGCTGCTCGAGTATAGCTGGCAGTTCTGATAACAAGGCGATCTTGTCTTTTCTTGTGATATTTGTACACCATCCCAAGCAGCGCTCAGGTACTGCTGCACGGCAGCGAAGTGTGACACCGGTTGTGGGCGCAGCTTGGGTAGAGCGGCGCAGCGATGCTTACTGGCATTTTGCAAAGTGTTTCGCATCCTCACGCGAACCCGCGAAGGCGATATTAGCGTGCGAACAAAAAAATAGTCGATGTCCTCACTCGTTGGAATCAGATCTGTCAGAATCCGAGCTGCTGGGACTAGACGTGCAGTTGTTTGTTTTCATATGCGCTGGTCAGCACGTGTGTGGGAAAGCAGACGATGCAGCAGTAGGTGCGTCACAACTTTTGTGGGCCCACGTGACCAAGCGAAGCAGTTGATCTTCCCCCTCTGTGACGTCACTGTACAACTCGGCGTTCCGAAACCGAAACCGAAAATCGTTCACCTAAAAATGCTATAATAAATTATTCGCTGTGAATATATGAATCTTTGAGTGTGTATCATGCTTCCTGGAGCCATAAGAAACGTTTGAGATTAAGAACGCGCGAACCACAAATTTGGTGTCTCCACCCCTTTAAGTGTATCGTGCCACAGGAGAGCTAAGCCACTGCCATTTTTTTTTTCTACAGGGGTAAGGTAGGCACCAGCGCAGTTTTTTGGGCTGTCGCCTCACCGGGAGTGACGATTCGCTCGGCCGCACAAGCCCGAGCGATGGCGGCAAGCGACGAGCGGCACCTTCGCGCTGTGTTTTGCCCTTGTCGCTTGCCTCGCCGCTAGGTTCTATGCGCAGACACCCAATGAAAACACACCTTCGCTGGTGCACGTGCAGTCTTTATCAAAAGTTTAGAGCCCAGGGGGTTTGCTTCTAAGCCTCGCAGTGGGACTCCTGCAACATTCGTGATAGTCCTACCCATTGGAGGAGGCAGGACCAGAAATCTTCTTACCTTCAGAAAATTTGGAGCGCTGGAGATGCATTATGAACCACACAGTGTGCTCCAGAAGCAAACCTCCTGGCCTCCAAACTTTTGACAAAGGCTGTACGTCTCGTATGTAACCTTGGCTAGCATATGGTCGAGGTTTCCGATTAAGTTTTAAAATATTTAACTTTACAGATGTCATACCAAATAGTCCCTCATCGCAAGCTCTTGGTTCCCATTGCACGCACTTTTTACAACGTTACGGGGTCGTTGGTCGTGCTTACTAAAGCCCCTCGATAATTTGAAAGTAGCGTCTTTCTGTGAACTATGCCGCCGCGCCGCGCACCCTCGCCGATCCTCCTCTCTCACCTCTCCCATCGGCGCTTTTCTCAACGGTGATTGGCTCCGTGGGCGGTCTCCGGGAAAAGCGCGCTGAGAGCTCGCTCTTTTTGTGTTTTCATTTTTTGTCGGCGCCATTTTTTGGCCAGCCGCCGCTGCTGCGACCGAGCTCCCTGGCATTGCGCGCTTGCACTTCGCGTTATTCGCGCTCTTTTAGTGCAGCACTATGCCGAGTTGCTGCGCATTTCAGTGCACAAGCCGGCCTGAAAAAGCCTTTGTTCTTTTCGCGATTCCGAGCGGCAAGAAAGACAGCATTAGAAGAAAAAAGCGGCTGCGCAACATCGGCCGCAAGAACTTGACCCCGACGAAGACTGCCCACCTCTGCGAGCAACTGTGCATTTCTTCCAAGCGACTGTGTACACTGAAACTGCATGCATGCGCATCACAAAGCCAACAGCCTCACTTAATTCACTGATCATTTTGCGTCGTTATGCGTGTTATAGTTGTCACTTCATGGTTACGCTCAATGTGCTATAATAGCGGCGGCTGATGCATACAATGTGTGTGCATGTGTTAGCAAGTGTGGAAGCAAAAGTGCTGTTATGCGTGCAGCGGTATCCGCGGTGCGGTAAATTTTCCGAACCTCTGGTAATGGTGCACATCGCAGTAATGCGGCGCATGTCCCGAGCGAGATTTAACCTAGATTTTTTTTATGAATGCAACTTGTCTAACGATCTACGCTTATTTGTTGTTTTGCTGAACCGTTACGCTTCTACCAGGTGAGATTATCAATGCCACATTCTCGGAAAAGACCTCATATTGCATTCACATAAATAATTCATTCTTTAATCACTTCAGTGCTTTGCATTGTTACCTGAATGTACTCAAGTATTGTAAATATGCAATGCATGCCATTTTTGTATATTCATTGCTACAGTTTGTGATCTTTTGCTTCAGTTGAGCATGGTCGCGTAGCCTATTGTTGAATACATCACCCGCTCAAAAACTATAGTCCTACATCTGAGCTGTTTCATTTCCCTAAGTATGTTTTTGTTTTCTGTGTTTTGTTTTGAGGACTGCACCCAACGGGTGACAGATGTCCACAGCTGGCTTATTCGTGTTTTTTATGTGTATTTTTGGCGTAAAACTACACGACTCCTCTGTAATAAACATTGCATCTGAAAAACTGTGTGTCATATTGTGACTGTATTTATACTGAAGACTTATATTAGTCAGGCACTTGCTTTAGGATAGCCTTGACTGTGGCTGACCAAATTGCTAAGACCCTATAACTTTCTCTTGGGTTTTGTCACGGTCGTTGCTATCAGTTTTTTTCTTTCCTAACGTAACATCTCTTTAAGCGGATTTAAAAAGGAATAGAATGTGGGCGGAAAATGCCCGTGTGCCAAACTTTGGGGGTGGTCTACCTAAATTTGGAAGCCAACACTGAGTTTCCCATAGTCAAATTAGTTTGGACCCCAATGTTGGTCAAATATGGACGACGTCAAATTTATGGGTTCCAGAGAGACATATTTTGGGGATAGCCCACCTAATTTTGGATCTCACCATTGAATTGGTCATATTAAAATTACGCTTGACCCCAATTTTGATGAAATTTGGACAAGGTCAAATTTCGGTGGTTGAGAGGGCCAAATTTTGGGGTGCGGACACTTTCCTTGGATGACGGAAAATCGGTGCGCGGATCTTTGGCTCTCGGCTTCGGCTCGACATCACCTCAAGGTCGCCGACAGCGGGAGCTGAAGTCGTGTCATGCTTAATAGAAAAAGTTCGTACTCGTTTTCAAAACGATTAGGCCGTTGCATGTGCACTGCGCGGTGCCAAACTCAGACTGAACCTTAATAAAATATTTTAGGACGCGCATCGAAGTAAATGGCCCAGCTTGCTCCCAGCAACCATCCCACTTCTAAAACTCCACTCGTGAACAACTTCATAAACTGTGCTTCCGCGATAATTAGTTCGAAGTGCATCTACATTTAACTAAACAATGGTATGCTGAAAATATTCAGGAATGTTCAAATATATTGTAAATATTACGCTTCATATACTATGCCGTGTTGAGAATGACGGTATTGAAAAGTCAAAAAGAATGTGAGATGTATGCAGCAAGTGGTTTTGTGTGCCGCAAGCGCTCGTAATTGGCACTTTCTTTGCGCGTACGAGACGCTAATTTATGTGGCTCGTGGTAGTCACGCGTTCGCATGTCTTTCTCGTGTTTTTATTCAATAACAGAGCGTGGAAAAAGCGCGAACTTCAGAGCGCGCGCATGTGTCAGCCAACTGCCCGGACGGCGAGCGAGCGACGCCCAAAAAAGCGTGCCGTGTGCAGCGCGCGCAGCCGGCGGGCGAGGATATTCGAGGAGGAAAACGCCGGAGTGGAGGAGAGTGTCGCTACTTTCAAATTATCGAGGGGCTTTAGTGCTTACGTGGTCGCCATCGTCTAGTGTGTCAGACCGGTGCGTCAGCGACAGCATCTGCATACCGGCCAGCCCATCGACGGTGGATCGGCAACGCATCTGCCTGGTGTGACCAGATTCTATCCCAAAGGAAACCTGTGTTACTGTTGTCGATATTGCGGCGTCAGCCACTCATATCAGGGACGACTGCTATTTCGATCGCACACGAAAGTAAGACCTCGTTGCGCGCATTGCAGGAACGACAGCAGACGACACTGCTCTGTGTACGCCCTTGTAGCGGTCACTGCCGGTGGGAAGAATTTCCCGGTATCAATTTCGATCGTTTTTTTTTTTTGGTAC
This sequence comes from Amblyomma mixtum, assembly GCF_055824585.1. NCBI lineage: Eukaryota > Metazoa > Arthropoda > Arachnida > Ixodida > Ixodidae > Amblyomma > Amblyomma mixtum. Next base: position 16,921,297 of record NC_143018.1, read on the forward strand.
ATAAAGCGCGTCCAGGCCACTCAAATTTTGGAATTTGAAAACCCTCCAGCTTGCAGGTAGAGCTTACTGTTGCGCGCTCATCGGTAGTGCCACATGGGGCTAGAAACAGGTTACAGTCAATTTAATCACAGGCTCTTGCATTCTTTACTGAAGTATAAAAATTTAGTCTGAAGAACAACCATGGAATGGCTCCTTTAGTGATTAATAAATGACGATGATGAAAGAAAAGTTTGACGCTAGTTATGGAACAGCTTACAACCTTCCAATTTAAACGTAGAGCTGCACCTAGCTAGAAGCAGATTACAGTCAAGTCCGGTATATAGCGCTTTCGCTGTACACCTATAAATGCAAATTTGCGTTTTTGGGGGCGATATAAAGTGCGCACAATGCGGAATTATATTTTTTCAATATTACTCACGATAGCACAAACACCCAGCCATGTTTTATTTACCGGGTGCAGTCAATCAAGTAAACATTTTTCTCTTTTTCAGCCAGAATTGATGCGTACGGTCTATACACCGGGAGCGGAGTGTAGACAAAAAATTACAGTCAATTAATGAACCGATGCATAAAAGGACTGCACTAGATGTCACGTGTGCAGTGATGCTGAAACACGCTGAGCTTCAGAAATGAACATTGAAGCCTGCAGCGATCAGCGAACCAGGTAAGCGCGCGGCCTTTAACTTTCGTCCTATTCGCATAGATGCCGGCCCGAATAACGTCGCTGCAAAGTCACCCGCTTGTAGGAACACTGGTGCAACCCAAAGCTAGCGCTTTTATCTGCATCTAACAGACCTGCAACAACAAAAAGAAAAGTGAGCCGATGCTGAGGCAGCGATCTAATATCGAGCGTTAACACACATAACATAGGTAGTCGGTTCGAATCCCTGCCACGAGCTAGACTAACTTAACTAGTAAATTTATGCCGCATGAAACGAGAAATCGTATGCCACCACCCTGAACACTCTGGGGATAAAGGTTGAGCCGCAGTGTTCATATGAAGATTCGTAAAGACGTGGAATTGGGGGTACGTATTGTGCCGGTTCGAATCCCTGCCGCGAGCTAGACTAACTTAACTAGTAAATTTATGCCGCATGAAACGAGAAATCGTATGACGGCATCCGGAACAATCTGCGGCAAACGGTTGGCCCACAAATTTTGCTCGAATGTCGGGGCTTAGGGGACAAAATTTGACGCCTGCCATACAGGGATATTACATTGCTGAAAGGTAAAAGCGCAAGCACAGGACAGAGGAACGTAGAAGAGAGGCGCTGACTTACAACTGAAGTTAATTCGAAAGGTGCACACACAGATTAAATAGTCTCGAGGCAAGCTGTCAGTTGAGTCAACGTCAGGGGCGGTGTAAAGAGCCGGATCAAAGCGATAAAATCTTGAAATCTATAAAGGCTATAAAATTAGAGGGAGGACTTCTAGCAATGTTTAACCAGCTAGCCCGCAAGAGCACCCTCTTGAGGGATATATACCAGGTGTCCCAGCTGAATGTAACCAAGCTCTTAGAAAACACGGGATGTCCTAGCCGTCTGAAACCAGATGAGGGTTGTTTAGAGTTGCGTGACCTAGCCTGCAGTATTTTTTTCGTTCTTCAAGGTTGATTAATTAGTTAAGCTTAACTACCTTTTTAATTGACTTGAGGAACAAAGTGTCCATGGAAAAGTTGTAGATCGCTTTGAGAAAGAGCTTACTGAGACATTTGCAGCAAAGCAATATTTACGTAAAGTTTTTTTACCGGATTTAACCATAACCCGCGCAATAAGAAAAAAGCTTCCACAAGATAACTGTGCCACTTCAACGTCCCAAGACGCGCCTTAAAGAATAAAATCCGTTTTTCCTGAAGTCCTCTCCGCGATGAGACTTTGGGTGCACATTGGGGAAGAGAAGTGAGCGAGCAGCTGGTTACGTGATAACTTTCTTTTAAGGCAAATAAATGAAGCTACGTAAATCGTAACTTGACGGAAACAGCACTACTAGCGGTTTTTCGAGGCGATCTAAAGCTTTTTCATTGACACTTTCTTCCTGAAGTCAATAATTAGAAAGTTAGCTTTTTAACCTTAACTAATTAACTTTGAAGAGCGAAAAAAAATACTCATTACTAGACCAAGCAACTATGAACAACGCTCAGTTGGTTTCACTCGACTAGGACACCTCGCCTTTTTTAAAAGTTGGTTACATTTAGCTGGGACACCCGGTATATATATAACGCATCTACATAATTAACTTTCCAGTTGTGGTGCTAGAGCATCAAGCTGACGCCTGTTATTATTTTATTCCATGATGTAACCGCCTCGGTGACCATGGCAACCACTGGGTTACGATTTGGGTTATAACGCATAACGCTGAGACCCGAAACGAGAGAAGTAGAGCTTAACGCTCTAATACAATGTCGTTGCTATGACGGCCGCCATCTTGGATTCCATCCTTGGAATCAGCCTAACTGGGAGGTTCGGGGAGCGACCAGTGGCGCTAACCCTCTAAAATTTGGTTTGGTTTATTGGGGCTTATGGTCCCAAAGCAACTCAGGCTATGAGGGACGCCGCAGTGAAGGGCTCCGGAGATTTCGTCCACCTGTGGTTCTTTAACGTGCACTGACATCGCACAGTACACGGGCCTCTAAAATTTCGCCTCCATCGAAATTCAGCCGCCATGACAGAGATCGAACCCACGTCTTCCGGGCCAGCAGCCGAACGCTATAACCACTCAGCCACCGCGGCGGGGAGTAAAACAAATTAATAACACAATGCTTTTCAGGTATCATGTGTAATGGCTTCGAGCTCCGTGCATAAAATGGTAAACGAATATAGGCGTGCGAGCGCCAACACTTATCGGCTTCACGATAGCTTTGGTAAATGGACAGTTAAGTAAACTGCTAATCAGGCACTGCACACTTACTTGAAGACACTCGATTTTCTTCTCGGGGAAAGGAATCTTCGTGCACTCTTCACCGTCGAAGGCTTCCCGGTCCAGGGGACAAAGGCCTCCGGCGTCATCTTGGCAGGTGGCGGTCTTGCAGGTCATGCACAGCGCGTGCGTGCAAGGCAGCAACAGTGTGCTTCTGGAAATCACCCCGCAGAGGGAACACGCGTAGCGATGAATGGTGTCCTCTACAAACCGTTACTGCCGCCATTTGACGCCGCCAACGCCTCCAGCGCTCAGCCGCAGCAGCCTGTGCTATCTGCTGGGTGCTGGCGAAGACTAAAGCGCTCCCACTCGGGCCGATAGCCCTGCGATTATTTCATTCCTTTCAGGATGGATGGATGGATAAGGCTGAGCCTTTTAAATGGGACGGCGACTCACTCCACCTAGCCATGACTCGTGAAATCTGATTTTGTCTCGATTTTAGCCACCAGTCAGATAACTTTTGCTTGGTTATTTCTACTCGCTTAAAACTAATTTTTCCTTCACTGTCCTTAAATCCCAATGCTTTGAATAAATCACATGCCCCGCTGCTTTTAACTGCAAGGTGAAGCCCTTTACAGAAAATCCCCCGGAGCCTCCGGAAGATTTAGCGAGCCCGTCACTACGACGTCTCTCATAGCTCGAGTCGCTTTGGGACGTTAAACCTCAAAAAACCCAAACCATTTTTTAGTGTTAATTTGGGATGGAAAGGAACATTTGCAATAAATTGACACCCCTTGTTCCAACGTCTTGTTTGTGCTCCTTTTGCTCTAGTATAAATATTTACCAACATTTTGAACTTGTAGTTCTGCATTAAAACTGACAAAACGGTTACCACGTGTAACGGGAACTGCAGCGACAAAAATCGAGGCACGCATGGCTTAAGGCTCGCGTTTTTTCTTAGATAGCGGAGGTGCGTGCCCTTGAATCACGTGATATGAGCGATCTTGGTGGGCTGTGCGCTTGCAGCCAGATTTTCAAATGCATTTTGCACGCTACTTGACGGTTGCGCAAATGGAAGCCTAGCTCTGGTGTTTGTATTTTCTTCTGGCCTTAGTCGCACATCCAGCTATTGGTCGTCGCGGACTCTGCCCTCTTCCGTTCGAAATATCCCGTCCGCCTGAAGTATCCCACGTGCACGGGCCCGAATAGCGGTTACTTGCAAATCAGTCAGACAAGATGTTCATTAGTCAAGTGGCTAAATATTTCTCACGCGTCACGACATCACACCGAACGATGCGCTCAAATAAGGTGACGAGGAATACGATAAGCGTCGCCTTCGCACGCGCATGCGCATGCACCGCCCGCAGTGCAGAGCGTTTCCCCTCGCCTGGCTCTCTCCCGAAGACAGCCTTCCATCACGTCTTCCTCCTCTCTTTTTCCCGTGCAGATATGAACACAGCCGACCACACCGTGATTGCGGCAGACGGCGGACGAGCAGCTCACTGCGTGAAACGAAGACCTGAAGAAAAACGAACAACGCCTACCAGGTTTGATTTCAGCGTGCGCCCGATAGCTGTAAAGAAAAGAGGCCCGATTCATCTTTCGTATGAACTGACTGCCATTGCAAAATGTGGACGCTGAGGTTAAATGTCATTCCAGGACGCGTTAATCACAAGGCTGTCGCCATCGAAGGGAAGATCTACTCTTTCCACTCTTGCGACGCCTGGTTCCCGGGTGGTGATGAACTCTCAGGGTGCCTCATCATCGTGTACACCTTTGACCCGGCATCGTCAGGGTGGGATTTCGTGCCGGCTCAGTCGCTACCCGGTGATACGCCGATTAGCGTTTCCGGCCGTAGCGTTGTAGCCTACGATAAGTGCGCCTACATGTGGGGCGGATGGCACATCAGCCCAAGGTATAACGGTCTATGGCGCTTCGATACCCAAGCCATGACATGGAGCCGGCCGGACGTCAGCGGCGAAATCCCGGAAGCGGACATCAACCACTCGGCGTGCGTGCTTGGTCACCGAATGTACATATTTGGTGGCACGGACAGGGTTTCATCGAACTTTGTACATTTTCTGGTCCTCGAGACCCTGGAGTGGCATCGTGTCCCGACCAGCGGAGAGGCCCCCCTCGGGCGCTGCTGCCACACGGCCACCGCCATTGGATCCCGCATGTACGTTTGGGGTGGCAGCCTACTAGGCTCGCGACCCGGCGACCGTTATGACAATTGCTTATACTATCTGGAAACGACCACTGCGACGTGGGTACGCCCACAAGTGCAAGGCGTGGCCCCGGAGGGACGCGAGTGCCACTCTGCGTTCGTGTACGATAGAGAACTGTATATCTTCGGTGGCTACAACGGAATGCTGAACACATGCTTTGCAGATATGCACAAGTATGACGCTGAACAGTCGTGCTGGACTAAAGTGACGCCAGTTGGATCAGGCCCGTCTGCGAGGTACTCGCCCGGCTGCTGTGTGCTTGGGGAGAGGGTGTTGGTCTTCGGTGGATTCGGGCCTCCACCCAGCCGTGAGGACGAAGAGCATCTCGAGGACATTTCTGAGGAAGAAGAGGATCTGACGGACCTGCACGTGTTGCACTTAGCACCGACGCTGCAGAACTTGTGTATGCTTGCAGTCATCGATGCAGGTCTGGATGTGGGCGAATTACCAGAACCGATTATAAAAGAGATCAACACCATCAAATCAGGACAATCTTAATCGCCGGATTGGTGTTGCACGCCGACCTAACTGAGGACCTCGGACGGAGCCTGGATTCGCGGTGCGGTGGCTAATATGAAGACTTTAATGTCTCTATTTACGCCGGCAGTAAGTACTTTTTTTTTTCCACCTGGGGAACAAGGCGCACTTTGCAACCGCCCAGATGTGGACCTCCATTGCGTCACTCGGGGCGACCTCAGCAGCCTAGAGAGCAGTGAACGTGGTTTCCAGCTATTGTGCGCGATCTGCGAGCGCATTGACCGCCTCACGCAACACTGATGTTTTTTCGCTCGAACGGGGTGCCCGGTCACTGCTGTGTCGCGGACAACGAACGGGCCTGCTAATTCACCTCTGCTGCAGATCACCTGCCCCCAAGGGACCTCCACTTGCACTGCAGGAAGTGCGTGCACTAATCCCTCTAGATCCTCGGTCGGCTTCTGAACATGGGCATCGCACACAGTGTTTTCGTCGTCTGCTCGGCCTCCCTGACGCGCCGCCATAGCGCGGTGAGTGCCGGTTTCCAAGAGCGCATTGGTTGTGTGTAGCCCAGAGAAGGGCAGTTCCGTTACGGACTTGAGACAAACGGAACATCCCGTGCTTCCTTGAACTATGTATTAGCCCTTTTAGAATTACACGTACGATCTGCCGCTTTTTTTTTTGCGTGCATTGCGTAGCATTGATTGTGCATGTGTTCATGATTGACGCGGCTTCTGTCTAGGATATTCAGTTGCATTCACAGAGATTACGTTAACGCGATAGCGTTACAGGCACCGCTGTCCAGAAAGTCGGCGTTGTGAGCGAAAATCCGGTGGCGTAGGGTGGCCCAGGTGGCCGCCCGCCGGAGAAACAACCTAAGGGGGGTCACCCAGGTCATCGTGCACGCATTAAGCGGTGAGCCCTTACGGTGCACAGACTGAATGAACCTTCTTTATTGGGTGAATATTATGTGGGAATGACCGCACATGTATTGCGTGATTGATGCATGAAATGATGTACAGAAATGTCAGCGGCGCTGTTAGAGATAAACTTAACGCCCGTGGTGCGCCGACGCGTATTATTTGTATTTTACGGAATGCTGTAACATAGACATGCAGACTAGTATGAGAAATATCTTTTTTGATTTTAGAGTGAAAGTAACGGGAAGGATATGTGTGTCAATAAAACCATGAAAAATGTGTTCTTCGTTCTCCGTACATTCGCCCAGCACTGCGATTACCGTTGTTGACCAGCGGCGCAGCAAATTGAAACGTGCCGGAAACAGCAAAAAAAAAAAAAAACTGTGCGAAAATCGAAGCAAAGCGTGGAGAGCGGACGGGCGCAGCAGGCAAACAAGGATACATCCGCCCACCTCTCCTAGCGGGCCCGATTTTGGACCAGTCTAGGGGCGTGAAGCAGATGGCATGCGTACACGCGAACACCCCCCCCCCCCCCTCCCCCATTCGTTTCGGTCGTCCGTTGTCATGGAGATAACTCGTACAGCATTCGCTATGAACGTAACTGAAGGAAGAATTGGCGCTACCGTCTGTCATTCGTGGCCGCTGGCAGGTGCAGAAAGTTTCACCACCCTGGTACTGGTTCATCGCTTAAAAGGTGCACCACTGCGCCAGGGCTCCCAGTGATATGTTAATGTAGAGTAGACAATGACCCATTTCGCATATATAGGCTTTTATCCATTTCCCTTAAGGCGGTGCGTGTGTGTAACCTCCAGTTGTTTATTCCCAAACAGTTAATCTATCTCTTCTTTTCTGCGCAGCCCTCGATTTAAAGTGAGCGACAAACTGTCAGTTTCTCATGCAAGTTGTGCGTATATTACAAACCTGCCCACAGGTCCAATGCGAAACCCGTTTCCAGGAAACTTGGGAACTTTTATTCACGAAGAAAAGACAGCGCATGACTGCAAAAGCGGCATCGCTTGTTTCGTTTTAACTGCCTTATCTATAGAGCGCCGATCGAAACCGCGTATGCCTCCGCTGCCCAAGTGTGGGAGCACATTAGTTTATTTTCTGTTGCGGGGCGCCTCGGATCGCGTTGGCCTCTTTTTTTTTTCTGTTTGCCGGTTCTTACGCATTCGTTCTTCTTTCTCCAGCTACCCCTTGTTGGCGAAAGGGGCGATCTCATTTTTTTAACACAGCGCTGGCGGACAAACGGACGAGAATGAAGACACACATAAGACACACAATGCGCACTTGCAGGCAACAACAACAACATCAAGAACTTGCAGGCCTGGCAGGCTGCGCCGCCTGCATTGGGCCTTGTCGATGTAAAACACTCGTGCTGCCTGCTAGATTCCAGAAAGCTCGCTTGTCACAGCAAGTCGCATCATAGTTACGTGGGCTGGCTGCGACAGGAAACAGCCCTCCCGCTATCCCGTCTGTAAGGCCTCCTCGTCACCCGAATCACGGTACGCAAATTAGCTCGCCTCATTTGCATGCCCCTGCGTCTCGTTGCTACACAAGAGCACGGTAGAAATGGGCTCCTTGAGAGCGGAAGAAAGGACGTGATGCTATTTGGGGCGGCCGTGGACTGCAGAACGAACAGCTCATCGCGCGCGTATACATCGGCGGCGACGACGCGAGCGGGTGACATTAGTTTTGTGCGTGCGTGCGTGCGTGTGTGTGCGTGTGCGTGTGCGTGTGTGCGTGTGTGTGTGTGCGTGCGTGCGTGCGTGTGTGTGTGCGTGTGCGTGCGTGCGTGTGTGTGTGCGTGTGCGTGCGTGCGTGCGTGCGTGTGAGAGATGTCGTAGGGTTGAAATGCGGGCCAGTTGGTACATTGTAAACGGAGAAAAAACCAGTCACACAAGACGACGGACAAGAAGAGTGTACACACCACAACGACTGGTCGTTGTGGTGTGTACACTCTTCTTGTCCGTCGTCTTGTGTGACTGGTTTTTTCTCCGTTTAGAGATGTCGTGAAGAGTGCACGTAAGCTTCGAGATATACTCAAAAGCATTCGACCAGCAGTCTCACTCTGACGCCTTTCATTCGGCAAAACATGATTGATAGGTTTGAAAAATCTGGCATCATTGAATGCAAGTTCAAGTGGGCAAGAAATTCAGCAGTTCAACTTTTTAACATCAAGCTCATAAAGGCTTATCAAAGACAGCTCCGAAGGTTGCCAGCGTAAAGATCAATTTTGGATATTTTTAGTTTTTGGCAACTCCCAGGGCACACCCGGAAGAAGCTATAGCAACAATGTCTTTGAAACCTTTGGAAAGGAAACCTCATATTCAAGAAAGATACTGGATGGACTCCTCATTGTCGTGCCTGGTCCGCGTTCTTCCGGAGCATGATTACACAACAGGCTTCCTTTGAGAACAAAAGGAAGTACACTTTGCAGTTACATTTAATACCATCCTTTGGTGTGAGCCGACCATTCGCCTAGCCAGCCGATTCGGCCATGGAGATACAGAGCACAGGCACAGCCCTCTCTGAATATTAGTATAATTTTTGCTGTTCTACGTTCCTGAGAATAGCAGAGATTGAAATTATCTCCTGACGTTTCTCGGGGAACTGCCTCGATTTTCGAAATTTTTCCGGGTACATCGGGGGGTGGGGGTGCGGAACGGTTATGACTCTTGTTAAAGATGAGGTAGCATGGTCGGGCGCCGGAGAGGGAATGAAGGGCGTCGGAGACGAGGATGCGGGAAAGACAATGAGAGAAGACTTTATACAATTAAATTTACATCATTTACAAGGGAGCTCGGTACCGAGACGCTAACTGCTGGAACGCTGCACGAGAAGAGCACATGATGCCATCTGATGAAAAAGAACCCCCCGTTTGACATTTTCTTTCTGGCGCCTCCTCGAAAATAAGTTTCTATATTTCTTCATCAGCATTACATCAGCCGAAAAACAAGTTTCAAATCAGAAAATATAGCGTTAAAATTATTCCTGCATTCAAAACTGTAGAATGGAAAGAAGGAACTTCTTGGAGAGCCTGAAGAATAACTTATCACGCTCAAAGCGGCGAAGCCCAAAAGCGGCATTATTTCAATGTCCTGTATTTGTACATGATGTATATTGCCGCCCTATATCCATCCTTTCTTCCATCGCCCTCCCCTTTCTTTCCCTCTCCCTGTCCTTTCTATGCCCTTTTATTCCCGCTAGCCGCAGCTCAGGTGCTTCAAGTTTCGATGGCAATGCCAAGGCTGGCAACATCTGTTATTTCCATTTTTATTTTTTTCATTACCGATAAATAGCCACTAACAACAACAAGAAAAGCGGCACCCTTTAATCACCTTCCCTTTAAAAAATTTTTAGATTGGTTTTTAGGAACGGAAATGAGTACCTGGGTTCGAACCCGACCGCGGCGGCCGCGTTTCGATCGAGGCGAAACGCAGAGGCGCCCGTGTGCTGTGCGATGTCAGTGCACGTTAAAGATCCCCAGGTGGTCGAAATTATTCCGGAGACCTCCACGACGGCACTTCTTTCTTGCTTTCTTCTTTCACTCCCACCTTCCTGCCTCCCCTCCCGGCGCGGTTCAGGTGTCCGCCGAGATATGTGAGACAGATACTGCGCCATTTCCTTTCCTCAAAAACCAATTTTCCAATTTTACGTAAATGACGCGGTAACTGTATCGCATTTTCGGTGGACACCCGAACCGCGCCGTAAGGGAAGGGATTAAGGCGGGAGTGAAAGAAGAAAGGATGAAATAGGTGCCGTAGTGGAGAGAGAGAGAGGAATTTCAATGAGAGGAAAAGGAGGTGAGTTCGGCCGGTGGTAACATGGCCCTGGTCTTCTACTCCACACTCGGGAAAGGGAAGAAAGGGAAAGAGTGAATGAAGGTTAATGATGGCATAACACAACGAGTTTCATAGGTGATGGCCGTAGTGGAGGTGTGCGGTATATTTTCGACCAGCTGGGGGATCTTTAACGTGCACTGACATCGCACAGCATACAGGCGCCTTTCGCGTTTCGCCTCCATCAAAACGCGACCGCCGTGGCCGGGTTCGAACGCGGTTACTCCAGCTCAGTAGGCGAGCGCTCTAACCACTGAGCCACCGAGGTGGGTAAACACCTTACCTTACAACGCAATTCGTGTTTTCGGTGTCGCGTGCAACCATATATCTGTGAACGAAATCATGATGCAGTGCCAAACTTGTCGAGTTTCTTCTGTTTTGTATGTTGCCATCTAAAGGAAGCAAAACAAGACAGCAAAGAGGACGAAATGCAAATTTTGATCTTTAATCGGGTAAAAACAGAAACTGAAAGCATCGCGCAGGTTAAACAGTTCTTAATGTGTTCACTCGCCACGTTAACCGTATGCCGGTTGTTTCGCCAAATATGTTGTGCAATTTTTTTTAGTAAATAGGCGTTTGGAGTTAGAAGAGAGGTTTTTGTGTCTTAGCTTTGTCCGTGGTCTAGCGCATCAGAATGCAGCTAATATGTGCAAAACAGCAGTCTAGATAACTAATATTGAATAGCTAATTTTCAACTTTTACTGTTAGACTATTTCTTGAAAGGCGCGCCGTTCACTTTAAGCAATATCCATATCAGTTTCCGTATCCATATCCATATTTGTTGGGCGATAGCGCCGTGGGTAACTATGTTTTCGAAAAAAAAAACAGATATGGATATTTCTTACGGTGAGCCACACATCTCTCAATAAGTAAGGAGAATAACAGTAATAGCTAAATAGTTAACTATTCAAGAATCATTCTACAAGGTAAGTTGTTGGGCGAGTTAATGGCTATACATGTATTCTATGACTACAGCGCGAAGAACGGCTCAGTGAAGAAGGAAACACGCAGGGGCACAACACAGCGCTTTGTTGTAGTCATGAAATATTAGTTAACGAGCCGAATAATTTGCACGTTCTAGCTGTATTCTCATGCGCTACACTAGGAACAATACTATGCTGAAAAAGCGCTTACTCTTGATGCCCATTTTTACAAATTGCAAATCTTATTAGGTGAAACATCCTGTATGCCGCGTGCTAAAACTTACTAATTACAATTAGTAGACTTCCAAGCGCGCCCTCAGATAACTCTGGTCCCCTGAATTCGCTCAGGCTTAGTCTGAAGGAGTTATTCAGGCAACCGCAAGACTCCTGCGCACCAAAGGTGAGCGCTGTGCCCTGCCCAAGTGATAACAAGCCAGAAGACACCCTTATCCGAGGCACAATACCCAGAGTGCCGCCAAAACGAAAGCTCAGTTCCAGCTTGCAGTGCGACTCGTCTCTTGATATAGCCACAGTGAAATACACATCCCTAGTGTGCCACACACTGACCTCCGCCGCGAGGCTGCTGTCGTGTCCAGCAGGGCTGAGAATTTTGTCAAAATTGTACACCCTAAATAGATAAGCAAAGCTGCTGCCGGACCCTCCGTCGAAAAATACCTTTTGCTCACCGTTTGCGCTTTGCCGCGAAGTAGGGTAACGTCGCCTAAGCCAAATCTTGGGGTATTTCACGTGTGGAGCAGCTGCTTGTTGCGCATCATCGAGGCGAGACAGTGACTGTTCTGCAAAAACTTCCAGCTTTCGAAGGATGTGCTTCTTTTCCAGGCGCCACGGAATGGGTGTCTTGCGATCCCAGCTTACTTCCTCTGCCGAGGTTGGGCACAACTCAGAGATGAGCTCTCCCAGGTGGGACCGCAGTTCGCCGAGAGATGCTGAGAGCTCCCCTTGAGCTTGAGCATGTGCGGAATTCTGAGCCTGATGCCATTCGCTAGACTCTTCGCCAATTACCCGGAGTAGATTTCCTTGGCTCGTTACTTGCTCAGTGAGCTCATTAAGCCGACTCTGCAATGCGGGGAGCTGTTCTTCGCACGGCTCCCTCAAGAGCGCCCTGAATTCATCAAGCGCTGCATCGACGTCACGCGTTTGGAAGACGCCATCATCCTGCGGTGGCTGGTTGATGCCTGTTGTGGAAGTCGTAATGTCGCAGCATCCGGACATGTAGTGCTCCGAGAGGCTTGCGTGGGGGACGTTCCCACCGCACCGCGGACAGTCCACAGCGTGGAAACAGCATTCCTCTTCGTAGTGTCGAAGGATAGCGTCTAGTGTTCCCACGAACGGACAGCCTTGCCCTTTATTCCAGCAATGTGCCTGGAAAGATATTGAAAATAATTGCTTGTTACAGACTTGGTAGTCGCGCTGACATTGCAAAAAGGTTCAGTGGAAGCATGCATTGTATAAGGAGGAATAAACCGGCTAAAAAATGTCAGTATTTGTGCAATCTGTAAGCGGAACTAGATTCAAGTTCTCATTTTCCACCGCTTCGTCGGGTGAAACCAGCGTTAGCTCGATGTCGTCATTCACATCAACACATCTCAAATTGGTTTCTAACTGTGTATCTTTTGGAGGATCTTTGGCAGCGCAACGGAACGACATAGAGAGAGGACACGGGACTGCGCTACACTTTAATAAAACAATGCATTATTACATTGATTCCTGTTTCCTCTCTCAGTCCCGTCCGGTTGTGCAGCAAAAGAGTTAAAGTTTGATGTTTTGACTGCCTAAACATGCTGCGGAAACGGAAATGAAATTGCACATGGAGCCAGATGATCAGAGTACACTCGTTTGGAGAGGAGAGAAGTTTGGAGAACATACGAACTGTAGTGTAAACCAGCGAATCGGCTGGGAAGCTCTTTGGCACCTAAAGTTACAAACTGACATACTACATCACAAAATGGCTGACAGTGCTCTGTTGGAGATTACTTATTTCTCGATGCAGGAAAGTTTATTTCATAAAATTGAGACATCAAATACATGGGCTTTTACGGGAGCTTATATGTTCCTTCGTTATACATGTATTATTTTGTTATAAACTGTGCGTTATAGAGAGATTAAGATTTAACTGGCTTGCTTAATTTGTACGCCAAGTTATCTGTCATGTAAGCTGCTTCGGATGCGCAGAAGCAGTGCGAAGACAATCGTATCTTTTGATGAATTCTGACCATAGAGAATTTCACGACTAGGCTCCGAAGCTCATAGACGGATGCAGCGATATACTACAATAACAGTGACTATGCTCACGCGACACACCACACACACTCTATCGAATATGCTTTGCAATGTCTCTGCATCCATCGTCGTAAAGGCCTTAAACTGGTTCAGTAAAGTGATGGAATGCGTTGCGTGCACTACATCACGCGTTTAATGACAACTGCCTTGCTACGGTTTTATTGTTTTCATGCAATTACTAATAGTTGCACAGAAACTTGGATGTTTGGAGGCTGCACTTTAAAAGATTCCTCTGCGTAAGTTACTGGCCTAACCGGGGGCAAACTCCACGCTCAAAGTAGCATATTGGCGCGCAGATTTATGTTCTTTATATTCTGATCGGAGCTGCCATTACGAAGCCTTATCGCTTTGTCAGACTAGTGGCAAACTGATATCCCAGGAATGACTGTAGCCGCGCGCACCTGTTTACAATGTTCGAGGTTGTCGTCCGTACTTTGGCCGCCCTATCGGGGAAGTTAGTTCATCCTGAGCGCGGCCGAGTGCGTCGATCAGAATTATCTTCGACAACTGTACCGTAGACTTCGGGCTATCACCGCCGCTTAGGTCAGTCATTTTGAGGACAGAGGTAGGCCTAATAAATTTCGCTTTCGAGCCATCACTATCATCTTGCCTCGCGACGGCCGTCGCTACCACAGGAGAATAATAGGGTCTGCGCTCTTTGAAATAGAGCGCAATGTCGCCATTGATCTGCACTGTGCTTAAGTAGTGAGAAAATAATTAGGAACTGCTGTAGGTTGCAGGTTAGTAATGGTAGCTGGACAGCCCATCTCAAGTGCCTCAGTGCAACTTTCATCCTACAGAAAGCCGGCATCGAGGCACCCTAACACGCCTAAAGACCCTGGAAACCGATCCTACAGGCTGCGCCATCTGCCGGACCAAAATGAATTCAACGGCCCGGCTGAGTGGATGTCAGAGTTCCGAGGCTGACTTGAATCTTAAAGCCGACTTTTAGAGATGTATTTAGGTTTGAAGGTTTTAGGGTTTATTTCCTCAACAAGGTATTGCGAGGAAAGCCAGGGGAAAAGTTGTACAAACAGCTTGAGAGGTATTATTTCTTTACAGAGCGGCATTGACGGTAGCGGGAGTATTATATGAAAGCAAAAGACAAAAATAATATACTAAGAATAAAAACACGTATGCTCAGCATAAATAAACATGAAGGTACACGCATCATGTAATACATAGATGGCAAGAAAAAAAAATGGCATGCGCTCATACGAGGAATAATGGTGCAGTAGCACGCAAAATGACTACGGGGAGGAGGAAATAAGTGAACAATGTGATTTAAACGAGTCTGCAAAATGGCAACTGCTACAAAATTATTACATGAATATATGACGAAATTTGAGAGCAATGTCGGGTAGGAAAAGATTGTCACGGTAGTACAGCTAATTCAGCAGTGTAGGTAACGCTTATTGCATCATTCGTGGGCCATAATTGCTGCGAAATTTAAGCTTCAGCGGCTCAGCTCTGTGGATTTAATAAACTCATTTGTTTTCCTCTAAATCTGCAAGTATAATCAGGCTGTAATCATTTTTTCATTACTGCAAGTTTATATTTGTGAGAAAGCATTTAGTTATACATGCAGTTGATTTGTAAAATGGCGTGTTTTTGGTAAATATTCTCGGTTTGGAACAAATATGGCCCTTTACATTCAACGCGTACGATTCGTTTCTGTAAGACGGCAAGTTTATTAATATTTACTGCTCTGTCGTAGTAATAGAAACGATGGCTCTTGCGAATGGCTTTAATTCCAACGAGCAGACAATATCGCATTTTCAAAGTGACTACCCAAATCGCCTCTCCACCGATTCGGCCCATCTGTTGCTTCATCATCTGGCAGTGGCCCTTGCTGTTGGATTTAGTGCTCGGTAAGCCTCATATACTTAAAGACAGAACCGGTTTCTCAATCATTACGAGCAGTCCAGGCAAGTTCAGATCTCACATTGCTTCTCAAAGAAGGTAGACTTTAATATGCTGTCTTGCAATGTTTGAGCCCAAATAGGTGGATAGCTTTCGTGAAGACATTTTTTGAATTGTTGCCAACAAATGTGCAAGTCTCCATATATGATAATTTCGCTATCCTCCACAGCACCCATAGCCATGAAAAACTGAAGACAGCTGCACTGACTTTGAAAAAATCAATTTTCCTTGCCGGCAACGGCAGCTTCGAACACTCCTCCTCGTCGAAACGCTCCTGGTCCAAGGGACAAACGCCGCCGACGCAATCTTGGAAACTGCCAGCCTTGCAGGTTTCGCATAAAGCGTGCATGCAGGGTAGCATTGACCTGGTGCTGGAAATCACCCCGCACAGCGAACACGCGTAGCGGTGCACAGTGTCATCTGCAAACATCGTCGGTCTCCATTTCACGCCGACGACGCTTCCACCGCTCAGCCGCAGTTGTGGTCCTGCTCTCGGGTCCGGCATGTTCGTCACTGAGCCGCCCCTGGCAACACCCGTAGGCAAAGGGCTCATGTCAGAAGTCTAGAGAGCATGTTATCCGGCGCCGATAATAGTTTTGTGCGAACTCCTGATACCGTTGTGCTCGTATGTTTCGCCGACGTGAGGCTTTGTTTCAGGACATGGAAAATTACCTTTCAGCGTGTACTGATGTTGTCGAATATTCAAGTCCGTCCGTCCCCCCGACGGAAGGACTGGTATGTTGATGACTACCTAGTCAAGCCTGTATTTTCGATGTATCGACAGAGGCTCGCCATTGTCGCGTCGTGGGTGCGCAGGCCCATAGAAGCACCGCAAGGTATTCCGCAATGAGTTCCAGCGCTCTTTAGGACTCCAGCATCTAGAGACGTCGCTGCACAAAAGCGACACAGGCAAGGAACAAGGGCTTCAATCCCACAAACGAACAGCAATCGGGGGCTGCGTAGCTCGTAGAAAATCCGCGGGGCACCTGCCTTTCCACGGGGCACATACGAAAGACGCGTACTCGAAGTGTAAACGTGCGCGCTGGCGTTGAAAATGCGCTCTCACTGTGCGAAGCGTGGGTCTGCCAGCTGGATTGATGGCATGTTCGGCATGCTCGCCACTGAGCCGCCCCTGGCAACATACGTAGACAAAGGGCTGATGTCAGAAGTCTAGAGAGCGTCTTATCCACCGCTGATACTAGTCATGTGCGAAGTCCTGATAGCATTTTACGCGCATGCTTCGCGGACGTTAGGCTTTATCTCATGGCAGTAAATCAGAGGAAAAAGAGAAAACGCGGACGTAAATACAATGGTTTCAATCAGAAATAATATATAGTGTGGAAATATTACATATTCGTAACACTATAATCACCTGTTAGAACACTTGTAAACGAATTAATATATGCTATTGAAACTAGCGCGTCATGATAGTGGTTAGTCCTGAATTGAACGAGGCAGGAATGAGCGATAAAAAGTATTCTTGTATCATTAAAAAAGTGCAACTTTTTCACAGCGGTGCAAGTGGCGCGATGTGTTAATCGGTGGTGGTGGTGTAAAACATTTATTTATACTATATACAAGAGAGGTATTGCTTGGGCCGTGCCTGAAGGGTCCGGCCCTCACAATCACTAGGAGGGATCCCTAGTCCGGGACCTCTGTGGCCTCCGCGGCGGCCCGGGCTCTTGTCACCAGGGCTCGTTGGTTGTGGAGTGTTGAGCCGCTGAATCAAAATATCGTAAAGTTTTTTCTGGCAGTATATTTTGTGGAGCAAACGTAGCCGCAGAATTTGATTACGTAACTATAATAGAGGAAGGTACAAATTAGTTTTCATATTAGGGGTGCTGGTGGTACCATGACAGCAGTTGAGAATGTAACGAGCAGAGCGATTCTTATTATGTTCGTAGCTTACTAGAAAATCAAGACCAGGGTGGCGTACTGAGGTCGCATTTCTCAGGTTTAGAACGAACAAGTGATTTTTAACGTTGTAGGTAAAGGAATATAGAGACAAGAAATTTTGTTCCAAGTAACCTAGACAACGCTTAGCATTACTGGTCATACAGTCAAAGTGGCGATCCGAAGAAAGGTTAGAAAACACACAGAAGCCTAAGCAGTTATACGATGTTAATATAGTGGCGCGTGTACTGCGCGATGTCAGTGCACGTTAAAGATCCCCAGGTGGTCGAAATTTCCGGAGCCCTTCTCAGCGGCGTCCCTCATAGCCTGAGCCGCATTAGAGCGTTTAACCCCCACAATCCAAATCTTTCGCTCCCACCTTCCTCCCTTCCCTCACGGCGCAGTTGGGGTGTCCACCTAGAAGTGAGACAATAGTGCAAAATTTCGTTTCCTCCAAAGCACCTTATTTAGAGGTATATATGGAAGGCACAGTGACTAAAATCACATGTTTCCAGTTCATCACCAACAGCAGTAGGAATTGACCCACTTTAGGCAATTCTTGCTAAAAGATGAAATGCCAAGGTGAAATCCCTACCATCGCCACATTTTCATCATCGCGGCCAGGTTGGTGGTTTGTTGGTTTATTGGGGTTTAACGTCCCAAACCAACTCAGACTATAAGGGACGTAGTGAAGGGTTCCAGAAATTTCGACCACCTGGGGTATTTAACGTGCGCTGACATCGCACAGTACATGGGCCTCTAGAATTTCGGCTCCATCGAAATTCGGCCACGGCGGGCCGGGACCGAACCCGCGTCTTACGGGTCAGCAGCCCGAAAGACGCGGGTTCGATCCCGACCGCGCCTTCCGGGCTGCTGATCCGAAAGACGCGGGTTCAACAGAAGGGTTGTTGGTCACGATGTGAATGCATGACACCGATACTATGCACCCGCTAGACGGTAAGGCGGCAACCAAACACGTGCGAAACGAAAGAAAAAAGCTGCGCAGGTTTTAAGCAATATATATTTCACGTTTCTTTTTAGGGCCGCCAGATATTCAGTCCCTATCAATGCGACTGGCATGACCAATCAACTAAACGAAAATCTCGATTAGAAATCAAGATTTGGCGTCAAGAAGGTAATTCGCTCAGAAACATAACCGTAATGGCAGAACAGCCACTTGACCACTTAGGCGCACTTTATAACGGCTTTTTGCGCTTCTAATCTTCGAGACAGCAACAGTACATGCTTTTTTTTTTCGAACATTCATTCGTGTGAGTGTCATAAAAGGACAAAAAGTATTCCAAAATCTAACGCAAATAGTCACCCGTCGACGCACTATGTCCGCTCACGCCGCGAATACCGATCACCATATCGCTGCTTCAGAAAAAAGCCGTATGGCGCCGCCACCATCGCTGGAATAACCGGGCCTTGTTTCTCACAGAAGCAGCTGTATCTGCAGGATGTGGACGGTGCGGCTAAACGGAGTTCCAGAGCATGTCACCCACAGGGCTGTACTCATCAACGGCAAGGTCTACTCGTTCGACAGTTGCCTCACGGCATGGAACTTGATCAACGTTTTCATCTTCGACCCCGCGTCGCGCCGGTGGGATGTGGTTCAGACGCAACTTCCCGACGGCTGGCCGATTACCATTTGCCTCAGCACAGTTGTAGCGTACGGCCACTGCGCGTATCTGTGGGGCGGCCCGAACAGGTGGCCAAGTGTACTTCGCTTCGACTCAAACACGATGACATTCAGCCGTCTGGAGGTGTCTGGTGAGGTGCCCTTATCGATTTACGGCAACACAGCTTGCGTTGTGGGTCACCGCAAGTATATCTTCGGCGTCTTGGATCATTCGCAATATATGCGGGTCCTTGACTTGGATACCCTGCAGTGGCATCGTGTCCCCACCAGCGGAGAAGCGCCCTTTCGGCGTGCCTTCCACACGGCGTCTGCCATTCGGACCCGCATGTATGTGTTTGGCGGCAGCCTAGCAGACCCTTTCCACCCAAATCGCGTAGACAACTCGTTATACTACCTAGAGACGACCACCTCTTCATGGGTACGCCCACAGGTACAAGGAGTTCCCCCTGTGTGCCGGCGAGGTCATTCAGCCTTCCTGTATAACGAAGAACTGTACATTTTCGGAGGGTACAGCGATTCGCTGCAGACCTACTTGGCAGATATACACAAGTACGACCCCGTGACGTCGCGTTGGACCGAAGTGAATACATGTGGCTCACCACCATCTCCCAGGTACTGGCATGGCTGCTCAGTGATGGGTGAAAGAGTGTTTATCTTCGGTGGCTTTGGGCCGGTACCCAACCAGGATGAGGGGCAAGTTGCTGAGGACCGAAGGGCGCTCACCGATCTCCACGTGTTGCACTTGGCACCGACACTGCGGAACCTGTGCTTACTTGCAGTGATTGATGCGCGGCTGGATCTAAGCCCCTTACCACCCTTCATTAGAGAAATGGTCTACGCTATCACTTCTCACCCATCGCAGTCGATGACAGATGCGGCATCTCAAGCAAACTGAGTGCCTTCGGCGAAGCCAGCTTGGCGATACGGTGATAATGCAACTTCGGCGCCGCTACTTGACGCATTAATAAACTCTTCTTTGATACGCAAAGAACGCCTTCCTTCTGTGCTCGATTTTCTCGCAAGCAAGAAAGTCGCTAGTATTTTGTTTATGTTCATGTCGCCTAGGGCCGTCACTTTTTCTTAAATAACAAAGGTAACAAATTTTCTGAACTAAGAATTATTCACTGAAATCGATTCAACTCAAGCCTGGTGGTTTCTTCACGTCACTTCGGAATGAGGCTCGTGGTGATTTTGTTTTCCGCGCAGCCCCTGCTGGTCATACTTTTAAAAGCAGATGGTAGATAGAGATATGTGGCGGTAGGCGTCGATTTCAGCTTTTATCCGGAAACAACTTGCGTCTTTCGCGATTACTTCGGAAAGCCAGGCGGTTATCACTTATTTCCGCATGTCTGCCCTCTCTTTGACGCTGCTTTAAAGGTTCACTGATTTTATAGCCTGCTAATTATGGTCTTCTTTTCGCTATATACATTCTAGTTTCAATCTGGAAGCATCCGATCGATATCGATGTCATCAACTTGAGCAGATCGAATTCGTCAAAGTTTGTGTAGGTGATCGTATCAGGTGCAGATCGCATCGAAGGCAATCGACAGCATGCTGGACTGTATTTTAAGCTTCCCGACAGCTTATTGATACTGATGCGAGAGCGCTCCAGTGCACTGCGCATGCCAGATACATTCTCGACAAGCCATCCCACGATGGCTGGTGTGAATTGTTCGGAAGATGTGTCCGTGACACCAACTTGAATAGACAAAGCAACTTTGTGCCATGGCGCTCTTTAGCTACAGATTATCTAGCGCCATAAAAATTCATCAGAGTCGACAGGGGGTGTGCCACTGACTGAGCTGCACCTCGACGACGAGCCCCTTATCTTTTTCGTTCACTACGTTGTCGCCTACGGCTACTGCGTCTACATGTGGGGTAGTTTTTCGGACATAAAGTCGCGGATTGGCGGTTTGTACTGGTTCGGTACCCGCGCTATGATATCGAACCGCTCGGAAATATGCGGCCAAGTTGCGATACTGAGCATCTTCTCTGCTTGCGTGCTGGCCGGGTCAACAGATGTACAACTTTGGTTTTTTAGACCCGGAATCCTCACACCGTATATATTATCTTGAGCATGAGAGTGGAGAGGAACCGCCTAGCCGCTGCTTCCACACGGCGTCCGCAGTCGGAACCCGCCTGTATGCTTGTGGTGGCCAGACGTTGAACATAGAGGTCAACGACCGGTAAGATAATTCCTTGTATTATCTGGAAACATCAACATTGATATGGGTGCGCCGAAAAGTGGAAGATGCGCGCCCCAATGGCCGCAAACTTCACTTTGCCTTCGTGTACAACGAACAGCTGTATATCTTCGGTGGCCGCACAAGACAGCTGGGCGCTTACTTTTCAGACTTGCATAAGTATGACATAGAGAAGTCGTGTTGAATCGAAGTGACAACACATGGGTTACGCCCGTCTGCTAAGCGCTCGGCCGGTTGCAGCGTAATGGTAGAAAAGGGTGTTTGTTTTCGGTGGCTTGGGGTACGCCCCAGACCATGAGAAAAGAGAGCCCATCGATGTTTCTGAAGAGGAAAAGGCGATAACTGACCTGCAAGTGTTGCACTCAGCACCTACACTGCAGAACTTGCGTCTTCTTGCTGTCGTCGACGCAGTTCTTCACTTAGGTGGATTACCGGTAGCTATTAGAAGCGAGATCAACGCTATCTCTCCTGGCTCATCACAGACAGCGGACTCGTGCTGCACTTCAAACGAATTGTGTGCCTTCAACGGAGCCACAGATGGTGGTGAGGTGGCCACAATAGTGATATCAGTGCCTCTACTTAGGTAGGTAGTAATGTCTTTTTTTTTTCTGAAAAACACCTTAGAAAGCGAGCTTCCGCGCCGGGCAGGTATTGGCCCCCTATCACCTAGGAACTCCGTGCTCCGTGCTCTGCTATTAGCGCTCCGCCCTCGGCAGCCTGTATAACCGAAATCGTGGTCCGCAGCTTTTGTGCGTATACAGTGAGACCATCGAAAGCTTTGCAGATCAAGGATGTGTCATTCGCGTGCAGTTGTTGGCGGGTCAGTGCGGCGCCGAGGGAAACCAACTGTATGACAAACTCGCCACCGCGCTCACCAGCTGTCTCATAACGACACCTTGTACGAGCTTGGGGACCAACGTGCGGTGATTCGCGATCAGCTCTTAACTGCCAGATCCTCGCTTTGCACATTGAGAGCGGGGTTTCATCGCCAGCGCACGCATTTAGAGTTGGAGCCCGCATCTTTCAGGTGTGACCTGTGGAAAGGCAGCTGCCCCAAGGACTTCCTACGAGCTACGCGGGCCTCGATTATGGTTAGGTTGTGGGATTGAAGCCATTGTTCCTTCGCTGTGCCGCTTTTGTGCAGCCGCGTCGCTGGGTGCTGGAGACCTATACAGCGCTGGAACTCATTGCGTTAATGCTGACGACGCTTGTGTGGCTGTGAGGCTGCGTGCACGCCCGCGATTGAACAATTGTGAGCATCTGTGCATCGAGCGGACTCTGTGCTCTGTGCATCGAGCGGACACGCCTGAAGTCCCGTTTGTTCTTCTCCAGGTAGCCTCGCAGCATTAGGACGCTCAGCTTGTGCGTAGCCTCGCAGCATTAGGACGCTCAGCTCGTGCTATCTATGGAGGGGGGCAGCCGAGCCCCCGACCCCAGTCTATTGGTGGAGAGTGTGCCTCGTGTGCGACACCCCGTGAGAAGACACGGCGCACGCGCCTTCTATATACATTATGTACACCCATGACTATAAAATGCAGGGAAAAAATGTGGCAGAGTACTAACGTGTCTCAACCGAGTAGTCGTGCGAAATCATTTGTTTAAACTGGTTGACTCGTGCTTTTGTTTTGCTGGGTGGTCGGCATGCTTGGTTAGAATAAACTTAGATTAAGTGATTATCGAGGTGAAGCTGATGTATCTGCTCGCGCCGCAGGTGAAAATTGAAGACGACATTGTGCAATGCACAGCGCGAGATTGTGTTGCAGTTTAACACCAGGCGTGATCGCCTACGACGATAGCATATTGTGACCTCGTGCAGCGGCCAGTGAAGCTGCTCGCGCCACCGCGGGTTCGAAGCCCGGTAGCGGCAATATTTATTTTATTTCTGCAGGGGCTGATCTATGCTAGGTTTTGCTAAGGTCACTTTCAAGGCCAAGCTTAACACATACTCGGTGAGCTAGTTATACGTCGTTAAGCAATGCTTTCACAACGCTGACGCGAAGAAAATATGAGACAACGCATTTTTGCGGGAATATTGTAGTCATGTCAAATGAGCTAGCCCATCTTCATGCGCTGATGAAACGTATGACCTCAGGTCACATTTTCTCGGGAGTGGTGACGATACAAGTTTTAACCCGTTTAATTCCTGCCGCGAAATCTTGTAGGTTTGATGTGATTGCATAGTAACCTTTTTTTCTCTCAAAAATTCTGTACTCGTCGCCGCCGCTGTGTTTGCTGCTGCTTAAACTTTCTTACTGCTTAACTCAGTCAAGCGCTACATTTGTGCTTTGCTTCCTGCAATGTCGAATTTCGACCTGTATTTGCTTTGTAATTAGATATTTCTTGAAATAGGACCATTTGGTCGTTGTCGATACGCCAATACGTCAATATTAAATGTTTGTTCAAGAGAAGGGCAGGTTTCAAAGGAGAAACCTATTGAAGAACACCAATCGCGTATTTAATGAATTTCCTGGTGTTATCAGAGGCGGAACGATAGGCTAACGCAATCAGTGTCCCGTCGCATATGACCGCTGATACATAGTGGTAGCAAGCATAATGATGAGTAAAATCCTTGCTAGCCACCAGGGGAATGCCTGTGCTATCAGTTTCAAAATACTTCTCAGACATCAAAGATCCTGTGAATATTCCAACTAAAGCTACAGGGTGTGAATGAAGACATTTAGTTTGAAGGACCTGGTTTTGGAGTCCTGTCTTACAACCCGGGTACGTTTGCGTTCACGTTATACCACTTTCATTCCTGAAATATGCTTGCCAATGACCAGGGGACTTTGATAGTTCGTAGAATTATCTCGAATATGACTTTTTTTCGGTTCATGATCATGGATACCGAATGAGTAAGATTATCTCACGTCATCTGTTGTTCCGCTCAGAAGTACGAAACTCGGGCGAGGGTAAGAGGAAACTGACTGTTAGTGAAACGAGCACCTAATGATAGGTCTCCTGTAGGTAGCTGACTGCCTTCTCACTCTTGCGAGCAGACGATAAATCCCTCAAAACTCTCGGTGGGTTGGAAGTCAAAGGGAAGTTCATCGGCTTCGACTACTATTTTATTGCAGACGTTAATCGCTACTCAATATGAGTAGGTCGAAATCCTGGGAGGACAGCGATCACGCAGCTCTCGAAGTTGTAGTATCTGATTACTTCTCCTACGCAGCGGAGGTGACAACGAAGGTGAAGGTAAGTTCTCCTAAAATGGAGGATCGGCATGAGCAGGCGACAACCTTTGTGCATGGTCCGCTTTAGAAATTCTCAGCTTGATCTGAGTGGGGCGCTGAACAATTGTTTTCGTGCGCAGAAAGATTGTGAAGTGACCCGTGACATCGAAAAGGCTTTTGGTAGAGTCAGGTTATTGAAAACAAGCATGAGATGGCGAAAATATTTGCTTTGAAATACAAGCGTTCGACCACACTGTGCCTCGCCTTTCCGTCCGTAGAGCGGAACAGGTCTTGCATAAACATTTTTTCTTTACGGGAACAACTGACCTGAGGACAAAGCAGCCCTTGCGCAGGGAAAAACTTCCTCAGCGTCTGACACTCGCTCTGATCCACTGGCTCACAGCAGGAGAATCAGCAGCAGTAAAAACTCGTGGTGATTTTTTTTATGCGGATGATCCTGCTTTGTGCCAGTGGATCAGTGCGCGAGTTCTGCGCTCTGTGGACAGAACTGCAGGCGTCAGGGTGTAGGCGCTAAGGGAGTTTTTCCCCCCGGAAGGGATGCTTTGTCCTCACGTATGAGGAAAGCCGTTGCGTTTGTCTACTGGCATTCGAACTGCGTTTGGCCGAAGGGCAACACCTTTAGCAGAGTGCGAGTGCGTTCTAAACTGGGCTCGGCCTGCGAGGGCCGCAGCGGGGTTTACGGAGTTTCTCCCAAACGTACACCCCTGAAGAAAGCCGAGCGCCAGGCCGGTGGACGCTTGTACCCATTTTTACCGGTGGGTGTCCGGAGGTGGGTTTCGAACCAACCTCCTCCCGCAGCCGAGACGAGCAGACCACGGGGCCACCTAGACACCTGAGAACACCACCCTCCCCTCAGCGTACACTGTCGAGAAAAGGAGCTGTCCTATATCGGCAGCTACATACAGACATTTTTCTGACGCCAAAGACCCGATGAGCCCGCCTCTCCGCCGACACAACTCCAACTTGTAGCTTATGCGCGGGCTCCCAGACTCCCTGCGTCATGGTCTGGGAATGTGTGGTGAGCATCCCCCAACCAACCATCCACCGAGCCTCGTGGAACCACTGGCTGCCCCTCCCCCTGCCCAGCCACCAACTTCTGCTGGCCCGCCGCTAGCGCGAAGATGTAGTAAGCGCAGAGACTTTCGAAATAAAAGTTTCACCTTCGAAGGCAAAGTCCGCTTTAATAAAATTCTTACTCTACTCGGTACAAGTAAAATTCTAATTCCGTGTAATAAAATCTCACAGAGGCATCTTATGCTCATTTGTTTTTTCCTTCCGTCAGTACTCTTATGTTTGTTTGCTCGTACCCTACGCGTGCTGTGATGTGCTTGTCGTTTATACTCTTCGTTCATAAAATTACTTTCCATCTCTCGCCTCTACTCGCTGTACCCACCTCGTCTTCGTCGTCGTCTTCGATAGCCGGAAGAACACATTTCGGACAGTAGTTGTATAGTGACCTGATAGTCGTCTTCGGACAGTAGTTGTATAGTGACCTGATAGTCGTCTTCGGACAGTAGTTGTATAGTGACCTGATAGTCGTCTTCGGACAGTAATTGTATAGTGACCTGATAGTCGTCTTCGGACAGTAGTTGTATAGTGACCTGATAGTCGTCTTCGACGCCGACTATCAGGTCACTATACAACTACTGCCCAAAAGGTGTTCTTCCTTTTAAAATTTGCCTTATAGTGCAGCGGCTTAGTAAGCAATAGTGCGAAAACGAGGAGTTCCCAGCAGGAAACCTGTTCTGGTAAATTCCATGGTTTGCGACAGAAGGAACGCGGCTTTTATTAGACGGAGAAAGTGAATGATAATTAGGAGAGCGCCAGCTCATGCCTCGCGCGAGCTGCGCGATCCACGCCCAGAGAGCAAGCCCGCAGTGGTTCTGGAAAGACGCACATGTCCCGTCTGCTATCAATGGGGACCCCAGTGCGAATGCCATCACCGACGGCGAATGACACGAGTCGTTCGGCGGAAGGCCGGAACATCCACGAGGCCGCGAACCACAGGGTGCTGGAGGAGTCCGCGGACGAAACGGAGCTGCGACGAGAGCCGCCGCGCAGTGGAGATGAGCCCCGCCGTTCTCCGCGGCCTTCCATCCCGGACGACGTATTCCCTTCTGTACGGCGGGACGCGGTGAGCATGCCGCGGGCGTGCCTCATCTTCGCCGTCCTGGCGGTGATCGCCTCCACGTGCTACATCGTCGTGTCGCGGCTGATCTTCATCGCACAGTGGCTGTCCGCGAACGGCCTCCCCTCCTACAACAATCACCGAAGTCCGGCCGCCCCCGGAGCCAAGTGGGGAGCCCCGCGGATATAGATGCCGGGCTTTCGGCACGGTACCGCACCAGGTGCCATGCAAGGCGCCGCCGTTTGGAGCTGCATGGTCGCGGCCGCCGTCACAGCAATTTTACGCCTCGTTCCTACGACTGGGACCGCTACGCTGATAAGCCCAGAAGATGCGGTCAATAAATGTTAATATTGTGCGCAACAAAGTTGGTACCAGCACGTGATTTACACATAGCTACGCACATTTGATTGTTTAAATGCTGAAAACCGTTCGAAAAATTACAAGTTAGCAAAGCTTTTTGCAGACCCAGTTTTGCTTCCGCACTGCAGCTCGCCTGGATGAGGCAGCGCACATTTCACATCATATCGCACTACAAGAGAGCGAGTCTTGAGTGAGATTGCCTTTGATTCTTTTTCCTTTATTCCTGTTCGTATATATTTCCTTTTTCGCGTGAGTAAACCTTCAGTTGAAAGATAGCGCCTGTATTGGCCTCTTCTGCCTTGTCTTCATTCTTCAGCGCTATGATGTAGAGTTCAATCCGACTAGCCCAACTTTCCGACATTCTACGTTACATTAAGCTTCATAAGTAATATTTAAGGAATTAATTATTTATCAGAAGTATTTCATGTATTTCAGTTATTTTTGGAATCTGCAATTACTTGCATTCGCGCGATTTTAGGATAGTAATTAGTAGTGTAATTTAATTACTTTTCACAAATAATTTTTCTATCTGTAGTATACACAAACAAAACACCGACGTTTAGCGACAAACGCGACTACATCATTCCAGCTTCCACCCCGCTGCAATTGGTACCGACACCGACTTCTCACGCGTTTCTCCGCTGTCTGGTTGCTTAGGGCTTCTAGTTGTTCTTGACATAAAACTGAAACAGTAGCGCTGAGTTTCCCCGGCTTTTTCCTTTTCTCGTGGACGGCATTCGTTGGTGCCTTTTTCCAAAGGCGGCGTTTTTGCAGACGGCGTGTCATCTGCGCAGACACGTCTGCTCCTAGAGTTTCTGCAACGGCCGCAAGCAGACGACAAGTGCACTTCGAGGCTCGAGCTGAGCGCTCGCCTGACTTCTTGGGGACAGATGCGATAGGCTCCGAGCAGCGATCAATCAATTAGTAAATACGAAATCATTAGGATAGACACTCAATATACACGAAGGATATATACTCAAAGCCCAGCTTCGATGTTCGAATTTCCTTCTGGCCAGTTACGCACGTCGAGCTAGATCTTCAGGGACTCACCGCCTCCGGTCGAAAATTTCCGTCCTCCTACAGGTCTTGAGCGTGTACATGGCCCGCAATATCTGTGGCATGCGAAGCAATAAGACAAAGTGTTTATTAGACTAACGGCCAATTACTTCTGGTGTGTGACGTCCCCACACCGACCGGTCCCTCAACAAAGGTAAAGGCAGAAGCTCGGGCACGTTGGTACAACATTCGAAACAAAGATATTTCGCTCCTGGCGGATTAAACTTGAGCTGCTAGTCAACGCGTTGTGTGCCATTTTCTTCCTTCGTCCAGTGTTTTGCCCTGGTTTGCCTTTCTTCATAAAGTTAAACGGAAAGACGAAAAGTCTCGAGCTCACATGCGCATGCGCCGCCCACTGTGCAGCGCGTATCCGCCCCCCCCCCCCCCCGTTCCCCCTCCTCGTACCATTTCGGGCGACAGCCTTCTATCGCGCCTTCCTCCTCTCATCTTTGCGTGCAGCTATGAACATAACCGACCACGCAGTGATTCCGGCAGGCGGTGCACCAGCAGCTCGCTCCGTGAAACAAAGGACGAAGAAAAGCGAATAACGCCGACCACCAGGTTTGATTTCATTGCGTGGCCGTTGACTGGAAAGGAACAAAGCGGCCCGATATCCTTTTCGCAAGAACTGGTTCCCTTCGAACGATGTGGACGGCACGGCTCAACCGCATTCCACAACTGCTCAACGAAACGTCGGTCACCATCAAAGGGAAGGTTTACTCGTTCGAATGTTTCGACATCTGCTACCTGGACAGTGATGAAATCTCGGGCTACATCGTCGGCGTGTACACCTTCGACCCCGTCTCGTACCGGTGGGATAGGATACAGACTCGGTCACTTCCCGAAGTCCATGCGATTACCATCGTGGGCCGCAGCATTGTAGCCTACGGCCACTGCGCCTACCTGTGGGGCGTACAGCACATCAGTCCAGAGGTTACCGGCCTCTACCGCTTCGATACCCAAACCTTGACATGGGGCCGTCCAGAGGTGAGGGGCGAAGTACCGAGTGCTGATGTTAACCACTCGGCGTGCGTACTTGGTCACCGGATGTACATTTCTGGTGGATTTCACAGAGATTCATCTAACTTCGTACGTTTTCTGGACCTGGAGACCCTAGAGTGGCATCGTGTCCCGACGAGCGGAGAGGCCCCCCTCGGGCGCTACGGCCACACGGTGACAGCCATTGGAACCCGCATGTACATTTGGGGTGGCAATCTAGCAGGCTCACGACCCGACGATCCTTATGACAATTGCTTATATTATCTGGAAACGACCACTGCGACATGGGTGCGCCCACAAGTGCACGGCTTGGCCCCGGAGGGGCGCGAGTTTCACGGTGCCTTCGTGTACGAGAGACAGCTGTATATCATCGGTGGCTACAACGAAATGCTGAACACCTACTTTGCAGATATGCACAAGTATGACGTTTTACAGTCGTGCTGGACTAAAGTGACGCCAGATGGATCAGGCCCGTCTGCGAGGCAC
The DNA here is from genome assembly GCF_055824585.1 of Amblyomma mixtum. Taxonomy (NCBI): domain Eukaryota; kingdom Metazoa; phylum Arthropoda; class Arachnida; order Ixodida; family Ixodidae; genus Amblyomma; species Amblyomma mixtum. Next base: position 16,950,726 of record NC_143018.1, read on the forward strand.
TCGCCCGGCTGCTGTGTGCTTGGGGAGAGGGTGTTGGTCTTCGGTGGCTTCGGGCCTCCACCCAGCCGTGATGACGAAGACCATCTCGAGGACATTTCTGAGGAAGAAGAGGAGCTGACGGACCTGCACGTGTCGCACTTAGCACCGACGCTGCAGAACTTGTGTATGCTTGCTGTCATCGATGCAGGTCTGGATGTCGGTGAATTACCAGAAGTGATTAGAAACGAGATCAACACCATAAAATCAGGACAATCTTAATCGCCGGGTCCGAGTTGCACGTCAGCGTGATAGAGCGCCTTGGACAGAGCCGCATTTCGCGGTGCGTTGGCTAAGTTCAGTGTCTGTAAGCGTCGCGAGGGGCTGTAGGCATACAGGCGGCTGGAGCTTATCCCGTACTACCCTGCGGCGCTTCTTTGGGCGTGTAGCAGTGTGCCCTCCCGGGAGGGGGGGGGGGGGGGGGACAACAGTGAGCCTTTGCATGCATCCAGAAGACAGGCTTGATGTTCTGTTTTGTCGTCACCCGGTAGCCGCGCGATATCAGGGCTCTTTGCATGTGGTGTCCTATCGATGGAGATCAGCCGCGCTGTTAGCGCGCAGTGTTAACACTGGCAACACATGACACTGCGCTTCTTGAGTGTGCAGTATGTAAGAATGTGTACATATGTGACATTAGCTCAAACGTGGTGGTGATACGAGTGGCAACGCGTTTAATCATGGCGCCCAAGTCTTGCAGGTTAGCGCGATTTGAGAGTGAGCTTTTTTTTTTTAAATTCCGCGCACATCATCATTCCTGTGCTTGCCGGTGCTGCATCTTTCTAATCGCTCTTCTTCCTGAGTTGCTGTGTTTGTGAATACATTACTTCTATGTAATATTCCGATGTGTTTTCACTTTGTAACGAGGTGCCTGTGGAGAATACCGTCTTTCAAAACCTGCCCCTATCATTGTGTGATTATTGATCTTATCTTAGCCACGGAATTTCCATGACTAAGTCAGCTTTTAACGCTTCAGATGGGAAGTGGAAAAAATTGGAAGTGCGGAAATATCTCATGTTATAAGCTACGAGGGGCGAAATAATTTCCTTGTTTGCACAAGAAAAAGGAGCCCAGCTTAAAAGTGTCCTCACACAAGTAGGCAGCAAGCTTATCGGGATAGCCGAAATTAACGAGATAGTTATTTTATTTTTCATGGACATGGACGACAAGTTAGAACAGCCTGTTCAACACCTGCCCAATCAATGTGACATGTATTTATCAGAGGTAAAAAAAGAGTCAACTGGTACTGCAGCATTCAAAGAGAGGGTTCAGAAGGTTGAAGCGGCCGCGCCAATGTGGAAGTTCAGAAGATACGACGGTAGGTAAAACCTGAGGGCACACTTAAGCACCGGCTTTAAGAGTACGACGCGATAGCGTAATGGGTGCCTTCAGCCGTGTGGGGTCCCCTGCGTACCACGTACCAGACATGGTAATTCTCTCCTTTATATTCACAGATCGCGGGGATGCGGCACTGCTCCGACAGGTGGCTGTTTCAAACACAGCAACCGATGGGGCTTGTAAGACCTTGGTCAGGGGTGAGAAACTCCGGTTAGTTTCGGTTTCACCTGCTGCAGCGCACCTGGCGACTGAAGGTGAACTGATCTTTAACATTGAATGATTTCTGCGCACACACGTACGGCGTTATAAGACTGCGGCTGTAGCCGAATTGTCTAAGGAACCGTGATACGAAGCTGCTCTTTTTCGCGGGCAGTGGTTTGAATCCCGCTCGGGGATGAAGCTTTTTCTTCTAGATCCTGCTTTCATGACGACGATACGACGCTACAGTTGGCGTCCCTGCAGACGATATATGGAAGGAACTGGCGCTAGCGTCTGTATTTGCTGGACAATTGTGTGTATGGAAGTTTCCCACTCCTGTCCAGATTTCTCTCCCCGAGCGGCCTCTCGCAACCAATCAATAATTTTACTGCCACCTGCCCGGGCAGGTGTGCATGATGTCGCATGGCGTTGGCTCTAGCTTTGTTTTTTGTTTTATCTTCACTGAGAACTGTGTAACTGCCAGTATTGCTTTCGTTTTGTTTTTCTTTGGCGTTTGTTTTGTTTTATATCTTTTATAGTGTATTATCTTATGTTGTTAGCCACCACTGTATGCCGCCAAGTGTTAAGGCCGGGTGCCCGTGGCGTAGTCAAGCTGTCAGAAGAGAGCTTTTACGATGGGCAGCCTTCAGTCATGTACTGTATGGTGGCAGAATAAACATTACTATTATGAGTCACGTGACCTAGGTTACATGTGGGACACCTGCTTTATCGCTCAACTCCGAGGCCGAATTTTCTGCAGAAAGGAAATCTCAACGCTAACGCTTTATACAGCCTTGGCGAGTATTACTGGCGTAAAACCTTGAAATTCATGAATGGTCTCCTAATAAGGATGATCTTTTGCGGAAGGTCAACTACCTAACATCCCAATCCGTACTTACTAGGCTTTTCTTGGCAGACATAGAAAACCTTCGTAAGCTAACAAGAGTTCGGGATTGGGCTATATGTGGAATTTAATTTGTGCCATATCTGCACTGTTCGTATGGAGTTTTTGATGGAATAAGACCTCAGTAGGCAGACTGCGCTGCAGAAATGCAGAACGCACCATGCGGAGCATGTAGTCAATAACATAACATAAATGGACGGGATAATTTTTCTTGCGGGGAACGCTTTCCCAATACAACACAGGTAAGCCTCTTTCTTAAACGTGTCGTGGTACTACGTGAAGCCGGCCGCTACTGAGAGTATTCGTGCTAGAGGTAAGTACCTGCCTCAGCCACCCTTGCTGCCCACAAAAATTAAGAAGCGGGAGCTGCCTGGCCAGCATCGCCCTCTTCATTTTCCTGTGGTTGCAGCGCAGTGTATCTTTCTTGCCACAACTGACGTCGTCGCCATTTGCTTTAGTGTGCGCTATAAATGAACTCTGATTTGTTCCTAAACTTGCGGTCTCATCAAATCTTCAATTAAATGCACGCATTCGGTAAAAAAAAAATTATATGTTGACGTGTGATTCGAAGCTGCTTTCAGGCACGAATCACTGTTGTACCAAAAGCTGCAGTACGCCAGCAGAAGCGCATTTCTGGGTGCCTGCCAAAGGTCACCACTGCGCGTGCGCCGTTACCATGGCAACCAGCTCACTGCGCGTGCGCAAAGTCACGATGTGCAGTTGGGATATAAGCCGGAAGCGATGCGCTGGCTCCTCATACGCGCACCATGAAGGAAGGAGAGCGGCTGCGCTCGTCACGGCAGCAGTACAGGCTGCGTGAAATTGGGTCTTCGGATACAGAAGTCGTCGCATGGTACAAGGCCGGCAAACAGCGTGAAAACGAGGCGCGAAAGGCTAAGCTGGCGGTCGAGACGCCCGAAGAACGAGAGGAACGTCTCGCGAACAGACGCCGGCAAGATGCTGAACGACAACGACGGCATGTCTGTACCGAAACGCTGCTGTCAGATGGCCCGCGTATAAAGCCGCTGAAGTCGCTTATTCAAATGCATTAAAATCAATCAAATTTACTTTCTTTAATCAGACTCTTCCAGCTATGCTAAGCAAGGACCCGAAACAGTTCTGGAACACAGTGAAAGGCAAGCGAAATATTACCATACAACTATTTACCCTGGAATGGGATATAGTTCCTGACCAACTGTGCGCATCGCTTCTCAATAGCACTTTCATCAAAGCCTTATCTAACCCCACCGACACTTCCGTCCTATCTTCGCTTCAGAATATCACTTTTTACCAATGGATCCCATCGTCATCTCCTCGGAAGGAATTCGTGGCATTATTAAACACCTTAAAATGAAATGCTCTTGTGGTATCGAAGGCCTCAGTACTAAATTCTTGAAAAATACCGTAGAATATTATTACAATATGCTAGAGTGTATCTTCTCGCAGTCTTTAAACTATCACACCTTTCCTAATGACTGGCTCAATGGTAAAGTAATCCCAGTGCAGTGAGGGGAAATGCAAGATCCACGTAATTACCGTCCCATCTCACCTACTTCCGTCCCATGTAAAGTTCCAGAGCACATCATGTTTAGACATCTTGTTAATTTTCTAGAATAAAACCAGTTCTTTACTCCGAAGCAGCATGGTTTTCGCAAATTCTTCTCGTGTGAAACGCAGTTAATGATGTTCACTAACGACTTGCATGTTTCTTTATACTCTGGACTCATTACTGATTGCTTATTCTTAGGTTTTTCAAAAGCATTCGATAAAATCAGTCATTCTCTTTTACTTTTAAAGCTGTGCCAACTTAACATTGACCCTAATGTACTCAATTGGATTCTTAGTAACCTTTCTCAGTAACCGTACTCAGTTCGTCTTCGCCAATACCCACGACTCTTCACCGGCGGCAGTACATTCAGGTGTGCCCCATGGGTCGGTCCTTGGCCCGTTATTATTTCTAATATACATAAATGACTTACGTTTAAATATTTCATCTAACATGTGCTTATTTGCTGACGACTGCGTAATTTACGGAGTAATTAATAACAGTGATGATATTTTTCAGCTACAGACAGACTTAAATAAAACTTATGAATGGCGTCAATCGTGAAAAATGGAATTAAACATATCTAAATGCAAACGCATGCGCGCAACCCGTAACCACCAAACAAGCCCAGATTATTTTATTAACGACACTCAGCTGAATTCAGGCTCGTCTTACAAGTATCTTGGCACTAATGTTTGTTATAAGCTTTCTTGGAATGCTCATATCAGGTTTATTACTTCAAACGCTATCCGCATGCTAGGGTACGTCCGTAGAAATTTTTCATCCTCTCCACCTTCATTGAAAATGCTACTATATACCAATCATTCGTCCGCAACTAGAGTACGTATGTTCGATTTGGGATCCTGACACCATCACATTAACAAAAGAACTAGAGGCCGTGCAGAATCGAAGCGTCCGCTTCATCGTTGGAAACTACCATCGCACTGCCAGTGTAACAGAAATGAAATCTAATCTTAAACTCCCCTTAGTCTCCACTCGCCGTAAGCTTTCACGCATTTGCCTTTTCCATAAAATTTACTACCATAATACTTGCCTGAAAGCCACCTGTGTAAGGGCACCATCTTTCATCTCGCCTCGCATTCACCACAATCAAAAAGTAACTGTTCCACACTAACTCACACTGACCTGCTCTAATTTCTTCCTCCCTAAAACATGTGACTGGAATAATCTTTCACCCACAGCCACCTGTGTTAGCGATACTGTGCGTTTTAAAAGCAAATTACTCACACTGTTAGAATCAGACCAATTGTGATATGTTGTTTACCCATATATAGACTGTTTAAGTTTTCTTTTTGTAATCATTTTATTGTTTTACTTCTGTACTTTTGTTGTCAATGTTTTCGTCCTCTGTCTCTAGCATCTTTCAATATTTTTTATATATATAGCGCTCTTTTAGATCTATGTATTGTTTTTTTCACTGTCCCACCCCCTCCGTAATGCGAAAGCCCTGAGGGTAAAATAAATGAAATGAAAAAAATGAAATGAAACGTCAATGCGGACAACGCGGACACTGGATTTTGCGGGGAACGGAGCCTCTAACGCTCTCGCGTTAAAACAGCGCAGTCCAGTCGATACAAGGCCGCCAGGTACAGTGTTAGCGTTCTCCTTTCTGCTTCTCAATATCTAAAGAAATTGTGCCTGGTGGTTCAAAGAGAGAGAGAGATGCGAGCGGTGTTTGCAAACGAGGTGTCTACTCCATTTATCAGTTCACACAGTAAGGGCTATTTATCAAACTAGTAGATATCGTTATTGTGCAGGAGATCATTGGATTAATATTGCCGCGACAGTGTTTCGAACCCACGGCGGAGCAAACAGGTCAGCTTCACTGGCCACTGCACGAGGGCGCGATGGTATCGCCGCAACCGATCACGCCTCGTGTCAAGCTGCAACACACTCTCGCGCTGTGCGTTGCAAATAGTGGCTTCATGAACTTCCACCTGCGGCGTAGCATTCGTAACACGGTTCCCACTAGGGGTAGATACCCGCCGCGGTGGCTCAGTGATTAGCATATTCGGCTGCTCAGCTGGAGTACCCGAGCTCGAAGCAGATCGCGGCGGCCACGTTTTGGTGGAGGCGAAACACAAAAGGCGCCCGTGTGCTGTGCGATGTCAGTTCGACTGGACCTTCTAAATGGTCGCCACTGCCGCTAACGTGCGAAATTATAATATTTCAGTCTTTTAAGACAATTATTACAGCAGCGCTTATTTTCGCCAGGAAAATGACCCAGAAATTGTAATAAAGTGAAATAAAAAACAAACACAAGTAGCGCCGCCTAGTCAAGGCAATGTTAACTACAAACCGTTCGTGCAAGAATATTTTTCATCACATGGCATCTAATGTTCAAAAAACGTTTGTAAATTTAATATAAAATGTTGTGTTACGTAATTTAAGCACATAACACACCGCTACAAAGCTCGAAATCTATTTTTGTTTCGTTCGGGACGTCTGTGTTACGTTTCGGGCAGTTGCAGACGGTAGCAGTGCACATTAAAGGCCTAGTTGACCGAAACTTTACTTCGGCTAATTTTGCGCTGGATAAAGTGTGCATGTTATGAACAATATTTATATTTAATATTAAAGCTGTGAAGCGTCTAGAATTTTCAAAAACGTTCAAAAACCTCTGTTCAAAAACCTCTGTAGCAGACGACGCAGTCCCCTAGCGGTGTGCTGGACAACTAACAAACCTGGAAATGACGCACAACTGAGACACCGGCAACGCCGGCTCGCCAGTTTCAGGCGTTCAGAAGTGAGTGCGCGATCCTTGTAAGCTCTTCTTCTGGCGCGTTTCTGGCTGTTTTCACCGCGAAGCTGGATGGTCTCCGAGAAAAATAAACTGCTAGCATCATGTTGACGACGTGCGTGGTCGCGGAAAGGAATACGAGGAATGCGGAAAGCACCATGTATGCCTCTCGGCCACTGCCCTTCACCCCCGATCTCGAAAGCTGGAGTCAGCCGTCTGGCGCTCAGGTTTTCGCGTAAATTCCCCTCTCTTCTTCAAAAAAGATAATGGTGGGTGACTGACGCTTCTGCCTCGCGCTAACCCCTTTTGTGGGTTGGGCTTTGTCAATAGACCTGTCCCGGTCTACATCATGCATCAGAGCACGTACGTGTTTCTGGCCGAATCGGCAAAGCATGCCACGAACCGTGAGGGTAATAATTCGGAGAAGTAAGGCTTCGAGGCGTGTCTAATCGGGAGAATAAAGAGGACGGGGGAGCGCTTGTCACAAGCTAGCTTAGCCGGTTCAGAAGCTAAAGTGGACGGTTTTGCTCAACGAGCAGCGGCCTTTTGACATGTAACAAGTGAAGGCGGGCTAGTTGGTGGTTGAGAATGGAGTGCATATTGCAACCGCGCAAAACGATCTCGTTTTGCGCGGTTGCAATATGCACTCCATTGCCCTTTTGACGGCACGTTGTTTACACCAGGCAGAAGTCTAAGGGGAAGTCTGCATCGTCTGAAAAGGAATCAACATATGCATGCGTTTACTGCACGTACAGCTCTGCCCAATGCGCAATAATGCCGTCGTGCGCCGAGTGTATCTGCTGCCTCGAAGATTCGCAGGCCGGGCTGAGAATCCCGGAAGGCCACATGAGCGTTACCGAAAACGTCGAATTTCTTACTGCCTCACACCGTTCATACTTGAGGTCGATTACAGGAAACTTCAGCGTTACCATTCGAAGCTCGTCTCCAAGACCTCAGAGAACTGAACGCATGTCATTTGAATGGTAATATTTTCAAAGGAAGACAACCCGTAATTTTGATTATATGTTCGGCATTATTACTCAGTCGGTACAGACACACTGCCTACGGTAATATGCGCGGTGGATGTAAACGGTCGACTGGGGTCCGGCAACCACGTCGTTCTGACCAGCTGTGTGGTTTGAAAAGATTAGAAAAAGTGTTCCGTCCCTGCAGTACACGGGCTGTAAGTGATTCTACGCAAATACAGTAATGAACGCAGCGCATAAGTTTTTGTTCATTTGAATCGGCATGTATTTCGTACCGCGCAGTGGCTGGCCCGACCGAGGCGCGCAAAGATGAACCAGCCCACCATCGGCACCGCATTGATGCCACGGTCCTCGAAGAGAAAAATATATATTTATTTTACAATACAAATTTTGCTTCTGGCATATTCTTTCGCTTAACCCAGCGCTTGATTCTCTTGAGCTCCCTTTTTAGACACTCAGCTGTTTTTATTGATTTACCTCGCGTTCACAGCACCTGTTCCAAATTTCTATGCGCTGGCAGAAATACCTTTCGACGGGGGAGAAAAATGAGAAGGAAAAGGAGAAAGCAGGTCATTTTTGTTTTATCAAGACAACAACCATATTGCACGCACAGCAGAGCGCACATGTGCTGTTGGCACGCGCGTGCCCGCTCAAAAAAGCCGACTTTATAAAGCCGACTGCTACTTGGCCTCCATTTGAATGTGCTTCCTTTCTCCGCTATGTCCGAACTTTGCGCAAGCTGTAATCGAATACTGCCAGGCAAACAACGCTCACTAGCATTGCGGCGCGATCATCTTCGCTGAGATTGAGCGAGGAGTTTTCTGGTATAATACAGCAAATAAAACACGTTTAAAACTTTTTCTATAGTCTTTGATCCATTTTAAGATGTGTGTTTTCACATATAACCAGTATTTATCGCACAAAGTGCTGCACGCGCTACCGGTACCAGCGCATTGCTCGGGCCGCAACGAGCAGACGCTCCGAACCTGTCAGGCCTCCAGTCTCAAACATGTGTCACTTCCGGCGGGCGGCAATGGCGCCCGTTTTTCCAGTTTCGGTATTGAAAACTCCGATTTTTGCGTGCCTTTGGCACCGTAAGCATGGCCTTGTGGTAGAGCATCCGCCTCACATTCGGGAGGTGCTGGGTTCGATCCCCAGTGCCGCCGGGTACCCACCGGTTTCTTTAATGGGTACAAGATTTCCCCTGGCCTGGTGCTCGGCTCTTCTAGGGTGAAATGCTTGGGAAAAGGGTCTTAGACCAAACAGCGTCCTTCCTTCCGGCGTCCTTCCAAGCGACAGCGGGCGGCTGTCGCTTGGAAGGACGCCGACACTTTTTTGCGCTAAGGGCGCAAAAGCCGCAACTGCCGCAACGCTAACTTCCGAAAATTGCGTGCGTACGCTAACGCTATTTCCCCGTTAGCGTTCTACGCATGCGCACTCTGGAACCGCTATTCCGCTAAGCATGAAATTGCACGCTATGCACGAAAAGCGCTTTTAATCTTACATGTACATGTTCATGTTCTTTTTCGAACATTCATTCATGTGAGTGTCATAAAATGACAAAAACATTCCAAAATCTAACAGAAATAGTCACCCGTCGACGCACTACGTCCGCTCACGCCGCGAATAGAGGTCGGCATAACACTGCTTCAGAAAAAAGCCGCATGACACCCCACCGTCGCTGGAATAACCGCGCCTTGTTTCTTACAGAAGCTGGTGCCTCTGCAGGATGTGGACGGTGCGGCTAAACGGCGTTCCAGAGCATGTCACCCACAGGGCTGTACGCATCAACGGCAAGGTCTACTCGTTCCACAGCTGCCACACGGCATGGAACTTGGTCCGCGTGTTCATCTTCGACCCCGCATCGCACCGGTGGGATATGGTGCAGACGCAACTTCCCGACGGCGGGCTGATTAACATTTCCTTCCAGACAGTTGTAGCGTACGGCCACTTCGCGTATCTGTGGGGCGGCCCGCCCAACTGGCCAGCCCCAAGTGTCCTTTACCGCTTCGACACAAGCACCATGACATGCAGCCGCCCCGAGGTGGCCGGTGAGGCGCCGCCATCGATGTACGGCAGCACAGCTTGTGTTGTGGGTCATCGGATATATATTGTTACGGCTATAATCTTTATAGCCGGGGTGTTCTAGCTGGTTCAACAGGCCAGCGGCGAGAGGTTCGATCGGCGAGCGGGAATCAGCGTCCAGCGGGGCACAACACTCTCAACCTCCTCTTCTTTTGTTCTCCGGCCTTGCCCTTCCTGCGTTTCTCCAATCCCGTAACACTTCCCCCGTCGCAGGCGAAGCCCGCTGGGCGAGTCAGGCATCGGCACGTGGATGACAAAGTTTCAGCCGCGCGACATGGGTGAGTTCTGTGCGGGCAGAACGTCGGCCGCTTGCGGTGACGCGCGCAATCCTATAAGTGAGGTCACTGAGTCGCTCCAAGATGACATAGGGACCGGTATAGTTCGCGAGCAGTTTCTGGCTTAAGCCACGCTTCCTGAGTGGACGCCAAACCCAGACCAACTCGCCAGGGAGGTAGGTGACTCGGCGATGGTGGTCGTCGTAGCGGGCTTTGGAGCGGTCCTGTGAGGCGAGAGTTCTCAGGCGGGCTAGTTGGCGGGCTTCTTCAGCATTGCAGAGGGTCTCAGCGATGCCAGGGTCATCGTCGGTGGAGAACGGAAGTATAGTGTCCATGGTGTGTCGTGGAGAGCGGGCATAGAGGAGGAAGAACGGACTGTAACCCGTAGTTTCGTGTTGAGCGGTGTTGTATGCGTATGTGATAAAAGGTAGGATGGAGTCCCAGTCTTTGTGGTCAGGAGCGACGTACATGGAAAGCACGTTGGTGAGTGTCCGGTTGGTTCGCTCCGTTAAACCATTGTTTTGTGGATGATAGGGGGTAGAATGTCTGAACTGCACTGTGCACAATCGAAGGAGTGCTTCAACAATATCGGCGGTGAACTGGCGGCCACGGTCGCTGATTACGACTCGCGGGGGTCCATGGCGCAGGATCACATAATGCAGCAGAAAGACAGAGACGTTAAATGCAGTAGCCGAGGGGAGAGCAGCTGTCTCACAGTAACGAGTGTGGTAATCTGTACAGACGACAATCCAACGGTTGCAGCCATGGGACTTGGGAAAAGGTCCCAAGAGGTCTATCCCAACCTTCTCAAAAGGAGATCTGGGAGGCGTCACCGGGTGAAGAAGACCAGGAGGAGGACCGGTGGAACGTTTGTGACTCGCACACTGCGCACAACTAGCCACATACTTCTCAGTCGTATCGCACATACGTGGCCAGTAAAAGCGCTCTTGGATGCGGTGGAGTGTCCTCGCAGAACCCAGGTGTCCCGAAGTGGGATCGTCATGCATGACACGCAAAACAGATGAGCGTAGACTTTCAGGCACAACCAGAAGGAAACGGAGACCAGTTGAGGAGTAGACCTTCTTGTAGAGAAGACCATCGCGTACACAGAATGCACAGGAGGTTGTAGGGGCCTGCGCAGCGGTAAAGAATGACGTGAGATGCTGATCCTTCCGTTGCTCCTCGTGGAATGTACGGGCATCGGGGAATTTAGGTTCTACGGATGCGATGTAGTGGTCAAAGTCGTCGGCGTCACATTCCGTCGTTGCAAGCGGCAACCGAGAGAGACAGTCTGCGTCAGCGTGTCGGCGTCCACTCTTGTACGACACTGTATAATCAAACTCTTGCAAACGGATTGCCCACCGTGCAAGACGGCCAGATGGGTCACGGAGGTTGATCAGCCAACAGAGGGAATGGTGGTCGGTAACCACTGTGAAAGGTCGCCCATAGAGGTAGCAGCGAAACCGCTGAACGGCAAAAACTACCGCAAGGCACTCCTGTTCAGTAATGGTATAGTTACGCTCAGATTTGCTCAGGCAACGGCTGGCATAAGCAATGACGTGTTCCTTGTCGCCATAACGCTGAATTAACACGGCACCAATGCCAACACCACTGGCATCAGTATGCACTTCTGTTGGGGCAGAAGGATTGAAATGGCGGAGAATTGGATGCGATGTGAGGAGAAACTTAAGCTGACGAAAAGAAGAATCGCACTCAGATGTCCAATCATAGGGAGCGTCTTTGTGGAGCAAGCTCGTGAGCGGGTGAGCGATGTCAGCGAAACGGGGAATAAAGCGGCGAAAATACGAACAAAGTCCGAGGAAGCTGCGAAGTTCCTTTGCAGTCTGAGGTGTTGGAAATGATGCTACAGCCGCGGTCTTCTGCGGGTCAGGGCGGACACCTTCACTGTCGACGAGGTGTCCGAGCACCAACGTCTGACGTTCACCGAAACGACATTTCTTCGAATTAAGCACCAGACCAGCGCGTTTCAGGCAATCCAGCACAAGGGCGAGGCGTTCGTTGTGCTCATTGAATGTCCGGCCAAAAATGACGACATCATCGAGATATCACATACAAATATGCCATTTCAAGCCCCGTAAGATCGCGTCCATAAATCGCTCAAAAGTTGCAGGAGCATTACAGAGCCCAAAAGGCATTACGTTAAATTCAAAAAGGCCGTCCGGTGTGATAAAAGCGGTCTTCTCTTTGTCCTCGGGGTGCATAGGGATCTGCCAGTAGCCCGACCGTAGGTCAACGGATGAGAAGTACGATGCAGAGAACAAGCAGTCAATGGCATCATCAATCCGAGGAAGCGGGTACACGTCTTTCTTTGTTACAGCATTCAGGCGGCGATAGTCCACACAAAAGCGCCATGTACCATCTTTCTTTTTGACCAGAATGACAGGAGCGGCCCAAGGACTGCAGGACTCTTGTATAACACCCTTTTGCAGCATATCCCGAACTTGTTGATTGATGACCTGTCGTTCTGTTGGGGACACTCTGTACGGCTTCTGTCGAATTGGGTGTGAGTAACCGGTGTCAATCCGATGCCGTGTACGTGACACGGGGATGCTACGGGGACCACTGGGCTCTGAAAAGTCAAAGATAGACGAGTATTTGACCAGCAAGGCTTCTAAGGCATCACGCTCGACACTGTTCAGAGACTTGCTGATCATCCGACGCAGCTGTGAGTCAGTGGCTGGAGTAGCAGCTACTGCGTCTGGTGCGTCAGCAACCAAAGCCACCGAGGCAGGGACATCTTGATTACACGTGGCGACCTTCATGTGAACTGGTAAAACAACTGGTTGCGAAGAACAGTTGATGGCCCACAACTGGGTCCTGCCCTGGAACACTGACACCAGGCAATGTGGAACCAGAATGAGTTTCTTAGCGCAGTTAGAATATAGAGGCGCCACTGTGGCATCGAAGGTATCGGAAGCACGGCTGGGGCATGAAACTGGGACGCACTTGATAGAAAGCGGGGGCACACTGGTATCCTCGGATACACAAAACACATCTTGTCGAGCCGGCGTCTCTTCGAAGAGTCCAGATGGAAGGGAACCATCAACGCAGAGTTCCCCAGAGCGACAGTCAACAGTTGCGCCACACATTCGTAAAAAGTCAATACCTAAGATAACGTCATGCGTACATCTCGGAAGCACTGCAAACTCCGCTGTAAAAATGGCTCCGCCGAGGTACACCACAGCACTGCATATCCCCAAGGGGCACAATAGCTCACCGCCCGCGCCATGAAAATCAACACTGCGGTCCCAAAGAAACATAACTTTGCGGCCTAACTGGTTCTTGAATGACAAACTCATAATTGAGACAGTTGCACCCGTATCCACTAACGCCATTGTGGGCACACCATCTACAAGCACATGAACTCTGTTCTTCAGCATAACAATTGAGGGAGGAATTTCTAAACGCAGCGCACAGTCTCCAGCGGCCTCACCTCCCGCGGCCGCGCTGACTAGTTTCCCGGCGAAGGCGATGGGGAACGTCGCCGGGGTGACGAATAACGGCGCACAGAAGAGGAAGGGGGTGGTGAGAAACTTCGGTCGGAGACGGGAGAGTGGCTGCGTTGTCCGTCGGGCAGAGGATAGTCGCTCGAGGTCAAGGGCCGTTGAAAAGGAGGGTCGTACGAATTGTTGACCGGCGGAGGAGGATGAACGGGCCGCTCAAATCGAGGTGGTGGACGGCGGCGGCAATAGCGAGCAATGTGCCCCTCGATGCCGCAGCGGCGGCAAACGGGAGTGGTGCGACGAGGAGCTTGTTCGCTTGAAGACTCTGACGAGGCGGGAAGCACTGAATACCCACGCGCGTCCTCAGGCCTTCTGGCTGGGCGCCGGAAGGAGGGTGCAGGCGGTCTTGAACGATGTTCATAATCTGGATCGTAGTTCAATTCGAAGTCCGCCGAGCGTGGGTAGGAGTGATAGGGATGACTGGGTCCACCGAACCTGGACGTGTGTGCAGTGTTTACAGAACTCAGCCCAGGCATCGAGGGGACTACTAATGGAGAACTTTGATAAACGGGAACTTCAGACGGCACAGATGGAGGACACCGTGCATGGGGCTCGAATCTCAGAAGTTCCTCGCGAACGATCTGGCGGATCGTTGTTGAGAGATCCGTAAAACGCTCTTCGACGCTGGCCACAGTTGGAACGTTAGCCAGTCGCCCAAATTTAGGCGTAATACGACGAGTATTCAACGTCTCGAATGTGCGGACGTGCCGAATGACGTCTGAGACGGCCCCCAAGTCATCTTTGGTGATTAGAAAATTGTACACATCTTCTGCAATTCCCTTCAGAAGATGTCCTACTTTATCATCCTCGGTCATATTAGCGTTCGATGTTTTGCATAACTTAAGTATTTCTTCTATGTAGGTCGTGCACGTTTCGCCCGGTAACTGAGCCCTGTGTGCCAGCGTTTGTTCGGCCCGCTTGCGGCGCGCAAGGCAATCGCCAAAACACTGTCGCAGTTCAGTTACGAAGCGGTCCCAGGTGGTGAAGGAGTCCTCGTGGTTCTCAAACCACACCAAAGCTGTATGGGTCAGAAAGAAGACCACGTTGGCTAGCTGAGTGGCGGCGCCCCAGCGGTTATAGCGGCTCACCCTTTTGTAATGGGTCAGCCATTCCTCCACGTCCTCGCCTGCTGCTCCGGCGAAACTGCGAGGCTCCCGATAGTGCTGCGTTGAACCGGTCGCTGTGGCCACACGCTGGTCTGAAACTTGGATCGCAGCGTCACTTCGTGCTGCGGATGGCTCTTCGGGAGACTGCATGGTTTCGGTCAGCGGTTCCAGGCCGGCAAGGCGACGACGCCGGCGGGGCTGCTCCAGTTGTTGCTGCGCCGTTTTGTTGCTGAGATCGTTACCCGGCGCCTCCACCAAGATGTTACGGCTATAATCTTTATAGCCGGGGTGTTCTAGCTGGTTCAACAGGCCAGCGGCGAGAGGTTCGATCGGCGAGCGGGAATCAGCGTCCAGCGGGGCACAACACTCTCAACCTCCTCTTCTTTTGTTCTCCGGCCTTGCCCTTCCTGCGTTTCTCCAATCCCGTAACAATATCTTAGGTGTCTGGGATCCTTCGCCATATATGTGGGCCCTTGACTTGGATACCGTGGAGTGGCATCGTGTCACCACCAGCGGAGAGGCTCCGATTCGACGTGCCTCCCAACCTGCGTGTGCCATCGGGACCCGCATGTATGTGTTCCGCGGCAGCCCAGCAGACCCTTCCCTCATCCTATACTATTTTGAAACGACCACCACTTTCTGGGTGCGCCCAGAGGTTCAAGGCGTTCCCCCTGTGTATCGGCGAGGACATTCAGCCTTCGTGTTCAACGAAGAGCTGTACATTTTCGGAGGGTACAGCGATGTGATGAAGACCTGCTTGGCAGAGATGCACAAGTACGACCCCGTGACATCGCGTTGGACCGAAGTGAAGCCCTATGGTTCACCACCATCTCCCAAGCACTGGCATGGCTGCTCAGTGATGGGTGAAAGAGTGTTTATCTTCGGCGGCTTTGGGCCGACAACCAACCAGGATGGGGGGCAGGTTGCCGAGGAGCGAAGGGCGCTGACGGATCTCCACGTGTTGCACTTGGCACCGACACTGCAGAACCTGTGCTTACTTGCAGTGATTGATGCGCGGCTGGATCTAAGCCCCTTACCACCATTCATTAGAGAAATGGTCTACGCTATCACTTCTCCCCCATCGCAGTCGATGGCAGATGCTGCATCTCAAGCAGATTGAGTGCCGTCGGCGAAGCCATTGCTGGTACGATGATGATGCAACTTCGGCGCAGCTACTTGACGCAGTAATAAACTCTTCTTTTATACGCACAGGACGCCTTCCTTCTGTGCTCGCTTTTTGCGCAAGCAAGAAAGTCGCTAGTGTTTTGTTTATATTCATGTCGCTCTGGGCCGCCATGTTTTCGTAAATAATAAAGCGAAGAAATTTTCTTAACGAACAGTTTTTCACTGAAATCGATTCCCCTCCAGCCCGGTGGTTTCTTCAAGCAAGTCGCATTAACGCCACTTCGGCTTGAAGCTCGTGATAAATTCTAGGTTATCGCGCAGCCACTGCTTGTGATCCTTTTCAAAGCAGATCTTAGATAGAGATATGTGGCGGTAGGCGTCGATTCCAGCTCTTTTCCGGAAACAACTTGCTCCTTTTGCGACGACTTTAGAAAGCCAGTTATCACTTACTTCCCCATGTCTGCTTTCACTTTGACGCTGTTTTAAAGGTTCACTGATTTTATAGCCTGCTAGTTATGGTTCTCTTTTTTCCTATATACATTCTAATTTCAATCTGGAAGCATCCGATCGCTATCTATGTCGTCAACCTGAGCCGCTAGAATTCTTCAAACCTTGTGTAACTGATCGTATCAGGTGGAGATCGTATTAAAGGCAATCGACGCCATGCTGGCCAGTATTTGTAGCTTCCCGACATCTTATTTACACTGATGTGAGAGCGCTCCAGTGCACTGCGCACGCCAGATACATTCTGGACAAGCTATCCCACGATGGCTGGTGCGAAATGTTGGGAAAATGTGTCTGTGACACCAGCTTGATTAGACAAAGCAACTTTGTGCCATGGCGCTCTTAAGCCACAGATGACCTAGCGCAATAAAAATTCATCAGAATCGACAGTAAAGGCGACGACGAGAGAATAAAATGTGATAACCTATGCGGATGCCCGAATGGGAAACAACAATAAAGCGGAGTAAAGGAGGCGATGGAGGACTATTACATTATATGACATGTGAAAATGGAAGCAAGGAAGATGGGAAGGTAAGCACATAAAGGCGAAAAGGAAAAACAAAATAAAAAAAAAGAAAACACGGCAGAAACGGCCTGGAAAAATTTTCTGATCATAAAAAAAGGAAAAGAGATTCAATCAGCAACTACAGCGCCAAGAGACTGCCAAGAGAGAAGCGGTGGAGTTTATGCGCTGCATTCATCCCGTGTCACGCACCTTCAAAAAAGTGGTGAGCTGTTAAGCGGTCAAGATTGTTTTCTCTCCGCTGTGTAAACTTCGCAGTATATGCCCGTTTGACGATTAATCTAAAGAAGAATAGACCACAGTGTTCCAAGAAGCACAATAAGAATTTCACGAGTGTGTTTGAAGAGTTGTGCAGAAAGTTACCCTCAATTCCGACAGCTCTACATTGGACAGAGTCGTATATGTTTTAGTGAAGGGGCATGTGAACACAGGCTGCAATACAAAATAATCCAGGAGGCCATTTATGACACCGTTGTAAGCGATTTACAGGTAAGGGTGAAAGTAAGAAAAGGTTCCTTGCAAACCTGTATTTGAAAACATGACCTTTTGTTAACTAAACACAATACAAAAAGGGATGTCGCAGAAGTGTTTGACAGTACTAAACGCAGTGACAGGTGTGTCGGTACGCCGTCTATTTCGCTCCAGCCGAAAGAGATCGCTTTTCTGGCAAGGCGATTGGAAACGTGTTCGCTACTTTTCACGCGCTGTTTTCGCCTTGCTTCTCTGTAACCATTTCAGGCCATGTTTTTATTCCTTTACCGTGTTTGTTCTTTTCGCCGATCCACGTGCTTGTTGTTGCTACCCTCTCGTCATGCTTGTTTCCATTTTCCCATCTCGTATATCATGTTTTATTCTTTCTCAATCACCTGAACTCCGGTTGCTTGTTGTTTTCATTTCCTCTATCTACTTTGGCATATTATGTTTTATTCCCACACCTTTGCATGTACTCTTATTAGCTGTTGTTTTCCATTCTGGCAACTTTGTTGTCTTAGCACGTTTTGTTACCTCGCCGTTCACCTTTACGCGTAATATTATCTGATTACCCTGATGGTACCGTGGCCTGATTCTCAAACAGCGCGCTTTGTGTCTATGATAATGGTGCTTCCTGAAAATGTGTGCACGATAATAAGTGGTTCTTTAACCTTGGGTGAAGTAGAGGGTGAATTTGGTCGGTTGTCGCTTTCTAACACTCCGATGCCTGCCAGTCTCCCATGAAAATTTTACAAGACATTTGAATCTGTTTTATCACTTGTCCTATTCGAAATTTTAAGGCCAGTATATATGTTAGATTTTTGCTGCATTCATTTGATAGAAGTCCTAATCTCTTAAAACCAAACACTCATGAAAAGGAAAAACTGCGATTGGCAGATCGCTACGTAGCTCTCACGTTTACTCACCTTGTTTGTAAGATTTTCGCTTCAGCTCTCTCAAATTGGCTGCAGCTTGCAATGCCTGCTTTGATTGAACCTATTCAATCATGTTGCTTAATTTACAACGAATGCTTAAGTGGCGCTCACGAACAGCTACACTGGCACAAATCGGCCTGGCAAGGGCATTTGATCGCGTGAGTTATCCTTTCCTTTATTCTCTTGTAAATTTTGCTCACACCGCGCCAAAATATGTGCTCTTTCGAAAAGCCCGCAGGCAAAGAAACAGATCCATTACAAGTAACCCGCCGAAATAGCCAAAATTTCTTACGCCACTACGCCGAGGGTAACTCTGTGTTTGAAGTTCTAAATATTGATAGGATATTACTCGCGGTGAGCTAAACACCTCTCAACACAGATAGAGGCTAACAGTAATAGTTGAAAAGTCGTTTACCTTTATGTTTTGAAAGAATGTCGTACGCCAAAAAAAGACGAAACAGGAAGGAAACATAAAACAGGAAATAGGCGCAACTTCCAACTTTAGAAGAACTGAGGATTAGGCGAGTTGGTGGTGATCCATTGTAGAAAAAACCAGCGCTTACAAACACGGACAGAGGACAAGGGAAACAGCGCTGTCAGTCTGTTTCCCTTGTCCTCTGTCCGTGTTTGTAAGCGCTGGTTTTTTCTACAATGGTTCCAACTTTAATAACTGGAATAGGTAACCAGGCGCTCTTTTGTAGCCGCTGAGCTGCATGAGGGTGCGTGAACATAGCCAAAAAACTAAAAACAAATGCGGTGATGAACGAGTGATAACCGCCCAACAAGTCATAGGGAGGTCGCTATTACAAAAAGCAGGCTTGATAACACTTGCGAGTGTGAATGACAGCACCGGCTGAAATATTATGAATAAGGATAAGAAGCAACGCTAAGATGTTAACAATCATAAAACAGATTGAAGGAAGCAAGCGGACATTCCAAAGGGCATCTAAACGAAACCGTCCACAAAAGCTAGTTCGTTTCTTGTGAGGGGAACAGAAGGCGTGCTAACGCAGTTGTCCTTTCTGTGATGAATATAAAAAGCCTCAATTATTTCTCTTTCTATTTTTTCTTTTATCCTGGCTAGAAACCTTGTTTCGTTAAATTTCGGACAACAATCTTTACACCTGTCACAATGTATAGCTAGGTTGCTTTCCGTGTTGCTTGTTAGGGTCACATTGTGCTGTCGAGCACGCTCATTGAAACACTGTCCCGTTTGCCCCACATACACTCTGCCAAACGTCAAAAGCATCTCGTATACCACATTAGTGGTTCATTTTGTGAACACTGTTTGATGTTTGACAGTACAGGCGTTTTTGACCCGCTTTCCTGATACCATCGGACATTAACTTGCCTGTGCAGGGGGCTGAAAAAATCAGCTGCACTCCGTGCCTGGAAGTCACTTTTTTTCAAATTGTGCGAAAACCCATGCAGGTAAGGTATGACCTGCACAGGTTTGTTTCCAATTTCTCGCTTGTAGCCCGGTTTCTTCATTTTTTGAAGGAGGCTTTCAGACACGCTGGTGACGAGTTGCGATGGGTAACCTGCTGACAACTCTTCCGATCTGATAATGTAAGCTTTCACTTATCTTGTGTGGACAACATTTTTCAAGGGCCGACCTAATGCAAAGAGAACCTATTCCTCGTTTCACTAATTTGGACTGGACGCTATCGTAGCCTAACAGAGACTTCTTTGAGCGAGGCGTTCAACCTCTATGTTGAACGCCTGGCCGCCCCAAACACGCATTCGTGTTCCGACTGCGGACGCCATGTGGAAGCAGCGGCTGGCCGGGGCCTCTGCACTGGTCGAGCCGCTATGCCACGTCAGGTTCTCAAGGTCAAGATAATATACACGGTGTGACGATTCCGGGTCCGAGAAATCAAAGATGTACTGTAGTAAAATGGCAGTTTGGGCGAGTTGGTTAAGCATCTTGTAATATAAACAGCGCAAGGACACTGGACGAGAACGGAGAGTAGACACTCACGGCGCTGAACCTACAACATCTACGCACTCAGAAACACATTTTGAGCGGTCATCTACTGCTGCCCTAGACGATACACTGCGAGAAAAACCAAGCTTTTCAACAGTCTTCATACCGGTTTCCAAACAAAACTTTGGTCCTAGGCGTAAGGTCTTCTCTTGGCGAGGATCCACGGTGATGTCCCCATATGTGGGCCATACCAGGAGAATGTGCAAGATTATCCAGAGCGAATATTGGAGGCAGGCGAGGTTTTTCAAGGACATGCTTCGGACAAGGTGCTGCTGCGAGGATGTACGCCGGAATCAACGCCTCTTCCGCGAGTGGTGCAAGACTACAGAACAGCTCACGGAATTCCTGTGGAAAACTGTGCGCTCTTCGTTTCCAAGTGCAGCCAAGCGGCAGCAAGCTAAAGGCAAACTTTTGGTGCTTGGGGACATCACCGTGGATCCTCGCCAAGAGAAGACCCTACGCCTAGGACCAAAGTTTTGTTTGGAAACCGGTATGACGACTGTTGAAAAGCTTGGTTTTGCTCGCAGTGTATCGTCTAGGGCAGCAGTAGATGACCGCTCAAAATGTGTTTCTGAGTGCGTAGATGTTGTAGGTTCAGCGCCGTGTGTGTCTACTCTCCGTTATCGTCCTGTGTCCTTGCGCTGTTTTTATTACAAAGATGTACATCCGTTGACACAGCACACAAGCAGAGAAGATGCTCAGTGTCGGCATTTGGCCGCACATTTCCGGGCGGCTCCATGTCATAGCGAGGGTATACAACCGATATGAGCCGCCAATCCGTGACCTTATGTCCGAGTCCTTCACATGTAGACGCAGTGGCCGTAGGCGGCAATGCTGCGGTCGATGCAGCTAATGGGCCCGCCTTGGGAGTGCAACTCGGTCAGCAGCACACCCCACATGCACGTTGCGGGGTGAGAAATGCATATGTCGAATCGGCTGCCTAAGATTTCATCGCTGTCATCGCGGCAGTTGTAGAAGGTGTCGAACGAGTAGACCTTCCCTTTAGTGGAGACAGCCATGTCGTTTTACGAGTTCTGGAACCCGGTCCAGCCGCACAGTCCACATCATGCAGTGGTAACCAATCTTCTCAGAAATGAAAGCGGGCGTTAGTTTTTCCTCCCTGCTGTCGGGCAAGCAATAGGTAAGAAGAGGTTGGTAAGCGTTTTTCTTTCTTTTTTCCGCAAGCCTGTGTTGATTTCAGTGAGAAAGCTTCTAACGCACCCTTTGCTGTTGTGACGATATAGCGTCTGTTCCTGGGCTTACGCGACGGAGAGAAAGGAAAAGCGAGTAAGAAGGGTTGCGGGGAAAGGGGGACACGAGGACGGCAGCGAGGGCGCTAGGCACTGGGTGGCGCAGGCGTGTTTGAATTCGAGACACATTTTTCTTCGCTACAGACTAGTACATCGTTCGATGTGATATCCTGAAGCGCTAGGAATAATTAGCCTCTTGACTGCAAACGCCTTGTGGAATTGCTTCATAAGCCACAGAACTGTAGGCCCTGCGTAGAAAGAGAAGTTTATTTTTTTCGAAAGGAACAAAAATACGAAACAAAACAGTTGAACTGAAGTCTGATCTTTCAAGCACATGCGCAGTGACGCAGCACTTAATACGTCAGTATGGCAGTATGAAAGCCGACACTCGACCGCCGCGCAGGACGATGAAGTATGTCGACCATTTGCGCAAGAACTCAGCCTCGCTCATTGTCAGTGCGTCCACGCATGCTTGCTCAAAGAGGCGCGTGCGGAGGCGCTGCAACGTTGGAAACATTGCTCTTTGCGGACGCCCATTTAAGGAATCCGCTCCACGCTGCCGCCACAAAACGAACATGCCGACACACAAGAGCATATTTGTAAACAGTTCGCGTGAACTAGTGCGCGCTTCGAGGCGGGTTACGAACATTCGTGACACTAGTACCCAAAAGGTGCGCGCCACTACACAGTCGAACATTGCGTGCCGCAATGTTTCTAAGAGACCGCACTGCGGGCATCGGGCGGAGGGCGCCACGCCCCACGCCGCAAGGCGGTCTCTTGTGGGCAGGACCCGCCAGCCTCGCAGCCAGCCGAAGTCCCTGACATCTGCAGGAAGCGCAGCTGAGGTCAGTTGGCGCCAGCGTGCCCGTCTCGTTTTCTGGAGTTGTTCGCGTGTCATCTCAGCTACCGTTAGTGCTTCACACATCCTGGAGGGCGGGGTTTCATTAACATCCAGATCGGGCACGCTGGCAGACAACGACGCCAGTGTGCGACGCACGTTAACGAAAAATGCCGGCGGCCGCTCGGCTTTAGGGCCAACCACGCGTTGTGTAAAAAACATGTTACGCACTGTACCCAGAAAGTATGTGAGGAGTGTTCTCCCGGGATAGTCTGGGTTGTGTACAAGATCTTGTACTCCTCGCAAGGCGAGCACATTGCACATGGTGCGGATACAAGGTATACCAAACCCACCCATGTACGATGGAAGGCGCATGAACATTCGTGACACAAGTTCGGTTTTGCCCGCCCAAACGAAGGAGCCACAGGCCGAGGTTAGCCTGCGAGCAAACGTGCGCGGTGGGTTTGCGACGCAGGCGACAAAAAAACATGCGGCTAGGATTGTGGACTTAACTAAATAGCAGCGCTCTGCCATTGAAAGGCGGAACGTTGACGCCACCGAGAGGCGGTTCTCAGCGTTCGTGCGGAGGTTAGTCCAGGTTTCGCGGGCTACTTTTCCGCTGGCGAGGAATACTACTCCCAGGACTTTCACTCCCTGCACCCACTCCACCTCGCCCGCAAGGTTCGGTGTGAAGGTGCCAAACCTTAGTGCCTTGCTTTTTTCTCCTGTTCAATAGGGCCCCTGATATCTCGCTGTACTCGAGAAACAGCCGCGAAAAAGCGGCGTAGCTATCCTCGTCCTTGAGGAAAAGCGACACGTCGTCGGCGTAGGCCGAAACTTTGATTTGGCCCTGGCCAGGCAGAGGGAAGCCGCGTATGGATGGACTGTCGTTAATGCGCCAGATGAGTGGATCCAGGCATAACACGAAGAATGTTGGGGAGAGAGGGCATCCTTGCCTTATGCCCCGGGTGACTGAGAAGGGAGCGCTCTGGTGGCCGTTTACGGAGAGATGAGTTTTCAGATCTGCGTAAAGTAGGCGCATCCTGCTGACAATTTGCGGGGGGAATCCGAAGGCTTCAGGCACTCCGAACAGATACGAGTGTTCCACCCGATCGAATGCTTTCGCCTGATCGAGTGCAACAAAACACCCGGTGAAGCCCGTCCTGCTGGCAAATGTGAACAGGTCTCTTGTGAGTGCCAATGCAGAAAACACAGAGCGGTCAGGCACGCTGCTGGTTTGAGCACGGTGGATTAGGTGAGGCAGGATCGTCCGCATTCTTCTGTTTAGTAAAGATGCGACTATTTTGTAGTCTGTGTTTAAGAGGCTTATGGGCCGCCATGCTTGCGGGTCGGAGGGGTCACCGCCCGCTTTCGGAATGAGTATGATGCGACATTCGCGGAAAGAGTTCGGACGTAACCCATCCGCGAGAAAGCCGTTGACCATTTTCAGCAGCGCTCCTTGGATCTGGTAAAAAAAAACGTTGAATAAAAACTTGTTGGAATGCCGTCTGGACCGGGGGCAGAGGCTGCATTCATACTCTGCAGGATGGCGTGCAGCTCTTGGCTTGTGGCTGGTGCGCAAAGGTTTTCATGCAGTTCTTCAGCTACTCGTGGCAAGTTTCCAAAAAAGCTTTGTAGAAGCCTGTCATAACCATCTTGAAGATTTAGCCAACTGTCCGTAGAGAACAGGTTCGAGAAGTGACTTGCAAAGATCGTGCAGATATCGGACGCGGTTTTGCTTTGGGTGCCGTCTGGGAGTGTCACGAAAGGCACAGTAGCGGGAGCGAATTCCTCTGCCGTGCCTGCGCGTACGTGTCGTAGCACAGCCGGGTCTGATATAGGCCGCCCGAGCTGGTGTGCGCGACTAGCTGCCCGTGATGACTGGCAGAGCAACACGTGGTAACGTGCTTTGAGTAGGCTCAGGTAATCGCTCATGGCAAAGGTTAAGGGTGCTCCCCTTTGCACTATACGCATGCGCTTGAGGGTGTCATTCAGTGCATGAGTTATCCGGCGTCTGCGGTCGTGACGAGTTGCGATGGGTAACCTGCTGACATAACTCTTCCGATCTGATAATGTAAGCTTTCACTTATCTTGTGTGCACAACATTTTTCAAGGGCCGACCTAATGCAAAGAGAACCTATTCCTCGTTTCACTAATTTGGACTGGACGATATCGTAGCCTAACAGAGACTTCTTTGAGCGAGGCGTTCAACCTCTATGTTGAACGCCTGGCCGCCCCAAACACGCATTCGTGTTCCGACTGCGGACGCCATGTGGAAGCAGCGGCTAGCCGGGGCCTCTGCACTGGTCGAGCCGCTATGCCACGTCAAGCTCTCAAGGTCAAGATAATATACACGGTGTGACGATTCCGGGTCCAAGAAATCAAAGATGTACATCCGTTGACACAGCACACAAGCAGAGAAGATGCTCAGTGTCGGCATTTGGCCGCACATTTCCGGGCGGCTCCATGTCATAGCGAGGGTATACAACCGGTATGAGCCGCCAATCCGTGACCTTATGTCCGAGTCCTTCACATGTAGACGCAGTGGCCGTAGGCGGCAATGCTGCGGTCGATGCAGCTAATGGGCCCGCCTTGGGAGTGCAACTCGGTCAGCAGCACACCCCACATGCACGTTGCGGGGTGAGAAATGCATATGCCGAATCGGCTGCCTAAGATTTCATCGCTGTCGTCGCAGCAGTTGTAGAAGGGGTCGAACGAGTAGACCTTCCCTATGGTGGAGACAGCCATGTCGTTTTACGAGTTCTGGAACCCGGTCCAGCCGCACAGTCCACATCATGCAGTGGTAACCAATCTTCTCAGAAATGAAAGCGGGCGTTAGTTTTTCCTCCCTGCTGTCGGGCAAGCAATAGGTAAGAAGAGGTTGGTAAGCGTTTTTCTTTCTTTTTTCCGCAAGCCTGTGTTGATTTCAGTGAGAAAGCTTCTAACGCACCCTTTGCTGTTGTGACGATATAGCGTCTGTTCCTGGGCTTACGCGACGGAGAGAAAGGAAAAGCGAGTAAAAAGGGTTGCGGGGAAAGGGGGACACGAGGACGGCAGGGAGGGCGCTAGGCACTGGGTGGCGCAGGCGTGTTTGAATTCGAGACACATTTTTCTTCGCTACAGACTAGTACATCGTTCGATGTGATATCCTGCAGCGCTAGGAATAATTAGCCTCTTGACTGCAAACGCCTTGTGGAATTGCTTCATAAGCCACAGAACTGTAGGCCCTGCGTACACACAAGATTTAAGGTGTTCTTAAGAATGCGAACGAAAGCGCAAAGTCTGCGAATACCTATATAGACGTGCAGCTGATATCGCAAAGAAATGCGAACATCCCCATTAGACAGCCGTAGATGCAGCCAGGAGGCAGGTAAGGGCTTGGGACGCTTGACATCAGGAGGTCAAAGCCCGCGAACATGCGGCCGTTGGAAACGCGCTAGGAAGGGCAACATCAAACGCACTACACGACAAGATAGCTCACACCTCGAGGTACAAAAATGTTTGCGCCCCCAACATCTGGGCAGAATGACGTAGACGCGAGTACTCAGCTCTGCGGGCAAGCCAATTTGACGCTGCAATTCCCGTTACTGGTGGTAACTGCTTCGTTAGTTTTAATGCAGGATGGCGATTTCGACGTGATTAAAGATTCTTACTTGACAATAAAAAAGTGGGAAGCTTCAGTTCCCTGTGAGAGTACGACACGATAGCGTTAAATGGTCCGTACGGTCGCTAGGGTGTCCCCTGACGCGCCGTTTTGCAGGCATCGACACACTAATTGAAATCATAAACTATTTTATTGCACATCATCGTCCATATTATTTAGTGACAATATTTTGTGATCCTCATTAACTGTGTGGTCCGCTAATGTAATTTGCCTGCTGGGGGGTTGGTGGTACTCGTACAAGGACTCTATATATTCCACTTAACGTACGTTCCTCAGTGGCGGTTTCAATTTCGACTGACCGCAGTTTCTTTTTAATATCAGCAAAATTGCTTTCCTACTCCACTACCTTCTCGACCAACCAGGATTTTCCAGTGTCAACGATGCTGACGCTGGGTTTGCGGCCGAACGGGACCTTTAATGCTGTCGCGTAAAAAAAAAAAAAAAAATTGGTGGGGACACTTAAGCTTACCCTTAAGAGTACGACGAGATAGCATGATGGGTTAATTCCCATGTATGCAGAAGGCCATTCACTATTTTACAATGAGAGATCCCTGGAAGTCCTCATGCCCCTCCTGCCGCACTAGTGCAGGGGTTAAGCGATGGGCCATGTGGAACCGAGGTTGCTCCTCCAGAGCTACCAATCATTAATTTAACTGCCACAGTGTGCAGTTTGCTCCCTATACGGTAGGTAGGTTGTGATGACGTAGCAAGAACACGTGACCAAGGCGGCCCATCCGCCTCCTAGGTTGCTCTCTGGGAACGACATACCAGCCATGCCCGTGATTTCTCGCTCACAACGCCGACGGGGACACCGGGGCCTTTAAAGCTATCGCGTTAAAACATCGCCATCAAGCCGATAGAAGGCAGTCAGATGAAGTGTTAACGTTCTTCTTTCTGCTGCTTAGTAACTAAAGACATTATGCCCGGAAGTTCAAAAAAGAGAGCGACCGGTGTTTGCAACCGAAGCGTCTATTCCATTGTAAATTCACGCAGTGCCGGAACGGTAAAACCAACGTAATTTATCGGACACCGTTAGCGCGCATGAGTTCAATAGATTAATATTGCCACGAAGGCGTTTCAAACCCGCGGCGGAGCTGGCGACTGCTCGAGGGTGCGATGCTATCACCGCAACCGATGACGTCTCGGGTTAAACTGCAACAAACTTTCGCGCTGTGCGTTGCAAATCGCCTCTTCAACAACTTCCACCCGCCGCGCCCCGCTCGTAACACGTTTCCCACAGCCGGTAGATACCCGCCGCGGTGGCTCAGAGCCAGAGGATAGCGTGCTCGGCTACTCAGCAGGAGTAACCGGGTTCGAACCCAGCCGCGGCAGCCTGCGCTTCGATAAAGGGAAAACACAAAAGGAGCCCGTGTACTGTGCGATGGAAATGCACGTTAAGGATGCCCGGGTTGTCAAAATTAATCCGGAGCCCTCCACTACGACCCCTCTTTCTCTCTTTCGCCTTTCACTCCCACCTTCCTTCCTTCCCTCACGGTGCGGTTGGGGCTTCCACCGAGATATGTGAGACAGATACTCTGCCACTTCCTTTCCTCAAAACCACATATTTAGAAGTGTATATGCAAGGCACAGTGTCCAAATCACAAGTTCCTATTTCACCAGAAACTGCTGCAGGTATTCAGGCCCCTTAGGCATTTCTTACCAGAACAGGAAATGAAAATGCCAAATTCCAACGATTTACTCCACATTTCCACCATCGCGGCAAGGGGGAACAAAGTGGTTGTTGCTCGCGATGTGAATAGACCAGAGCTGCATGACACCTATACCAAGCACCTGCTAGACGATAAGGCGGCAACAAAGCATTCGCGAAACGAAAGAAAAAAGTTCCGCAGGATTTAAGCAATATATATTTCACGTTATTTTTTAAGGTTGCCAGATATTCAATCCCTACCAATGCGACTGGCATGACCGATCAACTAAACAAGATTCTCGATTGGAAAGCGTTAACCACATATCTCTTGGCGTCAAAAAAGTAATTCGCTCTGAAAAAAACCCGTAATGGCAGAAGAGCCCTCCTGACCACTTATGCGCACTTTATAACGGCTTTTAGCGTTTTTAATCTCGGTAACGGCAAGAGTACATGTTCTTTTTCGAACATTCATTCGTGTGAGTGTCATAAAATGACAAACATATTCCAAAATCTAACGGAAATAGTCACCTTTTGACGCACTATGTCCGCTCACTCCGCGAATACTGATCACCATATCGCTGCTTCAGAAAAAAGCCGCATGATGCCGCCACCATCGCTGGAATAACCGGGCCTTGTTTCATATTGAAGCAGGTGTCTCTGCAGGATGTGGACGATGCGGCTAAACGGCGTTCCAGAGCAAGTCACACGCAGGGCTGTACGCATCACCGACAGGGTCTACTCGTTCGACAGTTCCCAGATGGCATGGAATTTGGTCCACGTGTTCATCTTCGACCCCGCGTCGCACCGTTGGGATGTGGTGCAGACGCAACTTCCTGACGCCGGGCCGGTTACCATTTCCCTCCCCACAGTTGTAGCGTACGGCCACTGCGCGTATCTGTGGGGCGGCCCGCACAGCTGGCCATTTCCAAGTGTTCTTTATCGATTCGACCCAAACACGATGACATGCAGCCGTCTGGCGGTGTCCGGTGAGGTGCCGTCATCGATTCACGGCAGCACAGCTTGTGTTGTGGGTAACCACAAGTATATCTTAAGGTACTGGGATCCTTCGCCATATATGCGGGTCCTTGACTTGGATACCCTACGGTGGCATCGTGTCCCCACCAGCGGAAAGGCTCCGGTTCTACATCCCGGCCATACTGCGTCTGCCATCGGGACCCGCATGTATGTGTTCGACGGCAGCCCAACAGACCGTTCCCTCAACCTATACTATTTTGAAACGACCACCTCTTCTTGGGTGCGCCCAGAGGTTCAAGGCGTTCCCCCTGTGAATCGGCGAGGACATTCAGCCTTCGTGTTCAACGAACAGCTGTACATTTTCGGAGGGTACAGGGATGTGGTGATAACCTTCTTAGCCGATATGCACAAGTACGACCCCGTGACATCGCGTTGGACCGAAGTGAAGCCCTATGGCTCACCACCATCTCCCAGGTCCTGGCATGGCTGCTCAGTGATGGGTGAAAGAGTGTTTATCTTCGGTGGCTTTGGGCCGGCATCCGACCAGGATGAGGAGCAGGTAGTTGAGGAGCAAAGGGCGCTGACGGATCTCCACGTGTTGCACTTGGCACCGACACTGCAGAACCTGTGCTTACTTGCAGTCATTGATGCACGGCTGGATCTACGCCCCTTACCACCTTTTATTAGAGAAATGGTCTACGCTATCACTTCTCACCCATCGTAGTCGGTGGTAGATGCCTCATCTCAAGCAAATTGAGTGCCTTCGGCGAAGCCATCTGGCTGGTACGGTGATGATGCAACTTCGGCGACGCTCCTTGACACAGAAATAAGCACTTCTTTTAGACGTAAAGAACGCCTTCCTTCAGTGCTCTATTTTCGCTCAAGCAAGAAAGTCGCTAGTGTTTTGTTTATATTCATGTCGCTCTGGGCCTCCACGTTTTCGTAATAATAAAGGGAGCAAATTTTCTGAATGAAGAGTTATTCACTGAAATCGATTCACCTCCAACCCGGTGGTTTTTTCAACCAAGTCGCATTATCACCTCTAACGGTATGAGGCCCGTGTTAAATACTAGTTAGCCGCGTAGCCACTGCTGGTCATCCTTTTCAAAGCAGATGTTGGATAGAGATATGTGTCGGTAGGCGTCGATTCCAGCACTTTTTTGGAAACACCTTGCTGCTTTTGCGACGACTTTAGAAAGCCAAACAGTTATCACTTATTTCCGCATGTCTGCTTTCACTTTGACGCTGCTTTAAAGGTTCACTGATTTTATAGCCTGCTAGTTATGGTTCTCTTTTTCCTATATAAATTCTAATTTCAATCTGGAAGCATTCGATCGGTATCTATGTCTTCAACCTGAGCTGATAGAATGCGCCAAATTTGTGTAACTGGTCGTATTTGTTGCTGATCATATTGAAGGCAGTCGACAGCTTGCTGGACTGTATCTGAAGCTTCCTTACAGCTTATTTATACTGATACGAAAGCGCTAAAGTGGACTGCGCTCGCCAGATACATGCTCGTCAAGCCATCCCACGATGGCTGGTGTGAAATGTTCGGATGATGTGTCTGTGACACCAATTTGGATAGAAAAAGCAACTTTGTGCCATGGGGCTATTTAGCCACAGATTACCTAACGCGATAAAAATTCATCACAATCAACAGTAACGGCGAAGGTGCGAGAATAAATCGTGATAGCCTACGTGGATGGCCGAATTAGAAACGACGATCAACCGGAGTAAAGGAGGCGATGCAGGACTAAAACACTATATGACATGTGAAAATGGAAGCAAGCATGATGGGAATGTAACAAGGTAAAGCGGGTGTATGGGCGAAAAGAAAAAAACAATAAAAAAACATGGCCAGAATCGCCTTGGAAAAATTCTTCTGGTCATACAAAAGAAAAAAAATACAATCGGCAACTGTATCCCTTCCGTTCCGCTACCGAGCAGAAAGAGACCGTGAAGAAACAAGCGGTGGAGCTTATGCGCTGCATTCATCGCGTTTCACGTAACATCAAAAAAGTGGCAAGCCTTCAAGCAGTCAAGATTATTTTCTCTCCGCTGTGTAAACTTCGTAGTATGTGCCCGTTTGTGATTAATGTAAAGAAGAATAGCCCGCAGTGCACCAAGAAGCACGATAAGAAGTTCGCAAGTGTGTTTCAAGAGTTGCGCAGAAAGTTCCCCTCACTTCCGACAGCTTCTAGATTGGACTGACTGGTACATGTTTTAATGAAGGGGCACGTGAACACAGGCTGCAAATAGGAAATAATCCAGGAGGCCACTTAGCCCACCTTTGTAAGCGACTAAAATGTAAGGGTCAGGGTAAGAAAAGGTTCCTTGTAAACATGCATTTTAAAACATGACTTTTTGTTCAGAACTAAACACAATACAAAAGCGCGTATCTGTGGGGCGGACCGCCCGGCTGTCTTTCTCCAAGTGTTCTTTATCGCTTCGACCCAAACACGATGACATGCAGCCGTCTGGCGGTGTCCGGTGAGGTGCCCTCATCGATGTACGGCAGCACAGCTTGTGTTGTGGGTCACCGCAAGTATATATTCAGTGAGTGGGATCCTTGGCCCTATATGCGGGTCCTTGACTTGGATACCCTAGAGTGGCATCGTGTCCCCACCAGCGGAGAGGCTCCGGCTCTACGTCCCTGCCACTCTGCGTCTGCCATCGGGACCCGCATGTATGTGTTCGGCGGCAGCCCAGGAGACCGTTCCCTCATCCTATACTATTTTGAAACCACCACCGCTTCCTGGGTGCGCCCACAGGGACAAGGCGTTCCTTGCTGACTACTGTCTAATGTCGCAGGGCATCTATAGCAAGCTCGCAATAATGGAAATAGACGAAGAGGGGAAGTACAGCCTAGAAAGTGATCATAAACGTATTAGTCTACAGTTGGGAGCCCTAGTCAAAAGAGAAATGCAGCAAAGTCAAAAAGGCAACGCAAAATTAAACGATGAACAAATAGCGCTAATATCAGCCGAAATAGAAGAAGTAATCGAGAAACGCCCCATGGAAAAGTGGGATTATAATCAGTTAGAACTGCTCATCGCTACAAAAATGAAACAAGTGAAAGGAGTAAGCCGCTGGAGAGGAAAGAGGAAGCCACGAACCTGGTGGAATATGGAAATTAAGGAGGCGATCGAACAACGACGGGTGGCTTCAAGGGAACAGAGAGAAGCAAAGAAGGCGCAGTTATCTGAAGAGGAAATAGTCGAAAAATGGGAATCTTATCGACAAAAGAAACAGCAAGTTCAGGTCCTAGTCCAGGCTAAAATGAAGCAGTCCTCTGATAAATGGCTCGCTGAAGTTCGCGAGGCAAATAAAGGGGGGCCAAGAAAATTCTGGAACGATATAAGCTGGTTGGGAAAAACAAATAAAAGAACGCAGGAACAGATTATAGATGCTGAGGAAAAATGTTTAGAGGGAGACGATGCTGTGAACTACATTACGTCATTTATAGCTGCGTCTTTTAGCAACGACAAAGGAGTAATCTCCCCAAGTGAGGCGGCAACACAGGACAGCACAATAGAGAACAGCTTATAACTGACTAGTCTTAACTGGGAAAAGGCGGAAGCGAATATTCCTAAAACCACATCCGCAGGGATAGGCGAAATTCCAATTAAGCTGATTAATGAACTTGGCCCAAGAAGCAAGGAAGCGCTGATAAAAGCATTGGAGGCAGTCATAACAAATCAGCAAATTCCGCACAGCTGGAGACAGAGTAAAATGAATTTGATTTATAAAGGGAAAGGAGATAAGATGAACATCAAATCCTACCGTCCGATTACGATAACGTCTGTTATGTACAGGCTGGCAATGCAGGCGGTGAAATTAAAAATGCAGACATGGGTAGAAGGTAATCGGATACTCGGAGAACTTCAGAATGGGTTCAGAAGGGGTAGGCGTTTAGATGATAGCCTGTTCGTGCTTACCCAATGCTTAGAAATAGCTAAGGCGGAAAACAGACCTCTGTTTTTAGCCTTTCTGGACATAAGCGGTGCATATGATAACGTGAACAGGGAACTCCTGTGGAGCATATTGAAAGATTTAGGTATCGGTCATGAGGTAATTGATTTTCTACAGGAAATCTACCGAGATAATGAAGTTGAAATTACATGGCAAGAGAAAAAAAGTACCACAACTGTGGGGGTCAAAAAGGATTAAGACAAGGTTGTCCTCTATCACCGCCGCTGTTCATGCTTTACGTGATCAATATGGAAAGAAGGCTAGAAGAAAGTAATCTAGGTTATAATCTGTCGTACATATTAGGCGGAAATGTAGTTGAGCAGCGACTCCCGGGTTTAATGTATGCGGACGATATTGTACTGTTAGGAGATAGCCAGGAAGATTTACAAACTTTGGTTAATTGCGGTGGAGACGAAGGAGACGCTCTAGGATTCAGTTTTAGCGCAACTAAATCAGGTGTGATGATTTTTAACGATACAACTGACCAGGTGCTTACAATACAAAGCCACGAAATACCCAAAGTGGCCGAATGCAAATACCTCGGGATATGGCTAAACGAAGGGCAGATATACACGGAAAAGCACGAACAGGCTCTTAGGACAAAAGAACGAAGAGAGGCCGGGATAATGAAACATAGGGCATTATGGGGGTACAACAAATATCAAGTACTAAGAGGTATTTGGAAAGGAATAATGGTGCCGGGACTTACTTTCGGCAATGCGGTTCTGTGCTTAAGGGCAGAAGTTAAGTCGAGATTATACGTAAATCAGAGAGCTGTTGGAAGATTAGCACTAGGTGCCCACGGCAAAACCACAAACGAGGCAGTACAAGGGGATATGGGCTGGGCATCGTTCGAAGCACGGGAAGCTAAGAGTAAACTACTCTATGAAGAACGCCTGCGGAAATTGGACGATAACAGATGGGCAGCTAAGGTATTTAAATATTTATACAGAAAGAACGTTGACTCACAGTGGCGGAAAAGAACTAAAAAACTAAACACTAGGTATGCAGGTCATGAGGACGGAGAGAGAAAGAACATTAAACGACAGGTTAAAAACGCGGAAGTTAAAAATTGGATGAATTCAATGGAAAAGAAACATAGTGTAGAACTATATCAATACTGGAAAAGGCAGATCAGGAAAGAATTTTTCTATGATAACTCAAGAGGCAGTGCCCTACTTTTTGAAGCTAGATCAGGGTGTCTTAGAACGCGCAGCTACAAAAAGAAACGAAGAAGATGACACATGTGCAGTGTGTGGTAGATCTGTGGAAACAATTGAACACCTCATAATCAAATGTGATGGTATCCATCCGGAGGTCGATGCAGGCGCAGTCACTCTTCCTGAGGCCCTAGTGTTTAAAGATAACAATGGTCATGTGAATAAACCTGCTGTGGAAGTTAGCAAAAAGCGATCGTCGGATTGGTGGCGGAAAAGCAGAGATGTGACATAAGGTTAGAATTGTAGGAAACTGTCGGTAAAGATGAGGGCGATTCTTACCGACAGGACAACATTAACTTCCTTCACTTACTTCAATATCACCAGCTCACCCAAATTGTTCACGAGCCCACTCGCGGTAAGCATATCCTGGACCTCATCTTAACAACCCATCCTGAGCTCTCAGAGATCCACGTCTTGGAAGAATTAAGTGACCACAAAGTTGTGCACTGTTCCCTTTCTCTTCCACGGAGCGACAAAACAAAAATGAAAAAGCTTATCTACAATTACGCACGCGCGGACGTTGAAAAAATGAGCATGTTGCTGGAAACTTTCACAAACAGTTTTCAGGCCAATTTTCATAATCGCACGGTCAGTGAAAATTGGAAGTTGTTTCGTGCCAAGCTAAAAGAAGTTGAAGATTCCTGCGTGCCAAAACGAATGATAAGCACACGTACTAACGATCCTTGGTTTACCACAGATGTCAACAGGGCACTAAATAGGAAGAAAAGAGCATTTAGGAAAGCCGTTCGAACAAAGGAAACTACAGACTGGGAAAACTACAAAAGCATTTCTAAAATAGCTGAAAAACAAATTTCGGAAGCCAAAAACAAATATTTTAATTTTACACTTCCTAGTTTGATAGCAACAGACCCTAGGAAATTTTGGAACACTGTTAATCCTAAAAGCGCTAGTACGGTTCCTGTTCTTTTGGGTGTAGACGGCAGCACTCTACCTATAGAACAATGTGCAGAACAATTTAACAACCACTTCTCACAAGTTTTTACAGATGAATTGCCCATTTGCAATCCACTGCAGCTTCCTGAGGCCAATATCCAGATTCCTTTTTCACCCATTCACATATCTGCTCTTGGTGTGGCTCGTGCAATTGACCGCCTACCCCACCACACTAGCCCAGGACCCGATGGTATCAACGCGAAGCTGTTAAAAATAACCTGCCAGCACACAGCTTTCCTGCTATCACTCATTTTCCAACAGTCACTCGATACAACATGTGTGCCAGAAGATTGGAGGTCCGCTTATGTAATCCCGGTATTTAAATCTGGAGACAGATCCGTTCCTAATAATTACAGGCCAATTTCATTAACCTCGATATGTTGCAAGGTATTCGAACACATAATATACACAAATATTATGACTCATCTTAACCAGAACAACTTGCTTCACAACAACCAGCATGGCTTCCGCAAACATTTATCGTGCCAGACACAGTTATTTGAGCTAACAACGGACCTTCATCAAGCAATCGATTCTTCCCTCTACATTGACTCCATCTTTATTGATTTCTCTAAAGCCTTCGATCGCGTGCCTCATAACCGTCTGATGATAAAAATACGCAACTTGCAGCTGGATCAACATACTACGCAGTGGATTAACGCATTTCTAACAAACCGCTTTCAGTCAGTTAAATTAGGGAGCTTCTTATCAAGACGTACAGGTGTTGCTTCAGGAGTACCTCAGGGTTCGGTGCTGGGTCCACTGCTTTTCTTAATATATATTAATGACATCGCGTCGAACATAACATCAACAATACGATTATTTGCAGATGACTGTGTAATTTACCGAGTAATATCTAGCCCTCGCGACATCGTTGCTCTCCAGACTGATCTTGATGAGCTAACTAATTGGTGCGGCAGGTGGCAAATGGTAATTAACGCCGATAAAACTAAACACCTCAAGTTTACTTCCGTTGCCGACATGAGCCCTAATGCCTACTCAGTTAATAATACTACCATTGAAACTGCAGCGTCGGTAAAATACCTCGGTGTAAATTTTAACTCTAATTTATCCTGGAGCACTCATATTGAACAAATCACTAACAAAGCCTTAAAAAAACTTGGTCTTCTTAAACGCCGACTGCACTAAGCCAACCAGGACACAAAACTACACGCATTCAACATGCTGATCAGGCCTGCGATAGAATACGCGTCGGTGATCTGGAACCCTCATCACGTCTATCTCATCAACATGTTGGAATCTATTCAAAACAAAGCTGCTCGTTTCATCCTTTCCCGTTACTCTCGGTATCAAAGTGTAACAGCACTGAAACTATCGCTCCATCTCTCGCCTCTGGTCATGCGCAGAAAATTCAGCCGTTTATCCTTTTTCCATACTATCTACCACAGCAACACACCATTTTCAAGCTCTCATCTTCTCCCGGCACCGCACACATCGGCTCGTGTAGATCACAAGCAGAAGATTAAACCTATTTTCGCTCGGACAGAACGATACAAATACTCACCATTGGTCTTGTCTATCGAAGAGTGGAATTCGCTTCCTTCTAGCATTGCGACTATCGCTGAAACATCCTCATTTCAAACAGCTCTTTGGTCCTATTTAGAAAATCCCAACATATGTTGATGTGCGTTCTTTTTTTGTTGTTTCTTGTTTTTTTTTTTTTTTTCTTGGTTGCTCTAGTGTGTGTGTGTGCTGGCCGTAACGTTCCGCAAAATCTTAGATGCTGTATTTAGTAACTTTCGAAGCCGGGATTTTTCTTGATTTTTTGCGCGGTTTGCTACATGTGAATTTTTTTCAAATACCTCATATTAGCCTTTTTTTTGTTCCTCTTATTAACTTGTACCTGCCTTCTTAACTTGTTTACTTCTGTTTTCAGCCGTTTGTATTCTGTGTTTTATATCTGTTGTTTTCTTTGATGAATCCCCCCCTATGTAATGCCCGCATTGGGCCTTTAGGGTATTGAAATAAAAAAATAAATAATGAGAATTGCCAACACAGTAAACAAAAAAAATTATAAAGAAAGAAAAGCTGAGCATGGTGGCAATTGCCACCACCCCGTTTCAAAGGGGGCGCTCCAATCCATCCATCCATCCATCCATCCGTTCCACCTGTGTACCGGCGAGGACATTCAGCTTTCGTATTCAACGAAGACCTGCACATTTTCGGAAGGTGCAGCGATGTGCTGGAGACCTACTTAGCAGATGTGCACAAGTACGACCCCGTGACGTCATGCTGGACCGAAGTGAAGCCATGTGGCTCACCACCAACTCCCAGGTCCTGGCATGGCTGCTCAGTGATGGCTGAAAGAGTGTTTATCTTCGGTGGCTTTGGGCCGGCACCCAAACAGGATGAGGAGCAGGTAGTTGAGGAGCGAAGATCGCTGACCGATCTCCACGTGTTGCACTTGGCACCGACACTGAAGAACCTGTGCTTACTTGCAGTAATTGATGAACGGCTGGATCTACGCTACTTACCACCTTTCATTAGAGAAATGGTCTACGCTATCACTTCTCACCCATCGTAGTCGATGGTAGATGCTGTGTGTCAACCAAATGGAGTGCCTTCGGCGTAGCAAGCTTGGGGATGCGGCGATCATACAACTTCGGCGCCGCTAATTCACACAGCAATAAACTCTTCTTTTATACGCAATCAATGCCTTCCTTCAGTGCTTGATTTTCGCGCAAGCAACAAATTCACTAGTGTTTTGTTTATTTCATGCCACTCTCAGGCGGAACTTTTTTTCAGATTACCAAGAACAAATTTTCCGAAAGAACTATTCTCTGAAATTGATTCCATTCCAGCCTGGTGGTTTCTTCAAGGGAATCGCATCAAAATTACTTCGGCGTGTAGCTCGCGATGAAGTCTAGGTTGCCGTGAAGCCCCTGGTAGTCATCCTTTTCAAAGCAGTACGCACATTGAGATGCTGAATGTGGCGGTAGGCGTCGATTTTGAATCTTCTCCGGAAACAACTTGCGTCTTTTGTGATTACTTTAGAAAGCCGGACAGTTATCATATATTTCTGCATGTCTGCCTTCAGTTTGACGCTGCTTTAAATGTTCACTGATTTTAAAGCCTGCTAGTAATGGTTAACTTTTCCCGATATACATTTTAATTTCAATATGGAAGCACCCGAACGGTATCTATGTCTTGAACATGAGCCGATAGAATTCGTCAAAACTTGGGTAACTGATCGTATCAGGTGGAGATCGTATTGAAGATAATCGACTACATGCTGGCCAATATTTGAAGTTTTTCGACAGCTTATTTATATGGGTGTGAGAGCGCTCCGGCGCACCGCGCGCGTCACATACACTATCGACGAGCCATCCAACGACGGCCGCAAAGAGCAATGTTTCCAATGTTGCAGCGCCTCCGCACGCGCCTCTTTGAGCAAGCATGCGTGGACGCACTGACAATGAGCGAGGCTGAGTTCTTGCGCAAATGGTCGACATACTTTATCGTCCTGCGCGGCGGTCGAGTGTCGGCTTTCATACTGCCATACTGACGTGCTCAGTGCTGCGTCACTGCGCATGTGCTTGAAAGATCAGACTTGAGTTCAACTGTTTTGTTTCGTATTTTTGTTCTTTTCGAAAAAATAAACTTCTCTTTCTACGACGGCTGGGATGCCTCGCTGGGATGTTATGCCTCGATCCACTCATCCGGCGCATTAACGACAGTCCATCCATACGCGGCTTCCCTCTGCCTGGCCAGGGCCAAATCAAAGTTTCGGCCTACGCCGACGACGTGTCGCTTTTCCTCAAGGACGAAGATAGCTACGCCGCTTTTTCGCGGCTGTTTGTCGAGTACAGCGAGATATCGGGGGCCCTATTGAACAGGGAAAAAAGCAAGGCGCTAAGGTTTGGCACCTTCACACCGAACCTTGCGGGCCAGGTGGAGTGGGTGCAGGGAGTGAAAGTCCTGGGAGTAGTATTCCTCGCCAGCGGAGAAGTAGCCCGCGAAACCTGGACTACCCTCCGCACGAATGCTGAGAAATGCCTCTCGGTGGCGTCAACTTTCCGCCTTTCAATGGCAGAGCGCAGCTGTGTAGTTAAGTCCACAATCCTGGCCGCATGTTTTTTTGTCGCCCGCGTCGCAAACCCACCGCGCACGTTTGCTCGCAGGCTAACCTCGGCCTGTGGCTCTTTCGTTTGGGCGGGCAAAACCGAACTTGTGTCACGAATGTTCATGCGCCTTCCATCGTACATGGGTGGGTTTAGTATACTTTGCATCCGCACCATGTGTAATGTGCTCGCCTTGCGAGGAGTACGCGATCTTGTGCGCAACCCAGACTATCCCGGGAGAACACTCATCGCATACTTTCTGGGTACAGCGCGTAATGTGTTTTTTACACAACATGTGGTTGGCCCTACAGCCGAGCAGCCGCCGGCATTCTTTGTTAATGTGCGTCGCACACTGGCGTCGTTGTCTGCCAGCGTGCCCGATCTGGATGTTGATGAAACCCCGCCCTCCAGGGTGTGTGAGGCACTAACGGTAGTAGAGCTGACCCGCGAACAACTCCAGAAAACGAGACGGGCGCGCTGGCGCCAAATGACCTCACCTGCACTTCCTGCAGATATCAGGGACTTCGCTGGTTGCGAGGCTGGCGGGTCCTGCCCACAAGAGACCGCCTTGCGGCGTGGGGCGTGGCGCCCTCCGCCCGATGCCCGCAATGCGGTCTCTTAAAAACATTGCGGCACGCAATGTTTGAGTGTGTAGTTGCGCGCACCTTTTGGATACTGGTGTCACGCATGTTTTTAACCCGCCTCGAAGCGCGCA
This sequence comes from Amblyomma mixtum, assembly GCF_055824585.1. NCBI lineage: Eukaryota > Metazoa > Arthropoda > Arachnida > Ixodida > Ixodidae > Amblyomma > Amblyomma mixtum. The sequence continues at coordinate 16,990,345 of NC_143018.1, forward strand.
CTAGTTCACGCGAACTGTTTACAAATATGCTCTTGTGTGTCGGCATGTTCGTTATGTGGCGGCAGCGTGGAGCGGCTTCCTTAAATGGGCGTCCGCAAAGAGCATTGTTTCCAATGTTGCAGCGCCTCCGCACGCGCCTCTTTGAGCAAGCATGCGTGGACGCACTGTCAATGAGCGAGGCTGAATTTTTGCGCAAGTGGTCGACATACTTCATCGTCCTGCGCGGCGGTCGAGTATCGGCTTTCTTATTGCCCTACTGACGTGCTCAGTGCAGCGGCACTGCGCATGTGCATGTTTATTTATTTATTTATTTATTATACCCTCAGGGCCATTACGGCATTACAGAGGGGAGTGGTTACAAAAAATGAAATTTAACAAACAGGAGTTAATTAAACAGGCAAAGTACAAACATGACTACTACACATACATTGTTAGCTAATGCGTTCAGGGAAAGAAAAAAAAAACAATAACACAGTATAAAATACATCCTAGTTAAACAATGTTAGCTATGACATTCTTGAATAAATGATGATCGGTGATGGTGGCCGTCGAAGAAGGAAGGTGATTCCACTCATTCGATGTGAGTGGTATGAATGACTGAAAAAAGTTTTAGTTCTGCAGAAAGGGATGCCAACCTTATGAATGTGATCTAGTCTTGATGATACGTACTGAGGGGGTGAGATAAGTTCGGTATGAAACTGCGGGTGATAGAATAATTTGTGAAAAAGGGAAAGGCGAAAAATTTTGCGACGTGATGATAAGGATGGTAGGTTAAGGCTAGATTTCATGGCACTTATGCTTGCTGTTCTGGTATAGTTAGAAAGAATGAAGCGAGTAGAGTTATTCTGAACCATTTCCAAAGCTTGTGTTAGGTTTGTTAGGCCGGGATCCCAAATTGACGCGGCGTATTCGAGTTTGGGCCGTATTAGAGTTTTGTAAAGAAGTAATTTTAAAGAGGATGGTGCTTTAGAAAAATTGCGTCGTAAGTAGCCAAGCATTCGATTAGCATTGGATATTATATGCGCGATATGAACGGCCCATGTAAGATCAGAGGTGATGTGAAGGCCAAGATACTTGTAAGTTGTTACCGGATCTAAAGGTGCGTTATTAAGAGAATACACAGGAAGTTCATTAGCATTTCTTGACACACGCATAAATTTACACTTGTTAACATTTAATTCCATTAACCATAACTTACACCATGCAGAAACAGCGTTAAGGTCTGATTGTAGTCTGGTTACATCGTCATCACAAGTTATTTCGGTGAAAATTACACAGTCATCAGCAAAAAGGTGAATGTGGGAGGAGACGCATGAAGGTAAGTCGTTAATATAAATGAGAAATAAAAGGGGCCCAAGCACAGAGCCTTGAGGTACACCCGAGTGAACTGGACAGTGCTCCGAGGTTACGTCATTAACTGAGACAAACTGTGAGCGGTTAGTCAGGAAAACCTCAAGCCAGTACAGAATTTTGGTATCAAGGTTTAGTTGATGCAATTTATAGATTAATAAACTATGACACCTTATCAAATGCTTTGGAAAAATCTAAAAATATTAAGTCAGCTGCTGAAGAGTGATCAAGTATTAGGTGCAGTTTATGCGTGAACGATACTAGTTGGGTTTCACATGAGTATGTTTTGCGAAAGCCGTGCTGAAATTGTGAAAAAAATGAGTTCGCTTCTAAAAAGTTGGCAATCTGAGAAAAGAGAATATGTTCAAAAATTTTGCATGGTATACTGTTTAAGGAAATGGGCCGATAGTTAAGTGGGCAATGTTTTGTACCTGATTTGTGGAGTGGAATCACCTTCCCAACTTTCCATTCAGCAGGCAGTGAACCTTTGTCAAGTGATTGCTGAAAAATCTTTGAAAGTATAACGGAACAATATGAGTTAGTGTTTTTCAGAAACTTTGGATTAATTAGGTCACAGCCAGGAGCAGATGAAAGTTTCAGTGATGTGATTACTTTTTCTACGCCGACTGGTTTAATGGTTAAAGGGTACATTACAGCAAAGTCATAAGAGTGTGTAGTTGGATGACTGGCATGGGTGGGTTTCGAAAAGTTGCGTGTAAAAATCTCATTAAACATAGATGCAGAATCGGTAGGTGAGATGGCGTTTTCAGCGTCATCAACAAGGGTTATTATGTCGTCATTCTTTGGGTTAATGGTGCGCCAAAACTTTTTCGTGTCAGTAGATAGCATAGATGGCAATGTGATTTTTAAAAAGTTATCTCTTGCAGCCCTAAGGGCTGTGATGTAGTCGTTAGATGCACGTTTATAAGCTGCCCATTTTGCAGTGTTAGCAGACGTTTTAGCTGATCTATATGAGCGTTTCTTTTTGTTAGATAAGCGCTTTATGTGAGTGTTGTACCAGGGAGCGTGACCGTCGGAGGAGACAGTGTACGTAGGGATAAACTTTTCTGTTAATTCAGTGGTTTTATCCATAAACATGTCCCAGTTCGCTTGCACACTGCGGTCGTCGAAATCTGTGAGGAAGGTATCAAGAAATGTGCAGAGCTCTTTGTTAATGGAATCAAAATTTGCTTTCTTGTAGTCGCGAATGATCTTTGTTTTCTTTCTGATTTTTGGCCGTGAAATGTTGATGTTGAAATTAATCAGTGAATGATCGCTCAGGGGAGGTAAATAACAAATGTTCGAAATAAATTCGGGCCGAGTACTTAGCAGTAGGCCAAGAGTACTGCCAACGTGTGATGAGGTTCTGGTAGGCTGTGTTATTAGTTGACTGAAAGTGAATAATGCACACAAGTCTAGAAAATATTTTGCTAACGCGGAAAAAGGGCGTATGATAATGGGTTCGTTATTCCATGCAATGTTTGGAATATTGAAATCGCCAAGCAAAAACAGGGGCAAGAAAGGATGGCGTGTCATGACGATGTTGGTGGCATCTTGTAATTCGTCAACAAAGGAGGCAGAGTGAGTAGGAGAACCATAACATGCGCCAATTATAATTTTTTGGAAGTTTATTTCAATAATTGCCCATACTATCTCCAAGTTCGTAGTAATACTAATATGCTTAGAAGGTAAGTTTTTGTTAATAGCCAGAAGAACACCGCCCCCTTCTTTTATCGTGCGGTCGCAGCGATAAACAGAAGTTATGAGCGGTTAAGAAAATTTCGTGGGCACGAACATGCGCATGCAGCCAAGTTTCAGTAAGTACAATGATATCTGGGTTACAGGTGTCTACTGCAGAATTGAACGAGTCGTGTTTGTTTTTAATGCTTCGAATGTTAGTGAACAGGACTAATACATGGGATAAACGACTACCACTGCCCCTCACGCCTTGCTACGCACTGCCAGGGGATGAAAGGCCCTGTTGCGTATCAACATGTAGTGTTTGTGAGGCGCATTCTGTCACGCTGTCGCTTGCATGATCATACATGTAGAGTTTCTTGTTTACTGATAATTTGTTGTAGCGCAGATGAAAGAGGGGTGTTTACTTCGTGCATGACGGGTGGCGGATGAGTAGTCATCAGATATTGCTATGTCTTTTTCTTTTAGTTCACTGCGCACGGAAAACACTTTTTCTTTTATTTTGTAGTGGCTGAATTTTGCAACGATGGGACGGCATTTGTTAGGCGAGTATGAACCGAGACGATGAGCGCGTTCAATTGCCATGTCGGGTAAATTGACGTGAAGGCTTGTTAACATGTTGACGACAAGGGCTTCAGATTCCTCCCATGATTCCCGAGAATCAGGGAAACCGTGAAAAATAACGTTATTTCTTCGTGATCTGTCCTCTAGGTCGGCAAAGCGAGATTTCATGGAATCAAGCTCAGCGTTGCGGGCTTCCAAAGATTTTTGGAAATCCGTAACCTGCTCTTCAAAGTCATCAAAGCGCTTTGTTTTTTCTTCAAGGGCATCAAGTCTTTCTTGGATGCAGCCAATCTTAGATTCAATATTTTTTTGGCTAGCTTTGATTGATTTAACATCGGCCACCAATTCTGTCTGACACTTAGAGGACTGGACAGATCGCAGCTGAATATCCTTGAGCAGTTTGAAGATAGCGGCCATCAGTTCCGAGGGTTCGTCAGGCAAGGTCAGTGTTTCTAGATTGGATTCAGAGCGCGTGCTAGGGCCAGGATTGGATTCGATGTCGCCGCAGCAAAGTAAGAGCACAGACATATGAAAGCACTCGCAAATAATTTCAGAGAGCACTTGTGGGCGCGGGAGCAGCAATAAGCAGATATCATCGCTTCTCTTAGCGTACAAGGAAAAAGGCTTACACACCTGCGAAGTGCAGAAAGGTGGAATGTAGAACATGTTGGTGTTGCTACTCCGGTGCCCACTGAAGACGGTGTCGCACGGCCAGGAGTTTAAATAGGCGCTGGGAATTGACGTCATCGTGGGTGACGTATATGCGCCGTACGATGGGCGCATCTGTCCGGGTGGGTGCAGCGGGACGTAGATATCGGGACCGGCGTGGTGGTTGGGTGATGCCACACAATCTGAATGGCTTGGTGAGGGAACGGTAGCAAGCGCTGACCAAAGCAGAAAAGACGCCAGGAACGCCTGCGAAGTGCAGAAAGGTGGAATGTAGAACATGTTGGTGTTGCTACTCCGGTGCCCACTCTGTAACATGTAACATCAGACCTTTGAGTTCAGCAGTTTTGTTTTGTATTTTTGTTGACATTAGAAAAAAATAAACTTCTCTTTCCACGACGGCTGGGATGAAATGTTCGGGAAATGTCTCGGGACACCAACTTGAATAGACAAAGCAATTTTGTGCCATGGCGCTCAGCAGCCGCAGATAACCTCGCGCCGTAAAAATTCATCGTTGTCAACAGTAAACGCGAAGGTGAGAGTATAAAATGTGATATTTGTGAATAAAAAGTCAATTTCTTTAGACCAGCATTGATGTTCGATTTTTGCGACATTCATTTGACAGAAGCCATATTCTCTTGACACCGGGCACTGACGAAATGGAAGAACTGCAATAGGCAGATGGCTACGAAGATCTCACGTTTCAAGGCGAAAGCCTTTAATGACTCATCGTTGGAACAGAAGGTTGCTAGCAGAGGTGTCACGCTTTTCGTTTGGTCGAAATGGTTATGACGTCAGAGTGCGCGGATTCGCAGTAATGAGGTCACCCACGGATGCCTGACGCCCCCTTTTGGAGCGCGCGACAAGTAATAAAATAGTTGTGCGCTCGGACAGTGGACGTAAGGCGTCCGTGGCTGAGCACATTACATACCTCATTTCTGCGAACAGAGCCATCGATACAACCGAACTCATCGAAGCAGAGAAAGAGTCGTGCTAGAGAAGCCGTCAAAGTGTGTAGTTGTAATGTGTAGTCAAAGTGTGTTGTCAAATAAAGCACTAGTACACCGCAAATAGTCTTGCAGTCAACGCCAAACAGTGCGCCAGGAAAAGCTTTCGCCTTGCAGCACTTTGGAGAGGCAATGGGCCCCTGAATTTTCTCACCTTGTTTATCAGATTTTTGCTAGAGCTCTCTCAAATTGGCTACAGCTTTCAATGCCTACTTTGAACGAACCTCTCCAAACAGGTGGCTTAATTTACATGCAGTGCGTAGCGTGCTCAAATATTGCAGTGGGGCTCACAAACAATTACACAGGCGCAAATCGACCTGGCAAAGGCATTTGGTCGCGTGTGTTCTCCGTTTCTTTATTGTCTTGTAAACCACGTCAATCTTGGTTAAAGTCTTCCGACTGGGATGCGCCTTTGCCACAAAAACTGTTCCTCCAGTTTTATTGAGAATCGCCCTCTTCCACAAACAGTCCGCATACGTTGCTCTCTCAATTAAGCAAGCTTGCTCGTTGTCCCTACTCCTGTTTGCAGAAGAACTGAGGATTGGGTGAGTCGGTGGTGATCCATCGTAAAAAAACAGCGCCTAAGAACACGGACCGAGGACAAGGTGAAACAGACTGACGGCCCTGAACTTACAACTTAATGTTATTCACACGTAGGCAGCCAATTTATACATTTACACAAACATGCGCAAAGGCCTCTTGTCAAACCCAGATAATCTGTTGCCATTCACAACCGTAAAACTAGAGAAAACAAAGAAACAGCAATCATCCATTCAAGGCACGTGTGCGATTACCTCACCCTCCCTACCCAGAATGAAATGAGCTTGCTTCACTCTGGGTAGGGAGGGTGAGGTAATAATGGCACACGTGCCTTGCACACGTGCCGCAGTAATCGCCCTGCTCTCGGGTACGGCATGTTCGCCACTGAGCCGCCCCTAGCAACAGCCGTAGACAAAGGGCTGATGTCAGAAGTCTAGAGAGCGTCTTATCCACCGCTGATACTAGTCATGTGCGAAGTCCTGATAGCATTTTACGCGCATGCTTCGCGGACGTGAGGCTTTATCTCATGGCAGTAAATCAGAGGAAAAAGAGAAAACGCGGACGTAAATACAATGCTTTCAATCAGAAATAATATATAGTGTGGAAATATTGCATATTCGTAACACTATAATCACCTGTTAGAACACTTGTAAACGAATTAATATATGCTATTGAAACTAGCGCGTCATGACAGTGGTTCCAGTCCTGAATTGAACGAGGCAAGATTAAGGGATAAAAAGCATTCGTGTATCATTAAAAAAGTGCAACTTTTTCACAGCGGTGCAAGTGGCGCGATGTGTTAATCGGTGGTGGTGGTGTAAAACATTTATTTATACTATATACGAGAGAGGTATTGCTTGGACCGTGCCTGAAGGGCCGGGCCCTCAAAATCACTAGGAGGAATCCCTAGTCCGGGACCCCTGTGGCATCCGCGGCGGCCCGGGCTCTTGTCACCAGGGCTCGTTGCTTCTGGAGAGTTGTGCGGCTGAATCAAAATATCGTAAAGCTTTTCTGGCAGTATATTTTAAGGAGCAAACGTAGCCGCCGAATTTGATTACGTAACTACAATAGAGGAATTTACAAATTAGTTTTCATATTAGGGGTGCTGGTGGTACGATGACAGCACTTGAGAATGTAACGAGCAGACCGATTGTTATTATGTTCGTAGCTTACTAGAAAATCAAGACCAGGGTGCCGTACTGAGGCCGCATTCTCAGGTTTAGAACTAACAAGTGATTTTTAGCGTTGTAGGGAACGGGATATAAAGACAAGAAATTTTGTTCCAAGTAACCTAGAGAACGGTTAGCATTACTGGTCACACAGATAATGTGGAGATCCGAAGAAACGTTAGAAAACACACAGAAGCCTAAGCAGTTATACGATGGCAATATAGTGGCCCGTGTACTGTGCGATGTCAGTGCACGTTAAAGAACCCCAGGTGGTCGAAATTTCCAGAGCCCTTCTCTGCGGCGTACCTCATAGCCTGAGGCGCTTTGGAGCGTTTAACCCCCACAATCCAAATCTTTCACTCCCACCTTCCTCCCTTCCCTCACGGCGCAGTTGGGGTGTCCACCTAGAAGTGAGACAATAGTGCAAAATTTCCCTTCGTACAAAGCAACTTATTTAGTGGTATATATGAAAGGCACAGCGACTAAAATCACATGTTTCCAGTTCATCAGCAACAGCTGTAGGAAATGACCCACTTTAGGCAATTCCTGCTAGAAGATTGAATGCAAAGGTGAAATCCCGACCATTCACGCCACATTTTCATCATCGCGGCCAGGTTGGTGGTTTGTTGTTTTATTGGGGTTTAACGTCCTAAGCAACTCAGACTATGAGGGACGCCGTAGTGAAGGGCTCCAGAAATTTCGACCACCTGGGGTCTTTAACGTGCGCTGACATCTCACAGTACACCTGCCTCTAGAATTTCGCCTCCATCGAAATTCGGCCACCGTGGGCCGGGATCGAACCCGCGCCTTCCGGGCTGCTGAACCAAAAGAGGCGGGTTCAACAGAAGGGTTGTTGCTCACGAAGGGAAAGCATGACACTGATACTATACACCTGCTAGACGATAAGGAGGCAAAAAAAAAAAAAAACGTGCGAAACAAACAGCGCCCGTCCTGTGTTTTTCGTGTTCCTTCTGTCCTCGTTCCGTAGCGCTGTTGTGAATCTGTTTATTAAGAATGAACCAACTAGCCCACACCACAATCCTCTTAAAAAGAAAAGAGTTCCGCAGGATTTAAGCAATATATATTTCACGTTTCTTTTAGGGCCGCCAGATATTCAGACCCTATCAATGCGACAGGCATGACCGATCACCTAAACGAAATTCTCGATTGGAAAGCGTTAACCACGTATCTCGCGGCGTCAAGAAGGTTATTCGCTCTGAAATAAACCCGTAATGGCAGACCAGCCTCTTGACCACTTACGCGCACTTTATAACTGCTTTTTGCGCTTTTAATCTTGGTGACAGCAACAGTACATGTTTTTTTTTTTTCGAACATTCATTCGTGTGAGTGTCATAAAATTACAAAAGTATTCTAAAATCTAACGAAAATAGTCACCCGTCGACGCACTATGTCCGCTGACGCAGCGAATACAGATCACCATATCGCTGCTTCAAAAATTAGCCGTACGACGCCGCCACCATCGCTGGAATGACCGGGCCTTGTTTCTTACAGAAGCAGGTGTCTCTGCAGGATGTGGACGGGGCGGCTGAACGGTGTTCCAGAGCATGTCACCCACAGGGCTGTGCGCATCAACGGCAAGGTCTACTCGTTCGACAGTTACCACGCGGCATGGAACTTGCTCCACGTCTTTATCTTCGACCCCGCGTCGCGCCGGTGGGATATGGTGCAGACGCAGCTTCCCGACGGTGGGCCGATTAACATTTCCCGCCACACAGTTGTAGCGTACGGCCACTGCGCGTATCTGTGGGGCGGCCCGCACAGCTGGCCATCTCCGAGTGTCCTTTACCGCTTCGACACAAGCACCATGGCATGCAGCCGCCCAGAGGTGGCCGGTGAGTTGCCGACATCGATTTACGGCAACACAGCTTGCGTTGTGTTTCACCGCAAGTATATATTCGGCGTCTTGGATCATTCGCAATATATGCGGGTCCTTGACTTGGATATCCTGCAGTGGCATAGTGTCCCCACCAGCGGAGAAGCGCCCGTTCGGCGTGCCTTCCACACTGCGTCTGCCATCCGGACAAGCATGTATGTGTTTGGAGGCATCCTAGCAGACCCTTTCCACCCAAATCGCGTAGACAACTCGTTATACTACCTAGAGACGACCACCTCTTCATGGGTACGCCCGCAGGTACATGGCGTTCCCCCTGTGTGTCGGCGAGGTCATTCAGCCTTCGTGTATAACGAAGAGCTGTACATTTTCGGAGGGTACAGCGATTCGCTGCAGACCTATTTGGCAGATATACACAAGTACGACCCCGTGACGTCGCGTTGGACCGAAGTGAAGCCATGGGGCTCACCACCATCTCCCAGGTACTGGCATGGCTGCTCAGTGATGGGTGAAAGAGTGTTTATCTTCGGCGGCTTTGGGCCGACAACCAACCAGGATGAGGGGCAGGTTCCTGGGGAGCGAATGGCGCTGACCGATCTCCACGTGTTGCACTTGGCACCGACACTGCAGAACCTGTGCTTACTTGCAGTGATTGATGCACGGCTGGATCTACGCCCCTTACCACCCTTCATTAGAGAAATGGTCTACGCTGTAACTTCTCACCCATCGTAGTCGATGGCAGATGCTGCATCTCAAGCAAACTGAGTGCCTTCGGCGAAGCCAGCTTGGCGATACGGTGATAATGCAACTTCGGCGCCGCTACTTGACGCAGTAATAAACTCTTCCTTTATACGCAAAGAACGCCTTCCTTCTGTGCTCGATTTTCGCGCAAGCAAGAAAGTCGCTAGTTTTTTGTTTATATTCATGTCGCCCGGGGGCGCCACTTTTTCTTAAATAACAAAGGGAAAGAAACAATTATTCGCTGAAATCGATTTAACTCCAGCCTGGTGGTTTCTTCAAGCGAGTCGCATTAACGCCACTTCGGCTTGAAGCTCGTGATAAATTCTAGATTATCGCGTAGCCACTGCTGGTCATCCTTTTCAAAGCAGATGGTAGATAGAGATATGTGGCGGTAGGCGTCGATTTCAGCTCTTATCCGGAAACAACTTGCGTCTTTTGCGATGACTTCAGAAAGCCAAACAGTTATCACTTATTTCCGCATGTCTGCCGTCACTTTGACGCTGCTTTAAAGGTTCACTGATTTTATAGCCTGCTAGTTTTGGTCTTGTTTTCGCTATATACATTCTAGTTTCAATCTGGAAGCGTCCGATCGGTGTCTATGTTGTGAACGTGAGCCGAGAAAATTCGTCAAAGCTTGTATAAGTGACTGTATCAGGCTCAGATCATATCAAAGGCAATCTACAGCATGCTGGATTGTATTTGAAGCTTCCCGACAGCTTATTTACACTGATGCGAGAGCGCTCTTTTGAACTGCGCATGCCAGATACATTCTCGACAAGCCATCCCACGATGGCTGGTGTGAATTGTTCGGAAGGTGTGTCCGTGACACCAACTTGAATAGACAAAGCAACTTTGTGCCATGGCGCTCTTTAGCTACAGATTATCTAGCGCCATAAAAATTCATCAGAATCGACAGGGGGTGTGCCACTGACTGAGCTGCACCTCGACGACGATCCCCTTAACTTTTTCGTCCACTACGTTGTCGCCTAAGGCTACTGCGTCTACATGTGGGGTAGCTTTTCGGACATAAGGTCGCGGATTGGCGGCTTATACCGATTCGGTACCCGCGCTATGACATGAAGCCGCTCGCAAATGAGCGGCCAAGTTGCGATACTAAGCACCTTCTTCTCTGCTTGCGTGCTGGGTCAACAGATGTACAGCCGGCCAAATCTTTAGCTGGCGTGCGCGACGGCCGCGTTTTCCGTGCTCCTGCAGCTTACGAAGGCGCAAACTTGCTAAGATATCAAATTTAAGCAGAGGCTCACTAAGCCCCTGCTTAATATTGAGCTTTCTCCAAGTTTGCTTTGTCACAAAGCGCACGAGCGCAGGAAAAGCGGCCGTCGCGCACGCCAGCTAAAGATTTGGCCGGCTGTATACATCTTTGGTTTTTTGGACCCTGCGTCCACACACCGTATATATTATCCTGACCATGAGAGTGGAGAGGAACCGTCTAGCCGCTGTTTCCACAAGGCGTCCTTAGTCACAACCCGCCTGTATGCTTTTTTTTATTTTTTTATTTATTCTAATAAACAGAACCCAAACAGTTGGTTGCACCCATTGGCTTTACGGCTAGTGAGGGGTCCAAATACAAAACAAGCAGAATATTACTGCAGACCATGTAAATATAAAACTTCAAGATTAACACACACAATTCAATTCATTACTACATTTCTATGGAAATTAAATAGCGTTTTAAAGATACCGAAAGTTATTTTTTCTTTTGCGATTTCATTCCACACATGGGCTGCGCTGCATTCTAGGAGTCTCCGGCCGTACATATTGTAACAAGGTGGTAAATTAAATAGATTGTAAGTTGCAGCTCTTGTTTGTTTCTTTGGTAATCTAAATAAACTAAGGGGCAGGGGGTTGTTAGATTTTATTACATTGTTTACAATTTAAGCTATCTTCAGTTTATATGCCATTGACAGGGGTAAAATACGAAGTCAACCTGAGATCCTGTAAATATCCCAACTAAAGCTACAGGGTGTGAATGAAGACTTTTAGTTTGAGGGACCTGGTTTTGGAGTCCTGTCTTACAACCCAAGTACGCTTGCGTTCGTGTTATACCACTTTAAAACTTAAATATGCTTGCCAATGGTCAGAGGACTATGACAGTTGGTAGAATTTTCTCGAGTAGGATTTTTTTTTCAGTTCGTGATCATAAATGCCGAATTCGTGTTCAGAATCCCTTTCGATTGGGCCCGTTGGAATATATTACTAAACTGTTGCGCCACTCAGAAGTACGAAACTCAGGGCGAGGGTAAGGGGAAACTGACAGGTAGAATAGCGAGCACCTGATTATAGGTCTCCTGTAGGTAGCTAAGAAACGCAGTCCCACTCTCGCGAACAAACGACGAAAGCCTAAAAACGGTCGCTGGGTGGAAAGACAAAACGCGGTTCATCTGCTTCGACTACGACGGTGCAGTAGACGTTGATTGCTACTCAATCTGAGTAGGCCGAAAGGTTGGGAAGACAACGATCACGCAGCTCTCGAAGTTGCAGTATCTGATGACTTCTCCGACGTAGCTGAGGTGACAACGAAGGTGAAGGTAAGTTCTCCTAAAATGGAGGATCGACATGAGCCGGTGACAACGTTTTTGCATGGTCCGCTTTAGAAATTCTCAGCTTGATCAGAGGGGGGTGCTGAACAATTGTTTTCGTGCGCAGAAGGATTGTGAAGTGAGCCGTGGCACCGAAACGGCTTTTGGTAGTCAGGTTATTGAAAACAACCATGAGATGGCGAAAAAATTTGCTTTGAAATACAAGCGTTCGACCACACTGTATCTCGCCTCCCCCCTCCCCTCAGCGTTCACTCTCGAGAAAGGAAGCTCTCCTGTATCGGCAGCTACAGACATACATTATCCCGATGCCACAGAACCGACGAGCCAGCCTCTCCGCCGACACAACTCCAACTTGTAGCTTATGCGCGGGCTCCCAGACTCCCTGCGACATGGTCTGGGAATGTGTGAGCACCCCCTAACTAACCACCCATCCACTGAGCCTCGTGGAAGCAACGGCTGCCCCTCCCCCTGCCCAGCCACCAACTTCTGCTGGCCCGCCGCGCGCCCGAGATTATAGCCAGCGTGGTCCTTCGAAATAAAAGCCCTAACTTCGAAGGCCATAGACCACTGCAATAATTTTTTTTCTCTATCCGGTCCAAGTAAAATTCTAATTCCGTATAATAAAAGCCCATAGAGGCATATCCCACTCATTTGTTTTTTCCGTCACTACTTTAATGTTTGTTCCTTTGTGCCCGCGCTATGATGTGTCCTTTCCTTCTACTCTAGATCTTCTCTCATTAAATTACTTTCTCTTTCTCGCTTCTACTCGCTGTGCCCATCTCGCCTTCGTCGTCTTCTCCGACGCCGAATATCAGGTCACTATACAACTATTGTGCGAAATGTGTTCTTCCTTTTATAATTCGCGTTATAGTACATAGGCTTAGTAAGAAATAGTGCGAACAACAAAGAATTCGTGGCAGAAAATCTGTTCTGGTAATGTCCATGTCTCGTGACAGAAAGAACGGGGCTTTTATATCAGGCAGAGAAAGTGAATGATAATGAGGACGGTGCCAGCTCATGCCACGCGCAAGCAGCGCGATCCACGCCCAGAGAACAACATCGCAGTGGTCCTGGAAAGACGCACATGTCCCGTCTGCTATCAATGGGGACCACGGTGCGAATGTCATCACCTACGGCGAATGACAGGAGTCGTTCGGCGGAAGGCCGGAACATCCCCGAGGCCGCGAACGCCGTAGGAGTCCGCCGACGAAACGGAGCTGCGATGAGAGCCGCCGCGCAGTGGAGATGAGCCCCGCCGTTCGCCGCAGCCTTCCACCCCGGACGGCGTATTCCCTTCTGTACGGCGGGACGCGGTGAGCATGCCGCGGGCGTGCCTCATCTTCGCCGTTCTGGCGCTCATCGCCGCCACGTGCTACATCGTCGTGTCGCGACTGATCTTCATCGCACAGTGGCTGTCCACGAACGGCCTCCCCTCCTACAAGAATCACTGAAGTCCGGCCGCCCCCGGAGCCAAGTGGGGAGCCCCGCGGATATAGGTGCCGCCACCGTTTGGAGCCGCAGGGTCACGGCAGCCGTCATCGCTATTTTACGCCTCATTCCTACGACTGGGACTGCTACGGTGATAAGCACAAAAGATGCGGTGAATAAATGTTACTATCGTACGCAACAAAGTTGGTACCGGCATGTGATTTACACATAGCTACGCACTTTTGATTTTGAAATGCTGAAATACGTTCTAAGGATTCCAAGTTAGCAAATCTTTTTGCAGACCCAGTTTTGCGTCCGCACTGGAGCTCAGCTGGATGAGGCAGCGCACATTTCATATCATCTCGCACTACAAGAGAGCGAATTTCTAATATTAGATAGCCTTGTGTGAGATAAACCGTGTGAATAATGCGGATGTGAATAATGTGTGCGAACATGCGAGTAAAGTTGTGCCGGTGGTGTTGGTCCAGTGGTTTCCAGCAACTGGATGCACCGCTTGAAGGGCTTCTCGATGAAGTGACTTCCAGGCGAAGCGATTCACGGAGAAACGAAGAACTTTTATACAGGCTATTTACAGATGGGTACAAGATTCAGTACGGTCGAACTATCCGCGGCCGGCCTAGCCGACCGCCTTCACAGAGGCGAGGGACACCACGTCCCAACAGTCGAACTGGCGCGCCTTGCACCAGCTCTCAACGGCCGCTACTCCGCGCTCGGCCCGACCGAGCGCCTGACCGCTACGAGTAGCTCGAGCCAAAAGCCCCCGGCGCGGGTCTCTTCACGAATTCACCCCGATCCCGCGCCCCTTTCCACACGCCAAATTTGAACTGTATTACAGCTTCTTGCCTGACATCAGTTTTAACGAATAGGAAAGCTCAGAACTGATGTCAGGGTTTTTCCCTCACCCCGAAATTCCTCCCTACGTGGCTGCGCAATCCTCCGCCAAGTGGACCGGAGGCGCGCCAGACGTGTGGGGCCAACGGACACTTTCAGCTCCTAACCGTGCTGGCCTAATATACCGCCCGTCGCGTAACGCGACGAAACCGAGTCCGTTCTCGCTTGTTTATGGCCGGCGGCTTCTCCCCCCGGGAGGCAGGATTCCGGGAAGATGGGGGACAGGAGCCCTAGGTCGATGTCGGCAGAGAGCCCCGCCATCTGGAGTAGCAAGGGAAAACGCAAGTACGAACGGGGAGACCAACCGAAGAGCATGGGCGTTCGAGCCGCTCCTCCCCTTCCAACGGCACGCACTAAAACAAAACAAACAAAACGAAACAAAACGGGGCGCGCAGCCTAGTCCACTCTCCTCTCGGGGAATGTTCGTAACACATGTACAAAAAGAGGCGGCAGCGTGCCGAACCCTACACCTTCCCCCCAAGACTCGGCTAATCTATTAAGAGATAAGGCGAGGCAACAAACAACAAAAAGGGTTCGGCAAGGATAGCAGTTCAGTACATCGGCACGAGTAAGCTGCAGGAGTCTGTGGGCCAGCATGCCGCGGCCTTTCGTTACACACTTCACAGATACATGCTAGAGAGTCCACTAAACAAACACACACCGAAAACTACCACTTTCGCTGGGTTGGATCAGGGTGTGTCTCTTAAGTCCAACGAGTCAGTGTGCACTGTTCCCTGGTCCAGTTTCCCAGCGGTCACTGCGGGACGTCAGCCAGTGTACTATTCCAACAAGCGTTGGGGATCCTAGACAAGGCATCCGCGTCACCGTGGTCGACTCCCCTGCGATGCTCAATGTTAACATTGTAGCGTTGGAGCGCCAGAGCCCAGCGCGTAAGCTTTGCACTTTGGGGCACGCTGCTTCTAAGAAATGAGAGCGGATTGTAGTCAGTGATGGCTGTCACGGTGGCGCCAAACACCTACGTCTCAAACTTTTATTTAATGCCCAGAATAACCCGAATTCCTCCCTCTCGATTGCAGGCCCCCGCATTTGCAACGGTGTGGCTGGAGAAGGCTCTCGGCGCCTCAGTGCCGTGGCCAGAAAGCTGCACTAAACATGTGCGCACTGCTACTGCCAACGCGTCTGTAAAAAGCAGATACGTCTTTCGCGGGTCCAGAATTGTCAGTGAAATCGCCTCGCGCAGAGCTTTCCTTACGGCATTCAAACATTTCGTAACAGGCAAACGCAGTTAAGGGTGAACTGGCCCCGGCCAACGCGACCGACGATTTCGGCGGTGTCCTCCCGGGTCGAACACCCGCACTTGCCGTTTACGACCGAACATCCCTGCGGCACCGGCAGTGCGCGCAGTGACGATATTCCCCTTTCGCAGCGCTGTTTTTGCTTCAATTGTGACACCGGCCGTCAGCGCACTCAGGCCGCGGGTTGTCACTCTAGACGCACTTTTGTGCGCCGAGGGCCCTCTCACGCACGGCATTCTCAGCTTAAAGTGTGCCGGTGTTCCTTTGTTCTGGCCACTGTGACTGACGCATTCCCTGTCACCACTACTGCACTTCCTTTCATCTGGTAATCGCTCTGCTGCCTTATTGTCTGTACCTGCATTAGCTGTCTCAGAATCAGCTCTCAGCAGCTGCGACACGGGTTCCTCGTGCGCCACCGCTGCTACTGAGGTCGCTGTTTGAACCACGTCATCGCTGCAACACACCTGATGCACTGTTTCCACGTCGGTGGGCGACAAGAGCTCCCACGGGACACCAGCGCCTGTCCAGTCGCCTGTGTCCTCATGCTCATGCGGTTCAGCGCAAATGTCTTCCACGCCCTCACGCGCGTCGGCTACCTGGCCACTTTCAACGACATCTTGCATGTCACCCAGCACGCTCTCGGGGCTCATCTCAGTACAGGCAGGTCGGGATTGCTGTTCTCTTTCAACCTGGATGTCTGACTCAGCTACATCCGGCAACTCTGCGTCAACACTCTCTGAAGCACTTGACGGGACGCGCCATTCCACTCGCACGCTCTCAATTTCAACCGGCTTCATGCCGTCGCGACCAGCCGGCTCATCTGCAGCCTTGCTCTGCGCCTTACTGACATCTCTATCTGAAGGGGATGATCGGCTCCGAGTTCGCTCTAGTTCATTACTGTCAGCCATCCGCTGGGGTAGGGTTTCGCATTCGAACGCCAAGACTAGCTCGGCGCCTTCGTCTGGCCCTGATTCATCCGGTCTGTCTTCACCTGGCGGCGACAGAGTTCCAACCGCCTGCACGAGACCCTCGCTGTCCGATTTGCGCGTGTCGTGCAGCTGTTCCCATGCGTCTGCCGAGATTAGACAATCGGCGTGCGTGAGCTTGTCAGTGAGCGCACACGTCACCGGTGTCGCATCGTCCACGTTTTCAATTAAGGAAGCACCTCGATACAGCTTCAACGGAACAACTGCCAGCTTCGCCTCTACTTTTTCTCCCAAGGCGGAGATGAGATCGATTGTCCCATGTGGGGATACAAACTCCTCAGGTACAAGGCTTTCGCGCACTACGGTGATATCTGCGCCGGTGTCCACAATGGCGCTGATAACTGCTTCCCGACAGCTGATTTTAACGTCCCTGAGCGTCGGACGCGTGGTTTCCGAGGCATGGGTGGACACGCGTGCCGTTAACCTATCCTCGCGCGGCGGACGCTCTCGTTTGTCAGCTGGGTTCTCACGATCAAATGGGCAGTTCGCAACAACGTGCCTCCAGCTTCCGCATCGCAAACAGCCACCCGATCGCGATGCCTTTCTCTTTTCTCCTCCTGGCCTGACTGCAGCCCTTACGTCTCCTCGTTCTGCCCCAGGCTTCTGCACAGGTGGGGACTCAGTCCTCGGTTCTGGGCGGTTGTCAAAACCCTTAAAGCTGTCGGCTTTCCTCTGTGCGCTTCCCTTCCCGGCGGCTTCCTCGTACGTCTGTAGCAATGCGGCTATCTCATCCGCGTTCAGCCATTTCTCACCCTCGCGCAGCTTGACATATTTGAGAGCTTCTTCTGATAGCCCCTCCTTGAGCTGGTCGGCAACCAAGAGTTTCAGAAGTCCGTCAAAAGTCGACACGCCCCGAGACTTTAAATAAAAATTTAAATAACTCTGGTCGCGTGTGACAAAACCCTTCCAAGTTTCTTCGCGCCGCTTGGTGGCCCCTGAAAACCGCCTTTGGTATTCTGCGGCTGAAAGTTTTAACTCGTCTAGGACCACCGTCTTCAACTTATCGTAGTCCCTGTGCTGTTCTGCGGTGAACCGAGTCGATAAGTAAGTCACCCGCTCGGCCAGCACTGGGAACACAAGCTGCGCCCAGTGTTCCTTCGGAACGTTGTAAGCCCTGAGCGAGCATTCCACTGATTCAAACCAGACGGGCACTTCACCGTCTGCAGGCAATTTGGGAAACGCGCCGGCGAGTAGCTTAGCGTACTGTCTCAACCGTTCTTCTTCGGAAGGCGCAGCATTCTGGCTTCGAGCACGAATGATTTGCATTTCAAGCTCTAAGGCTTTTATCTTTTTTTCGTACAATTCCAACTCTTTATCAATGTTTTGGCTACGCCGTGGCATCGACGCCTCATTGCTGCCCTTGTCACCACCGTCTCCACTGTCACCACTGTCACTATCGCTGTTCATTGTGGATGCCTTGTCGGGGTTAAGATGCCCAAATCGGGTTATCATTAACTACGCCCGCCGTAGTCAAACAGTGACCGCCAAGAAAAAGGAACCAGGGAACTCACTCGGAGCTGCTCGCAGTGTCCTCTTTTCGGGCAAGAATGGAGTCGACCTCTTAAGGTGCCGATTGAAGCCGCTAGCTGTTGCCGTTGCTCGGGGATGCCACTTGGCATCCGCTGAAGGTCGTGTCCGCTTCAATTTCCCAATTGCCGCCGTTGCTCAGGGATGCCACCCTCTGTCCGCAGAAGGCCTTGTCTTCGGCGTTTCACGCCCGATGCTCCTCGCACCTTCGTACCCTTAGCCTGTCGTCCGCTCGGTATCTCGCCTTGGATACCGAACTTCGTCCTCTCCTGGGGGCCGCAGCAGTGCACCAGTACTGTCGACTGCGCCAGTAAAGTTGTGCCGGTGGTGTTGGTCCAGTGGTTTCCAGCAACTGGATGCACCGCTTGAAGGGCTTCTCGATGAAGTGACTTCCAGGCGAAGCGATTCACGGAGAAACGAAGAACTTTTATACAGGCTATTTACAGATGGGTACAAGATTCAGTACGGTCGAACTATCCGCGGCCGGCCTAGCCGACCGCCTTCACAGAGGCGAGGGACACCACGTCCCAACAGTCGAACTGGCGCGCCTTGCACCAGCTCTCAACGGCCGCTACTCCGCGCTCGGCCCGACCGAGCGCTTGACCGCTACGAGTAGCTCGAGCCAAAAGCCCCCGGCGCGGGTCTCTTCACGAATTCACCCCGATCCCGCGCCCCTTTCCACACGCCAAATTTGAACTGTATTACAGCTTCTTGCCTGACATCAGTTTTAACGAATAGGAAAGCTCAGAACTGATGTCAGGGTTTTTCCCTCACCCCGAAATTCCTCCCTACGTGGCTGCGCAATCCTCCGCCAAGTGGACCGGAGGCGCGCCAGACGTGTGGGGCCAACGGACACTTTCAGCTCCTAACCGTGCTGGCCTAGTATACCGCCCGTCGCGTAACGCGACGAAACCGAGTCCGTTCTCGCTTGTTTATGGCCGGCGGCTTCTCCCCCCGGGAGGCAGGATTCCGGGAAGATGGGGGACAGGAGCCCTAGGTCGATGTCGGCAGAGAGCCCCGCCAACTGGAGTGGCAAGGGAAAACGCAAGTACGAACGGGGAGACCAACCGAAGAGCATGGGCGTTCGAGCCGCTCCTCCCCTTCCAACGGCACGCACTAAAACAAAACAAACAAAACGAAACAAAACGGGGCGCGCAGCCTAGTCCACTCTCCTCTCGCGGAATGTTCGTAACACATGTACAAAAAAAGGCGGCAGCGTGCCGAACCCTACAATGCGGCTGTTGGAAAAGGATATCAACGCGCTAGAAAAGGCGACATCAAACGCGCTACGCGACAAGGCCGTTCACATCCCGAGGTCCAAAATGCTTGCGCCCCCAACATCTGGGCAGAATGACGCAGACGCGAGTCCATTGCTCGGCGGGCAAGTCAATCTGTCGCTGCAATTCCCGTTACTAGTGGTAACTGTTCCGCCAGTATTAGTGCAGGAGTGCAATTTTGGCATGATTAAGGATTCTTACTTTAGAGGAAAAAACGTCGAGAAACTTATCTTCAACTTAAGAGTATGTATCGATATCGTTAAACGGTCCCTACGGTCGGTAGGGTGTCTCGTGGCGCACCGCTTTGCAGACATCGACACACTTGGTGAAATCATAAACTGTTTTATTGCACATCATCGTCCACATTATTTAGGTACGATACTAATTAGTAACCCTAATTAGCTATGTGGTTCTTTCATGTAATTTGCCTGCTGTGCTATGGGAGGTACTCGTACAAGACCTCTATATATCCCACTTAACGCACGTTCCTCAGTGCCGGTTTCGATTCCGACTGACCACATTTTCTTTTTAATATAAGCAAAATAGCTTTCCTACTCCACTACCTTCTCGACCAATCAGGATTTTGCAGTGTCAACGATGCTGACGATGGGTTTCCGGCCGGCGGGACCTTTAATGCGGTCGCGTAAAAAAAATAGACGGGACACTTAAGCTCCACCTGAAGAGTACGACGCGATAGCGTAGTGGGTTAACTGCCATATATGCAGAAGTCCATTCACTGTTTTACACTCACACATCCTTGGGAGTCCTCACATCCCTCCAGTCGCACTGGTGCAGTGGTTTAGCGATGGGCCTTCTGGGGTCGAGGTTGCTCTTCCCGGGCTACCAATCATTTATTTACCTGCCACAGTATGCAGTTTGCTCACTATCTGATGGGTAGGTTTTGATGACGCAACAAGGACACGTGACCTAGGCGGCCAATCAAGGTTGCCCTCTGGGAACCACCTGTCAGAGCCATGGCCACGATTTCTCGCTTACAGCGCCGACGAGGACACCGGGGCCTTTAACGCTGCCGCGTTAAAACAGCGCCATCAAGCCGATAGAAGGCACTCAGATACAGGGTTAACGTCCTTCTTTCTGCTGCGCAATGACTAAGGAAATTATGCCCGGTAGTTCAAAACGATAGGTGAGCGGTGTTTCCAAATGAAGCGTCCATTCCACTGCCAATTCACA
The DNA here is from genome assembly GCF_055824585.1 of Amblyomma mixtum. Taxonomy (NCBI): domain Eukaryota; kingdom Metazoa; phylum Arthropoda; class Arachnida; order Ixodida; family Ixodidae; genus Amblyomma; species Amblyomma mixtum. The sequence continues at coordinate 17,011,070 of NC_143018.1, forward strand.
CAGTACGGGAAGCGTAAAACCAACGCAATTTATCAGACACCATTACTGCACATGAGTTCAGTAGATTAATATTGCCACGAGGGCGTTTCAAACCCGCGGTGGAGCAAACAGTTCTGCTTCGCTGGCTATTGCACGAGGGCGCGATGCTATCGCCCCCCCCCCCCCTTCTATTTGCAACGCTCCAGAAACAATTGAGCATTGTTTCATCAGTCGAAAAGACTCAGTAGTCTTTTGGGGTATCATACAACGGACGTTGCAAAAGAAGTTTAGACACCGCATTCTCTACGATATCACACTGCACTTTCATTTGCTAATGACCCTTTGTTGTTTTTAATTGGAGTACACTGCTTCCGGGAAGCGCTCATGATATACTGGCATTGTGAATCTTGTTTCTGCAAAATGTCACTTCAGAATGATGATTGTTCACTTAAAGGGAGTGTAAACCCGCAATGTGTTCAGACCCGAGTGGCACTCGCTCTTACTAATATGCTCTTCATTGTCTTTTTTTCTATTCCTTGTTGCTTAGGTTTACCGTATTATGATGCGTTAGTCATGTGCTCTCTCCATCGTCTCTTTTCAAATCTTTGGTGACTTGAACGCGTCGTGTTTATCTGACGTTTTTTTTTTTCAAAACGTTAGCGCACAGTTCATATACGAAGGACATTGCTTGAATGTAATAAATACCATGTTGAAAAAAAAAACAAGCTGTCTGGGCTATGTTTTTCATCAAAAGCATAAAGACTGCCTGGCCCTTTTAGTTGTGTTGCCTTCTGTCATGGTAGCGCAGTGAAGCCACTAGCTGAGTTCTTTGTAAATAATCTGTATCTAGATTATTTATTTCCACAATGGTTGCAAGTATCATGTTAGAAAAAAAAAAAGCCTTTCTGGCCTAGGGACACCGTGCCTTATCCGCAACCGGCAGGTCAAGCGTTCGATTCACGAATTATGGCCTCAAAATTTGCTTTCAGCGCAAGTGAATTGCTTATATACTTAGACGTCCAATGACATTCGAGTCTTGTTTCCACCTTCTATTCATTAGTTTTGCATTATTTTATCACTTCTCATTCCACGGCTCCACGTGTTAACGTCAGCAACCTCTCGACTAATACGGTTTTCCGCGTACACCGGTGACGAAGCCAACTAATCGGAGTTCTACGCTGAATGGCACCCTTACCACTAAAGCGTTAAACGGAGTTCTATGTTCTTCCAACATGCCAAACCTGTACCCAGCTAAAGAACTGTTATTTCGCACAGAATAAAAATATCGAACGTCTTGACAAATGCCGTTTCCTCTCCCGGCTAATATACAGGAAAGGCAAACACGAAAAATTTTCAGTAACCTATCAGGCCTGGCAGAGCGAAATACTCCCAGTCAAACGCAAGGTTATGCGAAGTTGGTAATGCATAACGCACCAGGGGTGGTGTTCTCCCGGTGTCGCCTTTTGCGACATGTCGCATTCGCTCTTCGCTGATTGGCTCGAGCCGCGGTGACGGTGGCGTGACGACACGGATCCGCCTTCCTGCTACGTCATCGTGACGTCGCCCCAATTCACTACGCTTAGTCGAACAAGGGAATGCGCTGAAGCGATTCGCGCGGGTGACGGGCTACGAAATTGATACTAGACGTCATGGATCCCACTCTCATTGCCTGGTTTTTGAGTTGTGAAGAAGTGCGGCGTGTCTGCGGACATCGCGACCAGTTTTCCTTGGCCGACTAATCTTGTCGGCGGCATTACCAGCTGTCGAAGAGCACAGCACCGTGGCTACCGTCTGCTGAGCCGGACTGCCACTCGCCATGCGAACTTACTTTGCACCGTCGTAAACAGACGACGAAGCAAACGTTGCCCGCTGCGACGAGATGGCCTTGGCAGCGCTTGCGCTCGCATCTACACGACCCTTCAAGGCGTTTTAATGCACGCTGGTGCAACGAAACAGTGTCTGCACGAGCCAAACAGGATTTAAAGCAATGTGACGACTTTTACAAACCTACAACTGAACATTAGAGAGTTTTAGTACTGCGGGCTTTGCGTTATTGCGTGCATAGCGGAATAGCGGGTCCAGAGTGTGCATGCGCAGAACGCTAATGGGGAAATAGCGTTAGCGTAAGAATGCAACAGTTGGAGATTTTGCGCCATAGTTTCTTACTATCGCGTGTTGCGTAAATCAGAGAAAAACGAAAAAAAATTATCTCGGTCTAACCACACGTTTGTTCGGGCTCAAATTTCGCACAGAGGTTGCATGTAGTGGTCAGTTTTGTTTTATACTACATTTAGGTGGGGTACTTGACTGGTTCGGTCCGAATTATTTGGAAATCCCCATCGTCTGCGGCGACAGCGAACCAAAACCGAAAGACTTCGTAGCAGTGGTACCAGTAGCGCCATCTCACACCCATCGGAGAAACCCAGCTCCCCGGTAGCGTGGCCTCCGCGATCGAAGCGCGCTTTTGCTCCGGCCGTCCCATTCGCACAAGGAGAGCGTAATTTGAGAGAGCGGTGTTACCGCTCCTCTCGCCGCACGGTGGCGCGCTTACCCCATGCGCGCTTTCCCTGAGGCGGTCGTGCGTAAACCGCGAAAACGCAGCTGTCGCAGGCCTGTGTGCGATGCGCGCTAGAAAATTACCGCACAGGAGCGCCGGCAAAGGACAAGATAGCTTACTGGTATAATATCTTCCTAAATTCGGAAGCAGACTTAGGACCGAGATAAAGCAGATCGCCATAAGAGCGTTTTTTTTATTTGTGCAGTTGTATATGGCACCAAACATGAATTACTTTACATTTGAGCACAGCGGTCAATTTTAATTTTGCTATCCACGTAAACGTTAGTTTAGAGCCTTAAATTATATAGAGAGATTAGCGTTCTGTCGGTTTTCCTGTGTAGCAATGGTATTTCATTCGAACTTTAATGCATCCAATAAACGTTTGCTTTCGGCGCTTGTAGATATCAGCCAATTCCTTTTTCCCTGTGGAATGTTGGGCAGGGCCGTGCCCAACAGCCTGCAGTGCATAAGGTTTTTTGGCGCATATAGCCTGATTGATTTAATTACGCAGATTAAACCAGATCTATAATGTTTCTCGCATAGTGTTCATTCTAAACACGGAGCACTTTCCTGTGGAGCGGCTGGCTGGCGAGCTTTTTTTTTTGCGGTATATGCTGCCCTATAGTCTGTGACAGTAGCTCCTACGTTAGATAAGAGTGGCCTCACGAAATTATCGAACACCACAGATACTGTGCTTGCGGCGTGGTCCTCCCTTGCTTTGCCAACAAAAAGGGAGCACTGCCAGATCCTCGAAAGTAATAGCTGCAGCCAGCTGCTGCCGCACGTTGCATATTTTTATATGCGGCGGGGCAATATCAAGCCTTCTTAGTGGCCACCAGAACACTGACGAACTCTGATTTTGGGTAGGTTAATCCCCCCCCCCCCTTGACTGTAGGCTAATGAGTCAGCAACGGACTAGACCCATCCGACTGGTAAAGGGCTGGCCAGGAGCTGCACCTTCTACGTTCTTCAAGAGCTCTCGCCACGAACCCTGCTATGTAAGCAATGCTGGCATCTGTGATACCTGATGGCGGCCGCTGCAGTGAGATAGAAAATGCCCATATAAGTATCCCGACCATGTTCCCGACCTAGACTTTCTGCAATGTATTGCAAAATTTTCAAATCATGGCATTGTTGCCATTCAGTTATTATAGCTTTAACATAAAGCAAAGTGGTCGCTTTTTGGTTGCACTTCATGGGTGGAGTAGGTGAACGAGTGGGCATCGCTTTCAAGGATGTGAAGAAAAAACTCAGCGCGATGGCAAGCAATTTAGACGACATGTCGCAAGGTGAAAGCATGTGTTGCCCCCATCAACTCTTAAATTACCAGAAAAGCTGCATGGAGAATACATTCGCAACTGTTTAACAATGTACCTCAACTTCTTTGCCACCTCAGGAACGAGTAAGAAAAAAACTGCCTGCGTATGCCTAGTCATTCAGTGTCGAAGCGCGCCAACAAAGCTGGTGCAGCGGCTGAAAGTGCAGGCAGTGCCGGCCGGACGAGCGCCGCTCGATGCTTAGGCTAAGACCGCCACCTCGCGGCGTTTTAGGGAACTAGCAGCATTACACTCTTTTGCTGGGCGAGGCGCCGAATGGGACGGCCGGAGCAACGGCGCGCGCCGCCGCCGGAGCAGATCGCGGCGGCCACGCCGGTAGAGGGCTCGTTTCTCCGTTGGGTGCGAGATGGCGCCACAAGTACCACTGCTGCGAAGTCTTTCGGTTTTGGTTCGCCGCCGCCGCAGACGATGGGGATTTCCGAATAATTCTGAACGAATCAGGCAAGCATCCCACCTAAATGTAGTATAACACAAAACTGACCACCAAATGCAACCTCTGTGCGAAATTTGAGCCCGAAGAAACGTGTGGTTAGGCCGAGAGAATTTTTTTTCGATTTTCTCTGATTTACGCAACAGTCGGTATTACCTAGAGGGAAAGCTGGCGGCGCTGCACTTCACCCACTCTTCAGACGCTCTAGGATTCAGTTTTAGCGCAACTAAATCAGGTGTGATGATTTTTAACGATACAACTGATCAGGTGCTTACAATACAAGGACACGAAATACCCAAAGTGGCCGAATACAAATACCTCGGGATATGGCTAAACGAAGGGCAGATATACACGGAAAAGCATGAACAGGCTCTTAGGGCAAAAGGACGAAGAGACGCCTGGATAATGAAACATAGGGCATTATGGGGGTACAACAAATATGAAGTACTAAGAGGTATTTGGAAAGGAATAATGGTGCCGGGACTTACTTTCGGCAATGCGGTTCTGTGCTTAAGGGCAGAAGTTCAGTCGAGATTAGACGTAAATCAGAGAGCTGTTGGAAGATTAGCACTAGGTGCCCACGGCAAAACCACAAACGAGGCAGTACAAGGGGATATGGGTTGGGCATCGTTCGAGGCACGGGAAGCTAAGAGTAAAATACTATATGAAGAACGCCTGAGGAAGTTGGACGATAACAGATGGGCAGCTAAGGTATTTAAATATTTATACAGAAAGAACGTTGACTCACAGTGGCGGAAAAGAACTAGAAAACTAACCAGTAAGTATGCCGGTCATGAGGACGGAGAAAGAAAGAGCATTAAACGACAGGTCAAAAACGCGGAAGTTAAAAATTGGATGAATTCAATTGTAAAGAAACATAGTGTAGAACTATATCGATTCGGGAAAAAGCAGATCAGAAAAGAATTTTTCTATGATAACTCAAGAGGCAGTGCCCTACTTTTTGAAGCTAGATCAGGGTGTCTTAGAACGCGCAGCTACAAAAAGAAATTTAACGAAGAAGATGACACATGTGCAGTGTGTGGTAGATCTGTGGAAACAATTGAACACCTCATAATCAAATGTGATGGTATCCATCCGGATGTCGATGCAGGCACAGTCACTCTTTCTGAGGCCCTAGGGTTTAAAGATAACAATGGTCATGCAAATAAATCTGCAGTGGAAGTCAGCAAAAAGCGATTGGAGGATTGGTGGCTGAAAAGCAGAGATGTGGAATAAGGTTAGAATAGTAGGAAACCGTAGGCAAAGTTAATGGAGAATCTTAATGAGAATTGCCAACACAGTAAACAAAAAAATAATAAATAAAGAAAAGCTGAGCATGGTGGCAATTGCTACCACCCCGTTTCAAAGGGGGCGCTCCTATCCATCCATCCATCCATCCATCCATGGACGCTCAAAGCATCATGGGGCGGTGAAGTACTTGTTGCGGAACAGTCGTAGTTTTTCGGGAACACAGAGTGGCACTACTAAGACGTTTCACTCCGAAAACGTTGTTCGTGTGTGCGCAGACGACTTTCGCGCGAACACAGTGTGCAAAACCCATAGTAGTGAAAACGCTTAGACACACGACGCCAATAAAAGGTTTCACTTTTCTGAAATGCCATTAAAACCTCTTATAGGGTTTAAGCAACAACATTTTTTTTGAAAATATATTTACTTTTAAAAGTTCGCCTGTTAATTACGAAAGATTAGTTTTTATAGTGTTCATTACTAGGCCAATAGGAGAGCGAGTCGTCTTTTATTTTGGGCAAACTTTGCACTTAAACGCTTTGCTGCTCGTGTGTAGCAATCATTAGACAAGATATTGAATATTAGGACGTTTCTAGTTATCAAACAGCTTTATTTTTTTATTATTTTTTGGCCAAAAGTTGCAGTTCCGCAACAAGTAGCTCACCGCCCCATGATGCTTTGAGCGCCCATGGTGGCTGAAGTGGTCTCGAGGGGTCGCCATGCAAACTCCCATAGACGGGCTGCCAGCTTTCCCTCTAGGTAATAGTAAGAAACTCTATGTTTTGCGCCCTTAGCGTGAAAACATGGCGGCGTCCTTCCAAGCGAGAACCGCCCGCTTCAGCCAATTCAGCAGTCCTTGCGATTCCGGTCGGCATGTTTACCGGCAACTACTGGTGTTGTTGCTTTTCGCTATGACTTACCTTGCTTCGACGATAAAGTTTAAGCTACAATTCAGCCTAGTTTTTGAGATACGCTATCGATTCTGGAGCGCGCAAGCCTAATGGGACCTACAGCTACACTGCTACCGTCTGCAACTGCCCGAAACGCAGCCGAAACCTAGCACAACCGTCCGGAACGAAACAAAATAGATTTAGAGCTTTTTCGCTGTGTTTTATAGACTTAAATTAAATAAAGCGAGTTTATTTAAAATTTGCAAATGTTTTTTGAACATTAGAGGTCATGTGATGGCAAATATTCTTGCTATCAAAGATACGAAACTACTGCTGCTAGTGAATCAGCAAGTGTAAATTTTCGCTTCTCGGAGTGAATGAAAGCACCGCCGACGAACGTGCCGGAGGCATTTTGCGTTTCTTCGAGCAACTGTACGCACTTTTTTAGGCCCCGCCCTAATGCGACATGTCGCAAAAGGCCACACCGGCAGAATACCACCCCAGATATATTAAATAAATCAAATAATTACCGCCTGTACTGCGGTACGTAATCTCCTACAGTGGTACATGACATGTTTAACTATAACATCACTAAAGGTTAACTAATGGATCATATAGCCTCCAGAATGCCAAGCTGCTCGATTTGGCACAACGACACAGATGCAGCCTCATTGCTTTATTTCTTTTCCCTTCAAGACATTATTTTGACCTTCCTCATGCCGACGTGCTCATTTCAGGGACGTTGGATGCACTGTTTTTAACGAATGCAGACTATGGAATATCATGTATTCATATAGAGCCGTGATATATTTTGTCCAGTGTTTATTTCACATTAGTTTATTTATTTGACATTGACTTCTTTTGCGCACCTCTTTGCAAAAGTGATTATAAGACAGGTTTAATGCATTTATAAACAGGTTCTACTTTACCTTTTCTATTGGGTTCCATTCTTCGTGATATTTATTATGTTAATTTGTATGCTATTCAGCCTCATCTATGCACTCTTGTTCTGCCATTCGCTAGTGTCCTGGCCTTGTCAAGTGTTTCTTACAGCCGTTTTGCCATGGCATCCATCAGCATTGTGGAAGTTGAAAAAAGAAACTTTCAATTAGCAAAAGCAGTCGTTAAATGCATTCCTGGATTCAAATTTAACCGATAAAATAATAACGTAGGGGCAAAGAATTACTTGCAGAAGATACGCAGGGATAAATATATTTTTTTCATTGGAGAGTGCCAAGAAATAACTATTCTGTCATGCCCGAAATTCCAGGCGAAGCACAATATCCCCAACTATTAACCACCTTCACTTACAACTGTAGTTTTGGTTTTGACTTGAAACATTTACCTGCAATCGAAATCACTATGCAATGATGTTGGAGTCAACCTTGTTGACTTTCTTCTGTTCTGTATGAGTGACTTCGAAAGGCAGAAAAATTTCCATACAGGACGAAATCCAAATTGTAATCTTTATTCCCATAAAAACAAAAAAAGGAAAGCGTTGCGCATGTGAAACACTTTTGAATGTGTTCAATCACCATTTTAAGCGTATGCCGGATGTTCAACCTAAGATGTTCCGCAATTTTTAAAGCCGGCCTTTTTCAGTAGGAGTGGTCTTTACGGCTTAGCATTGTCACCGCTGTAGCCCGTCCGTATACAGCTAAAATGTGCTAACCAGCTGAACTGAACTCGACTAGTTAATTTTTTTAACTCTCTGTGCTAGTCTCTATTAATTGAGGCACGTAGTTCCCTTTAAATATTGTCCATATCAGTTTTTAGAATTTCCAAAACGCAGTTACACACGGCCCAACAAATTTTGCTCACACCGCGCCAAATTACGTGCACTTTTGGATAGCCCGCAGGCAAAGCAACAGTGCAGTTCAAGTAACCCGCCGAAATAGCCAAAACTGGTTGGGGCACTGCGCAAAAGGTAACGTTGTATTCGAAGTTCTAGATATTGATAGGATATTACTCACAGTGATCTGCACACCTCTCAACAGAGAAGGAGGCTAAAAGTAATAGTTGAAAAGTTCACTACTCACTATTAGTTCCCCAGCGCAGTAGTTTCTGTGTCCTGGGGGCATTTTGATGCGTTAAATTGAAATGCTTTGCCGAAAATGCGCTCTTCTAACTCTAAAAGACTATGTTAAAACATTGCGGAACACCGTTGGTGAAGAAACCTGTATACCATGTTCGAAGTCGTGATTACAACTGTTAGTCCTCCACACGCGCCCTCAGGGACCCCGGCGCTCCTGAACTTGCTCAAGCTTAGTCTGAAAAAGTTATTTTGGCAACCACAAGATTCCTGTGCACTGAAAGTGAGCCCAGCGCTGCCCTTAACTGATGACATTCCATTTGACGCCCTTATCCCGGAAACCCTTCCCAGACGGCTGCCAAAACGAAAGCGAAGTTCCACTTCTTCGCGTGGCTCCTCTTTTGTCACAGCCACAGCGAAATACACATCCCTAGTGTGCCACAGAGTGACCTCGGCCGACCACCTGGGGTCTTTCGATCACCTGGGGTCTTCAACGTGCGCTGACATCGCACAGTACACGGGCGTCTAGAATTTCGCCTCCATCGAAATTCGGCCGCTGCGGGCTGGGATCAAACCCGCGTCTTTCGGGTCAGCAGCCCGAAAGACGCGGGTTCGATCCCGGCCGCGCCTTCCGGGCTGCTGACCCGAAAGAAGCGGGTTCAACAGAAGGGTTGTTGCTTATGATGTGAATGCATGACACCGATACTATACACCTGCTAGACGATAAGGCGGCAACCAAACACGTGCGAAACGAAACAAAAACGTTCCGCAGGATTTAAGCAATATATATTTCACGTTTCTTTTTAGGGCCGCCAGATATTCAGTACCTATCAATGCGACTGGCATTACCAATCAACTAAACGAAATTCCGATTGGAAAGCGTTAACCACGTATCTCGTGGCGTCAAGAAGGTAATTCGCTCTGAAACAAACCCGTAATGGCAGAACAGCCTCTTGACCACTTACGCGCACTTTATAACGGCTTTTTGAGCTTTTAATCTTGGTGACAGCAACAGTACATGTTTTTTTTTTTTTCAAACATTCATTCGTGTGAGTGTCATAAAATGACAAAAGTATTCCAAAATTTAATGGAAATAGTCACCCATCGACGCACTATGTCCGCTCACGCCGCGATTACAGATCACTATAATATCGCTGTTTCAAAAAATAGCTGTACGACGCCGCCACCATCGCTGGAATGACCGGGCCTTGTTTCTTACAGAAGCAGGTGACTCTGCAGGATGTGGACGGGGCGGCTGAACGGCGTTCCAGAGCATGTCACCCACAGGGCTGTACTCATCAACGGCAAGGTCTACTCGTTCGACAGTTACCACGCGGCATGGAACTTGCTCCACGTCTTCATCTTCGACCCCGCGTCGCGCCGGTGGGATATGGAGCAGACGCAACTTCCCGACGGCGGGCCGATTAACATTTCCCGCCACACAGTTGTAGCGTACGGCCACTGCGCGTATCTGTGGGGCGGCCCGCCCAGCTGGCCATCCCCGAGTGTCCTTTACCGCTTCGACACAAGCACCATGACATGCAGCCGCCCGGAGGTGGCCGGTGAGGTGCCATCATCGATTTACGCCAACACAGCTTGTGTTGTGCGTCACCGCAAGTATATCTTAAGTGACTGGGATACTTCGCCATATATTCGGGTCCTTGACTTGGATGCCCTGCAGTGGAATCGTGTCCCCACCAGCGGAGAAGCGCCCATTCGGCTTGCCTTCCACACTGCGTCTGCCATCGGCACCCGCATGTATGTGTTTGGAGGCAGCCTAGCAGACCCTTTCCACGCACCTCGCGTAGACAACTCGTTATACTACCTAGAGAAGACCACCTCTTCATGGGTACACCCTCAAGTGCAAGGAGTTCCCCCTATGTGTCGGCGAGGTCATTCAGCCTTCGTGTACAACAAAGAACTGTACATTTTCGGAGGGTACAGCGATTTGCTGCAGACCTATTTGGCAGATATACACAAGTACGACCCCGTGACGTCGCGTTGGACCGTAGTGAAGCCATGTGGCTCACCACCATCTCCCAGGTACTGGCATGGCTGCTTAGTGATGGGTGAACGAGTATTTATCTTCGGCGGCGTTGGGCTGGCACCCAACCATGATGCGGCGCAGGTTGCTAGGGAGCGAAGGGGGCTGACCGATCGCCATGTGTTGCACTTGGCACCGACACTGAAGAACCTGTGCTTACTTGCAGTAATTGATGCACGGCTGGATCTAAGCCCCTTACCACCCTTCATTAGAGAAATGTTCTACGCCATAACTTCTCACCCATCGTAGTCGATGGTTGATGCTGCATGTCAACCAGATGGAGTGCCTTCGGCTTAGCCAGCTTGGGGACGCGGCGATCATACAACTTCGGCGCCGCTAATTCACACAGCAATAAACTCTTCTTTTATACGCAAAGAACGCCTTCCTTCTGTGCTCTATTTTCGCGCAAGCAAGAAAGTCGCTAGTATTTTGTTTATATTCATGTCGTCCGGGGCCGCCACTTTTTCTTAAATAACAAAGGGAACAAATTTTCTGAACGAAGAATTATTCACTCCAGCCCGGTGGTTTCTTCAAGCGAGTTGCATTACCGTCACTTCGGCATGAAGCTGCTGTTCAATTCTAGTTTTACCGCGCAGCACCTGCTGGTCATGCTTTTAAAAGCATATGGTAGATAGAGATAAAAGCATTCGACAAAAGCATTTGTTGGGCGAGTTGGTGTTTTTGATGATCCATAACTACTGCGCAAACGACAGGACAGAGATGAAGAAGGGACACCACACAGCGCTGACTCACAACTAAAGTTTATTGGATGCCAGAAGGTATAAATACCTGCCTGGCGGCCAGAAAGAATGCAGTCCACACTTACATGCGTGACTGACATAATAGTGTACCAGTCATATGCCGCCAAGCAAATCACATGCGCGAGAATACAATATAAGCAGTGACAGAATACAAAAAATTACGAGGAACTTTAGCGGCTAAAGTGCTGAAAGGCGAAAGCCTGAGTGCTACATTCTTCTACACGATTGTTCACTTCACATTTTGTTGGTGCATTAATTAACTGCCAATTAATGACGCCTAAGCTTCGCCTTTAGGAGTGGAACGCGACAGCGTGTTGTAGCGCTGCCACGGAGTCCATTGAACGCCACCACCCGTTCGGCGCGATGCCTTGAACGCAACGCTTTTTAAGAAAAGTAAATGGCGTAGTAATTCTCTGTCGTCTCGGTGGACACCTGAGCCGCACTGTACAGGAAGGGAGGAAGTGGAGTGAAAGAAGAAAGAGGGGCCGTAATGAAGAAAATGAAAATTGTATTTGAGGAAAGGAAATTACGCATTAACTGTCTCGCATATATCAGTAGCACTAGTCGAAAATTGTATTTGATGAAAGTTGCGCAGTAACTGTCTCACATATTTCGGTGGACACCCGTCAAAATTCGCGCGTGGTGACATGACGACAATTCGGACCAATATGAAACGCGGACAAATACGCCTTGCTCGTCAGTAAATTGTTTTTTGAGGAAAGGAAATGTATCTGTTTCGCATATCTCGGTGCACACCTGAACCTCGCCGTAACGGGAAGGGAGGAAGATGGGAGTGAACGAAGACACCGTATTCACTAGACGCACCTTTGTTCATTCCAAACGATCGAGCTGGCATAGCGGAGTGGTAGTGTGCTCAACTCGCACTCTGGAGACCGGGGTTCGATTCCCAAGCTCGGCGAATTTCTTATTCGGTTTTATTTATTTATCTGGCCTGACTAGAAAGGTTAATTGGACTAATTGGTTAAAGTAAGCAATTAACTAAACTCAAACTTACTTGGAGCATCACTATACGATCCCTTTAATTGGTTGCATGGTTAGTAGCCAAAGAACAATTGGCCCCATTTGAAATTCGCGCACTGTGACGTTACGACCGTTTCGACCAACTGAAAAGCGTGACATTTCTTGTCGACAGCTCCTGCTTACAACGATGAGGCATTAAAGGCTTCCGCCTTAATATAATCAGTGAGCAAGCACTTGTCAATGTTCGCAATCAAGGTATCTTCTTTCTTTTTCTGACAACGCGACAGATGAAGCACTGATGCATTCTTCCGAGAGCTTACCTATTAAGTGAGCTTCAATGATCTCCCTTGCTAACGAGTCACGGTTCTTTTCTAACACTGCACTTTGCTGACAGATTCGCGCACAGACGTAGGTGTCATCGTCATCTTCATTGCATTTGCAGTGCCTGCAATGTTTCGCCACGTGGCCAGAGATAGCGACACGAGAGGCATTATACTCATGCTCTTTGAGTCTTTCGTTTAAACATCGGCCGGTTTGGCCGATGTATCGCTTAGCACAAGACAGTGGCAGCGAATATACCACCCCTTCCTGGCAAGGCACGAACTGTTTTGCGTGCTTTATCGGGCACTTGCGCGATTCTTTAATCCCTGAATTGACATTCTTAATCAGGCTGGACAGTCGTTTGGGCGCCGAAAAGACGACATCAACGCCTGCATGTTTTCCGATTCTTTTCAAATTGTGCGACACTTTGTGAAGATATGGCAGCACAACAATCTTCCTTTTCTTCTTCTCTTTCGTACATTCACTATTTCCTTTTGATTTTAACTTTTCCAGTAGTTTTCCTGCCAGGAAAAAAAGTTTTCCTGCCAGATAGAGATATGTGGCGGTAGGCGTCGATTTCAGCTCTTATCCGGAAACAACTTCCGTCTTTTGCGATGACTTCAGAAAGCCAAACAGTTATCACCTATTTCCGCATGTCTGCCCTCACTTTGACGCTGCTTTAAAGGTTCACTGATTTCATAGCCTGCTAGCCATGGTCCTCTTTTTTCCTATATACAGTCTAATTTCGATCTGGTAGCATCCAATCGGTATATATGTCGTGAACCTGAGCCGATAGAATTCGTCAAAGATTGTGTAACTGATCGTATCAGGTTCGGGTCGTTTTGAAGGCAAACGACAGCATGCTGCACTGTATTTAAAGGTTCCCGACAGCTTATTTACACTGATGCGAGAGCGCTCGAGTGCACTGCGCACGCCAGATACATTCTCGACAAGCCATCCCACGATGGTTGGTGTGAAATGTTCGGAAAATGTGTCTGTGACACCAGCTTGAATAGACAAGGCAGCTTTTTGCCATGGCGCTCTTCAGCCACAGATGACCTCGCGCCATAAATATTCATCAGAATCGACAGTAAAAGCGAAGATGAGAGAATAAAATGTTAGAGCCTACGTGGATGGCTGAATTAGAAACGACGATCAACCAGAGTAAAGGAGACGATGGGGGACTGAAACACTATATGACATGTGAAAATGGAAGCAAGCATGATGGGAAGGTAAAAACATAAACCTGCTTCCTGGCTGCCTAATGGTGATGTTCGCATTTCTTTGTGACCTCAGCAGCCCGTCTATGCAGGTTTTCACAGACTCTGCACTTGTGTTCGCAATCTTACGAGCACCGCAAATCTTGTCTGTGCGCTGGGCCTACAGTTCTGTGGTTTCTGAAGCAATCACAGAAGGCGTTTGCTATGAAGGGATTAAATATTCCTAGCGCTTCGCGCCACCACATCGCAGGATGAACAAGCCTGTAGCGAAGAAAAATGTGTCTCGGTGACACACACACCTGCGCCACACAGTGCACAGCGCCCTCTCTGCCCTCCTCGTGTCCACCTTTTCGCTCCGCAAGCCTTTTTACACCCTTTCTCTCTCTCTCTTCTTCGTGTAACCCAAGAAACAGTTGCTACATCGTCTTACCATCAAACTGTGTCATAAAAGCTATCACACTAAAACCAAGACAGACTTGAAAAAAAGAAAAACAACGCTTACGAGATCTGTTCTTTCCCAGTGCTTGCCGTTAGGAGTAAGGAAAAACTAACACCCGGCTTCATTTCTAAGAGGACTGATCACCACTGCACGATGTGAACTGTGCGGCTGAACCGGGTTCCAGAAGCCGCCACCGGAATGGCTGTCACCATCAAAGGGAAGGTTTACTCGTTCGGCCTTCTCTACAACGGCCATGAATACATTAATGAAATCCTACGCAGCCGATTCGGCGTATACATCTTCCACCCCGCAACGTACAGATGGGGTATGCCGCTGACTAAGTTGAACCTCGACGACGATCCCCTTAACTTTGTCGTTCACTGCGTTGTCGCCTACGACCACTGCGCCTACATGGGGGGGGGATCCTATTGGACATAAGGTCGCGGATTGGCGGCATATATACCGGTTCGATACCCTCGCTATGACATGGAGCCTCCCGGAGAATCTGCGGCCAATTCCGACACTGAGCATCTTCTCTGCTTGCGTTGTGGGTTAACGGATCTACAGTGTTTGATTTCTTGGACCCGGAATTCTCACATCGTGTATATTATCTTGACCTGCAGAGCCTGACGTGGCATCGCGTTCCGACCAGTGCAGAGGCCCCGGCTAGCCGCTGCTTCCACACGGCGTCCGAGGTCGGAAACCGAATGTATGGTTCAGGTGGCCAGGCGTTCAGCACAAAAATCAACGACGGGTACGTTAATTTCTTGCATTATCTGGAATCCACCACCTCGATGTTTGTGCACCAAAGAGGGGAATGCGAGCGCCCCAAAGGTCGCAAACGTCACTGTGCCTTCGTGTATGAAGAGCTGTACATCTTTGGTGGTGCAACAGACAGCTGGGTGCCGACTGTGCAGACATGCATAAGTATGACATGCAGAAGTCCTGTTGGATCGAAGTGACGCCACGTGTGTTGAGCCCGTGTGCTAGGCACTCGGCCGGCTGCAGCGTGATGGGAGAAAGGATGTTAGTTTTCCGTGGCAACCATTTGAACAGAGAACAAATCGACGTTTCTGAAGATGAAAAGCCGATAACTGACCTGCACGTGTTGCACTAAGCACCTACGCTGCAGAACTTGTGTCTCTCTTCTGTCATCGACGCAGGTCTGGACGTAGGCGGATTACCGGCAGCTATTAGTAACGAGATCAACGCTATCTCTTCTGGCTCATCATAGGCAGCGGACTCGTGCGGCACTTCGAACGAATGGCGCGCCTTCAATGGAGCCACAGACGCTGGTGCGGTGACCACAATAGTGATATAAATGCTTCTAGTTGAGTTCGACATTCTTTGTTTCTGAGAAATGGCCTAAAAACTGAGCCACCGCGGCTGGCAAGCAACGGCGTCTTACCGTCTAGGAGCGCCCTGCTCTGCGATCAGCGCTCCGTCCTCGGCAGCCAGTAGAACCGTGACTGTGGTCCGCAGATCTTGTGCGTATTCAGCGAGACCATCGAACGCTTTGCAGAAGGCGGATGTGTCAATAGCGTGCAGTGGTTGGCGGGCCGCTGCGGCGTCGTGGGAAACCAACGGGATGACGAACTCGCCACCCCGCAGGCCAGCTGCCTCCCAACGACACCTCGTTCGAGTTTGGGGACCAGCGTGCGGTGATTCGCGGCCAACTAACACTGGCAGAATTGCGCTTCGCACATTGAGAGCGCGGTTTCATCGCCAGCGCACGCGTTTAGAGTTGGAGCGTGCGCCTTTCTTGCGTGCCCCGTGGAAAGGCAGGTGCCCCACGGACATTATACGAGCTACGCAGGCCTCGATTGTGGTACCGCGTAGCTCGCCGTAGCTCGTAAAATGTGGCATAGTTTTGACGTGCCTCAACCGAGTAGTCGTGCGAAATCATTTGCTTAGCCTGGTTGACTCATGGTTCTGTTTTGCTCGGTCGTTGGCACCTCTGGCTACAATAAACTTAGGTTAAGTGCCTATGTGGTTAAGCTGGCCTATCTGCTCGCGCCGCAGGTGAAAGTCGAAGACGACATTGTGCAATGCGCAGCGCGAGGTTTTGTAGCAGTTAAACACGAGGAGTGATCGCCTACGGTGATAGCATATAGTGCCCTCGTGCAGTGACCAGAGAAGCTCATTTGTTCTCGCTACCAAGGGTTCGAAACCCAGTCACAGCAATTTTTATTTTATTCATGCAGGGGCTGAGCTATGCTCGGCTTTGCCAAGGTCACCTTCAAGGTCGAATTTAACGCAAACTCGGTGAGCTAGTTATACATACTGAAAAAATTTGCGCAGAAAAAACGAGGACAAAGCAAGACAGACAAGAACGAGCGCTAACTCACAACTGAAGATTTATTCCGAAACACAAGCACATATAAATAGGAAAAACAAAACGAATCATACCAATCTGACATCAAGAACATCACATGTCACCCCCTGTGTACCCCAGTGATTTTGCCAAAAATCGGAACTCCCTAGCAGAGAAGCGGACGGAAGTCTGGCCGATGCATTTATCTCCGCTGATACGCATATGAAACGCCTCCATGAGTTCCCGCACAAGTTGGTCCCTATGCCTGAACAGAATTGTTGCTTGGTCAAAGAGCGGTTTACACTGCAGCTTCTTATCACCGGCATTACAAGTGCGGCAATGTTTTTGGAGGTTGTCAAGGGAATCTCCCCTGAGTAATCTGCGGTGTTCACCTGATCGTTGGTTGACACATCGCCCTGTTGGCAGATGTACATCGAACCACAGGATAGCGGCAGCCTAAACACAACTCCCCTGGCACAGGGAACGAACGGGGCTGTGTGCGTGATACTGCACTAATTTTTTCTTCCTTTCCTTCTGCCGCCTCCTTCCTTCCGGCTGCTCACCAGGGAACAGATTGAAGCCAACTTTCTAGGGGCGGAAAACACATCAGGAACGTTGGAACGTCCGGCTAGGATCTTCAGCCCATGCGCCAACCTGTGCACGTACGGTATAACGGCGACCCTTCGCCGGTCTGTTTCCCGGAGTTTGGGCCTCAAACCTGCGTTGATCCACCTTGACAACCTCCCGCAGGCTTCCACGATTGTTTGCGGAGGGCACCCACTCTGTCTCAGCCTTTCCCACTGAAATGCAACACTTTCGTTCATGACATGTGGGCACGACTTGAACACGGCCGCCTTAAGACAGGAAGTGACTATCCCATTTTTTACGACTTTGGAGTGGCCAGATGTGTAATCAAGCAAAGATTTCTTGGCCCTGGGATGGTATGCCCAACATACGTGTTTGGGGCGAAAATGCAATGGCAGGTCTAGGAAGCTAGTTATACTTCGCGAAGTAATGCTTTCACAATAAAACTTTGACGCACAGAAAAGATGAGACGAAAACGCATTTTTGCGGTAATATTGTAGTCATGTCAGATCTGCTAGCGCAAATTCATGCGCTGATGAAACGTATGTCCTCAGGTCCGATTTCCTCAGGAGTGGTGTCGATACAAGTGGTAACCCGTTTAATTTGTGCAGCCGGCCGCCGCGGTGGCTCAGCGCCCCCCCCCCCCCCCCCCCTTATGTAATGCCTTCGGGCCTTTAAGGGACAAATAAATGAAATGAAATGAAATGGTGCTCGGCTGCTGACCCGAAAGACGCGGGTTCGATCCCAGCCGCGGCGGCCGAATTTCTTTAGAGGCGAAATTCTAGAGGCCCGTGTGCTGTGTGATGTCAGTGCACGTTAAAGAACCCCACGTGGACGAAACTTCCGGAGCCCTCCACTACGGCGTCTCTCATAGCGTTAGTTGCTTTGGGACGTTAAACCCCATAAACCAAAAAAAAAAATCTAATTTGTGCAGCCATATCTTGAAAGCAAAGCAGATGCAATATTCACTGATCCGGTTCCGTATGCACGATGATTCTATTGACTTTGTCTCTCCGGATATCGGGACTATGCGGCACATTGTACCATGGCACTGAATCTTACAATTCTTTTATGCACAGCCCTGTTTTTAAGGCGAGTGAAAAGGTGTCAGTATTTTGTGTAAACATGAGAAAACTAATAAAGGTTTTCTGAATCGAGATGGCACTAGATTCTTTTGATTACAGACTTCACTTCTTGGCTTTCACGGACAAATGTTTGGAGGCCGAAAATAAATTAGTATCGTGGGATCTAAAACGTTCAAGGGTTTGACAGAAAGTGTCGAATGTGAGGTGAGAGTTTATGCTGAAGTTGATCTCTTGTACGCAATTTTTCCTGTGTTTTCGAATGTTTGCTACCACTATCGATCGACTGGCCGATGCGAAGGGACACTGATTGCGTTAGGTTATCCTTCCCCCTCTGATAGCACCAAGAAATTAATTAAATATGTGAATGGTGTTCTTCAATATGTTTTTGTTTTGAAACCTGCCGTTGGCAGTAGGTCAATATTAAAATCTTGGTCAAGAGAACGGCAGGTTTCAAACGTGAAACACAATGAAGAACACCACTCACGTATTTAATGAATTTCTTGTTGTTATCAGAGGGGGAACGATAAGCTAAAATCGATGTCCCATCGCATTTGACCGGTGTTCCATAATTCTAACAAACACGATGATGAGTAAAATCCTTGCTATCCACCAGGGGAATGCCTTTGCTCTCAGTCACGGAAAACTTCTCCGACATCAAAGATCCTCTGAAAATTCCAAATAAAGCAAAGGGGTGTGAATGAAGACTTTCAGTTTGAGGGACCTCATTTTGGAGTCCTGTCTTAAAACCCAAATACGCTTGTGTTGGTGTTATATACCACTTTCCTAACTGAAATATGCTTGCCAATGGTCAGGGGCTATTATTGTTCGTAGAATTATCTCGAGTGTGACTTTTCTTTTTCAGTTCATGATCATGGATACCGAATTAGTTTAAGGTGATCTCGTATTCAGAACCCCTTGCGATTGGGCCATTTGGAATTAATTATTCATCCGCTGCCGCGCTCAGAAGTAGGAAACTCGGGCGACTGTACGGGGAAACTAAGAGGTAGAGAAACGATCACCTGATGATAGGTTTCCTGTAGGTAGCTAACAACTGCCTTCTCACTCTCGGGAGCAAACGATAAAAGACTCAAAAAGGTCGCTGGACTAGAATACAAAGGGCAGTTCATCGGCTTCGTCTACGATGGCCCTGCAGACGTTGATCGCTACTCAATCTGAGTAGGTCGAAAGGCTGCAAAGACAGCGATCACGCAGCTCTCGGAGTTGCAGTATCTGATGACTTCTCCGACGCAGCGGAGGGGACAACGAAGGTGAAGGTGAGTTCGCCTAAAATGGAGGATCGGCATGAGCAGGCGACAACCTTTGTGCATGGTCCGCTTTAGAAATTCTCAGCTTGATCTGAGTGGGGGCGCTGAACAATTGTTTTCGTGCGCAGAAAGATTTTGAAGTGACCCGTGGCATCGAAAAGCCTTTTGGTAGAGTCAGGTTATTGAAAACAACCATGAGATGGCGAAAATATTTGCTTTGAAATACAAGCGTTCGACCACACTGTACCTCGGCTTTCCGTCCGTAGAGCGAAACAGGTCTTGCACAAACATTTTTTTTTACGGGAACAACTGACCTGAGGACCAAGCAGCCCTTGCGCAGGGAAAAACTTCCTCAGCGTCTGACACTCGCTCTGATCCACTGGCTCACAGCAGGATAATCAGCAGCAGTAAAAACTGGAGGTGCTTTTTTTTATGCGGATGATCCTGCTGTGTGCCAGTGGATCAAAGCGTGAGTTCTGCGCTCTGTGGACAGAACTGCAGGCGTCAGTGTGTAGGCACTAAGGGAGTTTTCCCACGGGAAGGCCTGCTTTGTCCTTACGTATGAGGAAAGGCCGTTGCGTTTGTCTACTGACATTCGAACTGCGTTTGGCCGAAGGGCACCGCCTTTAGCAGGCTGCGAGTGCGTTCGAAACTGGGCTCGGCCTGCGAGGGCCGCAGCGGGGTTTACGGAGCTTCTCCCAAACGTACACCCCTGAGGAAAGCCGAGCGCCAGGCCGGGGGACGCTTGTACCCAATTTTACCGGTGGGTGTCCGGCGGTGGGTTTCGAACCAACCACCTCCCGCAACCGAGACGGGCGCTCAAACCACTGGGCCGCCTGGGCACCTGACACCCCCCCCCCCCTCCCCTCAGCGTGCACTCTCGGGAAAGGAAGCTGTCCTATATCGGCAGCTACAGACAGACATTTCCCCGACGCCACAGAACCGACCAGCCATCCTCTCCGCCGACACAACTCCAACTTGTAGCTTATGCGCAGGCTCCCAGGCTTCCTGCGACATGGTCTGGGAATGTGTGGTGAGCATCCCCCAACCACCCATCCACTAAGCCTCGTGGGACTACTGGCTGCCCCTCCCCCTGCCCAGCCACCAACTTCCGCTGGCCCGCCGTGCGCGGGAGATTATAGTCAGCGCTGGACGTTCGAGATAAAAGTTTTACCTTCGAAGGCAAAGTCCACTTTAATAAAATTTTCTCTCCCCCCGGTACAAGTAAGACTCTAATTCCGTCTAATCAAAGGCCACAGAGGCATCTTCCGCTCGTTTCTTTTTTCCTGTCGTCACTACTTTGATGTTTCTTTGTTTCTTTGTACCCTAGACGCGCTGCGATGTGGCTCTTCCTTCTACTCTTCTTTCATTAAATTACTTTTTTTTGTCGCTTCTAATCTTCTCCTTCTCCGGAGTAAACGTGGCACATACCTACGCGGAGGGATTGGCCAAGGTCTACTCGCTGTGCCCATCTCATCTTCGTCGTCTTCTCCGACGCCGAATATCAGGCCACTATACAACTGTTGTGCGAAATACGTTCTTCCTTTTATAGTTTGCATTATAGTACACTGGCTTAGTAAGAAATAGTGCTAACAACGAATAATTCCCACCAGAAAATCTGTTCTGGTAATGTCCATGTCTCGCGACAGAAAGAACGCAGCTTTTATATCAGGCGGAGAAAGTGAATAATAATTAGGACGGCGCCAGCTCATGCCTGGCGGTGTTGTGCTAGCTTGCCGAATTTCTCCTTCTTGTTTTCTGTGCCTACTCCTGTTATAGGGTGATTGGGCGCGGGACGACGGCTTAATGTCTACCTCTTCTCCCAGCCAAGCGGTTTCCCCTTGGTCGGCCTCTCTTCCACAGGACCAGCTCCCAATCGATGTTTTTTTTCGCAGTGGAGTAACCAGCATTCCTGTGGCTTTAGTTCCTGCTGATGGAGGCGCGATTCGTTTGAACAATCCGGAAGCAGTGCAGGTGGCCCTTCAGACTACATCGCCTCACTACATGCGAATCACAGATGTGCGGCAGTTCGGCAAGGGTGGGATATTGTGCAGGTCACCGGACAAGGATTGTGTCGCCGACCTTTTGAAGTGTACCTCCTTCGCCAACCACCCGGTGAGCGCATTTATTCCGCCTCATCTAGCATGTTCCAAGGGCTTAGTCCGAGGTGTTGACTCTCGATGGAGCCCTTCGGAAACGCTGGAGAACCTCTCGTCTGCGGGCGTCATTGCGGTCCATCGTTGCAGCAGAATGGTAGAGGGGGTGAAAATACCTACAGCGTCCGTCATAGCCACATTCGCAGGAGTAGTGTGCCCTTCAGAGATCAAA
The DNA here is from genome assembly GCF_055824585.1 of Amblyomma mixtum. Lineage (NCBI taxonomy): Eukaryota > Metazoa > Arthropoda > Arachnida > Ixodida > Ixodidae > Amblyomma > Amblyomma mixtum. The sequence goes on from NC_143018.1 coordinate 17,032,886, forward strand.
GTGTGGCCACTAGTGTTTCGAGTTGACGCATTTAACTCTCGTCCTCTTCAGTGTCAGACCTGTTGGAGATTTGGCCACAGCGCCAAAGCCTGAAAATTGGGCTCACGGTGCTGTGCATGCGGCGAAAGCCATGCTAGAGAAGAATGCCCTGAACAGCAAGAAAAATGTTGCCTGTGTGGTGGTGCCCACTCTGCCAACTGTCCTGATTGTCCTGCACGAGCTCAAGAAGTGCAAGTTCTAGAGATAATAGATAAACGTCGATGCACGCGACGAGAGGCCTTTGCCGCAGTCAAAGAAAGAGCCTCATGTTATTCTAGTGCGGCTTCCAAATGTCCACCTGCAATGGACGCCTCTTGGACACAAGCCATTACCGCTGCGGTTGAAAAAGCAGTGGCGAATGCAATGGAACGCGTTATGGAAACTGTATCCACGTGTATTTCACAGGTAGTAGCTAACCAGATGCCTAATCTGCTGCAAGCGCACGCCGCTCCGCTCTTGTCCTGTATGGTTTCGGCTGCTCCTTCACCATCTGTGGACATCAATAGCGCTCTACAGGGCCAAAGTCAGCATGAGCGACAAACGACTCCTGAAAAATCTCTCCCGAACAGCGTTAAGGACGCATCCTCTGATGAATGTGTTGAGATGGAATTCGATGCCCGCGCCCAAAAACGAAGTGGGTCTCCTTTGAGTATCCCGGATCCATCTTGTCACCAGTCCAAGTCCAAGAAAAGTCATGCAAATCAAAATCCTAAGACCAGGATTCTCGAAGCGGCAGTTGCCGCTGCAGCACTCCCGCCAAGATAGGGTCGTTAAGTGTTCTCCAATGGAATTCCCGATCTATATCATCAGCTTCAACAGATTTAATATGCCTATGCAATCAACTTTAACCGGATGTAGTTGCGTTACAGGAAACATGCCTTACTACAGATATTAATAGTAAATTTCAGGTTCTTCTTCTTCTTCTTTGCACAATAGGTGCCCCGCCAGAGACGGGTGGTTTCAACTTGAAGACACAGGGATAACAAAAAGGGATACTTGAAGTTTTATATACAAATATTTACAGCGTATAGAAGTTTACACACTCGAGACAAATTAACGGCACAAGGACAAACAACAAAAAGGGCGGAACTGGCTAATACTAGGGGAGGCCCCTACTCGGCGTTGCCGACGATGCGTTGCATCTCACCTTAGCACAGAACCCCGCTTCCAGCTCCGGGGCCCGGTTTTAAAGCCCTAAAGGCCCGGCCCACATTTCGTGGCTTCCAATCATGTTACAATGTTCACATGATTGGTTTAGGGAGAGCCTGACCAGCCCTCCAGCTCCCGTAAGGTGAAGAACCCTCTCCACCACAAAATAAAAACAAACACAAATACACATTCGTGCCAGCACGTGCGCGAATCGGTACCGCGGGGCGGGGGGACACCCGAATTTCCCGGCGCGTTCGCAAGCGGCCGCGTTCCGAGAAAGGAGACGCTCCGCTTTGAGCGCCCCCAGCCGCGTTCCAATGACCCCGCGTACACTACCGACCCTTTACATTAATTATCATCTTAAACATTACCGTTCGTTCCGGCTAGACAGGTCTTCACGAGGGGGAGGGTTGTTGTTGCTGATTTCCTTAAAGTTTTGTCACAGGGCCTTGATTTCTTTTCAGTATGCGGACAGTCAGTGCGAAATACTTGCGGTTGATCTCAATATCCCAGGTCAACAGCCCTTTACTGTGGTTAACGCATATTTCCCTTCAGGTGTGCATGACACTCGGCCCCTTGACTCATTGATGTCTAGCAGCAGATCTCAGGTTTTATTAGTTGGGGATTTTAATTCGCACCACGTGACGTGGGGGTTTAAAACAGATTGTTTCGGCTCTAGACTATTTGATTGGGTTTGCGACAACAACATAGTCTGCAACAATTCAGGGATGCCTACATTTGTACGTGGTCTATGCCGGTCTGTGTTAGACTTAACTTTTTCCTCCCCAGGAGTCTTTGTCACGTCTTGGGCGCCTGTTGACTGCGCGACAAACAGTGATCATCTACCGATTAGTTTCAGGGTTGCGTGTAACTTAACTCTTCCCGAACGACAACAGCGCACCTTCATAAATTACAGTCGCTTTAAAGACACTCTCAAATCAGCTCTCACAATCGATTCGGACCGAAACACCACTACAAATTCCGAATGTAAAGCTACACATATATGCACAGTGTTGGAACGCGCAAGGCAAAAGTCTCAATTCATTGTCACAGGATCCAAGGATGCAATCACCAATAATTGGTGGAATGCAGAGTGCACGCGTGCCTATAGACGGCGGAAAGCAGCCTGGAAGAAACTCCTCCTAAATCAATGCCCAAAAAATTGGTTGGATTATAAGTATGTCGCAGCAACATTTAAGCGCACTATCTCCCGCGCGAAGGAGGAGTACATTACAAGTCATTATGATTTTCTTTCTCAGTCAGGACATAAACGGGCCTTGTTTAATTTTATGAGGAGAAGGAAAGTGATTCCACCGGCTGTCAATATTGAATCCCTCGTTCAATCCCCTGCTGACATCGCTAAGGCCTTAGAGGGAATTGCGGGTGGCCTATAACGTCGATTAACATCTGCACTTCATTCTCCACCTACATTCTCATGCATCTCAAGTGATTTCATTGAGGTCACTATGCCTGAGCTTTCACAAATTGTTCTGCGCCTATCACCAGCGGCTCCTGGCCCCGATAAGGTCACTACATCTATGATTAAAATTTTGTTTACCGAATCTCCTGAAGATCTATTGGCTCTGGTTAACCATTCGCTTAAACGTGCATGGATACCCCATGAGTGGCGTCTTGCGGAAATAGTTCCACTACTTAAAAAACAAGGGGAGGGTTTCACTTCTGACAACATACGCCCGATTTCATTGACATCGAATTTAGTGAAATTGGTGGAACGGGTCCTGCTTCGTCGTATCATGTATTTCATTTCTGCAAATGATATCTTGAATCCTTGTCAAATTGGTTTCAGGCCGGGCTGTTCGATTTGGTGTGCTCATACTGACCTTGAGAGCCGTATTAAATTAGCTCGCAGCACTAAACAGTTTGCCGCGCTTGTCACTCTGGATATCAGTAAAGCCTACGACAGCGTCGAGTACTCGATGCTGTTACACAGATTACAGGTCCTTAATTTCCCAAACTATTTCGTAGCCTGGATCTTTGCTTTCCTGGAAAACAGAGAATTTTATTGCTGCCGAAATGGTGTTTCTTCAAGGAAATTTCGACAGACAAGAGGTGTACCGCAAGGTTCAGTTCTTTCCCCTGTTCTTTTTAACATCTCTCTAAGCTCCATTCCATGCATCCATAATGTGACAACTTACGTGTACGCTGATGACATCGCATTTTTTGCTTCTGCAAAAGATATTCACTCTAAGTATCAGATCTTGCAGGATTACCTCAATATTCTTGACAACTGGTTAGGAAGTATTCATCTGTCCCTCAATGTGAACAAATGCGCCTTGTTGGTCTTCCCGGTTGCTCGTCCTGTACATATCTGCGTTGCTTATAGAAATCATATAATTCCTCAGGTTCAAACAGTGAAGTATCTTGGAGTGATATATGACTCTACTCTTTCCTGGCGGGCTCACATTGAGCAAGTTTCTGTAAAAGGAGTTAGGGCCATTGGCATCCTGCGTCGGCTTTGCAGCGCTAGGTCAGGGATGAGAAGGCACACACTTCTGCTGATCTATAAAATGTATGTCCGCCCAATTTTGGAGTTCGGATGTGTTTTATTCTCAGGAGCTCCTGCCTATAAACTTCGACCGCTTGTGCTCTTGAAGCGTGAGGCGTTGCGCCTCTGCATGCTTGTGACTTGCAAAGTATGTAGCTAATGTTGTCCTGCACCTTGAGGCGCGAATTCCATCTTTATTAGCCAGATTTCGCCTTTTAACAGTCCAAACCTTTCTAAAATTGTGCGACTCTCCTCTCCACACATCCAATGTAATATTTCTTAGTCAACCCGCAGTCTTTTTAAATACCACCTGGTCTCGTTTGCATACTCCGCAGATACGTATGTTTCGTGCAGTCTCTCCTCGATCCCTTAAACATTAAGCTCACAGATATCCATCCACTGCATAACATCTCATCTTCAGTCGAGATTGCATTTGATAACATTTTCCCATCGAATGCCAAGCTCCAGCCCTTTCCTCTCCTTCACGGTTTGTTACAGGACCACCTAAGGTCCTTTCCTTTTCATATTCTCATTGCTACCGATGCCTCGCAGGATCGTGAAAAGGCAGGTGTGGGCATTTTTTCACCTGCATTGGGATGGTCCTTTTCTCTCCGTCTCCCTGACTTCACTCCAATTTATCTGGCCGAATTATTAGCTGTCATTCTAGCCTTGCGTAAATTAGATCCTGCCGTTTCCCAAGTCATGGTTATGACGGACTCTCTATCTATTTGCTTTTCATTATCATCACCCTCTGAGTCTCGGGCATTACGCCTCTTTAAGCAGCTGATCCCGCTCCCTCTAAATTCGGTGAGGTTGCTTTGGGTACCGGGTCATGTGGGCATTCAGTTAAATGAGGTTGCAGATTCATTAGCAAGGGCCTCTCTCTGTGGCCCAATAATTGCTGTCCTGCCAACCTGCGCATATACAGCTGCGGTGAGGTTTCGCAGTTACACAATATTTCAGGAATTTTCAGCCTCGGCGCTTACTTCATCTCCCGAATATCGGCACCTTCTGCACCCTTGGAGTAGCAAAGACTGGAGTTCGCGTAGACTGGAGGTCTCTTTCACGCGCTTGCGATGCCGAGTTCCTCTGCTAAATTTCTACCTTCACAGATCTGGTCTGGCGGTTTCTACACTGCGTCCATTTTGTGCCGAGCCTGAGACAGTGGATCACTACCTGCTGTTCTGCCACCGATTCTCTTCTTTAAGGAGGCGCCTGTTAGAAATTCCGTTTCACCAGCTGGGTCTGCCTGTGACCACTGAGGTTGTTCTTTCCTTTGGCGCTACTTCGCTTGGACGAAGCAACAGGAGTGCGCGCTGTGCAGTTCAAAAATTTCTTCTAGAAACACAGCGACTCCCATGCTAACATTAATTTTATTTATTTTTCTATTTGTTTTAATTTTTGTGATTATCAAACAGTTCATTTATTATTTTTATTATTTCTTTTTTATTTTTTTATTTTGTTTTTTTTTTCTGTCTCTCTTTCAGTCCATACAAAATTGAACCATTCCATATGATGCATTCAAATTTGCACATAAAGCCGTCGTCCCATCTTCGATGTCACAGCTAACAGGACCCCTTTCGTTGCTTCGTCCAATCTGTCAGCCTATACCCTATTAATACTCCTTTTCCTCTAAAACTCCTAATCATTCCAACAGTTCACCGCATGTGTCTTGGCTACTCCCCCGTAGTGGGTATGTGCCATTCTACTTGAGGCCAACCAACCAACCAACCAACCACGCCCAGAGAACAAGCCCGTAGTGGTCCTGAAAAGACGCACATGTCCCGTCTGCAATCAATGGGGACTCCGGTGCGAATGGCATCACCGACGGCGAATGAAAGGAGTCGTTCGGCGGAAGGCCGGAACATCCCCGAGGCCGCGAACCACAGGGTGCCGGAGGAGTCCGCGGACGAAACGGAGCTGCGACGAGAGCCGCCGCTCAGTGGAGATGAGCCCCGCCGTTCGCCGCAGCCTTCCACCCCGGACGGCGTATTCCCATCTGTCCAGCGGGACGCGGTAAGCATGCCGCGGGCGTGCCTCATCTTCGCCGTCCTGGCGGTGATCGCCGTCACGTGCTACATCGTCGTGTCGCGGCTGATCTTCATCGCACAGTGGCTGTACGCGAACGGCCTCCCCTCCTACAAGAATGACCGAAGTCCGGCCGCCCCCGGAGCCAAGTGGGGAGCCCTGCGGATATAGATGCCGGGCTTTCGGTACGGTACCGCGCCAGGTGCCTTGCAAGGCGGCACCGTTTGGAGCCGCAGTGTCGTGGCCGCCGTCATCGCAATTTTACGCCTCGTTCCGACGACTGGGACCGCTACCCTGTTAAGCACAGAAGGTGCGGTGAATAAATGTTACTATCGTACGTAACAAAGTTGGTACCGGCATGTGATTTACAAATAGCTACGCACTTTTGATTTTGAAATGCTGAAATACTTTCTAAGGATTCCAAGTTAGCAAAGCTTTTTGCAGACCCAGTTTTGCGTCCGCACTGCAGATCGCCTGGATGAGGCAGCGCACATTTCATATCATCTCGGACTACAAGAGAGCGAATTTCTAATATTAGATAGCTTTGTGTGAAATGAACCCTGTGAATAATGCGGCTGTGAATAATATGTGCGAACATGCGGCTGTTGGAAAAGGAGATCAACGCGCTAGAAAAGCCGAACTCAAACGCGCTACACGACAAGATCGCTTGCATCCCGAGGTCCAAAGTGCTTGCGCCCCCAAAATCTGGCCAGAATAACGTAGACGCGAGTCCTCAGCTCTGCGGGCAAGCCATTCTGTCGCTGCAATTCCCGTTACTAGTGGTGACTCTTCCGACAGTTTTAGTGCAGGAGTGCAATTTCGGCGTGATTAAGGATTCGTACTTGACAGGAAAAAACTTCGAGAAACTTATGTTCACCTTAAGAGTATGTAACGGTATAGTTAAACAGTCCCTACGGTCGTAAGGGTGTCTCCTGGTGCACCGCTTTGCAGACTACGACACACTTGGTGAAATCATAAACTGTTTTATTGCACATCATCAGCCTTATTATTCAGGTATGATAATTAGTAACTCTAATTAGCTATGCGGTTCTTTCATGTAATTTGCCTGCTGTGCGATGGGAGGTACTCGTACGAGGCCTCTACATATCCCACTTAACGCACGTACCTCAGTGCCGGTTTTGATTCCGACTGACCACATTTCCTTTTTAATATCAGCAAAATAGCTTTCCTACTACACTACCCTCTCGACCAATCAGGATTTTGCAGTGTCAACGATGCTGACGCTGGGTTGCTGGACGAACGGGACCTTTCATGCTGTCGCGTAAAAAAAAAATAAAATTGGAGGGCACACTTAAACTCCGCCTTAAGAGTACAAAGCGATAGCATGATGGGTTAATTCCCGTATATGCAGGCCATTCACTATTTTACACTGACAGATCCCTGGGAGTCCTCATACCCCTCCTGTCGCACTGGTGCAAGGGTTAAGCGATGGGCCTTGTGGGCTCGAAGTTCCCATGCCCGAGTGGCCAATATTTTTTTAACTGCCACGGTGGGCAGTTTGCTCACTATACGGGGGGAAGGTTGTGGTGACGTAGCAAGGACACGTGACCAAGGCGGCCCATCCGCCTCCTACGCTGCTCTCTGGGAACCACCTGCCAGAGCCATGACCACGATTTCTCGCTCACAACGCCGACGAGGACACCGGGGCCTTCAACGCTGTCGCGTTAAAACAGCGCCATCAAGTCGATACAAGGCAGTCAGATACAGTGTTCACGTTCTTCTTTCTGGTGCTCAATAACTAAAGAAGTTATGCCCAGTAGTTCTAAAAAGAGAGGCGGGCTGTGTTTGCAAATGAAGCGTCTATTCCATTGTCAATTCATACAGTACCGGAAGGGTAAAACCAACGTAATATATCAGACACCGTTCGCATGAGTTCAGTAGGTTAATATTGTCACGACGGCGTTTAAACCCGCGGGGGAGCGAACAGTTCAGCTTCGCTGGCCGCTGCACGACGGCGCGATGCTGTCGAGGCGACCGATCTCGTATCGTGTTAAACTGCAACACACTTTCGCGCTGTGCGTTGCAAATCGCCTCTTCAACAACTTCCACCCACGGCGCTCCGCTCGTAACACGTTTCCCACAACCGGTAGATACCCGCCGCGGTGGCTCAGAGGTTAGCGTGATCGGCTACTCAGCAGTAGTAACCGGGTTCGAACCCATCCACGGCGACCAGCGCTTTGATCAAGGGAAAACACAAAAGTAGCCCGTGTGCTGTGCGAAGTAAATGCACGTTAAAGATCCCCGGGTGGTCGAAATTATTGCGGAGCCCTCCACTACGGCCCCTCTTTCTCTCTTTCTTCTTCCACTCCCGCCCTCCTCCCTTCCCTCAGGGTGCGGTTGGGGCTTCCAGCGAGATATGCGAGACAGATACTGCGCCACTTTCTTTCCTCAAAACCACGTATTTAGTGGTGTATGTACAAGGCACAGTGACCAAATCACAAGTTTCTATTTCACCAGAAACAGCTGCAGGTATTCAGCCCCCTACGGCATTTCTTGCCAAAACAGGAAATGAAAATGTGAAATGCCAACGATTCACTCAACATTCTCACGATCACGGGGTGGGGGGGTCAACAAAGTGATTGTTGCTCGCGATGTGAATAGACCAGAGCTGCGTGACACCTATACCAAACACCTGGTAGACGATAAGGCGGCAAAAAAACATGCGCGAAACGAAAGAAAAACGTACCGCAGGATTTAAGCAATATATATTTCACGTTTCTTTTTAGGGCCGCCAGATATTCAGTCCCTATCAATGGGACTGGCATGACCAATCAACTACAAAAAATTCTCGACTGGAAAGCGTTAACCACATATCTCGTGGCGTCAAGAAAGTAATTCGCTCTGAAACAAACCCGTAGTGGCAGAAGAGCCCTCCTGAACACTTATGCGCACTTTGTAACGGCTAAGCGCTTTTAATCTTGGTAACAGCAAGAGTACATGTCCTTTTTCGAGCACTTATTCGTGTGAGTGTCATAAAATGACAAACATATTCCAAAATCTAACTGAAATAGTCACCCTTCGACGCACTACGTCCGCTCACGCCGCGAATACCGATCACCATATCGCTGCTTCAGAAAAAAGCCGCATGATGCCGCCATCATCGCTGGAATGACCGGCCCTTGTTTCTTATCGAAGCAGGTGTCTCTGCAGGATGTGGACGGTGCGGCTAAACGGCGTTCCAGAGCATGTCACGCACAGGGCTGTACGCATCAACGGCAAGGTCTACCCGTTCGACAGTTGCCAGATGGCATGGAACTTGTCCACGTGTTCATCACCGACCCCGCGTCGCACCGGTGGGATGTGGTGCAGACGCAACTTCCCGACGCCGGGCCGATTACTATTTACCTCCCCACAGTAGTAGCGTACGGCCTCTGCGCGTATCTGTGGGGCGGCCCGCACAGCTGGCCATTTCCAAGTGTTCTTTATCGCTTCGACCCAAACACGATGACATGCAGCCGTCTGGCGGTGTCCGGTGAGGTGCCGTCATCGATTCATAGCAGCACAGCTTGTGTTGCGGGTAACCGCAAGTATATCTTAAGTGACTGGGATCCTTCGCCATATATGAGGGTACTTGACTTGGATACCCTGGAGTGGCATCGTGTCCCCACCAGCGGAGAGGCTCCGGTTCGACGTGCCTGCCAACCTGCGTCTGCCATCGGGACCCGCATGTATGTGTTCGGCGGCAGCGCAACAGACCGTTCCTTCATCTTATACTATTTTGAAACGACCACCTCTTCTTGGGTGCGCCCAGAGGTTCAAGGCGTTCATCCTGTGTATCGGCGAGGACATTCATCCTTCGTGTTCAACGAAGAGCTGTACATTTTCGGGGCGTACAGCGATGTGCTGAAGACCTACTTAGCAGATGTACACACGTACGACCCCGTGACGTCGCGTTGGACCGTAGTGAAGCCATGGGGCTCAGGCCCGTGTCCCAGGTACTGGCATGGCTGCTCAGTGATGGGTGAAAGAGTGTTTATCTTCGGTGGCTTTGGGCCGGCACCCAACCAGGATGAGGGGCAGGTTGCTGAGGAACGAAGGGCGCTGATGGATCTCCACGTGTTGCACATGGCACCGACACTGCAGAACCTGTGCTTACTTGCGGTAATTGATGCACGGCTGGATCTACGCCCCTTACCACCTTTCATTAGAGAACGCTATCACTTCTCACCCATCGTAGTCGGTGGTAGATGCGGCATCTCAAGCAAACAGTGCTTTCGGCGAAGCCAGCTTGCTGGTACGGTGATGCAACTTCGGCGCCGCTACTTGACGCAGTAATAAACTCTTCTTTTATACGCAAAGAGCGGCTTCCTTCTGTGCTGTATTTTCGCGCAAGCAAGAAAGTCGCTAGTGTTTTATTTATATTTGTCGCTCTGGGCCGCAACGTTTTCGTAAATAATAAAGGGAACAAATTTTCTGAACGAAGAATTATTCACCGAGATCGATTCACCTCCAGCCCGGTGGTGTATTCAAGCAAGTCGCATTAACGCCACTTCGGCTTAAAGCTCGTGATCAATTCTAATTAGCCGCATAGCCACTGCTGGTCATCCTTTTCAAAGCAGATGGTAGATTGAGATATGTGGCGGTAGGCGTCGATTTCAGCTTTTAAACTCGAGCGATAACGCCACGGCTATCCTCTTCGCGCCATCTCTGAAAGTCGTAGAAATTATGCGGGTATCAACGTCGCGAGAGCGAATGGTTGGAATGTGTTCCCGTTGAGCGATAGGGCTCTCTTCATTAGGTGGACGAATACCTGGCGCATGTCTTCGAGGAAAGCGAGCGATTCGCTCGCCAACACTTTGCCTTCCAAAAACGTGTCTCTCCCCTGTCCTGGTTGATCCCTGTCCAGGTTGATGGTTGAGTTATTCGGGCTGTGACCGTCCTTCCTTCCTGACCGCCACGGAGGGCTGCTCGACCACCACTTAGAGCTACTCGACCGCCACTGAGGGCTACTTGGAAGTTTTTGTTGACCCGCTTATCTGGTTCTCATTCAGTGTCCTAAGCGTTTCCATGATTGTCTGCAAGAGGGCGTCGTGGTGGGTGACGCCGTTTAACTTGGTCCTCCGTCGCTGGCAGCTGATTCTGGTACGGTTCCAGCAGGAGTGCCTTCAATTCTTCTGCGCGACATTGGCGTCGCCTTCTCGATAGACCCGCTGTCGCATAATTCCGGACGGCTGGTTGTGGAAACGGCACACGGGATGCCACGACATGCTGTCGTGTAGTGCGTCACGAAGCCCGTATGCTGGACGGTGGCGCCACAGCGGTGACACTCAACTGCGTGGAAGGTGCACTCAAGCTCGTAGTGCCAGAGGACACTTGGCATGGAGCCCGTGAAGCGGCAGCCGTGGTCTTGGTTCCAGCAGTAAACCTCGAAAAGAATAGAAAAGGCGAGGTTCAAATATAAAATCCCTGAACACTGCAGCTAAAGGTGATTTCTAGTTGAAGCCACCAGAAACGAAGACCAGCACCCTGTAGAAGGATATAATCGCAGAAAGACTAGTGAACCACAGGCCTTAATGTGCAAGGAAATAACGGATGTGAAAACACCACATGCCCTCCCCACTTTAAGCCTGCTACTTGCATTCTATGTACTCTTTATAACAGAGATTGTTTTATATGTCATTTCTATTTACTGCGAACACGACATGAAGACCTAAAGACGTATTCGGTAATCATTGCGCAATGACATTATCGGGCTTTTTTACAAGCTAGTTAGTTAGTTAGTTATATTGATTTTTATGGCGCAAAAGCAACTGAGGCTATGCTGCGCCAAACACAAGGTTAGAGTTTTTGTTAATGGTGAAGCTTTCTAAAAATACTTAGAGTTTGTTTAAAACGTTGGCTTCCTTGAGAAACCTAAAAATACATGAAATATCAACCAGTGCTCGATCACCTAAGAGTAGCATGGGGTGTAATGGGATGCTTTCCCTGTAAAATGTTGTGAAATATTTCTTTCTTAGTTCTTCTAGTTTTATGCATGAAATTAAAATGTGGTTCACTGTGAGTTCAGCACCACACATTTCACAGAGAGGTTTGTTTTGTTTGGCTAGCAGAAAGTTGTGCGTGAGGTGGGTGTGTCCAATGCGGAGCCGACATAAAATAACTTCGGTAAAACGTTCCTGATGCCTACATGATCGCCATTCCCCTAAAATTGGTTTCACAGAATTTAATTTGTTGTTTACGTGATCTTGCCATGCGGCCTGCCACTTATTTCTGAGTTTACTGTTGATAAACTTTAAGCAATCCCTGTGCGGCATGCTCACTTGTTTTATTTGGCCATTCCGGGCTTGTGCAGCGCATACATCTGCTTCTTCATTACCTACGATTCCAACATGGCTAGGAACCCAGCAGAATTTAATGTTATGTTTTTGTTTTGTGATTTTAACAATGCTATGTATGATGTTACCTATTATGGGTTCAGCAGCATTTCTGGAGTGCAGTGCTTTGAGCATACTCAGGGAATCGGTGTAAATGATGCTATTTTTGATATTCTCTCTTACTAGTTTTTCCACAGCTACAAAGATGGCATAACACTCAGCAGTAAAAACCGATGCGAATTCTGGTAGTCGCATTATCTGTTTGTTTTTGCCTTGGATTACTGCACTTCCAACGTGACTTTCTGTTTTTGAGCCATCGGTATAAAATTCAATGTAAGTGTCATACTTTTCTTGTAGTGCAAAGAATTCCTGTAATATGTACTCATTTGGCGTTTGCTTTTTATCTAAATGCTTTTTATCTTTGCTTTTTATCTAATCGCAGAAAGACTAGTGAACCACAGGCCTTAATGTGCAAGGAAATAACGGATGTGAAAACACCACATGCCCTCCCCACTTTAAGCCTGCTACTTTGCATTCTATGTACTCTTTATAACAGAGATTGTTTTATATGTCATTTCTATTTACTGCGAACACGACATGAAGACCTAAAGACGTATTCGGTAATCATTGCGCAATGACATTATCGGGCTTTTTTACAAGCGCCTAAGGTGCCGTAATGTATCAGCGAAGGACATACGCAAGTCACAACAGCGCGGCTTTATGTAGGTGAGGGAATGCGATATTGTGAATTGATTTGCTTCAAGTACACCTCCAGAACTCCGGGCAGGAGCCAACGTACGGATTACCCCTTGCAGAGGGTTACGCTGCTGTGACTGTAGTTCATGTTTTTAATTATCGTAGTTCTGGATTTGTCAACTTCCTCGGCATACACGCAGGTACCACCAAATCTGGCGACGTTGCCGATTCGCAGCCATATTTCTGAGCTTCAACCTCTGATAGATCATGACACGATTTTTTCAGCAACGGTTGCTGAAGGTTGTGCTACTTGATGATAAACCACGCAACATTATTCCTACGAGAAACGTAAGCTGTGACTGTGCCCAAGATAGGTGAGCATCAAAGAACAAGGTAAACCACTTTACGAAGGCAGACCTTGTTCACGTTGCGCTCAACCTAGAGCGCAATGTGAACATGAAAAACCATTTAATCTGGTACTGGCTTCCACTCACGTTCTTGCGGGAGTGTTTGGTAATTTGATTTCCCATTGTTTCGTTTTGTGGGAGCGGAAATGTGGTCTTCCGCTGCAAGTCACTAAGTATCACTATTTCTGAGTTAATTACTGGAAAAGCAACCGCTAACACACACACACACAAAAACAAACCCTCATTACTGTTGACCGCGCAGGGATACAACAGTTATAGCGCTGAAGGATAGCAGTAATTTATCCGCCAAAGATAATATTAACCGAAAAAGAACCAAAATCGGGCTCGAAATTAAGCACCGAAAAAGACCTGACGATGTTTTAAAACAGTAGAAACAGAAAAGTCCTGCCCAAGTACTGTTCATTGTCTTTCTATGGCTCAGTGTCGCGCACACTTTAGATACCCCGAATTTGCACAAGAAACAAAATAGGTGAATGAATCGATCAATAGATGAATCCCACAGGACATTACGCGCACCACTATGCTGAACCAAGGGCTATTGCCATAAAGCGCATCGGAGTAGCAGTTGTTAAGCGAATAAAACGTGCGCACAGACTTTCACAGTGAACCTGTTCGCCAACATTGCGGCCGCTATAACGTGGGTTCGAGTCACCAATATGCCGCAACAGCGCTGCTTACCAAAGCTGGAACCTCGACCAGTGCCTAATTAATCGACGTGAAAGCCGAAAAATTAAGAAAAGGCTTCGTATATATTCTACGTTACGGCTGCAGGCATCGTACACATTAGGGTAAAAGAATTTACGCCGCGCACAAACACGCCTTCACACTCATGCTCGTATGAATACATGCTTTGTAAATGAAGCGTTTAATCATAAGGAAAGAAATGATTAGGCGCCGCACACTTACCTTCAGCTTCTGGACTTCATTCGGCGGCAAAGGAATGTTCGGGCACACGTTTTCGTCGAAGCGTTCCTGGTCCATAGGACAGACACCGCCGACGCCATCTTGGACACTGCCCTTCTTGCAGGTTTCGCAAAGGGAGTGGCAGCAAGGTAGTAGCACGGTGCTTTCGGGAATCAGACCGCACAAGGAGCACGCGTAAGGATGCAATGTTTGCTTGGTTGATCGGATTAGCCTCCATTTGACGCCGATGAAATCTCCGGCACTCACCCGCAGCAGCGTTCCTGTTTTGGGGTCCGACATGGTGCAGTGCATGGCAGAGTGAAGGGTTGGGTATCGGTAACTGCCGACGTGGTCGCTGTCACTGTTGCAAGGTCCGACAGTGTAAAGCGTTGACAGCCAAAAAGGAAAAAAAACACACACCAAAATTTCACGAGGCAGTCAGACAGCGAAATCTTGATGCGAAAGAGGGAACACTCGCGTGTGCTGCGTGTTATCAGTGACGTTGATTTCGCTCGGTTAATCCAGAATCACGGCTTTCTTCAGTAGAAGGAATCAACGCCCAGTGGCAGGAAAGCGATAACCTTTCCGTTTTCATTGCAATATCTAATCCATAAATGAAAATTTAAACGAGCTTAGTGCATGTGTACATTTATGGCAACAGTGTTTCCATTTAGAAGAACATTCTTGCGGGCTAGCTGATTCATTTTCGACGAAGTGGGAAACAGAAACAATGTTGCGCCCATGGTGTCGTATTCGTTTCTTTACCTCCTGTCCTCTTTCTGGCAGTTTCTAGCCTTCCTCTCTACAATATGATCTTACTGCTGTAATGGAGACCTGGATAAAGTAAGGTGAGTTCCCCTGCATACCTGGCTACACTACAGTACCATTACCAAAAGAGCGCCCCTCCAGGTTGCTGCGCCACTCTTATTTAAAGCAGCGTAAGTCATAAAGAGCTCAGTGATTCCGCACCAAAATTCTTACGCACTTAATTATTGATCTGAAAGGCAAGACGGTCACGGTTAAATAATTTTGTTCGAATCCTTCCTTATTAAAAACATCATTATCAAAGCACCTGGTGGATTAGCTCATCAGTCAAAAAAAATGACGTTTTGTCTAGCCTTGATATGAACGCCTGCGTCGATGCTGGTAAGATGAACACTACAGACCATTGTTGAAGTTTTCTGTTCTTACCACGATCAAGACGGCTCATACCTAGAAGGCTAGATTCTTACAACTTTTCCAATATTATATATCGGGCGTACTAAGCAAATGCTAGATATTTACTTGAAAATGTGGACTGTGAAAGTTTGCGTGATGACGTCGTAGATGCAGAACTTTCAATTTCGTCCGCACTATTACGCAAGTAATTAGGAGGTGAAAGCTAGGGTATTCACGCCAATACGATCAGCACGCCATTTATTCACCGGCTGACCGTGCAGCCGTTGAACCAGTGTAGCCAATCACTCTGCTACCACGTGAGCTTGGGTAACGGTTTCTTTTTGCCGTCTGCAGGCGGGGCTGCGGCGTAAGCGGAAGCCATAGAGTTTCTTACTATTACCTAGAGGGAAAGCTGGCGACCCCTCTATGGGAAATTACATGGAGACCCCTCGAGACCACTTCAGCCCCCATGGGCGCTCAAAGCATCATGGGGCGGTGAGCTGCTTGTTGCGGAACTGCAACTTTTCGCCAAAAAACAATGCAAAAATAAAGCAGTTCGATAGATACGAATGTCCTAACATTCAATATCTTGTCTAATGATTGCAACAAACGAGCAGAAAAGCATTTAAGTGCAAAGTTTGCCCAAAATAAGAGATGACTAGCTTTCCTATTGGCCAAGTGATGAAGACTAAAACACTAATATTTCGTAATTAACAAGCGCACTTTTAAAAGTAAATATGTTTTCAAAAAAAATTTTGTTGCTTAGATACTTTAAGAGATTTTTTAATGGCATTTCAGAAGAGTAAAACCTTTTATTGGCGTCGTGTGTGATCGCGTTTTCACTACTATGGCTTTTGCACACTGCGTTCGCGCCAAAGTCGTCTGCGCACACACGAACAGCGTTTTTGGAATGGAATATCTTAGTAATGACACTCCGTGTTCCTGAAAAACTACGAATGTCTCGCAACAAGTAGCTCACCGCCCCATGATGCTTTGAGCGTCCATGGTGGCTGAAGTGCAGCGCCGCCAGCTTTCCCTCTAGGTAATAGTAAGAAACTCTATGGCGGAAGCAGCAGGGGTGATCTGTTTGTCGGGTGCTTGGGCTTTGAAAGCTATTATCGTAGATGAAGTGATCTAACCTTACAGGCTCGATCAAAGCCTTGCAGCTGAAACCTGATTTCATGGCAGTTTTCAAGGTCATGCACTACGATATAGGTGACTAAAAAACAGTAAAATAAGTGGAAAATGAGGGCAACACAGGAGGCAATTTGGCATGGCATTATCTGCGTTCATATACGTGCTTTAGAGTTTTTTTTTTGTATGATTGTAAATTGTGGCGTTTATCGTCCCGGAGAGACTCACTGGCTTTGAGAGACGCCGTAGCAGTGGCTCCGGATACATATAGACCACCCTGGGATTAATTACGTGCGCAGACATCGCTCAGAAAGCAGGAGCTTTTTTACTTCACCTCCATCGATGTACGGTCGATGCGTGCTCGATGGAACCCGTGACCAGTCAGCAGCAGAACGCTAAACCCATTCGGCCACAACGGAGCGCCACTTCTCAGGCGTTCCGTCAGTTTCTTTACCTGGTCTTTTCCAATAAGGCTCCTCACCGCAGCCACCGTTAGCGTGAAAGAACGATTGTATTGTCTCAGGATGTATTAATATCTTCTTGTGGAATAGTTGGTAATTCATCCAGAAAGAGTAAGCAGCCCTAAAAAAGAGCGACGAAGAAACAGAAGATAGGAGCAGTGCTGACAATGATGTCTGGTTTATTGCAGCAAACTGACCGGAATCTGTACAAGGTAAGAACATCACTTGACAAAACGCGGGAACGCAAAATCCGGCCGCGCATCCACCAACAGTATGAAAAATGACGTGGTCAAAGGAAACCACATGATACGCACGCGCACTTGCCAGAATATCAGACACACAGGAAGCCGAGGCCGAACCGCCGCAGTCGGGATGCATTTGCTCAAGGAAGATATCAAAAGCAGAGTCAAACGCTCGTAGCAAAAGCTGTGTCAGGACTAAAACGTAACCTTAAACACACACTAAAACACAAGAGCGAAACCATCATCAAGAGGAAAAAAGATGCAGTCACATTGGTTAGAATGATAAAATAAACGGCACAATTTATAAAAGCATACACAAAAGGCTATTTCCTTCTATGATAGCGTAATTCAAGGCGAGCTGATGCACCTGTAACCGGCCTTGGAATCGAGAACGCCTTCAAAGCCTCGAAATACTCGGAATACAAAAGAGAAATATCATAAAGGTGGAGAGAACACAACTCTAGAAAGCCACTGGGCACACCAACACACTGATGAAGAGACAGAACAGAAGCGATATTTTAGTCAAATAAAAACTCGTGAAGAAGTCCTGAAGCCGTAATGATAGACAATAATTACGATTTATTTGTACATAAAACAGAATAAAAAGATAACACTTGGACGCACTATATATGTCTCGGTTACCAACTCGTGAATTCACCCTTAAACTTTATAACGCTAGCAGGCGAAACGACTCGCACGCTCTCTGTCTGTAGTACTTCTTGCTGAATAATTTGCCTTTATTTGCTTTTCGTCCAGCATGTAGCGTTGGCTGAAGAGATTTAGGGGCAGAACCCTTGAGTCGCCAGCTGAGCCTCGCACGTGACAAATTCGTAAGTTACGGAAACATGCACAAGCACGCGTAAATAACTCTACAATCCCGACGTAACACAAATATTTGTAAACATATACGGTTCCAAGTTGTTCAAGACATCGATTGCGGATACAATGCTAAAGAGGTCATAGGTGTTAAGTGTCCACCACGAAGACATCGAAGCTGATATCTCTCTCACTGGTAAAGCCATTCGATTCGAGGTGTGACCAACTGTGGAAGAATTCTTGCTGCCATCCCTCAGCAAGCAGCTCTCGAACGTCTACCTCTTCCAAGAAACAAACACTCTTATTTCGGTCTTTATTCCAGATTTTAACGCTCTCGACATGTGACGCCAAACGAGACATATCGAGGGTACCTTCAAAGCTAAAACGGAGGACTAACAATTCATCACACGCCCCCACAGCGACTCTGAGGTAAACGTCTTTCCAGTGCCACTTGTTCACTGTCAGGACCGTTTTAAACTCCGGTGTCTGGGTGTAAAGGCCGCGAGGATTTTTAACTTTCAAGGTGTAAAGGACGCGCCTATTCTCTTCACGACTTCTCTCAAAAGAGTAGACATGTAAGATTTTGTCGATATCGCTACAGCATGAATCAGGAACGTCTTCCCACCAAGCAACAGGCCGCTTCACATGCTGCACAGCTGTCTGGTGCCCGTCTTCGAGGTAAGCGAGTGATTGGCTGGCCAACACTTCCAGTCTTCGCAGGATGTGCCTCTTCTCAAAGCTCCACTCCAAAGGTGCTTCGCCCTCTGCGCGCTCTTCTTCGTTAGATCCGGCACTCAGTTGAGGGGTGAGGTCTTCGGGCTGCGACTGTACCTGTTCCCGTACTGCCACTGAAGGTCCTTCAGAAGGTTGTGTGCGCCCGTAGTTAAAGCTACCATTCGTACTTCTGAGTGTTTCCACGATTTCCCGCATGAGGACAGCGTGGTTTGCCATGTCCTCTGAGAGTCGTTTAACCTGGCTCTCCATTGCGGGCAGCTGGTTCTGGAACGGTTCCATAAGGAGCGCCTTGAATTCCTCCAGGGAGGCGATGACGTCATTTGTTCTTAAGGCGCGGTCGCCTCTTGAGTGCGGATTGTCGGTTGTGGAAACAGCGCGGGCGGCGTCACTGCATCCGTTCCCGTAGTGCGTCGCTAAGGCCACATGCGCAACACTGTTGCCACAGCGCGGGCACTCGACTGCATGGAAGGCGCATTCGTCCTCGTAGTGTCGGAGCACACTTGGCAGGCAACCCACGTACTGGCAGCCATGGACGTCATTCCAGCAATAAACCTGTAGGTGAAACAAAGGCAGGGTGAAACAAACGAACGCCTCAAAACTACTACTACTAGTACTACAAAAATGCGGTTACTAGACGAGACCACCAAAAAGTAAGAAAAAATTGGGTAGTGGTTTGACGTAGTTAAACCGAGTTGGCGTGCGAAAACACACGTTCAATCTTGAATTGGATGTCACAATTACGCAGCCTTTAAAAAAATAAATTTATTTATTTCTTATCTTTATTATTTCGTAACGCTTGTTATAAGCTAGTGCTTTAAGTGCAGGGAAGAAGAGTTCTGCGATTTTTATTTAGCCTTGTCACTTGCAGATTACTTGTTACTGGCTGTGCTGAGACAGCGTTGTGACATAAACGAATGACATACGCAAGTTTATTTATTTATTTATTTATTTCATAATACTGTAGGCCACTGCTTGGCCCAAGTAGGAGTGAACTTAGATTGTTACGTAACGAAAAGAATAAAATTATTCAATATTAGCTGCACAAGGATACTGCCACGTATCATTGTAGTGTTTGTTCGTTCACGCTCAAGGCTGCAGGAAAGGGTTGTTATCACTTTTGTTCGTGGCGCGAGAAGCGACCAGACTAATCTCGATTGATCGCAGCCATGAAGGGCTGCATCTAGGTTTTTCTAGATTACTGTAGATGATCTTGTCCTGTTATCTGGAAGTTTCCTTGCCGCCTTTAAATTGAGCGATGCCGCGAGCGGCGGACATTCGTAGTTCGACGACCGCCGAGCACGCCTGTTGCTTACGCCGCCGCCGAGTGATTCAGTTCTTTTGAGGGCGCAAGTCAGCCCAAATAAAGAGCTTCGTTTGCAAGTATTTCTGGTGTCTTCCTGACCGCTGGACTGCCGTCACTACAACGTGACATCTGGTGGAGGTGCTGGGTAGCCTCCCATGTTCCGGACACCCCCTACAAGTCGAGACGCCAGCCCTTTGAGTCATCTACCGCAGGACCTGAGTCCAGTCCACCGCGCAAGCCGACGCCTGCAAGGGGACGCACCTGAGTTCGGGACCCTGCCGGACCCTACCCGGAAGCGGAAGCAAGCACCAACGTCCATCATGACCTTGCCCCAGACGACCACTCCAATCATTCTGCAGCAGCCCCGGGTGCCACCAACCTTCGACGCTTCGCCTGGCGCCGACCCCGAGGAATGGCTGGAGCAGTTCGACCGTGTGGCTGTCTTCAACAACTGGGACGACGCCATGAAATTTAGGTACGTCTTCTTCGCCCTGGAGGGACCAGCAAGAGTCTGGTTCGAGAATGAGGAAGCCAGCCTTGCCAACTGGGAAACCTTCAAGGAACAGCTTCTGAAGACCTTCACAAACGTCGTGCGAAAGGAGAGAGCCCAGCAGCTGCTACAGTCTCGCATACAACACCCGAACGAGACCGTTGCAGTGTATACTGAGGAGATGAAGCGTCTCTTCCGGCGTGCCGACATGAACTTGAAGGAAGAAGAGAAGGTGAAGTTGCTTATGCGAGGAGTTAAAGAGCAACTATTTGCCGGCCTCGTTCGCAACCCACCGAAAACCGTCGCTGAATTCGTAGAAGAGGCATCCACAATGGAGAAAACTCTCGACGCCCGAGCCCGCCAGTATGACCGCCAGCAGCGCTTTTTGTCAGCAAGCTGCATGGACACCGCTAACAATGATAACCTGCGGGAGGTTATACGTGAAGTTGTGCGAGAGGAGCTCCGACGGTTGCTGCCAACGGGAACGCAGCCGCAACTTTCATCGCTCACTGACGTCATCCGGGACGAGGTTCAACAGGCCTTGGGTGTGACGCCGACACCCACGCAGCCTCTGCAGCCCCCAGCCATGACTTACGCCGCAGCTGTGCGCCGTCCTGCCCCTCGACGACGGGACCCAAGCCCCTATCGCCCTCAGCCAGCTGCGTTGGACCGTCGCCCACTCGCCTCAACCCGCCCGCCCTACGAGCGACGCGCGCAGCCGAGAAAATGCGACGAGTGGAGAACTCCCGACCAGCGCCGCCCACTATGCTTCCACTGTGGCGAAGCCCGTCACGTCCTCCGGCACTGCCCATACAGAAGACTTGGCATCCGAGGGTTCTCTTACGACGCTCCACGACCCCGACCCGGCCAGCGACCAGCTGAAATCGAGGAGTTTTTACGTCGGGAAGAATACTCATCGCCGAGCCGCCTATCACGTTCCCCGTCGCCATCGTCCCCGCGCTTTGTATCTCCTAGCCGAGGTTACGCCGTGCGTGGACGCTCCCCCAGCCCCCGAAGGTTAAACTAAATAAAGCAGCCTCTGGAGGTGAGGTTGCTTCTAAGCGCAATGACAAAGAAGGTTAAACTAAATAAAGCAGCCTCTGGAGGTGAGGTTGCTTCTAAGCGCAATGACAAAGATCCTCCATCGACGAGTACTCAAGACCATGCCTCAACTACGACGACAACACCGACGACGACGACACCGACGACGACGACACCGACGACGACGACGCGGCCAGACTTGAAGCTTTTTCCGCTGCCCAGTGAAGTAACGTCGCAGCACGCCCACCGCAGCCTCACTACTCGACGAAGCCGAGATCGGACACCGAAGACAACGTACAATACGAGAACGCGAACAAGTGACCTTGAAGTTACGGTCGACGGTCACGCGGCTACTGCCTTGGTGGACACGGGAGCTGACTACTCTGTCATGAGTGGCCCACTCGCTGTCCGACTCAGGAAGGTGACAACAACCTGGGATGGCCCGCTGATCCGCACCGCAGGTGGCAACCTGATTACGCCGTCAGGACGCTGCACCGCGAGAGTTACTGTAAATGGGAGAACCTATGCGACAACCTTCCTGATCCTACAGCAATGCTCGAGAGACGTGATTTTGGGAATGGACTTCCTGAACGAACATCGGGCGATCATCGACCTTCGATCTAAGTCGATCAAGCTTTCCACGGAAAAAGCCATACCTGTTGCGACGAGCGCGACTCATCACGTTGCCTTAAACGTCCTCGATGAAGCATTGAGCGTGCCGCCCCGATCAAGTGTTCTCGTCGGCATAGGTACTGGAGACATCGAAAATGCCGAAGGTGTTATCGAGGGGAACACCCAGTTACTCCTGGATCGTGGATTGGGCGTCGCGAGGGGAGTCGCCGAAATCCGAAATGGCCGAGCCCAGGTGTTGCTAACCAACTTCACCGAAGAATACCGGCATCTAAACAAAGGTACGACGATCGCTTTCCTCGACGAGCTGGCAGACATCAGAGACGTATTTGCCCTACCCGACCAACCTGCAGAACTATCTGAACAAGGCCATCAACCCACGTTCGACATCAACCCAGCATTACCCCGGAGCAGACAAGACCAAATACGCAGTCTTCTTCAAAGGTACACAAATTGCTTCTCATCAGCATCGAATGTGCGACGAACCCGGCTTGCCAAGCACCGCATTGTCACAGACGAACACGCACGACCACTGCGACAGAGCCCCTACCGCGTATCGCCGTTAGAACGCCAAGCTATCCGCAAGCAAGTTGAGGAAATGCTTCGTGACGACGTCATCCAGCCATCGAGGAGCCCCTGGGCAGCACCGGTCGTCCTAGTGAAAAAGAAAGACGGCACCCTTCGCTTTTGCGTCGATTACCGCCGCCTGAACAACATTACGAAGAAGGATGTCTACCCCCTCCCCCGCATCGACGATACACTGGACCGGCTGTGCAACGCTAAGTACTTCTCATCGATGGACCTGAAGAGCGGCTACTGGCAAATTGAAGTCGACGAAAGAGATCGCGAGAAGACTGCGTTCATCACGCCAGACGGACTCTTCGAGTTCAAGGTGATGCCATTCGGCCTCTGCTCTGCCCCAGCGACGTTCCAGCGAGTAATGGATACGGTGCTCGCAGGCTTGAAATGGCAGATTTGCCTAGTCTACTTAGATGACGTTGTTGTCTTCTCCTCAAGCTTTGAAGACCACCTCAGAAGGCTTCGGATAGTGCTGGAAACGATCAAGTCTTCAGGCCTGACACTGAAACGAGAGAAGTGCCACTTCGCTTACGAGGAGCTGCTGTTCCTTGGTCACGTCGTAAGCAAGGATGGAGTTCGCCCAGACCCAAAGAAGACGGCTGCGATCGCAGAGTTTCCACAGCCTAATGACAAGAAGGCTATACGCAGATTCCTTGGATTATGCGCTTATTACCGGCGATTCGTCAAGAACTTTTCGCGCATCGCTGAACCTTTGACCCAACTTACCAAGGCTGACGTGCCTTTTAAATGGGAAAGGCCGCAAGAGGAAGCTTTCAACGAACTGAAGCGCCGCTTACAGTCCCCTCCTGTGCTCGGGCACTTTGATCAAAACGCCGAAACCGAAGTTCATACCGATGCAAGCAGTGTGGGCTTAGGAGCGGTCCTCGTTCAGAAAAATGGCAGACAGGAGAAGGTTATCGCGTACGCTAGCCGTTCACTGTCGAAAGCCGAGGCCAACTACTCGACCACCGAGAAAGAATGTCTCGCCATTATTTGGGCCACGTCGAAATTTCGCCCCTACCTGTACGGACGACCATTCAAGGTTGTGAGCGATCACCATGCTCTGTGCTGGCTAGCCAATTTGAAAGATCCCTCCGGCCGCCTTGCTCGTTGGAGCCTGCGCCTTCAAGAATTCGACATAACTGTAGTCTACAAATCTGGCCGCAAGCATTCCGACGCAGACTGCTTGTCGCGAGCCCCCGTCGACGCAGCACCGGAAGAGGAAGACGACGACGCTTTCTTAGGACCGGTAAGCGCGAGCAGTTTCGCGCAGCAGCAGCGCTCGGATCCTGAGTTGCAAAGCCTGGTTGATTATCTGCAAGGCAAGACCGCATCGCCTCCCCGAGGGTTCAAGCGCCAACTGTCGTCCTTCGTCCTTCACAATAATGTCCTTCTGAAGAAGAACTTCGCGCCCAACAGGACAGTGCATCTTCTTGTCGTGCCCAAAAATCTCAGGCAAGAAATTATGCAGGCATGTCATGATGAGCCGACTGCAGGGCATCTGGGGATTGCTCGCACGTTGCACCGCATCCAGGAGAAGTACTATTGGCCGCGGCTAGCTACCGACGTTTCGCATTACGTGAAAACGTGCCGTGAGTGTCAACGACGGAAAACGCCTCCGACTAGACCAGCCGGACTCCTGAACCCCATACCACCGCCAACTAAGCCCTTTCAGCAAATCGGGATGGACCTACTCGGCCCCTTTCCTACTTCATCATCAGGTAACAAGTGGATCATCGTGGCCACCGACTACATGACCCGCTACGCCGAAGCAAAAGCGTTGCCTAGTGGTACCGCAACAGAAGTTGCAAAATTTTTTGTCGAACAAATTCTCCTCCGACACGGCGCACCCGAAGTACTCATCACAGACAGAGGAACAGCATTTACAGCGGAACTGACGCAAGCCATTTTAAAGTACAGCCAGACAAGTCATCGGAGGACAACTGCCTATCATCCGCAAATCAACGGACTCACAGAGCGTCTGAACAAGATCATCGCAGACATGCTCTCCATGTTCATCGACGCCGAACACAAGACGTGGGACTCTATTCTGCCCTACGTGATCTTCGCCTATAATACTGCCACCCAGGAGACAACCAGGTTTACTCCATTCCAGCTGGTATACGGCAGGAAGCCCACAACAACACTCGACGCAATGCTCCCGCACGTTTCCGACGAAGACAACCTCGACGTCGCCGCCTACCTTCATCGCGCCGAGGAAGCCCGAATACTTGCGCGGCTTCGCATTCAAGACCAGCAACACACCGACGCCCGACGCTACAATCTGCGCCGACGAGACACGCATTACAAGCCAGGTGATCGGGTTTGGATATGGACGCCAGTTCGCCGCCGCGGATTGAGCGAAAAGTTGCTGCGACGATACTTTGGCCCGTACAGGGTTCTCCGTCGCATCGGTGACCTCGACTATGAAGTCATCCCCGACGGCACGACAGCATCTCAGCGACGCCGCCCACGCCCGGAAGTCGTACATGTCGTACGCCTGAAGCCATATTATGAACGCTGAAGGACTCGAAGTTTCATTCTCCGTGTTTATTTTCATTTTAAAGCATCGAGACGATGCTTCTTTGGAAGGGGGGTAATGCCACGTATCATTGTAGTGTTTGTTCGTTCACGCTCAAGGCTGCAGGAAAGGGTTGTTATCACTTTTGTTCGTGGCGCGAGAAGCGACCAGACTAATCTCGATTGATCGCAGCCATGAAGGGCTGCATCTAGGTTTTTCTAGATTACTGTAGATGATCTTGTCCTGTTATCTGGAAGTTTCCTTGCCGCCTTTAAATTGAGCGATGCCGCGAGCGGCGGACATTCGTAGTTCGACGACCGCCGAGCACGCCTGTTGCTTACGCCGCCGCCGAGTGATTCAGTTCTTTTGAGGGCGCAAGTCAGCCCAAATAAAGAGCTTCGTTTGCAAGTATTTCTGGTGTCTTCCTGACCGCTGGACTGCCGTCACTACAACGTGACAATACCAAAAGAATAAAACCAAAAGAATAAACTTATAGAATGTTGGGAGCGCACGGATACTAAAAGAATAAAACTAAAAGAACAAAGTTATACAATATTAGCAGCACACGGGTACAAAACATACATATAAGCAATATTAGCAGGTAAGTAGACGATTTAACGCATGAGAAAAATTTTGCGAGGAAAAAACAGATTCCGGTAACGAATTCCAATCTTGCACTGTTCTTGGGAAACAGTCACAACAGCGCAGCTTTATGTAGGTGAGGGAATGCGATATTCTGAATTGATTTGCTTCAAGTACACCTCCATAACTCCGGGCTTAGGAGCCAACGTACGGATTACCCCTTGCAGAGGGTTACGCTGCTGTGACTGCAGTTCATGTTTTTAATCATCGTAATTCTGGATTTGTCAACTTCCTCGGCATACACGCAGGTACCACCAAATCTGGCGACGTTGCCGATTCGCAGCCATATTTCTGAGCTTCAACCTCTGATTTGGTGGGAGCGGTAATGTGGCCTTCCGCTGCACTTCAATAAGGATCACTATTTCTGAGTTAATTACTGTGAAAGCAACCGCTAACACAAAGAAAAAACAAACCCTCATTAGTGTTGACCGCGCAGGGACAAAACCTATGGGCTGAAGGATAGCAGTAATTCATCCGGCAAAAATAATATTAACCAAAAAAAAGAACCAAAATCGGGCTCAAAATTAAGCACCGAAAATGACCTGACGATGTTTTAAAACAGTACAAACAGAAAAGTCCTGCCCAAGTACCTTTCATTGTCTTTCTATGGCTCACTGTCGCGCACACATTAGATACCCCGAATTTGCACAAGAAACAACATAGGTGAATGAATCGATCAATAGATGAATCCCACAGGACATTACGCGCACCACTATGCTGAACCAAGGGCTATTGCCACAAAGTGCACAGGAGTAGCAGTTGTTAAGCGAATAAAACGTGCGCGCAGACTTTCACAGTAGAGGTGTTCGCCAACATTGCGGCCGCTATAACGTGGGTTCAAGCCACCAATATGCCGCAACAGCGCTGTTTAACGAAGCTCGAACCTCTAGCAGTGCCTAATTAACCGACGTGAAAGACGAAAAATTAAGAAAAGGCTTCGTATATATTCTACGCAGGCATCGTACACATTAGGGTAAAAGAATTTACGCCACGCACAAACACAGCTTCAGACTCGTGCTCGTATGAATACATGCTTCGTAAATGAAACGTTTAATCATAAGGAAAGAAATTATTAGGCGCAGCAGACTCACCTTCAGGTTCTGGACTTCATTCGGCGGCAGAGGAATGTTCGGGCACACGTTTTCGTCGAAGCGTTCCTGGTCCAGAGGACAGACACCGCCGACGCCATCTTGGATACTGCCCTTCTTGCAGGTTTCGCAAAGGGCATGGCAGCAAGGTAGTGCCACGGTGCTTTCGGGAATCAGACCGCACAAGGAGCACGCGTAAGGATTCAATGTTTGCTTGGTTGATCGGGTTAGCCTCCATTTGACGCCGATGAAATCTCCGGCACTCACCCGCAGCAGCGTTCCTGTTTTGGGGTCCGACATGGTGCAGTGCATGGCAGAGTGAAGGGTTGGGTATCGGTAACTGCCCGCGTGGTCGCTGTCACTGTTGCAAGGTCCGACAGTGTAAAGCGTTGACAGCCAAAAAAGAAAAAAAAAAGCACACCAGAATTTCACGAAGCAGTCAGACAGCGAAATCTTGATGCGAAAGACCGAACACTCGCGTGTGCTGCGTGTTATCAGTGACGTTGATTTCGCTCAGCTAATCCAGAATCACGGCTTTCTTCAGTAGAAGGAGTCAACACCCAGTGGCAGGAAAGCGATAACCCTTCCGTTTTCATTGCAATATCTAATCCATAAATGAAAATTTAAACGACATTAGTGCACGTGTAGATTCCATTTAGAAGAACATTCTTGCGGGCTAGCTGATTCATTTTCGACGAAGAGGGAAACAGAAACAATGCTGCGCCCATGGTGTCGTATTCGTTTAGTTACCTCCTGTCCTCTTTCTTTCTGGCAGTTCCTAGCCTTCCTCTTTACAATATGATCTTACTGCTGTAATGGAGACCTGGATAAAGTAAGGTGAGTTCCCCTGCATACCTGGCTACACTACAGTACCATTACCAAAGGATAGCGCCCCTTCTGGTTGCTGCGCCACTCTTATTTAAAGCAGCGTAAGTCATAAAGAGCTCAGTTATTCCGCACCAAAATTCCGAAAGCAGGGAAGCCGTTTTTATTCAACTCAAGACAGAGCTCATAGTAGGCGTAGTAATCGCCCTCCAGACTTGTTTATGTGCGAATTCATGTCCCCTATGAAAGCTATTTTGGCGCCTCTTATGCACTTCATTATTGATCTGAAAGGCGAGACGGTCACGGTTAAATAATTTTGTTCGAATCCTTCTTTATCAAAAACATCATTATCAGTGCACCTGGTGGATTAGCTTATCAGTCAAGAACAATGACGTTTTGTCTAGCCTTGATATGAACGCCTGTGTCGATGCTGGTAAGATGAACACTACAGATCATTGTGGTAATTTTCTGTTCTTACCACGATCAAGACGGCTCAGAACTAGACGGCTAGATTCTGATAACTTTTCCAATATTATATATTGGGTGATATTTACTTGAAGATATGGACTGTGAAAGTTTGTATGATGACGTCGTTGATACAGATTTATCAGTTTCGTCCGCACTATTGTGCAAGTAATTACCAGGTGAAGGCTAGGGTATTCACGGCAGGACAATCAGCATGCCATCTATTCACCGGCTGCCCGTGCAGCCGGTGATGCAGCTAGCCAATCACTCTGGTGTCACGTGACCATGAGCCACGGGTTCTTTTTGCCGTCTGCTTTCGCGGTGGCGGCGTAGGTGGAAGCAGCAGGAATGATCTGTTTGTCGTCTGCTTGGGCTTTGAAAGCTATTATCGTAGATGAAGTGATGTAACCTTACAGCCTCGATCAAAAGCTGGCAGCTGAAACCTGATTTCAGGGCAGTTTTCATGGTCATGCACCAATATATAGGTGACTAAATGACTGAAAAACAGTAAAAAAGCGAACAAGGGAAGGGGAATGAGGGGCTCGTTATAAATATAGCAGAAGCCAACAGCCACAGAAACCAAGGGGCACAGGAGATTTTTTTTAATTAATATATTTATTTTGTGGTGTTGATCAATTTAGAATATTACTGAATATGTTATCGCTTAAAGCTAATTGATAGAAAAGCAGAAGAAAAAACAACCACATGCCGCCGGTGGGATCCGAACCCACGACCTCCGAATTACGCGTCCGGTGCTCTACCTCTGACCTACGGCGACGGCTGTCAAACCTTCTGCTTTCGCGGGTATTTATGTTTACAAGTAACCTAACCTTGAGAGTGTTCATGAACGTGGATGGCGCTGATGAACACTCTCAAGGTTAGGTTGCTTGTAAACATAACTACCCCCGAAAGCAGAAGGTCTGACAGCCGTCGCCGTAGCTCAGAGGTAGAGCACCGGACGCGTAATTCGGAGGTCGTGGGTTCGGATCCCACCGGCGGCATGTGATTGTTTTTTCTCCTGCTTTTCTAATCAATTAGCTTTAAGCGATAGTATATTCAGTAATATTCTAAATTGATCAACACCACAAAATAAATATATTAATTAAAAAAAATCTCCTGTACCCCTTGGTTTCAGTGGCTGTTGGCTGCTGCTAAAAAACAGTAAAGTAAGTTGAAAATGAGGGCAGCACAGGAGGCAATTTGGCATGGCAGGAATTGCCTTCATCGTCGTGCTTTTAAAGCGTGGTTTCTTTGTATGGTAGTAAATTGTGGAGTTTATCGTCCCGGAGAGACACATTGGCTTTGAGAGTCGCCGTAGCAGTGGCTCCGGATACATTTAGACCCCCCTGGGATTAATTACGTGCGCAGACATCGCTCAGAAAACAGGCGCTTCTTTTGTTCACCTCCATCGATGTACGGTCGATGCGTGCTCGATGGAGCCCGCGACCAGTCAACAGCAGAGCGCCGAAACCCCTCAGCCACAACGGAGCGCTCTCAGGCGTTCCGCGAGTTTCTTTTCCTGGTCCTCGCGAATAATGCTCCTCACCGCAGCCACCATTAGCGTGAAAGAACAATTGTATTATCTCAAGATGTATTAATATCTTCTTGTGGGCTAGTTGTAACTCATACAGAAAAATAAGCAGCCCTAAAAAAGAGCGACGAAGAAACAGAAGATAGGAGCAGCGCTGACAATGATGTCTGCTTTATTGCAGCAAACAGACCGGAATCTGTACAAGGTAAGAACATCACTTTACGAAACGCGGGAGCGCAAAATCCGACCGCGCATCCACCAACAGTATGGAAAATGACGTGGTCAATGGAAACCACGTGATACGTGCGCGCACATGCCAGTATATCAGACACACAAGAAGCCGAGGCCGAACCGCCACAGTCGGGATGCATTTGCTCAAGAAAGATCATATCAAAACCAGAGTCAAACGCTCGTAGCAAAAGCAGTGTCAGGACTAAAACGTAACCTTAAAAACACACTAAACCACAAGAGCAAAAACCATCAAGAGGAAAAAAGATGCAGTCACATTGGTTAGAATAATAAAATAAACGGGCACAATTTATAAAAGCATACACAAAAGGCTATTTCCTTCTATGATAGCGTAATTCAAGGCGAGCTGATGCACCGGTAACCAGCCTTGGAAGCGAGAACGCCTTCAAAGCCTCGAAATACTCGAAATACAAAAGAGAAATATCATAAAGGCGGAGGGAACACAACACTAGAAAGCCACTGGGCACACCAACACACTGATGAAGAGAAAGAACAGAAGCGATATTTTACAGTGAAATGAAAACTCGTGAATAAGTCCTCAAGCCGTAATGATAGACCATAATTACGATTTATTTGTACATAAAACAATAAAAAGACGCTAGCCGGTGAAACGACTCGCGCGCTCTCTGTCTCTAGTAGTTCTTGCAGAATACTTTGCCTTTATTTGCTTTTCTTCCAGCACGTAGCGACGGCTGAAGAGACATAGGGGCAGGACCCTTGATACATTCGTCACCAACTGACCCTCGCACGTGACAAATTCGTAAGTTACGGAAACATGCACAAGCACGCGTAAATAACTCTATAATCCCGATGTTACACAAATATTTGTAAACATATACGGTTCCAAGTTGTTCAAGGCATCGATAGTGGATATAGTGCTAACGAGGTC
This sequence comes from Amblyomma mixtum, assembly GCF_055824585.1. Lineage (NCBI taxonomy): Eukaryota > Metazoa > Arthropoda > Arachnida > Ixodida > Ixodidae > Amblyomma > Amblyomma mixtum. Next base: position 17,063,769 of record NC_143018.1, read on the forward strand.
GTAGGTGTTAAGTGTCCACCACGAAGACATCAAAGCTGATATCGCTCTCACTGGTGAAGCCATTCGATTCGAGGTGTGACCAACTGCGGAAGAATTCTTGCTGCCATCCCTCAGCAAGCAGCTCTCGAACATCTACCTCTTCCAAGAAACAAACACTCTTATTTCTTTCTTTATTCCAGATTTTCACGCCCTCCACATGTGACGCCAAACGAGACGTATCGAGGGTACCTTCAAAGCTAAAACGGAGGTCTAAGAATTCATCACACGCCCCCACAGCGACTCTGAGGTAAACGTCTTTCCAGTGCCACTTGTTCACTGTCAGGACCGTTTTAAACTCAGGAGTCTGGGTGTAAAGGCCGCGAGCATTTTTAACTTTCAAGGAGTAAAGGACGCGCCTATTCTCTCCACGACTTCTCTCAAAAGAGTAGACATGTAAGACTTCGTCGATATCGCTACTGCAAGAATGAGGAACGTCTTCCCACCAAGCAACAGGCCGCCTCACATGCTGGACAGCTGTCGGGTACCCGTCTTCGAGGTAAGCGAGTGATTGGCCGGCCAACACTTCCAGTCTTCGCAGGATGTGCCTCTTCTCAAAGCTCCACTCCAAAGTGGCTTCGCCCTCTGCGCGCTCTTCTTCGTTAGATCCGACACTCAGTTGAGGGGTGAGGTCTTCGGGCTGCGACTGTACCTGTTCCCTCACTGCCACTGAAGGTCCTTCGGCAGGTTGTGTGCGCCCGTAGTTCAAACTACCATTCGTACTTCTGAGTGTTTCCACGATTTCCCGCATGAGGAGAGTGTGGTTTGCCATGTCCTCTGAGAGTGTGTTAACCTGGCTCTCCATTGCAGGCAGCTGGTTCTGGAACGGTTCCCTAAGGAGCGCCTTGAATTCCTCCAGGGTGGCGATGACATCATTTGGTCGAAAGACGCGGTCGCCTCTTGAGTCCGAATTGTCGGTTGTGGAAACAGCGCGGGCGGCGTCACTGCATCCGTTCACGTAGTGCGTCGCTAAGGCCCCATGCGGAACACTGTTGCCACAGCGCGGGCACTCGACTGCATGGAAGGCGCATTCGTCCTCGTAGTGTCGGAGCACACTTGGCAGGCAACCCACGTACTGGCAGCCATGGACGTCGTTCCAGCAATAAACCTGGAGGTGAAACAAAGGCAGGGTGAAACAAAAGCACGCCTCAAAACTACTACAAAAAAAATGTGGTTACTAGACGAGACCACAAAAAGTAAGAAAAAATTGGGTAGTGGTTGGACGTAGTTAAACCGAGTTGGCGTGCGAAAACACAAGTTCAATCTTGAATTGGACGTCACAATTACTCAGCCATTAAAAAATAAATTTATTTACTAATTATCTTTACTTTTTTGTAACGCTTGTTATAAGCTAGTGCTTAAAGTGCAGGGAAAAACCGTTCTGCGATTTTTATTTAGCCTTGTCACTTGCGGATTACTTGTTAATGGCTGTGCTGAGACAGCGTTGTGACAAGGTGAGTGAGGGTTATAAATATGTCCCTTTTATTCGAGTAAACAACTGGTAGTGTACACTTGAGTTGTCCTTTTCTTTGTGTTGTCGCGTTGCGCCACAGTATTTTCAGACAGTGTTCTCCGTTTCCATGGCATAAAAGGCAAGATGGGCTCTCCCTGTCTTAAATATCTACTCTTGTTTGTAGTTTCACTCCTGTGCACGCTACGATAACACTGCAATAAGCACCAATGATGTGATCATTTCTATAGAAACACTTCGCATTACACCGTGCCGCTTCCCCCTAATTGCATCTGCTTCCTCCGATGTCACCAATTCTTGATTTTAAATCACTTTATTTAGAAAAGCTTTCGGCGACCATTTGAATTAATGAAAACAGCTCAATTATTTTTGGCCACAGTGCACGGCGACGACTGCTGCCGGCTGCCTTGCTTCCGCGTAAGCTCTGAAGACAGGGCTACATCGGCACTTCTCCAGTATTGTACGCGCATCCTGCGATGTAAGCAATCGTCGGTTCGAGGTTACTGTAGCCAGAACTACGATCGACGGTAATTTGCAATTTGCATGCGCTAAGGCTTGTGAATTCGTTCTTCGCAATCGCCGAAATCGCACGCACATATTCTACGGACTCGCTATTGGCCCCTTCACTAAAGGGGCCGGCAGTCCGCTGCCGACTGATATTTAAGAATCCGGCAAGAGTTCATCGCTCATTACTGTTAAAGTGCGAAGATATGAAGCGCAGCGGCTCGTTTCGCTTTTTGTAGCGTAAGCTACACTACGCGGGATAGAAGGAGCTTCGCGTGCCCTCTGCGCCGACCATACTGCGCAGACGCGGCATCCGCGTGACGTCACGAGAGGCGCAACGTTCCCCTCGCCGCCGCCGGAGCGCGCGCTCCTTTCCGACGCTCGGCCGGTCGACGCTTTCCAGAAGCGTGACGTCACCGTCTCGGCAGACGCGGTGGAGCCGCGTGCGCCCGCCGGTGTGTTTACGACTGCCGCGCCGCGCGCTACTGCGCATGCGCGGTAAGGGCGCACATTGCGTTTATAACGCGCCGGACATACGGTTGATGCAATGCGCTCTTCATGGAAGTTGAAGAGTGTCGAGCCGATGCCAGTCGGCGGAGAAGACTGGAAAACCTCAGTTCCTCAGACCCCGAGGTTGTCGCTTGGCAGTAGCCGCTCACATTACGTATATCGTGGCATAGCAGAGCTAAGCCACTGCCATTTTTTTTCTACACGGATAAGGTAGACTCAGGCGCACTTTTTTAGGCCGTCGCCTCACCGGGAGCGATACCTTCGCTCTGCCGCGGGCCTAGCGACGGCGGCAAGCGACGAGCAGCGCCTTCGCGCTGTGCTTTGCCCGTGTCGCTTGCCTCGCCGTTTGGTTCCATGCGCCGGCACCCGATGAAAGCACATCTTCGCTGGTGCTCGTACGTCTCGTGTGTAACCTTGGCTAGCATGTGGTCGTGGTTTCCGATTAAGTTTTAAAATATTTAACTGTACAGAATGTCATACCAACTAGTCCCTCATCGCACGCTCTTGGGTCGCGTTACGCACACCTTTTACAGCGTTACGGGGTAGTTGGTCATGCTGACGTCGTCGTCGGACCAGTGTGACAGACCGGTGCGTCAGCGTCAGCATCTATCTGCGTACCGAACAGCCCACCCAGGTTAGATCGGCGTCCATCTGCCTGGCGGTACCGGACCCTATCCCGACGCAAATCTACGTTACTGTTGTCGATATTGCGACACGAGTCACTCATATGAGGGTTTGGTTTGATTTGGTTTATAGGGGTTTAACGTCCCAAAGCGATTCAAGCTTTGAGGGACGCCGTAGTAAACGGCTCCGGAAATTTCGACCACCTGGGGTTCTTTAACGTGCCCTGACATCGCAAAGCAACGACTGCTATTTCGATCGCACACGCAAGTAGGACCTCATTGCGCGCATTGCAGAAACGACCGCAGACGACACTGCTCCGTGTACGCCCTTGTGACGGCATGCGAGTATTCAGTATGGCGGTCACTGCCGGTGAGAGGAGTTTCCCGGTATCAATTTCAATCGCTTTTTTTTTTTTTGGGGGGGGGGGGGGGGTATATATACAGCGTGTCCAGGACAGTTAAATTTTGCAAATTGAAAACCTTTCTCAGCTTGTACGTAGAGCTTACTGTAGCGCACTAATCGGTTGTGCAACATGGGGCTAGAAACCGCTTACAGTCAATTGAATCACAGGCTCTTGTATTATTTACTGAAAAGTATAAAACTTTAGTCTGAAGAACAACCATGTCATGGCCCTTTTAGGGTTGAATAAACGACCATGATGAACTGAAGTTAACGCTAGTTATGAAGCAAGATACAACCTTCCAATTTGAACGTAGAGCTTACCGTTATCAGCACCAATCAGTAGTGCCGCATGTGGCTAGAAACAGATTACAGTCGAGTTCGGTATGCAGCACGTTGGATGTACACCTAGAAATGCAAATTTGCCTTTTAAAGGGGGGGGGGGGGGGGGGAGGGGGGATATAAATTGCGCACTACGCAGCATTATATTTTTTCGTTATTACTCAGGATAGCACAAAAAGTGATAGCACAAAAAGTGATAGCACAAAACGTGCAACTGTTTTATCTACCGGGTGCAGGCAATCAAGTAAACATTTTTTGTTTTTCAGTCAGAATTGATGCCGACTGTCTGTACACCGCGTGCGAACTGTGGACCGAAAATTGCAGTAAATTAATGAACCGATGCATATATGGACTGCACTAGACATCACGTTTGCAATGATGCTGAAGTACGCTGAGCGTCAAACACTGAAGCCTGCAGCGATAGACGAACCAGGTAAGCGCGCTGCCCGCCTTTCACTGTAGTCCTATTCGCTAGATGGCGGCTCGAATAACGTGGGTGCAAAGCCACACACTTGTAGGAACACTGCTACAACCCAAACCTTGCAGGCAACCGACTTGCAATGAAAAAAAAAAAGCTGATGCTGAGACGGCGATAGAATATCGAGTGTAAAAACACGTAACATAGGCAGCCGGTTCGAATCCCTGCCACGAGCTAGTCTAACTTGTAAGTTTATGCTGCACGAAACACGAAATCGTATGCCACGGCCCTGAACATTCTGCGGCAAAACACTTGAGCTGCAATGTTCATATGAAGATTCGTAAAGACGTGGAACTGGGGGTACATAAGTCACCGGTTCGAATCTTGCCGCGAGCTATGCTGTAAATTACCTAGTAAATTTACGCTGGACGAAAAGCTGAATTGTGTGACACCATTCGGAACATTCTGCGACAAACTGTTCGCCCACAAAATTTACACGAATGTCGGGACTAAGTGGCCCCACTTTGGCGCCTGCCATACACGGATATATATACGTGATCGACACGATGAACTTTCTAGAGGGCAATGTACTGTGCGATGGCAGTGCACGTTAAAGAACCGCAGGTGGTCGAAATTTCCGGAGCCCTTCACAAAGGCGTCTCATAGCCTAAGTCGCTTTGGGACGTTAAACCCCATAAACCGAACCAAACAATGAACTTTCAAGTTGCCGTGCTCGGGCCTTAAGCTGCCGCCTGTTATTATTTTATTCCATGATGTAAGCACCTCGGCAACGATGGCAACCACTGGATTATGACTTGCGTGATAACTTACAACGCATAACGCTGATACCAGGAACCAGAGAAGTAGAGCTTAACGCTCTAATATAATGTCGCTGTTTATGTAGGCCGCCATCATGAATTCTATCCGTGGAATCAGCATAACTCGGAGCCTCGAAACACGACCAGCAGAGCTAACGCTCTAAAATTAACAAGATAGTGCTCCTTATGCATCTTGTGTTATGGTTTCAAGCTCCGTGCATATAACAGTAAAATAATGTAGGCGTCAGCACGCCAACGCTTCTCTCCTGTCACGACAGCTTTGGTAAATGAACAATTAAATTATAAGTAAAATGCTAATCAGGCACTGCGCACTTACTTGAAGACTGCCGTTTTCTTCTTGGAGAAATGAATCTTCGTTGCACTTTTCATCGTCGAAGGCTTCCCGGTCCAGAGGACAAAGGCCTCCGGCGTCACCTTGGCAGAGGCCGGTCTTGCAGGCCGTGCACAGCGCGTGCGTGCAAGGCCGCAGCAGTGTGCTTCTGGAAACCACCCCACAGAGGGAACACGCGTAGCGATGAATGGTGTCCTCTACAAACCGGGTCTGCCTCCATTTGACGCCGCCAACGCCTCCAGCGCTCAGCCGCAGCAGCCTTCCCTTTGCAGGGTCGGGCATAGTACAGGGTCCTTCAAAATATGTGCGAACACGGCGAAGCGTGCCGCGCTCCGCGGCGCGTCAGCGCATCCGGCGCGGTCGCGCATCGAAACAATGTGGCGCATGCGCACAGCAGACTGGAGGCGGTGCTTCGTGTCGTCTGCTACAGCACGGCTCCGTGCTGTAGCAGACGACACGAAGCACCGCCTCCAGTCTGCTGTGCGCATGCGCCACATTGTTTCGATGCGCGACCGCGCCGGATGCGCTGACGCTCCGCGGAGCGCGGGCACGCTTCGCCGTGTTCGCACATATTTTGAAGGCCCACACATCGAGCCGACCAGTTGGTGGCGCCGGTAGTGAAGGCCGCGACAGGCAAACGCGGTCGCTATCGCCGCAAAGAGAATCGAATTCGATGGCAGACGCGGTCTGCTCTCTGCTGGGTGCTGGCGAAGGCTAAAGCGCTCACACAGCCCTGCGATTATTTCTTTAACTTCAGGATGAATGGATGGATAAGGCTGAACCAATGGGGCGGCGACTAACTCCACCTAGCCATGACTCGCGAAATTTCGCTCTTGTCTTGGTTTTAGCCGCCAGTCAGGTAACTTTCTCTTTGTTATTTCTACTCGCTTGATATCCATTTTTCCTTCACTGCCCTTAAATCCAAATGCTTCGTTGGTGAAGGCCTTTACAGAAAAGCCTCCGGATGATTTCACTAGCCCTTCACTACGACTTCCCTCATTGCTGGAGTCGCTTTGGAACGTTAAAGCCCCATAGACCCCGAAACAATTTTTTAATGTTTTTTTGAGATAAAAATGAACATTAACATTAAATCCGCCCTTCTTTATCCAACGTCTTGTTTGCGCTCCTTTTAGTCTAGTATAAATCTTTACATTCTGCATACAAACGGACAGCACGGTTACCACCTGTAACGGGAACTGCCGCGACAAAATTCCCGGCAAGTATTGCTTAAGGCTCGTGTTTTTTCTAAGATAGCGGCGATACGCGCCCTTGAATCACGTGATATAAGCGACCTTGGTGCGCTGCGCGTTGGTACCATATCTTCGAATGCATTTTACAAGCTACTTCACGGTTGCACCTATGGAAGCCTAGCTTTGATTTTCGCATTTTGTTCTGGCCTAAGTTTGGTTTATTTGTTTATTGGGGTTTAACGTCCCAAAGCAACTCAGGCTATGAGGGACGCCGTAGTGTGAAGGCCTCCGGTCATTTCGACCACCTGGGGTTCTTTAACGTGTACTGACATCGCACAGCACACGGGCTTCTGCCCTAAGTTGCAGGTCGAGCTATTGGTCGTAGCGGACTCTGCTCTCTTCCGTTCGAAATTGCCTGCCCGCCTGAAATATTGCACGTGCACAGGGCCCGATAGCTGTTACATGCAAATCAATCAGACAAGACGTTCATTAGTCAAATGGCTAAATATTTCTCACGCGTCACGTCATCACATTGAACGATGCGCTCAACAGACGTGAAGAGGAATACGATAAGCGTCGCCTTCGCACGCGCATGCGCATGCACCGCCCGCAGTGCAGAGCGTTTCCCCTCGCCTGGCACTCTCCCGGAGACAGCCTTCCATCACGTCTTCCTCCTCTCTTTTTCCCGTGCAGATATGAACACAGCCCACCACACCGCGATTCCGGCAGACGGCGCCCAAGCAGCTCACTCTGTGAAACTAAGACCTGAAGAAAAACGAACAACGCCTACCAGGTTTGCTTTCAGCGTGCGCCCGATACCTGTAAAGAAAGGAGTCCCGGTTCATCTTTCGTAAGAACTGGTTGCCATCGAACGATGTGGACGGCGAGGCTCAACTGTATTCCAGGACTCCTCAACGAAACGTCGGTCACCATCGAAGGGAAGGTTTACTCGTTCGACTGTTGCGACATCTGCTACCCGGACAGTTATGAAATCTCAGGCTACCTCATCGACGTGTACACCTTCGACCCCGTCTCGTACCGGTGGGATAGGATACAGACTCGGTCACTTCCCGTAGATGAGCCGGTTAACATCATGGGCCGCAGCTTTGTAGCCTACGGCCACTGCGCCTACCTGTGGGGCGGATGGCGCATGAACCCAGTAATTAAGGGTCTATGGCGCTTCGATACCCAAGCCATGACATGGAGCCGTTCGGACGTCAGCGGCGAAATCCCGGATTCGGACACCAACCACTCGGCGTGTGTGCTGGGTCACCGGATGTACATATTTGGTGGCATGGACAGAGATTCATCGAACTTTGTACATTTTCTGGACCTCGAGACCCAAGAGTGGCATCGTGTCCCGACCAGCGGAGAGGCCCCCCTCAGGCGCTACTGGCACACGGCCACCGCCATTGGATCCCGCATGTACGTTTGGGGTGGCAGCCTAGTAGGCTCGCGACCCGGCGACCGTTATGACAATTGCTTATACTATCTGGAAACGACCACTGCGACGTGGGTGCGCCCACACGTGCAAGGCGTGGCCCCGGAGGGACGCGAGTGCCACTCTGCGTTCGTGTACGATAGCGAGCTGTATATCTTCGGTGGCTACAACGGAATGCTGAACACATGCTTTGCAGATATGCACAAGTATGACGCTGAACAGTCGTGCTGGACTAAAGTGACGCCAGATGGATCAGGCCCGTCTGCGAGGTACTCGCCCGGCTACTGTGTGCTTGGGGAGAGGGTGTTGGTCTTCGGTGGATTCGGGCCTCCACCCAGCCGTGAGGACGAAGACCATCTCGAGGACATTTCTGAGGAAGAAGAGGAGCTGATGGACCTGCACGTGTTGCACTTAGCACCAACGCTGCAGAACTTGTGTATGCTTGCAGTCATCGATGCAGGTCTGGATGTGGGCGAATTACCAGAACTGATTATAAAACAGATCAACACCATCAAATCAGGACAATCTTAATCGCCGGGTTGGTGTTGCACGCCGACATAACTGAGCACCTTGGACGGAGCCTCGATTCGCGGTGCGGTGGCTAATATGAAGACTTTAATGTCTCTATTTACGCCGGCAGTAAGTACTTTTTTTTTCCACCTGGGGAACAAGGCGCACGTTGCAACCGCCCAGATGTGAACCTCCATTGCGCCGCTCGGGCCGACCTCAGCATCCTAGAGAGCAGTGAACGTGGTTTCCAGCTATTGTGCGCGATTTGCGAGCGCATTGACCACCTCGCGCAACACGGGGGTTTTGTTCGCTCGAAGGGGGTGACCGGTCACTGCTGTGTCGCGGACAACGAACGGGCCTGCGAATTCACCTCTGCTGCAGATTACCTGCCCCCAAGGGACCTCCACTTGCATTGCAGGAAGTGCGTGCACTAATCCCTCTAAATCCTCGGTCGGCTCCTGCACATGGGCATCGCGCACAAAGTGTTTTCGTCGTCGGAGCGCCCTCCCTGACGCGCCGCCATAGCGCGGTGAGTGCCGGTTTCCAAGAGCGCATTGGTTGTGTGTAGCCCAGAGAAGGGCAGTTCCGTTACGGACTTGAGACAAACGGACCATCCCGTGCTTGCTTGAACTATGTATTAGCCCTTTTAGATTGACACGTACGATCTGCCGCCTTTTTTTTTTTTTGCGTGCATTGCGTAGCATTGATTGTGCATGTGTTCATGATTGACGCGGCTTCTGCCTAGGATATTCAGTTGCATTCACAGAGATTACGTTGACGCGATAGCGTTACAGGCACCGCTGTCCAGAAAGTCGGCGGTGTGAGCGAAAAATCCGGTGGCGTAGGGTGGCCCACGTGGCCGCCCGCCATAGAAGCAACCTAAGGGGGGTCACCCAGGTCACGTGACCCAGTGGCGTGGCGTCGTCACAACCAGCCCACCAACTGCTGCGATGGCTCAGCGTTTGTGGTACTCGGCTGCTGCCCCGGAAGACGAGGATTCGATCCCGGCGACGGCGGTCGCTTTTCGGTGGAGGCGAAATGCTAGAGGCTCGTGTACTGTACGATGTCAGTGTATACGTTGAAGAACCCAAGGTGGTCGAACATGGCCTTTGCCTTGCAGTGGGCGTAGTCAGGCTGGTGATTAGGATGACGATTCCAAGGTACATCGTGCACGCATTAAGCTGCGAGCAGTTACGGTGCACAGACTGAACCTTCTTTATTGGGTGAATATTATGTGGGAATGACCGCACATGTATTGCGTGAATGATGCATGGAATGATGTACAGAAATGTCAGCGGCGCTGTTAGAGATAAACTTAACGCCTGTGGTGGGCCGACGCGTATTATTTGTATTTTACGGAATGCTGTAACATAGACATGCAGATTAGTATGAGAAATATCTTCTTTTATTTGAGTGAAAGTAACGGGAAGGATATGTTTGTCAATAAAACCATGAAAAATGTGTTCTTCGTTCTCCGTACATTCGCCCAGCACTGCGATTACCGTTGTTGACCAGCGGCGCAGCAAATTGAAACGTGCCGCAAACAGGAAAAAAAAAACTGTGCGAAAACCGAAGCAAAGCATGGAGAGCGGCCGCGCGCAGCAGGCAGACAAGGATACATCGGCCCACCTCTCCTAGCGGGCCCGATTTTGGACCAGTCTAGGGGCGTGAAGCAGATGGCTTGCGTACACGCGAACAACCCCCCCCCCCTCTCCCCCATTCGTTTCGGTCGTCCGTTGTCATGGAGATAACTCGTACAGCATTCGCTATGAACTCAACTGAAGGAAGAATTGGCGCTACCGTCTGTCATTCGTGGCCGCTGGGAGGTGTAGGAAGTTTCACCCCCCTGGTACTGGTTCATGGCTTAAAAGCTGCACCACTGCGCCAGGGCTCTCAGTGATATGTTAATGTAGGGTAGACAATGACTCATTCCGCATATATAGGCTTTTATCCATTTCCCTTAAGGCGGTGCGTGTGTGTAACCTCGAGTTGTTTATTCCCAAACAGTTAATATATCCCTTCTTTTCTGCGCAGCCCTCGATTTAAAGTGAGCGACAAACTGCAAGTTTCTCATGTAAGTTTTCCGTAGATTACAAACCTGCCCACAGGTCCAATCCGAAACCCGTTTCCAGGAAACCTCGGAACTTTTATTCACGAAGAAAAGACAGCGCATGACTGCAAAAGCGGCATCGCTTGTTTCGTTGTCACTGCCCTATCTATAGAGCGCCGATCGAAACCGCGTATGCGTCCGCTGCCCAAGTGTGGGAGCACATTAGTTTATTTTCTGTTGCGGGGCGCCTCGGATCGCGTTGGCCTCTATTTTTTTTTTCTGTTTGCCGGTTCTTACACATTCGTTCTTCTTTCTCCAGCCACCGCTTCTTGGCGAAAGGGGCGATCTCATTTTTTTAACACAGCGCTGGCGGACAAACGGCCGAGAATGAAAACACACAGAAGACACACAATGCGCACATGCAGGCAACAACAACAACAACAAGAACTTGCAGGCCTGGCAGGCTATGCCGCCTGCATTGGGCCTTGTCGATGTAAAACACTCGTGTTTCCCGCTAGATTCCAGAAAGCTCGCTTCTCACAGCAAGTCGCATCATAGTTACGTGGGCTGGCTGCGACAGGAAACAGCCCTCCCGCTATATCGTCTGTAAGGCCTCCTCGCCACCCGAATCACGGTACGCGGATTGGCTCCGCTCCTTCGCCTGCCCCTGACTCTCGTTGCTACGCAAGAGCACGGTAGAAACGGGCTCCTTGAGAGTGAAAGACACGACGTGACGCTATTTGGGGCGGCCGTGGACTGCAGAACGAACAGCTCATCGCGCGCGTATACATCGGCGGCGACGACGCGAGCGGGTGACATTCGTTGTGTGTGTGTGTGTGTGTGTGTGTGTGTGTGTGTGTGTGTGTGTGTGTGTGTGTGTGTGTGTGTGTGTGTGTGTGTGTGTGTGTGTGTGTGTGTGTGTGTGTGTGTGTGTGTGTGTGTGTGTGTGTGTGTGTGTGTGTGTGTGTGTGTGTGTGTGTGTGTGTGTGTGTGTGTGTGTGTGTGTGTGTGTGTGTGTGTGTGTGTGTGTGTGTGTGTGTGTGTGTGTGTGTGTGTGTGTGTGTGTGTGTGTGTGTGTGTGTGTGTGTGTGTGTGTGTGTGTGTGTGTGTGTGTGTGTGTGTGTGTGTGTGTGTGTGTGTGTGTGTGTGTGTGTGTGTGTGTGTGTGTGTGTGTGTGTGTGTGTGTGTGTGTGTGTGTGTGTGTGTGTGTGTGTGTGTGTGTGTGTGTGTGTGTGTGTGTGTGTGTGTGTGTGTGTGTGTGTGTGTGTGTGTGTGTGTGTGTGTGTGTGTGTGTGTGTGTGTGTGTGTGTGTGTGTGTGTGTGTGTGTGTGTGTGTGTGTGTGTGTGTGTGTGTGTGTGTGTGTGTGTGTGTGTGTGTGTGTGTGTGTGTGTGTGTGTGTGTGTGTGTGTGTGTGTGTGTGTGTGTGTGTGTGTGTGTGTGTGTGTGTGTGTGTGTGTGTGTGTGTGTGTGTGTGTGTGTGTGTGTGTGTGTGTGTGTGTGTGTGTGTGTGTGTGTGTGTGTGTGTGTGTGTGTGTGTGTGTGTGTGTGTGTGTGTGTGTGTGTGTGTGTGTGTGTGTGTGTGTGTGTGTGTGTGTGTGTGTGTGTGTGTGTGTGTGTGTGTGTGTGTGTGTGTGTGTGTGTGTGTGTGTGTGTGTGTGTGTGTGTGTGTGTGTGTGTGTGTGTGTGTGTGTGTGTGTGTGTGTGTGTGTGTGTGTGTGTGTGTGTGTGTGTGTGTGTGTGTGTGTGTGTGTGTGTGTGTGTGTGTGTGTGTGTGTGTGTGTGTGTGTGTGTGTGTGTGTGTGTGTGTGTGTGTGTGTGTGTGTGTGTGTGTGTGTGTGTGTGTGTGTGTGTGTGTGTGTGTGTGTGTGTGTGTGTGTGTGTGTGTGTGTGTGTGTGTGTGTGTGTGTGTGTGTGTGTGTGTGTGTGTGTGTGTGTGTGTGTGTGTGTGTGTGTGTGTGTGTGTGTGTGTGTGTGTGTGTGTGTGTGTGTGTGTGTGTGTGTGTGTGTGTGTGTGTGTGTGTGTGTGTGTGTGTGTGTGTGTGTGTGTGTGTGTGTGTGTGTGTGTGTGTGTGTGTGTGTGTGTGTGTGTGTGTGTGTGTGTGTGTGTGTGTGTGTGTGTGTGTGTGTGTGTGTGTGTGTGTGTGTGTGTGTGTGTGTGTGTGTGTGTGTGTGTGTGTGTGTGTGTGTGTGTGTGTGTGTGTGTGTGTGTGTGTGTGTGTGTGTGTGTGTGTGTGTGTGTGTGTGTGTGTGTGTGTGTGTGTGTGTGTGTGTGTGTGTGTGTGTGTGTGTGTGTGTGTGTGTGTGTGTGTGTGTGTGTGTGTGTGTGTGTGTGTGTGTGTGTGTGTGTGTGTGTGTGTGTGTGTGTGTGTGTGTGTGTGTGTGTGTGTGTGTGTGTGTGTGTGTGTGTGTGTGTGTGTGTGTGTGTGTGTGTGTGTGTGTGTGTGTGTGTGTGTGTGTGTGTGTGTGTGTGTGTGTGTGTGTGTGTGTGTGTGTGTGTGTGTGTGTGTGTGTGTGTGTGTGTGTGTGTGTGTGTGTGTGTGTGTGTGTGTGTGTGTGTGTGTGTGTGTGTGTGTGTGTGTGTGTGTGTGTGTGTGTGTGTGTGTGTGTGTGTGTGTGTGTGTGTGTGTGTGTGTGTGTGTGTGTGTGTGTGTGTGTGTGTGTGTGTGTGTGTGTGTGTGTGTGTGTGTGTGTGTGTGTGTGTGTGTGTGTGTGTGTGTGTGTGTGTGTGTGTGTGTGTGTGTGTGTGTGTGTGTGTGTGTGTGTGTGTGTGTGTGTGTGTGTGTGTGTGTGTGTGTGTGTGTGTGTGTGTGTGTGTGTGTGTGTGTGTGTGTGTGTGTGTGTGTGTGTGTGTGTGTGTGTGTGTGTGTGTGTGTGTGTGTGTGTGTGTGTGTGTGTGTGTGTGTGTGTGTGTGTGTGTGTGTGTGTGTGTGTGTGTGTGTGTGTGTGTGTGTGTGTGTGTGTGTGTCGTGAAAAGTGGACGTAAGCTTCGAGATACACTCAAAAGCATTCGACCAGCAGTCGCACTCTGACGTCTTTCTTTCGGCAAAACATATGAATGATAGGTTTGAAAAATCTGGCATTATTGAATGCAAGTTCAAGTGGGCAAGAAATTGAGCAGTTCAGCTTTTGGCTTCAAGCTCATAAAGGCTCATGAAAGAGAGCTCCGAAGGTTGCCAGCGTAAGTATAAATTTTGGATATTTTTAGTTTTTGGCAACTCTCATGGCACACCCGGAAGAAGCTATAGGAACAATGTCTTTGAAACCTTTGGAAAGGAAACCTCATATTCAAGAAAGATACTGGATGGACTCCTCATTGTCGTGCCAGGTCCGCGTTCTTCCGGAGCATGATAACACAACAGGCTTCCATTGAGAACAAAAGGAAGTACACTTTGCAGTTACATTTAATACCATCCTTTGGTGTGAGCCGACCATTCGCCGTGCCAGCCCAATCGGCCATGGAGATATAGGGCACAGACAAAGCCCCCTCTCAATATTAGTGTATTTTTTACTGTTATGCGCTCCTGAGAATAGCAGAGATTGAAATTATCTCCTGACATCTCTCGGGGAACTGCCGCGATTTTCGAAATTTTTCCCGGTACATCGGGGGGTGGGGGGCAACGGTTATGACCCTGTAAAGGACGACATTTACAAACGCAACCGCTCTGCTGAGTACAACTGATAAGAAGTTAAAATTGCTATATTCTCTTGTAAAAGTGTGTTTTACGAGCTCCACGGTACTGTAAAGGTTCCCTGATAATGAAACGGCAGCCTTTTCCAGTCTAAAGCATAATTTTTTTTTGGCATTGATATGACCATTATCGGTTTTATATTCAAGATATTGAGTTTGCGGCATTTTAGGAACGAATATTTTTCCCGGAACATAACTAATTTCAATGTTTTCAGCCCTGAAATTGGCCGGTGAGCATTGGGCGCATTTACAAACATTTACAAATTTCCGGAAACCTACACACACTGGGAAGTAGTTGGATTTTCAATCCGCCCACCGCATTGGCCACAAACGTTCCGTCGCGTCCGCTCTATACAACCGCGCAGCCCGTCTTTGCTCCAGTCCCGGTCTGCGCTGTTCCGAGCAGAAAAAAGTCCGCGTTGACCTCGAGAAGAATGGCTATCCTCGACAACTGCTGCACAGCGAACAACGTCGCTCTCTGCAACTTGTCGCTCCCCGACTCATCGGACAACAGAAGCGTGCAAGCGTTCCTTACGCGCGGGGGACAAGTGATGCTCTGGCACAGATATTCTCAAAATACGACGTGCGCAATGCGCACGTGCCGTCCAGCAAGCTGAAACAACAACTCTGTCACATAAAAAACCGTCTGGAGCGCCCGCGTTTGCCCGGAGTGGTGTACAAAATCCCCTGCAAAAACTGTTACGCATCATACATTGGCGAATCAGGCGATTTCATAAGAAGATTAAGAGAACACAAGAACGACATCAACAAATGTTGCATCTCATCCAACCCGCTGGCAGAGCATGCTCAAGAAATGAACCACACCATTGACCTGGAGAACGCCCCAATCTTAGAAACCACGAAACCCACATCGTCATGACTGCTTGTAGAATCTTTTTATATACAGACCACGGATCATGTCACTAACAGGACGAAGGGTAACCTCCCGGATAACTACGCCCACTCACTGCGCTCTCAAGTGCGCATATAAGATGCGGCCCATTTCGCCCATCCTTCACTGTGAACAAGGGACCCGTAGGGATCCCGAAACGTCATGTTTTAAAACCATATTTGGCGAGTATGTTTTATTTTACCTCGTTGTCAACATGGCGGCGCCCACGTCGCCCACTTCGGAGAAAAATTATCAATGTTATTGGGTTTTTAAGGCGGAAGCCTTTAATGCCTCATCGTTGTAAGCAGTTGTCGACAGAAATGTCACGCTTTTCAATTGGTCTAAATGGTCGAGATGTCAGTGCGCGAATTTCAAACGGGGCCAATTGTACTTTGGCTAGTAACCACGCAACCAATTACAGGGATGGTATAGTGATGCTCCAAGTAAGTGGGACTGAGTTCACTTAATTAGTTCATTAACCAATTAGCGTAATTAACTGTTCTAGTCAGACCAGATAAATAAATAAAACCGAGTAGGAAATTGGTCGAGTGGGGAATCGAACCAGGGTCTCCGGAGTGCAAGACGAGCGTGCTAACCACCACGCCATGCCAGCACTTTTTTTTTTGTCTTTATTGCCTGTTTTGACAGATTACAACAGATCTTAAACAGATGTTCTGCGCTGCACTCTCAAACATCAAGAGCGGACATGTGTTTCACTCGCGTGAGAAAATCAAGACTGTTTCAGGGAACACACCTCTCCCATCATCTCGATAACTTCATCTCCAAAACATAGCTCCTTGTACACTTCAAGTAGCTTAAATATGTTTCCTTTGAAGTAATCGCGGACAGAACGCGCATCTTCATCACAGTGTCGTACAGCCATCCTGCTTCACCAAATACTGTGCAGGCCAAGCAGGAAAATTACATCATATTTATAAAGATCCGGCTCAACGTCCAGGAATCGTATCCCATACGGCGTCAAGGGTAAATCTTTCTTTATTGTACGTTGGAGCACGTCCCAAAAGAGCAGCACATCCCAGCAATCAATAAAGACGTGTTCTATTGACTCTGGTTTGTGACGCAACAAGCAGTCAGCAACCCATGGTAGAAACAATCCCTTCTCCTCCATCCATGTTTTAACCGGCAACGTCCCAGTGTGTAACTTGAAGAAAAACGTCTTCACACCCGCTGGCACCACCATTTTTCATACTCTTTTTAAAACATTTCCTGCTTGGCCTGCACTATACACTGATCGATAGATTGGCTCCGGGAAGACAGAGTCCAGCAAATCTATTAACAATTTCTTATGCGTGACATTAGAAAGCTATTCCAAACTGAAGCGCGCATTAAGAAACAGGAAAGCAAAGACCACTTCTTTCAAAAACCTACTTGCACTGTATCTCATCCCGTCCACGCTGGAAATAACATAGTTTGGCTAAGCCGAAGAAAGCCTCACTTGAATAAACGTCCGCAGAAAAGGGTCGCGTTGATCGCGAAGAAACAGAAATCTTGACACCACCTGCCTCAGGTACAAGTGTGGCAAGGAAAGACCCCCTTTTCTCAAACGCAGAAATAAATTATCACGTTTAGTCCTCTCCCATGAGGACTGCCAAACAAAAACTGCGAAGAGACGATGAAACTTTTGAATGCTAAGTCTAGAGCATGAAAGGACCTGCAACAAATAGCACACTTTTGAAACCAGATATACATTGCATATGTTTGCGCGCGTAAATACAGACAGTTCCTTTCCCGACTATTTCTGTGCACGCGTGGAGAGTTCTTGAATTTTCTCCTTCCAAAAGTCATCGTTATCTCGATACTTGTCAAGAGGTACACCTAGGTATTTGAAAGGAACATGTGACCATTTTACACTTGCATGAAACAAAGGCGCTGATGCCCAATTCCTCTACCAAAGGCCCGCATCCCCTACCAAAGGCCCGCACACTTGTCCAGGTTAACAACGCTATTGGTTACATTACAAAACCTACGAACAACCGACATCGCATCTTCTATACTGCTGTGGTCACTACAGAAAACTGCCACATCATCGGCATAAGCCAATACTTTAATTTCACATGCTTCCAGTTCGAAACCACGAATACAGCTGTTGTTTATTACATTTCGGCAAAGTGGCTCCAGGTACAGAGCGAAAAGTAGCGGTGACATTGGGCAGCCTTGCTGCACGGATGCTCTAACGGCAATTCTGTCTGTGAGCTCTCGGTTAACAACCAGATTCGTGGTACAGTTACTATAGGCCATTTTAACCCCTTTTAAAATAAGTTCTCCAACACAGACATGTTCGAGGATTTTAAAAAGAATGTCATGACATACACGGTCAAAGGCCTTCTCTAAATCAATTTGCAACATTGCGACTCGCCTAAAGTCAGCGTCACAGCATTCCAGTATACTCCGAGTGACATGAACATCCGTGAAGATGGTCCGCCCTTGAATTCCACACGTCTGGTGGGGGCCAACCAAGGTGTCCATAACTGATTGTAAACGTTTGGCTAATACTTTCATAAAAATTTTATAATCAACATTAGCAAGCGTTATCGGCCGATAACCAGTAACTTGCTTAAGCTGAGCAGGATTGTCAGTTTTCGGTATAAGTACTGTATGTGCACGGGAAAACGACGGTGGTAAAATACCAATTCTGAATGACTCTTCATAAACGCGTTGTAAAATGAGAGCAGTTTCACGTTTGCACGCCTTATAAAATTCTGCTGTTATCCCGTCAGGACCTGGCGATTTCCCCATGTGAAGCTCATCAATAGCGTATTCCAATTCCGCTGTTGATAAGTCGGCAGACAGGATGTCAGTGTCTTCACTGGTCAGTCGGGGTAATAGACTTAAAAATTCATCCTGAAAGGCCTGTACGTCCGCCGATTTGGAAGCGAACAAATCACGGTAATGCTCACTGAAAGCCTCCCTTATCGCCTTGGGATTGTCTGTCAGAATGCCTTTGTTTTCACTTTCTACGATATCTTTTTTTCTAGCGTATCTTTTTTCTGTCGTCAAATTTCGCCTACTGGGCATATCCTCTGCCAGCAAGCGATCTGTTCGTGCACGAATTGCAGCTCCCTGAAACAATCTCACATCGATAACCTCAAGCTTTGCTTTAACTTCGCTGATAAGGTCAGTGTATAGTCCCGGAGCTCTATTTTCCTCTATAATTAATTCTTTCAACATCTGTTTTAGGTACTTCTGTTCCGCTTTTTCAGCGTGCTTGATTTCTACGGACCTTTCAATAGCCCTCAATTTGAAATCAACTTTGAATTCCTCCCACTTTTCTGCCCAACTATTCCCATATTTCACCCGAACTTCTTCTAACACGTTCTTTGTTTCTAAAAGAAACGTATCGTCATTTAGTAATTTTGCATTGAGCTTCCACAAGTCCCAGCTGAATTTCGCTTGAGGTGTCACGTTCCTTCCCATGGTGAATATGACACAACAGTGATCGCTAAACGTAACCGGTTCGACGATGTAGTTATCACAAATTGCCGCCAGCTCAAGGGAAACGTAAGCTCTATCTAGCCTAGCATGACTACGCACTTGAAAATGTGTATAATGACGCCTCATTCCGCCCTTTGCAAACTGGGCTACGTCTTGAAGTGAATACTTTTCAATGTTTTCTTTCAAGAAAACAGCACTTTCGCTTTTGGTGACTGTTGAGCCTGATCGGTCATCTGCACTGAGAACACAATTGAAATCCCCCAAAAGAATGACAAGTCTATTGAATTCGAGGTACGCACATAGTTCCTGGAAAAACAAAAGACGTTCACGGGGTTTTGTAGGAGCATACACACAGATAACTCTCAAATATTCCTCCCCGTACAACAGATCACAGAGCACAAACCTTCCCCTCGTGCAACACACCACTGCTTGTTCCTCGATACCAAGGCTGTTCTTAATAAACAGAACACAGCCCGCTGATGTCCCCACTGCATGACTAGCACGTAAGTTATTTCGCGGCTGAACTGCGCAACCATAGCGTCTGTCGCGCTCGCACTCTCAACCTTCGTTTCTTGTACTGCAAGAATGTCCAGGTCTTTCTCATAGAGCAGACGCTTTAGCTGACATTCTTTACGTCTAGCTGCTAGTCCACGCACGTTTAACGTGCCGCATTTTAGATTTGACGGAAGACAAGCCATGCTGAAAATCCTGAGCACAAAAAGGTACAGGTCCCTTACCAGGCGTGCGCCTTACCCTCCGTGAAGTGGCGATTAATCAGCGCTCCTTGCGCTGCGCACGGGAGACGCGGACGAAGAACGACACTCAGGCACATACCACGCCATGCCAGCACGTTGGTTAAGAATAAACAAAGGGGCATCTAGTGAATACGGTCTATTCGTTCACTCCCACCTTCCTCCTTTCTCTTACGGCGAGGTTCAGGTGTCACTCCCATCTTCCTCCTTTCCCTTACATCGAGGTTCAGGTGTCCACCGAGATATGTGAGACAGATACATTTCCTTTCCTCAAAAACCAATTTACCGACGAGCAAGGCTTTGTTTAGTTTGTTTATGGGGTTTAACGTCCCAAAGCGACTAAGGCTATGAGAGACGCCCTAGTGGAGGGCTCCGGAAATTTCGACCACCCGGGGTTCTTTAACGTGCACTGACATCGCACAGTACACGGGCCTCGAATTTCTCCTCCAAAGAAATTCAACCGCCGCGGCCGGGATCGAACCCGCGTCTTTCGGGCCAGCAGCCGAGCACCATAGCCACTGAGCCACCGCGGCGGCAAAGCGCTGAGCCCAATGGGCGATGGCGTTCTGTGGACTCCCTGGCAGCGTTGCAAGACGCTGTCGCGTTCCAATCTTAGAGGCGAAGCCGAAGGTCTTAACCACACATCAGTGACACAAGCAGCAACACCGCGCTCAAGGCCCCCGCTTCACCGTAGTTTAGGTCAACAAAGTGCCCTTCTGAATTTTAGGAATATTCATTGCCCTTAAATGGATCGTGTGATATCCGCTTTTTCTCCTCTTGCCGGCAGCCGAACGAATGAGAGATACACTTGCCCAATTTTGGATTCTTTGTAACGATTCCGCCGTTCGTAACCCTAACAAAACACCGCCGGCTGTGGATTGGATTGAATTTGATTTTTACGCCAGGGTAGTCATAGCCTTGCCAAAAGTAGCCGTTTCGGCTGTCAGCTGCCCACGAGTGGTCGTGGCTGGCCCGTCGCAATGCTCGTAGCACGCGTTGGTGCTGACATCGTCGCAGTGCTCGTAGCACGACTCATTTGGGGACGCCATGCAACCGGCTTTCTATACGTGGTAGGACTTGGATAAGCTTGGCCAATGCCTTGGCTAATCGCGAAAAATGTGTCAAGATGTTTTCAAATTATAATACCAGATGGCTCCCATGCGGCCTTGGCACGAGGCGCAGTCACTCTTCCTGAGGCCCTAGGGTTTAAAGATAACAATGGTCATGTAAATAAATCTGCAGTGGAAGTCAGCAAAAAGCGATTGGAGGATTGGTGGCTGAAAAGCAGAGATGAGGCATAAGGTTAGAATTGTAGAAAACCGTAGGTAAAGATGGTGGCGATTCTTAATGAGAATTGCCAACACAGTAAACAAAAAAAAAGTAAAGAAAAGCTGAGCATGGTGGCAATTGCCACCACCCCGTTTCAAAGGGGGCGCTCCTATGCGTCCGTCCGTCCGTCCGTCCGTCCGTCCGTCCGTCCGTCCGTCCGTCCGTCCGTCCATCCGTCCATCCGTCCATCCATCCATCCATCCATCCATCCATCCATCCATCCATCCATCCATCCATCCATCCATCCATCCATCCATCCATCCATCAGTGCACGTTAAAGAACCCAGGTGGTCGAAATTTCCGGAGCCCTCCACTACGGCGTCTCTCATAGCCTTAGTCGCTTTGGGACGTTAAACCCCATAAAACCAAACCAATCAATCAGTAGTGCCGCATCTAGCTAGAAGCAGATTACACTCAAGTCCGGTATATAGCGCTTTGGCTGTACACCTATAAATGCAAATTTGCGTTTTTGGGGGTGATATAAAGTGCGCACAATGCGGCATTATATTTTTTTCAATATTACTCACGATTGAACAAAAACCCAGCAGTAAAGATTCTTCAAAGGAAGGTTCGCAAACCCTTCCTCTAGTTAATTCGGCGTGAAGGAAGACCAGGAGGCGTTGTTTCTCGTAGATGATGACAAATATAAGAGAAGCATATATTTACAACATATACAAGGAGCAAAACTGGAAAACAGCAGACATGAATTTACAAAGGGAAAAACAAACTGCGCTACTTTACTCTTCGACCCCGCAGGTTAGAGCCTAGTAGCAGAATTTTACATGCTAAGCATGGAGCCCCAGCTCAGGCTGCTCTCCATCCGTTTACTTCGGTTTTTATAACCGTAACAAACAAAGAAATGGGGCGGTCATTTTAAGTGGCCCGCCCCAAGCATCAATTCTCCAATCATTGACCTACCCCGTGGGTTGAGCTCAGCCTCAAACCCAGGGGCTCGCTAAGAACATAAAGTAACAAATACAACACTACTCTCTCGGTGGAGAGAGCATGCACGTCCTCTCCCGTTGGGGGTCTCCTTCTGACCTGTCCCAAGCAGACCGCCGCCGCCCCCCCCCCCCCCCTTTCTCCACTCGCACTGCTAGTCAAGATCTTGGTACAGATGCGTACCCCCTGTCCTCAGTGCTTAAACAATAGATGAGAGAGAGGCCGGTACGGCACAGACGGTGGGGCGTTCGGACAAGCGTGATCGATGAGCGGGCGGATAAAAGTGAGGAACGCATGTCGTTCCCCACGTCGCCAAAAAATGCTCGAATCGTGCTTTCCTGGGCTCTCTCTGTCAGTTCGGCAGATCAGCTAGGAAATGGTTCCTGTTTTCTCCCACAAATTGACAGAGCCATCGTGAAGATAACAGTGCGTACCAACTCCTTACTGCACTGTGCTTGGAGGGGCTTTTGTTCATAATGGGACAGCCCCTTCCGCGGGGCCAGCGCCCTGCACCGTGGCAGCTGGAAAAGAGCGTTGACCCTTCAAGGCCGCTGTGGGCCATCAGGCGCCTTTCCGACGTTAGCGTATGCATAAGGGGGGATAGGGGTGGGGGGCGCCCTGAAGGTAGCGGCGGTGCTGTCGTTCACAATGGACAGCCACCGCCGCGAGGGCAGCGCCCTATACAGTAGTTGCAGCTGGAATTAGCAGCGGCCTTACACGCCCCCTCTAAGAGTATAATCTAGCTTGCTATCAGCTCGTTTATACTGACTAACAAAAAGACCGCAGCACGTTTACCGCCCGCACTGTCGGTCCTCCCGGGACACAGTTTCTCCGGGTTACCTCGACGCTTCGAGAACCATTCAAAGCAAAAAAAAAAGAGTATAAAACACAACACCGGTGCATGCTGGCGTACAGATCTGGCAAATATACGGCCACATTACACTGCGGAGAGTCCACCTTCTCGCGCACAGACACACACCGCTTCACTGCATTGTTCACAGCGGTTCACAAGTCCGCGCACAACACTCATTAACTCAGCTGAGGGTTCTCATATAGTACACTTTCACAAGTCTCGTCATCACCACACAGTTCCGTGCACCAACCACGTCGGCTGAGTGGGAACATTCACGCCTGTCTAGGCCGGCATGGTGGTACCGCTAGTTCCTGACTCCCATGTTAAATTGGGGAGCCTGGATAGCGCATCTGCGTTTCCATTCTTAGCGCCCTTTCTATGTTTCACCGTTATGTTATAACGCTGGAGCGCCAGCGCCCACCTAGCCAATTTTGCCCCATGTGGAGTGCACGTTGTCAAGTATGCCAGTGGGTTGTGATCAGAGACGACATTTACCACTGCGCCAAAGAGCCAATAATCGAACTTTTTCAGAGCCCACATAATAGCAAACGCTTCGCGCTCTATGGTCGACCACCTCGCCTGAGTCGCATCGAAGCGATGACTTGCAAACGCTATAGGCCTTTCATCGCCCTTTTCAGTCATTTGTGCCAAGCATGCCCCGGCCGCCGTCGCTGATGCATCAGTGAAAAGCCAATACGGCTGATGAGGTTGTGGAGTGCTCAACGCCACTGCTCTACAGAGCGAGTCTTTCAGGTTTTCTAATGCGCGCTGCGCATCTTCTGGCCACGGGATCAAGTTGGGTACGCCCCGCTTTGTCAAGGCCGTTAGGGGACCAGCTATTTCAGCGTACTTGGGTACATATTCCCTATAATATCCGCACAGTCCCAGTAAGCTTCGCAGCTCTTTCTTTGTATTCGGCTGCACTAGGCCTTCTATGGCGGATATCTTTTCAGGGTCGGGAGCATGCGTCCCTGAACCCACTATGTGTCCTAGATAGCGGATGTGAGGCTGTCCCACTTGACATTTCTCTGGGCTAGCCTTTAGTCCCGCCCTCCTAAGCAGCCAAAAGATGGTATCGATGTGTTCCACATGTTCCTGCCAAGTATGCGAGAAAATCGCTATATCATCCAGGTAGGCAGTGGCGTAGGCTTGGTGCTTAGATAAAAGCGTATTGACCATTCTTTGGAAGGTCGCTGCAGAGTTTTTTAGCCCAAACGGCATCACTGTCCACGCATACTGCCCCTCATGGGTCACAAATGCGGTAAGCGCCTGGCTTTGCGGGTCCATCGGTACCTGCCAGTAGCCACGCCTTAAATCCACTAGCGTGATAAACTGCGCCTGACCAACCCTAAAAATTAGCTCCTGGGAGTTAGTCATTGGGAATGCGTCTGAACGAGTCCCTGCATTCAACGTTCGGTAGTCAATACACATTCGCACTGACCCATCTTTCTTACCCACGCACACAACTGGGTGTGCGAATTCACTCTCTACAGGATAGATTAAACCTAAACTAAGTAGCTCATCCACTTGGCGGCTCACTTCTTTCTTGAGCAGTTCGGGCACTCGATAAGGGAACGCTTTCTTTGCTTTGAACCCCTCTTCTAAATCAATTCGATGCCTTCCTACTTTCGCCCGTCCAGGCTTGCCATCGAAAAGTGCATGGTGTTTTCTGAACAACCCCCGAACTTCGTTCTGCTCCTGCTCACTCAGGTGGGCTAACTTTTCTAATGGTACTATGTCCTCGTCTGGTGGAGGTGGTGCAACTCGTGGTGCGCACTCTACTTCCCCAAACTCATGGTCTTCATCAAAAACCACGCCAATATGGCTGACCCTCGCGTAGTACGGTCTCATTCGGTTCGCGTGCACCACTGATCTTTTTCCTTCTTCCGTTTCTACCCAGTACGAATGCTGCCTTTCGCAACCAATGACTGTGGCAGGACCAAGCCACTTAGGAGCCATCTTAGTGGCGCGGTCTGTGCCGAAAATGAGCACTTGATCCCCCACATTAAAAACTTTATTCCGCGTTCTCCTATTGTAAGCTTCTGCGTAACTAGCCTGTCGCGCAGTGCTTGTGAGTCCAGCCACATTGGCCGCTATCTCAAACTTCTCTTGCAGCTGTTTTAAGTACTTAGCAGGTTCCTCCCTGAGCGTTGCTGGTACACTGACTTCTCCTGCCCACGTTTGGCGAAGAACCGTAAGCGGACCTGTCGGATTTCGACCATACAACAGCCGAAAGGGTGCTACGCCCGTGGTATCGTGGGGAACTTCGCGGTACGCCCACAACACAAAAGGGATCAGCTTGTCCCAATTTTTCGGGTCCTTTTCTATCACGTGAAATAGCATGTTCTTTAGTACCCGATTCCACCTTTCCACGGTCCCGTTGCTTTCAGGGTGTTCGGGGGTGGAAAATCTAGGGGAGCAACCTAATTTTTCTAGCATCAGCTGGGTGAGTTGAGCCTTGAAATTTGTTCCCTGATCCGAACAGACCGTCTGAGGAACCCCTGTTCGACTGAATATCTCCAACAGAGCGTCACATGCAGCCCTTGCAGTCAGGGAACGAAGGCACACGACTTCAGGCCATCTCGTGCATAAATCAACCACGCACAAAGCATACTTGTGACCCCTGCCAGATGGCGTATCAAGAGGCCCTATGACGTCTACATTGACAACCTGAAAGGGGTGTTCAGGTCTAGTCAATGGGGTAATGGGTATGTTGTCAGTGTGACGCCGGTCTGAGCGGATTTGGCACCCATGGCATGACTGGCAGTACGCCGAAATCTCCTTTTCCATACCAGGCCAATAGAAGTTATACTTTATGCGGGCCTTGGTCTTCCTTGGACCCAGGTGCCCACCCCACAGCGATTCATGCGCCAAGGACAGAACTTCCTTTCGTCTCTCTTGGGGAAGCACCAATTGTCGCACTTTAGTACCTGCTATTGAGTCGCAATGGTGCAGCAATCCCTCGGTAACAAACATACCCGCCTTTCCGTGCTGAGCATTTTCCCATGCTTTCCTCAAGGTCTCGTCAGCGAGCTGCGCCGCTCGAAACGTTTCTCGCTGGCTAGCCAGCGAAACTGGATCGTCCTTATCGCATGGCTCTCCTTCCTCTCGCGGAACCTCGTCATTTGGCGCCCTGCCAACCTCGCATGTCAGTGCCTCGCCATTCTGATTTGCCGCGCTTGCAGGTTCTTGGTTGGACACCAGGCTGACTGCAGTACTCCTACTTGTTGTGTGCACCTCATCACTGTGCTTTTTAAGTAGCTGCCAGTCTTCTAACGATAGTAAACAGTCCACCCCATCAGCCAGCTCATCAGTGAGGGCACACACTATGCCTATCTTTTGATCGCCTGCGACTGTTCCTGGTTGAGAAATTCTTACAGGGATCGCCGCCAATTTCGCCTGAATAGATCTGCCGAAAGCCGACACTAGCCTCACCGTCCCTGATGGTTCCGTCCGCGCCTGCGGTAATATGCTCTCCCTTATTACCGTGATTTCACTACCCGTGTCGAGTAATGCCTTTGTACCGACGTTTTCGCATACAAGGAGGTCTACGAACTCGAGTCTCGATGAAGCCGCCCTCGAACCTTGCATTGGCACTTCCACTTTCGCAGTTAAAAGTGTGCTTTGGTTTACCGCCGCGTTCTTGACTTCTGTCTCATCCGCCAGCGTGACCCTCTGCACCCTCTGCTTGTGCACATATGCTTGTTTCTGGCGCTGTTCACTTCCTGTTGCTCGCGGGCAATTCCTAGCAAAATGGCCCAGCCCATGACACAGATGACACTTTATTGCGGGCTTTTCATTACTGGACTGTTTTTGGCCCGCATGCTGTGCTGGTGTCGTAATCTGCTTTGTAGCGCGCCCTTTGCCTTTTGCCTGCTCAAAGGTTTGTAGAGCCTTCGATACTTCTTTAGGCTTCAGCCAACTTTCTCCTTCGCGGAGGCGCACATATTCAATTCCCTCCGGGCTGAGGCTTGCCTTAATGCGATCGGAAACCATGAGATCCATCAAAGCCTCTTTTGAATCTACCCCTCTAGACTGGATGTAGTACGCTAGGTAAGTTTTCACACGAGACGCAAACTGAGCCCACGTCTCCTCCTTTCTTTTTGCTGCTTTCTCAAATCTCTCAAGATACTCCGTCGGAGTGAGTTTTAATTCGCTTAGAACCGCTGTTTTTACCGCCTCATAGTCCGTGCATTCCGCTCCGTCAAGGTTACGAAGCAAGTACCTGACTCGCTCTGTCAGTGCCGGCATTATTAAGTGCACTCGGCTACTGTCTGAAATATTGAAAGTAGTGAACAGCTTCTCCACCTCCTCAAACCACAGTGGCACATCAGCATCACATGGCATTCCATAGCCCTTCAGGACTTTCGCACATTGCGCTATTGGGTCTGGGCCTATACACCGCTCATCGCTTTGTCCCGACCCAAACGGTGACAGTCGACCATTAGACAGCCCAAGCTCCATCTGCTTGAGTGCCAATCGCTCCCTGGATTCAATTTCGCGCATTCGTAGCTCCATTTCCACTTTTAACTCCATACGGCGAATAGCCATCCTCTCTGTATCGGCTGATGTAGCGTCTAGTGACAATGTCTGTCTCTGGTCGCCGGTCTGTGACCCGCTCTCCCCACTAAACTCGTCCTCCAGAGTTGCTACCTCTTTCTCATCCATCCCCGTTTCTACACTGATTGCTGCTCCTGGCGAGGATTCGTCCTCATTTCGTCCTCAGGATTGGGTTCGCTATCTTTAGCAGCTAACTGTTTTCTCGTCTCAACCATGAGCCTCACCAACTAACCACCATGCCTGCTTCAACAAAACGCAAGAAATCCCACTCACCCGGCGCAGATCTTCTGTTGTCTGCCGCCCAGAGCCCGGATGATGCGTCCGTTCCACCAGCTGGAGTTGTCCCTTGACAGCTCCTCGCTGCTCCGTGTCCGATGGCGTGTGGCTGTTGCTGCGATGCCAGCTCCTGGAGATGAGACGTGCCGAATCCTGCCGACTGCGCCAGTAAAGATTCTTCAAAGGAAGGTTCGCAAACCCTTCCTCTAGTTAATTCGGCGTGAAGGAAGACCAGGAGGCGTTGTTCCTCGTAGATGATGACAAATATAAGAGAAGCATATATTTACAACATATACAAGGAGCAAAACTGGAAAACAGCAGACATGAATTTACAAAGGGAAAAACAAACTGCGCTACTTTACTCTTCGACCCCGCAGGTTAGAGCCTAGTAGCAGAATTTTACATGCTAAGCATGGAGCCCCAGCTCAGGCTGCTCTCCATCCGTTTACTTCGGTTTTTATAACCGTAACAAACAAAGAAATGGGGCGATCATTTTAAGTGGCCCGCCCCAAGCATCAATTCTCCAATCATTGACCTACCCCGTGGGTTGAGCTCAGCCTCAAACCCAGGGGCTCGCTAAGAACATAAAGTAACAAATACAACACTACTCTCTCGGTGGAGAGAGCATGCACGTCCTCTCCCGTTGGGGGTCTCCTTCTGACCTGTCCCAAGCAGACCGCCGCCGCCCCCCCCCCCCCCCCCTTTCTCCACTCGCACTGCTAGTCAAGATCTTGGTACAGATGCGTACCCCCTGTCCTCAGTGCTTAAACAATAGATGAGAGAGAGGCCGGTACGGCACAGACGGTGGGGCGTTCGGACAAGCGTGATCGATGAGCGGGCGGATAAAAGTGAGGAACGCATGTCGTTCCCCACGTCGCCAAAAAATGCTCGAATCGTGCTTTCCTGGGCTCTCTCTGTCAGTTCGGCAGATCAGCTAGGAAATGGTTCCTGTTTTCTCCCACAAATTGACAGAGCCATCGTGAAGATAACAGTGCGTACCAACTCCTTACTGCACTGTGCTTGGAGGGGCTTTTGTTCATAATGGGACAGCCCCTTCCGCGGGGGCAGCGCCCTGCACCGTGGTAGCTGGAAAAGAGCGTTGACCCTTCAAGGCCGCTGTGGGCCATCAGGCGCCTTTCCGACGTTAGCGTATGCATAAGGGGGGATAGGGGTGGGGGCGCCCTGAAGGTAGCGGCGGTGCTGTCGTTCACAATGGACAGCCACCGCCGCGAGGGCAGCGCCCTATACAGTAGTTGCAGCTGGAATTAGCAGCGGCCTTACACCAGCCATGTTTTATCTACCGGGTGCAGTCAATCAAGTAAACATTCTTCTTTTTTCAGCTAGAATTGATGCCTACGGTCTATACACCGGGAGCCGAATGTAGACAGAAAATTACAGTAAATTAATGAACCGATGCATAGAAGGACTGCACTAGATGTCACGTGTGCAGTGATGCTGAAACACGCTGAGCTTCAGAAATGAACATTGAAGCCTGTAGCGTTAAGCGAACCAGGTAAGCGCGCGGCCTTTAACTTTCGTCCTATTCGCATAGATGCCGGCCCGAATAACGTCGCTGCAAAGTCACCCGCTTGTAGGAACACTGCTGCAACCCAAAGCTAGCGCTTTTATCTGCATCCAACAGACCTGCAATAAAAAATTACCGACGATTACGTTACTTCCTAATGCGAAATTTGAGCGCAGCAAATAAGCTGTTTCACCTTTTCGATAGATTGAGGCAAAGAAATCGAGCAACACATGTATGCGCTATCACAGAATTTTTTTTTTAGCAGACGGAGGACTTAAATCGGTCGTCTCGCTCATGGCTCAGAAAGAACTGGCAGATAATTTCGCAGTGGCGAACGGCAGCGGCAATTTCGGCTCGGGCGGTGCACATATACAGATCCGCCGCCACCGATCTGGCTCTCTGATTGCCACCGCACAGGGCGAACGGCAGCGGCAATTTCGGCTCGGGCGGTGCACATATACAGATCCGCCGCCACCGATCTGGCTCTGATTGCCACCGCACAGGGGTTGCATTGGAGGAGGAGCGAAGAAAGGAATTAAGTTCGAGCCGGCGCTTTGACAACCGGAGACTCGCAGGAAGAGGGGGGAGGGGTGCGGCGTGTACACCCAGCGGCAAACGATGGGGGCAGAAGCGCGCGCAGCAAGCGGACAACACGATAAAGGGAGGAGGGAAGAGATAGCAGCGATTGACTGATCGCTGACGCCGATAGTGAGTCAACCCCAGCTGCGGATGAAAGGGGGGCGGAGCTGGTTACGAGGCCGACGCCGACGACAACGCCGACGACGACGCCGACGCGAAATCCAGGAACGGACGCCAAAGAGCTGCGCTCTAAAAAAAATCAGCCAACGCTGAGTTAGCGATCGTATATAGAGCGTTAACGCGCATAACATAGATAGTCGGTTCGAATCCCTGACACGAGCTAGACTAACTTAACTAGTAAGTTTATGCTGCATGAAACGAGAAATCGTATGCCAACACCTTAAACACTCTGCGGCAAACAGTTGAGCCGCAGTGTTCATATGAAGATTCGTAAAGACGCGGAATTGGGGGTACGTGTTGTGCCGGTTCGAATCCCTGCCGCGTGCTAGGCTCTAACTTAATTAGTAACGCTATGCTGCACAAAACGCCCAATCGTATGACGGCATCCGTAACAATCTGCGGCAAACGGTTGGCCCACAAATTTTGCACGAATGTCGGGGCTTAGTCGACGAAATTTGACGCCTGCCATACAGGGATATTACATTGCTAAAAGGTAAAAGCGCAAACACAGGACAGAGGAGCGTAGAAGACAGGCGCTGACTTACAACTGAAGTTAATTCGAAAGGTGCACACACAGATTAAATAGTCTCGAGGAAAGCTGGCAGTTGAGTCAACGTCAGGGGCGGTGTAAAGGGCCGGATCAAAGCGATAAAATCTTGAAATCTATAAAGGCTATAAAATTATAGGGAGGACTTCTAGCAATGTTTAACCAGCTAGCCCGCAAGAGCACCCTCGTGAGGGATATATACCAGGTGTCCCAGCTGAATGTAACCAAGCTCTTCGAAAACACGGGATGTCCTAGCCGTCTGAAACCAGATGAGGGTTGTTTAGAGTTGCGTGACCTAGTCTGCAGTATTTTTTTCGTTCTTCAAGGTTGATTAATTAGTTAAGCTTAACTACCTTTTTAATTGACTTGAGAAACAAAGTGTCCATGGAAAAGTTGTAGATCGCTTTGAGAAAGAGCTTACTGAGACATTTGCAGCGAAGCAATATTTACGTAAAGTTTTTTTACCGGACTTAAACCATAACCCAAGCAATAAGAAAAAAGCTTCCACAAGATAACTGTGCCACTTCAACGTCCCAAGACGCGCCTTAAAGAATAAAATCAGTTTTTCCTGAAGTCCTCTCCGCGATGAGACTTTGGGTGCACATTGGGGAAGAGAAGTGAGCGAGCAGCTGGTCACGTGATAACTTTCTTTTAAGGCAAATAAATGAAGCTACGTAAATCGTAACTTGACGGAAACAGCACTACTAGCGGTTTTTCGAGGCGATCTCAAGCTTTTTCATTGACACTCTCTTCCTGAAGTCAATAATTAGAAAGTTAGCTTTTTAACCTTAACTAATTCACTTTGAAGAGCGAAAAGAAATACTCATTACTAGACCAAGCAACTATGAACAACGCTCAGTTGGTTTCACTCGACTAGGACACTTCGCCTTTTTTAAAAGTTGGTTACATTTAGCTGGGACACTCGGTATATATATACCGGATCTACATAATTAACTTTCCAGTTGTGGTGCTAGGGCATCAAGCTGACACCTGTTATTATTTTATTCCATGATGTAACCGCCTCGGTGACCATGGCAACCACTGGGTTACGATTTGCGCTATAACGCATAACGCTGAGACCCGAAACGAGAGAAGTAGAGCTTAACGCTCTAATACAATGTCGTTGCTATGACGGCCGCCATCTTGGATTCCATCCTTGGAATCAGCCTAACTGGGAGGTTCGGGGAGCGACCAGTGGCGCTAAGCCTCTAAAATTTGGTTTGGTTTATTGGGGCTTATGGTCCCAAAGCAACTCAGGCTATGAGGGACGCCGCAGTGAAGGGCTCCGGAGATTTCGTCCACCTGTGGTTCTTTAACGTGCACTGACATCGCACAGTACACGGGCCTCTAAAATTTCGCCTCCATCGAAATTCAGCCGCCATGACAGAGATCGAACCCACGTCTTCCGGGCCAGCAGCCGAACGCTATAACCACTCAGCCACCGCGGCGGGGAGTAAAAAAAAATAATAACACAATGCTTTTCAGGTATCATGTGTAATGGCTTCGAGCTCCGTGCATAAAATGGTAAACGAATATAGGCGTGCGAGCGCCAACACTTATCGGCTTCACGATAGCTTTGCTAAATGGACAGTTAAGTAAACTGCTAATCAGGCACTGCACACTTACTTGAAGACACTCGATTTTCTTCTCGGGGAAAGGAATCTTCGTGCACTCTTCACCGTCGAAGGCTTCCCGGTCCAGGGGACAAAGGCCTCCGGCGTCATCTTGGCAGGTGGCGGTCTTGCAGGTCATGCACAGCGCGTGCGTGCAAGGCAGCAACAGTGTGCTTCTGGAAATCACCCCGCAGAGGGAACACGCGTAGCGATGAATGGTGTCCTCTACAAACCGTTACTGCCGCCATTTGACGCCGCCAACGCCTCCAGCGCTCAGCCGCAGCAGCCTGTGCTATCTGCTGGGTGCTGGCGAAGACTAAAGCGCTCCCACTCGGGCCGATAGCCCTGCGATTATTTCATTCCTTCCAGGATGGGTGGATGGATAAGGCTGAGCCTTTTAAATGGGGCGGCGACTCACTCCACCTAGCCATGACTCGTGAAATCTGATTTTGTCTCGATTTTAGCCACCAGTCAGATAACTTTTGCTTGGTTATTTCTACTAGCTTAAAACTAATTTTTCCTTCACTGTCCTTAAAGCCAATGCTTTGAATAAATCACATGCCCCGCTGCTTTTAACTGCAAGGTGAAGCCCTTTACAGAAAATCCCCCGGATCCTCCAGAAGTTTTAGCGAGCCCGTCACTACGACGTCTCTCATAGCTCGAGTCGCTTTGGGACGTTAAACCTCAAAAAACCCAAACCATTTTTTAGTGTTTATTTGGGATGGAAAGGAACATTTACAATAAATTGACCCCCTTGTTCCAACGTCTTGTTTGTGCTCCTTTTGCTCTAGTATAAATATTTACCAACACTTTGAACTTGTAGTTCAGTATTAAAACTGACAAAACGGTTACCACGTGTAACGGGAACTGCAGCGACAAAAATCGAGGCACGCATGGCTTAAGGCTCGCGTTTTTTCTTAGATAGTGGAGGTGCGTGCCCTTGAATCCCGTGATATGAGCGATCTTGGTGGGCTGTGCGTTTGCAGCCAGATTTTCACAGTCATTTTGCACGCTACTTGGCGATTGCACAAATGGAAGCCTAGCTCTGGCGTTTGTATTTTCTTCTGGCCTTAGTCGCACATCCAGCTATTGGTCGTCGCGGACTCTGCCCTCTTCCGTTCGAAATATCCTGCCCGCCTGAAATATCCCACGTGCACGGGCCCGAATAGCGGTTACATGCAAATCAATCAGGCAAATGTTCATTAGTCAAGTGGCTAAATATTTCTCACGCATCACGTCATCACACCGAACGATGCGCTCAACAGAGGTGAAGAGGAATACGATAAGCGTCGCCTTCGCACGCGCATGCGCATGCACCGCCCGCAGTGCAGAGCGTTTCCCCTCGCCTGGCACTCTCCCGGAGACAGCCTTCCATCGCGTCTTCCTCCTCTCTTTTTCCCGTGCAGATATGAACACAGCCGACCACACCGTGATTCCGGCAGACGACGGACGAGCAGCTCACTGTGTGAAACGAAGATCTCGAGAAAAACGAACAACGCCTACCAGGTTTGATTTTAGAGTGCGCCTGATAGCTGTAAAGAAAAGAGGCCCGATTCATCTTTCGTAACAACTGATTGCCATTGCAAAATGTGGACGCTGAGGTTAAACGTCATTCCAGGACGCCTTAATCACAAGGCTGTCGCCATCGAAGGGAAGATCTACTCTTTCGACTGTTGCGACACCTCGTTCCCGGGCGGTGATGAAATCTCAGGGTGCCTCATCGACGTGTACACCTTTGACCCGGCATCGTCAGGGTGGGATTTCGTGCCGGCTCAATCGCTACCCGGTGATGGGCCGATTAGCGTTGACGGCCATAGCGTTGTAGCCTACGATAAGTGCGCCTACCTGTGGGGCGGATGGCACTTCAGTCCAGCGGTTAACGGTCTATGCCGCTTCGATACCCAAGCCATGACATGGAGCCGTCCGGATGTCAGCGGCGAAATCCCGGTAGCGGACGTCTACCACTCGGCGTGCGTGCTTGGTCACCGGATGTACATATTTGGTGGCATGGACAGGGATTCATCAAACTGTGTACGTTTTCTGGACCTCGAGACCATGGAGTGGCATCGTGTCCCGACCAGCGGAGAGGCCCCCCTCGGGCGCTACTGCCACACGGCCACCGCCATCGGAACCCGAATGTACGTTTGGGGTGGCAGCCTAGAAGACTCGCGACCCGACGACCCATATGACAATTCCTTATACTATCTGGAAACGACCACTGCGACATGGGTGCGCCCACAAGTGCAAGGCGTGGCCCCGGAGGGGCGCGAGTGTCACTCTGCCTTCGTGTACGAGAGAGAGCTGTATATCTTCCGTGGCTACAACGAAGTGCTGAACACATGCTTTGCAGACATGCACAAGTATGACATTGAAAAGTCGTGCTGGACTAAAGTAACGCCCAGTGGATCAGGCCCGTGTGCTAGGCACTCGCCCGGCTGCTGTGTGCTTGGGGAGAGGGTGTTGGTCTTCGGTGGCTTCGGGCCTCCACCCAGCCTTGTGGAGGAAGACGATCTCGAGGACATCTCTGAGGCGGAAGAGGATCTGACGGACCTGCACGTGTTGCACTTAGCACCAACGCTGCAAAACTTGTGTATGCTTGCTGTCATCGATGCATGTCTGAATATGGGCGAATTACCAGAACTGATTATAAAAGAGATCAACACCATCAAATCAGGACAATCTTAATCGCCGGGTTGGTGTTTCACGCCGACCTAACTGAGCACCTCGGACGGAGCCTCGATTGGCGCTGCGGTGGCTCATATGAAGACTTTAATGTCTCTATTTAGGCCGGCAGTAAGTACTTTTTTCCCCCCTGGGGAACAAGGCGCACGTTGCAACCGCCCAGATGTGAACCTGTATTGCGGCGCTCGGGCCGACCTCAGAAGCCTAGAGAGCAATGAACGTGGTTTCAAGCCTTTGTGCGCGATCTGCGGGCGCATCGAGCGCCCCGCGCAACGCTCATGTTTTGTTCGCTCGAAGGGGGTGCCCGATAACTGCTGTGTCGCGGACAACGAACGGGCCTGCGAATTCACCTCTGCTGCAGATCATCTGCCCCCAAGGGACCTCCACTTGCACTGCAGGAAGTGCGCGTACTAATCCCTCTAGATCCTCGTTCGCCACCTTATCACATCGCATAAAAAGTGTTTTCGTCGTTGGCCTGCCCTCCCTGACGCGCCGCCATAGCGCGGTGAGTGCCTTGTTCCGAGTGCGCATTGGTTGTGTTTAGCCCGGTGAAGGGCAGTTCCGTTACGGACCTGAGACAAGCGGATCATCCCGTGCTTGCTCGAACAAAGGATTACCCTTTTAGATGGACAGGTACGATCTGCCACTTTTGTTTCTTGCGTGTATTGCGTAGCACTGATTGTGCATGTGTTCATGATTGACGCGGCTTCTGCCTAGGATATTCAGTTGCATTCAGAGAGATTATCTTAACGCGACAGCGTTAAAGCCACCGTTACCCAGAAAGTCGGCGTTGTGAGCGAAAAATCCGGTGGCGTCTGGTTGGTGCCCCGGTGGCCGCCCTCCGGAGAAACAACCTAGGTGCGCCACCCAGGTCACGTGACCCTGTGGCGTGGCGTCGTCACAACCAACCCACCAACCGCTGCGGTGGCTAACCGTTTATGGTACTCGGCTGCTGACCCGGAAGACGCGGGTTCGATCCCAGCCACTTCGGTCACATTGTGGTGGAGGCGAAATGCTTGAGGCTCGTGTACTGTGCGATGTCAGTGTACGTGAGGCACCCAAGGTGGTCGAACAAGGCGTTTGCCCTGCAGTGGGCGTAGTCAGGCTGGTGATTAGGACGATGACGATTGCAAGGTACATCCTGTACGCATTAAATTACGAGCACTTAGTGTGCACAGACTGAACCTTCTTTATTGCGTGAATATTCCGCGGGAATGGCCGCACATGTATTGCGTGAATGATGCATGAAACGATGTACAGAAATATGAGCTGCGCTGTTTGAGAGAAACTTAACGCCCGTAGTGCGTCGACGCACATTAGTTGTATTGTGCGGAATGCTGTAACATAGACATGCAGATTAGTTTGAGAAATATCTCTTTTAGAGTAAAAGAAACTGGAATGATACGTGTCAATAAAATCATGAAAAATGTCTTCTCCGTTCTCCGTATATTCGCCCAGCACTACGATTACCGTTGTAGACCAGCAGCGCAACAAATTTCAACATGCGGCAAACAGCAAGAAAAAAAAAAAAGACTGTGAAAACCCAAGTAAAGCGTGGAGAGCGGCCGCGCGCAGCAGGCAGACAAGGATACATTCACCCACCTCCTCTAGCGGGCCCGATTTTGGACCAGTCTAGGGGCGTGAAGCAGACGGCATGTACTGTACATCTATAGTGCGCCGATTGAAACCGCGTATACCTCCGCTGCTGAAGTATGGGGGCCCATTACCTTATTTTGTGCTGCGGGGCGCCTCGGGTCACGTTGGCCTTATTTTTTTTTCTTTGTTGGTTCTTACACAGTCATTCTTCTTTCTCCAGCTACCCCTAGCTACCTTTCTAGTAGTGGCAATGCGAAAATCCATCTAAGGATCCGACACATGCCGTAGAGTCTCATTGCTCCAGCGAAGATCTTGGGCCCATGCTAACGGTGAGCTAGTAAGGCACACATCAACGAAAGGCTCCTACTCCCACGTCAGCGGAATCCTTTACTTTCGGCGTCCAGAGACACCAGAATGATGTTGTATGCTGTCTCGAGTGCGCTCGGGAGTGAATATTTGCTTGGCTCGGCTGTCTGCAACGAAAATAGCTGGGCGGACACCATGCTAGAGAAACAAAAGTGGCAAACTTCTTTGTCGCGCTCACCCTGCACCAATCACATCCGCTCACTCTAACGCCCATTCACTACCACTCACAGCCACTCACATCCACTCTTTGGTACGTTAAGCCCCCATAAATCATTAGTAAAGCTTTTTGACGGGCTAGTTGGTACATATTCATATTTGAAAGGGTGTGCGCTAAAAAGACGTTCACAGGAAAAAAGATCTTTTTTAGTGTAAAAAACACCCTTTCAACCATAAATCATAAACCATCACATCGGCTCATCACTCGTGTCCACTTACACTAATCTCTTGCCGCCGCGGTGGCTCAGTGGCTATGGTGCTCGGCTGCTGTCCCGAAAGACGCGGGTTCGATCCATGCCGCGGCGGTGGAATTTCTTTGGAGGAGAAATTCTAGAGGCCCGTGTGCTGTGCGATGTCAGTGCACGTTAAAGAACCCCAGGTGGTCGAAAAGAATTTCGGAGCCCTCCACTACGGCGTCTCTCATAGCCTTAGTCGCTTTGGGACGATAAACCCCACAAACCAACCAACCAACTAATCTCTAGTCACACTCATCTCTCCTTACACTCACATCCACTCACTCACACTCATGACCACTCACACTCACATCCGCTAACTACAACTCACACTCATGTCCACTCCCACACACGACCGCTCACTCACGCTCACATCTGCGAGTGTGAGTCAGGTGATATGAGTGCACTAATGAGTGAGTGTGTCGACATATGGCCGAGGGTAACCGCGTTTTCGAAATTGTAAAAACTGATATTAGTATTCATTGCGGTCTGAGGCTAAAAAACAGAGCAAACGGGGACGAAGCACGGTCACGTCCCCGTTTGCGCTGTTTTTTAGCCTCAGATCATGCACCAACCAGCCCAAATTTCCACCCTTTCATTACGGTCGGCTGCGCTCCCCTCAGTGATTAAGGAGCCTAACAGTTATAGTTAGAAGATAACTATTCAATATTGGCAAATCAGCCTGCTAGTTAGCACGTCTTAGCTATGTTCTGATATACTACGCTGCTGACAGTGCTATGTCGAAAAAGCTGTCGTCTAAATAAAAAAGCCTTTCTTTTTTTAAATTGTGTAAAGCTTAGGTGAAATACCCTATACATAGTATATGCGTAAAGCAGCCATGTGAAAGGCGGCATACAAACCGCGCCAGCCATTAGACCTGGATTGTCGTCAACCGTCTCTCTCAGAATAAGGTTTGTTGTATAATCAACGTACGATATTTTTGCCTGGCCCAAAACGATGTAAAGAGTTGCGCTAGGAGGGGCCATGAACTTCCGTAAAAACGTACACGCCGGCCATCCAAAGCATTTTGTTTTGACACCTTATCTCAGCGACAAGAAATGCCTTGAAATGTTTACGTCACAGTCATCCTGTGCACGTCGCTGACATTTTCTGCGCAGAATTTTGGGCACGAGACCAATCGCCACACGGTTCACTCGATTAAAATTTGAAATTCGTTTAATTACCATTACCCGTTGACAATGTGTTAGCATTAGTTATTTTTACTGAGTCCATTCAAAATAACTATAACTGAAGTTCGTGGTTCAAATCTTTCGCTGTCCCGAGTGATGTGATGCACGCTCGTGAAAGAGCGCTTCCTCGCGTCTTTTGTTTTTCCACCAATCCGGCCAAGCGTACGAACCTGAACTCTGTGCGAGATGAGGCTGGCTTACACAGAGCTTCCCCTTCAGCGACACCTGAGCGACCACGCCTGAACCGCCGATTACAACAATGGTTCCTCGGACCTGTGTGAACCACACGTGTAATCACATCATCATCGTCATCGTCAACAGCCTGACTACGCCCACTGCAGGGTAAAGGCCTCTTCCATGTCTCTCCAATTAACCCTGTCCTTTGCCAGTTGCGGCCACCGTATCCCCACAAACTTCTTAATCTAATCCACCCACCTAACTTACTGCTGCCCCCTGCTACACTTGCCTTGTCTTCGCATCCACTCCCTTACCCTTAAGGACCAGCGGTTATCTTCCCTTCGCATCACATGCACTGTCCAAGCTTATTTCTTCTTCCACTTGATTTCAACTAGGATGTCATTAACCCGCGTTTGTTCCCTCACCCACTCCGCCCGTTTCGATCTCTTAACGTTACACCTGTCATTTTCATTTCCATAGCTCGCTGCGTTGTTCTTAACTTAAGCGGAACCCTCTTCGTTAGCCTCCATGTTTCTGCCCCTTAGGTAGCACCGGTAAGATACAGCTGTTGTATGCTTTTCTCTCACAAGGCACCAATAAAGTTTGTTCTCTCTGTCTTTCGAACCTTGGCCCGCAGACGCAAGTGTATGCGTTCTTTTCCTTTTGGACTCACTCCAGCGCGGATGGAAGTTGAAGAAGGTGACGACTTTGAAAGCAGTGCCAGAAAGGCTGACAGTCTTTATTAATGCACCGCTTGAGATAAGTCTGGATGAATTTTTGCCCTATTTGGATTTGCACCCAACTCTGGCCAATCCCCACTATGGGTATGTGCCATTGCTTCAGAGGCACCAACAATAACGGTTGACAGTTTAAAAAACGGATGTTAGGGTGCGGCGATTGGGTAGTGATGAGAAGCCGGAGACTGTCAAGCATTTTTTTTTTGTACTGTACCGGCGCAGTTTTTCATTGGAACCTTTTCCAGCGGATACTAGGTAACTACCTGAAACCCCCTAAGGTAGTCGTTTTCTTTCTGTAGGAAATCATGATTATGTTCCGTAAAACATATTCATGACACTTAGCCTGCAGAGTATCTATGAAGCATGGTATCAGACACGCTTACGAAATTTTCATCTACGTTAGCGATTACTTTATCGAGACAGAATTGAGGCTACCGTTCAGCAGAAGGCGAGGTGTCCTCCCAGCGGCGTTGTGTTCGAAAGTCCACGTGACGCGTGACGTCACGTGCGTGTATGTCTGGAATGATAATGATTGCAAAGAGGACTTCTAATATGAATTAAAGGTCGGCGCATGGGTTAAATGACAAGTTCACAAGGTAGTGATGCGAGTGTGTGTGGTGCTGGCTTAATTTGAAGCTATTTAGTGGATTGAACTAGATACAGGCCAATGAGTGAGATACTGATAAGAGTAAAATTATATGCGCAAACAGCAATGCGGAAAATTTCAAGGACAAGAATACAGAAACTGTGCTTTGGTGAAGAATGTATGATTGTGAAATATTCGTACGGTGAACGATGAGCACAAGCACTCGACAATCCACCAAGAAGAGGCAAACACAATGACAGTCGCTACATTAACTTTTTTCTTCTTCCTGAAACCACGCATATAGTATATACCATCGGCCATGCTTGCGCAAGCAAACCAAATATAGACAGTTCATCCGAGACAAGTTAACAACGACGCGAGCACAGGAACTTATACCTGGCTGTGTAAAGGGATAGAGACGGATCGCTAGTCCAGTCTTCTGCTTTTTGAAGCGAAACCTTCACTACGGTGCCTTGGGCTTCAACAGCGGATCGTGCAAATTTTCCCTTCAGCTGAGTTAGAGGTCAAACCACGGAAAAGAAATTGAATCAATATCCATGACTGGCAGTCGAGCCCGCGGCTTTGCGAAAAGATCTCCTTTAAGGGCCACTCAGCGAGACCACTAGGCTATCGGCACAGCCAACACGCCTCGTGTTATACCCGTGCCACACGGACAGATTTAATGCCATTAAGTGCTTACTGCCTTAAGTTTTAATGACATTCGTGCGGTGCCACACGCGTAAATTTAATGGCATTAGCCTTACTGCCATTCGCGACCTACTGAGTTCGCCACAACTCATTCACCCGTGCAATGCGTACTCTCGTTCCCATTCCACACGCAGAAGAGCATGCAGCTTTGTTAGTAACAACTTCCTAACTAGTAGGAAATGGTTAATTCTTAACATGAGGCATCTATATCGCATTTTCGACCCGAAGAGCGCCATTTTCACCAGCCTTATTGACAGTTACTCTCGACTTGTGTGATGACATGCGAGTTTATGGCTACTTTTTCGACTTGTAAAACAGGAACAGCCGTATTTTCTGGAAAATCGTTTTTACATTTAATTTGAACAAAATTCCCGATGTATTGTGCCAATTAGCAATGTTTATATTCAGATTAAACTTTTGACTACCTTGCAAGCGTTATCGTCATCGCCACTTTCGATAATGGCATTAAATGTGGACGTGTAGCACCAACTCCGAAAATAATGGCATTAACAAACTTAAGGCCTTAAGCATTTACTGCCATTTCTTGTGCGCCTGTGGCACGGGTATTACTCTCGCACTGTGCATTGGACAGCGTCGTCTTCATCAACTTCCATCTGCTCCCTCCCGCGGCACTGCTACGTAGTACAAATCCATGCTTGCACTCAGATTAGAATGTAGTCAACATTCTCTGTAGTTTTTTTTCTTAATGTGATAAGCTTAACATTAAGCGTTACATCACAGCGCTAAACAACGAAGACAAGGGAGAAGAGGCCAAGACAGGGGGACTAGACAGGCGGCACGTCCGTAAGCACTCCCTCCATCGCACTACAAGAGAGCGAAT
Organism: Amblyomma mixtum; assembly: GCF_055824585.1. NCBI lineage: Eukaryota > Metazoa > Arthropoda > Arachnida > Ixodida > Ixodidae > Amblyomma > Amblyomma mixtum. The sequence continues at coordinate 17,104,956 of NC_143018.1, forward strand.
TTCCAATATTACATAGACTTATGTGAGCTTACCTTTCATTCTTTTTCTTTATTCCTGTTTACCTATATTTCCTTTTTCGCGTGAATAAACCTTGAGTTGAAAGATATCGCCAGCCTTATCCTCTTCTCCCTTGTCTTCGTTCTTTAGCGCTATGATGTATAGTTCAATCCTACTAGCGCAACTTTCCGTTATGCTATGTTACATTAAGCTTCACAAGTAATTTTGAAGGAATTAATCATTTTCAAAAATAATTAATGTATTTCCATTATTTTTGGAACCAGCAATTGCTATCATAATTTACTTGCATTCGCGCGATCTTGGGATAGTAATTAGTATTTGATTTAATTACTTTTCAGAAGTAATTTTCCCATGTGTAGTATACACAAACAAAACACCGACTTTTAGCCACAAACGCGACTACAGCATTCGAGCTTGCACTCCGCACCAATTGGTACCGACACCGATTTCTCACGCGCTTCTCCGCTGCCTGGTTGCTTATTGCTTCTAGTTGTGCTTGACCGAAAACTGAAACAGTTTCCTCGGCTGTTTCCTTTTCTCGTGGACGGCATTCCTTGATGCCTTTTTCCAAAGGCGGAGTTTCTGTAGACGGCGTGTCATTTGCATTGACACGTCTGATCCTTATGTTTCTGCAAACGCCGCAAGCAGACGACAAGTAGACTTCGAGACGACAAGTAGACTTCGAGGCTCGAGCTGTGCGCTCACCTTAAATCTTGAGGACAGATGCGATGGGCTCAGCTCAGCGATCAATCAAATAGTAAATATGAAATCACCGGGATACACAGTCAAATTTCGATGCGGACGCCAAGAACGATCCCGTGCAGCAATACCTAAAAAAAGCAGGGCGTACAAGAGGAAAACGTGGAGGAAAATTAGCCGGCGATACGGGCCCGGATTAATAACTGAATGCGCTAACCAGGTAGAGAACGACATAACTTGGAACTCAAGGACAACAAAACCAAGATGACAAGTGCGATGCATGAAAATGCCTTTTTATCAGGCATAGCCTTTGTCTTCATGATTGCACATACCCTCAATGCTTTGATGATGCGACATGCCTCTTTCAACACACTCCCGCGCTGATCCTGCTTGCAAGAAACAGCCCTGTTGTTGTTGTTGTTTTTTCACCTGCGCCCCGTATTATATCTTTGTTTTCTTCTCACATTCTCACAAATGGGAAGATAGGGGGGTACAGGAGTCGTTAGTTAGTACATTTTTATGCACTTTCATGCCTGATTTTTTTAGAGCGACCTTTCTGGCTGATATATAGATCCTGCCATACAAACTCTATCTGATAAACTGCAATGATTTTTACACGGTACATAATCAGTGGAAATTCTAATTTCATTGATGGTTTCGGTTATTGGGGTTGAATGGTTTAATGTCCCAAAGTAACTCAGGCTATGAGGGACGCTGTAGTGAAGGGCTCCGGAAATGTCGACCACCTAGGGTTATTTAACGTGCACAGACATCGCACAGTACACAGGCCTCCAGCATATCGCCTACATCGAAATTCGTCCACCGCGGCCAAGATCGAACCCGCGTCTTTCGGGTCAGCAGTCGAGTGCCATAACCACTGAGCCATCACCGCAGATCTGATTGCATTGAGAGGTAGTTAGCAAGTGCCGCCCTTCAGCCACTTGGCATAATTCTTTTTTAATTTATCAGGGGCACCAACAAACCTTTACATTATACATGGCTGCATTGTTCCGCAGTCTTCTTCGCGCTCCTTGAGTATGAATACTCACCAACACGCCACACTTGCACCTCTTCCGCTTTCAAACTGAGTGAACGCCTACCACCTAACGAGGACTGAGGCGACAGATTCTGCGGCACGCATGGCTTGTAGCTCGCGGCTACGTTGTTTTCCCTCGGTAACTGGGGGAAGTACGTTTGGATCTGGGGATCTCAGGATTTTTGTCTTTCGTCAAAAGGCGAAGCCCAAAAAAAGGCACCAAAGAAGGAAGAAAGCCGATACATGCACACTTTGTCGCGCAGCGCGCTTGCGACCAGTTTTCCGAGCGCACTGATCCTCTCTTGCAATGGCTGCATGTTTGCTGACTCTTACTTGCCTCTCCTGCGCAGACGCCGGAGCACTAACTACGTGTCGCCCACAGTAATGGTAGCTTAGCTTCGATGTTCGTATTTTATTCTGGCCTGTTACGCACGTCGAGCTAGGTCTTCGGGAACTATCTACCTCCGACGAAAATTTCCGTCCTCCTACAGGCCTTCAGCGCGTACATGGCCTGCAATATATGTGACATGCGATGCAATCAGACGAGGTGCTTATTAGTGAATCGGCCAATTACTTCAGGTGTGTGACGTCATTACACCAAACGATGCCTTCAACAAAGGTAAAGGCAGAAGCTCGGGCAAGTTGGTACTATACATTCTAAAAAAATATATTTCGCTCCTGGAGGATTAAACTTGAGTTGCTATTCATTGCGTTGTGTGTCATTTTGTTCCTTCGTCCAGTGTTTTGCGCTTGTTTACCTTTATTCAGAAAGTTAAACGGGAAGAAGAAAAGTCTTGCGCTCGCATGCGCATGCGCCGCCCACTGTGCAGCGGGTCACCGGATGTACATATTTGGTGGCATGGACAGGGATTCATCGAACTTTGTACATTTTCTGGACCTCGAGACCCTAGAGTGGCATCGGGTCCAGACCAGCGGAGAGGCCCCCCTCGGGCGCTACTGCCACACGGCGACCGCTATCGGAACCCGCATGTACGTTTGGGGTGGCAACCTAGAATTCTCACGACCCGACAATCCTTATGACAATTCCTTATACTATCTGGAAACGACCACTGCGACATGGGTGCGCCCGCAAGTGCAAGGCGTGGCCCCGGAGGGGCGCGAGTGTCACTCTGCGTTCGTGTACGAGAGAGAGCTGTATATCTTTGGTGGCTACAACGAAGTGCTGAACACCTACTTTGGAGATATGCACAAGTATGACGTTGAAAAGTTGTGCTGGGCTAAAGTGTCGCCAGTTGGATCAGGCCCGTCTGCGAGGCGCTCGCCCGGCTGCTGTGTGCTTGGAGAGAGGGTGTTGGTCTTCGGTGGCTTCGGGCCTCCACCCAGCCTTGAGGAGGAAGACGATCTCGAGGACATCTCTGAGGCGGAAGAGGAGCTGACGGATCTGCACGTGTTGCACTTAGCACCGACGCTGCGGAACTTGTGTATGCTTGCTGTCATCGATGCAGGTCTGGATATGGGTGAATTACCAGAACTGATCATAAAAGAGATCAACACCATCAAATCAAGGCAATCTTAATCGCCGGGTTCGTGTTGCACGTCATCGTGATGGAGCGCGTTGGACAGAGCCGCATGTGGCGGTGCGTTGGCCGACTTCAGTGTCTGTAAGTGTCGCGAGCTGCTGCAGGCATACAGGCGGTTACAGCTTATCCCGTACTACCCTACGGCGTTTCTTTCGGCGTGTAGCAGTGCGGCCAGCAGGGGCGCAACAACAGTGGGCCTTTGCATGCATCGAGAAGACTGGCTTGAAGTTGTTTTGTCCTCGCCCGGTAGCCGCGCCGTGTCAGGACGCTCTCCATGTGCTGTGCTATGGAAGGAAATCAGCCCCGCTGTTAGCGCGCAGTGTTAAAAGTGGCAACACGTGACACTCCGCTTTTTGAGTGTGCAGTATGTAAGAACGTGCACATATGTGACATTAGCTCAACGGTGGTGGCGATACGAGCGGCAGCGCGTGTAATCCCGGCGTCCAAGTCTTGCAGGTTGACACGATTTCCGAGTCAGCTTTTTTCTTTAAAACTCTGTGCACATCATCGTTCTTGTGCTTGCTGTTGCTGCATATTTCTAACCGCTTTTCTTCCTAAGTTGCTGTGTTTTTGAATACATTTCTTCTATGTAATATTCCGAGTTGTTTTTACTTTGTAACGAGGTGCTTCTAAAGAATACTGTTTTTCAGAAGCTGCGAATGCGATTATTGATCTTATCTTAGCCCCGGAATTGCCAGTCACTTTGTAACGCTTTAGATGGGAAGAGAAAAAAATTAGGCAGTGGCTTAGCTCTGGTTAAGCCTGGATACACAAGCGAAAAGCTTCAGTTGTGCTTGGTTTGACGTCCGTCCACACACTGCCTATATGGAGGCGGGGGAGGAGACGGAAATCGGCGCGGTTAAAACTGCCCGCAGGAATGCGGAGAGGGAGGTTGCCGGCAGCGACGTGGGCAACACGAGGCTGCAACGAAAGGTCAAACGGCAGGGACGAGAAGAGCGCGCGCAGTAGTAGCGGCGGTGAGAAGGCGGCGCACATGTGCAGTAGTGCACGGCTGCGTCGCTTACGGCATGCGCGAAGCTCGGCTCCGAACCTCGTAGTGAAGCTTTTCGCTTCAAAAATTGGAAGCGCCAAACATCTCATGTTTTGTTGCTACGAGAGGGGAAAAAATTTTCCGAGTTTGCACAAGAAAAAGAAGCCGAGCTTAAAAGTGTTCTGACAGAAGTAGGAGCAAGCTTATCGGGATAGCAGAAATTAACGAGATAGTTATTCTATCTTTCATGGACATGGTCGTCAAGGTAGAATAGCCTGTTCAACACCTGCTGGACCAATGTGATATTTATTTATTAAAGATAAAACCAAGAGTCAACTGGGACTGCAGTATTCAAAGAGAGGGTTGAGAAGGTAAAGCAGACCGCACCATTGTGAAAGTGTTGAAGATAAGACGGTAGGTAAAACATGAGGGCACACTTAAGAGCACGGCCTTAATAGTATGACGCGATAACGTTATTGGATGCCTTCAGCCTTTTGGGGTCCTCTGCGTATCACGTAGCGAACATGGTAATTCTGTACTTTACGTTGATAGATCGCGGGGATGCGCCACTGCTCCGCCAGGCGGCTGTTTCAAACACAACAATCGGTGGGGCTTGTAAGACCCTGGCCAGAGGTGAGAAGCTCGGGCTTGTTTCGGTTTAACCTCCTGCAGCGCACCTGGCGACTGAAGGTGAACTGATGTTTAACATTGAAGGATTTCTGCGCACACACGTCCCGCGTTATAAGACTGTGGCTGTAGCCGAATTGCCGGAGGAATCGTGATACGAAGCTGCTCTTCTTCGCTGGTAGTGATTTGAATCCCGCTCGGGGATGAAGCTTTTTCTGATTGAAACCGCATTCATGACGACGGCACGATGCTAAGGTAGCGTCTCTGCAGACAATATGGATGGAAGTTGGTTTGGTTTGTTTATGGGGTTTTAACGTCCCAGAGCGACTAAGGCTATAAGAGACGCCGTAGTGGAGGGCTCCGGAAATTTCGACCACCTGGGGTTCTTTAACGTGCACTGACACTGCACAGTACACGGGCCTCGAATTTCTCCTCCAAATAAATTCAGCCACCGCAGCCGGGATCGAACCCGCGTCTTTCGGGCCAGCAGCCGAGCACCATAGCCACTGAGCCACCGCGGCGGCATATGGATGGAAGTGGCGCTGGCGTCTGCATTTGCTGAGCAATTGTGTGTATGGAAGTTTCCCACTAATGTCCAGATTGCTCTCCCCGAGCAGCCTCTCGCAACCAATCAATAAATTTACTGCCATCTGCCACGGCGGCCAGGTTGTCATGACGTCCCGTGACGTTGGCTCTAGCTTTATTTTTGTTTTATCTTCACTGCGAACTGTGTAACAATAAGTATTGCTTTTTTTGGTGTTTGTTTTGTTTTATATGTTGTTGTATAATTGTGCCTAAGCGGCGTATAATTGTCTATTGTACGCATTGTATTATCTCATGTTGTTAGCCACCACTGTATGCCCCCAACTGTTAAGTCCGAATGCCCGTGGCGTAGTCAAGCTGCCGGAAGACAAGTTTTACCATGGGCACCCCTCCATCATGTACTGCATGGTGACAGAATAAACATTATTATTAAGTCACGTGACTTAGGTTACATGTGGGATACCTGCTTCATCGCTCAACACCGAGGCTGAACTTTCTGCAGAAAGGGAGTCTCAACGCTAACGCGTTATAGCCTCGGAGAGTATTCCTGGCGTAAAACCTTGAAATTCATGAATGGCCTCATAATAAAGATGATATTTTTCGGAAGGTCAACTACCTAGCGTCCGAATCCGAACTTACTAAGCTTTTCTCGGTAGACATAAAAAATATTAGTAAGCTAACAAGAGTTCGGGATAGGAGCTGCATGTGCAATTCAATTTGTGCCATATCTGCACTGTTCGTATGGACTCTTTGATGGAATAAAACCGCAGTAGGTAGACTGCGCTGCAGAAACGGAGAGCGCACCATGTTGAGCGTTTAGTGAATAACATGAATGGACAGGATAATTTTTCTTGCGGGGAACGCTTGCCCATTCCAACACAGGTAAATAGCTTTCTTAAACGGGTCGTGGTACTATGTGAAGCCGGCCGCTACTGAAAGTATTCGTGCTAGAGGTAACTACCTGCCTCAGCCACCGTTGCTGCACACAAAAATTAAGAAACTGGAGCTGCCTGGCCAGCATCGCCCTCTTCATTTTCCTGTGGTTGCCGCGCAGTGTATCTTTCATGCAACAGCCGAGGTCGTTGCCATTTGCTTTAGTGCGCGCTGCTAATGAACTCTGATTTGTTCCTAAACTTTCCGTCTCATCAAATCTTCAAATTAAATGCACGCATTCAAGAAAAAAAAGTTATATGAAATCTTGTGATTCGAAGCTGCTTTTAGGCACGAAACACTTTTGTAGCGAAAGCTACACTAGTCTAGAAGAAGCGCATTTCGCGGCGCTTGCCAAAAGCCACTACTGCCCATGCGTCGTTACCAAGGCACCCAGCACCATGGCAACGATGGCATGCGCAGAGTCGCGCCGCGCAGCTCGGATATAAGCCGGAAGCGATGCGCTGGCTCCTCAGACGCGCACTATGGAAGAAGGAGAGCGCCGTGCTCGTCACGGCAGCGTTACAGGCTGCGTGAAATATAGTGTACAAGGCCGCATGGTACAAGGCCGGCGGACAGCGTGAAAATGAGGCGAGAAAGGCTAAGCTGGCGGCCCAGACGCCCGAAGAACGAGAGGAACGTCTCGCGAAGAGACACCACCAAGCGGCGGAACGACAACGACGACGTGTCACTATCGAAACGTCAGTAGACGAAACTGCTTTCGCTACGTGTATCCTGCCCTAGCTGAGCGAAGCGGCTGCTAGATTTTTAGATCTCATTCTTGGCAGGTTCAGGTGAACATCACCTGGGAACCACGGCCAACGTGATGGCGAACATGACGCCAAATTGACGTCGAAATTCTTGTCGAGCATTCCGAAACTACCCGTCCTCATGGGTTATGGCTTTCGATTCTTGAAAATATCTTGAAAATTTCGGTGCCGGATCGAAGCGCGTATCCGTCAAAGCGCGTTTGCGTCAGAAAAATCGTTTTCTTGCGTTGGAATTATAACGCCCATTTGCGTAAACTCCGTCCCCCATAGTCCATGTGAAGCCTCATAAGCTGGTAGTGGCATGGGAAAACTCACCATGTTTAGAGTTAGAGGCCGGAGTTTTAGGCACTAAAAAGCACGTTTTAGGCGCCATAAATAGGCGGCTAAAATTGCATTTTAGGCACCTAACGGAGAAAAATAGGCACTGTAATCTTTATCAAAAGTGCAGATAGTTCCGAACTTCAGCGCGCAATATCTGCCGTAAAATAAACAAAAACGCAGTAGGAATAATTTGGGACCTTAAGCAAGGTGCGAACGTTAGAAGCCGTTTTTTTTTAAGGCTGTCGCGCAAATTTTCATACAATACACATGCTTCAGCAGAGCAAAAGGGACGGTTACCAACCCTCTTAAAACACTTTCGTATACCTCGAAACAAACAATTCGCTTGTCGCGTAGAAAAGTAGAAACAATGAACACCTTAACAAGAGGCCATGTATTTAGAAATTGATAGAAACATTGTCAATTCAAAGCCTCTGACAAATGATTTCAGTCTTCGCTCACACAGGAATTGAACTTATTATTGAAGGCATACACGATGTTTCAACATTAATAAATATGTTGTCATTTGTACAAACAGTGTTTTATAGTTTGTGGCTTCACGTGTCTGGAGCCACGCGACTATCAAACGGTGCTTGCCATTAGAAGGGTCTGGAAACCATAAATACGAGATGCTAGAAAATGTTACACACAGTGCTGCTTGATGCGGAATATGCCGAAAAGAATCATAGTTCTGCACGAGCCTACGTACATCCACGAGGATCCATGGTAAAATAAACATCATCCATCTAGAAATCACTGTTAAAGCTATGGAAGCAGTAGCAGATAAGCACTATCTGGGGCACAAGGAATGAAAATAAGGCAGATTACTCAGGTGGAGATTTTAATCAGTGAAACTGTTCAGCAGGTTTATGGAACATTTGACAGTTGGTTTCAAATGGAACCAACTGGAATTATTTGGACGAACCTGTAACTTACTCCGTATACTTTCCGAAATGTGGTGCTATCTGGTCAACTACCACTTTAACAGCCAAAGTCATCAACAAGCTGCCACGATAAAATGGCAGAAAATAGGAAAAACGTGGATTCGATATTTTCGGCGGACGTGGTTGGTATTGTGTACACAGCCGGCGTAGGTGCAGTGTTCACCAGAGGCAACTGACGAGGTCATCTAATGTTGCCACGTGTGTGTTCTACTCAAAGCCGAAATGGATTCGAAAGCAAACAGAATCTGAAAGCAAAACCACAGCGTATTTCAGGCCCCTTTTCTGTAAAAAAGGGCATTTTTAGGCACCGACGTAGGAAATAGGCATTTACAGGCACTGACACCCGAAATAGGCATTTATAGGCACTATAAAAAGAGTATTAAACATATTGTCAACACCTAATTCGTGCTCATATGTAAAAATGGTGCACCTACGAAGCGTTGAAAAAAAATAGGCATTTGCCTAAAATCCGGTCTCTACTTAGAGTCTACAGCGGGATTCGAATCCGCACAGTGCGAACATATCAGCTTCATTTTCCACTGGTTAAACGAGTATAGACCCCTAATTTTGGTGGCATGTTTTCTTCTCTACATTCATACGGAAGACGCTACTATGCCCGAATCCGCATGTGGTATACTGCCCTACGACCGCTGATTAATTTATAACCAAATTTTTCTGTCTTGCTGTTTAGGTTTCAACAGCCGAACGATGGCTGCGAGGTCGGAGAGTGGTTTTATGTCGTGCAAGGCAAGGATAAACGTCGATATAATCATTGCTTCGTTATTTAATTCCTTACAGTGTTGAAACCAGGCTTCCTCAAGAGCCGTAATAAAAATGACTGTAGAATCAGAGATTATATTGCAGTTTCTTTCATGCCTCACGTGACCAAAAATCACTTTTTGACGTCACAAATCAATCGATCGCCTGTTGAAGCCGAAACAGCACGAGAAAGAAATTCGATTATAAATTATTTAGAGGTCGTAGGAGAATACCGTGTGGTAATCCATGTATAATAATGACCTATGCATCATTAGAAAGAAGAAAACATGCACCCGAAAAAAGGCCATTCGGCCATCGCCGCAGCTTTTCACCCCGATATCCCGCGCTGTGCTTTGCATATCGTCGTCTTCGTCAACTTGCATACGTCCGGCGAGTCAGTAGAAACCCAGGAGCACACGGACACTTGGAGCCAAAAAAATGCGCACAAAAAGGCGCTCTGAAGCGCCATAGGAGGAGGATTTAGCCAGTCATCCGGAACGGAAGAAAGGAAGTGCCGCTTAACCAACATATGAAGAAAGTCTCAAAAAGCAGTGGGAGATTTATACCACTGCAGCAGAGTAGCAAAGAACATCAAATGCAGTTGCTGTGAACGAACTCAGTTTTACACGATAGCGTAAAAACTGAGTTCAGCTCCTTGAAGGACAGCTTTAAGGAGCTCGTGTCTAAGAAAAACCTGCGCCGTCGTCGGCATCTGTTGTCGGAACAGAAGATAAGGCAATTCGGAGTTGCGGACATATGACCGACGTCAGCGTTTATATATTGCGAAGACCTTGCCACCATGTGGAAAACTCCAGCTGCTGGGCACACTTCCAAACAGCTCATTTAGAAGAATTTTTGCAGTGCGTAATGATGTGGGACTCTGCAGGTAACTACGATTGGAAATATTGGCGGGTTTTTTCCTTCTGAGCGATGAAAAAAAAAGCGAGAAAGCAAATTTTTTCCTATTCTTCCAAGTTTTTTTTTTTTTTTGGCACTTACATGTTTACTGTCGTGGCCGTAGCTAGTCAGCCGCGTCGCGGCAGCTGGTGAAGAAGTTCCTTCGCCCTGACGAATTCCGCGAGAGCCGGCAGCGCCATCTGACGGACACGGACGATTCAGCCTGGTTAGTACAAAGCACGGTGGATGTGTCTTCCACCGTGGCACAAAGTCTGCTGGTCCTGCTTCTGCTGGCTGCCGAGGGTGGAGGGCAAATCGCAGGGCAGGGCGCTCCTAAGCGATAGCGGGCCAATGCCTGCCGCCGCGGAAGCTTTGTTTTGAAGGTGTTTCTGAGAAAAGGAAAAAAAAAACAGCGATATTCTTACCTACCTAAGTAGGGGCACTGAAGTCACTACTGTCGTCGGCTCACTGCCATCTGTGGCTCTGTTGAAGGCGTGAAATTTGTAGAGGTGCAGCGCGAGTATGCTGTCTATGATGAGCCAGAGGAGATAGCGTCGATCTGGTTTCTAATAGCTGTCGGTAATCCGCCTACATCAAGACCTGCATCGATGATAGCGAGGAGACACAAGTTCTTCAGTGTCGGTGCTAAGTGCAACACGTGCAGGTCAGTCAGCACCTTTTCCCCTTCAGTAGCGTTGCCTCTGTGCTATCCGTGTGGATGGTGTGGTGCAGAGCCGAAGCCACCGAAATTTAACACCTTTTCTCCCATAACGCTGCAGCCGGCCTAGCGCTTAGGTGATCGGAGTAGCCCATGTGGTATCACTTCGATCCAACACGACTTCTACGATGTCATACTTATGCATGTCTGCAAAGCAGGCGCCCAGCTGTCTGATGCGGCCACCAAAGATGTACAGCTGTTCGTCATACAGGAAGGCGCAGTGATGTTTGCGACCGGTGAGGTGCACACATTCCATTCTTGGGCGCACCCACATCAAGGTGATTGTTTCCAAATAATACAAGGAAGTATCGTACTCGCCGTTCCCTTCTCCGTCGAACACCTGGCCACCCCAAACATACATCCGGGTTCCGACTGCTGACACCGTGTGGCAGTAGCGCATAGCGGGGGGCTCTCCACTGGTAGGAATCTGATGCCACGTCAGGCTCTCCAAAACATGCCCGAAACGGAAGAAAAAAATAGCGCAGGATTTAAGCATTAAGCAATATAAATTTCACGTTTTTTTTAAGGCCGCCAGATACTCAATCCCTATCAATGCGACTGGCATGACCGACCAACTAAAGAAAAGTATCGATTGGAAAGCGTTAAGCACATATCATGTGGCGTCAAAAAAGCAATTCGCTCTGAAGCAAACCCGTAATGGCAGAAGAGCCCTCCTGACCACTTATGCGCACTTTATAACGGCTTTTAGCGCTTTTAATCTTGGTAACTGCAAGAGTAGATGTCCTTTTTCGAACATTCATTCGTGTGAGCGTCATAAAATGACAGACATATTCAAAAATCTAACGGAAATAGTCACCCGTCGACGCACTAAGTCTGCACGCGCCACGAATACAGATCACCATATCGCTGCTTCAGAAAAAAGCCGCATGATGCCACCGCCATCGCTGGAATAACCGGGCCTTGTTTCTTACAGAAGCAGGTGTCTCTGCAGGATGTGGACGGTGCGGCTAAACGGCGTTCCAGAGCATGTCACCCACAGCGCTGTACTAATCAACGGCAAGGTCTACTCGTTCGGCAGTTGCCAGTTGCCATGGAACTTGGTCAACGTGTTCATCTTCGACCCCGCATCGCACCGGTGGGATATGGTGCAGACGCAACTTCCCGACGCTTGGCCGATTACCATTTCCCTCAACACAGTTGTAGCGTACGGCCACTGCGCGTATCTGTGGGGCGGCTCGCCCAACTGGCCAATTCCAAGTGTTCTTTACCGCTTCGACCCAAACACGATGACATGCAGCCGTCTGGCGGTGTCCGGTGAGGTGCCCTCATCGATGTACGGCAGCAGAGCTTGTGTTGTGGGTCACCGCAAGTATATCTTCAGTGACTGGTATCCTTCGCCAGATATGCGGGTCCTTGACTTGGATACCCTAGAGTGGCATCGTGTTCTCACTAGCGGAGTGGCTCCTGTTCTACATGGCTGCCAATCTGTGTCTGCCATCGGGACCCGCATGTATGTGTTCGGCGGCAGCCCAGCAGTCCGTTCCCTCACCCTATACTATTTTCAAACGACCAACTCTTCCTGGGTGCGCCCACAGGTACAAGGCGTTCCCCCTGTGTACCGGCAAGGACATTCAGCCTTCGTGTTCAACGAAGAGCTGTACATTTCAGGAGGGTATAGCGATGTGCTGGAGACCTACTTGGCAGATGTGCACAAGTACGACCCCGTGACGTCGTGCTGGACCGAAGTGAAGCCATGTGGCTCACCACCATCTCCCAGGTACTGGCATGGCTGCTCAGTGATGGGTGAAAGAGTGTTTATCTTCGGTGGCTTTGCACCGGCATCCGACCAGGATGAGGAGCAGGTAGTTGAGGAGCGAAGATCGCTGACCGATCTCAACGTGTTGCACTTGGCACCGACACTCAAGAACCTGTGCCTACTTGCAGTAATTGATGCACGGCTGGATCTAAGCCCCTTACCACCCTTCATTAGAGAAATGGTCTACGCTATCACTTCTCAACCATCGTAGTCGATGATAGATGCTCTGTGTCAACCAAATGGAGTGCCTTCGGCGTAAGCCAGCTTGGGGGTGTGGCAATAATACAACATCGGCGCTGCTACTTGACACAGCAATAAACTCTTCTTTTATACGCAATGAACGCCTTCCTCCAGTGCTCGATTTTCGCGGAAGTAAGAAAGACGATACCGTTTTGTTTATTTCATGAAACTCTGAGGTGGCACTTTTTATTTCAAATATTACCAAGAACAAATTTTCCGAACGAAGAACTATTCTCTAAAACTGATTCCATTCCAGCCTGGTGGTTGATTCAAGAGAATCGCATCAACGTCACTTCGGCCTGAAGCTCGCGATGAAGTCTAGGTTGCCGCGTAGCCCTGGTGGTCATCCTTTTCAAAGCTGTAGGCAGACTGTGGTCCTGGATGTGGCGGTAGGCGTCGATTTTAGATCTTCTACGGAAACAAATTGCGTGTTTTGTGATTACTTCAGAAAGCCGAAATGTTATCATTTATTTGCGCATGTCTGCCTTCAGCATGTATGCCCTCAGCACCCGACGAGTATCTATGTCTTGAACATGACCGGATAGAATTCGTCAAAGCTTGGTAACTGATCGTATCTGGTGGAGATCGTATTGAAGGCAATTGACTACACGCTGGACAGTATTTGAATCTTCTCGACAGCTTATTTATGCGGTTGTGAGAGCGCTCCGACGCACCACGCACGTCACATACTCTCGATAAGGCATCCAACGACGGCTGGGGTGAAATGTTCGGGAAATGTGTTTGTGACACCAATTTGAATAGACAAAGCAAATTTGTGTCATGCCACTCCTTAGCCGCAGATAACATTGCGCCGTAAAAATTCATCACAGTCAACAGTAAACGCGAAGGTGAGAGTATAAAATGTGATATTAGTGAATCAAATGTGAATTATTTTGGACGAGCATTGATGTTCGACTTTTGCTACATTCATTTGACAGAAGTTAACACTGGACACTGACGAAAAGGAAGAACTGCGATAGGCAGACGGCTACGAAGCTCTCACGTTTTAAAGCGCAATCCTTTAATGCCTCACCGTTGCCAACAGAAGGTTGCTAGCAGAGGTGTCACGTTTTCCGGTTGGTCGAAATGGTTATGACGTCACAGTGCTCGGATTCGAAGTAATGAGGTCACCCACGGATGCCTGACGTCACCTTTTGAAGCGCGCGACAACTAATAAAATAGTTGTCGTCCGCCCCGAAAACGGGCGTAAGGCGTCCGTAACTGACCACATTACATACCTCATTACTGCGGACAGAGCCATGGATACAACCGAACTCAACGAAGCAGAGAGAGAGTCGTGCTAGAGAAGCAGTCAAAGTCGGCAGTCAAAGAGGTGTAGTTGTAATGTGTAGTCAAAGTGTGTAGTCAAATAAAGCACTAGTACACAGCAAATAGTCTTGCAACGCCAAACAGTGCGCCAGGAAAGGCTTTCGCCTTCCAGCACTTTCACAAACAGACTTGCACAAACAGTGCGCATACGCTGCTCTCTGAAGCAAGCTTGCCCGTTGTCCCTTCTCCTGTTTGCAGAAGAACTGAGGATTGGGCGAGTTGGTGGTGATCCATCGTAAAAAAACAGCGCCTAAGAACACGGACCGAGGACAAGGTGAAACAGACTGACGGCGCTGAACTTACAACTTAATTTTATTCACACGTAGGCAGCCAATTTATACATTTACACAAACATGCGCAAAGGTCTCTCGTCAAACCCAGATAATCTGTTGCCATTCACAGCCGTAAAACTGGAGAAAACAAAGAAACAGCAATCATCCATTCAAGGCACGTGTGCCATTACCTCACCCTCCCTACCCAGAATGAAACGAGCTTGCTTCACTCTGGGTAGGGAGGGTGAGGTAATAATGGCACACGTGCCTTGCACACGTGCCGCAGTATTCGCCCTGCTCTCGGGTATGGCATGTTCGCCACTGAGCCGACCCTGGCAACAGCCGTAGTGAAAGGGCTGATGTCAGAAGTCTAGAGAGCGTCTTATCCGCCGCTGATACTAGTCATGTGCGAAGTCCTGATAGCATTTTCCGCGCATGCTTCGCGGACGTGAGGCTTTATCTCATGGCAGTAAATCAGAGGAAAAAGAGAATACGCGGACGTAAATACAATGGTTTCAATCAGAAATAATATATAGTGTGGAAATATTGCATATTCATAACACTATAATCACCTGTTAGAACACTTGTAAACGAATTAATATATGCTATTGAAACTAGCACGTCATGACAGTGGTTCCAGTCCTGAATTGAACGAGGCAGGATTAAGCGATAAAAAGCATTCTTGTATCATTAAAAAAGTGCAACTTTTTCACAGCGGTGCAAGTGGCGCGATGTGTTAATCGGTGGTGGTGGTGTAAAACATTTATTTATACTATATACGAGAGAGGTATTGCTTGGACCGTGCCTGAAGGGCCGGGCCCTCAAAATCACTAGGAGGGATCCCTAGTCCGGGACCCCTGTGGCATCCGCGGCGTTCCGGGCTCTTGTCACCAGGGCTCGTTGGTTCTGGAGAGTTGTGCGGCTGAATCAAAATATCGTAAAGTTTTTTCTCGCAGTATATTTTAAGGAGCAAACGTAGCCGCAGAATTTGATTACGTAACTACAATAGAGGAATTTACAAATCAGTTTTCATATTAGGGGCACTGGTGGTACGATGACAGCACTTGAGAATGTAACGAGCAGACCGATTGTTATTATGTTCGTAGCTTACTAGAAAATCAAGACCAGGGTGCTGTACTGAGGCCGCATTCTCAGGTTTAGAACTAACAAGTGATTTGTAACGTTGTAGGGAACAGAATATAAAGACAAGAAATTTTGTTCCAAGTAACCTAGAGAACGGTTAGCATTACTGGTCACACAGATAATGTGGAGATCCGAAGAAACGTTAGAAAACACACAGAAGCCTAAGCAGTTATACGATGACAATATAGTGGTCCGTGTACTGTGCGATGTCAGTGCACGTTAAAGAACCCCAGGTGGTCGAAATTTCCAGGGCCCTTCTCTGCGGCGTCCCTCATAGCCTGAGGCGCTTTGGACCGTTTAACCCCCACAATCCAAATCTTTCACTCCCACCTTCCTCCCTTCCCTCACGGCGCAGTTGGGGTGTCCACCTAGAAGTGAGACAATAGTGCAAAATTTCCCTTCGTCCAAAGCAACTTATTTAGTGGTATATATGAAAGGCACAGCGACTAAAATCACATGTTTCCAGTTCATCAGCAACAGCTGTAGGAATTGACCCACTTTAGGCAATTCCTGCTAGAAGATTAAATGCAAAGGTGAAATCCCGACCATTCACGCCACATTTTCATCATCGCGGCCAGGTTGGTGGTTTGTTGGTTTATTGGGGTTTAACGTCCTAAGCAACTCAGACTATGAGGGACGCCGTAGTGAAGGGCTCCAGAAATCTCGACCACCTGGGGTCTTTATCATGCGCTGACATCTCACAGTACACCGGCCTCTCGAATTTCGCCTCCATCGAAATACGGCCACCGTGGGCCGGGATCGAACCCGTGCCTTCCGGGCTGCTGATCCGAACGACGCGGGTTCAACAGAAGGGTTGTTGCTCACGAAGGGAATGCATGACACCGATACTATACACCTGCTAGACGATAAGGAGGCAAAAAAAACGTGCGAAACAAAGGAAAAGAGTTCCGCAGCATTTAAGCAATATATATTTCACGTTTCTTTTAGGGCCACCAGATATTCAGTCCCTATCAATGCGACAGGCATGACCGATCACCTAAACGAAATTCTCGATTGGAAAGCGTTAACCACGTATCTCGCGGCGTCAAGAAGGTTATTCGCTCTGAAATAAACCCGTAATGGCAGACCAGCCTCTTGACCACTTACGCGCACTTTATAACGGCTTTTTGCGCTTTTAATCTTGGTGACAGCAACAGTACATGTTTTTTTTTCGAACATTCATTCGTGTGAGTGTCATAAAATTACAAAAGTATTCTAAAATCTAACGGAAATAGTCACCCGTCGACGCACTATGTCCGCTGACGCAGCGAATACAGATCACCATATCGCTGCTTCAAAAATTAGCCGTACGACGCCGCCACCATCGCTGGAATGACCGGGCCTTGTTTCTTACAGAAGCAGGTGTCTCTGCAGGATGTGGACGGGGCGGCTAAACGGTGTTCCAGAGCATGCCACCCACAGGGCTGTGCGCATCAACGGCAAGGTCTACTCGTTCGACAGTTACCACGCGGCATGGAACTTGCTCCACGTCTTTATCTTCGACCCCGCGTCGCGCCGGTGGGATATGGTGCAGACGCAGCTTCCAGACGGTGGGCCGATTAACATTTCCCGCCAAACAGTTGTAGCGTACGGCCGCTGCGCGTATCTGTGGGGCGGCCCGCACAGCTGGCCATCTCCGAGTGTCCTTTACCGCTTCGACACAAGCACCATGGCATGCAGCCGCCCAGAGGTGGCCGGTGAGTTGCCGACATCGATTTACGGCAACACAGCTTGCGTTGTGGGTCACCGCAAGTATATATTCGGCGTCTTGGATCATTTGCCATATATCCGGATCCTTGACTTGGATACCCTGCAGTGACATCGTGTCCCCACCAGCGGAGAAGCGCCCGTTCGGCGCGCCTTCCACACTGAACCTGCCATCCGGACAAGCATGTATGTGTTTGGAGGCATCCTAGCAGACCCTTTCGACCCAAATCGCGTAGACAACTCGTTATACTACCTAGAGACGACCACCTCTTCATGGGTACGCCCGCAGGTACATGGCGTTCCCCCTGTGTGTCGGCGAGGTCATTCAGCCTTCGTGTATAACAAAGAACTGTATATTTTCGGAGGGTACAGCGATTCGCTGCAGACCTATTTGGCAGATATACACAAGTACGACCCCGTGACGTCGCGTTGGACCGAAGTGAAGCCATGGGGCTCACCACCATCTCAAAGGTACTGGCATGGCTGCTCAGTGATGGGTGAAAGAGTGTTTATCTTCGGCGGCTTTGGGCCGACAACCAACCAGGATGAGGGGCAGGTTCCTGGGGAGCGGATGGCGCTGACCGATCTCCACGTGTTGCACTTGGCACCGACACTGAAGAACCTGTGCTTACTTGCAGTGATTGATGCACGTCTGGATCTACGCCCCTTACCACCTTTCATTAGAGAAAAGGTCTACGCTATAACTTCTCACCCATCGTAGTCGGTGGTAGATGCTGCGTCTGATGCAAACTGAGTGCCTTCGGCGAAGCCAGCTTGGTGGTGCGGTGATGATGCAACTTCGGCGCCGCTACTTGACGCAGTAATAAACTCTTCTTTTATACGCAAAGAGCGCCTTCCTTCTGTGCTCGATTTTCGCGCAAGCAAGAAAGTCGCTAGTATTTTGTTTATATTCATGTCGCCCGGGGCCGCCACTTTTTCTTAAATAACAAAGGGAACAAATTTTCTGAACGAGCAATTATTCACTGAAATGGATTCAACTCCAGCCCGGTGGTTTCTTCAAGCGAGTCGCATTACCGTCACTTCGGCATGAAGCTGGTGTTCAATTCTGGTTTTACCGCGCAGCACCTGCTGGTCATGCTTTTAAAAGCAGATGGTAGATAGAGATATGTGGCGGTAGGCGTCGATTTCAGCTCTTATCCGGACACAACTTGCGTGTTTCGCGATGACTTCAGAAAGCCAAACAGTTATCACTTATTTCTGCTTGTCTGCCCTCACTTTGACGCTGCATTAAATGTTCACTGATTTTATAGCCTGATAATTATGGTCCTATTTTCCCTATGTACATTCTAATTTCGATCTGGTAGCATCCGATCGGTATATACGTCGTGAACCTGAGCAGATAGAATTCGTCAAAGATTGTGTAACTGATCGTATAAGGTTCGGATCGTTTCGAAGGCAAACGACAGCATGCTGCACTGTATTTGAAGCTTCCCGACAGCTTATTTACACTGATTCGAGAGCGCTCCAGTGCACTGCGCACGACAGATACATTCTCGACAAGCCATGCCACGATGGCTGGCGTGAAATGTTCGGAAAATGTCTGTGACGCCAGCTTGAATAGACAAGGCTGCTTTGTGCCATGGCGCTCTTCAGCCACAGATGACCTAGCACCATAAATATTTATCAGAATCGACAGTAAAGGCGAAGATGAGAGATTAAATGTTAGAGCCTACGTGGATGGCCGAATTAGAAACGACGATCAACCGGAGTAAAGGAGACGATGGGGGACTGAAACACTATATGACATGTGAAAATGGAAGCAAGCATGATGGGAAGGTAAAAACATAAACCTGCTTCCTGGCTGCCTAATGGTGATGTTCGCATTTCTTTGTGACCTCAGCAGCCCGTCTATGCAGGTTTTCGCAGACTCTGCGCTTGTGTTCGTAATCTTACGAGCACCGCAAATCTTGTTTGTGCGCTGGGTCTACAGTTCCGTGGTTTCTGAAGCAATCACAGAAGGCGTTTGCTGTCAAGGGATTAAATATTCCCTAGCGCTTCCCGCCACCACATTGCAGGATGAACTAGGCTGTAGTGAAGAAAAATGTGTCTCGGTGACACACACACCTGCGCCACACAGTGCACAGCGCCCTCTCTGCCCTCCTCGTGTCCACCTTTTCGCTCCGCAAGCCTTTTTACGGCCTTTCTCTCTCTCTCTTCTTCGTGTAACCCAAGAAACAGTTGCTACATCGTCTTGCCATCAAACTGTGTCATAGAAGCTATCACACTAAATCCAAGAGAGGCTTGAAAAAAAGAAAAACAACGCTTACGAGATCTGTTCTTTCCTAGTGCTTGCCGTTAGCAGTAATGAAAAACTAACACCCGGCTTCATTTCTGAGAGGACTGATCACCACTGCACGATATGACCTGTGCGGCTGAACCGGGTTCCAGAAGCCGCCACCGGAATGGCTGTCACCATCAAAGGGAAGGTTTACTCGTTCGGCCTGCTCTCCAACGGCCATGAATACAGGAACGAAATCCTACGCAGCCGATTCGGCGTATACATCTTCCACCCCGCAACGTACAGATGGGGTATGCCGCTGACTAAGTTGCACCTCGATGACGATCCCCTTAACTTGGTCGTTCACTGCGTTGCCGCCTACGACCACTGCGCCTACATGTGGGGGATCCTTTCGGACTTAAGGTCGCGGATTGGCGGCATATATACCGGTTCGATACCCTCGCTATGACATGGAGCCGCCCGGAGAATCTGCGGCCAAGTTCCGACACTGAGCATCTTCTCTGCTTGCGTTGTGGGTGAACGGATGTACAGTGTTTGATTTCTTGGACCCGGAATTCTCACATCGTGTATATTAACTTGACCTGCAGAGCCTGACGTGGCATCGCGTTCCGACCAGTGCAGAGGCCCCGGCTAGCCGCTGCTTCCACACGGCGTCCGAGGTCGGAAACCGAATGTATGTTTGGGGTGGCCAGGCGTTCAGCATAAAGATCAACGACCGGTACGATAATTCCTTGCATTATCTGGAAACCACCACATCGATGTGGGTGCACCCAAGAGGGGAAGGTGTGCGCCCCAAAGGTCGCAAACGTCACTGTGCCTTCGTGTATGAAGGGCTGTACATCTTTGGTGGTGCAACGGACAGCTGGGTGCCCACTGTGCAGACATGCATAAGTATGACATCCAGAAGTCCTGTTCGATCGAGGTGACGCCACGTGTGTTGAGCCCGTCTGCTAGGCACTCGGCCGACTGCAGCGTAATGGGAGAAAGGATGTTAGTTTTCCGTGGCAACCATTTGAACAGAGAACAAATCGACGTTTCTGAAGATGAAAACCCGATAACTGACCTGAACGTGTTGCACTAAGCACCTACGCTGCAGAACTTGTGTCTCTCTTCTGTCATCGACGCAGGTCTGGACGTAGGCGGATTACCGGCAGCTATTAGTAACGAGATCAACGCTATCTCTTCTGGCTCATCATAGGCAGCGGACTCGTGCGGCACTTCGAACGAATGGCGCGCCTTCAATGCAGCCACAGACACTGGTGCGGTGACCACAATAGTGATATAAATGCTTCTAGTTGAGTTCGACATTCTTTGTTTCTGAGAAATGGCCTAAAAACTGAGCCACCGCGGCGCGCAAGCAACGGCGTCTTACCGCCTAGGAGCGCCCTGCTCTGCGATCAGCGCTCCGTCCTCGGCAGCCAGTAGAACCGTGACTGTGGTCCGCAGCTCTTTTGCGTATTCAGCGAGACCATCGAACGCTTTGCAGAACGCGGATGTGTCAATAGCGTGATGTGGTTGGCGGGTCGCTGCGGCGTCGTGGGAAACCAACGGGATGACGAACTCGCCACCCCGCAGACCAGCTGCCTCCCAACGACACCTCGTTCGAGTTTGGGGACCAGCGTGCGGTGATTCGCGGTCAACTAACACTGGCAAAACTGCGCTTCGCACATTGAGAGCGCGGTTTCATCGCCAGCGCACGCGTTTAGAGTTGGAGCGCGCGTCTTTCTTGCGTGCCCCGTGGAAAGGCAGGTGCCCCACGGACATTCTACGAGCTACGCAGGCCTCGACTGTGGTAGCGCGTAGCTCGCCGTAGCTCGTAAAATGTGGCAGAGTTTTGACGTGCCTCACCCGAGTAGTCGTGCGAAATCATTTGCTTAGCCTCGTTGACTCATGGTTTTGTTTTGCTCGGTCGTTGGCACCTCTGGCTACAATAAACTTAGGTTAAGTGCCTATGAAGTTAAGCTGGTCTATCTGCTCGCGCCGCAGGTGAAAGTCGAAGACGAGATTGTGCAATGCACAGCGCGAGGTTTTTTGGCAGTTAAACACGAGGAGTGATCGCCTACGGTGATAGCATATAGTGCCCTCGTGCAGTGACCAGAGAAGCTCATTTGTTCTCGCCACCAAGGGTTCGAAACCCAGTCACAGCAATTTTTATTTTATTCATGCAGGGGCTGAGCTATGCTCGGCTTTGCCAAGGTCACCTTCAAGGTCGAATTTAACGCAAACTCGGTGAGCTAGTTATACATACTAAAAAAATTTGCGCAGAAAAAACGAGGACAAAGCAAGACAGACAAGAACGAGCGCTAACTCACAACTGAAGATTTATTCCGAAACACAAGCACATATAAATAGGAAAAACAAAACGAATCATACCAATCTGACATCAAGAACATCACATGTCACCCACTGTGTACCCCAGTGATTTTGCCAAAAATCGGAACTTCCCTTCAGAGAAGCGGACGGAAGTCTGGCCGATGCATTTATCTCCGATGATACGCATATGAAATGCCTCCATGAGTTCCCGCACAAGTTGGTCCCTATGCCTGAACAGAATTGTTGCTTGGTCAAAGAGCGGTTTACACTGCAGCTTCTTATCACCGGCATTACAAGTGCGGCAATATTTTGGGAGGTTGTCAAGGGAATCTCCCCTGAGTAATCTTCGGTGTTCACCTGATCGTTGGTTGACACATCGCCCTATTGGCAGATGTACATCGAACCACAGGATAGCGGCAGCCTAAACACAACTCCCCTGGCACAGGGAACGAACGGGGCTGTGTGCGTGATACTGCACTAATTTTTTCTTCCTTTCCTTCTGCCGCCTCGTTCCTTCCGGCTGCTCACCAGGGAACAGATTGAAGCCAACTTTCTAGGGGCGGAAAACACATCAGGAAAGTTGTAACGTCCGGCTAGGATCTTCAGCCCATGCGCCAACCTGTGCATGTACGGTATAACGGCGACCCTTCGCCGGTCTGTTTCGCGGAGTTTGGGCCTCGAACCTGCGTTGATCCACCTTGACAACCTCCCGCAGGCTTCCACGATTGTTTGCGGAGGGCACCCACTCTGTCTCAGCCTTTCCCACTGAAATGCAACACTTTCGTTCATGACATGTGGGCGCGACTTGAACACGGCCGCCTTAAGACAGGAAGTGACTATCCCATTTTTTACGACTTTGGAGTGGCCAGATGAGTAATCAAGGAAAAATTTCTTGGCCCTGAGATGGTATGCCCAACATACGTGTTTGGGGCCAAAATGCAATGACAGGTCTAGGAAGCTAGTTATACTTCGTGAAGTAATGCTTTCACAATAAAACTTTGACGAACAGAAAAGATGAGACGAAAACGCATTTTTGCGGTAATATTGTAGTCATGTCAGATCTGCTAGCGCAACTTCATGCGCTGATGAAACGTGTGTCCTTAGGTCACATTTCCTCAGGAGTGGTGGCGATACAAGTTGTAACCCGTTTAATTTGTGCAGCCGGCCGCCGCGGTGGCTCAGCGGTTATGGTGCTCGGCTGCTGACCTGAAAGACAAGGGTTCGATCCCAGCCGCGGCGGCCGAATTTCTTTGGAGGCGAAATCCTAGAGGCCCGTGTGCTGTGTGATGTCAGTGCACGTTAAGAACCCCAGGTGGTAGAAATTTCCGGAGCCCTCCACTACGGCGTCTCTCATAGCCTTAGTTGCTTTGGGACGTTAAACACCATGAACCAAACCAAACCTAATTTGTGCAGTCATATCTTAAAAGCAAAGCAGATGCAAGATTCAGTGATCCGGTTCCGCATGCACGATGATTCTATTGACTTTGTCTCTCCGGATATCGGGACTATGCGGCACATTGTACCATGGCACTGAATCTTTCAATTGTTTAATGCGCAGCCCTGTTTTTAAGGCGAGAGAAAAGGAGTCAGTATTTAGTGTAAACATGAGAAAACTAAGAAAAGTTTTCTGAATCGAGATGACACTAGATTCTTTGGATTACAGACTTCACTTCTTGGCTTTCACGGACAAATGTTTGCAGGCGGAAAGTAAATTAGTATAGTGGGATCTAAAAAGTTCAAGGGTTTGACAGAAAGTGTCGAATGTGAGGTGAGAGTTTATGCTAAAGTTGATCTCTTGTACGCAATTTTTCCTGTGTTTTCGAATGTTTGCTACCACTATCGATCGACTGCCCGATGCGATGGGACACTTATTGCATTAGCTTATCCTTCCACCTCCGATAGCACCAAGAATTTAATTAAATATGTGAGTGGTGTTCTTCAATATGTTTCTGTTTTAAAACGTGCCGTTGTCAGTAGGCCAATATTAAAATCAGGGCCAAGAGAACGGCAGGTTTCAAACGTGAAAATAAATGAAGAACACCACTCACGTATTTAATGAATTTGTTGTTGTTATCAGAGGGGGAACGATAAGCTAAAATAAATGTTCCATCGCATTTCACTGTTGTTCCATAATTCTAACAAACACGATGATGAGTAAAATCCTTGCTAGCCACCAGGGGAATGCCTGTGCTCTCAGTTACGAAATATTTCTCCGACATCAAAGATCCTCTGAAAATTCCAAATAAAGCAAAGGGGTGTGAAGGAAGACTTTTGGTTTGAGAGACCTCGTTTTGAAGTCCTGTCTTACAACCCAAGTAAGCTTGTGTTGGTGTTATATACCACTTTCCTAACTGAAATATGCTTGCCCATGGTCAGGGGCTATGATTGTTCGTAGAATTATCTCGAGTATGACTTTTTTTTTCAGTTGATTATCATGGATACCGAATTAGTTTAAGGTGATCTCCTATTCAGAATCCCTTGCGATAGGGCCATTTTGAATTAATTATTCATCCGCTGCCCCGCTCAGAAGTAGGAAACTCGGGCGAGTGTACGGGGAAACTAAGATGTAGAGAAACGATCACCTGATCATAGGTCTCCTGTAGGTAGCTAACAACTGCCTTCTCACTCTCGGGAGCAAACAATAAAAGACTGAAAACGGTCGCTGGCCTGGAATACAAAGGGCAATTCATCGGCTTCGTCTACGATGGCCCTGCAGACGTTGATCGCTACTCAATCTGAGTAGGTCGAAAGGCTGCAAAGACAACGATCACGCAGCTCTCGGAGTTGCAGTATCTGATGACTTCTCCTACGCAGCGGAGGTGACAACGAAGGTGAAGGTGGGTTCGCCTAAAATGGAGGATCGACATGAGCAGGAAGCAACCTTTGTGCCTGGTCCGCTTTAGAAATTTTCAGCTTGATCTGAGAGGGGCGCTGAACATTTGTTTTCGTGCGCAGAAAGATTCTGAAGTGACCCGTGACATCGAAAAGGCTTTTGGTAGAGTCAGGCTTTTGAAAACAACCATGAGATGGCGAAAATATTTGCTTTGAAATACAAGCGTTCAACCACACTGTACCTCGCCTTTCCGTCCGTAGAGCGGAACAACAGGTCTTGCACAAACATTTTTTTTACTGGAACAACTGACCTGAGGACCAAGCAGCCCTTGCGCAGGGAAAAACTTCCTCAGCGTCTGACACTCGCACTGATCCACTGGCTCACAGCAGCAGAATCAGCAGCAGTAATAACTGGAGGTGCTTTTTTTTATGCGGATGATCCTGCGTTGTGCCAGTGGATCAGTGCGCGAGTTCTGCGCTCTGTGGACAGAACAGCAGTCGTCAGTGGGTTGGCGCTGAGGGAGTTTTTCCCACCGGAAGGGCTGCTTTATCCTCACCTATGAGGAAAGGCCGTTGCGCTTGTCTACTGGCATTCGAACTGCGTTTGGCCGAAAGGCACCGCCTTTAGCAGGCTGCGAGTGCGTTCGAAACTGGGCTCGGCCTGCGGGGGCCGCAGCGGGGTTTACGGAGCTTCTCCCAAACGCACACCCCTGAAGAAAGCCGAGCGCCAGGCCGGGGGACGCTTGTACCCATTCTTACCGGTGGGTGTCCGGCGGTGGGTTTCGAACCAACCACCTCCCGCAACCGAAACGGGCGCTCTAACCACTGGGCCACCTGGGCTCCTGACACCCCCCCCCCCCTCCCCTCGACGTACACTCTCGGGAAAGCAAGCTGTCCTATATCGGCAGCTACAGACAGACATTTTCCCGACGCCACAGAACCGACCAGCCACTCACCGCCGACACAACTCCAACTTGTAGCTTATGCGCAGGCTCCCAGACTCCCTGCGACATGGTCTCGGAATGTGTGGTGAGCATCCCCTGACTAACCACCCATCCACCGAGCCTCGTGGGACCACTGGCTGCCCCTCCCCCTGCCCAGCCACCAACTTCTGCTGGCCCGCCGCTAGCGCGAAAATGTAGTCAGCGCTGAGACTTGTGAAATAAAAATTTTACCTTCGAAGCTAAACTCCGCTTTTAATAAAATTTTCACTCTTCCCGGTACAAGTAAAATTTTAATTCCGTCTAATTAAACTTCCACAGCGGCATTTTACGCTCATTTGTTTTTTCCTTCCGTCACTACTCTTATGTATGTTTGTTTGTTTGTTTGCACCCCAGTCACGCTTTGATGTGTTTCTCGTTTCTACTCTTTGTTCATAAAATTACTTTCCGTCGCTCGCTTCTACTCGCTGTACCCATCTCGTCTTCGTCTTCGACGCCGACTATCAGGTCACTATGCAACTATTCTGCGAAATGTGTTCTTTCTTTTATAATTTGCCTTATAGTACAGCGGCTTAGTAAGCAATAGTGCCAAAACGAGGAGTTCCCAGCAGGAAACCTGTTCTGGTAAATTCCATGGTTTGCGACAGAAAGAACGCGGCATTTATTAGACGGGCATTTATTAGACGGAGAAAGTGAATGATAATGAGGACGGCGCCAGCTCATGCCGCGCGCAAGCCGCGCGATCCACGCCCAGAGAACAGCCCTGGAAAGACGCACATGTCCCGTCTGCTATCAATGGGGACCCCGGTGCGAATGCCACCACCGACGGCGAATGGCAGGAGTCGTTCAGCGGAAGGGCGGAACATCCCCGAGGCCGCGAACCACGGGGTGCCGGAGGAGTCCGCGGACGAAACGGAGCTGCGACGAGAGCCGCTACGAAGTGGAGATGAGCCCCGCCGTTCGCCGCAACCTTCCACCCCGGACGGCGTATTCCCTTCTGTCCAGCGGGACGCCGTGAGCATGCCGCGGGCGTGCCTCATCGTCGCCGTCCTGGCGGTGATCGCCGCCACGTGCTACATCGTCGTGTCGCGGCTGATCTTCATCGCACAGTGGCTGAACGCGAACGGCCTCCCCTTCTACAAGAATCACCGAAGTCCGGCCGCCCCCGGAGCCAAGTGGGGAGCCCCGGGGATATAGAAGCCGGGCTTTCGGCACGGTACCGCACCAGGTGCCTTGCAAGGCGGCACCGTTTGGAGCCGCAGGGTCGCAGCCGCCGTCATCGCAATTTTAGGCCTCGTTCCTACGACTGGGACCGCTACGCTGATAAGCGCAGAAGACTCGGTCAATAAATGTTACTATCGTACGCAACAAAGTTGGTACCGGCACGTGATTTACACATCACTACGCGCTTTTGATTTTGAAATGCTGAAGTCCGTTCGAAGAATAACAAGTTAGCAAAGCTTTTTGCAGACTCAGTTTTGCGTCCGCACTGCAGCTCGCCTAGATGAGGCAGCGCACATTTCATATCATATCGCACTAGAAGAGAGCGATTTTGCAATATTAGATAGTCCTGTGTGAGATTGCCTTTGATTCTTTTTCATTTAGTCCTGGTTGTATATATTTCCTTTATCGCGGAATAAACCTTCAGTTGAAAGATAGCGCCTGTATTGCCCTCTTCTCCCTTGTCTTCATTCTTCAGCGCTTGGGCGTGTTCGGCATATCTTTCAGTTTTATTTCCTCGCTTGGTTGCTACAACGCTGTTCTTCGGAGCGTAAAATGCGATAAAACCATTCGTCTACTCACGCTACCTGCCCGTCGAAACGCGATAATAAGGGGTGACGTCCTTAAGAAGGAACAGCCTGGCAGACGACGGCCCCAGCTGAGCGGGCTTTGTGAGCATGCGCTTAGCCTGATCTTATTTCCAACTTCGCTCCGTCATATGGCGCTGACGCTCAGAAAAGTCGCCGCTCGCGCTCGCCAGCTAAATATTTGGGCGCCTGTACTACATCATCGTTTCTGTGGTCGCTGCTGCTGCATCCTTCTAACCGCTTTTCTTCCTTAGTTGCTGTATTTGTGAGTATATATCTTCTATGTAACATTCCGATGTGTGTTCGCTTTTTAACGAGGTGCTCCTGAAGAATGACTGTTTTTCACAAGCTGAGAATGTGATTGTGATTATTGACGTTGTCTTAGACCCGGAATTTTCTTGACCAAGTCAGCTTTTAACGTTTTAGATGGGAAGAGGAAACAATTGGAAATGCCAAACATCTGATGTTATAAGCTACGAGGGGCGAAATATTTTTCCTTATTTGCACAAGAAAAAGGGGCCCAGCAAGGGGGTTCGGACAGAAGTAGGCAGCAAGTTTAGCGGTATAGCCGAAATTAACAAGAATGTTATTCTATTTTTGATGGACATGGTCGACAAGGTAGAACAGTCTGTTCAATATCTGTCCGATCAATGTGATATTTATTTATTAGAGGTAAACAGGTGTCAACTGCGACTGCAGCATTCAAAGAAAGGGCTGAAAAAAAGAGCGGACCGCGCCAATGGGGAAGTTCAGAATATAAGACTAGGTAAAACATGAGGGCACACCGCCTTAAGAGTATGACGCGATAGCGTTAATCGGTCCCTTCAGCCGTTTGTGGTCCTCTGCGTATCACGCAGCAAACGTGGCAATTCTTTACTTTACATTCATAGACCGCTGAGATACGCCACAGCCGCGACAGGCGGCGGTTTCAAACACAGCAACCAGTAGGGCTTGTAGGTGAGAAACTACGGTTATTTTCAGTTTCGCCTACTACAGCGCACCTGGTGAGTGAAGGTGAAATTATGCTTAACATTGAATGATTCCTGCGCACACCCGTACCACGTTATAAGACTGCGGCTGTAGCCGAATGGTCTGAGGAACCGTGATAAGAAACTGCTCTTCATCGCTGGCAGTGGTTTGAATCCCGCTCGGGGATGAAGCTTTTTCTGCTGGATACCGCGTTCATACGAGGGTACGACGCTGCAGTTGGCGTTCCTTCAGACGCTGTGGATGGAAGTGGCGCTGGCGTCTGCATTTGCTGGACATTGTGCGTATGGAAGTTTTCTACAATTTCTCTGATTGCTTTCCTCGAGCAGCTCTCGCAACCAATGAATAATTTTACTGCCACCGCTGCCAGGTTTTTCATGTTATCGCATGACGGTTGCTCTCGCTCTATTTTTTGTTTTATCTTCACTAAAAACTGTGTAAACACAAGTCGTGCTTTTGTCTCTTTGTTTTGCATTTGTTTTGTTTTCAATGTTATTGTATAATCGTGCCTTAATGCCGTATAATAATTTGTCTATTGCACCTGTACGCATGTATTATGTCTTGTTGTTAGCCACCACTGTATGCCGCCAATTGTTAAGTCTTGGTGCCCGTTGCGTAGTCAAGGAGCCAGAAGACAGCTTTTACTATGGGCGCCCTCCTATCATGTACTGCATGGTGGCAAAATAAACATTACTATTATAAGTAACGTGATATAAGTTACATCTGAGACATCTGCTTCATCGCTCAACACCGATACCGAATTTTCTGCAGAAAGGGAGTCTCAACGGTAACGCGTTATAGCTTTGAAGATTATTACTAGCCTTGAAATTCATGAATGGCCTCATAATCAAGATCTTTTTCAGGAGGTCAACTACCTAGCATTCGAATCCGAACTTGCCAAGCTTTTCTTGGTGGGCATAAAAAAACCTGCGTACGCTAACAAGAGTTCGGGATTGGGCTAAGTGCAATTTAATTTATGCGAGATCTGCACTGTTGGTATGGTCCCTTTAATGGAGTAAAACCTCAGTTGGCAGATTGCGCTGCAGAAATGCACAGCGCATCATGCGGCATGTGTTGTCAGTAACGTAATTGGAGAAAGTTTTTCTTGCTGGGAACGCCTGCCCATTCCAACAGAGGTAAACACCTATCTTAAATGTGTCATGGTACTATGTGAAGCCAGCCGGTACGGAAAGCATTCGTGCTAAAGGTACCTACCGGCCGCAGCCACCCTTGCTGTACACAAAGAAGCGGGAGCTGCCTGGCCAGCCTTGCCCTTTTCGTTTTCCTGTGGTTGCGGCGCAGCGTTTCTTTCTTGCCACAGCTGAGGGTCACTTGTTGCCATTCGCTTTCGCGCGCTATAAATCAACTCTTATTTATTCCTAAACCTTCTGTCTCATCAAATCTTCCGTTAAAAACACGCAATCCAGAAAATACTTATATGTAGACGTGTGCTTCGAAGTACCTTTTTGGCACGAAACACCTTTTTAGAAAAAGCTACACTAGGCTGGCAGAAGCGCATTTCGCGGAGCCTGCCAAAGGCCACTATTGCGGATGCGCTGTTACCATGGCAACCAGTACCATGGCACCCACGGCGCCGCACTGCGCATGCGCAGTCACACAGTGCAGCTGGGATACAAGCCGGAAGCGATGCGCTCGCTCCTCAGACGCGCATCATGGAAGAAGTAGAGTGGCCACGTGCTCGTCACGGCAGCGGAACAGGCTGCGTAAAATTGAGTCTTCCAACCCAGAAGCCCTCGAATGGTACAAGGCCGGCCGACAGCGTGATAACGAGGCGAGAAAGGCAAAGCGGGCGGCCCAGACGCCCGAAGAACGAGAGGAACGTCTCGCGAAGAGACGCCGCCAAGCTGCTGAACGACAACTACGGTGTGTCGCTACCGAAACGTCAGTAGACGAAACTGCTTTCGCTACGTGTACCCTGGTCAAGCTGAGCTAAGCCACTTCCAAATTTTTAGATCTCATTGTGGGCAGGTTAAGCCGAACATCACCCGGGAACCACGGCGAACGCGATGGCGAACATGACGCCGAATTGACGTCCAAATTCTGGTCGAGCATTCGGAAACTAACCGTCTTTATGGGTTTCGATTCTTGAAAATATTGCCACCTGGCGTTCTCAGGTGGCGCTGAAGTGTCTTCGAAGACGTTGAAGTGTCTCGCGCTGGCTGGCTGGCTGCTACATTCTGCTGGTTAGCGACCTGTCGCCCTGTTTTCCGTTACATATTTTGGTGGAGGTGCTGGGTATTTGGGTGAGGTGCTTGAAAATTGCGATGCCGGATCAAAACGCACGTCTACGGTTGTGTCAAAGCGCGTTTGCGTCAGAAAAATCGTTTTCTTGCGTTAGCATTATAACCCACATTTGCGTAAACTCAGTCCGCCGTAGTCCATGTGAAGCCTTATAGCTAGAAGTCGCATTGGAAAACTCATCATGCTTAGAGTCTACAGTGGGTTTTGAATCCGTAGAGCGCGAACATATCAGCCTCATTTTCCACTGGTTAAAGGCGTATAGACACCTAATTTTGGTGCCATGTTTGGTGGCATGTCTTGTGGGCTAGCTGATTCATTTTCAACGAAGAGGGAAACAGAAACAATGCTGCGCCCATGGTGTCGTATTCGTTTCTTTAGCTCCTGTCCTCTTTCTTTCTGGCAGCTTCTAGCCTTCCTCTCTACAATATGATCTTACTGCTGTAATGGAGACCTGGACAAAGTAAGGTGAGTTCCCCTGCATACCTGGCTACACTACAGTACCATTACCAAAAGATAGAGCCCCTCCAGGTTGCTGCGCCACTCTTATTTAAAGCAGCGTAAGTCATAAAGAGCTCAGTGATTCCGCACCAAAATTCCGAAAGCAGGGAAGCGGTTTTTATTCAACTCAAGAAAGAGCTCATAGTAGGCGTAGTAATCGCCCTCCAGACTTGTTTATGTGCCAATTCTTGTCCCCTATGAAAACTATTTTGGCGCCTCATGTCCTGAAGGACCTACTAGTAATAGGCGGTCACTTCATTATTGATCTGAAAGGCAAGACGGTCACGGTTAAATAATTTTGTTCGAATCATTCCTTATCAAAAACATCATTATCAATCCACCTGGTGGATTAGCTTATCAGTCAGGAACAATGACGTTTTGTCTAGCCTTGATATGAACGCTTGCGTCGATGCTGGTAAGATGAACACTACAGACCATTGTTCTAGTTTTCTGTTCTTACCACGATCAAGACGGCTCATAACTAGACGGTTAGACTCTGATAACTGTTCCAATATTATATATTGGGTGATATTTACTTGAAAATATGGACTGTGGAAGTTTGTATAGTGACGTCGTTGATACAGAATTTTCAGTTTCGTCCGCACTATTGTGCAAGTAATTACCAGGTGAAAGCTAATGTATTCACGGCACGGCAATCAGCATGTCAGTTATTCACCGCCTGCCCGTACAGCCGTTGAACCAGCGTAACCAATCGTTCTGGTACCACGTGAGCTTGAGTCACGCTTTCTTTTTGCCGTCTGCAGGCGCGGCTGCGGCGTAAGCGGAAGCAGCAGGGGTAATCTGTTTGTCGTCTGCTTGGGCTTTGAAAGCTATTATCGTAGATGAAGCGATCTAACCTTACAGGCTCGATCAAAGCCTTGCAGCTGAAACCTGATTTCATGGCAGTTTTCATGGTCATGCACCACTATATAGGTGACTAAAAAACAGTAAAATAAGTTGAAAATGAGGGCAGCACAGGAGGCAATTTGGCATGGCATTATTTGCGTTCATACACGTGCTTTAAACAGTTTTTTTTGTGTGATTGTAAATTGTGGCGTTTATCGTCCCGGAGAGACTCACTGGCTTTGAGAGACGCCGTAGCAGTGGCTCCGGATACATATAGACCACCCTGGGATTAATTACGTGCGCAGACATCGCTCAGAAAGCAGGCGCTTTTTTGCTTCACCTCCATCGAGGTACGGTCAATGCGTCCTCGATGGAACCCGTGACCAGTCAGCAGCAGAACGCCAAACCCACTTGGCCACAACGGAGCGCCACTTCTCAGGCGTTCCGTGAGTTTCTTTACCTGGTCTTTTCCAATAAGGCTCCTCACCGCAGCCACCATTAGCGTGAAAGAACGATTGTATTGTCTCAGAATGTATTAATAGCTTCTTGTGGAATAGTTGGTAATTCATCCAGAAAGAGTAAGCAGCCCTAAAAAAGAGCGCCGAAGAAACAGAAGATAGGAGCAGCGCTGACAATGATGTCTGCTTTATTGCAGGAAACAGACCGGAATCTGTACAAGGTAAGAACATCACTTGACGAAACGCGGGAACGCAAAATCCGACCGCGCATCCACCAACAGTATGGAAAATGACGTGGTCAAAGGAAACCACGTGATACGTACGCGCACATGCCAGTATATCAGAGACACAAGAAGCCGAGGCCGAACCGCCACAGTCGGGATGCATTTGCTCAAGAAAGATCATATCAAAAGCAGAGTCAAACGCTCGTAGCAAAAGCAGTGTCAGGACTAAAACGTAACCTTAAAAAGACACTAAAACACAAGAGCAAAAACCATCATCAAGAGGAAAAAAGATGCGGTCACATTGGTCAGAATAATAAAATAAACGGGCACAATTTATAAACGCATACACAAAAGGCTATTTCCTTCTATGATAGCGTAATTCAAGGCGAGCTGATGCACCGGTAACCGGCATTGGAAGCGAGAACGCCTTCAAAGCCTCGAAATACTCGGAATACAAAAGAGAAATATCATAAAGGCGGAGAGAACACAACTCTAGAAAGCCACTGGGCACACCAACACACTGATGAAGAGACAGAACAGAAGCGAAATTTTACAGTCAAATAAAAACTCGTGAAGAAGTCCTCAAGCCGTAATGATAGACAATAATTAGGATTTATTTGTACATAAAACAGAATAAAAAGATAACACTTGGACGCACTATATATATGTCTCGGTTACCAACTCGTGAATTCACCCTTAAAATTTCTAACGCTAGCAGGCGAAACGACTCGCACGCTCTCTGTCTATAGTAGTACTTCTTGCTGAATAATTTGCCTTTATTTGCTTTTCGTCCAGCATGTAGCGATGGCTGAAGAGATTTAGGGGCAGAACCCTTGAGTCGCGAGCTGACCCTCGCACGTGACAAATTCGTAAGTTACGGAAACATGCACAAGCACGCGTAAATAACTCTATAATCCCGACGTAACACAAATATTTGTAAACATATACGGTTCCAAGTTGTCCAAGACATCGATTGTGGATATAGTGCTAACGAGGTCATAGGTGTTATGTGTCCACCACGAAGACATCGAAGCTGATCTCGCTCTCACTGGTGAAGCCATTCGATTCGAGGTGTGACCAACTGCGGAAGAATTCTTGCTGCCATCCCTCAGCAAGCAGCTCTCGAACGTCTACCTCTTCCAAGAAACAAACACTCTTATTTCTTTCTTTATTCCAGATTTTCACGTCCTCCACATGTGACGCCAAACGAGAAGTATCGAAGGTACCTTCAAAGCTAAAACGGAGGTCCAAGAATTCAACACACGCCCCCACAGCGACTCTGAGGTAAACGTCTTTCCAGTGCCACTTGTTCCCTGTCAGGACCGTTTTAAACTCAGGAGTCTGGGTGTAAAGGCCGCGAGCATTTTTAACTTTCAAGGAGTAAAGGACGCGCCTATTCTCTCCACGACTTCTCTCAAAAGAGTAGACATGTAAGACTTCGACGATATCGGTACTGCAAGAATGAGGAACGTCTTCCCACCAAGCAACAGGCCGCCTCACATGCTGGACAGCTGTCGGGTACCCGTCTTCGAGGTAAGCGAGTGATTGGCCGGCCAACACTTCCAGTCTTCGCAGGATGTGCCTCTTCTCCAAGCTCCACTCCAAAGGTGCTTCGCCCTCTGCGCGCTCTTCTTCGTTAGATCCGACACTCAGTTGAGGGGTGAGGTCTTCGGGCTGCGACTGTACCTGTTCCCTCACTGCCACTGAAGGTCCTTCGGCAGGTTGTGTGCGCCCGTAGTTCAAACTACCATTCGTACTTCTGAGTGTTTCCACGATTTCCCGCATGAGGACAGCGTGGTTTGCCATGTCCTCTGAGAGTCGGTTAACCTGGCTCTCCATTGCGGGCAGCTGGTTCTGGAACGGTTCCCTAAGGAGCGCCTTGAATTCCTCCAGGGTGGAGATGACATCATTTGTTCGAAAGACGCGGTCGCCTCTTGAGTCCGGACTGTCGGTTGTGGAAACAGCGCGGGCGGCGTCGCTGCATCTGTTCACGTAGTGCGTCGCTAAGGCCACATGCGCAACACTGTTGCCACAGCGCGGGCACTCGACTGCATGGAAGGCGCATTCGTCCTCGTAGTGTCGGAGCACACTTGGCAGGGAACCCACGTACTGGCAGCCATGGACGTCGTTCCAGCAATAAACCTGGCGGTGAAACAAAGGCAGGGTGAAACAAAATCACGCCTCAAAACTACTACAAAAAAATGCGGTTACTAGACCAGACCACCAAAAACGTAAGAAAAAATTGGGTGGTGGTTGGACGTAGTTATACCGAGTTGGCGTGCGAAAACACAAGTTCAATCTTGAATTGGACGTCACAATTACTCAGCCTTTAAAAAAGAAATTTATTTACTAATTATCTTTATTTTTTTGTAACGCTTGTTATAAGCTAGTGCTTTAAGTGCAGGGAAGAAGCGTTCTGCGATTTTTATTTAGCCTTGTCGCCGCCGCGGTGGCTCAGTGGTTATGGTGCTCGGCTGCTGACCGAAAAGACGCGGGTTCGATCCCGGCGGCGGCGGTTGAATTTCTTTGGAGGAGAAATTCTAGAGGCCCGTGTACTGTGCGATGTCAGTGCGCGTTAAAGAACCCCAGGTGGTCGAAATTTCCGGAGCCCTCCACTACGGCGTCTCTCATAGCCTTAGTCGCTTTGGGACGTTAAACCCCATAAACCAAACTATTTAGCCTTGGCACTTGCAGATTACTTGTTACTGGCTGTGCTGAGACAGCGTTGTGACATGGTGAGTGAGCGTTATAAATATGTCCATTTTCATCGAGTACACAGCTGGTAGTGTACACCTGAGTTGCCTTTTTCTTTCTTGTGTTGTCGTCGCGTTGCGCCGCAGTATTTTCAGACAAACAGTACTCTCCGTTTCCCTGCCATAAAAAGTAAGATGGGCTCTCCCTGTCTTAAATATCTACTCTCAATTATTTGTAGTTTCACTCCTGCGCACGCTACGATAAGCGCCACTGATGCGATCATTTTTAGCAAACACTTCGCATTACACCGTGCCGCTTCCGCCTAATTGCATCTGCTTCCTCCGATGTCACCAATTCTTGATTTTAAATCACTTTATTTAGAAAATCTTTCGGCAACCATTTGAATTAATGAAAACAGCTCAATTATTTGAGGACAGCGCACGGCGACTACTGCTGCCGGCTGCCTAGCTTCCGCGTAAGCTCTGAAGACAGAGCTACATCGGCACTTCTCCAGTATTGTACGCGCATCCTGCTATGTAAGCAATCGTCGGTTCGAGGTTACTGTAGCCAGAACTACGCTCGACTGCCATTTGCATACGCCAAGGCTTGTGAAATCGTTCTTCGCAATCGCCGAAATCGCACGCACATATTCTATGTACTCGCTATCGGGCCCTTCACAGTACGCCGGCAGTACGCCGCCGACTGATATTTAAGAATCTGGCAAAAGTTAATCGCCGATTACTGTTAAAGTGTGAAGATATGAAACGCAGCGGCTCGTTTCGCTTTTTGTAGCGTAAGCTACACTACGCGGGATGGAAGGAGCTTCGCGTGCCCTCTGCGCCGACCATATCGCGCAGACGCGGCAGCCGCGTGACGTCACGAGAGGCGCAACGTCCCCCTCGCCGCCGCCGCCGCCGCCGGTGCGCGCGCTCCTCTCCGACGCTCCGCCGGTCGACGCTTTCCAGAAGCGTGACGTCATCGTATCAGCAGACGCGCTGGAGCTGCGTGCGCCCGCCACTGTGTTTACGACTGCCGCTGTGCCCGCTACTGCGCATGCGCGGTAAGGGCGAACCTTGAGTTTATAACGCGCGGGGCATATGGTTGATGCAATGGGCTCTTCATGGAAGTTGAAGAGTGTCGAGCCGCTGCCAGTCGGCGGAGAAGACTGGAAAACCTCAGTTCCTAAGACCCCGAGGTTGTCGCTTGGCAGCTAGCCGCTCACATTACGTATATCGTGGCATAGCACAGCTAAGCCACTGCCATTTTTTTTTCTACAGGCATAAGGTAGGCACCAGCGCAGTTTCTTAGGCCGTTGCCTCACCGGGAGTGATGCCTTCGCTCGGCCGCGGGCCTAGCGACGGCGACAAGCGACGAGCAGCGCCTTCGCGCTGTGTTTTGCCCGTGTCGCTTGCCTCGCCGTTTGTTTCCATGCGCCGGCACCCGATGAAAGCACATCTTCGCTGGTGCTCGTACGTCTCGTGTGTAACCTTGGCTAGCATGTGGTCGTGGTTTCCGATTAAGTTTTTAAATATTTAACTGTACAGAATATCATGCCAACTAGTCCCTCATCGCACGCTCTTGGGTCGCGTTACGCACACCTTTTACAGCGTTACGGGGTAGTTGGTCATGCTGACGTCGTCGTCGGACCAGTGTGACAGACCGGTGCGTCAGCGTCAGCATCTATCTGCGTACCGAAAGGCCCACCGAGGTTAGATCGGCGTCGCATCTGCCTGGCGGGACCGGACCCTTGCTATCCCGACGGAAATCTACGTTACTGTTGTCGATATTGCGACACGAGTCACTCATATGAGGGCTTGGTTTGGTTTGGTTTATTGGGGTTTAACGTCCCAAAGCGACTCTAGCTTTGAGGGACGCCGTAGTAAACGGCTCCGGAAATTTCGACCACCTGGGGTTCTTTAACGTGCCCTGACATCGCACAGCAACGACTGCTATTTCGATCGCACACGCAAGTAGGACCTCGTTGCGCGCATTGCAAAAACGACAGCAGACGACACTGCTCTGTGTACGCCCTTGTGACGGCACGCGAGTATTCAGTATGGCGGTCACTGCCGGTGAGAGGAGTTTCCCGGTATCAATTTCGGTCGCTTTTTTTTCGGGGGGGGGGGGGGGGGGGGGGATATATACAGCGTGTCCTGGACACTCAAATTTTGCAAATTGAAAACCTTTCTCAGCTTGTACGTAGAGCTTACTCTAGCGCACTAATCGGTAGTGCTACATAGGGCTAGAAACCGCTTACAGTCAATTGCATCACAGGCTCTTGTATTATTTACTGAAATCTATAAAAACATTAGTCTGAAGAACAACCATGTCATGGCCCTTTTAGGGTTGAATAAACGACCGTGATGAACTGAAGTTAACGCTAGTTATGAAGCAAGATAAAACCTTCCAATTTGAACGTAGAGCTTACCGTTATAAGCACCAATCAGTAGTGCCGCATGTGGCTAGAAACAGACTACAGTCGAGTTCGGTATGCAGTACGTTGGATGTACACCTAGAAATGCGAATTTGCCTTTTAAAGGGGGGGGGGGGGGGGAGGGGGATATAAATTGCGCACTACGCAGCATTATATGTTTTCGTTATTACTCAGGATAGCACAAAAAGTTCTAGCATAAAAAGTGATAGCACAAAACGTGCAACTGTTTTATCTACCGGATGCAGGCAATCAAGTAAACAGTTTTTGTTCTTCAGTCAGAATTGATGCCTACTGTCTGTACACCGCGTGCGAACTGTGGACCGAAAATTGCAGTAAATTAATGAACCGATGCACATATGGACTGCACTAGACGTCACGTTTGCAATGATGCTGAAGCATGCTGAGCTTCAAACACTAAAGCCTGCAGCGATAAACGAACCAGGTAAGCGCGCTGCCTTTCACTGTAGTCCTATTCGCTAGATGGCGGCTCGAATAACGTGGGTGCAAAGCCACCCACTTGTAGGAACACTGCTACAACCCAAAGCTTGCAGGCAACCGAGTTGCAATGAAAAGAAAAAAAAAAGCCGATGCTGAGACGGCGATAGAATATCGAGTGTAAAAACACGTAACATAGGCAGCCGGTTCGAATTCCTGCCACGAGCTAGTCTAACTTGTAAGTTTATGCTGCACGAAACACGAAATCGTATTCCACGACCCTGAACATTCTGCGGCAAACGGTTGAGCTGCAATGTTCATATGAAGATTCGTAAAGACGTGGAATTGGGGATACATAAGTCACCGGTTCGAATCTTGCCGCGAGCTATGCTCTAAATTACCTAGTAAATTTACGCTGGACGAAAAGCTGAATCGTGTGACACCATTCGGAACATTCTGCGACAAACTGTTGGCCCACAAATTTTACACGAATGTCGGGACTAAGTGGCCCGACTTTGGCGCCTGCCAGACACGGATATATATACGGGATCGACACAACGAACTTTCTAGAGGCATGTGTACTGTGCGATGTCAGTGCATGTTAAAGAACCCCAGGTGGTCGAAATTTCCGGAGCCCTCCACTACGGCGTCTATCATAGCCTAAGTCGCTTTGGGACGTTAAACCCCAATAAACCGAACCAAACAATGAACTTTTAAGTTGCCGTGCTCGAGCCTTAAGCTGCCGCCTGTCATTTTATTCCATGATGTAAGCACCTCGGCAACCATGGAAACCACTGGATTATGACTTGCGTGATAACTTACAACGCATAACGCTGATACCCGGAACCAGAGAAGTAGAGCTTAACCCTCTAATACAATGTCGCTGTTATGCAGGCCGCCATCACGAATTCTATCCGTGGAATCAGCATAACTCGGAGCCTCGAAACACGACCACAAGAGCTAACGCTCTGAAATTAATAAGATAGTGCTTCTTATGCATCTTGCGTTATGGTTACAAGCTCCGTGCATATAACAGTAAAAGAATGTAGGCGTCCGCACGCCAACGCTTCTCTGCTGTCACGACAGCTTTGGTAAATGAACAGTTAAATTATGAGTAAACAGCCAATCAGGCACTGCGCACTTACTTGAAGACTGCCGATTTTCTTCTCGGGGAAAGGAATCTTCGTGCACTCTTCATAGTCGAAGGCTTCCCGGTCCAGAGGACAAAGGCCTCCGGCGTCACCTTGGCAGATGCCGGTCTTGCAGGACATGCAAAGCGCGTGCGTGCAAGGCAGCAGCAGTGTGCTTCTGGAAACCACCCCACAGAGGGAACACGCGTAGCGATGAATGGTGTCCTCTACAAACCGGGTCTGCCTCCATTTGACACCGCCAACGCCTCCAGCGCTCAGCCGCAGCAGCCTTCCGTTTGCTGGGTCGGGCACAGTACACATCGAGCCGAACAGTTGGTGGCGCCGGTAGTGAAGGCCGCGACAGGCAAACGCGGTCGCTATCGCCGCAAAGAGAATCGAATTCGATGGCAGACGCGGTGTGCTCTCTGCAGGGTGCTGGCGAAGACTAAAGCGCTCACACAGCCCTGCGATTATTTCTTTAACTTCAGGATGAATGGATGGATAAGGCTGAACCAATGGGGCGGCGACAAACTCCACCTAGCCATGACTCGCGAAATTTCGCTCTTGTCTTGGTTTTAGCCACCAGTCAGGTAGCTTTCTCTTTGTTATTTCTACTCGCTTGAAATCCATTTTTCCTTCACTGTCCTTAAATCCAAATGCTTTGTTGGTGAAGCCCTTTACAGAAAAGCGTCCGGATGATTTCCCGAGCCCTTCACTACGACGTCCCTCATTGCTGGAGTCGCTTGGAACGTTAAAGCCCCATAAACCCCGAAACAATTTTTTAATGTTTTTTTGAGATAAAAATGAACATTAACATTAAATCCGCCCTTCTTTATCCAACGTCTTGTTTGCGCTCCTTTTAGTCTAGTATAAATCTTTACATTCTGCATACAAACGGACAGCACGGTTACCACCTGTAACGGGAACTGCCGCGACAAAATTCGCGGCAAGTATCGCTTAAGGCTCGTGTTTTTTCTAAGATAGCGTCGATACGCGCCCTTGAATCACGTGATATGAGCGACCTTGGTGCGCTGCGCGTTGGTACCATATTTTCGAATGCATTTTACAAGCTACTTCACGGTTGCACCTATGGAAGCGTAGCTTTGATTTTCGCATTTTGTTCTGGCCTAGGTTTGGTTTATTGGTTTATTGGGGTTTAACGTCCCAAAGCAACTCAGGCTATGAGGGACGCCGTAGTGTGAAGGCCTCCGGTCATTTCGACCACCTGGGGTTCTTTAACGTGTACTGACATCGCACAGCACATGGGCTTCTGCCCTAAGTTGCAGGTCGAGCTATTGGTCGTAGCGGACTCTGCTCTCTTCCGTTCGAAATATCCTGCCCGCCTGAAATATTGCACGTGCACAGGGCCCGATAGCTGTTACATGCAAATCAATCAGACAAGACGTTCATTAGTCAAGTGGCTAAATATTTCTCACGCGTCACGTCATCACACCGAACGATGCGCTCAACAGAGGTGAAGAGGAATACGATAAGCGTCGCCTTCGCACGCGCATGCGCATGCACCGCCCGCAGTGCAGAGCGTTTCCCCTCGCCTGGCACTCTCCCGGAGACAGCCTTCCATCGCGTCTTCCTCCTCTCTTTTTCCTGTGCAGATATGAACACAGCCTACCACACCGTGATTGCGGCAGACGGCGGACGAGCAGCTCACTGTGTGAAACGAAGACCTGAAGAAAAACGAACAACGCCTACCAGGTTTTATTTCAGCGTGCGCCCGATAGCTGTAAAGAAAAGAGGCCCGATTCATCTTTCGTATGAACTGATTGCCATTGCAAAATGTGGACGCTGAGGTTAAATGTCATTCCAGGACGCCTTAATCACAAGGCTGTCGCCATCGAAGGGAAGATCTACTCTTTCCACTCTTGCGACACCTGGTTCCCGGGTGGTGATGAACTCTCAGGGTGCCTCATCGTCGTGTACACCTTTGACCCGGCATCGTCAGGGTGGGATTTCGTGCCGGCTCAGTCGCTACCCGGTGATACGCCGATTAGCGTTTCCGGCCGTAGCGTTGTAGCCTACGATAAGTGCGCCTACATGTGGGGCGGATGGCACATCAGCCCAACGTATAACGGTCTATGGCGCTTCGATACCCAAGCCATGACATGGAGCCGGCCGGACGTCAGCGGCGAAATCCCGGAAGCGGACATCAACCACTCGGCGTGCGTGCTTGGTCACCGGATGTACATATTTGGTGGCACGGACAGGGTTTCATCGAACTTTGTACATTTTCTGGACCTCGAGACCCTGGAGTGGCATCGTGTCCCGACCAGCGGAGAGGCCCCCCTCGGGCGCTGCTGCCACACGGCCACCGCCATTGGAACCCGCATGTACGTTTGGGGTGGCAGCCTAGTAGGCTCGCGACCCGGCGACCGTTATGACAATTGCTTATACTATCTGGAAACGACCACTGCGACGTGGGTACGCCCACAAGGGCAAGGCGTGGCCCCGGAGGGACGCGAGTGCCACTCTGCGTTCGTGTACGATAGAGAGCTGTATATCTTCGGTGGCTACAACGGAATGCTGAACACATGCTTTGCAGATATGCACAAGTATGACGCCGAACAGTCGTGCTGGACTAAAGTGACGCCAGTTGGATCAGGCCCGTCTGCGAGGTACTCGCCCGGCTGCTGTGTGCTTGGGGAGAGGGTGTTGGTCTTCTGTGGATTCGGGCCTCCACCCAGCCGTGAGGACGAAGAGCATCTCGAGGACATTTCTGAGGAAGAAGAGGATCTGACGGACCTGCACGTGTTGCACTTAGCACCGACGCTGCAGAACTTGTGTATGCTTGCAGTCATCGATGCAGGTCTGGATGTGGGCGAATTACCAGAACCGATTATAAAAGAGATCAACACCATCAAATCAGGACAATCTTAATCGCCGGATTGGTGTTGCACGCCGACCTAACTGAGGACCTCGGACGCAGCCTGGATTCGCGGTGCGGTGGCTAATATGAAGACTTTAATGTCTCTATTTACGCTGGCAGTAAGTACTTTTTTTTTCCACCTGGGGAACAAGGCGCACTTTGCAACCGCCCAGATGTCGACCTCCATTGCGTCGCTCGGGGCGACCTCAGCAGCCTAGAGAGCAGTGAACGTGGTTTCCAACTATTGTGCGCGATCTGCGAGCGCATTGACCGCCTCACGCAACACTGATGTTTTGTTCGCTCGAACGGGGTGCCCGGTCACTGCTGCGTCGCGGACAACGAACGGGCCTGCTAATTCACCTCTGCTGCAGATCACCTGCCCCCAAGGGACCTCCACTTGCACTGCAGGAAGTGCGTGCACTAATCCCTCTAGATCCTCGGTCGGCTTCTGAACATGGGATCGCACACAGTGTTTTCGTCGTCTGCTCAGCCTCCCTGACGCGCTGCAATGGCGCGGTGAGTGCCGGTTTCCAAGAGCGCATTGGTTGTGTGTAGCCCAGAGAAGGGCAGTTCCGTTACGGACTTGAGACAAGCGAAACATCCCGTGTTTGCTTGAACTAAATAGTAGCCCTTTTAGATTGACACGTACGATCTGCCGCTTTTTTTTTTTTGCGTGCATTGCGTAGCATTGATTGTGCATGTGTTCATGATTGACGCGGCTTCTGCCTAGGATATTCAGTTGCATTCACAGAGATTACGTTGACGCGATAGCGGTTCAGGCACCGCTGTCCAGAAAGTCGTTGTTGTGAGCGAAAATCCGGTGGCGTAGGGTGGCCCAGGTGGCCGCCCGCCGAGAAACAACCTAGGTGGGTCACCCAGGTCATCGTGCACGCATTAGGCGGTGAGCACTTACGGTGCACAGACTGAATGAACCTTCTTTATTGGGTGAATATTATGTGGGACTGACCGCACATGTATTGCGTGATTGATGCATGAAATGATGTACAGAAATGTCAGCGGCGCTGTTAGAGATAAACTTAACGTCCGTGGTGCGCCGACGCGTATTATTTGTATTTTACGGAATGCTGTAACATAGACATGCAGACTAGTATGAGAAATATCTTTTTGATTTTAGAGTGAAAGTAACGGGAAGGATATGTGTGTCAATAAAACCATGAAAAATGTGTTCTTCGTTCTCCGTACATTCGCCCAGCACTGCGATTACCGTTGTTGACCAGCGGCGCAGCAAATTGAAACGTGCCGCAAACAGCAAAAAAACAAAAAAAAAACTGTGCGAAAACCGAAGCCAAGCGTGGAGAGCGGACGCGCGCAGCAGGCAGACAAGGATACATCCGCCCACCTCTCCTAGCGGGCCCGATTTTGGACCAGTCTAGGGGCGTGAAGCAGATGGCATGCGTACACGCGAACACCCCCCCCCCCCCCCCTCCCCCATTCGTTTCGGTCGTCCGTTGTCATGGAGATAACTCGTACAGCATTCGCTATGAACGTAACTGAAGGAAGAATTGGCGCTACCGTCTGTCATTCGTGGCCGCTGGGAGGTGCAGAAAGTTTCACCACCCTGGTACTGGTTCATCGCTTAAAGGTGCACCACTGCGCCAGGGCTCCCAGTGATATGTCAATGTAGAGTAGACAATGACACATTTCGCATATATAGGCTTTTATCCATTTCCCTTAAGGCGGTGCGTGTGTGTAACCTCCAGTTGTTTATTCCCAATCAGTTAATCTATCCCTTCTTTTCTGCGCAGCCCTCGATTTAAAGTGAGCGACAAACTCTCAGTTTCTCATGCAAGTTCTGCGTATATTACAAACCTGCCCACAGGTACAATGCGAAACCCGTTTCCAGGAAACTTGAGAACTTTTATTCACGAAGAAAAGATAGCGCATGACTGCAAAAGCGGCATCGCTTGTTTCGTTGTCAGTGGCCTATCTATAGAGCGCCGATCGAAACCGCGTATGCCTCCGGTGCTCAAGTGTGGGGGCGCATTAGTTTATTTTCAGTTGCGAGGCGCCTTGGATCGCGTTGGCCTCATTTTTTTTTTCTCTTTGCCGGTTCTTACACATTCGTTCTTCTTTCTGCAGCTAGCGCTTTTTGGCGAAAGGGGCGATCTCTTTTTTTTTTTTTAACACAGCGCTGGCGGACAAACGGACGAGAATGAAGACACACAGAAGACACAATGCACACTTGCAGGCAACAACAAGAACAACGACTTGCAGGCCTGGCAGGCTGTGCCGCCTGCATTGGGCCTTGTCGATGTAAAACACTCGTGCTGCCCGCTAGATTCCAGAAAGCTCGCTTCTCACAGCAAGTCGCATCATAGTTACGTGGGCTGGCTGCCACAGGAAACAGCCCTCCCGCTAACACGCCTGCAAGGCCTCCTCGCCAACCGAATCACGGTACGCAGATTAGCTCCGCTGATTCG
Organism: Amblyomma mixtum; assembly: GCF_055824585.1. Lineage (NCBI taxonomy): Eukaryota > Metazoa > Arthropoda > Arachnida > Ixodida > Ixodidae > Amblyomma > Amblyomma mixtum. The sequence goes on from NC_143018.1 coordinate 17,149,659, forward strand.
CATGCCCCTCAGTCTCGTTGCTACGCAAGTGCACGGTAGAAATGGGCTCCCTGAGAGCGAAAGAAACGACGTGATGCTATTTGGGGCGGCCGTGGACTGCAGAACGAACAGCTCATCGCGCGCGTATACATCGGCGGCGACGACGCGAGCGGGTGACATTGTTTTTTTTTTTTTGTGTGTATGTGTGTGATGTGAAGAGTGCACGTAAGCTTCGAGATATACTCAAAAGCATTCGACCAGCAGTGGCACTCTGACGTCTTTCATTCGGCAAAACATATGATTGATAGGTTTGAAAAATCTGGCATCATTGAATGCAAGTTCAAGTGGGCAAGAAATTGAGCAGTTCAGCTTTTTGACATCAAGCTCATAAAGGCTTATCAAAGACAGCTACGAAGGTCGCCAGCGTAAGGATCAATTTTGGATATTTTTAGTTTTTGGCAACTCTCATCGCACACCCGGAAGAAGTTATAGCAACAATGTCTTTGAAACCTTTGGAAAGGAAACCTCATATTCAACAAAGATACTGGATGGACTCCTCATTGTCGTGTCAGGTCCGCGTTCTTCCGGAGCATGATAACACAACAGGCTTCCATTGAGAACAAAAGGACGTGCACTTTGAAGTTACATTTAATACCATCCTTTGGTGTGAGCCGACCATTCGCCGTGCCAGCCCAATCGGCCATGGAGATATGGGGCACAGACAAAGCCCTCTCTCAATATTAGTGTATTTTTTACTGTTCTGCGCTCCTGAGAATAGCAGAGATTGAAATTATCTCTTGAAGTCTCTCGGGGAACTGCCGCGATTTTCGAAATTTTTCCGGGTACATCGAGGGGTGGGGCAACGGTTATGACCCTGTAAAAGACGACATGTACAAACGCAACCGCTCTGCTGAGTACAACTGATAAGAAGTTCAAATTGCTATATTCTCTTGTAAAAGTTTGTTTTACGAGCTCCACGGTAAACAGTACTGCAAAGATTCCCTGATAATGGAACGGCAGCCTTTTCCAACCTAATGCATAAATGTTTTTTTTTTTTGCAATGATAGGACCATTATCGGTTTTATATTCAAGATATTGAGTTTGGGGTATTTAGGAAAGAAAATTTCTCCTGGAATATAAATAAGTTCAGTGTTTTAAGCCCTGAAATTGGCCGTCGAGCATTGGGCGCATTTACAAACGTCTAAAAACTTCCGGAAACCCACACACACTGGGAAGTAGTTGGATTTTCAATCCGCCCACCCCATTGGCCACAAACGTTCCGTCGCGTCCGCTCTATACAACCGTGCAGCCAGTCTTTGCTCCAGTCCTGCTCTGCGCTCTTCTCGACCTCGAGAAGAATGGCTATCCTCGACAACTGCTGCACAACGAACAACGTCGCTCTCTGCAACCTCCCGTGCCCCGACTTATCGGACAACAGAAGCGTGCGAGCGTTCCTCACGCCCGGGGGACAAGTGAGACTCTGGCACGGATATTCTCAAAATAAGAGGTGCGCATTGCGCACGTGCCGTCCAGCAAGCTGAAACGACAGCTCTGTCTCGTAAAAGACCGTCTGGAGCGCCCACGTTTCCCCGGAGTGGTGTACAATATCCCCTGCGAAAACTGTGATGCATCATACATTGGCGAATCAGGCGATTTCAAAAGAAGATTAAGAGAACACAAGAACGACGTCAACAAATGTCGCACCTCATCCAACCCGCCGGCAGAGCATGCTCAAACAAAAAATGGCTGAGGCTTAGCTAAGGTTAAGCCTAGTCAGATGCGAAGCATATTGATGGCTAGGCTTGGTAATACATGGCTTTCCTCGGTTGAATACTTGGTCATTTTAATACAACCACTAGAAGCCTTCGTCGTGGGGGAAGACAACGGCTTAGCTACAGCGGAACGCCGACTAACCCCGAGACGCGTGTTGGGTGAGCGCCTGGATTGCCACGGAAGCCGCGTCCGCCTGCCCGGAGCGTTTCACCTACACCGAGTGTGAACGCGCGTTCGAAATGCGCGGGAATGCCGCTCGAGGACATTCCGGCGTCTGTGCGATGGCATCGTTCTCCCTCTCCCAGCGCGTGACGGCGATCTGTCGTGACGTCATCGTGTCACGTGGTGTGGCATCATCGTGTCGCGTAATTTGGAGGCGCACAACCACAGGGACGGCGCGAGGTGGGCCCCCGTTTCTCCACTGTCGTGACGTCATCGTGTCACGTGGTGTGACGTCATGTATCACGTGATTTGGAGGCGCACAACCACAGCGACGGCGCGAGGTGGGCCCCCGTTTCTCCACTGTCGTGACGTCATCGTGTCACGTGGTGTGACGTCACGTATCACGTGATTTGGAGGCGCATAACCACGGTGAAGGGCTGAAGTGGTAGCTAAAGTAGTATGCTTCGCATAAAAAAACCACACCATTGACTGGGAGAACGCCCCAATCTTAGAAACCACGAAACCCACATCGTCATGACTGCTTGTAGAATCTTTTTATATACAGACCACGGATCATGTCACTAACAGGACGAAGGGTAACCTCCCGGATAACTACGCCCACTCACTGCGCTGTCAAGTGCGCATATAAGAAGCGGCCCATTTCGCCCATCCTTCACTGTGAAAAAGGGACCCGTAGGGATCCCGAAACGTCATGTTTTAAAACCATCTTTGGCGAGTGTATGTTTTATTTTACCACGCTGTCAACATGGCGGCGCCCACGTCGCCCGCTTCGGAGAGAAATTGTCAATGTTATTGGGTTTTTAAGGCAGAAGCCTTTACTGCCACATCTTTGTAAGCAGGAGTTGTCGACAGAGATGTCACGCTTTTCAGTTGGTCTAAATGGTCATGATGTCGCAGTGCGCGAATTTCAAACGGGGCCAATTGTACTTTGGCTAGTAACCACGCGACCAATTAAAGGGATGGTATAGTGATGCTCCAAATAAGTGGGACTGAGTTTACTTAATTAGTTCATTAACCAATTAGCGTAATTAACCTTTCTAGTCAGACCAGATAAATAAATAAAACCGAGTAGGAAATTGGTCGAGTGGGGAATCGAACCAGGGTCTCCGGAGTGCAAGACGAGCGTGCTAACCACTACGCCATGCCAGCACGATGGTTAAGAATGAACAAAGGCGCATCTAGTGAATACGGTCTCTTCATTCACTCCCATCTTCCTCCTTTCCCTTACGGTGAGGTTCAGGTGTCCACCGAGATATGTGAGACAGATACATTTCCTTTCCTCAAAAACCAATTTACCGACGAGCAAGGCGTAGAGCCCAACGGGCGATGGCTTTCTGTGGACTCCTTGGCAGCGTTGCAAGACGCTGTCGCGTTCCAGTCTTAGAGGCGAAGCCGAACGTCTTAACCATACGTCATCGACACAAGCAGCAACACCGCGCTCAAGGGCACAGCTTCACCGCAGTTTAGGTCAACAAAGTGCCCTTCTGAATTTTAGGAACATTCATTGCCCTTAAATGGAACGTGTGATATCCGCTTTGCCTCCCCTTGCCGGCAGCAGAACGAATGAGTGATAAACTGGCCCCATTTTGAATTCTGTGTAACGATTCCGCCGTTCCTAACCCTAACAAAACACCGCCGGCTGTGGATTGGCTTGATTTTGATTTTTACGCCAGGGTAGTCATAGCCTTGCCAAAAGTAGCCGTTCCGGCGGTCAGCTGGCCCACGAGCGATCGTGGCTGGCCCGTCGCAATGCTCGTAGCACGACTAATTTGGGGACGCCATGCAACCGGCTATCTACGTGGTACGAATTGGATAAGCTTGGCCAATGCCTTGGCTAAGCGCGAAAAATATGACAAAATGTTTTCAAATTATAACATCAGGTGGCGCCATGGCAGCCTTGGCTATCGTAGCCTTCGGGCTGTTGTACGGTAAACTAAATGTGTTCCTGCGAATTCCACAGTAACCTCCCGCTAAATGCTTGCGTATAACGTACGTAAACGCTCATACGCCATACTAAAAGTCTCTAATAAGGCTCCTCACCACAGCCACCATTAGCGTGAAAGAACGATTGTGTTATCTCAAGATGTATTAATATCTTCTTGCGGGCTAGTCGGTAATTTATCAAGAAAAATAAGCAGCCCTAAAAAAGAGCGACGAAGAAACAGAAGATAGGAGCAGCGCTGACAATATTGTCTGGTCTATTGGAGCAAACAGACCGGAATCAAGGCAAGGTGAGAATATCCCTTGACCAAACGCAGAAACGCAAAACTCGGCCGCGCATCCACCAGCAGCATGAAAAATGACCTGGTCGAAGAAAAGCACGTGATAGGCACGCGCACACGCCAGAATATCAGACACACAGGAAGCCGAGGCCGAACCGCCACAGTCGGGATGTATTCGCTCAAGAAACAGATCATATCAAAAGCAGAGTCAAACGTTCGTAGCAAAAGCAGTGTAAGAACTAAAATGTAACATTAAAAACAAAACAGAAGACAAATATCATAAAGACGGAGAGAACACAGCACTAGAAAGCCACTGGGCACACCAACACACTGATGAAGAGAGAGAACGGAAGCAGTATTCTACAGTGAAAGGAAAACTCGTGAAGAAGTCCTCAAGCCGTAATGAGAGACCTTAATTAGGATTAATTTGTACATGAAACAGAATAACGCATGGATGTACTATATATGTCTCGGTTACCAACTCGTGAATCCACCCTTAAACTTCCCAACGCTAGCAGGCGAAACGACTCGCGCGCTCTCTGTCTCTAGTGGTTCTTGCAGAATACTTTGCCTTTATTTGCTTTTCTTCCAGCATGTAGCGACGGCTGAAGAGACATAGGGGCAGGACCCTTGATACATTCGTCACCAGCTGACCATCGCACGTGACAAATTCGTAAGTTACGGAAAAACGTACAAGCACGCGTAAATACTCTATGATCATGACGTAACACAATTATTTGTAAATATACACGGATCCAAGGTGTTCAAGACATCGATTGTGGAAACAATGCTAACGAGGTCACAGGTGTTAAGTGTCCGCCACGAAGACATCGAAGCTGATCTCGCTCTCACTGGTGAAGCCATTCGATTCGATGTGTGACCAACTGCGGAAGCATTCTTGCTGCCATCCCTCAGGAAGCAGCTCTCGAATGTCTACCTCTTCCAAGAAACAAACACTCTTATTTCTTTCTTTATTCCAGATTTTCACGCCCTCGACACGCGACGCCAAACAAGACGTATCGAGGGTACCTTCAAAGCTAAAACGGAGGTCCAAGAATTCAACACACGCCCCCACAGCGACTATGAGGTAAACGTCTTTCCAGTGCCACTTGTTCACTGTCAGGACCGTTTTAAACTCTGGAGTCTGGGTGTAAAGGCCGCGAGCATTTTTAACTTTCAAGGAGTAAAGGACGCGCCTATTCTCTTCACGACTTCCCTCAAAAGAGTAGACATGTAAGTCTTCGTCGATATCGCTACTGCAAGAATCAGGAACGTCTTCCCACCAAGCAACAGGCCCCTTCACATGCTGACAGCTGTCTGGTACCCGTCTTCGAGGTAAGCGAGTGATTGGCTGGCCAACACTTCCAGTCTTCGCAGGATGTGCCTCTTCTTCAAGCTCCACTCCTAAGGTGTTCCGCCCTCTTCTTCGTTAGCTCCGACACTCAGTTGAGGGGTGAGGTCTTCAGGCTGCGACTGTACCTGTTCCCTCACTGCCACTGAAGGTCCTTCGGAAGGTTGTGTGCGCCCGTAGTTCAAACTACCATTCGTACTTCTGAGTGTTTCCACGATTTTCCGCATGAGGACAGCGTGGTTTGCCATGCCCTCTGAGAGTCGGTTAACCTGGCTCTCCATTGCGGGCAGCTGGTTCTGGAACGGTTCCATAAGTAGCGCCTTGAATTCCTCCAGGGTGGCGATGACGTCATTTGTTCTAAAGACGCGGTCGCCTCTGGAGTCCGGATTGTCGGTTGTGTAAACAGCGCGGGCGGCGTCACTGCATCCGTTCACGTAGTGCGTTGCTAAGGCCCCGTGCGGAACACTGTTGCCACAGCGCGGGCACTCGACTGCATGGAAGGCGCATTCTTCCTCGTAGTGTCGGAGCACACTTGGCAGAGAACCCACGTACTGGCAGCCATGGACGTCGTTCCAGCAATAAACCTGGAGGTGAAACAAAGGCGGGGTGAAACAAAAGCATGCCTCAAAACTACTACAAAAAAATGCGGTTACTAGACCAGACCACCAAAAACGTAAGAAAAAATTGGGTGGTGGTTGGACGTAGTTATACCGAGTTGGCGTGCGAAAACAAAAGTTCAATCTTGAATTGGACGTCACAATTACTCAGCCTTTAAAAAATGAATTTATTTACTAATTATCTTTATTTTTTTGTAACGCTTGTTATAAGCTAGTGCTTTAAGTGCAGGGAAGAAGCGTTCTGCGATTTTTATTTAGCCTTGTCACTTGCAGATTACTTATTACTGGCTGTGCTGAGAGAGCGTTGTGGCATGGTGAGTGAGGGTTATAAATATGTCCATTTTCATCGAGTACACAGCTGGTAGTGTACACTTGAGTTGCCTTTTTCTTTCTTGTGTTGTCGTCGCTTTGCGCCGCAGTATTTTCAGATAAACAGTACTCTCCGTTTCCCTGCCATGAAAAGTAAGATGGGCTCTCCCTATCTTAAATATCTACTCTTAATTATTTGTAGTTTCACTCCTGCGCACGCTACGATAACCGCCACTGATGCGATCATTTTTAGGAAACACTTCGCATTACACCGTGCCGCTTCCGCCTAATTGCATTTGCTTCCTCCGATGTCACAAATTGTTGATTTTTTTTCACTTTATTTAGAAAATCTTTCGGCGACCATTTGAATTAATGATAACAGCCAGCGCACGGCGACGACTGCTGCCGGCTGCCTAGCTTCCGCGTAAGCTCTGAAGACAGGGCTACATCGGGACTTCTCCAGTATTGTACGCGCATCCTGCGATGTAAGCAATCGTCGGTTCGAGGTTACTGTAGCCAGAACAACGCTCGACGGCCATTTGCATGCGCTAAGGCTTGTGAAATCGTTCTTCGCAATCGCCGAAATCGCACGCACATATTCTACGTACTCGCTATCGGGCCCTTCACAATACGCCGGCAGTACGCCGCCGACTGATATTTAAGAATCTGGCAAAAGTTAATCGTCGATTACTGTTAAAGTGTGAAGATACGAAACGCAGCGGCTCGTTTCGCTTTTTGTAGCGTAAGCTACACTACGCGGGATGGAAGGAGCTTCGCGTGCCCTCTGCGCCGACCATACCGCGCAGACGCGGCAGCCGCGTGACGTCACGAGAGGCGTGACGTCACGAGAGGCGCAACGTCCCCCTCGCCGCCGCCGGTGCGCGCGCTCCTCTCCGACGCTCCGCCGGTCGACGCTTTCCAGAAGCGTGACGTCACCGTATCAGCAGACGCGCTGGAGCCGCGTGCGCCCGCCACTGTGTTTACGACTGCCGCTGTGCCCGCTACTGCGCATGCGCGGTAAGGGCGCACCTTGAGTTTATAACGCGCGGGGCATATGGTTGATGCAATGGGCTCTTCATGGAAGTCAGAGTGTGGAGCCGCTGCCAGTCGGCGGAGAAGACTGGAAGACCTCAGTTCCTCAGACCCCGGGGTTGTCGCTTGGCAGTTAGCCGCTCACATTACGTATATCGTGGCATAGCACAGCTAAGCCACTGCCATTTTTTTTTTCTTCAGGGATAAGGTAGGCACCAGCGCAGTTTCTTAGGCCGTTGCCTCACCGGGAGTGATGCCTTCGCTCGGCCGCGGGCTAGCGACGGCGGCAAGCGACGAGCAGCGCCTTCGGGCTGTGTTTTGCCCGTGTCGCTTGCCTCGCCGTTTGTTTCCATGCGCCGGCACCCGATGAAAGCACATCTTCGCTGGTGCTCGTACATCTCGTGTGTAACCTTGGCTAGCATGTGGTCGTGGTTTCCGATTAAGTTTTAAAATATTTAACTTTACCGAATATCATGCCAACTAGTCCCTCATCGCACGCTCTTTGGTCCCGTTACGCACACCTTTTACAACGCTACGGGGTAGTTGGTCATGCTGACGTCGTCGTCGGGCCAGTGTGACAGACCGGTGCGTCAGCGTCAGCGTCTATCTGCGTGCCGGACAGCCCACCGAGGGTAGATCGGCGTCGCATCTGCCTGGCGGGACCGGACCCTAGCTATCCCGACGGAAATCTAAGTTACTGTTGTCGATATTGCGACACGAGTAACTCATATGAGGGTTTGGTTTGGTTTATTGGGGTTTAACGTCCCAAAGCGACTCAAGCTTTGAGGGACGCCGTAGTAAACGGCTCCAGAAATTTCGACCATCTGGGGTTCTTTAACGTGCCCTGACATCGCACAGCAACGACTTCTATTTCGATCGCACACGCAAGTAGGACTTCGTTGCGCGCATTGCAGAAACGACAGCAGACGACACTGCTCTGTGTACGCCCTTGTGACGGCACGCGAGTATTCAGTTTGGCGGTCACTGCCGGTGAGAGGAGTTTCCCGGTATCAATTTCGGTCGCTTTTTTTTTCGGGGGGGGGGGGGGGGGAGGATATATACAGCGTGTCCAGGACACTCAAATTTTGCAAATTGAAAACCTTTCTCAGCTTGTACGTAGAGCTTACTGTAGTGCACTAATCGGTAGTGCTACATGGGGCTAAAAACCGCTTACGGTCAATTGAATCACAGGCTCTTGTATTATTTACTGAAAAGTATAAAACTTTAGTCTGAAGAACAACCATGTCATGGCCCTTTTAGGGTTCAATAAACGACCATGATGAACTGAAGTTAACGCTAGTTATGAAGCAAGATACAACCTTCCAATTTGAACGTAGAGCTTACCGTTATAAGCACCAATCAGCAGTGCCGCATGTGGCTAGAAACAGATTACAGTCGAGTTCGGTATGCAGCCCGTTGGATGTACACCTAGAAATGCAAATTTGCCCTTTTAAAGGGGGGGGGGGGGAGGGGGGATATAAATTGCGCACTACGCAGCATTATATTTTTTCGTTATTACTCAGGATAGCACAAAACGTGATAGCACAAAACGTGATAGCACAAAACGTGATAACACAAAACGTGCAACTGTTTTATCTGCCGCAAGCAGGCAATCAAGTAAACAGTTTTTGTTTTTCAGTCAGAATTGATGCCTACTCTATGTACACCGCGTGCGAACTGTGGACCGAAAATTACAGTAAATTAATGAACCGATGCACATATGGACTGCACTAGACGTCACGTTTGCAATGATGCTGAAGCACGCTGAGCTTCAAACACTGAAGCCTGCAGCGATAAACGAACCAGGTAAGCGCGCTGCCTTTCACTGTGATCCTATTCGCTAGATGGCGGCTCGAATAACGTGGGTGCAAAGCCACCCACTTGTAGGAACACTGCTGCAACCCAAAGCTTGCAGGCAACCGACTTGCAATGAAAAAAAAAAAAGCCGATGCTGAGACGGCGATAGAATATCGAGTGTAAAAACACGTAACATAGGCAGCCGGTTCGAATCCCTGCCACGAGCTAGTCTAACTTGTAAGTTTATGCTGCACGAAACACGAAATCGTATGCCACGACCCTGAACATTCTGCGGCAAACGGTTGAGCTGCAATGTTCATATGAAGATTCGTAAAGACGTGGAATTGGGGGTACATAAGTCACCGGTTCGAATCTTGCCGCGAGCTATGCTGGACGAAAAGCTGAATTGTGTGACACCATTCGGAACATTCTGCGACAAACTGTTGGCCCACAAATTTTACACGAATGTCGGGACTAAGTGGCCCGACTTTGGCGCCTGCCAGACACGGATATATATACGGGATCGACACGACGAACATTCTAGAGGCCCGTGTACTGTGCGATGTCAGTGCACGTTAAAGAACCCCAGGTGGTCGAAATTTCCGGAGCCCTCCACTACGGCGTCTATCATAGCCTAAGTCGGTTTGGGACGTTAAACCCCATAAACCGAACCAAACAATGACCTTTCAAGTTGCCGTGCTGGAGCCTTAAGCTGCCGCCTGTTATTTTATTCCATGATGTAAGCACCTCGGCAACCATGGAAACCACTGGATTATGACTTGCGTGATAACTTACAACGCATTACGCTGATACCCGGAACCAGAGAAGTAGAGATTAACGCTCTAATACAATGTCGCTGGTATGCAGGGCGCCATCACGAATTCTATCCGTGGAATCAGCATAACTCGGAGGCTCGAAACACGACCAGAAGAGCTAACGCTCTGAAATTAATAAGACAGTGCTTCTTATGCATCTTGCGTTTTGGTTACAAGCTCCGTGCATATTACAGTAAAATAATGTAGGCGTCCGCACGCCAACGCTTCTCTGCTGTCACGACAGCTTTGGTAAATGAACAGTTAAACTATTAGTAAACTTCCAATCAGGCACTGCGCACTTACTTGAAGACTGCCGATTTTCTTCTCGGGGAAAGGAATCTTCGTGCACTCTTCATAGTCGAAGGCTTCCCGGTCCAGAGGACAAAGGCCTCCGGCGTCAACTTGGCAGATGCCGGTCTTGCAGGCCATGCAAAGCGCGTGCGTGCAAGGCAGCAGCAGTGTGCTTCTGGAAACCACCCCACAGAGGGAACACGCGTAGCGATGAATGGTGTCCTCTACAAACCGTGTCTGCCTCCATTTGACACCGCCAACGGCTCCAGCGCTCAGCCGCAGCAGCCTTCCGTTTGCTGGGTCGGGCATAGTACACATCGAGCCGACCAGTTGGTGGCGCCGGTAGTGAAGGCCGCGACAGGCAAACGCGGTCGCTATCGCCGCAAAGAGAATCGAATTCGATGGCAGACGCGGTGTGCTCTCTGCAGGGTGCTGGCGAAGACTAAAGCGCTCACACAGCCCTGCGATTATTTCTTTAACTTCAGGATGAATGGATGGATAAGGCTGAACCTATGGGGCGGCGACTAACTCCACCTAGCCATGACTCGCGAAATTTCGCTCTTGTCTTGGTTTTAGCCACCAGTCAGGTAGCTTTCTCTTTGTTATTTCTACTCGCTTGAAATCCATTTTTCCTTCACTGTCCTTAAATCCAAATGCTTTGCAGGCTGAAGCCCTTTACAGAAAAGCCTCCGGATGATTTCCCGAGCCCTTCACTACGACGTCCCTCATTGCTGGAGTCGCTTTGGAACGTTAAAGCCCCATAAACCCCGAAACAATTTTGTAATGTTTTTTTTTAGATAAAAATGAACATTAACATTAAATCCGCCCTTCTTTATCCAACGTCTTGTTTGTGCTCCTTTTAGTCTGGTATAAATCTTTACATTCTGCATACAAACGGACAGCACGGTTACCACCTGTAACGGGAACTGCCGCGACAAAATTCCCGGCAAGTAGCGCTTAAGGCTCGTGTTTTTTCTAAGATAGCGGCGATACGCGCCCTTGAATCACGTGATATGAGCGACCTTGGTGCGCTGCGCGTTGATACCATATTTTCGAATGCATTTTACAAGCTACTTCACGGTTGCACCTATGGAAGCCTAGCTTTGATTCTCGCATTTTGTTCTGGCCTAAGTTTGGTTTATTGGTTTATTCGGGTTTAACGTCCCAAAGCAACTCAGGCTATCAGGGACGCCGTAGTGTGAAGGCCTCCGGTCATTTCGACCACCTGGGGTTCTTTAACGTGTACTGACATCGCACAGCACATGGGCTTCTGGCATAAGTTGCAGGTCGAGCTATCGGTCGTAGCAGACTCTGCTCTCTTCCGTTTGACATATCCTGCCCGCCTGAAATATTGCACGTGCACAGGGCCCGATAGCTGTTACATGCAAATCAATCAGACAAGACGTTCACTAGTCAAATGGCTAAATATTTCTCACGCATCACGTCATCACACCGAACGATGCGCTCAACAGAGGTGAAGAGGAATACGATAAGCGTCGCCTTCGCACGCGCATGCGCATGCACCGCCCGCAGTGCAGAGCGTTTCCCCTCGGCTGGCACTCTCCCGGAGACAGCCTTCCATCGCGTCTTCCTCCTCTCTCTTTCCCGTGCAGATATGAACACAGCCGACCCCACCTTGATTCCGGCAGACGGCGCACGAGCAGCTCACTCTGTGAAACGAAGACCTGAAGAAAAACGAACAACGCCTACCAGGTTTGATTTCGGCGTGCGCCCGATACCTGTAAAGAAAGGAGTCCCGGTTCATCTTTCGTAAGAACTGGTTGCCATCGAACGATGAGGGACGGCGAGGCTCAACTGTATTCCAGGACTCCTCAACGAAACGTCGGTCACCATCGAAGGGAGGGTTTACTCGTTCGACTGTTGCGACATCTGCTACCCGGACAGTAATAAAATCTCAGCCTACCTCATCGACGTGTACACCTTCGAGCCCGTCTCGTACCGGTGGGATAGGATACAGACTCGGTCACTTCCCGAAGATGAGCCGATTAACATCATGGGCCGCAGCTTTGTAGCTTACGGCCACTGCGCCTACCTGTGGGGCGGATGGCACATGAACCCAGTAATTAAGGGTCTATGGCGCTTCGATACCCAAGCCATGACATGGAGCCGTTCGGACGTCAGCGGCGAAATCCCGGATTCGGACACCAACCACTCGGCGTGTGTGCTGGGTCACCGGATGTACATATTTGGTGGCATGGACAGGGATTCATCGAACTTTGTACATTTTCTGGACCTCGAGACCCAAGAGTGGCATCGTGTCCCGACAAGCGGAGAGGCCCCCCTCAGGCGCTACTGGCACACGGCCACCGCCATTGGATCCCGCATGTACGTTTGGGGTGGCAGCCTAGTAGGCTCGCGACCCGGCGACCGTTATGACAATTGCTTATATTATCTGGAAACGACCACTGCGACGTGGGTACGACCACAAGTGCAAGGCGCGGCCCCGGAGGGACGCGAGTGCCACTCTGCGTTCGTGTACGATAGAGAGCTGTATATCTTCGGTGGCTACAACGGAATGCTGAACACATGTTTCGCAGATATGCACAAGTATGACGTTGAACAGTCGTGCTGGACTAAAGTGACGCCAGATGGATCAGGCCCGTCTGCGAGGTACTCGCCCGGCTGCTGTGTGCTTGGGGAGAGGGTGTTGGTCTTCGGTGGATTCGGGCCTCCACCCAGCCGTGATGACGAAGACCATCTCGAGGACATTTCTGAGGAAGAAGAGGAGCTGACGGACCTGCACGTGTTGCACTTAGCACCAACGCTGCAGAACTTGTGTGTGCTTACACTCATCGACGCAGGTCTGGATGTGGGCGAATTACCAGACCTGATTATAAAAGAGATCAACACTATCAAATCAGGACAATCTTAATCGCCGGGTTGGTGTTGCACGCCGACATAACTGAGCACCTCGGACGGAGCCTCGATTCGCGATGCGCTGGCTAATATGAAGACTTTAATGTCTCTATTTACGCCGGCAGTAAGTACTTTTTTTTTTCCACCTGGGGAACGAGGCGCACGTTGCAACCGCCCAGATGTGAACCTCCATTGCGCCGCTCGGGCCGACCTCAGCAGCCTAGAGAGCAGTGAACGTGGTTATTAGTTTTTGTGCGCGATCTGCGAGCGCATTGACCGCCTCACGCAATACTGATGTTTTGTTCGCTCGAAGGGGGTGCCCTGTCACTGCTGTGTCGCGGACAACGAACGGGCCTGCGAATTCAGCTCTGCTGCAGATCATCTGCCCCCAAGGGACCTCCAGTTGCACTGCAGGAAGTGCGTGCACTAATCCCTCTAGATCCTCGGTCGGCTCCTGAACATGGGCATCGCACACAAAGTGTTTTCGTCGTCGGAGCGCCCTCCTTGACGCGCCGCCAAAGCGCGGTGAGTGCCGGTTTCCAAGAGCGCATTGGTTGTGTGTAGCCCAGAGAAGGGCAGTTCCGTTACGGACTTGAGACAAGCGGAACATCCCGTGCTTGCTTGAACTAAGTATTAGCCCTTTTAGATGGACACGTACGATCTGCCGCTTTTATTTCTTGCGTGTATTGCGTAGCATTGATTGTGGATGTGTTCATGATTGATGCGGCTTCTGCGTAGGATATTCAGTTGCATTCACAGAGATTATCTTAACGCGATAGCGTTACAGGCACCGCTGTCCAGAAAGTCGGCGTTGTGAGCGAAAAGTCTGGTGGCGTCTGGTGGCCGAGGTGGCCGCCCGCCGGAGCAACAACCTAGGTGGGTCACCCAGGTCACGTGACCCAGTGGCGCGGCGTCGTCACAACCAGCCCACCAACTGCTGCGATGGCTCAGCGTTTATGGTACTCGGCTGCTGGCCCGTAAGACGCGGGTTCGATCCCCGCCACTCCGGTCGCATTTTGGTGGAGGCGAAATGCTTGAGGCTCGTGTACTGCGCGATGTCAGTGTACGTTGAAGAACCCAAGGTGGTCGAACATGTCCTTTGCCCTGCAGTGGGCGTAGTCAGGCTGGTGATTAGTATGATGACGATTGTAAGGTACATCGAGGAAGCATTAAGTTGCGAGAACTTACTGTGCACAGACTGAACATTATTTATTGCGTGAATATTATGTGGGAATGACCGCACATGTATTGTGTGAATGATGCATGAAATGATGTACAGAAATGTCAGCTGCGCCGTTTGAGATAAACTTAACGCCCGTGGAGCGTCGACGCATATCAGCTGTATTGTACGGAATGCTGTGACATAGACATACAGATTAGTCTGAGTTATATCTCGTTTAGAGTGAAAGTAACGGGAAGGATATGTGTTTCAATAAAACCATGAAAAATGTGTTCTCCGTTCTCCGTACATTCGCTCAGCGCTGCGGTTACTGTTGTTGACCAGCAGCGCAGCAAATTTCAACATGCCGCAACAGCAAAAAAAAGAAAAAAGACTGTGCGGAAAGCCACGTAAACTTTAGCATGGAGATTTACCGTGCGCAGCAGGCAGACAAAGATATATCCGATTACCTCCCCTGAAATCCCAATGCTTTGAATAAATCAGATGTTCCGCTGCTTTCAAGTGCAGGGTGAAGCCGTTTACACAAAGCCTCCGGATGATTTCCCGAGCCCTTCACTACGACGTCCCTCATAGCTCGAGTCGCTTTGGGACGTTAAACCCCAATAAACGAGAAACCATTTTTTCATGTTTATTTGGGATAAAAATGAACATTAACATTAAATCGACCCTCCTTGTTCCAACGTCTTGTTGGTGCTCCTTTTAGTTTAGTATAAATCTTTACATTCTGCATCCAAACGGACAGCACGGTTACCACGTGTAAAGGGAACTGCAGCGACAAAATTCGCGGCACGTTTAGCTCAAGGCTCGTGTCTTTTCATAGACAGCGGTGATACGGGCCCACGAATCACGTGATATGAGCGATCTTGGTGCGCTGTTCGTTTGCAGCCAGATTTTCGAATGCATTTACACGCTGCTTCACGGTTGCACCTACGGAAGCCTTGCTCTGATGTTCACATTTTCTCCGGGCCTAAGTTGCACGTCGAGCTATCGGTCGTCGCGGACTCTCCCCTCTTCCGTTCGAAATATCCTGCCCGCCTTAAATATCCTACGTGCACGGGCCCGAATAGCGTTTAAATGCAAATCAATCAGACAAGACGTTCATTAGTCAAACGGCTAAGTATTTCTCACGCGTCACGTCATCACACCGAACGATGCGCTAAACAGAGGTGAAGAGGAATACGATAAGCGTCGCCTTCGCACGCGCATGCGCATGCACCGCCCGCAGTGCAGAGCGTTTCCCCTCGCCTGGCACTCTCCCGGAGACAGCCTTCCATCGCGTCTTCCTCCTCTCTTTTTCCCGTGTAGATATGAACACAGCCGACCACATCTTGATTCCGGCAGACGGCGCACGAGCAGCTCACTCTGTGAAACGAAGACCTCAAGAAAAACGAACAACGCCTACTAGTTTTCATTTCAGCGTGCGCCCGATAGCTGTAAAGAAAAGAGGCCCGATTCAACTTTCGTAAGAACTGGTTGCCATTGCAAAATGTGGACGCTGAGGTTAAATGGCATTCAAGGACGCCTTAATCACAAGCCTGTCACCATCGAACGGAAAATCTACTCTTTCGACTCTTACGACGCCTGGTTCTATGGCGGTGATGAAATCTCAGGGTGCCTCATCGACGTGTACACCTTTGACCCGGCATCGACAGGGTGCGATTTCGTGTCGGCTCAGTCGCTCCCAGGTGGTGGGCCGATTAGCGTTGACGGCCATAGCGTTGTAGCCTACTGCCAGTGCGCCTACCTTTGGGGCGGATGGCACATCAGTCCAGAGTTTAACGGTCTATGCCGCTTCGATACCCAAGCCATGACATGGAGCCGTCCGGATGTCAGCGGCGAAATCCCGGAAGCGGACATCGACCACTCGGCGTGCGTGTTTGGTCACCGGATGTACATATTTGGTGGCACGGACAGGGATTCATCGAACTTTGTACATTTTCTGGACCTCGAGACCCTGGAGTGGCATCGTGTCCCGACCAGCGGAGAGGCCCCCCTCGGGCGCTACTGGCACACGGCCACCGCCATCGGAACCCGCATGTACGTTTGGGGTGGCAACCTAGAAAGCTCCCGACCCGACGACCCTTATGACAATTCCTTGTACTATCTGGAAACGACCACTGCGACATGGGTGCGCCCACAAGTGCAAGGCGTGGCCCCGGAGGGACGCGAGTGTCACTCTGCGTTCGTGTACGAGAGAGAGCTGCATATCTTCGGCGGCTACAACGAAATGCGGCACACATACTTTTCAGACATGCACAAGTATGACGTTGAAAAGTCGTGCTGGACTGAAGTGACACCAAGTGGATCCGGCCCGTGTGCTAGGCACTCGCCCGGCTGCTGTGTGCTTGGGGAGAGGGTGTTGGTCTTCGGTGGCTTCGGGCCTCCACCCAGCCTTGTGGAGGAAGACGATCTCGAGGACATCTCTGAGGCGGAAGAGGAGCTGACGGATCTGCACGTGTTGCACTTAGCACCAACGCTGCAGAACTTGTGTATGCTTGCTGTCATCGATGCAGGTCTGGATATGGGCGAATTACCAGAACTGATTATAAATGAGATCAACACCATCAAATCAGGACACTCTTAATCGCCGGGTTGGTGTTGCACGCCGAGATAACTGAGCGCGTCGGAGGGAGACTCGATTGGCGGTGCGGTGGCTAATATGAAGATTTAAATGTCTCTATTTAGGCCGGCAGTAAGTTCTTGTTTTCCCCCTGGAGAACAAGACGCACGTTGCAACCGCGCAGATGTGAACCTGCATTGCGCAGCTTGGGCCGACCTCAGAAGTCTAGAGAGCAGTGAACGTGGTTTGCAGCTTTTGTGCGCGATCTGCGAGCGCATCGAGCGCCTCGCGCAACGCTCGTGTTTTGTTCGCTCGAAGGGGGTGCCCGGTCACTGCGGCGTCGCCAGCAACGAACGAGGCTGCGAATTTCCCGCTGCTGCACGTCACCTTCCTCCAAGGGACCTCCACTTGCACTGCACGAAGTGCGCGTACTAATCCCACTAGGTCCTCGTTCGCCACCTTATCACATCGCACAAAAAGTGTTTTCGTCGTTGGCCTGCCCTCCCTGACGCGCCGCCATAGCGCGGTGAGTGCCTTGTTCCGAGTGCGCATTGGTTGTGTGTAGCCCGGTGAAGGGCAGTTCCGCTACGGACTTGAGACAAGCGGAACATCCCGTGCTTGCTCGAACAAAGGATTACCCTTTTAGATGGACAGGTACGATCTGCCGCTTTTGTTTCTTGCGTGTATTGCGTAGCACTGATTGTGCATGTGTTCATGATTGACGCGGCTTCTGCGTAGGATATTCAGTTGCATTCACAGAGATTATCTTACCGCGATAGGGTTAAAGCCACCGTTACCCAGAAAGTCGGCGTTGTGAGCGAGAAATCCGGTGGCGTCTGGTGGCCGAGGTGGCCGCCCGCCGGAGAAACAACCTAGGTGCGCCACCCAGGTCACGTGACCCTTTGGCGTGGTGTCGTCTCAACCAGCCCTGCCTTTCCCTCTCTCTCTCTCTCTCTCTCTCTCTCAGCGTTTATGGTACTTGGCTGCTTACCCGGAAGACGCGGGTTCGATCCCAGCCACTTCGGTCGCATTTTGGTGGAGGCGAAATGCATGAGGCTCGTGTACTGTGCGATGTCAGTGTACGTTTAAGCACCCAAGGTGGTCGAACATGGCCTTTGCCCTGCAGTGAGCGTAGTCAGACTGGTGATTAGGACGATGACGATTGCAAGGTACATCGTGTACGCATTAAATTGCGAGCACTTACTGTGCTCAGACTGAACCTCCTTTATTGCGTGAATATTCCGTGGGAATGGCCGCACATGTATTGCGTGAATGATGCATGAAACGATGTACAGAAATGTGAGCTGCGCTGTTTGAGACAAACTTAACGCCCGTGGTGCTTCGACGCACATTAGTTGTATTGTGCGGAATGCTGTAACAGACATGCAGATTAGTTTGAGAAATATCTCTTTTAGAGTCAAAGAAACTGGAATGATACGTGGCAATAAAATCATGAAAAATGTATTCTCCGTTCTCCGTACATTCGCCCAGCACTGCGATTACCGTTGTTGACCAGCAGCGCAACAAATTTCAACATGCGGCAAACAGCAAAAAAGAAAAAAAGACTGTGAAAACCCAAGTAAACCGTGGAGAGCGGCCGCGCGCAGCAGGCAGACAAGGATACATCCACCCACCTCCTCTAGCGGGCCCGATTTTGGACCAGTCTAGGGGCGTGAAGCAGACGGCATGTACTGTACATCTATAGTGCGCCGATTGAAACCGCGTATACCTCCGCTGCTGAAGTATGGGAGCACATTACCTTATCTTCTGCTGCGGGGCGCCTCGGGTCACGTTGGCCTTATATTTTTTTTCTTTGCTGGTTCTTACACAGTCATTCTTCTTTCTCCAGCTACCCCTAGCTACCTTTCTAGTAGTGGCAATGCGAAATTCCATCTAAGGATGTGACACATACCATAGAGTCTCATTTCTCCAGCGAAGATCTTGGGCCCATGCCAACGGTGAGCTAGTAAGGCAGACATCAACGAAAGGCTGCTACTCCCACGTCAGCGGAATCCTTTTCTTTCGGCGTCCAGAGACACCAGCATGATGTCATATGGTGTCTCGAGTGCGCTCTGGAGTGAATATATGCTTGGCTCGGCTGTCTGCAACGAAAATAGCTGGGCGGACACCATTCTCGAGAAACAAAAGTGGCAAACTTCTTTGTCGCGTTCACCCTGCACCAATTACATCCGCTCACTCTAACGCCCATTCACTACCACTCACAGCCACTCACATCCACTCTTTGGTACGTTAAACCCCCATAAATCATTAGTAAAGCTTTTTGACGGGCTAGTTGGTACATATTCATATTTGAAAGGGTGTGCGCTAAAAAGACGTTTACAGGAAAAAAGATATTTTTTAGTGTAAAAAACACCCTTTCAACCATAAATCATAAACCATCACATCAGCTCATCACTCGTGTCCACTTACACTAATCTCTAGTCACACTCATCGCTCCTCACCCTCACATCCACTCACTCACACTCATGACCACTCACACTCACATCCGCTAACTACAACTCACACTCATGTCCTCTCCCACACACGACCACTCACTCACGCTCACATCCGCGAGTGTGAGTCAGGTGATATGAGTGCACTAATGAGTGAGTGCGTCGACATATGGCCGAGGGTAACCGCGTTCTCGAAATTGTAAAAACTGATATTGGTATTCATTACGGTCGGCTGCGCGCCCCTCAGTGATTAAGGAGCCTAACAGTAATAGTTAGAAGTTAACTATTCAATATTGGGAAATCAGCCTTCTAGTTAGCATGTCTTAGCTGTGTTCTGATATACTACACTGCTGACAGTGCTACGCCGAAAAAGCTGTCGTCTAACTAAAGAAGCCAATTTTTAAAAATTGTGTAAATTGAGGTGAAACACCCTGTTTATAGTATATGCTCAAAGCAGCCATGGGAAAGGCGGCATACAAACCACGCCAGCCATTAGACTTGGATTGTCCTCAACCGTCTTGCTCAGAATAAGGTTTGTTGTGTAATCAATGTACGACATTTTTGCCTGGCCCAAACGATGGAAAGAATTGCGCTAAGAGGGGCCATGAACTTCCGTAAAAACGTACTCGCCGGACATCCAAAGCATTCCGTTTTGGCACCTTATCTCGGCGACAAGATTTGCGTTGAAATGTTTACGTCACAGTCACCCTGTGCACGTCGCTGACATTTTCTGCGCAGGATTTTGGGCACGAGACCAATCGCCATACGGTTCACTCGCTTAAGATTTGAAATTCGCTTAATTACCATCACCTGTTGACAATGTGGTAGCATTAGTTACTTTTATTGAGTCCATTCATACTAACAATAATTGAAGTTCGTGGTTCAAATCTTTCGCTGTTCCGTGTGATGTGATGCATGCTCGTGAAAGGGCGCTTCCTCGCGTCTTTTGTTTTTCCACCAATCCGGCCAAGCGTACGAACCTGAACTCTGTGCGAGATGAGGCTGGCTCACACAGAGCTTCCCCTTCAGCGACACTTGAGCGACCATGCCTGAACCACGGTTTACAAAAATGGTTCCCCGGACCTGTGCGAACCACACGTGTAATCACATCATCATCGCCATCATCGTCATCAGCCTGACTACGCTCACTGCAGGGCAAAGGACTTTCCCATGTCTCTCCAATTAACCCTGTCCTTTGCCAGTTGCGGCCACCCTATCCCCGCAAACTTCTTAATCTCATCCGCCCAACTAACTTTCTGCCGCACCCTGCTACGCTTGCCTTGTCTTGGAATCTCTGTTCCCCTTAAGGGCCACCGGCTATCTTGCCTTCGCGTTATGTGCTCTGCTCAAGCCCATTTCTTCTTCCTCTCGATTTCGACCAGGATGTCATTAACCAGCGCTTGTTCCCTCACCCACTCCGCCCGTTTCCGGTCTCTTAACGTTACACCTAGCATTTTTCTTTCCATAGCTCGCTGCGTTGTCTTTAACTTAAGCTGAACCCTCTTCGTTAGCCTCCATGTTTCTGCCTCATAGGTGAGTACCGGTAACATAAAGCTGTTGTATGTTTTTCTCTCCGAATGCGCCAATAAAATTTGTTCTCCCTTTCTTTCGACCTTGGACCCGCACACGCAAAGCCCGTGTTTTATTCCTTTTGGACTCACTTGAGCGCGGATGGAAGTTGATGAAGATGACGACATTCAAAGCAGTGCCGGAAAGGGTGACAGTTTTTATTAATGAAGCGCTTGAGATAAGTCTGGATGAATTTTTCTCCTCTTTGGGCCTGCAGCACTCTAGCCAATCCCCAACCGTGGGTATGTGCCATTGTTTCAGAGAAGACAACAACAACAACAACGGTTGACAGTTTAATAAACGGGATGTTAAGCTGTGGCGATTGGGTAGTGGTGGGAAGCCGGAGACTGTCAAGCATTCTTTTTTTTTTTTACTGTGGCGATGCAGTTCTTCATTGGCACCTTTTAAAGCGTACACTACATAACTACCTGCCACCTGCTAAAGTATACTCTTTTTCTTTCTGTAGGAAATCATGATTATGTTCCATAAAAGATATTCATGGCGCTTAGCCTGCAGAGTATCTATGAAAATAGCATGGTATCAGACACGCTTACGAAATTTCCATCTACGTTAGGGATTACTTTAACGAGACAAAATTGAGGCTACCGTTCAGCAGAAAACGAGGCGTCCTCCCAGCGGCGTTGTGTTCAAAAGTCCACGTGACGCGTGACGTCACGTGCGTGTGTGTCTGGAATGATAATGATTGCAAAGAGGACTTCTAATATGAATTAAAGGTCGGCGCATGTGTTAAATGACAAGTTCATGAGGTAGTGATGCGTGTGTGTGGTGTTGACTTAATTTGAAGCTATTTAGTTCATTGAACTAGATACAGGCCAATGAGTGAGATACTGATAAGAGTAAAATTATATGCGCAAACAGCAATGCGAAAAATTTCAAGGACAAGAATACAGAAACTGTGCTTTGGTGAAAAACGTGTGATTGTGAAATATTCGTACGGTGAACGATGAGCACAAGCACTCGACAATCCACCAAGAAGAGGCAAACACAATGACAGTCGCTACATTAACTGTTTTCTTCTTCCTGAAACCACGCATATAGTATATACCATTGGCCGCCACGCTTGCGCAAGCAAACAAAATATAGACAGTTCATCCGAGGCAAGTTAACAACGACGCGAGCACAGAAACTTATACCTTGCTGTGTAAAGGGAAAGAGACGGATCGCTAGTCCAGTCTTCTGCTTTTTGAAGCGAAACCTTCACTACGGTGCCTTGGGCTTCAATAGTGGATTGTGCAAATTTGCCCTTCAGCTGAGTTAGAGGTCAAACCACGGAAAAGAAATTGAATCAATATCCATGACTGGCAGTCGAGCCCGCGGCTGTGCGAACAGATCTCCTTTAAGGGCCGCTCAGCGAGACCACTAGGCTATCGGCACAGCCAACACGCCTCGTGTGCACTCTCGCGCTGTGCATTGGACAGCGTCGTCTTCATCAACTTCCATCTGCTCCGCCCCGTAGCACTGCTACGTAGCACAAATCCATGCTTGCACTCAGGTTCGAATGTAGTCAACATTCTCTGTAGTATTTTTTCTTTATGTAATAAGCTTAACATTAAGCGTTACATCACAGCGCTAAACAACGAAGACAAGGGAGAAGAGGACTAGACAGGCGGCATGTCCGTAAGAACTCCCTCCATCGCACTACAAAAGAGCGAATTTCCAATATTACATATTCTTATGTGAGCTTGCCTTTGATTCTTTTCCTTTGTTCCTGTTTACCTATATTTCCTTTTTGGCGTGAATAAACCTTGAGTTGAAAGATAGCGCCGGCCTTACCCTCTTCTCCGTTGTCTTCGTTCCTTAGGGCTATGACGTATATTTCAATCCTACTAGCGCAACTTTCCGTTATTCTATGTTACATTAAGCTTCACAAGTAATGTTGAAGGAATTAATCATTTTCAAAAATAATTAATGTATTTCCATTATTTTTGGAACCAGCAATTGCTATCATAATTTACTTGCATTCGCGCGATCTTGGGATAGTAATTAGTATTTGATTTAATTACTTTTCAGAAGTAATCTTCCCATGTGTAGTATACACAAACAAAACACCGACTTTTAGCCACAAACGCGACTACAGCATTCCAGCTTGCACTCCGCGCCAAATGGTACCGACACCGATTTCTCACGCGCTTCTCCGCTGCCTGGTTGCTTAGTGCTTCTAGTTGTGCTTGACCGAAAACTGAAACAGTTTCCTCGGCTGTTTCCTTTTCTCGTGGACGGCATTCCTTGATGCCTTTTTCCAAAGGCGGAGTTTCTGTAGACGGCGTGTCATTTGCATTGACACGTCTGATCCTTGTGTTTCTGCAAACGCCGCAAGCAGACGACAAGTAGACTTCGAGGCTCGAGCTGTGCGCTCACCTGAAATCTTGAGGACAGATGCGATAGGCTCCGCGCAGCGATCAATCAAGTAGTAAATATGAAATCACCAGGATATACACTCAAATTTTGGTGCGGACGCCAAGAACGATCCCGTGCAGCAATACCTAAAAAAAGCAGGGCGTACGAAAGGAAAACGTGGAGGAAAATTAGCCGGCGATACGGGCCCGGATTAATAACTGAATGCGCTAACCAGGTAGAGAACGACATAACTTGGAACTCAAGGACAACAAAATCAAGATGACAAGTGCGATGCATGAAAACGCCTTTTTATCAGGCATAGCCTTTGTGTTCATGATTGCACATATCCTCAATGCTTTGATGATGCGACATGCCTCTTTCAACCCGCCCCCGCGCTGATCTTGCTTGCAAGAAACAGCCCTGTTGTTGTTGTTGTTGTTTTTTCACCTGCGCCCCGTATTATATCTTTGTTTTCTTCTCACATTCTCACAAATGGGAAGATAGGAAGGTACAGGAGTCGTTAGTTAGTACATTTTTATGCACTTTCATGCCTGATTTTTTTAGAGCGACCTTTCTGGCTGATATATAGATCCTGCCATACAAACTCTATCTGATAAACTGCAATGATTTTTACACGGTACATAATCAGTGGAAATTCTAATTGCATTGATGTTTTCGGTTATTGGGGCTGAATGGTTTAATGTCCCAAAGCAACTCAGGCTATGAGGGACGCTGTAGTGAAGGGCTCCGGAAATGTCGACCACCTAGGGTTATTTAACGTGCACAGACATCGCACAGTACACAGGCCTCCAGCATATCGCCTACATCGAAATTCGTCCACCGCGGCCAAGATCGAACCCGCGTCTTTCGGGTCAGCAGTCGAGTGCCATAACCACTGAGGCATCACCACAGATCTGATTGCATTGAGAGGTAGTTAGCAAGTGCCGCCCTTCAGCCACTTGGCATAATTGTTTTTTAATTTATCAGGGGCACCAACAAACCTTTACATTATACCTGGCTGCATTGTTCCACAGTCTTCTTCGCGCTCCTTGAGTATGAATACTCACCAACACGCCACACTTGCACCTCTTCCGCTTTCAAACTGAGTGAACGCCTACCACCTAACGAGGACTCAGGCGACAGATTCTGCGGCACGCACGGCTTGTAACTCGCGGCTACGTTGTTTTCCCTCGGTAACTGGGGGAAGTACGTTTGGATCTGGGGATCTCAGGATTTTTGTCTTTCGTCAAGAGGCGAAGCCCAAAAAAAGACATCAAAGAAGGAAGAAAGCCGATACATGCACACTTTGTCGCGCAGCGCGCTTGCGACCAGTTTTCCGAGCGCACAGATCCTCTCTTGCAATGGCTGCGTGTGTGCTGACTCTTACTTGCCTCTCCTGCGCAGACGCCGGAGCACTAACTACGTGTCGCCCACAGTAATGGTAGCTTAGCTTCGATGTTCGTATTTTATTCTGGCCTGTTACGCACGTCGAGCTAGGTCTTCGGGAACTATCTACCTCCGACGAAAATTTCCGTCCTCCTACAGGCCTTCAGCGCGTACATGGCCTGCAATATATGTGACATGCGATGCAATCAGACGAGGTGCTTATTAGTGAATCGGCCAATTACCTCTGGTGTGTGACGTCATTACACAAAACGGTGCCTTCAACAAAGGTAAAGGCAGAAGCTCGGGCAAGTTGGTACTATACATTCTAAATAAATATATTTCGCTCCTGGAGGATTAAACTTGAGTTGCTAGTCAGAGCGTTGTGTGTCATTTTGTTCCTTCGTCCAGTGTTTTGCGCTTGTTTACCTTTATTCAGAAAGTTAAACGGGAAGAACAAAAGTCTTGCGCTCGCACGCGCATGCGCCGCCCACAGTGCAGCGCGTCTTCCTCCTCTCTTCTTTGCGTGTAGCTATGAACATAACCGACCACGCAGTGATTCCGGCAGGCGGCGTACGAGCAGCTCGCTCTGTGAAACAAAGGACGAAGAAGAGCAAGTAACGCCCACCACCAGGTTTGATTTCAGCGCGCTATGCACCCTGGCCAATCCCCCGCCGTGGGTATGTGCCATTCAGCCCGAGGACATCATCATCATCATCATCATTTCAGCGCGTGGCCGTTGACTGGAAAGGAACAAAGCGGCCCGATATCCTTTTCGACAACAACAAGAACTGGTTGCCATCGAACGATGTGGACGGCGAGGCTCAACCGCATTCCAGAATTCCTCAATGAAACGTCGGTCACCATCGAAGAGAAGGTTTACTCGTTCGACTGTTTCGACATCTACTATCCGGACAGTGATGAAATCTCAGGCTACCTCATCGACGTGTACAGCTTCGACCCCGTCTCGTACCGGTGGGATAGGATACAGACTCGGTCGCTTCCCGAAGATGAGCCGATTAACATCATGGGCCGTAGCTTTGTAGCCTACGGCCACTGCGCCTACCTGTGGGGCGGATGGCACATCAGCCCGGTAATTAATGGTCTATGCCGCTTCGATACCGAAGCCATGACATGGAGCCTTTCGGGCGTCAGTGGCGAAATCCCGGAAGCGGACATCAACAAGTCGGCGTGTGTGCTGGGTCACCGGATGTACATATTTGGTGGCATGGATAGGGATTCATCGAACTTTGGACATTTTCTGGACCTCGAGACCCTAGAGTGGCATCGGGTCCAGACCAGCGGAGAGGCCCCCCTCGGGCGCTACTGCCACACGGCGACCGCTATCGGAACCCGCAAGTACGTTTGGGGCGGCAACCTAGAATTCTCACGACCCGACAATCCTTATGACAATTCCTTATACTATCTGGAAACGACCACTGCGACATGGGTGCGCCCGCAAGTGCAAGGCGTGGCCCCGGAGGGGCGCGAGTGTCACTCTGCGTTCGTGTACGAGAGAGAGCTGTATATCTTCGGTGGCTACAACGAAGTGCTGAATACCTACTTTGGAGATATGCACAAGTATGACATTGAAAAGTCGCGCTGGGCTAAAGTGTCGCCAGTTGGATCAGGCCCGTCTGCGAGGCGCTCGCCCGGCTGCTGTGTGCTTGGAGAGAGGGTGTTGGTCTTCGGTGGCCTCGGGCGTCCACCCAGCCTTGAGGAGGAAGACGATCTCGAGGACATCTCTGAGGCGGAAGAGGAGCTGACGGATCTGCAGGGGTTGCACTTAGCACCGACGCTGCGGAACTTGTGTATGCTTGCTGTCATCGATGCAGGTCTGGATATGGGTGAATTACCAGAACTGATCATAAAAGAGATCAACACCATCAAATCAAGACAATCTTAATCGCCGGGTTCGTGTTGCACGTCATCGTGATGGAGCGCGTTGGACAGAGCCGCATGTAGCGGTGCGTTGGCCGACTTCAGTGTCTGTAAGCGTCGCGAGCTGCTGCAGGCATACAGGCGGTTACAGCTTATCCCGTACTACCCTACGGCGTTTCTTTCGGCGTGTAGCAGTGCGACCAGCAGGGGCGCAACAACAGTGGGCCTTTGCATGCATCGAGAAGACTGGCTTGAAGTTGTTTTGTCCTCGCCCGGTAGCCGCGCCGTGTCAGGACGCTCTGCATTTGGTGTCCTATGAAAGGAAATCAGCCCCGCTGTTAGCGCGCAGTGTTAAAAGTGGCAACACATGACACTCCGCTTTTTGAGTGTGCAGTATGTAAGAACGTGTACATATGTGGCATTAGCTCAACGGTGGTGGCGATACGAGCGGCAACGCGTTTAATCCCGGCGTCCAAGTCATGCAGCTTGGCACGATTTCCGAGTAAGCTTTTTTTATTTAAAACTCTGTGCACATCATCGTTCTTGTGCTTGCTGCTGCTGCATATTTCTAACCGCTTTTCTTCCTAAGTTGCTGTGTTTGTGAATACATTTCTTCTATGTAATATTCCGAGTTGTTTTTACTTTGTAACGAGGTGCTTCTAAAGAATACTGTTTTTCAGAAGCTGCGAATGCGATTATTGATCTTATCTTAGCCCCAGAATTGCCAGTCACTTTGTAACGCTTTAGATGGGAAGAGGAAAAAATTAGGCAGTGGCTTAGCTCTGTTTAAGCCTGGATACACAAGCGAAAAGCTTCAGTTGTGCTTGGTTTGACGTCCGTCCACACACTGCCTATATGGAGGCGGGGGAGGAGACGGAAATCGGCGCGGTTAAAACTGCCCGCAGGAATGCGGAGAGGGAGGTTGCCGGCTGCGACGCGGGCAACACGAGGCTGCAACGAAAGGTCAAACGGCAGGGAGAAGAAGAGCGCGCGCAGTAGTAGCGGCGGTGAGAAGGCGGCGCACAAGTGCAGTAGTGCACGGCTGCGTCGCTTACGGCATGCGCGAAGCTCGGCTCCGAACCTCGTAGTGAAGCTTGTCGCTTCAAAAATTGGAAGCGCCAAACATCTCATGTTTTGTTGCTACGAGAGGGGAAAAAATTTTCCGAGTTTGCACAAGAAAAAGAAGCCGAGCTTAAAAGTGTTCTGACAGAAGTAGGAGCAAGCTTATCGGGATAGCAGAAATTAACGAGATAGTTATTCTATCTTTCATGGACATGGTCGTCAAGGTAGAATAGCCTGTTCAACACCTGCTCGATCAATGTGATATTTATTTATTAAAGATAAAACCAAGAGTCAACTGGGACTGCAGTATTCAAAGAGAGGGTTGAGAAGGTTGAAGCAGACCGCACCATTGTGGAAGTTGTCAAGATAAGACGGTAGGTGAAACATGAGGGCACACTTAAGAGCACCGCCTTAATAGTATGACGCGATAACGTTATTGGATGCCTTCAGCCTTTTGGGGTCCTCTGCGTATCACGTAGCGAACATGGTAATTCTGTACTTCACGTTGATAGATCGCGGGGATGCGCCACTGCTCCGACAGGCGGCTGTTTCAAACACAACAATCGGTGGGGCTGGTAAGACCCTGGCCAGAGGTGAGAAGCTCGGGCTTGTTTCGGTTTCACCTCCTGCAGCGCACCTGGCGACTGAAGGTGAACTGATGTTTAACATTGAAGGATTTCTGCGCACACACGTCCCGCGTTATAAGACTGGCTGTAGCCGAATTGCCTGAGGAATCGTGATACGAAGCTGCTCTTCTTCGCTGGTAGTGGTTTGAATCCTGCTCGGGGATGAAGCTTTTTCTGATTGAAACCGCATTCATGACGACTGCACGATGCTAAGTTAGCGTCCCTGCAGACGATATGGATGGAAGTTGGTTTGGTTTGTTTATGGGGTTTTAACGTCCCAGAGCGACTAAGGCTATAAGAGACGCCGTAGTGGAGGGCTCCGGAAATTTCGACCACCTGGGGTTCTTTAACGTTCACTGACATCGCACAGTACACGGGCCTCGAATTTCTCCTCCAAATAAATTCAGCCGCCGCAGCCGGGATCGAACCCGCGTCTTTCGGGCCAGCAGCCGAGCACCATAGCCACTGAGCCACCGCGGCGGCATATGGATGGAAGTGGCGCTGGCGGCTGCATTTGCTGAACAATTGTGTATATGGAAGTTTCCCACTAATGTCCAGATTGCTCTCCCCGAGCAGCCTCTCGCAACCAATCAATAAATTTACTGCCACCTGCCACGGCGGCCAGGTTGTCATGACGTCCCGTGACGTTGGCTCTAGCTTTATTTTTGTTTTATCTTCACGGCGAACTGTGTAACAATAAGTATTGCTTTTTTTTGGTGTTTGTTTTGTTTTATATGTTGTTGTATAATTGTGCCTAAGCGGCGTATAATTGTCTATTGTACGCATTGTATTATCTCATGTTGTTAGCCACCACTGTATGCCCCCAACTGTTAAGTCCGAATGCCCGTGGCGTAGTCAAGCTGCCGGAAGACAAGTTTTACCATGGGCACCCTTCCATCGTGTACTGCATGGTGACAGAATAAACATTATTATTAAGTCACGTGACTTAGGTTACATGTGGGATACCTGCTTCATCGCTCAACACCGAGGCTGAACTTTCTGCAGAAAGGGAGTCTCAACGCTAACGCGTTATAGCCTCGGAGAGTATTGCTGGCGTAAAACCTTGAAATTCATGAATGGCCTCATAATAAAGATGATATTTTTCGGAAGGTCAACTACCTACCGTCCGAATCCGAACTTACTAAGCTTTTCTAGGTAGACATAAAAAATATTAGTAAGCTAACAAGAGTTCGGGATAGGAGCTGCATGTGGAATTCAATTTGTGCCATATCTGCACTGTTCGTATGGACTCTTTGATGGAATAAAACCTCAGTAGGTAGACTGCGCTGCAGAAATGGAGAGCGCACCATGTTGAGCGTTTAGTGAATAACATGAATGGACAGGATAATTTTTCTTGCGGGGAACGCTTGCCCATTCCAACACAGGTAAATAGCTTTCTTAAACGGGTCGTGGTACTATGTGAAGCCGGCCGCTACTGAAAGTATTCGTGCTAGAGGTAACTACCTGCCTCAGCCACCGTTGCTGCACACAAAAATTAAGAAGCGGGAGCTGCCTGGCCAGCATCGCCCTCTTCATTTTCCTGTGGTCGCAGCGCAGTGTATCTTTCGTGCCACAGCCGAGGTCGTCGCCATTTGCTTTAGTGCGCGCTGCTAGTGAACTCTGATTTGTTCCTAAACTTTCCGTCTCATCAAATCTTCAAATTAAATGCACGCATTCGAGAAAAAAAAGTTGTATGAAGTCTTGTGATTCGAAGCTGCTTTTAGGCACGAAACACTTTTGTAGCGAAAGCTACACTAGTCTAGCAGGAGCGCATTTCGCGGTGCTTGCCAAACGCCACTACTGCCCATGCGTCGTTACCAAGGCACCCAGCACCATGGCAACGATGGCGCCGCTGCCGCTGCGCCGCAGTGCGCATGCGCAGAGTCGCGCCGCGAAGCTCGGATATAAGAAGGATGCGATGCGCTGGCTCCTCAAGACGCGCACCATGGAAGAAGGAGAGCGCCGTGCTCGTCACGGCAGCGTTACAGGCTGCGTGAAATTGAGTGTACAAGGCCGCATGGTACAAGGCCGGCCGACAGCGTGAAAACGAGGCGCGAAAGGCTAAGCTGGCGGCCGAGACGCCCGAAGAACGAGAGGAATGTCTCGCGAAGAGACGCCGCCAAGCTGCTGAACGACAACGACGACCTGTCACTACCGAAACGTCAGTAGACGAAACTGCTTTCGCTACGTGTATCCTGGCCTAGCTGAGCGAAGCGGCTGCTAGATTTTTAGATCTCATTCTTGGCAGGTTCAGGTGAACATCACCTGGGAACCACGGCGAACGTGATGGCGAACATGACGCCAAATTGACGTCGAAATTATTGTCGAACATTCCGAAACTACCCGTCCTCACGGGTTATGGCTTTCGATTCTTGAAAATATCTTGAAAATTTAGGTGCCGGATCGAAGCGCGTATCCGTCAAAGCGCGTTTGCGTCAGAAAAATCGTTTTCTTGCGTTGGAATTATAACGCCCATTTGCGTAAACTCCGTCCCCCGTAGTCCATGTGAAGCCTCATAAGCTGGTAGTGGCATTGGAAAACTCACCATGCTTAGAGTTAGAGGCCGGAGTTTTAGGCACTAAAAAGCACGTTTTAGGCGCCATAAATAGGCGGCTAAAATTGCATTTTAGGCACCTAACGGAGAAAAATAGGCACTGTAAACTTTATCAAAAGTGCAGATAGTTCCGAACTTCAGCCCGCAATATCTGCCGTAAAATAAAACAATAACGCAGTAGGAATAATTTGGGACCTTAAGCAAGGTGCGAACGTTAGAAGCCGTTTTTTTTTAAGGCTGTCTCGCAACTTTTCATACAATACACATGCTTCAGCAGAGCAAAAGGGACGGTTACCAACCCTTTTAAAACACTTTGGTATACCTCGAAACAAACAATTCGCTTGTCGCGTAGAAAAGTAGAAACAATGAACACCTTAACAAGAGGCCATGTATTTAGAAATTGATAGAAACATTGTCAATTCAAAGCCTCTGACAAATGAGTTCAGTCTTCGCTCACACAGGAATTGAACTTAATATTGAAGGCATACACGATATTTCAACATTAATAAATATGTTTTCATTTGTACAAACAGTGTTTTATAGTTTGTGGCTTCACGTGTCTGGAGCCACGCGACTATCAAACGGCGCTTGCCATTAGAAGGGTCTGGAAACTATAAATACGAGATGCTAGAAAATGTTACACACAGTGCTTCTTGATGCGGAATATGCCGAAAAGAATCATAGTTCTGCACGAGCCTACGTACATCCACGAGGATCCATGGTAAAATAAACATCATCCATCTAGAAATCACTGTTAAAGCTATGGAAGCAGTAGCAGATAAGCACTATCTGGGGCACAAGGAATGAAAATAAGGTAGATTACTCAGGTGGAAATTTTAATCAGTGAAACTGTTCAGCAGGTTTATGGAACATTTCACAGTTGGTTTCAAATGGAACCAACTGGAATTATTTGGACGAACCTGTAACTTACTCCGTATACTTTCCGAAATGTGGTGCTATCTGGTCAACTACCACTTTAACAGCCAAAGTCATCAACAAGCTGCCACGATAAAATGGCAGAAAATAGGAAAAACGTGG
This sequence comes from Amblyomma mixtum, assembly GCF_055824585.1. NCBI lineage: Eukaryota > Metazoa > Arthropoda > Arachnida > Ixodida > Ixodidae > Amblyomma > Amblyomma mixtum. The sequence continues at coordinate 17,181,569 of NC_143018.1, forward strand.
ATTCGATACTTTCGGCGGACGTGGTTGGTATTGTGTACACAGCCGGCGTAGGTGCAGTGTTCACCAGAGCCAACTGATGAGGTCATCTAATGTTGCCACGTGTTTGTTCTACTCAAAGCCGAAATGGATTCGAAAGCAAACAGAATCTGAAAGCAAAACCACAGCGTATTCCAGGCCCCTTTTCTGTAAAAAAGGGCATTTTTAGGCACCGACGTAGGAAATAGGCATTTACAGGCACTGACACCCGAAATAGGCATTTATAGGCACTATAAAAAGAGTATTAAACATATTGTCAACACCGAATTCGTGCTCATATGTAAAAATGGTGCACCTACGAAGCGTTGAAAAAAAATAGGCATTTGCCTAAAATCCGGTCTCTACTTAGAGTCTACAGGGGGATTCGAATCCGCACAGTGCGAACATATCAGCTTCATTTTCCACTGGTTAAACGAGTATAGACACCTAATTTTGGTGGCATGTTTTCTTCTCTACAGTCATACGGAAGACGCTACTATGCCCGAATCCGCATGTGGTATACTCCCCTACGACCGCTGATTAATTTATAACCAAATTTTTCTGTCTTGCTGTTTAGTTTTCAACAGCCGAACGATGGCTGCGAGGTCGGAGAGTGGTTTTATGTCATGCAAGGCAAGGATAAACGTCGATATAATCATTGCTTCGTTATTTAATTCCTTACAGTGCTGAAACCAGGCTTCCTCAAGAGCCGTAATGAAAATGAGTGTAGAATCAGAGATTATATTGCAGTTTCTTTCATGCCTCACGTGACCAAAAATCACTTTTTGACGTCACAAATCAATCGATCGCCTGTTCAAGCCGAAACAGCACGAGAAAGAAATTCGATTATAAATTATTTATAGGTCGTAGGAGAATACCGTGTGGTAATCCATGTATAATAATGACCTATGCATCATTAGAAAGAAGAAAACATGCACGCGAAAAAAGGCCATTCGGCCATCGTCGCAGCTTTTCACCACGATATCCCGCGCTGTGCTTTGCATATCGTCGTCTTCGACAACTTCCATACGTCCGGCGAGTCAGTAGAAACCCAAGAGCACACGGACACTTGGAGCCAAAAAAATGCGCACAAAAAGGCGCTCTGAAGCGCCATAGGAGGAGGATTTAGCCAGTCATCCGGAACGGAAGAAAGGAAGTGCCGCTTAACCAACATATGAAGAAAGTCTCAAAAAGCAGTGGGAGATTTATACCACTGCAGCAGAGTAGCAAAGAACATCAAATGCAGTTGCTGTGAACGAGCTCAGTTTTACACGATAGCGTAAAAACTGAGTTCAGCTCCTTGAAGGACAGCTTTAAGGAGCTCGTGTCTAAGAAAAACCTGCGCCGTTGTCGGCATCTGTCGTCGAAACAGAAGATAAGGCAATTCGGAGTGGCCGATGTGTGACTGACGTCACAGTTTAATTAATGCGAAGACCTTGTCACCATGTGGAAAACTCCAGCTGCTGGGCACACTTCCAAACAGCTCATTTAGAAACAATTTTTGCAGTGCGTAATGATGTGGGACTCTCCAGGTAACTACGATTGTAAATATTGGCGGGTTTTTTCCTTCTGAGCGATGAAAAAAAAAAGCGAGAAAGCAAATTTTTCCCTAACCTTCCAAGGTTTTTTTTTTTTTTCGCACTTACATGTTTACTGCCGTGGCCGTAGCTAGTCAGCCGCGTCGCGGCAGCGCGTGAAGTGCCTTCGCCCTGACGAATTCCGCGAGAGCCGGCAGCGCCATCTGACGGACGACCGACGATTCCGCGTGGTTAGCACAAAGTCTGCTGGCCCTGCTTCTGCTGGCGGCCGAGGGTGGAGCGAAAATCTCTGGGCAGCGCGCTCCTAGGCGATAGCGGGCCAATGCCTGCCCGCCGCGGAAGCTCGGTTTTTGAGGTGTTTCTGAGAAAAGGAAAAAAAAAGAACGATATTGTTACCTACCTCAGTAGGAGCACAGAAGTCACTACTGTCGTCGGCTCACTGCCATCTGTGGCTCTGTTGAAGGCGCGAAATTTGTTGAGGTGCAGCGCGAGTACGCTGTCTATGATGAGCCAGAAGAGATAGCGTTGATCTCGTTTCTAATAGGTATCGATAATCCGCCTACATCAATACCTGCATCGATGATAGCGAGGAGACACAAGTTGTTCAATGTCGGTGCTAAGTGCAACACGTGCAGGTCAGTCAGCACCTTTTCCCCTTCAGTAGCGTTGCCTCTGTGCTATCCGTGTGGATGGTGTGGTGCAGAGCCGAAGCCACCGAAATTTAACACCTTTTCTCCCATAACGCTGCAGCCGGCCTAGCGCTTAGGCGATCGGAGTAGCCCATGTGGTATCACTTCGATCCAACACGACTTCTACGATGTCATACTTATGCATGTCTGCAAAGCAGGCGCCCAGCTGTCTGATGCGGCCACCAAAGATGTACAGCTGTTCTTCATACAGGAAGGCGCAGTGATGTTTGCGACCGGTGAGGTGCACACATTCCATTCTTGGGCGCACCCACATCAAGGTGATTGTTTCCAAATAATACAAGGAAGTATCGTACTCGTCGTTCCCTTCTCCGTCGAACACCTGGCCACCCCAAACATACATGCGGGTTCCGACTGCTGACACCGTGTGGCAGTAGCGCATAGCGGGGGGCTCTCCACTGGTAGGAATCTGATGCCACGTCAGGCTCTCCAAGTCGATAAAACATATGCGGTCCGAGTATTCGCAGTCGAAGCCATCAAAGATGGCTCCCACTTTTTTAACCTGAACGCGCGAGCGTCGACTGCCCGGTGCAGCAGTGCACAGGCGAAGCAGAGCGGAAATTGGGAGAGGGGACGAGCATGCGCGCCGATCATGTCGCTGCAGCTATCGTCGTCTGCTTGGCTGTTCTGCTGCGTGCGAAGCAACCCCTGCGAAGCAATTTTTGAGGCAGGGTTTTGAGGGCGTTTGTTTCGTGTTCTGTCTGACGCGTGCATATGTCTCTGGGATGGTGCAAATGCGTAGCGTTCCAGGCACGACTCTGGACTCGTCTTGCATTTGCGGGTAGCGTCTCGAGAGCATTTGCTTTAAATAGCGAAATTAAAGCGTCAATAGCGAGGGTCCTCTTCAGTCAGTTTTTTTTTAAGCAACGATTGCAACTCGTTTCTTGGGCATGCTAGGCTGTTCCCAAATGTATGCCCTTTTCAGAATCACCCACGCTACATGCAGCGGATAAATCAATCGCTCGCAGCTTCTTGGGGCTCCAATGCATAACAGCCGATGATGGGCAGGGGTTGCTTCGCACTAATCAGAACAGCCTAGCAGACGAACCTTACTCCAGCAGCATGAATTGTGGGCGTGCGGTTGCCCTCGCAGGCGTTCTCCTCCCCTTCTTCTTCCGGCGCCGCAGCGCCGGGCAGTCGACGCTCGCGTGTTCAGGTTAAGAAAGTGGGAGGGTGTTCGTCCGTTCACCCAGCAAGCAAGAAGAAAAGAAGATGCTTAGTGTCGGCACTTGGCCGCGCATCTCTGGGTGGCTCCATGTCACAGCGAGGGTATCGAACCGGTATATGCCGCCAACCCATCACCTTATGTCCGAGGAGCTCCCCCACATGTAGACGCAGCAGCCGTAGGCGACAACGCTGTGGTCGATAAACTTAATGAGCCAAATTTCAGGTTGCAGCTCCGTCAGCAGCACACCCCATCTTCACGATACGGGGTTGAAAATGTAGACGCTTAAGCGGCTGCCTAAGATTTCATCGCTGTCATCGTGGTAGCTGTAGGGCAGGCCGAACGAGTAGGCCTTCCCTTTGATGGTGACAGCTATGTTGTTGAGGAGTTCTGGAACGCCGTTTAGCCGCACAGTCCACATCGTGCAGTGATGACCAGTCTTCTCAGAAATGAAACCGGGCGCTAGTTTTTCCTTACTGCTATCGGGCAAGCACTGAGAAAGAACAGATCTGGTAGGCGTTGTTTTTCCTTTTTTCGAGCTTTTCTTGGTTTTGATGTGATAGCTTCTAAAGAACCATTTGCTGTTATGACGACATAGCAACTGCTCCTGGGGCTTACGCTAAGAAAAAAGAGGCAAAGCATGCAAGAAGAGTTACGAATCAAAAGGGGGACACGAGGACGGCAAGGCGAGCGCTACGCACTGGACGGCGCAGGCGTGTGTGACTTCGAGACACATTTTTTTTCGCTACAGCCTAGTGGATCATTCGATGTGATGATATGAAGCGCTAGGAATATTTAGCCTCTTGACTGCAAACGCCTTGTGGAATTGCTTCATAAGCCACGGAACTGTAGGCCCTGCGTACGCATAAGATTTGCGGTGCTCGCAAGATTGCGAACAAGAGCGCAGACTCTGCGAAGACCTACATAGCCGTGCAGCTGATATCAGAAAGAAATCCGAACATCCCTATTAGACAGCCGTGGATGTAGCCAGGAGGCAGGTAAGGGCTTGGGACGCTTGGCATCCGGAGGGCAAAGCCCGCGAACATGCGGCTATTGGAAACGGAGATCAACGCGGTAGGAAAGCCGAACTCAAACGCGCAACACAGCAAGATCACTCACATCCCGAGGTACAAAAAAGCTTACGCCCCCAATATCTGTCGAAATTTCCGGAGCCCTCCACTACGGCGTCTCTCATAGCCTTAGTCGCTTTGGGACGTTAAAACCCCATAAACCAAAACCAAACCAATATCTGGGCAGAATGACGTAGACGTGAGTCCTCCGCTCTGCGGGCAAGCCAATTTGACGCTGCAATTCCCGTTACTGGTCGTAAATGCTTCGTTAGTTTTAATGCAGGATGGCGATTTCGACGTGATTAAAGATTCTTACTTGACAAGAAAACAGTGGGAAGCTTCAGTTCCCTGCGAGAGTACGACGTGATAGCGTTAAAGGGTCCGTACGGTCGCTAGGGGGTCCCCTGGCGCACCGTTTTGCAGACGACGACACACTTGTTGAAATCACACACTGCTTTATTGCACATCATCGTCCAGATTATGTAGTGACGATATTTAGTGAGCGTCATTACATGTGTGGTCTTCTAATGTAATTTGCCTGCTGGGGGTTGGTGGTACTCGTACAAGGCCTCTATATATCCCACATAACGCACGTTCCTTAGTGGCGGTTTGGATTTCGACTGACCACAGTTTCTTTTAATTTTAGCAAAATTGCTTTCCTACTCCACTACCTTCTCGACCAATCAGGATTTTCCATTGTGTCAACGATGCTGACGATGGGTTTCCGGCCGAACGGGACCTTTAATGCTGCCGCGTAAGAGGAAATAAATTTAGAGGGGACACTTAAGCTCCCCCGTAAGAGTACGACGCTATATCATGATGGGTCAATTCCCGTATATGCAGGCCATTCACTATTTTACACTGATAAATCCTTGGGAGTGTTCATACCCCTCCTCTCGCACTGGTGCAGTGGTTAAGCGATGGGGCTTGTGGGATCCAGGTTGCTGTTTCCGAGCTGCCAATTATTTATTTAACTGCCACAGTGTGCAGTTTGGTCACTATCTGGTGGGTAGGTTGGGATGACACAACAAGGACACGTGATCTAGTTGGCACATCCACCTCCGAGGTTTCTCTCGGGGAACCACCTGCCATAGCCATGCCCGTGATTTCTCGCTCACAACGCCGACGAGGACACCGGGGCCTTCAACGCTGTCGCGTTAAAACAGCGACATCAAGTCGATAGAAGGCAGTGATACACAGTGTTAACGTTCTTCTTTCTGCTGCTCAATAACGAAAGAAATTATTCCCGGTAAAAAGAGAGGCGTGCGGTGTTTGCAAATAAAGCGTCTATTCCACTGCCAATTCACACAGTACGGGAAGCGTAAAACCAACGTAATTTATCAGACACCGTTATTGCGTTTGAGTTCAAAAGATTAATATTGTCATGACGGCGTTTCAAACCCGCGGTGGAGCAAACAGGTCAGCTTCGCCGGCCACTGCACGAGGGCGCGATGCTATCGCCGCAACCGACGATCGCGTCTCGTGTCTGCAACACACTTTCGCGCTGGCCGTTGGAAATCGCCTCTTCAACAACTGCCACCCGCGGCGCTCCGCTCGTAACACGTTTCCCACAACCGGTAGATACGCGCCGCGGTGGCTCAGAGGTTAGCGTGCTCGGCTACTCAGCAGGAGTAACCGGGTTCGAACCCAGCCGCTGCGGCCTGCGCTTCGATGAGGGGAAAACACAAATGGAGCCCGTGTGCTGTGCGATGTAAATGCACCTTAAAGGTACTCGGGTGGTCGAAATTAATCCGGAGCCCTCCACTACGGCCCCTCCTTCTCTCTTTCTTCTTTCACTCCCGCCTTCCTCCCTTCCCTCACGGTGCGGTTGGGGCTTCCACCGAGATATGCGAGACAGATACTGCGCCAATTCCTTTCCTCAATATATATAGAAGGCAGAGTGACCAAATCACAAGTTTATACTTCACCAGAAACAGCTGCAGGTACTCAGGCCCCTTAGGCATTTCTTACCAGAACAGAAAATGAAAAGACGAAATGCCAACGATTCACACCACATTTCCACCATCGCGGCAAGGTTGAAAAAATTGGTTGTTGCTCGCGATATGAATAAACCACAGCTTCATGACACCTATACCAAGCACCTGCTAGACGATAAGGCGGCAACAAAACATGCCCGAAACGGAAGAAAAAAATAGCGCAGGATTTAAGCATTAAGCAATATATATTTCACGTTTTTTTTAAGGCCGCCAGATACTCAATCCCTATCAATGCGACTGGCATGACCGACCAACTAAAGAAAAGTCTCGATTGGAAAGCGTTAAGCACATATCATGTGGCGTCAAAAAAGCAATTCGCTCTGAAGCAAACCCGTAATGGCAGAAGAGCCCTCCTGACCACTTATGCGCACTTTATAACGGCTTTTAGCGCTTTTAATCTTGGTAACTGCAAGAGTAGATGTCCTTTTTCGAACATTCATTCGTGTGAGCGTCATAAAATGACAAACATATTCAAAAATCTAACGGAAATAGTCACCCGTCGACGCACTAAGTCTGCACGCGCCACGATTACAGATCACCATATCGCTGCTTCAGAAAAAACCGCATGATGCCACCGCCATCGCTGGAATAAGCGGGCCTTGTTTCTTACAGAAGCAGGTGCCTCTGCAGGATGTGGACGGGGCGGCTGAACGGCGTTCCAGAGCATGTCACCCACAGCGCTGTACTAATCAACGGCAAGGTCTACTCGTTCGGCAGTTTCCAGTTGCCATGGAACTTGGTCAACGTGTTCATCTTCGACCCCGCATCGCACCGGTGGGATATGGTGCAGACGCAACTTCCCGACGCTTGGCCGATTACCATTTCCCTCAACACAGTTGTAGCGTACGGCCACTGCGCGTATCTGTGGGGCGGCTCGCCCAACTGGCCAATTCCAAGTGTTCTTTACCGCTTCGACCCAAACACGATGACATGCAGCCGTCTGGCGGTGTCCGGTGAGGTGCCCTCATCGATGTACGCCAGCAGAGCTTGTGTTGTGGGTCACCGCAAGTATATCTTCAGTGACTGGTATCCTTCGCCAGATATGCGGGTCCGTGACTTGGATACCCTAGAGTGGCATCGTGTTCTCACTAGCGGAGAGGCTCCTGTTCTACATGGCTGCCAATCTGTGTCTGCCATCGGGACCCGCATGTATGTGTTCGGCGGCAGCCCAGCAGTCCGTTCCCTCACCCTATACTATTTTCAAACGACCAACTCTTCCTGGGTGCGCCCACAGGTACAAGGCGTTCCCCCTGTGTATCGGCGAGGACATTCAGCCTTCGTGTTCAGCGAAGAGCTGTACATTTTCGGAGGGTACAGCGATGTGCTGGAGACCTACTTAGCAGATGTGCACAAGTACGACCCCGTGACGTCGTGCTGGACCGAAGTGAAGCCATGTGGCTCACCACCATCTCCCAGGTACTGGCATGGCTGCTCAGTGATGGGTGAAAGGGTGTTTATCTTCGGTGGCTTTGGACCGGCATCCGACCAGGATGAGGAGCAGGTAGTTGAGGAGCGAAGATCGCTGACCGATCTCCACGTGTTGCACTTGGCACCGACACTGAAGAACCTGTGCCTACTTGCAGTAATTGATGCACGGCTGGATCTAAGCCCCTTACCACCCTTCATTAGAGAAATGGTCTATGATATCACTTCTCACCCATCGTAGTCGATGGTAGATGCTTTGTGTCAACCAAATGGAGTGCCTTCGGCGTAAGCCAGCTTGGGGGTGCGGCAATAATACAACATTGGCGCTTCTACTTGACACAGCAATAAACTCTTCTTTTATACGCAATGAACGCCTTCCTCCAGTGCTCGATTTTCGCGGAAGTAAGAAAGACGATAGCGTTTTGTTTATTTCATGAAACTCTGCGGCGGCACTTTTTTTCAAATATTAACAAGAACAAATTTTCCGAACGAAGAACTATTCTCTAAAACTGATTCCATTCCAGCCTGGTGGTTGATTCAAGAGAATCGCATCAACGTCACTTCGGCCTGAAGCTCGCGATGAAGTCTAGGTTGCCGCGTAGCCCTGGTGGTCATCCTTTTCAAAGCTGTAGGCAGACTGAGGTGCTGGATGTGGCGGTAGGCGTCGATTTTAGATCTTCTACGGAAACAAGTTGCGTGTTTTGTGATTACTTCAGAAAGCCGAAATGTTATCATTTATTTGCGCATGTCTGCCTTCAGCATGTATGCCCTCAGCACCCGACGAGTATCTATGTCTTGAACATGAGCGGATAGAATTCGTCAAAGCTTGGTAACTGATCGTATCTGGTGGAGATCGTATTGAAGGCAATTGACTACACGCTGGACAGTATTTGAAGCTTCTCGACAGCTTATTTATGCGGATGTGAGAGCGCTCCGACGGACCGCGCACGTCACATACTCTCGATGAGGCATCCAACGACGGCTGGGGTGAAATGTTCGGGAAATGTGTTTGTGACACCAATTTGAATAGACAAAGCAAATCTGTGCCATGCCACTCCTTAGCCGCAGATAACATTGCGCCGTAAAAATTCATGACAGTCAACAGTAAACGCGAAGGTGAGAGTATAAAATGTGATATTAGTGAATCAAATGTGAATTATTTTGGACGAGCATTGATGTTCGATTTTTGCTACATTCATTTGACAGAAGTTAACACCGGACACTGACGAAAAGGAAGAACTGCGATAGGCAGACGGCTACGAAGCTCTCACGTTTTAAAGCGCATCCCTTTAATGCCTCACCGTTGGCAACAGAAGGTTGCCAGCAGAGGTGTCACGGTTTTCGGTTGGTCGAAATGGTTATGACGTCACAGTGCGCCGATTCGAAGTAATGAGGTCACCCACCGATGCCTGACGCCACTTTTTGAAGCGCGCGACAACTAATAAAATAGTTGTCGTCGGCTCCGAAAGCGGGCGTAAGGCGTCCGTGGCTGACCACATTACATACCTCATTACTGCGAACAGAGCCATGGATACAACCGAACTCATCGAAGCAGAGAGACAGTCGTGCTAGAGAAGCAGTCAAAGTCGGCAGTCAAAAAGTGTAGTTGTAACGTGTAGTCAAATAAAGCACTAGTACACAGCAAATAGTCTTGCAGCGCCAAACAGTGCGCCAGGAAAGGCTTTCGCCTTCCAGCACTTTGGAGAGCCAAAGTGCCCCTGAATTTTCTCACCTTGTTTATAAGATTTTCGGTTGAGCTCTCTCAAATTTTCTACAGATTTCAATGCCTACTATGAATGAACCTCTCCAGACATGTGGCTTAATTTACATGCAGTGCGTACGGTGTTGAAGTATCGCAGTAGCGCTCTCGAACAATTACACAGGCGCAAATCGACCTGGCAAAGGCATTTGATCGCGTGTGTTATCCGTTTCTTTATTCTCTTGTAAACAACGTCAATCGTGGCTAAAGTCTTCCGACTGGGATGCGCCTTTGCCACAAAAACTATTCTTCGTGTTTTATTGAGAATCGCCCTCTCCCACAAACAGTCCGCATACGGTGCTCCCTGAAAACAGCTTGCCTGTTGTCCCTGGTCCTGTTTGTAGAAGAACTGAGGATTGGGCGAGTTGGTGGTGATGAATCGTTAAAAACCAGCGCTTAAGAACACGGACGGAGGACAAGGTGAAACAGACTGACGGCGCTGAACTTACAACTGAATTTTATTCACACGTAGGCAGCCGATTTATACATTTACACAAACATGCGCAAAGGCGTCTTGTCAAACCCAGATAATCTGTTGCCACTCACAAGCGTAAAACTAGAGGAAACAAAGAAACAGCAATCATCCATTCAAGGCACGTGTGCCATTACCTCGCCCTCCCTAACCAGAATGAAATGAGCTTGCTTCACTCTGGGTAGGGAGGGTGAGGTAATGGCACACATAAGACAAGTTTATTTGGACTCTCAATCAAAATGCGACATTTGTCCCTCTACAAAAACAAAGATACATTGCGTCAACTGATGTCGCCCTATGCACACACACTCACAACGAACGTAAGTGTCCAAAAATAAAAAGTGTTCAAGAAAGTTCTAGTGGGTCCATACGCGGAGGAAGCACGCCGGGTTGAAACCCGCGCACACAAAACAGCGCACAAAAACCCGCGCACGAACAACGCGCTCGAACAACGCGCACGAACAACGCGCACGAACAATTGACGCGCACCACACACGTGCGCCACACTTAATATCGCAGCGGCAAGTGCCTTGCACACGTGCCGCAGTAATCGGCCTGCTTTCGGGTCCGGCATGTTCATCACTGGGCCGCTTCTGCCAACATCCAATTAAATGGCGGATGTCAGAAATGTAGAGAGCATGTTATCCGCCGCTGATACTAGTCATGCGCGAAGTCCTGATAGCATTTTACACGTATGCTTCGCGGACGTGAGGCTTTATCTCAAGGCAGTACATCAGAGAAAAAAGAGAAAACGCAGACGTAAATAAAGTCGTTTCAATCAAAAATAATATATAAAGTGGAAATATTGCATATTCGTAACACTATAATCATCTGTTAGTGCGCTTGTAAACGAATTAATATATGCTATTGAAACTAGCGCGTCATGATTGTGGTTCTAGTCCTGAATGGAATGAGGCAGGAATGAGCGATGAAAAGCATTCGTGTATCATGAAAAACGTGAAACTTTTTCATGGTGATAAAAGTGGCGCGATGTGTTAATGGGCCGCTGAATCAAAATATCGTAAAATTTTTTCTGGCAGTATTTTTTACGGAGAACACATACCCGCAGAATTTGATTACGTAACTACAATAGCGGAAGGTACAAATTAGTTATCATATTAGGGGTACTGGTGGTACGATGGCAGCAGTTGAGAATGTAACGAGCAGACCAATTCTTATTATGCTCGTAGCTTACTAGAAAATCAAGACCAGGGCGCCGTGCTGAGGCCGCATTCTCAGGTTTAGAAGGAACTAGTGATTTGTAACGTTGTAGGTAAAGGAATATAGAGACAAGAAATTTTGTTCCAAGTAACCTAGAGAACAGTTAGCATTACTCGTCATACAGCTAATGTGGCGATCCGAAGAAAGGTTAGAAAACACACAGAAGCCTAAGCAGTTATACGATGCTAATATAGTGGCCCGTGTAATGTGCGAGGTCAGTGCACTTTAAAGAACGCCAGGTGGTCGTAATTTCTGGAGCCCTACTCTCCGGCGTCCCTCATAGCCTGAGCCGCTTTGGAGCGTTTAACCCCCCCAATCCAAATCTTTCACTCCCACCTTCCTCCCTTCCCTCACGGCGCAGTTGGGGTGTCCACCTAGAAGAAAATTTCCTTTCCTGCAAAGCAACTTCTTTAGAGGTATATATGGAAGGCACAGTAACTAAAATCACATGTTTCCATAAATCAGCAACAGCTGTAGGAATTGACGCACTTTAGGCAATTCTTGCTAGAAGATGAAATGCAAAGGTGAAATCCCGACCATCCACACCACATTTTCATCATCGTGGCCAGGTTGGTGGTTTGTTGGTTTATTGGGGTTTAACGTCGCAAAGCAACTCAGGCTGAGGGACGCCGTAGTGAAGGGCTCCAGAAATTTCGACCACCTGGGGTCTTTAACGTGCACTGACATCGCACAGTACACGGGCCTCCAGAACTTCGCCTCCATCGAAATTCGGCCTCCGCGGGCCAGGATCGAACCCGCGTCTTTCGGGTCAGCAGCCCGAAAGACGCGGGTTCGATCCCGGCCGCGCCTTCCAGGCTGCTGACCCGAAACACGCGGGTTCAACAGAGGGGTTGTTGCTCACGATGTGAATGCATGACAGCGATACTATACACCTGCTAGACGATAAGGCGGCAACCAAACACGTGCGAAACGAAAGAAGAAAGTTCCGCAGGATTTAAGCAATATGCATTACACGTTTCATTTCAGGGCCGCCAGATATTCAGTCCCTATCAATGCGACTGGGATGACCAATCAACTAAAGGAAATTCTCTATTGGAAAGCGTTAATCACATATCTCGCGGCGTCAAGAAGGTAATTCGCTCTGAAACAAACCCGTAATGACAGAACAGCCTCTAGACCACTTACGCGCACTTTATAACGGCTTTTTCCGCTTTTAATCTTGGTGACAGCGGCAGTACATGTTTTTTTTTTCGAACATTCATTCGTGTGAGTGTCATAAAATGACACATGTTTTCGAAAATCTAACGGAAATAGTCTACACGTCGACGCACTATGTCCGCTCCCGCCGCGAATACAAGTCCCCATATCGCTGCTTCAGAAAAAAGCCGCATGAGGCCGCCACCATCGCTGGAATAACCGGGCCTTGTTTCTTACAGAAGCAGGTGTCTCTGCAGGATGTGGACGGTGCGCCTAAACGGTGTTCCAGAGCATGTCACCCACAAGGCTGTACGCATCAACGGCAAGGTCTACTCGTTCGACAGTTACCACGCGGCATGGAACTCTCTCCACGTCTTCATCTTCGACCCCGCATCGCACCGGTGGGATATGGTGCAGACGCAACTTGCCTACGGCGGGCTGTTTTACATTTCCTTCCAGACAGTTGTAGCGTACGGCCACTGCGCGTATCTGTGGGGCGGCCCGTCCAGTTGGCCAGCCCCGAGTGTCCTTTACCGCTTCGACCCAAACACGATGACATGCAGCCGTCTGGCGGTGTCCGGTCAGGTGCCGTCATCGATTTACGGCAGCACAGCTTGTGTTGTGCGTCACCGCCAGTATATCTTGAGTGACTGGGATCCTTCGCTGTATATGCTGGTCCTTGACTTGGATACCCTAGAGTGGCATCGTGTCCCCACCAGCGGAGAGGCTCCGGTTCGACTTGCCTCCCACACTGCGTCTGCCATTGGGACCCGCATGTACGTTTTCGGCGGCAGCCCGGAAGACCGTTCACTCACCCTATACTATTTTGAAACGACCACCTCTTCTTGGATGCGCCCAGAGGTTCAAGGCGTTCCCCCTGTGTATCGGCGAGGACATTCAGCCTTCGTGTTCAACGAAGAGCTGTACATTTTCGGAGGGTACAGCGATGTGCTGAAGACATACTTGACAGATATGCACAAGTACGACCCCGCGACGTCGTGTTGGACCGTAGTGAAGGCATGTGGCTCACCACCATCTCCCAGGCTCTGGCATGGCTGCTCAGTGATGGGTGAAAGAGTGTTTATCTTCGGCGGCTTTGGGCCGGCACCCAACCAGGATGAGGGGCAGGTTCCTGGGGAGCGAAGGGCGCTGACCGATCTCCACGTGTTGCACTTGGCACCGACACTGCAGAACCTGTGCTTACTTGCAGTGATTGATGCACGGCTGGATCTACGCCCCTTACCACCTTTCATTAGAGAAATGGTCTACGCTATCACTTCTCAGCCATCGTAGTCGATGGCAGATGCCTCATCTCAAGCAAACTGAGTGCCTTCGGAGAAGCCGGCTGGGTGGAACGGTGATGATGCAACTTCGGCGCAGCTGCTTGACACAAAAATAAGCACTTCTTTTATACGCAATGAACGCCTTCCTTCAGTGCTCTATTTTCGCGCAAGCAAGAAAGTCGCTAGTGTTTTGTTTATATTCATGTCGCTCTAGGCCGCCACGTTTTCGTAAATAATAAAGCGAACAAATTTTCTGAACGAAGAGTTATTCACTAAAATCGATTCACCTCCAGCCCGGTGGTTTCTTCAAGCAAGTCCCAATAACGCCATTTCGGCTTGAAGCTCGTGATAAATACTAGGTTATCGCGTAGCCACTGCTGGTGATCCTTTTCAAAGCATATCTTAGATAGAGATATGTGGCGGTAGGCGTCGATTCCGGCACTTTTCCGGAAACAACTTGCTTCTTTCGCGACGACTTCAGGAAGCCAAACGGTTATCACTTATTTCCGCATGTCTGCTTTAACTTTGACGCTGCTTGAAAGGTTCACTGATTTTATAGCCTGCTAGTTATGGTTCTCTTTTTTCCTATATACATTCTAATTTCAATCTGGAAGCATCAGATCGGTATCTATGCCGTCAACCTGAGCCGCTAGAATTCTTCAAAGCTTATGTAACAGGTCGTATCGGGTGGTGATCATATTGAAGGCAGTCGACAGCATGCTAGACTGTAGCTCTTCCGATCTGATACTGGAAGCTTTCACTTATCTTGTGTGGACAAGGTTTTTCTAGGCCCGACCTAATGCAAAGAGAAACTATTCCTCGTTTCACTAATTTGGAGTGGGCGCTATCGTAGGCTAACACAGACTTCTTTAAGCGAGGCGTTCAATCTCTGTGTTGAACGCCTAGCCACCCCAAACATGCATTCGTGTTCCGACTGCGGACGCCGTGTGAAAGCAGCGCTATGCCACGTAAGGTTCTCAAGGTCAAGATAATATACACGGTGTGAGGATTCCGGGTCCAAGAAATCAAAGATGTACATCCGTTGACACAGCACACAAGCAGAGAAGATGCTTAGTGTTGGCATTTGGCCGCACATTTCCGGGCGGCTCCATGTCATAGCGAGGCTATAAAACCGGTATAAGCCGCCAATCCGTGACCTTAGGTCCGAGGAGCTCCTTCACATGTAGACGCAGTGGCCGTAGGCGGCAATTCTGCGGTCGATGCAGCTAATGGGCCCGCCTTGGGAGTGGAACTCGGTCAGCAGCACACCCCACATGCACGTTGCGGGGTGTAAAATGCATACGCCGAATCGGCTGCCTAAGATTTCATCGCTGTCATCGCGGCAGTTGTAGAAGGGGTCGAACGAGTAGACCTTCCCTTTGGTGGAGACAGCCATGTCGGTTTACGAGTTCGGGAACCCGGTGCAGCCGCACAGTCCACATCGTGCAGTGGTAACCAATCTTCTCAGAAATGAAAGCGGGCGTTAGTTTTTCCTCCCTGCTGTCGGGCAAACAATGGGTAAGAAGAGGTTTGGTAAGCGTTTTTCTTTTTTTTCCGCAAGCCTGTGTTGATGTCAGTGAGAAAGCTTCTAACGCACCCTTTGCTGTTATGACGATATAGTATCTGTTCCAGGGCTTACGCGAAGAATACAGAGGGATAGCGAGTAAGAAGGGTTGCGGGGAAAGGGGGACACGAGGAGGGCAGGAAGGGCACCATGCACTGGGTGGCGCAGGCGGTTGTGACACCGAGACACATTTTTCTTCGCTACAGACTAGTGCATCGTTCGATGTGATATCCTGAAGCGCTAGGAATATTTAGCCTCTTGACTGCAAACGCCTTGTGGAATTGCTTCACAAGCCACGGAACTGTAGGCCCTGCGTACACACAAGATTTAAGGTGTTCGTAAGATTGCGAAGGAAAGCGCAAAGTCCGCGAAGACCTATATAGACGTGCAGCTGATATCACAAAGAAATGCGAACATCCCCATTAGACAGCCTTAGATGCAGCCAGGAGGCAGGTAAGGGCTTGGGACGCTAGACATCAGGAGGCCAAAGCTCGCGAACATGCGGCCGTTGGAAACGGATATCAACGCGCTAGGAAAGGCGACATCAAACGCGCTACACGACAAGGTCACTCACATCCCAAGGTACAAAAATGCTTGCGCCCCCAACATCTGGGCAGAATGACGTAGACGCGAGTCCTCAGCTCTGCGGGCAAGCCAATTTGACACTGCAATTCCCGTTACTAGTGGTAACTGCTTCGTAAATTTTAATGCAGGATGGCGATTTCGACGTGATTAAAGATTCTTACTTGACAAGAAAAAAGTGGGAAGCTTCAGTTCCCTGTGAGAGTACGACGTGATAGCGTTAAAGGGTCCGTACGGTCGCTACGTGGTCCCCTGGCGCACCGTCTTGCAGACGTCGACACACTTGTTGAAATCATAAACTGCTTTATTGCACATCATCGTCGACATTATTTAGTGACGATAATTAGTGACCCTCATTATAGCTGTGTGGTCCTCTAATTTGATTTGCCTGCTGTGGGGTAGGTGGTACTTGTACAAGGCCTCTATATATCCCACTTAACGCACGTTCCTCAGTGGCTGTTTGGATTTCGACTGACCACAGTTTCTTTTAATATCGGCAAAATTGCTTTCCTACTCCACTACCTTCTCGACCAATCAGGATTTTCCATTGTGTCAACGATCCTGACGATGGGTTTCCGGCCGAACGGGACCTTTAATGCTGCCGCATAAGAGAAAATAAAATTAGAGGGGACACTTAAGCTCCCCCGTAAGAGTACGACGCTATATCATGATGGGATAATTTCCGTATATGCAGGCCATTCACTATTTTAGACTGATAAATCCTTGGGAGTGTTCATACCCCTCCTCTCGCACTGGTGCAGTGGTTAAGCGATGTGCCTTGTGGGGTCCAGGTTGCTCTTCCCGAGGTACCAATCATTTATTTATGTAGTTTGCTCACTATCCGATGGGTAGGTAGTGATGACGTAGTAAGGACACGTGACCTAGTTGGCCCATCCACCTCCTAGGTTTCTCTCTGGGAACCACCTGCCAGATCCATGCCCATGATTTCTCGCTCACAACGCCGACGAGGACACCGGGGCCTTCAACGCTGTCGCGTTAAAACAGCGGCATCAAGTCGATAGAAGGCAGTCAGATGCAATGTTAACGTCCTTCCTTCTTCTGCTCAATAACTAAAGAAATTATTCCCGGTACTTGAAAAAAAGAGAGGCGAGCGGTGTTTGCAAATGAAGCGTCTGTACCATTGTCATTTCACACAATACCGGAAGGGTAAAACCAACGTAATTTATCCGACACCGTTACTGCGCATGGGTTCAATAGATTAATATTGCCACGAGGGCGTTTCAAACCCGCGGCGGAGCAAACAGGTCAGCTACCCCTTACACCATGAGGGTAGAAGACAAGCACGAGCCAAAGCCCTATATAAGAAATACAGACAGTGCGCTGCAACACTTTATGTAGATGCGGCAGAATACAAAAATACCAATGCCTTTGCAATTGTGGTTGTGAACGAGAATGGTGACCACATCGTCTCGGCGACAATCAAAACGAAATCCTCTGAAACGGCAGAAGAGGCGGCTATAGCCCTCGACCTGGCACATACCCAAGGGAGCATCATCCTCAGCGATTCCAAAATGGGTATCAACAATTTCGCTAAAGGGCGAATTACAAACACCTCCCTTAGAATCCTTAACGCAACCAAATTCTCACCAAATTATTCCTAATTGATATGGGTCCCAGCCCATTCGGGGAATCCGGGGAACGAGGCAGCCCACAATAAAGGCCGAGGTTTCGTCGACCGGGCAGTGGATGAGTCTGGCTCCCTGAATTTCACGAAGGACTCAATGATCACATATCATGATCTCACCAATAATTTTAAATTAGAGAGGAGAATTTTCCCCCCTCCAGACACAAGACTTACTAAAGAACAAGAGGTTACGTGGCGTCGTCTACAGACGAGATCGATACGCACCCCATCACTCCTCGCGCACATTTATCCAGATCTTTATAACCCAAACTGCAAACACTGTGGCCAACGTGCTACCTACGATCACATCCTGTGGGACTGCAAAATAGAGCCACCTCCGGGTGACCTAGTTACAGCTCCTTCTCTCGAGCGGTGGGAGACCGTGCTGGCTAGCTCTGACCCCAGAACGCAAGTTTTGGCGGTGGAGTGGGCTGACAAAGTCGTCGAGGGCTATGTACACTCGACCACTCAACGCGACCTCTTGCCAAGCTCTTCCCGGCGAATAAAATGTTTTACAATCAATCAATCAGCTTCGCTGGCCACTGCACGAGGGCGCGATTCTATCGAGGCGACCGATCACGTCTCGTGTTAAACTGCAACACACTTTTGCGCTGTGCCTTGCAAATCGCCTCTTAAACAACTGACACCCGCGGCACTCCGCTCGTAACACGTTTCCCACAACCGGTAGATACCCGCCGCGGTGGCTCAGAGGTTAGCGTGATCGGCTACTCAGCAGGAGTAACCGGGTTCGAACCCATTCACGGCGGCCTGCGCTTCGATCAAGGGAAAAAGAAAAGGAGGCAGTATGCTGTGCGATGTAAACGCACGTCAAAGATCCCCGGGTGGTCAAAATTATTCCGGAGCCCTCCACTACGGCCCCTCCTTCTCTCTTTCTTCTTTCACTCTCGCCTTCATCGCTTCCCTCACGGTGCGGTTGGGGCTTCTACCGAGATATGTGAGACAGATACTGCGCCACTTCCTTTCCTCAAAACCACGTATTTAGAGGTGTATGTACACGGCACAGTAGCCGAATCACAAGTTTCTATTTCACCAGAAACAGCTGCAGGTATTCAGCCCCCTTAGGCATTTCTTCCCAAACAGGAAATAAAAATGTGAAAACTAATTCATACAGCAATAAACTCTTCTTTTATGCGCAATGAATGTCTTCCGTCAGTGGCCGATTTTTGCGCAAGCAAGAAAGTCGCTAGTGTTTTGTTTCTTTCATGCCACTCTCTGGCGGACCTTTTTTTCAAAGATTACCAAGAAAAAATTTTCTGAAAGAACTATTCGCTGAAATTTATTCCGTTCCAGCCTGGTGGCTTCTTCAAGGGAATCGCATCAACGTCACTTCGGCCTGAAGCTCGCGATGAAGTCTAGGTTGCCGCGTAGCCCCTGGTGGTCATCCTTTTCAAAGCAGTAGGCACATTGAGATGCTGAATGTGGTTGTAGGCGTCGGTTTTGAATCTTCTCCGGAAACAACTTGCGTATTTTGTGATTAATTTAGAAAGCCGGACAGTTATCATTTATTTGCGCATGTCTCCCTTCACTTTGACGCTGCTGTAAATGTTCATTGATTTTTAAGCCTGCTAGTTATTTTTTACTTTTCCAGATATACATTTTAATTTCAATCTGGAAGCAACCGACCGGTATCTATCTCTTGAACATGAGCCGATAGAATTCGTCAAAACTTCGGTAACTAATCGTATCAGGTGGAGATCGTATTGAAGGCAATCGACTACATGCTGGCCAATATTTGAAGTTTTTCGACAGCTTATTTATGCGGATGCCAGAGCGCTCCGGCGCACCGAGCACGTCACATACACTCTCGACGAGCCATCCAACGACGGCTGGAATGAAATGTTCGGGAAATGTGTCTGTGACACCAACTTGAAAAGACAAAGCAATTTTTTGCCATAGCGCTCTACAGCCGCAGATAACCTCGCGCCGTAAAAATTCATTACAGGCAACAGTAAACGCGAAGGTGAGAGTGTAAAATGTGATATTTGTGAATACAGTGTGAATTTCTTTAGACGAGCATTGATGTTCGAATTTTGCTACATTCATTTCAGAGAAGTCATATTCTCTTAACACCGGACACTGGCGAAAAGGAAGAACTGCGATAGGCAGATGGCTACGAAGCTCTCACGTTTTAAAGCGAGACCCTTTAATGCTTACACCGTGTTGGCAACAAAAGGTTGCATTTCCTCCATGGAACGTTGCCAGCAGAGGTGTCATGCTTTTCGGTTGGTCGAAATGGTTATGACGTCAGAGTGCGCAGATTCGAAGTAATAAGGTCACCCACGGATGCCTGGAGTACCGTTTTAGAGCGCGCGACAACTAATAAAATAGTTGTCGTCCGCTCCGTCAGTGGGCGTAAGGCGTCCGTGGCTGACCACATTACATACCTCATTACTGCGAACAGTTCCATGGACACAACCGAACTGATCGAAGCAGAGAGAGAGTCGTGCTAGACAAGCAGGCAAAGTCTGTAGTTGAAATGTGTAGTCAAAGTGTGTAGTCAAATAAAGAACTAGTACACCGCAAATAGTCTTGCGGTCAACGCCAAACAGTGCGCCAGGGCAAGCTATCTCCTTGAAGCACCTTGGAGACGCAAAGTGCCCCTGAATTTTCTCACCATGTTTATAAGATTTTTGCTTGAGCTCTCTCAAATTGGCTACAGCTTTCAATGCCTACTGTGAATGAACCTCACCAAACATGTGGCTTAATTTACATGCAATGCGTACCGTGCTGAAATATTGCAGTGGGGCTCACGAACAATTACACAGACGCAAATCGACCTGGCGAAGGCATTTGATCGCGTGTGTTATCCGTTTCTTTATTCTCTGGTAAACCACGTCAATCTTGGTTAAAGTCTTCCGACTGGGATGCGCCTTTGCCACGAACACTGTTCCTCGAGTTTTATTGACAATCGCCCTCTTGCACAAACCGTGCGCATACGCTGCTCTCTGAAGCAAGCTTGCCCGTTGTCCCTTCTCCTGTTTGCAGAAGAACTGAGGATAGGGCGAGTTGGTGGTGATCCACCGTAAACAAACAGCGCCTAAGAACACGGACCGAGGACAAGGTGAAACAGACTGACGGCGCTGAACTTACAACTTAATTTTATTCACACGTAGGCAGCCAATTTATACATTTACACAAACATGCGCAAAGGTCTCTCGTCAAACCGAGATAATCTGTTGCCATTCACAACCGTAAAACTAGAGAAAACAAAGAAACAGCAATAATCCATTCAAGGCACGTGTGCCATTACCTCACCCTCCCTACCCAGAATGAAATGAGCTTGCTTCATTCTGGGTAGGGAGGCTGAGGTAATAATGGCACACGTGCCTTGCACACGTGCCGCAGTAATCGCCCTGCTCTCGGGTACGGCAAGTTCGCCACTGAGCCGCCCCTAGCAACAGCCGTAGAGAAAGGGCTGTTGTCAGAAGTCTAGAGAGCGTCTTATCCACCGCTGATACTAGTCATGTGCGAAGTCCTGATAGCATTTTACGCGCATGCTTCGCGGACGTGAGGCTTTATCTCATGGCAGTAAATCAGAGGAAAAAGAGAAAACGCGGACGTAAATACAATGGTTTCAATCAGAAATAATATATAGTGTGGAAATATTGAATATTCGTAACACTATAATCACCTATTAGAACACTTGTAAACGAATTAATATATGCTATTGAAACTAGCGCGTCATGACAGTGGTTCCAGTCCTGGATTGAACGAGGCAGGATTAAGGGATTAAAAGCATTCGTGTATCATTAAAAAAGTGCAACTTTTTCACAGCGGTGCAAGTGGCGCGATGTGTTAATCGGTGGTGGTGGTGTAAAACATTTATTTATACTATATACGAGAGAGGTATTGCTTGGACCGTGCCTGAAGGGCCGGGCCCTCAAAATCACTAGGAGGGATCCCTAGTCCGGGACCCCTGTGGCATCCGCGGCGCCCGGGCTCTTGTCACCAGGGCTCGTTGGTTCTGGAGAGTTGTGCGGCTGAATCAAAACATCGTAAAGTTTTTTCTGGCAGTATATTTTAAGGAGCAAACGTAGCCGCAGAATTTGATTACGTAGCTACAATAGAGGAATTTACAAATTAGTTTTCATATTAGGGGTGCTGGTGGTACGATGACAGCACTTGAGAATGTAACGAGCAGACCGATTGTTATTATGTTCGTAGCTTACTAGAAAATCAAGACCAGGGTGCCGTGCTGAGGCCGCATTCTCAGGTTTAGAACTAACAAGTGATTTGTAACGTTGTAGGGAACGGGATATAAAGGCAAGAAATTTTGTTCCAAGTAACCTAGAGCACGGTTAGCATTACTGGTCACACAGATAATGTGGAGATCCGAAGAAACGTTAGAAAACACACAGAAGCCTAAGCAGTTATACGATGGTAATATAGTGGTCCGTGTACTGTGCGATGTCAGTGCACGTTAAAGAACCCCAGGTGGTCGAAATTTCCAGAGCCCTTCTCTGCGGCGTCCCTCATAGCCTGAGGCGCTTTGGAGCGTTTAACCCCCACAATCCAAATCTTTCACTCCCACCTTCCTCCCTTCCCTCACGGCGCAGTTGGGGTGTCCACCTAGAAGTGAGACAATAGTGCAAAATTTCCCTTCGTCCAAAGCAACTTATTTAGCGGTATATATGAAAGGCACAGCGACTAAAACAACATGTTTCCAGTTCATCAGCAAACGCTGTAGGAATTGACCCACTTTAGGCAATTCCTGCTAGAAGATTAAATGCAAAGGTGAAATCCCGACCATTCACGCCACATTTTCATCATCGCGGCCAGGTTGGTGGTTTGTTGGTTTATTGGGGTTTAACGTCCTAAGCAACTCAGACTATGAGGGACGCCGTAGTGAAGGGCTCCAGAAATCTCGACCACCTGGGGTCGTTATCATGCGCTGACATCTCACAGTACACCGGCCTCTGGAATTTCGCCTCCATCGAAATACGGCCACCGTGGGCCGGGATCGAACCCGCGCCTTCCGGGCTGCTGATCCGAAAGACGCGGGTTCAACAGAAGGGTTGTTGCTCACGAAGGGAATGCATGACACCGATACTATACACCTGCTAGACGATAAGGTGGCAAAAAAAACGTGCGAAACAAAGGAAAAGACTTCCGCAGGATTTAAGCAATATATATTTCACGTTTCTTTTAGGGCCACCAGATATTCAGTCCCTATCAATGCGACAGGCATGACCGATCACCTAAACGAAATTCTCGATTGGAAAGCGTTAACCACGTATCTCGCGGCGTCAAGAAGGTTATTCGCTCTGAAATAAACCCGTAATGGCAGACCAGCCTCTTGACCACTTACGCGCACTTTATAACGGCTTTTTGCGCTTTTAATCTTGGTGACAGCAACAGTACATGTTTTTTTTTCGAACATTCATTCGTGTGAGTGTCATAAAATTACAAAAGTATTCTAAAATCTAACGGAAATAGTCACCCGTCGACGCACTATGTCCGCTGACGCAGCGAATACAGATCACCATATCGGTGCTTAAAAAATTAGCCGTACGACGCCGCCACCATCGCTGGAATAACCGGGCCTTTTTTCTTACAGAAGCAGGTGTCTCTGCAGGATGTGGACGGGGCGGCTAAACGGTGTTCCAGAGCATGTCACCCACAAGGCTGTGCGCATCAACGGCAAGGTCTACTCGTTCGACAGTTACCACGCGCCATGGAACTTGCTCCAGGTCTTTATCTTCGACCCCGCGTCGCGCCGGTGGGATATGGTGCAGACGCAGCTTCCAGACGGTGGGCCGATTAACATTTCCCGCCAAACAGTTGTAGCGTACGGCCACTGCGCGTATCTGTGGGGCGGCCCGGACAGCTGGCCATCCCCGAGTGTCCTTTACCGCTTCGACACAAGCACCATGACATGCAGCCGCCCTGAGGTGGCCGGTGAGTTGCCGACATCGATTTACGGCAACACAGCTTGCGTTGTGGGTCACCGCAAGTATATATTCGGCGTCTTGGATCATTTGCAATATATGCGGGTCCTTGACTTGGATACCCTGCAGTGGCATCGTGTCCCCACCAGCGGAGAAGCGCCCGTTCGGCGCGCCTTCCACACTGCGTCTGCCATCCGGACAAGCATGTATGTGTTTGGAGGCATCCTAGCAGACCCTTTCCACCCAAATCGCGTGGACAACTCGTTATACTACCTAGAGACGACCACCTCTTCATGGGTACGCCCGCAGGTACATGGCGTTCCCCCTGTGTGTCGACGAGGTCATTCAGCCTTCGTGTATAACGAAGAACTGTACATTTTCGGAGGGTACAGCGATTCGCTGCAGACCTATTTGGCAGATATACACAAGTACGACCCCGTGACGTCGCGTTGGACCGAAGTGAAGCCATGGGGCTCACCACCATCTCCCAGGTACTGGCCTGGCTGCTCAGTGATGGGTGAAAGAGTGTTTATCTTCGGTGGCTTTGGGCCGACAACCAACCAGAATGAGGGGCAGGTTGCTGGGGAGCGAAGGGCGCTGACCGATCTCCACGTGTTGCACTTGGCACCGACACTGAAGAACCTGTGCTTACTTGCTGTGATTGATGCACGTCTGGATCTACGCCCCTTACCACCCTTCATTAGAGAAATGGTCTACGCTATCACTTCTCACCCATCGTAGTCGGTGGTAGATGCTGCATCTCATGCAAACTGAGTGCCTTCGGCGAAGCCAGCTTGCTGGTGCGGTGATGATGCAACTTCGGCGCCGCTACTTGACGCAGTAATAAACTCTTCTTTTATACGCAAAGAGCGCCTTCCTTCTGTGCTCGATTTTCGGGCAAGCAAGAAAGTCGCTAGTATTTTGTTTATATTCATGTCGCCCGGGGCCGCCACTTTTTCTTAAATAACAAAGGGAACAAATTTTCTGAACGAACAATTATTCACTGAAATGGATTCAACTCCAGCCCGGTGGTTTCTTCAAGCGAGTCGCATTACCGTCCCTTCGGCATGAAGCTGGTGTTCAATTCTGGTTTTACCGCGCAGCACCTGCTGGTCATGCTTTTAAAAGCAGATGGTAGATAAAGATATGTGGCGGTAGGCGTCGATTTCAGCTCTTATCCGGACACAACTTGCGTGTTTCGCGATGACTTCAGAAAGCCAAACAGTTATCACTTATTTCTGCTTGTCTGCCCTCACTTTGACGCTGCATTAAATGTTCACTGATTTCATAGCCTGCTAGCCATGGTCCTCTTTTTTTCTATATACAGTCTAATTTCGATCTGGTAGCATCCGATCGGTATATACGTCGTGAACCTGAGCCGATAGAATTCGTCAAAGATTGTGTAACTGATCGTATAAGGTTCGGATCGTTTCGAAGGCAAACGACAGCATGCTGCACTGTATTTGAAGCTTCCCGACAGCTTATTTACACTGATGCGAGAGCGCTCGAGTGCACTGCGCACGCCAGATACATTCTCGACAAGCCATCCCACGATGGTTGGTGTGAAATGTTCGGAAAATGTGTCTGTGACACCAGCTTGAATAGACAAGGCAGCTTTTTGCCATGGCGCTCTTCAGCCACAGATGACCTCGCGCCATAAATATTCATCAGAATCGACAGTAAAAGCGAAGATGAGAGAATAAAATGTTAGAGCCTACGTGGATGGCTGAAT
Source organism: Amblyomma mixtum (assembly GCF_055824585.1). Taxonomy (NCBI): domain Eukaryota; kingdom Metazoa; phylum Arthropoda; class Arachnida; order Ixodida; family Ixodidae; genus Amblyomma; species Amblyomma mixtum. The sequence goes on from NC_143018.1 coordinate 17,206,811, forward strand.
TAGAAACGACGATCAACCGGAGTAAAGGAGACGATGGGGGACTGAAACATTATATGACATGTGAAAATGGAAGCAAGCATGATGGGAAGGTAAAAACATAAACCTGCTTCCTGGCTGCCTAATGGTGATGTTCGCATTTCTTTGTGACCTCAGCAGCCCGTCTATGCAGGTTTTCACAGACTCTGCACTTGTGTTCGCAATCTTACGAGCACCGCAAATCTTGTGTGTGCGCTGGGCCTACAGTTCCGTGGTTTCTGAAGCAATCACAGAAGGCGTTTGCTATGAAGGGATTAAATATTCCTAGCGCTTCGCGCCACCACATCGCAGGATGAACAAGCCTGTAGCGAAGAAAAATGTGTCTCGGTGACACACACACCTGAGCCACACAGTGCACAGCGCCCTCTCTGCCCTCCTCGTGTCCACCTTTTCGCTCCGCAAGCCTTTTTACACCCTTTCTCTCTCTCTCTTCTTCGTGTAACCCAAGAAACAGTTGCTACATCGTCTTACCATCAAACTGTGTCATAAAAGCTATCACACTAAAACCAAGACAGACTTGAAAAAAAGAAAAACAACGCTTACGAGATCTGTTCTTTCCCAGTGCTTGCCGTTAGGAGTAAGGAAAAACTAACACCCGGCTTCATTTCTGAGAGGACTGATCACCACTGCACGATGTGAACTGTGCGGCTGAACCGGGTTCCAGAAGCCGCCACCGGAATGGCTGTCACCATCAAAGGGAAGGTTTACTCGTTCGGCCTTCTCTACAACGGCCATGAATACATTAATGAAATCCTACGCAGCCGATTCGGCGTATACATCTTCCACCCCGCAACGTACAGATGGGGTATGCCGCTGACTAAGTTGCACCTCGACGACGATCCCCTTAACTTTGTCGTTCACTGCGTTGTCGCCTACGACCACTGCGCCTACATGGGGGGGATCCTATTGGACATAAGGTCGCGGATTGGCGGCATATATACCGGTTCGATACCCTCGCTATGACATGGAGCCTCCCGGAGAATCTGCGGCCAATTCCGACACTGAGCATCTTCTCTGCTTGCGTTGTGGGTTAACGGATCTACAGTGTTTGATTTCTTGGACCCGGAATTCTCACATCGTGTATATTATCTTGACCTGCAGAGCCTGACGTGGCATCGCGTTCCGACCAGTGCAGAGGCCCCGGCTAGCCGCTGCTTCCACACGGCGTCCGAGGTCGGAAACCGAATGTATGGTTCAGGTGGCCAGGCGTTCAGCATAAAGATCAACGACCGGTACGATAATTCCTTGCATTATCTGGAATCCACCACCTCGATGTTTGTGCACCAAAGAGGGGAATGTGAGCGCCCCAAAGGTCGCGAACGTCACTGTGCCTTCGTGTATGAAGAGCTGGACATCTTTGGTGGTGCAACGGACAGCTGGGTGCCTACTGCGCAGACATGCATAAGTATGACATCCAGAAATCCTGTTGGATCGAAGTGACGCCACGTGTGTTGAGCCCGTCTGCTAGGCACTCGGCCGGCTGCAGCTTGATGGGAGAAAGGATGTTAGTTTTCCGTGGCAACCAATTGAACAGAGAACAAATCGACGTTTCTGAGGATGAAAAGCCGATAACTGACCTGCACGTGTTGCAGTAAGCACCTACGCTGCAGAACTTGTGTCCCTCTGCTGTCATCGACGCAGGTCTGGACGTAGGCGGATTACCGGCAGCTATTAGAAACGAGATCAACGCTATCTCTTCTGGCTCATCATAGACAGCGGACTCGTGCGGCACTTCGAACGAATGGCGCGCCTTCAATGCAGCCACAGACACTGGTGCGGTGTCCGCAATAGTGATATAAATGCTTCTAGTTGAGTTCGACATTCTTTGTTTCTGAGAAATGGCCTAAAAACTGAGCCACCGCGGCTGGCAAGCAACGGCGTCTTACCGCCTAGGAGCGCCCTGCTCTGCGATCAGCGCTCCGTCCTCGGCAGCCAGTAGAACCGTGACTGTGGTCCGCAGATCTTGTGCGTATTCAGCGAGACCATCGAACGCTTTGCAGAAGGCGGATGTGTCAATAGCGTGCAGTGGTTGGCGGGTCGCTGCGGCGTCGTGGGAAACCAACGGGATGACGAACTCGCCACCCCGCAGGCCAGCTGCCTCCCAACGACACCTCGTTCGAGTTTGGGGACCAGCGTGCGGTGATTCGCGGCCAACTAACACTGGCAGAACTGCGCTTCGCACATTGAGAGCGCGGTTTCATCGCCAGCGCACGCGTTTAGAGTTGGAGCGTGCGCCTTTCTTGCGTGCCCCGTGGAAAGGCAGGTGCCCCACGGACATTCTACCAGCTACGCAGGCCTCGATTGTGGTACCGCGTAGCTCGCCGTAGCTCGTAAAATGTGGCAGAGTTTTGACGTGCCTCAACCGAGTAGTCGTGCGAAATCATTTGCTTAGCTTGGTTGACTCATTGTTTTGTTTTGCTCGGTCGTTGGCACCTCTGGCTACAATAAACTTAGGTTAAGTGCCTATGTGGTTAAGCTGGCCTATCTGCTCGCGCCGCAGGTGAAAGTCGAAGACGACATTGTGCAATGCGCAGCGCGATGTTTTGTAGCAGTTAAACACGAGGAGTGATCGCCTACGGTGATAGCATATAGTGCCCTCGTGCAGTGACCAGAGAAGCTCATTTGTTCTCGCTACCAAGGGTTCGAAACCCAGTCACAGCAATTTTTATTTTATTCATGCAGGGGCTGAGCTATGCTCGGCTTTGCCAAGGTCACCTTCAAGGTCGAATTTAACGCAAACTCGGTGAGCTAGTTATACATACTAAAAAAATTTGCGCAGAAAAAACGAGGACAAAGCAAGACAGACAAGAACGAGCGCTAACTCACAACTGAAGATTTATTCCGAAACACAAGCACATATAAATAGGAAAAACAAATCGAATCATACCAATCTGACATCAAGAACATCACATCTCACCCCCTGTGTACCCCAGTGATTTTGCCAAAAATCGGAACTCCCTATCAGAGAAGCGGACGGAAGTCTGGCCGATGCATTTATCTCCGCTGATACGCATATGAAACGCCTCCATGAGTTCTCGCACAAGTTGGTCCCTATGCCTGAACAGAATTGTTCCTTGGTCAAAGAGCGGTTTACACTGCAGATTTTTATCACCGGCATTACAAGTGCGGCAATGTTTTGGGAGGTTGTCAAGGGAATCTCCCCTGAGTAATCTTCGGTTTTCACCTTATCGTTGGTTGACACATCGCCCTGTTGGCAGATGTACATCGAACCACAGGATAGCGGCAGCCTAAACAGAACTCCCCTGGCACAGGGAACGACGGGGCTGTGTGCTTGATACTGCACTCATTTTTTCTTCCTTTCCTTCTGCCGCCTCCTTCCTTCCGGCTGCTCACCAGGGAACAGATTGAAGCCAACTTTCTAGGGGCGGAAAACACACCAGGAACGTTGTAACGTCCGGCTAGGATCTTCAGCCCATGCGCCAACCTGTGCATGTACGGTATAACGGCGACCCTTCGCCGGTCTGTTTCCCGGAGTTTGGGCCTCGAACCTGCGTTGATCCACCTTGACAACCTCCCGCAGGCTTCCACGATTGTTTGCGGAGGGCACCCACTCTGTCTCAGCCTTTCCCACTGAAATGCAACTCTTTCGTTCATGACATGTGGGCACGACTTGATGACGGCCGCTTTAAGACAGGAAGTGACTATCCCATTTTTTACGACTTTGGAGTGGCCAGATGTGTAATCAAGCAAAGATTTCTTGGCCCTGGGATGCTATGCCCAACATACGTGTTTGGGGCGAAAATGCAATGACAGGTCTAGGAAGCTAGTTATATTTCGCGAAGTAATGCTTTCACAATAAAACTTTGACGCACAGAAAAGATGAGACGAAAACGCATTTTTGCGGTAATATTGTAGTCATGTCAGATCTGCTAGCGCAACTTCATGCGCTGATGAAACGTGTGTCCTTAGGTCACATTTCCTCAGGAGTGGTGGCGATACAAGTTGTAACCCGTTTAATTTGTGCAGCCGGCCGCCGCGGTGGCTCAGCGGTTATGGTGCTCGGCTGCTGACCCGAAAGACAAGGGTTCGATCCCAGCCGCGGCGGCCGAATTTCTTTGGAGGCGAAATCCTAGAGGCCCGTGTGCTGTGTGATGTCAGTGCACGTTAAAGAACCCCAGGTGGTAGAAATATCCGGAGCCCTCCACTACGGCGTCTCTCATAGCCTTAGTTGCTTTGGGACGTTAAACACCATGAACCAAACCAAAGCTAATTTGTGCAGTCATATCTTGAAAGCAAAGCAGATGCAAGATTCAGTGATCCGGTTCCGTATGCACGATGATTCTATTGACTTTGTCTCTCCGGATATCGGGACTATGCGGCACATTGTACCATGGCACTGAATCTTTCAATTGTTTTATGCACAGCCCTGTTTTTAAGGCGAGAGAAAAGGAATCAGTATTTAGTGTGAACATGAGAAAACTAAGAGTTTTTTGAATCGAGATGACACTAGATACTTTGGATTACAGACTTCACTTCTTTACTTTCCCGGACAAATGTTTGCAGGCGGAAAGTAAATTAGTATAGTGGGATCTAAAAAGTTCAAGGGTTTTACAGAAAGTGTCGAATGTGAGGTGAGAGTTTATGCTAAAGTTGATCTCTTGTACGCAATTTTTCCTGTGTTTTCGAATATTTGCTACCACTATCGATCGACTGCCGGATGCGATGGGACACTTATTGCGTTAGCTTATCCTTCCACCTCCGATAGCACCAAGAATTTAATTAAATATGTGAGTGGTGTTCTTCAATATGTTTCTGTTTTAAAACGTGCCGTTGTCAGTAGGTCAATATTAAAATCTTGGCCAAGAGAACGGCAGGTTTCAAACGTGAAAATAAATGAAGAACACCACTCACGTATTTAATGAATTTGTTGTTGTTATCAGAGGGGGAACGATAAGCTAAAATCAATGTTCCGTCGCATTTGACTGTTGTTCCATAATTCCAACAAACACGATGATGAGTAAAATCCTTGCTAGCCACTAGGGGAATGCCTGTGCTCTCAGTTACGAAATATTTCTCCGACATCAAAGATCCTCTGAAAATTCCAAGTAAAGCAAAGGGGTGTGAATGAAGACTTTTGGTTTGAGAGACCTCGTTTTGAAGTCTTGTGTAAGCTTGGGTAAGCTTGGGTAAGCTTGTGTAAGCTTGGGTAAGCAAGCTTACCCAAGTAAGCTTGTGTTGGTGTTATATACCACTTTCCTAACTGAAATATGCTTGCCAATGGTCAGGGGCTATGATTGTTCGTAGAATTATCTCGAGTGTGACTTTTTTTTTTCAGTTGATTATCATGGATACCGAATTAGTTTAAGGTTATCTCCTATTCAGAATCCCTTGCGATTGGGCCATTTTGAATTAATTATTCATCCGCTGCCCCGCTCAGAAGTCGGAAACTCGGGCGAGTGTACGGGGAAACTAAGATGTAGAGAAACGATCACCTGATCATAGGTCTCCTGTAGGTAGCTGACAACTGCCTTTTCACTCTCGGGAGCAAACGATAAAAGACTCAAAACGGTCGCTGGCCTGGAATACAAAGGGCAATTCATCAATATCTTCTACGATGGCCCTGCAGACGTTGATCGCTACTCAATCTGAGCAGGTCAAAAGGCTGGAAAGACAACGATCACGCAGCTCTCGGAGTTGCAGTATCTGATGACTTCTCCGACGCAGCGGAGGTGACAACGAAGGTGAAGGAATGTTCACCTAAAATGGAGGATCGACATGAGCCGGAAGCAACCTTTGTGCATGGTCCGCTTTAGAAATTTTCAGCTTGATCTGACAGGGGCGCTGAACATTTGTTTTCGTGCGCAGAAAGATTGTGAAGTGACCCGTGACATCGAAAATGCTTTTGGTAGAGTCAGGCTTTTGAAAACAATCATGAGATGGCAAAAAAATTTGCTTTGAAATACAAGCGTTCGACCACACTGTGCCTCGCCTTTCCGTCCGTAGAGCGGAACAACAGGTCTTGCACAAACATTTTTTTTACGGGAACAACTGACCTGAGGACAAAGCAGCCCTTGCGCAGGGAAAAACTTCCTCAGCGTCTGACAGTCGCACTGATCCACTGGCTCACAGCAGGAGAATCAGCAGCAGTAAAAACTGGGGGTGCTTTTTTTTATGCGGATGATCCTGCTGCGTGCCAGGGGATCAGTGCGCGAGTTCTGTGCTCTATGGACAGAACTGCAGGCGTCAGTGTGCAGGCGCTGAGGGAGTTTTTCCCTCCGGAAGTGGATGCTTTGTCCTCACGTATGAGGAAAGGCCGTTGCGCTTGTCTACTGGCATTCGAACTGCGTTTGGCCGAAGGGCACCGCCTTTAGCAGGCTGCAAGTGCGTTCGAAACTGGGCTCGGCCTGCGAGGGCCGCAGCGGGGTTTACGGAGTTTCTCCCAAACGCACACCCCTGAAGAAAGCCGAGCGCCAGGCCGGGGGACGCTTGTACCCATTCTTACCGGTGGCTGTCCAGCGGTGGGTTTCGAACCAACCACCTCCTGCAACCGAAACAGGCGCTCAAACCACTGGGCCACCTGGGCTCCTGACACCCCCCCCCCCCCCCTCCCCTCGGCGTACACTCTCGGGAAAGCAAGCTGTCCTATATCGGCAGCTACAGACAGACATTTCCCCGACGCCACAGAACCGACCAGCCATCCTCTCCGCCGACACAACTCCAACTTGTAGCTTATGCGCAGGCTCCCAGACTTCCTGCGACATGGTCTGGGAATGTGTGGTGAGCATCCCCCAACCACCCATCCACTAAGCCTCGTGGGACTACTGGCTGCCCCTCCCCCTGCCCAGCCACCAACTTCTGCTGGCCCGCCGTGCGCGGGAGATTATAGTCAGCGCTGGACTTTCGAGATAAAAGTTTTACCTTCGAAGGCAAAGTCCACTTTAATAAAATTTTCTCTCTCCCCGGTACAAGTAAGACTCTAATTCCGTCTAATCAAAGGCCACAGAGGCATCTTCCGCTCATTTCTTTTTTCCTGCCGTCACTACTTTGATGTTTGTTTGTTTCTTTGTACCCTAGACGCGCTGCGATGTGGCTCTTCCTTCTACTCTTCTTTCATTACATTACTTTTTTTCTCTCGCTTCTAATCTTCTCCTTCTCCGGAGTAAACGTGGCACATACCTACGCGGAGTGATTGGCCAAAGCCTACTCGCTGTGCCCATCTCATCTTCGTCGTCTTCTCCGACGCCGAATATCAGGCCACTATACAACTATTGTGCGAAATACGTTCTTCCTTTTATAGTTTGCATTATAGTACACTGGCTTAGTAAGAAATAGTGCGAACAATAAAGAATTCCAACCAGAAAATCTGTTCTGGTAATGTCCATGTCTCGCGACCGAAAGAACGCGGCTTTTATGTTAGGCAGAGAAAGTGGATGATAATTTGAACGGCGCCAGCTCATGCCACGCGCAAGCTGCGCGATCCACGCGCAGAGAACAAGCGCGCAGAGGTCCTGGAAAGACGCACATGTCCCGTCTGCTATCAATGAGGACCCCGGTGCGAACGGCAGCGCGTACGGCGAATGACAGGAGTCATTCGGCGGAAGATGGGAACATCCCCGAGGCCGCGAACCACGGGGTGCCGGAGGAGTCCGCGGACGAAACGGAGCTGCAACGAGTGCCGCCGCTCAGTGGAGATGAGCCCCGCCGTTCGCCGCAGCCTTCCACTCCGGACGGCGTATTCCCTTCCGTCCAGCGGGACGCAGTGAGCATGCCGCGGGCGTGCCTCATCTTCGCCGTCCTGGCGGTGATCGCCTCCACGTGCTACATCGTCGTGTCGCGGCTGATCTTCATCGCACAGTGGCTCTCCGCAAACGGCCTCCCCTCCTACAAGAATCACCGAAGTCCGGCCGTCCCCGGAGCCAAGTGGGGAGCCCCGCGGATATAGGTCCCGGGCTTTCGGCACGGTACCGCACCAGGTGCCTTGCAAGGCGGCACCGTTTGGAGCCGCAGGGTCGCGGCCGCCGTCATCGCAATTTTACGTCTCGTTCCTACGACTGGGACCGCTACGCTGATAAGCCCAGAAGATGCGGGCAATAAATGTTATTATCGTACGCAACAAAGTTGGTACCGGTGCGTCATTTTTTATTTTGAAGTGCTGAAATACGTTCTAAGGATTCCACGTTAGCAAAGCTTTATGAAGACCCAGTTTTGCGTCCACACTGCAGCTCGCCCGTATGAGGCAGCGCACATTTCATATCATCTCGCACTACAAGAGAGCGAATTTCTAATATTAGAAAGCCTTGTGTGAGATAAACCGTGTGAATAATGCGGCTGTGAATAATGTGTGCGAACATGCGGATGTTTGAAAAGGAGGTCAACGCGCTTGGAAAGCCGAACTCAAACGCGCTACGCGACAAGATCGTTCACATCCCGAGGTCCAAAATGCTTGCGCCCCCAACATCTGGGCAGAATGACGTAGGCGCGAGTCCTCAGCTCTGCGGGCAAGCCAATCTGACGCTGCAATTCTCGTTACTGTTGGTAACTTTTCCGCCAGTTTTAGTGGAGGAGGGCAATTTCGGCATGATTAGGGATTCTTAGCTGACAGGAAAAAACTTCGAGAATCTTATCTTCATCTTAAGAGTATGTAACGATATCGTTAAACGGTCATTACGGTCGCAAGGGTGCCTCCTGGCGCACCGCTTTGCAAACATCGACGCACTTGGTGAAATCAAACTGTGTTATTGCACATCATCGTCCATATTATTCAGGTACGATAATTAGTAACTCTAATTAGCTATGTGGTTCTTTCATGTAATTTGCCTGCTGTGCGATGGGAGGTACTCGTACAAGGCCTCTATATATTGCCACTTAACGCATGTCCCTCAGTGGCGGTTTCGATTCCGACTGACCACATTTTCTTTTTAATATCAGCAAAATAGCTTTCCTACTCCACTACCTTCTCGACCAATCAGGATTTTGCAGTGTCAACGATGCTGACGATGGGTGTCCGGCCGAACGGCGACCTTTAATGCGGTCGCGTAAAAAAAAATAAAATTGGAGGGGACACTTAAGCTCCGCCTTATGTGCACGACGCGATAGCGCAGTGGGTTAATTCCCGTATATGCAGAATGCCATTCACTATTTTACACTGACAGATCCCTGGGATTCCTCACACCACTCCTCTCGCACTGGTGCAGTGGTTAAGCGATGGGCCTTGTGGGGTCGAGGTTGCTCTTCCCGGGCTACCAATCATTCATTTACCTGCCACAGTGTGCAGTTTGCTCACTATACGTTGGGGAAGTTGTGATGACGTAGCAAGGACACGTGACCAAGGCGGCCCATCCAGGTTGCCCTCTGGGAACCACCTGCCAGAGCCATGCCCACGATTTCTCGCTCGCAGCGCCGACGAGGACACCGGGGTCTTTAACGCCGTCGCGTTATAACAGCGCCATCAAGTCGATAGAAGGCAGTCAGATGCAGTGTTAACGTCCTTCTTTCTGCTGCTCAATAACTAGAGACATTATGCCCGGTAGTTCAAAAAAGAGAGGCGAGCGATGTTTGCAAATGAAGCGTCTATTCCACTGCCAATTCACACAGTACGGGAAGCGTAAAACCAACGCAATTTATCAGACACCGTTACCACACATGAGTTCAGTAGGTTAATATTGCCACGAGGGCGTTTCAAACCCGCGATGGAGCAAACACGTCGGCTCCGCTGGCCACTGCACGAGGGCGCGATGCTATCGCCGCAACCTATCACGTCTCCTGTTAAACTGCAACACACTTTCGCGCTGTCCGTTGCAAATCGCGTCTTAAACAACTTCTCTTCAACAACACGTTTCCCACAACCGGTAGATACCCGCCGTGATGGTTCAGCGGTTAGCGTGCTCGGCTACTCAGCAGGAGTAACCGGGTTCCAACCCAGCCGCGGCGGGCTGCGCTTCGATGAAGGGAAAACACAAATGGAGCCCGTGTGCTGTGCGGTGTAAATGCACGTTAAAGATCCTCGGGTGGTCGAAATTAATCCGGAGCCCTCCAACAAGCTTGATGGCAGTATGAGTCTCTCTCAGACCTGGAACCTCTTTAGGCACTTAATAGACTCCACTCACTCTAAGACTGCCCATAGACACGCCCTCACCAAACTCATACATACTTCAGATATACCTCCACCAGACCTCCTCCAAGACCTTCGAAATCAATACTTCCCCACATACCCTCCTGCACACCACCTTGATTGTGTGGGCCCCCCTAACGACCATCTTGACCAACCCATTACAGAAGCAGAGGTCCAGGCTGAACTCCAGACACTTAACACGTCCTCAGCCCCCGGCCCAGACGGGGTACATAACAAGGCTCTCAGGAATCTCGACGCACAATCCATTTCTGCACTTACAGAATACTTTAATGAGCGCTAGCGACTGGGCACCCTCCCACCACAATGGAAAGAGGCGAGAGTCATTTTCATACCTAAACCTGGCAAACCTCTGCTCACTTCTAATCTCAGACCCATCTCCCTCACATCTTCTGTTGGCAAACTCATGGAGCATGTACTCCAGCGCAGGCTTTTCCAATACCTTGAAAGCAACAATCTCGTGCCCACTAGCATTTTTGGATTTCGACCAGGGCTTTCCACACAGGACATCTTCTTTCAGCTAAAACATCGCATTCGCGACTCACAGACCTCCGACACTAAAGCTATCCTCGGGGTGGATCTCACTAAGACATTTGATAACGTTACACACTCAGCTATACTAGAAAACCTACTAGAAAACCCAGGGTCGTAACCCTGGGAGTCGGCGCCAGGATGTACAACTACATCCGAGACTTCCTCAGCCACCGCACAGCACGCTTACCTTCGCCGACCACAGCCTACCAGGGATCACGCTGGGAGCACGAGGTACGCCCCAGGGAGTCGTCCTCTCCTTTATTTTATTCAACATAGCACATCTTCACGTACCACAACAGCTAGCTCAAATTCCCGACACCCATTTCAGCCTCTACGCCGACGACATCACTGTCTGGGCAAACAATGGCAGCGATGTACGGGAGCGTGGCCTGACCTGCTCCCCTTCAAAATCGGAGCTTTTCCTCTACTGGCCCAAGCAACACGATTCAGTCAATGCACCCATCTCCCTCACCCTAGGTACCCATCCCATCCCACTAGTACACAAAATCCGCGTGCTAGGACTGGTTCTGCACTCCCACGGTGCGCACGGAAAAGTCATAAAGACACTTCAAACACACGCTCAACACACCACTCGACTGATTCGCCGCATAGCGAACCGCAGGGCTGGCCTACGCGTGCGAAACACGACTCGCCTCACCCAGGCTTACATCATAGCCGCACCACATATGCCCTTCCATACCTACCCCTCAAACAGAAGGAGAGAGACGGGGTTAATGCGCTCCTAAGTAGTTGCACAAGAACGGCTCTACGTCTTCCCCCCAGCACATCCAACGACCGACTCCTCAAACTCGGTGTACACAAGACCTTTCAGGAGCTCAAAAAAGCTACCTTTATGGCACAACTATCGCGTCTATCCAGCTCAGAGGCTGGTCGTACTTTATTGTCCCAGTTGAGCCTGACCCCAATTACAGAGCCTACCGAGTTGGTCCCCCTTTCTGCTACCCTCCGCTCTAACCTCAACGTAACCCCCATCCTCAAGAACATGCACCCTGAGCGACACAGGGAACGCAGAGTAGCAAGGGCTCGGGCCCTCCACAAACAGTATAGCGAGGACCATAAGGTGGTCTACGTGGACGCCGCGGAATATACGACAGGCTCCCGCATGGCCCTGGCGGTAGCCGACAATAATGCAAAGCTTCTAACCTCCAGCTCAATCATTACCAATTCGACCACAAAGGCAGAAGAGGAAGCCATCGTGCTTGCTCTCATTTCTATGGAAATGGCGGATGTACACAACTGCCACAAAAATTATCTCTGATTCCAAATCTGCAATTTTAAATTATGCCAAAGGCTACATATCCAGCACCACTGCTCGTTTACTACGTTTCTGGCAGCCCCGGCGCCTCATCACCCTCATCTGGACGCCAGCACATGATGGCCTCCCTGGCAACGAGGAGGCTCATTCCCTAGCCCGAGGTCTCACATTCCAGGCAGGAGTCGAGCCCCCTCTACGAGCCTCGGGGCGCCTGCTCTCCTTCCGTGATATTCTCTCGTACTACCGAGACAAACGAAAGGAATACGCACCCCCAGCTCCATCCCTCACCATAGCGCAGCCTGCACATTGGCGACAACTACAAACCCGAACTGCTTCATACCCAATACTACTGTATGCCCGATACCCAGACCAATTCCCGTCATCATGCAAACTTTGCGGCAAACCAGGAGACTTCTTACACATCCTCCTCTCATGCCCCACCTTCCCTCATCCCCCATCACCAACCGCGGCGGAGTCTTACTGGGAGTCTCTTCTGACCAGCTCGTCCGCTCAAGACCAGCGCCGGATCATCTCCAGCGCTCACAGAAGGGTTGCGCTCCAGGGGCTATCCTTCGCGTTGTAAGGGTGCCTCCTCCTCACATTGAGGAGGCATCCAAGTGCCATGTAGGGAGCTTCGCCCCCACGATTTACATCGTTGGCAATAAAAGTTTCCACCACCACCATCCTCTACTACGGCCCCTCCGTCTCTCTTTCTTCTTTCACTCCCGCCTTCGCCCCTTCCCTCATGGTGCGGTTGGGGATTCCACCGAGATATGTGAGACAGAAACGGCGCCACTTCTCCTCCTCAAAACCACGTATTTACAGATGTATATGCAATGCACAGTGACCAAATCACAAGTTTCTATTTCACCAGAAACAGCTGCAGATATTAAGGCCCCTTACGCATTTCTTACCAGAAGCGGAAATGAAAATGTGAAATACCAACGATTCACACCACATTTTCACCATTGTGGCAAGGTTGAACAAAGTGGTTGTTGCTCGCGATGTGATTAGACCAGAGCTGCATGTCACCTATACCAAGCACCTGCTAGACGATAAGGCGGCAACAAAACATGCGCAAAACGAAAGAAAAAAGTACCGGAGGATTTAAGCAATATATATTTCACGTTTTTTTTAAGGCCGCCAGATATCCAATCCCTATCAATGCGACTGGCATGACTGATCAACTAAACAAGATTCTCGATTGGAAAGCGTTAACCACATATCTCGTGGCGTCAAAAAAGTAATTTGCTCTGAAACAAACCCGTAATGGCAGAATAGCCTTCCTGACCACTCATGCGCACTTTAAAACTGCTTTTAGCGCTTTTAATCTCGGTAACGGCAAGAGTACATGTTCTTTTTCGAACATGCATTCGTGTGAATATCTTAAAATGACAAACATATTCCAAAATCTAACGGAAAAAGTCAATTTTCGACGCACTAAGTCCGCTCACGCCGCGAAGACCGATAACCATATCGCTGCTTCATAAAAGAGCCGCATTATGCCGCAACCATCGCTGCAATAAGCGGGCCTTGTTTCTCACAGAAGCAGCTGTATCTGCAGGATGTGGACGGTGCGGCTAAACGGCGTTCCAGAGCATGTCACCCGCAGGACTGTACGCATCAACGGCAAGGTCTACTCGTTCGACACTTGCCACACGGCATGGAACTTGATCAACGTTTTCATCTTCGACCCTGCAACGCACCGGTGGGATGTGGTGCAGGCGCAACTTCCCGACGTCGGGCCGATTAACAGTTCCCCCCACACGGTTGTAGCGTACGGCCACTGCGCGTATCTGTTTTGCGGGCCGCACAGCTGGCCAAGTGTTCTTTATCGCTTCGATTCAAACACGATGGCATGCAGCCGTCTGGAAGTGTCCGGTGAGGTGCCCTCATCGATTTACGGCCACGGAGCTTGTGTTGTGGGTCACCGCGAGTATATCTTAAGTAACTGGGATGCTCCGCCGTATATGCTGGTCCTTGACTTGGATACCCTAGAGTGGCATCGTGTCCCCACCAGCGGAGAGGATCCGGTTCTACTTGCCTCCCACACTGCGTCTGCCATCGGGACCCGCATGTATGTTTTTGGCGGCAGCCCGGAAGACCGTTCACTCACCCTATACTATTTTGAAACGACCACCTCTTCTTGGATGCGCCCAGAGGTTCAAGGCGTTCCCCCTGTGTATCGGCGAGGACATTCAGCCTTCGTGTTCAACAAAGAGCTGTACATTTTCGGAGGCTACAGCGATGTGCTGAAGACCTACTTGGCAGATGTGCACAAGTACGACCCCGTGACATCGCGTTGGACCGAAGTGAAGCAATGTGGCTCACCACCATCTCCCAGGCTCTGGCATGGCTGCTCAGTGATGGGTGAAAGTGTGTTTATCTTCGGCGGCTTTGGGCCGGCACCCAACCAGTATGAGGAGCAGGTTGCTGAGGAGCGAGGTGCGCTGACGGATCTCCACGTGCTGCACTTGGCACCGACACTGCAGAACCTGTGCTTACTTGCGGTAATTGATGCACGGCTGGATCTACGCCCCTTACCACCTTTCATTAGAGAATTGGTCTACGCTATCTCTTCTCACCCATCGTAGTCGATGGTAGATGCGGCATCTCAAGCAAACTGAGTGTCTTCGGCGAAGCCATCTTGCTGGTATGGTGATGATGCAACTTCGGCGCCGCTACTTGACGCAGTAATAAACTCTTCTTTTATACGCAAACAACGCCTTCCTTCAGTGCTGTATTTTTGCGCAAGCAAGAAAGTCGCTAGTGTTTTGTTTATATTCATGTCGCTCTTGGCCGCCAAGTTTTCGTAAATAATAAAGCGAACAATTTTTCTGAACCAAGAATTATTCACTGAAATCGATTTACCTCCAGCCCGGTGGTTTCTTCAAGCAAGTCGCATTAACGCCACTTCGGCATAAAGCTCGTCATCAATTCTAGTTAGCCGCGTAGCCACTGCTGGTCATCCTTTTGAAAGCAGATGGTAGATAGAGATATGTGGCGGTGGGCGTCGATTTAGTTTTTGTCGGGAAACAACTTACGTCTTTTGCGATCACTTCAGGAAGCCAGTTATAACTTATTTCCGGATGTCTGTTCTCACTTTGACGCTGCATTAAATGTTCGCTGATTTTTGAGCCTGCTAGCCATGGTCCTCTTTTCCCGATATACATTCTAAATACAACCTGCAAGCACCCCATAGGTATCTGTCTGGAATCTGAGCCGATAGAATTCGTCAAAGCTTGTGTAACTGATTGTAGCAGGAGCAGATCGTGTTAAAGGCAATCGACAGCATGCTGGCCAGTATTTCAAGCTTCTCGACCGCCTATTTACACTGGCGCAATGGCGCTCCGGCGCACCGCGCACGCCAGATACATTCTCGACGAGCCATCCCACGATTGTTTGGGTGGATGGTTCGGGAAATGTGTCTGTACGTGACACCATCTTGAATAGACAAAGTCGCTTTGTGCCATGACGCGCTTTAGCCACGCTTTACCTTGCGCCGTGAAAATTCATCACCATCAACAGTAAACTCGAAGATGAGAGGATAAAACGTGATAGCCACAGTGGATGGCCGAATGGGAAATAACGACCCACCGGAGTAAAGAGGCCATGATGGAGGTTTGAAACATTAGATGATAGGTGAAAATAAAAGCAAGCATGACAGGAAGGTAACAAGAAAAAGCGCGTGTATGGGATGAAAGGAAAAAAACAGAATTAAGGATTATAACACTGCCAGAAACGCCCTGGAAAAATCTTTTTGCTCGTAAAAAAGAAAAAATAATAAAATCAGCAACTGCAGCGCTTCTGTTCCACTACCGAGCGGAAGGAGACTGAGAAGAAAGAACGGGTTGAGGTCATGCCCTACATTCCTCGCGTTTCATGTAACGTCGAGGGGTCAGAATTGTTTCCTCTACGCTGTGTAAACTTCGCAGTACGTGCTCGTTGGTGATTAATGTAAATAGTAGGCCGCAGTGTACGAAGCAGCACGATAAAAAGTTTGCGAGTGTGTTTCAGGAGTTGCGCAGAAAGTTGCCCTCACTTCCGACAGGTTCTACATTGGACAGACATGTATATGTTTAAATGAAGGGGCATGGGAACACAGGCTGCAAATGCAGAATAATCCAGGAGGCCAGTAAGCACACCATTGCGAGAGATTTAGAGGCAAAGGTGAGGGTAAGAAAATGTTTCTTGCAAACCTGTATTTGAAAACATGACCTTTTCTTCCCATCTTCCCAAAGGGTGGCCACAGAAGCGTTTCACGGTATTAAAACTTGCGACAAGTGACTCAGCACGCCGCCTATTTCGGTTCTGCCGAAAGTTAATCTCATGTACGCAGTTTTTCTTGTGTTGTCGAATGTTTGCTACTACTATGAAGCAACTGTCAAATGCGACGGGAGACTGATTGCGTTAGCTAATCGTTCCCCCTCCGATAGCACCAAGAAATTCATTAAATATGTGAGTGGTGTTTTTCAAAGTGTTTCTCTTTTGAAACCTACCGTTGCCATTACGTAAACATTAAAATTTTAGTCAATAGAACGGCAAGTTTCAAACGAGAAACATACTGAAGAGCACCACTCAAGTATTTAATGAATTTCTTAGTGTTATCAGAGGAGATAATCCAATCAGTGCCCCGTCGCATTTGAGAGTTGATTCATAATGGTAGCAAACATTATGGTGAGTAAAATCCTTGCTAGACACCAGGGGAATGCCTGTGCTTTCAGTTGCGAAATACATCTCCGACATCAAAGGTCCTGTGAATATCCAAGCTAAATCTACAGGGTGTGAATGAAAACTTTTAGTTTCAGGGACCTGGTTTTGGACTCTTGTCTTAAAACCCAAGTACGCTTGCGTTCGTGTTATACCACTTTCCTAACTTAAGTATGCGTGCCAATGTTCAGAGGACTATGATAGTTGGTAGAATTTTCTCGAGTATGACTTTTATTTCTTCAGTTCATGATCGTGGATGCCGAATTCGTGTTCAGGATCCCTTGCGATTGGGCCCATTGGAAAGTATTATTCATCTTTTGCGCCACTCAGAACTTGAAAACTCGGGCAAGGGTAAGGGGAAACTGACAGGTAGAATAGCGAGCACCTGATTATAGGTCTCCTGTAGGTAGCTAAGAAACACATTTCCACTCTCGCGAACAAACGACGAAAGCCTAAAAACGGTCGTTGGGTTGGAAGACAACAGGCGGTTCATCTGCTTCGACTACGACGGTCCTGTAGACGTTGATTTCTACTCAATCTGAATAGGTCGGAAGGTTGGGAAGACAACGATCACGCACCTCTCGAAGTTGCAGTATCTGATGACTTCTCCGACGTAGCTGAGGTGACAACGAAGGTGAAGGTAAGCTCTCCTAAAATGGAGGATCTACATGAGCCGGTGACAACCTTTTTCCATGGTCCGCTTTAGAAATTCTGAGCTTGATATGAGGGGGGGTGCTGAACAATTGTTTTCGTGCGCAGAAAGATTGTGAAGTGAGCCGTGGCACCGAAAAGGCTTTTGGTAGTCAGCTTTTTGAAAACAACCATGAGATGGCGGAATAATTTGCTTTGAAATACAAGCGTTCGACCACACTGTATCTCGCCTCCCCCCTCCCCTCAGCGTTCACTCTCGAGAAAGGAAGCTCTCCTGTATCGGCAGCTACAGACATACATTATCCCGATGCCACAGAACCGACGAGCCAGCCTCTCCGCCGACACAACTCCAACTTGTAGCTTATGCGCGGGCTCCCAGACTCCCTGCGACATGGTCTGGGAATGTGTGAGCACCCCCTAACTAACCACCCATCCACTGAGCCTTGTGGAAGCAACGGCTGCCCCTCCCCCTGCCCAGCCACCAACTTCTGCTGGCCCGCCGCGCGCCCGAGATTATAGCCAGCGTGGTCCTTCGAAATAAAAGCCCTAACTTCGAAGGCCATAGACCACTGCAATAATTTTTTTTCTCTATCCGGTCCAAGTAAAATTCTAATTCCGTATAATAAAACCCCACTGAGGCATCTGCCGCTCATTTGTTTTTTCCGTCGCTACTTTAATGTTTGTTTGTTCCTTTGTGCCCGCGCTATGATGTGTCCTTTCCTTCTACTCTTGATCTCCTTTCATTAAATTACTTTCTCTTTCTTGCTTCTACTCGCTGTGCCCATCTCGCCTTCGTCGTCTTCTCTGACGCCGAATATCAGGTCACTGTACAACTATTGTGCGAAATGTGTTCTTCCTTTTATAATTCGCGTTATAGTACATAGGCTTAGTAAGAAATAGTGCGAACAACGAAGAATTCATGGCAGAAAATGTGTTCTGGTAATGTCCATGTCTCGTGACAGAAAGAACGCGGCTTTTATATCAGGCAGAGAAAGTGAATGATAATGAGGACGGTGCCAGCTCATACCACGCGCAAGCCGCGCGATCCACGCACAGAGAACAACATCGCAGTGGTCCTGGAAAGACGCACATGTCCCGTCTGCTATCAATGGGGACCACGGTGCGAATGTCATCACCTACGGCAAATGACAGGAGTCGTTCGGCGGAAGGCCGGAACATCCCCGAGGCCGCGAACGCCGGAGGAGTCCGCCGACGAAACGGAGCTGCGATGAGAGCCGCCGCGCAGTGGAGATGAGCCCCGC
This sequence comes from Amblyomma mixtum, assembly GCF_055824585.1. Classification (NCBI taxonomy): domain Eukaryota; kingdom Metazoa; phylum Arthropoda; class Arachnida; order Ixodida; family Ixodidae; genus Amblyomma; species Amblyomma mixtum. The sequence continues at coordinate 17,225,370 of NC_143018.1, forward strand.
CGTTCGCCGCAGCCTTCCACCCCGGACGGCGTATTCCCTTCTGTACGGCGGGACGCGGTGAGCATGCCGCGGGCGTGCCTCGTCTTCGCCGTTCTGGCGCTCATCGCCGCCACGTGCTACATCGTCGTGTCGCGACTGATCTTCATCGCACAGTGGCTGTCCACGAACGGCCTCCCCTCCTACAAGAATCACTGAAGTCCGGCCGCCCCCGGAGCCAAGTGGGGAGCCCGCGGATATAGGTGCCGGGCTTTCGGCACGGTACCGCACCAGGTGCCTTGCAAGGCGCCACCGTTTGGAGCCGCAGGGTCACGGCAGCCGTCATCGCTATTTTACGCCTCATTCCTACGACTGGGACTGCTAAGCTGATAAGCACAAAAGATGCGGTGAATAAATGTTACTATCGTACGCAACAAAGTTGGTACCGGCATGTGATTTACACATAGCTACGCACTTTTGATTTTGAAATGCTGAAATACGTTCTAAGGATTCCAAGTTAGCAAATCTTTTTGCAGACCCAGTTTTGCGTCCGCACTGGAGCTCAGCTGGATGAGGCAGCGCACATTTCATATCATCTCGCACTACAAGAGAGCGAATTTCTAATATTAGATAGCCTTGTGTGAGATAAACCGTGTGAAAAATGCGGATGTGAATAATGTGTGCGAACATGCGGCTGTTGGAAAAGGATATCAACGCGCTAGAAAAGGCGACATCAAACGCGCTACGCGACAAGGCCGTTCACATCCCGAGGTCCAAAATGCTTGCGCCCCCAACATCTGGGCAGAATGACGCAGACGCGAGTCCATTGCTCGGCGGGCAAGTCAATCTGTCGCTGCAATTCCCGTTACTAGTGGTAACTGTTCCGCCAGTATTAGTGCAGGAGTGCAATTTTGGCATGATTAAGGATTCTTACTTAAGAGGAAAAAACTTCGAGAAACTTATCTTCAACTTAAGAGTATGTAACGATATCGTTAACTGGTCCCTACGGTCGGTAGGGTGTCTCGTGGCGCACCGCTTTGCAGACATCGACACACTTGGTGAAATCATAAACTGTTTTATTGCACATCATCGTCCACATTATTTAGGTACGATACTAATTAGTAACCCTAATTAGCTATGTGGTTCTTTCATGTAATTTGCCTGCTGTGCTATGGGAGGTACTCGTACAAGACCTCTATATATCCCACTTAACGCACGTTCCTCAGTGCCGGTTTCGATTCCGACTGACCACATTTTCTTTTTAATATAAGCAAAATAGCTTTCCTACTCCACTACCTTCTCGACCAATCAGGATTTTGCAGTGTCAACGATGCTGACGATGGGTTTCCTGCCGGACGGGACCTTTAATGCGGTCGCGTAAAAAAAAAATATACGGGACACTTAAGCTCCACCTGAAGAGTACGACGCGATAGCGTAGTGGGTTAACTGCCATATATGCAGAAGTCCATTCACTGTTTTACACTCACACATCCTTGGGAGTCCTCACATCCCTCCAGTCGCACTGGTGCAGTGGTTTAGCGATGGGCCTTCTGGGGTCGAGGTTGCTCTTCCCGGGCTACCAATCATTTATTTACCTGCCACAGTATGCAGTTTGCTCACTATCTGATGGGTAGGTTTTGATGACGCAACAAGGACACGTGACCTAGGTGGCCAATCAAGGTTGCCCTCTGGGAACCACGTGTCAGAGCCATGGCTACGATTTCTCGCTCACAGCGCCGACGAGGACACCGGGGCCTTTAACGCTGCCGCGTTAAAACAGCGCCATCAAGCCGATAGAAGGCACTCAGATACAGGGTTAACATCCTTCTTTCTGCTGCGCAATGACTAAGGAAATTATGCCCGGTAGTTCAAAACGATAGGTGAGCGGTGTTTCCAAATGAAGCGTCCATTCCACTGCCAATTCACACAGTACGGGAAGCGTAAAACCAACGCAATTTATCAGACACCATTACTGCACATGAGTTCAGTAGATTAATATTGCCACGAGGGCGTTTCAAACCCGCGGTGGAGCAAACAGGTCTGCTTCGCTGGCTATTGCACGAGGGCGCGATGCTATCGCCCCCCCCCCCCTTCTATTTGCAACGCTCCAGAAACAATTGAGCATTGTTTCATCAGTCGAAAAGACTCGGTAGTCTTTTGGGGTATCATACAACGGACGTTGCAAAAGAAGTTTAGACACCGCATTCTCTACGATATCACACTGCACTTTCATTTGCTAATGACCCTTTGTTGTTTTTAATTGGAGTACACTGCTTCCGGGAAGCGCTCATGATATACTGGCATTGTGAATCTTGTTTCTGCAAAATGTCACTTCAGAATGATGATTGTTCACTTAAAGGGAGTGTAAACCCGCAATGTGTTCAGACCCGAGTGGCACTCGCTCTTACTAATATGCTCTTCATTGTCTTTTTTTTCTATTCCTTGTTGCTTAGGTTTACCGTATTATGATGCGTTAGTCATGTGCTCTCTCCATCGTCTCTTTTCAAATATTTGGTGACTTGAACGCGTCGTGTTTATCTGACGTTTTTTTTTTTTTTTTCAAAACGTTAGCGCACAGTTCATATACGAAGGACATTGCTTGAATGTAATAAATACCATGTTGAAAAAAAAACAACCTGTCTGGGCTATGTTTTTCATCAAAAGCATAAAGACTGCCTGGCCCTTTTAGTTGTGTTGCCTTCTGTCATGGTAGTGCAGTGAAGCCACTAGCTGAGTTCTTTGTAAATAATCTGTATTTAGATTATTTATTTCCACAATGGTTGCAAGTATCATGTTAGAAAAAAAAGCCTTTCTGGCCTAGGGACACCGTGCCTTATCCGCGACCGGCAGGTCAAGCGTTCGATTCACGAATTATGGCCTCAAAATCTGATTTCAGCGCAAGTGAATTGCTTATATACTTAGACGTCCAATGACATTCGAGTCTTGTTTCCACCTTCTATTCATTAGTTTTGCATTATTTTATCACTTCTCATTCCACGGCTCCACGTGTTGACGTCAGCAACCTCTCGACTAATCCGGTTTTCCGCGTACACCGGTGACGACGCCAACTAATCGGAGTTCTACGCTGAATGGCACCCTTACCACTAAAGCGTTAAAAGGAGTTCTATGTTCTTCCAACATGCCAAACCTGCACCCAGCTAAAGAACTGTTCTTTCGCACAGAATAAAAATATCGAACGTCTTGACAAATGCCGTTTCCTCTCCCGGCTAATATACAGGAAAGGCAAACACGAGAGAGAGAGAGAGAAAACTTTTATTGCTCTTTCAAGAGATTCGCGGGGATGAAGACTTCTTGGTCGTCCTGCTTGGGCGCTGGCGACTTGAGTCTTCGAGCAAGGGTGGGCCCTCAGTCCAGGGCTCCACTGAGTCGTGCCGCTTCAACAGCGTGCTGTACCAAGGCCCTCTGGACCTCGAGCTCGCTGCTGGAGAGACAGCTCTCCCATTGCTCCTCACTCGGTGTTTGATAATTGTGGAATGCTATGTTTCTTTCGCACTCCCAGGTAATGTGATAGAGTGTAGGTGTACCGCCGCACCAGGGACAGTCTGATCTGAATTGCGTTGGTGACATTTTGCTGTATATGTACAGGTTAGGAAAAGTGTTCGTCTGTAGCCTACGCCATCCTACAGCCTCTTCCCTAGTCAGTGCTCTGTGTGGTGGTGGATACCTCAATCTAGTTCCCCTATAAAGTTGTAGGGTCTCTGCGTAGCCTCCCTCGCACGTGAGTAGCCGTAACTCCGGGGCGTCCGATAAGCCTGCTCGGTAAGTGAGCCCTCGAGCCAGGCTGTCCGCCCTTTCGTTTCCTGCTACGCCTGCGTGAGCTGGCACCCAGATGATATGCTGTATAGGCGTTTTTCCAGCGGAAGCTGCCGCCTCGCCGATGATCCTAAGGGCGATGCCGCTAATGTTGCCCTTCGTATAACTCTTGCATGTTTCTTTCGAGTCCGTTAGAATGTTCAGGGAGCGGCCTCTTCTATAGCCTTCGGCTACCGCCAGCGCGACGGCAATCTCTTCGGCCTCCGCTATCCCCGACACTCCCACTGAAGCGCAGGAGGTCATTTCCCCTGTACCATTGACTACCACTACAGCGGCTGTGCGCTTCTCTACGCTTGCGTACATAGAAGCGTCCGTATATAGTGTGTTTTCGGATCGGCCTAGCCTTTTGTCCATCTGCTCGGCCCTAGCCCTCCGCCTCTCCTCGTGTAAGTTGGGATCCATGTTTTTAGGCAATGGCCCTACATTGAAAGTCCTTCTGAGGTCGTCTGGTACTTCTGTGTATCTGTCAGCCAGACCACCGGTGTTCCGACCCAACCTCTTCAGGAGCGCCCTTCCTGTGGGGGAGCCTCTGAGTCTAACCAGTTGTGCACCCGTTTGAGCCTCTGCGAGCTCGTCGAAGGTGTTGCTGACTCCGAGCTGGAGCAGTTTTTCGTTTGATGCGTTCCTGGGTAGGTGCAAAGCGATCTTGTAGGCCTTCCTGAGGACACAGTCGGCCTGCTCCCTCTCCGCTTTCGTTGTAGCGTGGTAAGGCAGCGAGTACATGACCCTGCTGACGATCAAGCTGTTCACGAGTTTTAGAGTGTCTTCTTCCTTCATTCCGTATCTTCTCTGAGATACTCGGCTGATCATTCTTCCCACTTGTTCCGCGGCCCTCTTGAGCAGGGTGATGGTGTGACTGCATTTGCGGCTACTTTGCAGCCACATACCCAGGATGCGGACCAGGTTCTTTTCCTGGATCAGCTGTCCTTCGAGGACGACATCCAGTGAAGCTTGGGTGGGGTGTCTCCCTATTCTGATGATCTCCGACTTTTCGGTCGAGCACCTCAGGCCTCTCTCCCTTACGTAGTCTTCTATGCAGGTGGCAGCTTCTTGTAACCGATCTTGTTTCTCTCCTAGCGACCCTTGGGTGGTCCATACGGTAATGTCGTCGGCGTACATCGCGTGTTGAATACCCGGGATCTCTTTGAGCCTTCTCGCTATTCCTAGCATCGCCATGTTGAAGAGTACAGGCGATATGACAGAGCCTTGGGGTGTTCCCTTGCAGGGCGTGGCGAAAACGTCGCTTCGTAACTCGCCTAGCCCTACGGTTGCTGTCCGGTCACTTAGGAAGGCCCTGATGTAGTCGTGGACCCTCTTCCCGCAGTTCGTGTCGTTTATGCCTTCCATGATGGCGGCGTGGCTCACGTTGTCAAAGGCCCCTTTGATGTCGAGGGCCATGACAACGTTCTCCCCGCTTCTTGGCATCTTCTCCAGTACTTCCTCCTTTAGCTGGAGGAGTACGTCTTGCGTGGACAGGTGAGCTCGAAACCCGTACATGCTATCGGGGTAGAGTTGGTTCCTCTCCAGGTGCGACTGGATTCTCTTCGTTATTACTTTTTCGTACATCTTGCCTAGACAAGACGTAAGGGAGATCGGTCTGAGGTTTTCCACTTGTAGTTTCTTGCCAGGCTTCGGGATCATAACGACGACCGCATGTTTCCACTCGGCGGGCACCGTTCCTTCCTGCCAGAGTTTGTTGAAGTAGGCAGTAAGCTGATCAATGGCTCCATCTCCTAGGTTTCTGATCAGCGAGTTACGGATTTTGTCTGCTCCTGCTGCCGTATTTTTCGTAGCAGACCTGATCACTTCGACCACCTCTTCTCTGGTTATGGGTCTGTCCATATTAGGGTTCGCTTCGCCCCGGTATTCTTCTTTATAGCTCTGGGCCTGATCGTTGCCATAGCATTTGATCCGGACTTCCTCCATTAGCTGTTCGTCTGTACCGGTACCGGTGTATTGGTGCACCAGCCTTCGGATTGCCTTGCCGCTCTCCGACTTGTTTTTGCTTGGGTCCATGAGGGACTTGAGGATCTGCCACGTCCTGGCCGTGCTCAGGGTGCCGTTCAGCGCACTGCTAAATTGCTGCCAACCTTGCCTGGCCAGCTGTGTCGCATACTCCTCCGCCTGCTTGGTGATTTCGGCTATCTGGATCTTGAGCTTCCTGTTCAGTTTTTGTCTTTTCCACCGCGCAGTGAGTCCGCGCCTCGCCTCCCATAGCTTGAGGAGCCGCTTGTCCACCTCCGGGGCTTGTTCGGTTCGATCCACCTCCTTGGTGTAGAGTTCCTGGATCTCCTTGAGCTGTTGACTCCACTCCCCCACAGATTCAATGTTGCCTCCTTGCATCTGCCTACAGTGGGCCCTGAAGGCGTCCCAGTCGACGAGCCGAGTCTTGCCTATTTTCCGCTTGGTATTCTCAGCGGTGATACTGATTCTCAGTATGTAGTGGTCGCTCCCTAGGTTTTCGAGTAGGTTTTCCCACTCCACCTGCCTAGCGCCCCTTACAAAGGTTAGGTCAGGACACGTGTCTGGGCTGACGCTATTGCCCTGTCTTGTTGGCTGGTCTTCGTCAGTCAAGAGTTCGCAGTCCGTTTGCTCTGCTGCGATGCAGACTACCCTGCCTTTCCTATCGTCTTTGCTGTATCCCCATCTTGGGTGTTTGGCGTTAAAGTCCCCTGCTATAACCAGGGTGTTACAGCCCGCTAGTTTTCTGGCTTCTGTGAAGAGCCTAATGAAGTCCCCGTCCTTCTGCTTAGGCGGGCTATATAGGTTGATAATGAAGGTGCTCTTGGATTGCGCTTTCTTTTTGGGTATGATCTCTGTAATCGCGTGCTCGATCCGGGTATCCGTTATTTCGTCATGAGCTATGGCTACCAGTTTTTTACTGACAAGGGTCGCGGTGCGGCCAGCCTCCTGGCACGTGTAGCCCCTCAGCGAAGGTGTGCAATTAGTTTCCTGTATCATGATTATATCTGGTGGAGTTCTCCTGGCGTAAATGTACTGCTGCAGGAGGCCGTGCTTTTGCCTGTACCCCCTGCAGTTCCACTGCCACATCTCTAGTTGTTGGAGGCGCTCTGCCATGTTGGTGTACTGTTATTTTTATTTAGGGTTTCTGTGCTGAACCTGCGTTCGTTAAACAGGCGGTCTCTAGCGTCGTTAGTCATTCTCTGCGTGTTCTGGTTCTTAATGTGTGTTCTAACATTTTGCTCCAGAAGTGCGAATTTTTGTTGCATAAATTGCATCTGGTCTTGTGTCTGTTTCTGCATGTTCATTATGAGGGCCTTAAGCTCACCCTCCTGTTGCTGTTGTGTTTCCACCGTTGGGGGCGGTGGGACCTGAGTTCTGGGCTGCGTCTGCCCCGTCCTGATTTCGCGTAGTTCTTTAAGGACCTCGCTCAGCTGCTTCCTGAGCTGGCCGAGTTCCTGCCTGAGGGCCTTATTCTCTTCCGCTAACTGCTTCTCGCGAGCGGTTTGTGTGTTTGTCTTTGAGTGCGGAGCAAAGAGCGATTTGGGAGGGCCGTCTCCCCAGCTCACCTTGACACCGCCGGTTTTCTGTTTCTTCTGTTCCTGTCCTTGCTTCTGCTTCTGTTGCTGCTGCCTGCCTCCCAGGGGCGGGAAGGACTCGTCCCGTTCGGATCCCCGGCTCTGGCTCCGGTTGCGGCTGCCTCCGCGGCTGCCGCCACGCCCGGACTCCTGGCTCTCGTCCCGGAACCACCGCGGCTTTCCCTTGCGGCTGCGGTCCCGGCTCTTGCGTTGCTGCTGCAGGGGTCCCCACCGCAGTTCGCTTGCCGACTTGAGTCGTTGTTTGCACTCTCTCGTGCCCGTGACGTGGTCCCCGTCACACACCAGACATTTTGGCGAGCACTGATGTTCCTCTGCTGGGTTCTGGAGCCCGCATTGCCTGCAGGCTCTAATGTCTGGATTTGGACATACATCCATACGATGCCCCTGTTGGCCACAGGTATAGCATACCTGCCTCGTGGGCCGGTACGGGTGGCACCGATATTCGCTGCTGTGGTAGATAACGAATTTCGGGAGTGTGGGTCCGTCAAACGTGATGAGGGCTGTGCTTGACTTCCCAAGCATTCTCGCCGTTATGACCTTGACGCCTTGCGTGCGAAGTCGTATGTGTGTCTTGAGTTCTTCAGGCGTAGTGTCCGGTGCTGGACCGTGAATCACCCCCCGTAGCGTTCCCTCCGGAGCCGCCACGTGTGTGTTTACTACAAAGCTCTTGCCTCCAAAATTGATCTGCCTGATGTGCAGAACTTTCTTGGCTGCGTCCTCGTTGGCTGTGCTCACGATTATGATGTTTGATCCGTGGCGAAGTCTGACGAGGAGGTCTTCCTCCTTACATCCTCTTCCGGTGGCCTCGACCACCGCTCCCACCACTTTGTGTTGCGGTAAGTCCTTGACTACTAATCCTCTCGGTCGGAGGACTATCTTTATGTCGTCCTTTGGGAGAGGAGGCATGCGTAGTCTTGGCCTTCCTTCCCGTTGTCTCTTCTCCGTCGCAGCTGACGTCATGCCAGCTGTGCTTCCTCCTGTATCGCCAAAAAATGGCAGTCTCCCTGCACAGTTTCCCGCCAAGACTTGCGATCTGTCGCCGCCCTCTTGGCGTTTCTTCGACTTCTTTGACTGGACGACTGCCCAGCCTTCTGCTTTGTCTGCGTCGATTCCGTCGACCTGTGGACGGTGTAGGGTCGTTGGAGTGCTGCATCTCAGGGCTTGGGTTCCTGCGGCGGCGAGGCCTCCGTGGCCTAGCGGCACATGGGCCACGTCAATGGTGTCATGGAGATCCTCCTCCATGTTTTCGTGCAATTCTGTCGAAAATCCTGGTTGTCTTAGGGTTGCTGGTTGTTCTTGACTCGAAGTTTTATTTCGGGACATCGCTCCGATGCGTCTTCACCGCGGGCCGGGGCCGGGAAGGCCGCGGAGCCCCGAGCTCGTGCTAAGCCTCGTTAGGCCTAACGCCTGGCCGACCACGTGGGAAGTTCAAAGTCCGATAAAATCCGAAAAAATGGACCCACCGGCTCAGAAGTGGTATCCTCGTGGTCCGCTTCACTTTCGGCGTCGATTCCAACAGAAATTTTGGAGATCCGATGAGATTAACCGGGTCAAAGGACCCAAAAATCACGGAGCGCATGTGAGGCACGTCCGCACTATTCGACGATCGCAGCGCCTCCCTCGGCAAACACGAAAAATTTTCAGTAACCTATCAGGCCTGGCAGAGCGAAATACTCCCAGTCAAACGCAAGGTTATGCGAAGTTGGTAATGCATAACCCACCAGGGGTGGTATTCTCCCGGTGTCGCCTTTTGCGACATGTCGCATTCGCTCTTCGCTGATTGGCTCGAGCCGCGGTGACGGTGGCGTGACGACACGGATCCGCCTTCCTGCTACGTCATCGTGACGTCGCCCCAATTCACTACGCTTAGTCGAACAAGGGAATGCGCTGAAGCGATTCGCGCGGGTGACGGGCTACGAAATTGATACTAGACGTCATGGATCCCACTCTCATTGCCTGGTTTTTGAGTTGTGAAGAAGTGCGGCGTGTCTGCGGACATCGCGACCAGTTTGCCTTGGCCGACTAATCTTGTCGGCGGCATTACCAGCTGTCGAAGAGCACAGCACCGTGGCTACCGTCTGCTGAGCCGGACTGCCACTCGCCATGCGAACTTACTTTGCACCGTCGTAAACAGACGACGAAGCAAACGTTGCCCGCTGCGACGAGATGGCCTTGGCAGCGCTTGCGCTCGCATCTACACGACCCTTCAAGGCGTTTTAATGCACGCTGGTGCAACGAAACAGTGTCTGCACGAGCCAAACAGGATTTAAAGCAATGTGACGATTTTTACAAACCTACAACTGAACATTAGAGAGTTTTAGTACTGCGGGCTTTGCGTTATTGCGTGCATAGCGGAATAGCGGGTCCAGAGTGTGCATGCGCAGAACGCTAATGGGGAAATAGCGTTAGCGTAAGAATGCAACAGTTGGAGATTTTGCGCCATAGAGTTTCTTACTATCGCGTGTTGCGTAAATCAGAGAAAAACGAACAAAAATTATCTCGGTCTAACCACACGTTTGTTCGGGCTCAAATTTCGCACAGAGGTTGCATGTAGTGGTCAGTTTTGTTTTATACTACATTTAGGTGGGGTACTTGACTGATTCGGTCCGAATTATTTGGAAATCCCCATCGTCTGCGGCGACAGCGAACCAAAACCGAAAGACTTCGTAGCAGTGGTACCAGTAGCGCCATCTCACACCCATCGGAGAAACCCAGCTCCCCGGTAGCGTGGCCTCTGCGATCGAAGCGCGCGTTTGCTCCGGCCATCCCATTCGCACAAGGAGAGCGTAATTTGAGAGAGCGGTGTTACCGCTCCTCTCGCCGCACGGTGGCGCGCTTACCCCATGCGCGCTTTCCCTGAGGCGGTCGTGCGTAAACCGCGAAAACGCAGCTGTCGCAGGCCTGTGTGCGATGCGCGCTAGAAAATTACCGCACAGGAGCGCCGGCAAAGGACAAGATAGCTTACTGGTATAATATCTTCCTAAATTCGGAAGCAGACTTAGGACCGAGATAAAGCAGATCGTCATAAGAGCGTTTTTTTTATTTGTGCAGTTGTATATGGCACCAAACATGAATTACTTTACATTTGAGCACAGCGGTCAATTTTAATTTTGCTATCCACGTAAACGTTAGTTTAGAGCCTTAAATTATATAGAGAGATTAGCGTTTTGTCGGTTTTCCTGTGTAGCAATGGTATTTCATTCGAACTTTAATGCATCCAATAAACGTTTGCTTTCGGCGCTTGTAGATATCAGCCAATTCCTTTTTCCCTGTGGAATGTTGGGCACGGCCGTGCCCAACAGCCTGCAGTGCATAAGGTTTTTTGGCGCATATAGCCTGATTGATTTAATTACGCAGATTAAACCAGATCTATAATGTTTCTCGCATAGTGTTCATTCTAAACACGGAGCACTTTCCTGTGGAGCGGCTGGCTGGCGAGCTTTTTTTTTGCGGTATATGCTGCCCTATAGTCTGTGACAGTAGCTCCTACGTTAGATAAGAGTGGCCTCACGAAATTATCGAACACCACAGATACTGTGCTTGCGGCGTGGTCCTCCCTTGCTTTGCCAACAAAAAGGGAGCACTGCCAGATCCTCGAAAGTAATAGCTGCAGCCAGCTGCTGCCGCACGTTGCATATTTTTATATGCGGCGGGGCAATATCAAGCCTTCTTAGTGGCCACCAGAACACTGACGAACTCTGATTTTGGGTAGGTTAATCCCCCCCCCTTGACTGTAGGCTAATGAGTCAGCAACGGACTAGACCCATCCGACTGGTAAAGGGCTGGCCAGGAGCTGCACCTTCTACGTTCTTCAAGAGCTCTCGCCACGAACCCTGCTATGTAAGCAATGCTGGCATCTGTGATACCTGATGGCGGCCGCTGCAGTGAGATAGAAAATGCCCATATAAGTATCCCGACCATGTTCCCGACCTAGACTTTCTGCAATGTATTGCAAAATTTTCAAATCATGGCATTGTTGCCACTCAGTTATTATAGCTTTAACATAAAGCAAAGTGGTCGCTTTTTGGTTGCACTTCATGGGTGGAGTAGGTGAACGAGTGGGCATCGCTTTCAAGGATGTGAAGAAAAAACTCAGCGCGATGGCAAGCAATTTAGACGACATGTCGCAAGGTGAAAGCATGTGTTGCCCCCATCAACTCTTAAATTACCAGAAAAGCTGCATGGAGAAGACATTCGCAACTGTTTAACAATGTACCTCAACTTCTTTGTCACCTCAGGAACGAGTCAGAAAAAAACTGCCTGCGTATGCCTAGTCATTCAGTGTCGAAGCGCGCCAACAAAGCTGGTGCAGCGGCTGAAAGTGCAGGCAGTGCCGGCCGGACGAGCGCCGCTCGATGCTTAGGCTAAGACCGCCACCTCGCGGCGTTTTAGGGAACTAGCAGCATTACACTCTTCTGCTGGGGGAGGCGCCGAATGGGACGGCCGGAGCAACGGCGCGCGCCGCCGCCGGAGCAGATCGCGGCGGCCACGCCGGTAGAGGGCTCGTTTCTCCGTTGGGTGCGAGATGGCGCCACAAGTACCACTGCTGCGAAGTCTTTCGGTTTTGGTTCGCCGCCGCCGCAGACGATGGGGATTTCCGAATAATTCTGAACGAATCAGGCAAGCATCCCACCTAAATGTAGTATAACACAAAACTGACCACCAAATGCAACCTCTGTGCGAAATTTGAGCCCGAAGAAACGTGTGGTTAGGCCGAGAGAATTTTTTTTCGATTTTCTCTGATTTACGCAACAGTCGGTATTACCTAGAGGGAAAGCTGGCGGCGCTGCACTTCACCCACTCTTCAGACGCTCTAGGATTCAGTTTTAGCGCAACTAAATCAGGTGTGATGATTTTTAACGATACAACTGATCAGGTGCTTACAATACAAGGACACGAAATACCCAAAGTGGCCGAATACAAATACCTCGGGATATGGCTAAACGAAGGGCAGATATACACGGAAAAGCATGAACAGGCTCTTAGGGCAAAAGGACGAAGAGACGCCTGGATAATGAAACATAGGGCATTATGGGGGTACAACAAATATGAAGTACTAAGAGGTATTTGGAAAGGAATAATGGTGTCGGGACTTACTTTCGGCAATGCGGTTCTGTGCTTAAGGGCAGAAGTTCAGTCGAGATTAGACGTAAATCAGAGAGCTGTTGGAAGATTAGCACTAGGTGCCCACGGCAAAACCACAAACGAGGCAGTACAAGGGGATATGGGTTGGGCATCGTTCGAGGCACGGGAAGCTAAGAGTAAAATACTATATGAAGAACGCCTGAGGAAATTGGACGATAACAGATGGGCAGCTAAGGTATTTAAATATTTATACAGAAAGAACGTTGACTCACAGTGGCGGAAAAGAACTAGAAAACTAACCAGTAAGTATGCCGGTCATGAGGACGGAGAAAGAAAGAGCATTAAACGACAGGTCAAAAACGCGGAAGTTAAAAATTGGATGAATTCAATTGTAAAGAAACATAGTGTAGAACTATATCGATTCTGGAAAAGGCAGATCAGAAAAGAATTTTTCTATGATAACTCAAGAGGCAGTGCCCTACTTTTTGAAGCTAGATCAGGGTGTCTTAGAACGCGCAGCTACAAAAAGAAATTTAACGAAGAAGATGACACATGTGCAGTGTGTGGTAGATCTGTGGAAACAATTGAACACCTCATAATCAAATGTGATGGTATCCATCCGGATGTCGATGCAGGCACAGTCACTCTTTCTGAGGCCCTAGGGTTTAAAGATAACAATGGTCATGCAAATAAATCTGCAGTGGAAGTCAGCAAAAAGCGATTGGAGGATTGGTGGCTGAAAAGCAGAGATGTGGAATAAGGTTAGAATAGTAGGAAACCGTAGGCAAAGTTGATGGAGAATCTTAATGAGAATTGCCAACACAGTAAACAAAAAAAAAATAATAAAGAAAGAAAAGCTGAGCATGGTGGCAATTGCCACCACCCCGTTTCAAAGGGGGCGCTCCTATCCATCCATCCATCCATCCATCCATGGACGCTCAAAGCATCATGGGGCGGTGAGCTACTTGTTGCGGAACAGTCGTAGTTTTTCGGGAACACAGAGTGGCACTACTAAGACGTTTCACTCCGAAAACGTTGTTCGTGTCTGCGCAGACGACTTTCGCGCGAACACAGTGTGGAAAAACCATAGTAGTGAAAACGCTTAGACACACGACGCCAATAAAAGGTTTCACTTTTCTGAAATGCCATTAAAACCTCTTATAGGGTTTAAGCAACAACATTTTTTTGAAAATATATTTACTTTTAAAAGTTCGCCTGTTAATTACGAAAGATTAGTTTTTATAGTGTTCATTACTAGGCCAATAGGAGAGCGAGTCGTCTTTTATTTTGGGCAAACTTTGCACTTAAACGCTTTGCTGCTCGTTTGTAGCAATCATTAGACAAGATATTGAATACTAGGACGTTTCTAGTTATCAAACAGCTTTATTTTTTTATTATTTTTTGGCCAAAAGTTGCAGTTCCGCAACAAGTAGCTCACCGCCCCATGATGCTTTGAGCGCCCATGGTGGCTGAAGTGGTCTCGAGGGGTCGCCATGCAAACTCCCATAGACGGGCTGCCAGCTTTCCCTCTAGGTAATAGTAAGAAACTCTATGTTTTGCGCCCTTAGCGTGAAAACATGGCGGCGTCCTTCCAAGCGAGAACCGCCCGCTTCAGCCAATTCAGCAGTCCTTGCGATTCCGGTCGGCATGTTTACCGGCAACTACTGGTGTTGTTGCTTTTCGCTATGACTTACCTTGCTTCGACGATAAAGTTTAAGCTACAATTCAGCCTAGTTTTTGAGATACGCTATCGATTCTGGAGCGCGCAAGCCTAATGGGACCTACAGCTACACTGCTACCGTCTGCAACTGCCCGAAACGCAGCCGAAACCTAGCACAACCGTCCGGAACGAAACAAAATAGATTTAGAGCTTTCTCGCTGTGTTTTATAGACTTAAATTAAATAAAGCGAGTTTATTTTAAATTTGCAAATGTTTTTTGAACATTAGAGGTCATGTGATGGCAAATATTCTTGCTATCAAAGATACGAAACTACTGCTGCTAGTGAATCAGCAAGTGTAAATTTTCGCTTCTCGGAGTGAATGAAAGCACCGCCGACGAACGTGCCGGAGGCATTTTGCGTTTCTTCGAGCAACTGTACGCACTTTTTTAGGCCACGCCCTAATGCGACATGTCGCAAAAGGCCACACCGGCAGAATACCACCCCAGATATATTAAATAAATCAAATAATTACCGCCTGTACTGCGGTACGTAATCTCCTACAGTGGTACATGACATGTTTAACTATAACATCACTAAAGGTTAACTAATGGATCATATAGCCTCCAGAATGCCAAGCTGCTCGATTTGGCACAACGACACAGATGCAGCCTCATTGCTTTATTTCTTTTCCCTCCAAGACATTATTTTGACCTTCCTTATGCCGACGTGCTCATTTCAGGGACGTTGGATGCACTGTTTTTAACGAATGCAGACTATGGAATATTATGTATTCATATAGAGCCGTGATATATTTTGTCCAGTGTTTATTTCACATTAGTTTATTTATTTAACATTGACTTCTTTTGCGCACCTCTTTGCAAAAGTGATTATAAGACAGGTTTAATGCATTTATAAACAGGTTCTGCTTTACCTTTTCTATTGGGTTCCATTCTTCGTGATATTTATTATGTTAATTTGTATGCTATTCAGCCTCATCTATGCACTCTTGTTCTGCCATTCGCTAGTGTCCTGGCCTTGTCAAGTGTTTCTTACAGCCGTTTTGCCATGGCATCCATCAGCATTGTGGAAGTTGAAAAAAGAAACTTTCAATTAGCAAAAGCAGTCGTTAAATGCATTCCTGGATTCAAATTTAACCGATAAAATAATAACGTAGGGGCAAAGAGTTACTTGCAGAAGATACGCAGGGATAAATATTTTTTTTTCATTGGAGAGTGCCAAGAAATAACTATTCTGTCATGCCCGAAATTCCAGGCGAAGCACAATATCCCCAACTATTAACCACCTTCACTTACAACTGTAGTTTTGGTTTTGACTTGAAACATTTACCTGCAATCGAAATCACTATGCAATGATGTTGGAGTCAACCTTGTTGACTTTCTTCTGTTCTGTATGAGTGACTTCGAAAGGCAGAAAAATTTCCATACAGGACGAAATCCAAATTGTAATCTTTATTCCCATAAAAACAAAAAAAGGAAAGCGTTGCGCATGTGAAACACTTTTGAATGTGTTCAATCACCATTTTAAGCGTATGCCGGATGTTCAACCTAAGATGTTCCGCAATTTTTAAAGCCGGCCTTTTTCAGTAGGAGTGGTCTTTACGGCTTAGCATTGTCACCGCTGTAGCCCGTCCGTATACATATAAAATGTGCTAACCAGCTTAACTGAACTTGACTAGTTAATTTTTTTAACTCTCTGTGCTAGTCTCTATTAATTGAGGCACGTAGTTCCCTTTAAATATTGTCCATATCAGTTTTTAGAATTTCCAAAACGCAGTTACACACGGCCCAACAAATTTTGCTCACACCGCGCCAAATTACGTGCACTTTTGGATAGCCCGCAGGCAAAGCAACAGTGCAGTTCAAGTAACCCGCCGAAATAGCCAAAACTGGTTGGGGCACTGCTCCAAAGGTAACGTTGTATTCGAAGTTCTAGATATTGATAGGATATTACTCACAGTGATCTGCACACCTCTCAACAGAGAAGGAGGCTAAAAGTAATGGTTGAAAAGTTCACTACTCACTATTAGTTCCCCAGCGCAGTAGTTTCTGTGTCCCGGGGGCATTTTGATGCGTTAAATTGAAATGCTTTGCCGAAAATGCGCTCTTCTAACTCTAAAAGCCTATGTTAAAACATTGCGGAACACCGTTGGTGAAGAAACCTGTATACCGTGTGCGAAGTCGTGATTGCAACTGTTAGTCCTCCACACGCGCCCTCAGGGACCCCGGCGCTCCTGAATTTGCTCAAGCTTAGTCTGAAAAAGTTATTTTGGCAACCACAAGATTCCTGTGCACTGAAAGTGAGCCCAGCGCTGCCCTTAACTGATGACATTCCATTTGACGCCCTTATCCCGGAAACCCTTCCCAGACGGCTGCCAAAACGAAAGCGAAGTTCCACTTCTTCGCGTGGCTCCTCTTTTGTCACAGCCACAGCGAAATACACATCCCTAGTGTGCCACAGAGTGACCTCGGCCGACCACCTGGGGTCTTTCGATCACCTGGGGTCTTCAACGTGCGCTGACATCGCACAGTACACGGGCGTCTAGAATTTCGCCTCCATCGAAATTCGGCCGCTGCGGGCTGGCATCAAACCCGCGTCTTTCGGGTCAGCAGCCCGAAAGACGCGGGTTCGATCCCGCCGCGCCTACCGGGCTGCTGACCCGAAAGAAGCGGGTTCAACAGAAGGGTTGTTGCTTATGATGTGAATGCATGACACCGATACTATACACCTGCTAGACGATAAGGCGGCAACCAAACACGTGCGAAACGAAACAAAAACGTTCCGCAGGATTTAAACAATATATATTTCACGTTTCTTTTTAGGGCCGCCAGATATTCAGTACCTATCAATACGACTGGCATTACCAATCAACTAAACGAAATTCCGATTGGAAAGCGTTAACCACGTATCTCGTGGCGTCAAGAAGGTAATTCGCTCTGAAACAAACCCGTAATGGCAGAACAGCGTCTTGACCACTTACGCGCACTTTATAACGGCTTTTTGAGCTTTTAATCTTGGTGACAGCAACAGTACATGTTTTTTTTTCAAACATTCATTCGTGTGAGTGTCATAAAATGACAAAAGTATTCCAAAATTTAATGGAAATAGTCACCCATCGACGCACTATGTCCGTTCACGCCGCGATTACAGATCACTATAATATCGCTGTTTCAAAAAATAGCTGTACGACGCCGCCACCATCGCTGGAATGACCGGGCCTTGTTTCTTACAGAAGCAGGTGACTCTGCAGGATGTGGACGGGGCGGCTGAACGGCGTTCCAGAGCATGTCACCCACAGGGCTGTACTCATCAACGGCAAGGTCTACTCGTTCGACAGTTACCACGCGGCATGGAACTTGCTCCACGTCTTCATCTTCGACCCCGCGTCGCGCCGGTGGGATATGGAGCAGACGCAACTTCCCGACGGCGGGCCGATTAACATTTCCCGCCACACAGTTGTAGCGTACGGCCACTGCGCGTATCTGTGGGGCGGCCCGCCCAGCTGGCCATCCCCGAGTGTCCTTTACCGCTTCGACACAAGCACCATGACATGCAGCCGCCCGGAGGTGGCCGGTGAGGTGCCATCATCGATTTACGCCAACACAGCTTGTGTTGTGCGTCACCGCAAGTATATCTTAAGTGACTGGGATACTTCGCCATATATTCGGGTCCTTGACTTGGATGCCCTGCAGTGGAATCGTGTCCCCACCAGCGGAGAAGCGCCCGTTCGGCGTGCCTTCCACACTGCGTCTGCCATCGGCACCCGCATGTATGTGTTTGGAGGCAGCCTAGCAGACCCTTTCCACGCACCTCGCGTAGACAACTCGTTATACTACCTAGAGAAGACCACCTCTTCATGGGTACACCCACAAGTGCAAGGAGTTCCCCCTATGTGTCGGCGAGGTCATTCAGCCTTCGTGTACAACAAAGAACTGTACATTTTCGGAGGGTACAGCGATTTGCTGCAGACCTATTTGGCAGATACACACAAGTACGACCCCGTGACGTCGCGTTGGACCGAAGTGAAGCCATGTGGCTCACCACCATCTCCCAGGTACTGGCATGGGTGCTTAGTGATGGGTGAACGAGTATTTATCTTCGGCGGCGTTGGGCTGGCACCCAACCATGATGCGGCGCAGGTTGCTAGGGAGCGAAGGGGGCTGACCGATCTCCATGTGTTGCACTTGGCACCGACACTGAAGAACCTGTGCTTACTTGCAGTAATTGATGCACGGCTGGATCTAAGCCCCTTACCACCCTTCATTAGAGAAATGTTCTACGCCATAACTTCTCACCCATCGTAGTCGATGGTTGATGCTGCATGTCAACCAGATGGAGTGCCTTCGGCTTAGCCAGCTTGGGGACGCGGTGATCATACAACTTCGGCGCCGCTAATTCACACAGCAATAAACTCTTCTTTTATACGCAAAGAACGCCTTCCTTCTGTGCTCTATTTTCGCGCAAGCAAGAAAGTCGCTAGTATTTTGTTTATATTCATGTCGTCCGGGGCCGCCACTTTTTCTTAAATAACAAAGGGAACAAATTTTCTGAACGAAGAATTATTCACTCCAGCCCGGTGGTTTCTTCAAGCGAGTTGCATTACCGTCACTTCGGCATGAAGCTGGTGTTCAATTCTAGTTTTACCGCGCAGCACCTGCTGGTCATGCTTTTAAAAGCATATGGTAGATAGAGATAAAAGCATTCGACAAAAGCATTTGTTGGGCGAGTTGGTGTTTTTGATGATCCATAACTACTGCGCAAACGACAGGACAGAGATGAAGAAGGGACACCACACAGCGCTGACTCACAACTAAAGTTTATTGGATGCCAGAAGGTATAAATACCTCCCTGGCGGCCAGAAAGAATGCAGTCCACACTTACATGCGTGACTGACATAATAGTGTACCAGTCATATGCCGCCAAGCAAATCACATGCGCGAGAATACAATATAAGCAGTGACAGAATACAAAAAATTACGAGGAACTTTAGCGGCTAAAGTGCTGAAAGGCGAAAGCCTGAGTGCTGCATTATGCTACACGATTGTTCACTTCACATTTTGTTGGTGCATTAATTAACTGCCAATTAATGACGCTTAAGCTTCGCCTTTAGGAGTGGAACGCGACAGCGTGTTGTAGCGCTGCCACGGAGTCCATTGAACGCCACCACCCGTTCGGCGCGATGCCTTGAACGCAACGCTTTTTAAGGAAAGTAAATGGCGCAGTAATTCTCTGTCGTCTCGGTGGACACCTGAGCCGCACTGTACAGGAAGGGAGGAAGTGGAGTGAAAGAAGAAAGAGGGGCCGTAATGAAGAAAATGAAAATTGTATTTGAGGAAAGGAAATTACGCATTAACTGTCTCGCATATATCAGTAGCACTAGTCGAAAATTGTATTTGACGAAAGAAAGTTGCGCAGTAACTGTCTCACATATTTCGGTGGACACCCGTCAAAATTCGCGCGTGGTGACATGACGACAATTTGGACCAATATGAAACGCGGACAAATACGCCTTGCTCGTCAGTAAATTGTTTTTTGAGGAAAGGAAATGTATCTGTCTCGCATATATCGGTGCACACCTGAACCTCGCCGTAACGGGAAGGGAGGAAGATGGGAGTGAACGAAGACACCGTATTCACTAGACGCACCTTTGTTCATTCCAAACCATCGAGCTGGCATAGCGGAGTGGTAGTGTGCTCAACTCGCACTCCGGAGACCAGGGTTCGATTCCCAAGCTCGGCGATTTTCTTACTCGGTTTTATTTATTTATCTGGCCTGACTAGAAAGGTTAATTGGACTAATTGGTTAAAGTAAGCAATTAACTAAACTCAAACTTACTTGGAGCATCACTATACGATCCCTTTAATTGGTTGCATGGTTAGTAGCCAAAGTACAATTGGCCCCGTTTGAAATTCGCGCACTGTGACGTTACGACCGTTTCGACCAACTGAAAAGCGTGACATTTCTTGTCGACAGCTCCTGCTTACAACGATGAGGCATTAAAGGCTTCCGCCTTAATATAATCAGTGAGCAAGCACTTGTCAATGTTCGCAATCAAGGTATCTTCTTTCTTTTTCTGACAACGCGACAGATGAAGCACTGATGCAATCTTCCGAGAGCCTACCTATTAAGTGAGCTTCAATGATCTCCCTTGCTAACGAGTCACGGTTCTTTTCTAACACTGCACTTTCCTGACAGATTCGCGCACAGACGTAGGTGTCATCGTCATCTTCATTGCCTTTGCAGTGCCTGCAATGTTTCGCCACGTGGCCAGAGATAGCGACACGAGAGACATTATACTCATGCTCTTTGTCTTTCGTTTAAACATCGGCCGGTTTGGCCGATGTATCGCTTACCACAAGACAGTGGCAGCGAATATACCACCCCTTCCTGGCAAGGCACGAACTGTTTTGCGTGCTTTATCGGGCACTTGCGCGGTTCTTTAATCCCTGAATTGACATTCTTAATCAGGCTGGACAGTCGTTTGGGCGCCGAAAAGACGACATCAACGCCTCCATGTTTTCCGATTCTTTTCAAATTGTGCGACACTTTGTGAAGATATGGCAGCACAACAACCTTCCTTTTCTTCTTCTCTTTCGTACATTCACTATTTCCTTTTGATTTTAACTTTTCCAGTAGTTTTCCTGCCAGGAAAAAAAGTTTTCCTGCCAGATAGAGATATGTGGCGGTAGGCGTCGATTTCAGCTCTTATCCGGAAACAACTTGCGTCTTTTGCGATGACTTCAGAAAGCCAAACAGTTATCACCTATTTCCGCATGTCTGCCCTCACTTTGACGCTGCTTTAAAGGTTCACTGATTTCATAGCCTGCTAGCCATGGTCCTCTTTTTTCCTATATACAGTCTAATTTCGATCTGGTAGCATCCAATCGGTATATATGTCGTGAACCTGAGCCGATAGAATTCGTCAAAGATTGTGTAACTGATCGTATGAGGTTCGGGTCGTTTTGAAGGCAAACGACAGCATGCTGCACTGTATTTAAAGGTTCCCGACAGCTTATTTACACTGATGCGAGAGCGCTCGAGTGCACTGCGCACGCCAGATACATTCTCGACAAGCCATCCCACGATGGTTGGTGTGAAATGTTCGGAAAATGTGTCTGTGACACCAGCTTGAATAGACAAGGCAGCTTTTTGCCATGGCGCTCTTCAGCCACAGATGACCTCGCGCCATAAATATTCATCAGAATCGACAGTAAAAGCGAAGATGAGAGAATAAAATGTTAGAGCCTACGTGGATGGCTGAATTAGAAACGACAATCAACCGGAGTAAAGGAGACGATGGGGGACTGAAACACTATATGACATGTGAAAATGGAAGCAAGCATGATGGGAAGGTAAAAACATAAACCTGCTTCCTGGCTGCCTAATGGTGATGTTCGCATTTCTTTGTGACCTCAGCAGCCCGTCTATACAGGTTTTCACAGACTCTGCACTTGTGTTCGCAATCTTACGAGCACCGCAAATCTTGTGTGTGCGCTGGGCCTACAGTTCCGTGGTTTCTGAAGCAATCACAGAAGGCGTTTGCTATGAAGGGATTAAATATTCCTAGCGCTTCGCGCCACCACATCGCAGGATGAACAAGCCTGTAGCGAAGAAAAATGTGTCTCGGTGACAAACACACCTGCGCCACACAGTGCACAGCGCCCTCTCTGCCCTCCTCGTGTCCACCTTTTCGCTCCGCAAGCCTTTTTACACCCTTTCTCTCTCTCTCTTCTTCGTGTAACCCAAGAAACAGTTGCTACATCGTCTTACCATCAAACTGTGTCATAAAAGCTATCACACTAAAACCAAGACAGACTTGAAAAAAAGAAAAACAACGCTTACGAGATCTGTTCTTTCCCAGTGCTTGCCGTTAGGAGTAAGGAAAAACTAACACCCGGCTTCATTTCTGAGAGGACTGATCACCACTGCACGATGTGAACTGTGCGGCTGAACCGGGTTCCAGAAGCCGCCACCGGAATGGCTGTCACCATCAAAGGGAAGGTTTACTCGTTCGGCCTTCTCTACAACGGCCATGAATACATTAATGAAATCCTACGCAGCCGATTCGGCGTATACATCTTCCACCCCGCAACGTACAGATGGGGTATGCCGCTGACTAAGTTGCACCTCGACGACGACCTCCTTAACTTTGTCGTTCACTGCGTTGTCGCCTACGACCACTGCGCCTACATGGGGGGGGGGGGGGGGGGGGATCCTATTGGACATAAGGTCGCGGATTGGCGGCATATATACCGGTTCGATACCCTCGCTATGACATGGAGCCTCCCGGAGAATCTGCGGCCAATTCCGACACTGAGCATCTTCTCTGCTTGCGTTGTGGGTTAACGGATCTACAGTGTTTGATTTCTTGGACCCGGAATTCTCACATCGTGTATATTATCTTGACCTGCAGAGCCTGACGTGGCATCGCGTTCCGACCAGTGCAGAGGCCCCGGCTAGCCGCTGCTTCCACACGGCGTCCGAGGTCGGAAACCGAATGTATGGTTCAGGTGGCCAGGCGTTCAGCATAAAGATCAACGACGGGTACGTTAATTTCTTGCATTATCTGGAATCCACCACCTCGATGTTTGTGCACCAAAGAGGGGAATGCGAGCGCCCCAAAGGTCGCAAACGTCACTGTGCCTTCGTGTATGAAGAGCTGTACATCTTTGGTGGTGCAACGGACAGCTGGGTGCCTACTGTGCAGACATGCATAAGTATGACATCCAGAAGTCCTGTTGGATCGAAGTGACGCCACGTGTGTTGAGCCCGTCTGCTAGGCACTCGGCCGGCTGCAGCGTGATGGGAGAAAGGATGTTAGTTTTCCGTGGCCTCACCGAAAACTAAGTTTTTCGAGTGCCTCACCTGTAGCTGTCTTGTAAACTAACAACTGAGGCAATACGTTGCCTCAGCAGTGTGGGCGCAGGGTGCCTCTCAAGCTGCATTCAAGCAGCTTTTTTCCCTGCGTCCTCTCTCTCCCAGTAATACTTGTACCTGTACCACTGTAATACTTGTAATACTGTAATACTGTAAGTAATACTTGTACCACTGAGAGCGAGAAATAAACTTCAACTTCAACAACTTCAACTTCAACCAATTGAACAGAGAACAAATCGACGTTTCTGAGGATGAAAATCCGATAACTGACCTGCACGTGTTGCAGTAAGCACCTACTCTGCAGAACTTGTGTCCCTCTGCTGTCATCGACGCAGGTCTGGACGTAGGCGGATTACCGGCAGCTATTAGAAACGAGATCAACGCTATCTCTTCTGGCTCATCATAGACAGCGGACTCGTGCGGCACTTCGAACGAATGGCGCGCCTTCAATGCAGCCACAGACTCTGGTGCGGTGACCGCAATAGTGATATAAATGCTTCTAGTTGAGTTCGACATTCTTTGTTTCTGAGAAATGGCCTAAAAACTGAGCCACCGCGGCTGGCAAGCAACGGCGTCTTACCGCCTAGGAGCGCCCTGGTCTGCGATCAGCGCTCCGTCCTCGGCAGCCAGTAGAACCGTGACTGTGGTCCGCAGATCTTGTGCGTATTCAGCGAGACCATCGAACGCTTTGCAGAAGGCGGATGTGTCAATAGCGTGCAGTGGTTGGCGGGTCGCTGCGGCGTCGTGGGAAACCAACGGGATGACGAACTCGCCACCCCGCAGGCCAGCTGCCTCCCAACGACACCTCGTTCGAGTTTGGGGACCAGCGTGCGGTGATTCGCGGCCAACTAACACTGGTAGAACTGCGCTTCGCACATTGAGAGCGCGGTTTCATCGCCAGCGCACGCGTTTAGAGTTGGAGCGTGCGCCTTTCTTGCGTGCCCCGTGGAAAGGCAGGTGCCCCACGGACATTCTACGAGCTACGCAGGCCTCGATTGTGGTACCGCGTAGCTCGCCGTAGCTCGTAAAATGTGGCAGAGTTTTGACGTGCCTCAACCGAGTAGTCGTGCGAAATCATTTGCTTAGCCTGGTTGACTCATGGTTTTGTTTTGCTCGGTCGTTGGCACCTCTGGCTACAATAAACTTAGGTTAAGTGCCTATGTGGTTAAGCTGGCCTATCTGCTCGCGCCGCAGGTGAAAGTCGAAGACGACATTGTGCAATGCGCAGCGCGAGGTTTTGTAGCAGTTAAACACGAGGAGTGATCGCCTACGGTGATAGCATATAGTGCCCTCGTGCAGTGACCAGAGAAGCTCATTTGTTCTCGCTACCAAGGGTTCGAAACCCAGTCACAGCAATTTTTATTTTATTCATGCAGGGGCTGAGCTATGTTCGGCTTTGCCAAGGTCATCTTCAAGGTCGAATTTAACGCAAACTCGGTGAGCTAGTTATACATACTGAAAAAATTTGCGCAGAAAAAACGAGGACAAAGCAAGACAGACAAGAACGAGCGCTAACTCACAACTGAAGATTTATTCCGAAACACAAGCACATATAAATAGGAAAAACAAAACGAATCATACCAATCTGACATCAAGAACATCACATGTCACCCCCTGTGTACCCCAGTGATTTTGCCAAAAATCGGTACTCCCTAGCAGAGAAGCGGACGGAAGTCTGGCCGATGCATTTATCTCCGATGATACGCATATGAAACGCCTCCATGAGTTCCCGCACAAGTTGGTCCCTATGCCTGAACAGAATTGTTGCTTGGTCAAAGAGCGGTTTACACTGCAGCTTCTTATCACCGGCATTACAAGTGCGGCAATGTTTTTGGAGGTTGTGAAGGGAATCTCCCCTGAGTAATCTGCGGTGTTCACCTGATCGTTGGTTGACACATCGCCCTGTTGGCAGATGTACATCGAACCACAGGATAGCGGCAGCCTAAACACAACTCCCCTGGCACAGGGAACGAACGGGGCTGTGTGCGTGATACTGCACTAATTTTTTCTTCCTTTCCTTCTGCCGCCTCCTTCCTTCCAGCTGCTCACCAGGGAACAGATTGAAGCCAACTTTCTAGGGGCGGAAAACACATCAGGAACGTTGGAACGTCCGGCTAGGATCTTCAGCCCATGCGCCAACCTGTGCACGTACGGTATAACGGCGACCCTTCGCCGGTCTGTTTCCCGGAGTTTGGGCCTCGAACCTGCGTTGATCCACCTTGACAACCTCCCGCAGGCTTCCACGATTGTTTGCGGAGGGCACCCACTCTGTCTCAGCCTTTCCCACTGAAATGCAACACTTTCGTTCATGACATGTGGGCACGACTTGAACACGGCCGCCTTAAGACAGGAAGTGACTATCCCACTTTTTACGACTTTGGAGTGGCCAGATGTGTAATCAAGCAAAGATTTCTTGGCCCTGGGATGGTATGCCCAACATACGTGTTTGGGGCGAAAATGCAATGTCAGGTCTAGGAAGCTAGTTATACTTCGCGAAGTAATGTTTTCACAATAAAACTTTGACGCACAGAAAAGATGAGACGAAAACGCATTTTTGCGGTAATATTGTAGTCATGTCAGATCTGCTAGCCCAAATTCATGCGCTGATGAAACGTATGTCCTCAGGTCCGATTTCCTCAGGAGTGGTGTCGATACAAGTGGTAACCCGTTTAATTTGTGCAGCCGGCCGCCGCGGTGGCTCAGCGCCCCCCCCCCCCCCCCCCCCCCCTTATGTAATGCCTTCGGGCCTTTAAGGGACAAATAAATGAAATGGAATGAAATGAAATGGTGCTCGGCTGCTGACCCGAAAGACGCGGGTTCGATCCCAGCCGCGGCGGCCGAATTTCTTTAGAGGCGAAATTCTAGAGGCCCGTGTGCTGTGTGATGTCAGTGCACGTTAAAGAACCCCAGGTGGTCGAAACTTCCGGAGCCCTCCACTACGGCGTCTCTCATAGCCTTAGTTGCTTTGGGACGTTAAACCCCATAAACCAAACAAAATCTAATTTGTGCAGCCATATCTTGAAAGCAAAGCAGATGCAATATTCACTGATCCGGTTCCGTATGCACGATGTTTCTATTGACTTTGTCTCTCCGGATATCGGGACTATGCGGCACATTGTACCATGGCACTGAATCTTTCAATTGTTTTATGCACAGCCCTGTTTTTAAGGCGAGTGAAAAGGTGTCAGTATTTGGTGTAAACATGAGAAAACTAAGAAAGGTTTTCTGAATCGAGATGACACTAGATTCTTTTGATTACAGACTTCCCTTCTTGGCTTTCACGGACAAATGTTTGGAGGCCGAAAATAAATTAGTATCGTGGGATCTAAAACGTTCAAGGGTTTGACAGAAAGTGTCGAATGTGAGGTGAGAGTTTATGCTAAAGTTGATCTCTTGTACGCAATTTTTCCTGTGTTTTCGAATGTTTGCTACCACTATCGATCGACTGGCCGATGCGAAGGGACACTGATTGCGTTAGGTTATCCTTCCCCCTCTGATGGCACCAAGAAATTAATTAAATATGTGAGTGGTGTTCTTCAATATGTTTTTGTTTTGAAACGTGCCATTGGCAGTAGGTCAATATTAAAATCTTGGTCAAGAGAACGGCAGGTTTCAAACGTGAAACACAACGAAGAACACCAATCACGTATTTAATGAATTTCTTGTTGTTATCAGACGGGGAACGATAAGCTAAAATCAATGTCCCATCGCATTTGACCGTTGTTCCATAATTCTAACAAACACGATGATGAGTAAAATCCTTGCTATCCACTAGGGGAATGCCTTTGCTCTCAGTTACGGAAAACTTCTCCGACATCAAAGATCCTCTGAAAATTCCAAATAAAGCAAAGGGGTGTGAATGAAGACTTTCAGTTTGAGGGACCTCATTTTGGAGTCCTGTCTTAAAACCCAAATACGCTTGTGTTGGTGTTATATACCACTTTCCTAACTGAAATATGCTTGCCAATGGTCAGGGGCTATTATTGTTCGTAGAATTATCTCGAGTGTGACTTTTATTTTTCAGTTCATGATCATGGATACCGAATTAGTTTAAGGTGATCTCGTATTCAGAACCCCTTGCGATTGGGCCATTTGGAATTAATTATTCATCCGCTGCCGCGCTCAGAATTAGGAAACTCGGGCGACTGTACGGGGAAACTAACAGGTAGAGAAACGATCACCTGATGATAGGTTTCCTGTAGGTAGCTAACAACTGCCTTCTCACTCTCGGGAGCAAACGATAAAAGACTCAAAAAGGTCGCTGGACTAGAATACAAAGGGCAGTTCATCGGCTTCGTCTACGATGGCCCTGCAGACGTTGATCGCTACTCAATCTGAGTAGGTCGAAAGGCTGCAAAGACAGCGATCACGCAGCTCTCGGAGTTGCAGTATCTGATGACTTCTCCGACGCAGCGGAGGTAACAACGAAGGTGAAGGTGAGTTCGCCTAAAATGGAGGATCGACATGAGCAGGAAGCAACCTTTGTGCATGGTCCGCTTTAGAAATTTTCAGCTTGATCCTAGAGGCGCGCTGAACATTTGTTTTCGTGCGCAGAAAGACTGTGAAGTGACCCGTGACATCGAAAAGGCTTTTGGTAGAGTCAGGCTTTTGAAAACAACCATGAGATGGCGAAAAAATTTGCTTTGAAATACAAGCGTTGGACCACACTGTACCTCGCCTTTCCGTCCGTGGAGCGGAACAACAGGTCTTGCACAAACATTTTTTTTACGGGAACAACTGACCTGAGGACAAAGAAGCCCTTGGGCAAGGAAAAACTTCCTGAGCGTCCGACACTCGCATTGATCCACTGGCTCACAGCAGGAGAATCAGCAGCAGTAAAAACTGGAGGTGCTTTTTTTTATGCGGATGATCCTGCTGTGTACGAGTGGATCAGTGCGCGAGTTCTGCGCTCTGTGGAAAGAACTGCAGGCGTCAGTGTGCAGGCGCGAAGGGAGTTTCTCCCTCCGGAAGGGCTGCTTTGTCCTCACCTATGAGGAAAGGCCGTTGCGCTTGTCTACTGGCATTCGAACTGCGTTTGGCCGAAGGGCACCGCCTTTAGCAGGCTGCGAGTGCGTTCGAAACTGGGCTCGGCCTGCGAGGGCCGCAGCGGGGTTTACGGAGCTTCTCCCAAACGTACACCCCTGAGGAAAGCCGAGCGCCAGGCCGGGGGACGCTTGTACCCAATTTTACCGGTGGGTGTCCGGCGGTGGGTTTCGAACCAACCACCTGCCGCAACCGAGACGGGCGCTCAAACCACTGGGCCGCCTGGGCACCTGACACCCCCCCCCCCCCCCCCCTCCCCTCAGCGTGCACTCTCGGGAAAGGAAGCTGTCCTATATCGGCAGCTACAGACAGACATTTCCCCGACGCCACAGAACCGACCAGCCATCCTCTCCGCCGACACAACACCAACTTGTAGCTTATGCGCAGGCTCCCAGGCTTCCTGCGACATGGTCTGGGAATGTGTGGTGAGCATCCGCCAACCACCCATCCACTAAGCCTCGTGGGACTACTGGCTGCCCCTCCCCCTGCCCAGCCACCAACTTCTGCTGGCCCGCCGTGCGCGGGAGATTATAGTCAGCGCTGGACGTTCGAGATAAAAGTTTTACCTTCGAAGGCAAAGTCCACTTTAATAAAATTTTCTCTCCCCCCGGTACAAGTAAGACTCTAATTCCGTCTAATCAAAGGCCACAGAGGCATCTTCCGCTCATTTCTTTTTTCCTGTCGTCACTACTTTGATGTTTGTTTGTTTCTTTGTACCCTAGACGCGCTGCGATGTGGCTCTTCCTTCTACTCTTCTTTCATTAAATTACTTTTTTTTGTCGCTTCTAATCTTCTCCTTCTCCGGAGTAAACGTGGCACATACCTACGCGGAGGGATTGGCCAAGGTCTACTTGCTGTGCCCATCTCATCTTCGTCGTCTTCTCCGACGCCGAGTATCAGGCCACTATACAACTATTGTGCGAAATACGTTCTTCCTTTTATAGTTTGCATTATAGTACACTGGCTTAGTAAAAAATAGTGCGAACAACGAATAATTCCCACCAGAAAATCTGTTCTTGTAATGTCCATGTCTCGCGACAGAAAGAACGCAGCTTTTATATCAGGCGGAGAAAGTGAATAATAATTAGGACGGCGCCAGCTCATGCCTGGCGGTGTTGTGCTAGCTTGCCGAATTTCTCCTTCTTGTTTTCTGTGCCTACTCCTGTTATAGGGTGATTGGGCGCGGGACGACGGCTTAATGTCTACCTCTTCTCCCGGCCGAGCGGTTTCCCCTTGGTCGGCCTCTCTTCCACAGGACCAGCTCAAAATCGATGTTTTTTTTTCGCAGTGGAGTAACCAGCATTCCTGTGGCTTTAGTTCCTGCTGATGGAGGCGCGATTCGTTTGAACAATCCGGAAGCAGTGCAGGTGGCCCTTCAGACTACATCGCCTCACTACATGCGAATCACAGATGTGCGGCAGTTCGGCAAGTGTGGGATATTGTGCAGGTCACCGGACAAGGATTGTGTCGCCGACCTTTTGAAGTGTACCTCCTTCGCCAACCACCCGGTGAGCGCATTTATTCCGCCTCATCTAGCATGTTCCAAGGGCTTAGTCCGAGGTGTTGACTCTCGATTGAGCCCTTCGGAAACGCTGGAGAACCTCTCGTCTGCGGGCGTCATTGCGGTCCATCGTTGCAGCAGAATGGTAGAGGGGGTGAAAATACCTACAGCGTCCGTCATAGCCATATTCGCAGGAGTAGTGTGCCCTTCAGAGATCAAAGTGTGGCCACTAGTGTTTCGAGTTGACGCATTTAACTCTCGTCCTCTTCAGTGTCAGACCTGTTGGAGATTTGGCCACAGCGCTAAAGCCTGAAAATTGGGCTCACGGTGTGTTGCATGCGGCGAAAGCCATGCTAGAGAAGAATGCCCTGAACAGCAAAAAAATGTTGCCTGTGTGGTGGTGCCCACTCTGCCAACTGTCCTGATTGTCCTGCACGAGCTCAAGAAGTGCAAGTTCTAGAGATAATAGATAAACGTCGATGCACGCGACGAGAGGCCTTTGCCGCAGTCAAAGAAAGAGCCTCATGTTATTCTAGTGCGGCTTCCAAATGTCCACCTGCAATGGACGCCTCTTGGACACAAGCCATTACCGCTGCGGTTGAAAAAGCAGTGGCGAATGCAATGGAACGCATTATGGAAACTGTATCCACGTGCATTTCGCAGGTAGTAGCTAATCAGATGCCTAATCTGCTGCAAGCGCACGCCGCTCCGCTCTTGTCCTCTATGGTTTCGGCTGCTCCTCCACCATCTGTGGACATCAATAGCGCTCTACAGGGCCAAAGTCAGCATGAGCGACAAACGACTCCTGAAAAATCTCTCCCGAACAGCGTTAAGGACGCATCCTCTGATGAATGTGTTGAGATGGAATTCGATACCCGCGCCCAAAAACGAAGTGGGTCTCCTTTGAGTATCCCGGATCCATCTTGTCACCAGTCCAAGTCCAAGAAAAGTCATGCAAATCAAAATCCTAAGACCAGGATTCTCGAAGCGGCAGTTGCCGCTGCAGCACTCCCGCCAAGATAGGGTCGTTAAGTGTTCTCCATTGGAATTTCCTATCTATATCCTCAGCTTCAACAGATTTAATATGCCTATGCAATCAACTTCAACCGGATGTAGTTGCGTTACAGGAAACATGCCTTACTACAGATATTTATTATCATCTTAAACATTACCGTTCGTTCCGGCTAGACAGGTCTTCACGAGGGGGAGGGTTGTTGTTGCTGATTTCCTTAAAGTTTTGTCACAGGGCCTTGATTTCTTTTCAGTATGCGGACAGTCAGTGCGAAATACTTGCGGTTGATCTCAATATCCCAGGTCAACAGCCCTTTACTGTGGTTAACGCATATTTCCCTTCAGGTGTGCATGACACTCGGCCCCTTGACTCATTGATGTCTAGCAGCAGATCTCAGGTTTTATTAGTTGGGGATTTTAATTCGCACCACGTGACGTGGGGGTTTAAAACAGATTGTTTCGGCTCTAGACTATTTGATTGGGTTTGCGACAACAACATAGTCTGCAACAATTCAGGGATGCCTACATTTGTACGTGGTCTATGCCGGTCTGTGTTAGACTTAACTTTTTCCTCCCCAGGAGTCTTTGTCACGTCTTGGGCGCCTGTTGACTGCGCGACAAACAGTGATCATCTACCGATTAGTTTCAGGGTTGCGTGTAACTTAACTCTTCCCGAACGACAACAGCGCACCTTCATAAATTACAGTCGCTTTAAAGACACTCTCAAATCAGCTCTCACAATCGATTCGGACCGAAACACCACTACAAATTCCGAATGTAAAGCTACACATATATGCGCAGTGTTGGAA
Source organism: Amblyomma mixtum (assembly GCF_055824585.1). Taxonomy (NCBI): domain Eukaryota; kingdom Metazoa; phylum Arthropoda; class Arachnida; order Ixodida; family Ixodidae; genus Amblyomma; species Amblyomma mixtum. The sequence goes on from NC_143018.1 coordinate 17,256,746, forward strand.
CGCGCAAGGCAAAAGTCTCAATTCATTGTCACAGGATCCAAGGATGCAATCACCAATAATTGGTGGAATGCAGAGTGCACGCGTGCCTATAGACGGCGGAAAGCAGCCTGGAAGAAACTCCTCCTAAATCAATGCCCAAAAAATTGGTTGGATTATAAGTATGTCGCAGCAACATTTAAGCGCACTATCTCCCGCGCGAAGGAGGAGTATATTACAAGTCATTATGATTTTCTTTCTCAGTCAGGAAATAAACGGGCCTTGTTTAATTTTATGAGGAGAAGGAAAGTGATTCCACCGGCTGTCAATATTGAATCCCTCGTTCAATCCCTGCTGACATCGCTAAGGCCTTAGAGGGAATTGCGGGTGGCCTATAACGTCGATTCACATCTGCACTTCATTCTCCACCTACATTCTCATGCATCTCATGTGATTTCATTGAGGTCACTATGCCTGAGCTTTCGCAAATTGTTCTGCGCCTATCACCAGCGGCTCCTGGCCCCGATAAGGTCACTACATCTATGATTAAAATTTTGTTTACCGAATCTCCTGAAGATTTATTGGCTCTGGTTAACCATTCGCTTAAAGGTGCATGGATACCCCATGAGTGGCGTCTTGCGGAAATAGTTCCACTACTTAAAAAACAAGCGGAGGGTTTCACTTCTGACAAGATACGCCCGATTTCATTAACATCGAATTTAGTGAAATTGGTGGAACGGGTCCTGCTTCGTCGTATCATGTATTTCATTTCTGCAAATGATATCTTGAATCCTTGTCAAATTGGTTTCAGGCCGGGCCGTTCGATTTGGTGGGCTCATACTGACCTTGAGAGCCGTATTAAATTAGCTCGCAGCACTAAACAGTTTGCCGCGCTTGTCACTCTGGATATCAGTAAAGCCTACGACAGCGTCGAGTACTCGATGCTGTTACACAGATTACAGGTCCTCAATTTCCCAAACTATTTCGTAGCCTGGATCTTTGCTTTCCTGGAAAACAGAGAATTTTATTGCTGCCGAAATGGTGTTTCTTCAAGGAAATTTCGACAGACAAGAGGTGTACCGCAAGGCTCAGTTCTTTCCCCTGTTCTTTTTAACATCTTTCTAAGCTCCATTCCATGCATCCATAATGTGACAACTTACGTGTACGCTGACGACATCGCATTTTTTGCTTCTGCAAAAGATATTCACTCTCTGTATCAGATCTTGCAGGATTACCTCAATATTCTTGACAACTGGTTAGGAAGTATTCATCTGTCCCTCAATGTGAACAAATGCGCCTTGTTGGTCTTCCCGGTTTCTCATCCTGTACATATCTGCGTTGCTTATAGAAATCATATAATTCCTCAGGTTCAAACAGTGAAGTATCTTGGAGTGATATATGACTCTACTCTTTCCTGGCGGGCTCACATTGAGCAAGTTTCTGTAAAAGGAGTTAGGGCCATTGGCATCCTGCGTCGGCTTTGCAGCGCTAGGTCAGGGATGAGAAGGCACACACTTCTGCTGATCTATAAAATGTATGTCCGCCCAATTTTGGAGTTCGGATGTGTTTTATTCTCAGGAGCTCCTGCCTATAAACTTCGACCGCTTGTGCTCTTGGAGCGTGAGGCGTTGTGCCTCTGCATGCTTGGGACTTCCAAAGTATGTAGCTAATGTTGTCCTGCACCTTGAGGCGCGAATTCCATCTTTATTAGCCAGATTTCGCCTTTTAACCGTCCAAACCTTTTTAAAATTGTGCGACTCTCCTCTCCACACATCCAATGTAATATTTCTTAGTCAACCCGCAGTCTTTTTAAATACCACCTGGTCTCGTTTGCATACTCCGCAGATATGTTTCGTGCAGTCTCTCCTCGATCCCTTAAACATTAAGCTCACAGATATCCATCCACTGCATAACATCTCACCTTCAGTCGAGATTGCATTTGATAACATTTTCCCATCGAATGCCAAGCTCCAGCCCCTTCCTCTCCTTCACGGTTTGTTACAGGACCACCTAAGGTCCTTTCCTTTTCATATTCTCATTGCTACCGATGCCTCGCAGGATCGTGAAAAGGCAGGTGTGGGCATTTTTTCACCTGCATTGGGATGGTCCTTTTCTCTCCGTCTCCCTGACTTCACTCCAATTTATCTGGCCGAATTATTAGCTGTCATTCTAGCCTTGCGTAAATTAGATCCTGCCGTTTCCCAAGTCATGGTTATGACGGACTCTCTATCTATTTGCTTTTCATTATCATCACCCTCTGAGTCTCGGGCATTACGCCTCTTTAAGCAGCTGATCCCGCTCCATCTAAATTCGGTGAGGTTGCTTTGGGTACCGGGTCATGTGGGCATTTAGTTAAATGAGGTTGCTGATTCATTAGCAAGGGCCTCTCTCTGTGGCCCAATAATTGCTGTCCTGCCAACCTGCGCATATAAAGCTGCGGTGAGGTTTCGCAGTTACACAATATTTCAGGAATTTTCAGCCTCGGCGCTTACTTCATCTCCCGAATATCGGCACCTTCTGCACCCTTGGAGTAGCAAAGACTGGAGTGCGCGTAGACTGGAGGTCTCTTTCACGCGTTTGCGATGCCGAGTTCCTCTGCTAAATTTCTACCTTCACAGATCTGGTCTGGCGGTTTCACCACTGTGTCCATTTTGTGCCGAGCCTGAGACAGTGGATCACTACCTGCTGTTCTGCCGCCGATTCTGTTCTTTGAGGAGGCGCCTATTAGAAATTCCGTTTCACCAGCTGGGTTTGCCTGTGACCACTGAGGTTGTTCTTTCCTTTGGCGCTACTTCGCTTGGACGAAGCAACAGGAGTGCGCGCTGTACAGTTCAAAAATTTCTTCTAGAAACACAGCGACTCCCATGCTAATATTAATTTTATTTATTTTTCTATTTGTTTTCATTTTTGCGATTATCAAACAGTTCATTTATTATTTTTATTATTTTATTTTATTTTTTCTGTCTCTCTTTCAGTCAATACAAAATTGAACCATTCCATATGATGCATTCAAATTTGCACATAAAGCCGTCGTCCCATCTTCGATCTCCCAGCTAACAGGACCCCTTTCGTTGCGTCGTCCAATCTCTCAGCCTATACCCTATTAATTCTCCTTTTCCTCTAAAGCTCCTAATCATTCCAACAGTTCACCGCCTGTGTCTTTGCCACTCCCCCGTAGTGGGTATGTGCCATTCTACTTGAGGCCAACCAACCAACAAACCAACCACGCCCAGAGAACAAGCCCGTAGTGGTCCTGAAAAGACGCACATGTCCCGTCTGCAATCAATGGGGACTCCGGTGCGAATGGCATCACCGACGGCGAATGAAAGGAGTCGTTCGGCGGAAGGCCGGAACATCCCCGAGGCCGCGAACCACAGGGTGCCGGAGGAGTCCGCGGACGAAACGGAGCTGCGACGAGAGCCGCCGCTCAGTGGAGATGAGCCCCGCCGTTCGCCGCAGCCTTCCATCCCGGACGGCGTATTCCCATCTGTCCAGCGGGACGCGGTAAGCATGCCGCGGGCGTGCCTCATCTTCGCCGTCCTGGCGGTGATCGCCGCCACGTGCTACATCGTCGTGTCGCGGCTGATCTTCATCGCACAGTGGCTGTACGCGAACGGCCTCCTCTCCTACAAGAATGACCGAAGTCCGGCCGCCCCCGGAGCCAAGTGGGGAGCCCTGCGGATATAGATGCCGCGCTTTCGGGACGGTACCGCGCCAGGTGCCTTGCAAGGCGGCACCGTTTGGAGCCGCAGTGTCGTGGCCGCCGTCATCGCAATTTTACGCCTCGTTCCGACGACTGGGACCGCTACGCTGTTAATCACAGAAGATGCGGTAAATAAATGTTACTATCGTACGTAACAAAGTTGGTACCGGCATGTGATTTACAAATAGCTACGCACTTTTGATTTTGAAATGCTGAAATACGTTCTAAGGATTCCAAGTTAGCAAAGCTTTTTGCAGACCAAGTTTTGCGTCCGCACTGCAGATCGCCTGGATGAGGCAGCGCACATTTCATATCATCTCGGACTACAAGAGAGCGAATTTCTAATATTAGATAGCCTTGTGTGAGATGAACCCTGTGAATAATGCGGCTGTGAATAATATGTGCGAACATGCGGCTGTTGGAAAAGGAGATCAACGCGCTAGGAAAGCCGAACTCAAACGCGCTACACGACAAGATCGCTTGCATCCCGAGGTCCAAAATGCTTGCGCCCCCAAAATCTGGTCAGAATAACGTAGACGCGAGTCCTCAGCTCTGCGGGCAAGCCATTCTGTCGCTGTAATTCCCGTTACTAGTGGTAACTGTTCCGCCAGTTTTAGTGCAGGAGTGCAATTTCGGCGTGATTAAGGATTCGTACTTGACAGGAAAAAACTTCGAGAAACTTATGTTCACCTTAAGAGTATGTAACGGTATAGTTAAACAGTCCCTACGGTCGCTAGGGTGTCTCCTGGTGCACCGCTTTGCAGACTACGACACACTTGGTGAAATCATAAACTGTTTTATTGCACATCATCGGCCTTATTATTCAGGTACGATAATTAGTAACTCTAATTAGCTATGCGGTTCTTTCATGTAATTTGCCTGCTGGGGGGGTTGGTGGTACTCGTACGAGGTCTCTACATATCCCACTTAACGCACGTACCTCAGTGCCGGTTTTGATTCCGACTGACCACATTTCCTTTTTAATATCAGCAAAATAGCTTTCCTACTACACTACCCTCTCGACCAATCAGGATTTTGCAGTGTCAACGATGCTGACGCTGGGTTGCTGGACGAACGGGACCTTTCATGCTTTCGCGTAAAAAAAAATAAAATTGGAGGGCAGACTTCAACTCCGCCTTAAGAGTACAAAGCGATAGCATGATGGGTTAATTCCCGTATATGCAGGCCATTCACTATTTTACACTGACAGATCCCTGGGAGTCCTCACACCCCTCCTGTCGCACTGGTGCAGGGGTTAAGCGATGGGCCTTGTGGGCTCGAAGTTCCCATGCCCGAGTGGCCAATATTTTTTTAACTGCCACGGTGGGCAGTTTGCTCACTACAGGGTGGGAAGGTTGTGGTGACGTAGCAAGGACACGTTACCAAGGCGGCCCATCCGCCTCCTGGGTTGCTCTCTGGGAACCACCTGGGAGAGCCATGCCCGTGATGTCTCGCTCACAACGCCGACGAGGACACCGGGGCCTTTAACGCTGTCGCGTAAAAACAGCGCCGTCAAGTCGATAGAAGGCAGTCAGATGCAGTGTTCACGTTCTTCTTTCTGCTGCTCAATAACTAAAGAAGTTATGCCCGGTAGTTCTAAAAAGAGAGGCGGGCTGTGTTTGCAGATGAAGCGTCTATTCCATTGTCAATTCATACAGTACCGGAAGGGTAAAACCAACGTAATATATCAGACACCGTTCGCATGAGTTCAGTAGGTTAATATTGTCACGACGGCGTTTCAAACCCGCGGGGGAGCGAACAGGTCAGCTTCGCTGGCCGCTGCACGAGGGCGCGATGCTATCGAGGCGACCGATCACGTCTCGGGTTAAACTGCAACACACTTTCGCGCTGTGCGTTGCAAATCGCCTCTTCAACAACTTCCACCCACGGCGCTCCGCTCGTAACACGTTTCCGACAACCGGTAGATACCCGCCGCGGTGGCTCAGAGGTTAGCATGATCGGCTACTCAGCAGTAGTAACCGGGTTCGAACCCATCCACGGCGACCAGCGCTTTGATCAAGGGAAAACACAAAAGTAGCCCGTGTGCTGTGCGATGTAAATGCACGCTAAAGATCCCCGGGTGGTCGAAATTATTCCGGAGCCCTCCACTACGGCCCCTCTTTCTCTCTTTCTTCTTTCACTCCCGCCTTCTCCCTTCCCTCAGGGAGCGGTTGGGGCTTCCAGCGAGATATGCGAGACAGATACTGCGCCACTTTCTTTCCTCAAAACCACGTATTTAGTGGTGTATGTACAAGGCACAGTGACCAAATGACAAGTTTCTATTTCACCAGAAACAGCTGCAGGTATTCAGCCCCCTACGGCATTTCTTGCCAAAACAGGAAATGAAAATGTGAAATGGCAACGATTCACACCACATTCTCACGATCACGGGGTGGGGGGTCAACAAAGTGATTGTTGCTCGCGATGTGAATAGACCAGAGCTGCGTGACACCTATACCAAACACCTGGTAGACGATAAGGCGGCAACAAAACATGCGCGAAACGAAAGAAAAAAGTACCGCAGGATTTAAGCAATATATATTTCACGTTTCTTTTTAGGGCCGCCAGATATTGAGTCCCTATCAATGGGACTGGCATGACCAATCAACTAAAAAAAATTTCTCGACTGGAAAGCGTTGACCACATATCTCAAGGCGTCAAGAAAGTAATTCGCTCTGAAACAAACCCGTAGTGGCAGAAGAGCCCTCCTGAACACTTATGCGCACTTTGTAACGGCTAAGCGCTTTTAATCTTGGTAACATCAAGAGTACATGTCCTTTTTCGAGCACTTATTCGTGTGAGTGTCATAAAATGACAAACATATTCCAACATCTAACTGAAATAGTCACCCTTCGACGCACTACGTCCGCTCACGCCGCGAATACCGATCACCATATCGCTGCTTCAGAAAAAAGCCGCATGATGCCGCCATCATCGCTGGAATGACCGGCCCTTGTTTCTTATCGAAGCAGGTGTCTCTGCAGGATGTGGACGGTGCGGCTAAACGGCGTTCCAGAGCATGTCACCCACAGGGCTGTACACATCAACGGCAAAGTCTACTCGTTCGACAGTTGCCAGATGGCATGGAACTTGTCCACGTGTTCATCACCGACCCCGCGTCGCACCGGTGGGATGTGGTGCAGACGCAACTTCCCGACGCCGGGCCGATTACTATTTACCTCCCCACAGTAGTAGCGTACGGCCTCTGCGCGTATCTGTGGGGCGGCCCGCACAGCTGGCCATTTCCAAGTGTTCTTTATCGCTTCGACCCAAACACGATGACATGCAGCCGTCTGGCGGTGTCCGGTGAGGTGCCGTCATCGATTCATGCCAGCACAGCTTGTGTTGCGGGTAACCGCGAGTATATCTTAAGTTACTGGGATCCTTCGCCATATATGAGGGTACTTGACTTGGATACCCTGGAGTGGCATCGTGTCCCCACCAGCGGAGAGGCTCCGGTTCGACGTGCCTGCCAACCTGCGTCTGCCATCGGGACCCGCATGTATGTGTTCGGCGGCAGCGCAACAGACCGTTCCTTCATCTTATACTATTTTGAAACGACCACCTCTTCTTGGGTGCGCCCAGAGGTTCAAGGCGTTCATCCTGTGTATCGGCGAGGACATTCATCTTTCGTGTTCAACGAAGAGCTGTACATTTTCGGGGCGTACAGCGATGTGCTGAAGACCTACTTAGCAGATGTACACACGTACGACCCCGTGACGTCGTGTTGGACCGTAGTGAAGCCATGGGGCTCAGGCCCGTGTCCCAGGTACTGGCATGGCTGCTCAGTGATGGGTGAAAGAGTGTTTATCTTCGGTGGCTTTGGGCCGGCACCCAACCAGGATGAGCGGCAGGTTGCTGAGGAACGAAGGGCGCTGATGGATCTCCACGTGTTGCACTTGGCACCGACACTGCAGAACCTGTGCTTACTTGCGGTGATTGATGAACGGCTGGATCTACGCCCCTTACCACCTTTCATTAGAGAGATGGTCTACGCTATCCCTTCTCACCCATCGTAGTCGGTGGTAGATGCGGCATCTCAAGCAAACAGTGCTTTCGGCGAAGCCAGCTTGCTGGTACGGTGATGCAACTTCGGCGCCGCTACTTGACGCAGTAATAAACTCTTCTTTTATACGCAAAGAGCGGCTTCCTTCTGTGCTGTATTTTCGCGCAAGCAAGAAAGTCGCTAGTGTTTTATTTATATTTGTCGCTCTGGGCCGCAAATTTTTCGTAAATAATAAAGGGAACAAATTTTCTGAACGAAGAATTATTCACTGAGATCGATTCACCTCCAGCCCGGTGGTGTATTCAAGCAAGTCGCATTAACGCCACTTCGGCTTAAAGCTCGTGATCAATTCTAATTAGCCGCATAGTCACTGCTGGTCATCCTTTTCAAAGCAGATGGTAGATAGAGATATGTGGCGGTAGGCGTCGATTTCAGCTTTTAAACTCGAGCGATAACGCCATGGCTATCCTCTTCGCGCCATCTCTGAAAGTCGTAGAAATTATGCGGGTATCAACGTCGCGAGAGCGAATGGTAGGAATGTGTTCCCGTTGAGCGATAGGGCTCTCTTCATTAGGTGGACGAATACCTGGCGCATGTCTTCGAGGAAAGCGAGCGATTCGCTCGCCAACACTTTGCCTTCCAAAAACGTGTCTCTCCCCTGTCCTAGTTGATCCCTGTCCAGGTTGATGGTTGAGTTATTCGGGCTGCGACCGTCCTTCCTTCCTGACCGCCACGGAGGGCTGCTCGACCACCACTTAGAGCTACTTGACCGCCACTGAGGGCTACTTGGAAGTTTTTGTTGACCCGCTTATCTGGTTCTCATTCAGTGTCCTAAGCGTTTCCATGATTGTCTGCAAGAGGGCGTCGTGGTGGGTGACGCCGTTTAACTTGGTCCTCCGTCGCTGGCAGCTGATTCTGGTACGGTTCCAGCAGGAGTGCCTTCAATTCTTCTGCGCGACATTGGCGTCGCCTTCTCGATAGACCCGCTGTCGCATAATTCCGGACGGCTGGTTGTGGAAACGGCACACGGGATGCCACGACATGCTGTCGTGTAGTGCGTCACGAAGCTGGTATGCTGGACGGTGGCGCCACAGAGGTGACACTCAACTACGTGGAAGGTGCACTCAAGCTCGTAGTGCCAGAGGACACTTGGCATGGAGCCCGTGAAGCGGCAGCCATGGTCTTGGTTCCAGCAGTAAACCTCGAAAAGAATAGAAAAGGCGAGGTTCAAATATAAAATCCCTGAACACTGCAGCTAAAGGTGATTTCTAGTTGAAGCCACCAGAAACGAAGACCAGCACCCTGTAGAAGGAGATAATCGCAGAAAGACTAGTGAACCACAGGCCTTAATGTGCAAGGAAATAACGGATGTGAAAACACCACATGCCCTCCCCACTTTAAGCCTGCTACTTGCATTCTATGTACTCTTTATAACAGAGATTGTTTTATATGTCATTTCTATTTACTGCGAACACGACATGAAGACCTAAAGACGTATTCGGTAATCATTGCGCAATGACATTATCGGGCTTTTTTACAAGCGCCTAAGGTGCCGTAATGTATCAGCGAATGACATACGCAAGTCACAACAGCGCGGCTTTATGTAGGTGAGGGAATGCGATATTGTGAACTGATTTGCTTCAAGTACACCTCCAGAACTCCGGGCAGGAGCCAACGTACGGATTACCTCTTGCAGAGGGTTACGCTGCTGTGACTGTAGTTCATATTTCTAATCATCGTAGTTCTGGATTTGTCAACTTCCTCGGCATACACGCAGGTACCACCAAATCTGGCGACGTTGCCGATTCGCAGCCATATTTCTGAGCTTGAACCTCTGATAGATCATGACACGATTTTTTCAGCAACGGTTGCTGAAGGTTGTGTTACTTGATGATAAACCACGCAACATTATTCCTACGAGAAACGTAAGCTGTGACTCTGCCCAAGATAGGTGAGCATCAAAGAACAAGGTAAACCACTTTACGAAGGCAGACCTTGTTCACGTTGCGCTCAACCTAGAGCGCAATGTGAACATGAAAAACCATTTTTCTAGAACTGGCTTCCACTCACGTTCTTGTGGGACGGTTTGGTAATTTGATTTCCCATTGTTTCATTTTTTGGGAGCGGAAATGTGGCCTACCGCTGCACCTCACTAAGTATCACTATTTCTGAGTTAATTACTGGGAAAGCAACCGCTAACACACACACACAAAAACAAACCCTCATTACTGTTGACCGCGCAGGGATACAACAGTTATAGCGCTGAAGGATAGCAGTAATTTATCCGCCAAAGATAATATTAACCGAAAAAGAACCAAAATCGGGCTCGAAATTAAGCACCGAAAAAGACCTGACGATGTTTGAAAACAGTAGAAACAGAAAAGTCCTGCCCAAGTACCTTTCATTGCCTTTCTATGGCTCACTGTCGCGCACACATAAGATACCCCGAATTTGCACAAGAAACAAAATAGGTGAATGAATCGATCAATAGATGAATCCCACAGGACATTACGCGCACCACTATGCTGAACCAAGGGCTATTGCCACAAAGCGCATCGGAGTAGGAGTTGTTAAGCGAATAAAACGTGCGCGCAGACTTTCACAGTGGACCTGTTCGCCAACATTGCGGCCGCTATAACGTGGGTTCGAGCCACCAATATGCCGCAACAGCGCTGCTTACCAAAGCTCGAACCTCGACCAGTGCCTAATTAATCGACGTGAAAGCCGAAAAATTAAGAAAAGGCTTCGTATATATTCTACGTTACGGCTGCAGGCATCGTACACATTAGGGTAAAAGAATTTACGCCGCGCACAAACACGCCTTCACACTCATGCTCGTATGAATACATGCTTCGTAAATGAAACGTTTAATCATAAGGAAAGAAATTATTAGGCGCAGCAGACTCACCTTCAGGTTCTGGACTTCATTCGGCGGCAAAGGAATGTTCGGGCACACGTTTTCGTCGAAGCGTTCCTTGTCCATAGGACAGACACCGCCGACGCCATCTTGGACACTGCCCTTCTTGCAGGTTTCGCAAAGGGAGTGGCAGCAAGGTAGTAGCACGGTGCTTTCAGGAATCAGACCGCACAAGGAGCACGCGTAAGGATGCAATGTTTGCTTGGTTGATCGGGTTAGCCTCCATTTGACGCCGATGAAATCTCCGGCACTCACCCGCAGCAGCGTTCCTGTTTTAGCGTCCGACATGGTGCAGTGCATGGCAGAGTGAAGGGTTGGGTATCGGTAACTGCCGACGTGGTCGCTGTCACTGTTGCAAGGCCCGACAGTGTAAAGCGTTGACAGCCAAAAAGGAAATAAAAACACACCAAAATTTCACGAGGCAGTCAGACAGCGAAATCTTGATGCGGAAGACGGAACACTCGCGTGTGCTGCGTGTTATCAGTGACGTTGATTTCGCTCAGCTAATCCAGAATCACGGCTTTCTTCAGTAGAAGGAATCAACGCCCAGTGGCAGGAAAGCGATACCCTTTCCGTTTTCATTCCAATATCTAATCCATAAATGAAAATTTAAACGAGCTTAGTGCACGTGTACATTTATGGCAACAGTGTTTCCATTTAGAAGAACATCCTTGCGGGCTAGCTGTTTCATTTTCGACGAAGAGGGAAACAGAAACAATGCTGCGCCCATGGTGTCGTATTCGTTTCTTTACCTCCTGTCCTCTTTCTTTCTGGCAGCTTCTAGCCTTCCTCTCTACAATATGATCTTACTGCTGTAATGGAGACCTGGATAAAGTAATGTGAGTTCCCTTGCATACTACACTACAGTACCATTACCAAAAGATAGCGCCCCTTCAGGTATCTGCGACACTCTTATTTAAAGCAGCGTAAGTCATAAAGAGCTCAGTGATTCCGCACCAAAATTCCGAAAGCAGGGAAGCCGTTTTTATTCAACTCAAGACAGAGCTCATAGTAGGCGTAGTAATCGCCCTCCAGACTTGTTTATGTGCCAATTCATGTCCCCTATGAAAGCTATTTTGGCGCCTCTTATGCACTTCATTATTGATCTGAAAGGAAAGACGGTCACGGTTAAATAATTTTGTTCGAATCCTTCTTTATCAAAAACATCATTATCAGTGCACCTGGTCGCCGTCGCCGTAGCTCAGAGGTAGAGCACCGGACGCGTAATTCGGAGGTCGTGGGTTCGGATCCTACCGGCGGCATGTGATTGTTTTTTCTTCTGCTTTTATCAATTAGCTTTAAGCGATAGTATATTCAGTAATATTCTAAATTGATCAACACCACAAAATAAATAAATTAATCAAAAAAAAAATCTCCTGTACCCCTTGGTTTCAGTGGCTGTTGGCTTCTCCTAAAAAAAAGTAAAGTAAGTTGAAAATGAGGGCAGCACAGGAGGCAATTTGGCATGGCAGGATTTGCCTTCATCGTCGTGCTTTTAAAGCGTGGTTTCTTTGTATGGTAGTAAATTGTGGCGTTTATCGTCCCGGAGAGACTCACTGGCTTTGAGAGTCGCCGTAGCAGTGGCTCCGGATACATTTAGACCCCCCTGGGATTAATTACGTGCGCAGACATCGCTCAGAAAACAGGCGCTTTTTTAGTTCACCTCCATCGATGTACGGTCGATGCGTGCTCGATCGAGCCCGTGACCAGTCAACAGCAGAGCGCCGAACCCCCTCAGCCACAACGGAGCGCTCTCAGGCGTTCCGCGAGTTTCTTTACCTGGTCCTCGCGAATAAGGCTCCTCACCGCAGCCACAATTAGCGTGAAAAAACAGTTGTATTATCTCAAGCTGTATTAATATCTTCTTGTGGGCTAGTTGTAACTCATCCAGAAAAATAAGCAGCCCTAAAAAAGAGCGACGATGAAACAGAAGATAGGAGCAGCGCTGACAATGATGTCTGCTTTATTGCAGCAAACAGACCGGAATCTGTACAAGATAAGAACATCACTTGACGAATCGCGGGAACGCAAAATCCGACCGCGCATCCACCAACAGTATGGAAAATGACGTGGTCAAAGGAAACCACGTGATACGCACGCGCACTTGCCAGAATATCAGACACCCAAGAAGCCGAGGCCGAACCGCCACAGTCGGGATGCATTTGCTCAAGAAAGATCATATCAAAAGCAGAGTCAAACGCTCGTAGCAAAAGCAGTGTCGGGACTAAAACTTAACCTTAAAAACACACTAAAACACAAGAGCAAAAACCATCATCAAGAGGAAAAAAGATGCAGTCACATTGGTTAGAATAATAAAATAAACGGGCACAATTTATAAAAGCATACACAAAAGGCTATTTCCTTCTATGATAGCGTAATTCAAGGCGAGCTGATGCACCGGTAACCAGCCTTGGAAGCGAGAACGCCTTCAAAGCCTCGAAGTACTCGAAATACAAAAGAGAAATATCATAAAGGCGGAGAGAACACAACACTAGAAAGCCACTGGGCACACCAACACACTGATGAAGAGAAAGAACAGAAGCGATATTTTACAGTGAAATGAAAACTCGTGAATAAGTCCTCAAGCCGTAATGATAGACCATAATTACGATTTATTTGTACATGTAACAATAAAAAGACGCAAGCCGGTGAAACGACTTGCGCGCTCTCTGTCTCTAGTAGTTCTTGAAGAATACTTTGCCTTTATTTGCTTTTCTTCCAGCATGTAGCGACGGCTGAAGAGACATAGGGGCAGGACCCTTTATACATTCGTCACCAACTGACCCTCGCACGTGACAAAATCGTAAGTTACGGAAACATGCACAAGCACGCGTAAATAACGCTATAATCCCGACGTAACACAATTCTTTGTAAACATACACGGATCCAAGGTGTTCAAGACGTCGACTGTGAATACAATGCTATCGAGGTCATAGGTGTTAAGTGTCCACCATGAAGACATCGAAACTGATCTCGCTCTCACTGGTGAAGCCATTCGATTCGAGGTGTGACCAACTGCGGAAGAATTTTTGCTGCCATCCCTCAGCAAGCAGCTCTCGAACGTCTACCTCTTCCAAGAAACAAACACTCTTATTTCTTTCTTTATTCCAGATTTTCACGCCCTCCACATGTGACGCCAAACGAGACGTATCGAGGGTACCTTCAAAGCTAAAATGGAGGTATAAGAATTCATCACACGCCCCCACAGCGACTCTGAGGTAAACGTCTTTCCAGTGCCACTTGTTCACTGTCAGGATAGTTTTAAACTCAGGAGTCTGGGTGTAAAGGCCGCGAGCATTTTTAACTTTCAAGGAGTAAATGACGCGCCTATTCTCTCCACGACTTCTCTCAAAAGAGTAGACATGTAAGACTTCGTCGATATCGCTACAGCACGAATCAGGAACGTCTTCCCACCAAGCAACAGGCCGCTTCACATGCTGCACAGCTGTCTGGTACCCGTCTTCGAGGTAAGCGAGTAATTGGCTGGCCAACACTTCCAGTCTTCGCAGGATGTGCCTCTTCTCAAAGCTCCACTCCAAAGGTGCTTCGCCCTCTGCGCGCTCTTCTTCGTTAGATCCGACACTCAGTTGAGGGGTGAGGTCTTCGGGCTGCGACTGTACCTGTTCCCTCACTGCCACTGAAGGTCCTTCGGAAGGTTGTGTTCGCCCGTAGTTCAAACAACCATTCGTACTTCTGAGTGTTTCCACGATTTCCCGCATGAGGACAGCGTGGTTTGCCATGTCTTTTGAGAGTCGGTTAACCTGGCTCTCCATTGCGGGCAGCTGATTCTGGAACGGTTCCCTAAGGAGCGCCTTGAATTCCTCCAGGGTGGCGATGACATCATTTGTTCGAAAGACGCGGTCGCCTCTTGAGTCCGAATTGTCGGTTTTGGAAACAGCGCGGGCGGCGTCGCTGCATCCGTTCACGTAGTGCGTCGCTAAGGCCCCATGCGGAACACTGTTGCCACAGCGCGGGCACTCAACTGCATGGAAGGCGCATTCGCCCTCGTAGTGTCGGAGCACACTTGGCAGGCAACCCACGTACTGGCAGCCATGGACGTCGTTCCAGCAATAAACCTGGAGGTGAAACAAAGGCAGGGTGAAACAAAAGCACGCCTCAAAACTACTACAAAAAAAATTACCGACGATTACGTTACTTCCTAATGCGAAATTTGAGCGCAGCAAATAAGTTGTTTCACCTTTTCGATAGATTGAGGCAAAGAAATCGAGCAACACATGTATGCGCTATCACAGAATTTTTTTTTTAGCAGACGGAGGACTTCCATCGGTCGTCTCGCTCATGGCTCAGAAAGAACTGGCAGATAATTTCGCAGTGGCGAACGGCAGCGGCAATTTCGGCTCGGGCGGTGTACATATACAGATCAGCCGCCACCGATCTGGCTCTCTGATTGCCACCGCACAGGGCGAACGGCAGCGGGAATTTTGGCTCGGGCGGTGCACATATACAGATCCGCCGCCACCGATCTGGCTCTCTGATTGCCACCGCACAGGGGTTGCATTGGAGGAGGAGCGAAGAAAGGAATTAAGTTCGAGCCGGCGCTTTGACAACCGGAGACTCGCAGGAAGAGGGGGGAGGGGGGCGGCGTGTACACCCAGCGGCAAACGATGGGGGCAGAAGTGCGCGCAGCAAGCGGACAACACGATAAAGGGAGGAGGGAAGAGATAGCAGCGACTGACTGATGCCGCTGACGCCGATAGTGAGTCAACCCCAGCTGCGGATGAAAGGGGGGCGGAGCTGGTTACGAGGCCGACGCCGACGACTACGCCGACGACGACGACGACGCGAAACCCAGGAACGGACGCCAAAGAGCTGCGCTCTAAAAAATTAATAACACAATGCTTTTCAGGTATCATGTGTAATGGCTTCAAGCTCCGTGCATACAATGGTAAACGAATATAGGCGTGCGAGCGCCAACACTTATCGGCTTCACGATAGCTTTGGTAAATGGACAGTTAAGTAAACTGCTAATCAGGCACTGCACACTTACTTGAAGACACTCGATTTTCTTCTCGGGGAAAGGAATCTTCGTGCACTCTTCACCGTCGAAGGCTTCCCGGTCCAGGGGACAAAGGCCTCCGGCGTCATCTTGGCAGGTGGCGGTCTTGCAGGTCATGCACAGCGCGTGCGTGCAAGGCAGCAGCAGTGTGCTTCTGGAAATCACCCCGCAGAGGGAACACGCGTAGCGATGAATGGTGTCCTCTACAAACCGTTACTGCCGCCATTAGACGCCGCCAACGCCTCCAGCGCTCAGCCGCAGCAGCCTTCCGTTTGCTGCGTAGGGCATAGTACACAACGAGCCGACCCGTTGGCGGCGCCGGTAGTGAAGTCCGCGACAGGATATCGCTGTCACTCTCGCCGCAAAGAGAAATGAATTCGATTGTAGACGCGGTGTGCTATCTGCTGGGTGCTGGCGAAGACTAAAGCGCTCCCACTCGGGCCGATAGCCCTGCGATTATTTCATTCCTTTCAGGATGGATGGATGGATAAGGCTGAGCCTTTTAAATGGGGCGGCGACTCACTCCACCTAGCCATGACTCGTGAAATCTGATTTTGTCTCGATTTTAGCCACCAGTCAGATAACTTTTGCTTGGTTATTTCTACTCGCTTAAAACTAATTTTCCCTTCACTGTCCTTAAACCCAATGATTTGAATAAATCACATGCCCCGCTGCTTTTAACTGCACGGTGAAGCCCTTTACAGAAAATCCCCCGGAGCCTCCGGAAGATTTAGCGAGCCCGTCACTACGACGTCTCTCATAGCTCGAGTCGCTTTGGGACGTTAAACCTCAAAAAACCCAAACCATTTTTTAGTGTTTATTTGGGATAGAAAGGAACATTTACAATAAATTGACACCCCTTGTTCCAACGTCTTGTTTGTGCTCCTTTTGCTCTAGTATAAATATTTACCAACACTTTGAACTTGTAGTTCTGCATTAAAACTGACAAAACAGTTACCACGTGTAACGGGAACTGCAGCGACAAAAATTGAGGCGCGCATGGCTTAAGGCTCGCGTTTTTTCTTAGATAGCGGAGGTGCGTGCCCTTGAATCCCGTGATATGAGCGATCTTGGTGGGCTGTGCGTTTGCAGCCAGATTTTCAAATGCATTTTGCACGCTACTTGACGATTGCACAAATGGAAGCCTAGCTCTGGCGTTTGTATTTTCTTCTGGCCTTAGTCGCACATCCACCTATTGGTCGTCGCGGACTCTGCCCTCTTCCGTTCGAAATATCCTGCCCGCCTGAAGTATCCCACGTGCACGGGCCCGAATAGCGGTTACTTGCAAATCAGTCAGGCAAGATGTTCATTAGTCAAGTGGCTAAATATTTCTCACGCGTCGCGACATCACACCGAACGATGCGCTCAACAGACGTGAAGAGGAATACGATAAGCGTCGCCTTCGCACGCGCATGCGCATGCACCGCCCGCAGTGCAGAGCGTTTCCCCTCGCCTGGCACTCTCCCGGAGACAGCCTTCCATCACGTCTTCCTCCTCTCTTTTTCCCGTGCAGATATGAACACAGCCGACCACACCGTGATTCCGGCAGACGGCGGACGAGCAGCTCACTGTGTGAAACGAAGACCTGAAGAAAAACGAACAACGCCTACCAGGTTTTATTTCAGCGTGCGCCCGATAGCTGTAAAGAAAAGAGGCCCGATTCATCTTTCGTATGAACTGATTGCCATTGCAAAATGTGGACGCTGAGGTTAAATGTCATTCCAGGACGCCTTAATCACAAGGCTGTCGCCATCGAAGGGAAGATCTACTCTTTCCACTCTTGCGACACCTGGTTCCCGGGTGGTGATGAACTCTCAGGGTGCCTCATCGTCGTGTACACCTTTGACCCGGCATCGTCAGGGTGGGATTTCGTGCCGGCTCAGTCGCTACCCGGTGATACGCCGATTAGCGTTTCCGGCCGTAGCGTTGTAGCCTACGATAAGTGCGCCTACATGTGGGGCGGATGGCACATCAGCCCAAGGTATAACGGTCTATGGCGCTTGGATACCCAAGCCATGACATGGAGCCGGCCGGACGTCAGCGGCGAAATCCCGGAAGCGGACATCGACCACTCGGCGTGCGTGCTTGGTCACCGGATGTACATATTTGGTGGCACGGACAGGGTTTCATCGAACTTTGTACATTTTCTGGACCTCGAGACCCTGGAGTGGCATCGTGTCCCGACCAGCGGAGAGGCCCCCCTTGGGCGCTGCTGCCACACGGCCACCGCCATTGGATCCCGCACGTACGTTTGGGGTGGCAGCCTACTAGGCTCGCGACCCGGCGACCGTTATGACAATTGCTTATACTATCTGGAAACGACCACTGCGGCGTGGGTACGCCCACAAGTGCAAGGCGTGGCCCCGGAGGGACGCGAGTGCCACTCTGCGTTCGTGTACGATAGAGAGCTGTATATCTTCGGTGGCTACAACGGAATGCTGAGCACATGCTTTGCAGATATGCACAAGTATGACGCTGAACAGTCGTGCTGGACTAAAGTGACGCCAGTTGGATCAGGCCCGTCTGCGAGGTACTCGCCCGGCTGCTGTGTGCTTGGGGAGAGGGTGTTGGTCTTCGGTGGATTCGGGCCTCCACCCAGCCGTGAGGACGAGGAGCATCTCGAGGACATTTCTGAGGAAGAAGTGGATCTGACGGACCTGCACGTGTTGCACTTAGCACCGACGCTGCAGAACTTGTGTATGCTTGCAGTCATCGATGCAGGTCTGGATGTGGGCGAATTACCAGAACCGATTATAAAAGAGATCAACACAATCAAATCAGGACAATCTTAATCGCCGGATTGGTGTTGCACGCCGACCTAACTGAGGACCTCGGACGGAGCCTGGATTCGCGGTGCGGTGGCTAATATGAAGACTTTAATGTCTCTATTTACGCCGGCAGTAAGTACTTTTTTTTTCCACCTGGGGAACAAGGCGCACTTTGCAACCGCCCAGATGTGGACCTCCATTGCGTCGCTCGGGGCGACCTCAGCAGCCTAGAGAGCAGTGAACGTGGTTTCCAGCTATTGTGCGCGATCTGCGAGCGCACTGACCGCCTCACGCAACACTGATGTTTTGTTCGCTCGAACGGGGTGCCCGGTCACTGCTGTGTCGCGGACAACGAACGGGCCTGCTAATTCACCTCTGCTGCAGATCACCTGCCCCCAAGGGACCTCCACTTGCACTGCAGGAAGTGCGTGCACTAATCCCTCTAGATCCTCGGTCGGCTTCTGAACATGGGCATCGCGCACAGTGTTTTCGTCGTCTGCTCGGCCTCCCTGACGCGCCGCCATAGCGCGGTGAGTGCCGGTTTCCAAGAGCGCATTGGTTGTGTGTAGCCCAGAGAAGGGCAGTTCCGTTACGGACTTGAGACAAGGGAAACATCCCGTGCTTCCTTGAACTAAGTATTAGCCCTTTTAGATTGACACGTACGATCTGCCGCTTTTTTTTCTTTGCTTGTATTGGGTAGCATTGATTGTGCATGTGTTCATGATTGACGCGGCTTCTGCCTAGGATATTCAGTTGCATTCACAGAGATTACGTTAACGCGATAGCGGTTCAGGCACCGCTGTCCAGAAAGTCGGCGTTGTGAGCGAAAAATTCTGTGGCGTAGGGTGGCCCAGGTGGCCGCCCGCCGGAGAAACAACCTAGGGGGGTCACCCAGGTCATCGTGCACGCATTAAGCGGTGAGCACTTACGGTGCACAGACTGAATGAACCTTCTTTATTGGGTGAATATTATGTGGGAATGACCGCACATGTATTGCGTGATTGATGCATGAAATGATGTACAGAAATGTCAGCGGCGCTGTTAGAGATAAACTTAACACCCGTGGTGCGCCGACGCGTATTATTTGTATTTTGCGGAATGCTATAACATAGACATGGAGATTAGTATGAGAAATATCTTTTTTGATTTTAGAGTGAAAGTAACGGGAAGGATATGTGTGTCAATAAAACCATGAAAAATGTGTTCTTCGTTCTCCGTACATTCGCCCAGCAGTGCGATTACCGTTGTTGACCAGCGGCGCAGCAAATTGAAACGTGCCGCAAACAGCAAAAAAAAAAAAAAACTGCGAAAACCGAAGCAAAGCGTGGAGAGCGGCCGCGCGCAGCAGGCAGACAAGGATACATCCGCCACCTCTCCTAGCGGGCCCGATTTTGGACCAGTCTAGGGGCGTGAAGCAGATGGCATGCGTACACGCGAACAACCCCCCACCCCCCCTCCCCCATTTGTTTCGTTCGTCCGTTGTCATGGAGATAACTCGTACAGCATTCGCTGTGAACGTAACAGAAGGAAGAATTGGCGCTACCGTCTGTAATTCGTGGCCGCTGGGAGATGCAGGAAGTTTCACCCCCCTGGTACTGGTTCATCGCTTAAAAGGTGCACCACTGCGCCAGGGCTCCCAGTGATATGTTAATGTAGAGTAGACAATGACCCATTCCGCATATATAGGCTTTTATCCATTTCCCTTAAGGCGGTGCGTGTGTGCAACCTCCAGTTGTTTATTCCCAAACAGTTAATCTATCCCTTCTTTTCTGCGCAGCCCTCGATTTAAGTGAGCGACAAACTGTCAGTTTCTCATGCAAGTTGTGCGTATATTACAAACCTGCCCACAGGTCCAATGCGAAACCCGTTTCCAGGAAACTTGTTAACTTTTATTCACGAAGAAAAGACAGCGCATGACTGCAAAAGCGGCATCGCTTGTTTCGTTGTCACTGCCCTATCTATAGAGCGCCGTTCGAAACCGCGTATGCCTCCGCTGCCCAAGTGTGGGAGCACATTAGTTTAATTTCTGTTGCGGGGCGCCTCGGATCGCGTTGGCCTCTATTTTTTTTTTGTGTGTTTGCCGGTTCTTACGCATTCGTTCTTCTTTCTCCAGCTACCCCTTCTTGGCGAAAGGGGCGATCTCATTTTTTTAACACAGCGCTGGCGGACAAACGGACGAGAATGAAGACACACATAAGACACACAATGCGCACTTGCAGGCAACAACAACAACATCATCAAGAACCTGCAGGCCTGGCAGGCTGCGCCGCCTGCATTGGGCCTTGTCGATGTAAAACACTCGTGCTGCCCGCTAGATTCGAGAAAGCTCGCTTCTCACAGCAAGTCGCATCATAGTTAAGTGGGCTGGGAGCGACAGGAAACAGCCCTCCCGCTATCCCGTCTGTAAGGCCTCCTCGCCACCCCAATCACGGTACGCAGATTAGCTCCGCTCCTTCGCATGCCCCTGAGTCTCGTTGCTACGCAAGATCACGGTAGAAACGGGCCCCTTGAGAGCGAAAGACACGACGTGACGCTATTTGGGGCGGCCGTGGACTGCAGAACGAACAGCTCATCGCGCGCGTATACATCGGCGGCGACGACGCGAGCGGGTGACATTCGTTTTTGTGTGTGTGTGTGCGTGTGCGTGTGCGTGTGCGTGTGCGTGTGCGTGTGCGTGTGCGCGCGTGCGCGTGCGCGTGCGCGTGCGCGTGCGCGCGCGTGTGTGTGTGTGTGTGTGTGTGTGTGTGTGTGTGTGTGTGTGTGTGTGTGTGTGTGTGTGTGTGCGTGCGTGCGCGTGCGCGTGTGCATGTGCGTGTGTGTGTGTGTGTGTGTGTGCGCGATGTCGTGAAGAGTGCACGTAAGCTTCGAGATATACTCAAAAGCATTCGACCAGCAGTCGCACTCTGACTTCTTTCATTCGGCAAAACATATCAATGATAGGTTTGAAAAATCTGGCATTATTGAATGCAAGTTCAAGTGGGCAAGAAATTGAGCAGTTCAGCTTTTGGCATCAAGCTCATAAAGGCTTATCAAAGAGAGCTCCGAAGGTTGCCAGCGTAAGGATCAATTTTGGATATTTTTAGTCTTTGGCAACTCTCATGGCACACCCGGAAGAAGCTATAGCAACAATGTCTTTGAAAACTTTGGAAAGGAAACCTCATATTCAAGAAAGATACTGGATGGACTCCTCATTGTCGTGCCAGGGCCGCGTTCTTCCGGAGCATGATAACACAACAGGCTTCCATTGAGAACAAAAGGAAGTACACTTTGCAGTTACATTTAATACCATCCTTTGGTGTGAGCCGACCATTCGCCGTGCCAGCCTAATCGGCCATGAGATATAGGGCACAGACAAAGCCCCCTCTCAATATTAGTGTATTTTTTACTGTTATGCGCTCCTGAGAATAGCAGAGATTGAAATTATCTCCTGACATCTCTCGGGGAACTGCCGCGATTTTCGAAATTTTTCCCGGTACATCGGGGGGTGGGGGGCAACGGTTATGACCCTGTAAAGGACGACATCTACAAACGCAACCGCTATGCTGAGTACAACTGATAAGAAGTTAAAATTGCTATATTCTCTTGTAAAAGTGTGTTTTACGAGCTCCACGGTAACCAGTACTGTAAAGGTTCCCTGATAATGAAACGGCAGCCTTTTCCAGTCTAAAGCATAATTTTTTTTTGGCATTGATATGACCATTATCGGTTTTATATTCAAGATATTGAGTTTGCGGCATTTAGGAACGAAAATTTTTCCCGGAACATAACTAATTTCAATGTTTTCAGCCCTGAAATTGGCCGGTGAGCATTGGGCGCATTTACAAACATTTACAAATTTCCGGAAACCCACACACACTGGGAAGTAGTTGGATTTTCAATCCGCTCACCGCATTGGCCACAAACGTTCCGTCGCGTCCGCTCTATACAACCGTGCAGCCCGTCTTTGCTCCAGTCCCGGTCTGCGTTGTTCCGAGCAGAAAAAAGTCCGCGTTGACCTCGAGAAGAATGGCTATCCTCGACAACTGCTGCACAACGAACAACGTCGCTCTCTGCAACTTGCCGCGCCCCGACTCACCGGACAACAGAAGCGTGCGAGCGTTCCTTACGCGCGGGGGACAAGTGATACTCTGGCATAGATATTCTCAAAATACGACGTGCGCATTGCGCACGTGCCGTCCAGCAAGCTGAAACAACAGCTCTGTCACATAAAAGACCGTCTGGAGCGCCCGCGTTTGCCCGGAGTGGTGTACAAAATCCCCTGCAAAAACTGTGACGCATCATACATTGGCGAATCAGGCGATTTCATAAGAAGATTAAGAGAACACAAGAACGACATCAACAAATGTTGCACCTCATCCCACCCGCTGGCAGAGCATGCTCAAGAAATGAACCACACCATTGACCTGGAGAACGCCCCAATCTTAGAAACCACGAAACCCACATCGTCATGACTGCTTGTAGAATCTTTTTATATACAGACCACGGATCATGTCACTAACAGGACGAAGGGTAACCTCCCGGATAACTACGCCCACTCACTGCGCTGTCAAGTGCGCATATAAGATGCGGCCCATTTCGCCCATCCTTCACTGTGAACAAGGGACCCGTAGGGATCCCGAAACGTCATGTTTTAAAACCATATTTGGCGAGTGTATGTTTTATTTTACCACGTTGTCAACATGGCGGCGCCCACGTCGCCCGCTTCGGAGAGAAATTATCAATGTTATTGGGTTTTTAAGGCGGAAGCCTTTAATGCCACATCGTTGTAAGCAGGAGTTGTCGACAGAAATGTCACGCTTTTCAATTGGTCTAAATGGTCGAGATGTCAGTGCGCGAATTTCAAACGGGGCCAATTGTACTTTGGCTAGTAACCACGCAACCAATTACAGGGATGGTATAGTGATGCTCCAAGTAAGTGGGACTGAGTTCACTTAATTAGTTCATTAACCAATTAGCGTAATTAACCTTTCTAGTCAGACCAGATAAATAAATAAAACCGAGTAGGAAATTGGTCGAGTGGGGAATCGAACCAGGGTCTCCGGAGTGCAAGACGAGCGTGCTAACCACCACGCCATGCCAGCACTTTTTTTTTTGTCTTTATTGCCTGTTTTGACAGATTACAACAGATCATAAACAGATGTTCTGCGCTGCACTCTCAAACATCAAGAGCGGACATGTGTTTCACTCGCGTGAGAAAATCAAAACTGTTTCAGGGAACACAACTCTCCCATCAACTCGATAACTTCATCTCCAAAACATAGCTCCTTGTACACTTCAAGTAGCTTAAATATGTTTCCTTTGAAGTAATCGCGGACAGAACGCGCATCTTCATCACAGTGTCGTACAGCCATCCTGCTTCACCAAATACTGTGCAGGCCAAGCAGGAAAATTACATCATATTTATAAAGATCCGGCTCAACGTCCAGGAATCGTATCCCATACGGCGTCAAGGGTAAATCTTTCTTTATTGTACGTTGGAGCGCGTCCCAAAAGAGCAGCACATCCCAGCAATCAATAAAGACGTGTTCTATTGACTCTGGTTTGTGACGCAACAAGCAGTCAGCACCCCATGGTAGAAACAATCCCTTCTCCTCCATCCATGTTTTAACCGGCAACGTCCCAGTGTGTAACTTGAAGAAAAACGTCTTCACACCCGCTGGCACCAACATTTTTCATACTCTTTTTAAAACATTTCCTGCTTGGCCTGCACTATACACTGATCGATAGATTGGCTCCGGGAAGACAGAGTCCAGCAAATCTATTAACAATTTCTTATGCGTGACATTAGAAAGCTATTCCAAACTGAAGCGCGCATTAAGAAACAGGAAAGCAAAGACCACTTCTTTCAAAAACCTACTTGCACTGTATCTCATCCCGTCCACGCTGGAAATAACATAGTTTGGCTAAGCCGAAGAAAGCCTCCCTTGAATAAACGTCCGCAGAAAAGGGTCGCGTTGATCTCGAAGAAACAGAAATCTTGACACCACCTGCCTCAGGTACAAGTGTGGCAAGGAAAGACCCCCTTTTCTCAAACGCAGAAATAAATTATCACGTTTAGTCCTCTCCCATGAGGACTGCCAAACAAAAACTGCGAAGAGGCGATGAAACTTTTGAATGCTAAGTCTAGAGCATGAAAGGACCTGCAACAAATAGCACACTTTTGAAACCAGATATACATTGCATATGTTTGCGCGCGTAAATACAGACAGTTCCTTTCCCGACTATTTCTGTGCACGCGTGGAGAGTTCTTGAATTTTCTCCTTCCAAAAGTCATCGTTATCTCGATACTTGTCAAGAGGTACACCTAGGTATTTGAAAGGAACATGTGACCATTTTACACTTGCATGAAACAAAGGTGCTGATGCCCAATTCCTCTACCAAAGGCCCGCATCCCCTACCAAAGGCCCGCACACTTGTCCAGGTTAACAACGCTATTGGTTACATTACAAAACCTACGAACAACCGACATCGCATCTTCTATACTGCTGTGGTCACTACAGAAAACTGCCACATCATCGGCATAAGCCAATACTTTAATTTCACATGCTTCCAGTTCGAAACCACGAATACAGCTGTTGTTTATTACATTTCGGCAAAGTGGCTCCAGGTACAGAGCGAAAAGTAGCGGCGACATTGGGCAGCCTTGCTGCACGGATGCTCTAACGGCAATTCTGTCTGTGAGCTCTCGGTTAACAACCAGATTCGTGGTACAGTTACTATAGGCCATTTTAACCCCTTTTAAAATAAGTTCTCCAACACAGACATGTTCGAGGATTTTAAAAAGAATGTCATGACATACACGGTCAAAGGCCTTCTCTAAATCAATTTGCAACATTGCGACTCGCCTAAAGTCAGCGTCACAGCATTCCAGTATACTCCGAGTGACATGAACATTCGTGAAGATGGTCCGCCCTTGAATTCCACACGTCTGGTGGGGGCCAACCAAGGTGTCCATAACTGATTGTAAACGTTTGGCTAATACTTTCATAAAAATTTTATAATCAACATTAGCAAGCGTTATCGGCCGATAACCAGTAACTTGCTTAAGCTGAGCAGGATTGTCAGTTTTCGGTATAAGTACTGTATGTGCACGGGAAAACGACGGTGGTAAAATACCAATTCTGAATGACTCTTCATAAACGCGTTGTAAAATGAGAGCAGTTTCACGTTTGCACGCCTTATAAAATTCTGCTGTTATCCCGTCAGGACCTGGCGATTTCCCCATGTGAAGCTCATCAATAGCGTATTCCAATTCCGCTGTTGATAAGTCGGCAGACAGGATGTCAGTGTCTTCACTGGTCAGTCGGGGTAATAGACTTAAAAATTCATCCTGAAAGGCCTGTACGTCCGCCGATTTGGAAGCGAACAAATCACGGTAATGCTCACTGAAAGCCTCCCTTATCGCCTTGGGATTGTCTGTCAGAATGCCTTTGTTTTCACTTTCTACGATATCTTTTTTTCTAGCGTATCTTTTTTCTGTCGTCAAATTTCGCCTACTGGGCATATCCTCTGCCAGCAAGCGATCTGTGCGTGCACGAATTGCAGCTCCCTGAAACAATCTCACATCGATAACCTCAAGCTTTGCTTTAACTTCGCTGATTAGGTCAGTGTATAGTCCCGGAGCTCTATTTTCCTATATAATTAATTCTTTCAACATCTGTTTTAGGTACTTAGTTCCGCTTTTTCAGCGTGCTTGATTTCTACGGACCTTTCAATAGCCCTCAATTTGAAATCAACTTTGAATTCCTCCCACTTTTCTGCCCAACTATTCCCATATTTCACCCGAACTTCTTCTAACACGTTCTTTGTTTCTAAAAGAAACGTATCGTCATTTAGTAATTTTGCATTGAGCTTCCACAAGTCCCAGCTGAATTTCGCTTGAGGTGTCACGTTCCTTCCCATGGTGAATATGACACAACAGTGATCGCTAAACGTAACCGGTTCGACGATGTAGTTATCACAAATTGCCGCCAGCTCAAGGGAAACGTAAGCTCTATCTAGCCTAGCATGACTACGCCCTTGAAAATGTGTATAATGACGCCTCATTCCGCCCTTTGCAAACTGGGCTACGTCTTGAAGTGAATACTTTTCAATGTTTTCTTTCAAGAAAACAGCACTTTCGCTTTTGGTGACTGTTGAGCCTGATCGGTCATCTGCACTGAGAACACAATTGAAATCCCCCAAAAGAATGACAAGTCTATTGAATTCGAGGTACGCACATAGTTCCTGGAAAAACAAAAGACGTTCACGGGGTTTTGTAGGAGCATACACACAGATAACTCTCAAATATTCCTCCCCGTACAACAGATCACAGAGCACAAACCTTCCCCTCGTGCAACACACCACTGCTTGTTCCTCGATACCAAGGCTGTTCTTAATAAACAGAACACAGCCCGCTGATGTCCCCACTGCACGACTAGCACGTACGTTATTTCGCGGCTTGAACTGCGCAACCATAGCGTCTGTCGCGCTCGCACTCTCAACCTTCGTTTCTTGTACTGCAAGAATGTCCAGGTCTTTCTCATAGAGCAGACGCTTTAGCTGACATTATTTACGTCTAGCTGCTAGTCCACGCACGTTTAACGTGCCGCATTTTAGATTTGACGGAAGACAAGCCATGCTGAAAATCCTGAGCACAAAAAGGTACAGGTCCCTTACCAGGCGTACGCCTTACCCTCCGAGAAGGGGCGATTAATCAGCGCTCCTTGCGCTGCGCACGGGAGACGCGGACGAAGAACGACACTCAGGCACATACCACGCCATGCCAGCACGTCGGTTAAGAATAAACAAAGGCGCATCTAGTGAATACGGTCTATTCGTTCACTCCCACCTTCCTCCTTTCCCTTACGGCGAGGTTCAGGTGTCACTCCCATCTTCCTCCTTTCCCTTACATCGAGGTTCAGGTGTCCACCGAGATATGTGAGACAGATACATTTCCTTTCCTCAAAAACCAATTTACCGACGAGCAAGGCTTTGTTTAGTTTGTTTATGGGGTTTAACGTCCCAAAGCGACTAAGGCTATGAGAGACGCCCTAGTGGAGGGCTCCGGAAATTTCGACCACCCGGGGTTCTTTAACGTGCACTGACATCGCACAGTACACGGGCCTCGAATTTCTCCTCCAAAGAAATTCAACCGCCGCGGCCGGGATCGAACCCGCGTCTTTCGGGCCAGCAGCCGAGCACCATAGCCACTGAGCCACCGCGGCGGCAAAGCGCTGAGCCCAATGGGCGATGGCGTTCTGTGGACTCCCTGGCAGCGTTGCAAGACGCTGTCGCGTTCCAATCTTAGAGGCGAAGCCGAAGGTCTTAACCACACATCAGTGACACAAGCAGCAACACCGCGCTCAAGGCCCCCGCTTCACCGTAGTTTAGGTCAACAAAGTGCCCTTCTGAATTTTAGGAATATTCATTGCCCTTAAATGGAACGTGTGATATCCGCTTTTTCTCCTCTTGCCGGCAGCCGAACGAATGAGAGATACACTTGCCCAATTTTGGATTCTTTGTAACGATTCCGCCGTTCGTAACCCTAACAAAACACCGCCGGCTGTGGATTGGATTGAATTTGATTTTTACGCCAGGGTAGTCATAGCCTTGCCAAAAGTAGCCGTTTCGGCTGTCAGCTGCCCACGAGTGGTCGTGGCTGGCCCGTCGCAATGCTCGTAGCACGCGTTGGTGCTGACATCGTCGCAGTGCTCGTAGCACGACTCATTTGGGGACGCCATGCAACCGGCTATCTATACGTGGTAGGACTTGGATAAGCTTGGCCAATGCCTTGGCTAATCGCGAAAAATGTGTCAAGATGTTTTCAAATTATAATACCAGATGGCTCCCATGCGGCCTTGGCACGAGGCGCAGTCACTCTTCCTGAGGCCCTAGGGTTTAAAGATAACAATGGTCATGTAAATAAATCTGCAGTGGAAGTCAGCAAAAAGCGATTGGAGGATTGGTGGCTGAAAAGCAGAGATGTGGCATAAGGTTAGAATTGTAGAAAACCGTAGGTAAAGATGGTGGCGATTCTTAATGAGAATTGCCAACACAGTAAACAAAAAAAAAGTAAAGAAGAAAAGCTGAGCATGGTGGCAATTGCCACCACCCCGTTTCAAAGGGGGCGCTCCTATGCATCCGTCCGTCCGTCCGTCCGTCCGTCCGTCCGTCCGTCCGTCCGTCCGTCCGTCCGTCCGTCCGTCCGTCCGTCCGTCCGTCCGTCCGTCCGTCCGTCCGTCCGTCCGTCCGTCCGTCCGTCCGTCCGTCCGTCCGTCCGTCCGTCCGTCCGTCCGTCCGTCCGTCCGTCCGTCCGTCCGTCCGTCCGTCCGTCCGTCCGTCCGTCCGTCCGTCCGTCCGTCCGTCCGTCCGTCCGTCCGTCCGTCCATCCATCCATCCATCCATCCATCCATCCATCCATCCATCCATCCATCCATCCATCCATCCATCCATCCATCCATCCATCCACGTAATGGCTCCTTTAGTGATTAATAAATGACGATGATGAAAGAAAAGTTTGACGCTAGTTATGGAACAGCTTACAACCTTACAATTTAACGTAGAGCTTACCGTTACGCATCAATCAGTAGTGCCGCATCTAGCTAGAAGCAGATTACACTCAAGTCCGGTATATAGCGCTTTGGCTGTACACCTATAAATGCAAATTTGCGTTTTTGGGGGTGATATATAGTGCGCACAATGCGGCATTATATTTTTTTCAATATTACTCACGATTGAACAAAAACCCAGCCATGTTTTATCTACCGGGTGCAGTCAATCAAGTAAACATTCTTCTTTTTTCAGCTAGAATTGATGCCTACGGTCTATACACCGGGAGCCGAATGTATACAGAAAATTACAGTAAATTAATGAACCGATGCATAGAAGGACTGCACTAGATGTCACGTGTGCAGTGATGCTGAAACACGCTGAGCTTCAGAAATGAACATTGAAGCCTGTAGCGTTAAGAGAACCAGGTAAGCGCGCGGCCTTTAACTTTCATCCTATTCGCATAGATGCCGGCCCGAATAACGTCGGTGCAAAGTCACCCGCCTGTAGGAACACTGCTGCAACCCAAAGCTAGCGCTTTTATCTGCATCCAACAGACCTGCAATAAAAAATTACCGACGATTACGTTACTTCCTAATGCGAAATTTGAGCGCAGCAAATAAGCTATTTCACCTTTTCGATAGATTGAGGCAAAGAAATCGAGCAACACATGTATGCGCTATCACAGAATTTTTTTTTTAGCAGACGGAGGACTTAAATCGGTCGTCTCGCTCATGGCTCAGAAAGAACTGGCAGATAATTTCGCAGTGGCGAACGGCAGCGGCAATTTCGGCTCGGGCGGTGCACATATACAGATCCGCCGCCACCGATCTGGCTCTGATTGCCACCGCACAGGGGTTGCATTGGAGGAGGAGCGAAGAAAGGAATTAAGTTCGAGCCGGCGCTTTGACAACCGGAGACTCGCAGGAAGAGGGGGGAGGGGGGCGGCGTGTACACCCAGCGACTGAATGATCGCTGACGCCGATAGTGAGTCAACCCCAGCTGCGGATGAAAGGGGGGCGGAGCTGGTTACGAGGCCGACGCCGACGACAACGCCGACGACGACGCCGACGCGAAATCCAGGAACGGACGCCAAAGAGCTGCGCTCTAAAAAAAATAAGCCAACGCTGAGTTAGCGATCGTATATAGAGCGTTAACGCGCATAACATAGATAGTCGGTTCGAATCCCTGACACGAGCTAGACTAACTTAACTAGTAAGTTTATGCTGCATGAAACGAGAAATCGTATGCCAACACCCTAAACACTCTGCGGCAAACAGTTGAGCCGCAGTGTTCATATGAAGATTCGTAAAGACGCGGAATTGGGGGTACGTATTGTGCCGGTTCGAATCCCTGCCGCGAGCTAGGCTCTAACTTAATTATTAACGCTATGTTGCACAAAACGCCCAATCGTATGACGGCATCCGTAGCAATCTGCGGCAAACGGTTGGCCCACAAATTTTGCACGAATGTCGGGGCTTAGTCGACGAAATTTGACGCCTGCCATACAGGGATATTACATTGCTGAAAGGTAAAAGCGCAACCACACGACAGAGGAGCGTAGAAGACAGGCGCTGACTTACAACTGAAGTTAATTCGAAAGGTGCACACACACATTAAATAGTCTCGAGGCAAGCTGTCAGTTGAGTCAACGTCAGGGGCGGTGTAAAGAGCCGGATCAAAGCGATAAAATCTTGAAATCTATAAAGGCTATAAAATTAGAGGGAGGACTTCTAGCAATGTTTAACCAGCTAGCCCGCAAGAGCACCCTCGTGAGGGATATATACCAGGTGTCCCAGCTGAATGTAACCAAGCTCTTAGAAAACACGGGATGTCCTAGCCGTCTGAAACCAGATGAGGGTTGGTTAGAGTTGCGTGACCTAGCCTGCAGTATTTTTTTCGTTCTTCAAGGTTGATTAATTAGTTAAGCTTAACTACCTTTTTAATTGACTTGAGGAACAAAGTGTCCATGGAAAAGTTCTAGATCGCTTTGAGGAAGAGCTTACTGAGACATTTGCAGCAAAGCAATATTTACGTAAAGTTTTTTTACCGGACTTAAACCATAACCCGCGCAATAAGAAAAAAGCTTCCACAAGATAACTGTGCCACTTCAACGTCCCAAGACGCGCCTTAAAGAATAAAATCAGTTTTTCCTGAAGTCCTCTCCGCGATGAGACTTTGGGTGCACATTGGGGAAGAGAAGTGAGCGAGCAGCTGGTCACGTGATAACTTTCTTTTAAGGCAAATAAATGAAGCTACGTAAATCGTAACTTGACGGAAACAGCACTACTAGCGGTTTTTCGAGGCGATCTCAAGCTTTTTCATTGACACTCTCTTCCTGAAGTCAATAATTAGAAAGTTAGCTTTTTAACCTTAACTAATTAACTTTGAAGAGCGAAAAAAAATACTCATTACTAGACCAAGCAACTATGAACAACGCTCAGTTGGTTTCACTCGACTAGGACACTTCGCCTTTTTTAAAAGTTGGTTACATTTAGCTGGGACACTCGGTATATATATACCGGATCTACATAATTAACTTTCCAGTTGTGGTGCTAGGGCATCAAGCTGACACCTGTTATTATTTTATTCCATGATGTAACCGCCTCGGTGACCATGGCAACCACTGGGTTACGATTTGCGCTATAACGCATAACGCTGAGACCCGAAACGAGAGAAGTAGAGCTTAACGCTCTAATACAATGTCGTTGCTATGACGGCCGCCATCTTGGATTCCATCATTGGAATCAGCCTAACTGGGAGGTTCGGGGAGCGACCAGTGGCGCTAACCCTCTAAAATTTGGTTTGGTTTATTGGGGCTTATGGTCCCAAAGCAACTCAGGCTATGAGGGACGCCGCAGTGAAGGGCTCCGGAGATTTCGTCCACCTGTGGTTCTTTAACGTGCACTGACATCGCACAGTACACGGGCCTCTAAAATTTCGCCTCCATCGAAATTCAGCCGCCATGACAGAGATCGAGCCCACGTCTTCCGGGCCAGCAGCCGAACGCTATAACCACTCAGCCACCGCCGCGGGGAGTAAAAAAAATTAATAACACAATGCTTTTCAGGTATCATGTGTAATGGCTTCGAGCTCCGTGCATAAAATGGTAAACGAATATAGGCGTGCGAGCGCCAACACTTATCGGCTTCACGATAGCTTTGGTAAATGGACAGTTAAGTAAACTGCTAATCAGGCACTGCACACTTACTTGAAGACACTCGATTTTCTTCTCGGGGAAAGGAATCTTCGTGCACTCTTCACCGTCGAAGGCTTCCCGGTCCAGGGGACAAAGGCCTCCGGCGTCATCTTGGCAGGTGGCGGTCTTGCAGGTCATGCACAGCGCGTGCGTGCAAGGCAGCAACAGTGTGCTTCTGGAAATCACCCCGCAGAGGGAACACGCGTAGCGATGAATGGTGTCCTCTACAAACCGTTACTGCCGCCATTTGACGCCGCCAACGCCTCCAGCGCTCAGCCGCAGCAGCCTTCCGTTTGCTGCGTAGGGCATAGTACACAACGAGCCGGACCGTTGGCGGCGCCGGTAGTGAAGGCCGCGACAGGCAAACGCGGTCACTCTCGCCGCAAAGAGAAATGAATTCGATTGTAGACGCGGTGTGCTATCTGCTGGGTGCTGGCGAAGACTAAAGCGCTCCCACTCGGGCCGATAGCCCTGCGATTATTTCATTCCTTTCAGGATGGATGGATGGATAAGGCTGAGCCTTTTAAATGGGGCGGCGACTCACTCCACCTAGCCATGACTCGTGAAATCTGATTTTGTCTCGATTTTAAGTCAGATAACTTTTGCTTGGTTATTTCTACTCGCTTAAAACTAATTTTTCCTTCACTGTCCTTAAACCCAATGCTTTGAATAAATCACATGCCCCGCTGCTTTTAACTGCAAGGTGAAGCCCTTTACAGAAAATCCCCCGGAGCCTCCCGAAGATTTAGCGAGCCCGTCACTACGACGTCTCTCATAGCTCGAGTCGCTTTGGGACGTTAAACATCAAAAAACCCAAACCATTTTTTAGTGTTTATTTGGGATGGAAAGGAACATTTACAATAAATTGACACCCCTTGTTCCAACGTCTTGTTTGTGCTCCTTTTGCTCTAGTATAAATATTTACTACCACGTTGAACTTGTAGTTCTGCATTAAAACTGACAGAACGGTTACCACGTGTAACGGGAACTGCAGCGACAAAAATCGAGGCACGCATGGCTTAAGGCTCGCGTTTTTTCTTAGATAGCGGAGGTGCGTGCCCTTGAATCACGTGATATGAGCGATCTTGGTGGGCTGTGCGTTTGCAGCCAGATTTTCAAAGTCATTTTGCACGCTACTTGACGATTGCACAAATGGAAGCCTAGCACTGGCGTTTGTATTTTCTTCTGGCCTTAATTGCACATCCAGCTATTGGTCGTCGCGGACTCTGCCCTCTTCCGTTCGAAATATCCTGCCCGCCTGAAATATCCCACGTGCACGGTCCCGAATAGCAGTTACTTGCAAATCAATCAGGCAAATGTTCATTAGTCAAGTGGCTAAATATTTCTCACGCGTCACGACATCACACAGAACGATGCGCTCAACAGAGGTGAAGAGGAATACGATAAGCGTCGCGCTCGCATGCGCACGCGCATGCGCATGCACCGCCCGCAGTGCAGAGCGTTTCCCCTCGCCTGGCACTCTCCCGGAGACAGCCTTCCATCTCGTCTTCCTCCTCTCTTTTTCCTGTGCAGATATGAACACAGCCGACCACACCGTGATTCCGGCAGACGACGGACTAGCAGCTCACTGTGTGAAACGAATACCTCGAGAAAAACGAACAACGCCTACCAGGTTTGATTTAAGCGTGCGCCTGATAGCTGTAAAGAAAAGAGGTCCGATTCATCTTTCGTAAGAACTCATTGCCATTGCAAAATGTGGACGCTGAGGTTAAACGTCATTCCAGGACGCCTTAATCACAAGGCTGTCGCCATCGAAGGGAAGATCTACTCTTTCGACTGTTGCGACACCTCGTTCCCGGGCGGTGATGAAATCTCAGGGTGCTTCATCGACGTGTACACCTTTGACCCGGCATCGTCAGGGTGGGATTTCGTGCCGGCTCAGTCGCTAACCGGTGATGGGCCGATTAGCGTTGATGGCCATAGCGTTGTAGCCTACGATAAGTGCGCCTACCTGTGGGGCGGATGGCACTTCAGTCCAGCGGTTAACGGTCTATGCCGCTTCGATACCCAAGCCATGACATGGAGCCGTCCGGATGTCAGCGGCGAAATCCCGGAAGCGGACGTCTACCACTCGGCGTGCGTGCTTGGTCACCGGATGTACATATTTGGTGGCATGGACAGGGATTCATCAAACTGTGTACGTTTTCTGGACCTTGAGACCCTAGAGTGGCATTGTGTCCCGACCAGCGGAAAGGCGCCCCTCGGGCGCTACTGCCACACGGCCACCGCCATCGGAACCCGAATGTACGTTTGGGGTGGCAGCCTAGAAGACTCGCGACCCGACGACCCATATGACAATTCCTTATACTATCTGGAAACGACCACTGCGACATGGGTGCGCCCACAAGTGCAAGGCGTGGCCCCGGAGGGGCGCGAGTGTCACTCTGCCTTCGTGTACGAGAGAGAGCTGTATATCTTCGGTGGCTACAACGAAATGCTGAACACATGCTTTGCAGACATGCACAAGTATGACGTTGAAAAGTCGTGCTGGACTAAAGTGACACCAAGTGGATCCGGCCCGTGTGCTAGGCACTCGCCCGGCTGCTGTGTGCTTGGAGAGAGGGTGTTGGTCTTCGGTGGCTTCGGGCATCTACCCAGGCTTGAGGACATTTCTGAGGAAGTAGAGGAGCTGACGGACCTGCACGTGTTGCACTTAGCACCAACGCTGCAAAACTTGTGTATGCTTGCAGTCATCGATGCAGGTCTGAATATGGGCGAATTACCAGAACTGATTATAAAAGAGATCAACACCATCAAATCAGGACAATCTTAATCGCCGGGTTGGTGTTTCACGCCGACCTAACTGAGCACCTCGGACGGAGCCTCGATTGGCGGTGCGGTGGCTCATATGAAGACTTTAATGTCTCTATTTAGGCCGGCAGCAAGTACTTTTTTCCCCCCTGGGGAACAAGGCGCACGTTGCAACCGCCCAGATGTGAACCTGCATTGCGGCGCTCGGGCCGACCTCAGAAGCCTAGAGAGCAATGAACGTGGTTTCAAGCCTTTGTGCGCGATCTGCGGGCGCATCGAGCGCCTCGCGCAACGCTCATGTTTTGTTCGCTCGAAGGGGGTGCCCGGTCACTGCGGCGTCGCCAGTAACGAACGAGGCTGCGAATTCCCCTCTGCTGCACGTCACCTACCTCCAAGGGACCTCCACTTGCACTGTAGGAAGTGCGCGTACTAATCCCACTAGGTCCTCGTTCGCCACCTTATCACATCGCATAAAAAGTGTTTTCGTCGTTGGCCTGCCCTCCCTGACGCGCCGCCATAGCGCGGTGAGTGCCTTGTTCCGAGTGCGCATTGGTTGTGTGTAGCCCGGTGAAGGGCAGTTCCGTTACGGACTTGAGACAAGCGGATCATCCCGTGCTTGCTCGAACAAAGGATTACCCTTTTAGATGGACAGGTACGATCTGTCGCTTTTGTTTCTTGCGTGTATTGCGTAGCACTGATTGTGCATGTGTTCATGATTGACGCGGCTTCTGCCTAGGATATTCAGTTGCATTCAGAGAGATTATCTTAACGCGACAGCGTTAAAGGCACCGTTACCCAGAAAGTCGGCGTTGTGAGCGAAAAATCCGGTGGCGTCTGGTGGCCGAGGTGGCCGCCCGCCGGAGAAACAACCTAGGTGCGCCACCCAGGTCACGTGACCCAGTGGCGTGGCGTCGTCACAACCAACCCACCAACCGCTGCGGTGGCTGACCGTTTATGGTACTCGGCTGCTGACCCGGAAGACGCGGGTTCGATCCCAGCCACTTCGGTCACATTGTGGTGGAGGCGAAATGCTTGAGGCTCGTGTACTGTGCGATGTCAGTGTACGTGAGGCACCCAAGGTGGTCGAACAAGGCGTTTGCCCTGCAGTGGGCGTAGTCAGGCTGGTGATTAGGACGATGACGATTGCAAGGTACATCCTGTACGCATTAAATTACGAGCACTTAGTGTGCACAGACTGAACCTTTTTTATTGCGTGAATATTCCGCGGGAATTTCCGCACATGTATTGCGTGAATGATGGATGAAACGATGTACAGAAATATGAGCTGCGCTGTTTGAGAGATACTTAACGCCCGTAGTGCGTCCACGCACATTAGTTGTATTGTGCGGAATGCTGTAACATAGACATGCAGATTAGTTTGAGAAATATCTCTTTTAGAGTAAAAGAAACTGGAATGATACGTGTCAATAAAATCATGAAAAATGTCTTCTCCGTTCTCCGTAGATTCGCCCAGCACTACGATTACCGTTGTTGACCAGCAGCGCAACAAATTTCAACATGCGGCAAACAGCAGAAAAAAAAAAGACTGCGAAAACCCAAGTAAAGCGCGGAGAGCGGCCGCGCGCAGCAGGCAGACAAGGATACATCCACCCACCTCCCCTAGCTGGCCCGATTTTGGACCAGTCTAAGGGCGTGAAGCAGACGGCATGTACTGTACATCTATGGCGCGCCGATTGAAACCGCGTATACCTCCGGTGCTGAAGTATGGGAGCACATTACCTTATTTTCTGCTGCGGGGCGCCTCGGGTCTCGTTGGCCTCATTTTTTTTTTCTTTGCTGGTTCTTACACAGTCATTCTTCTTTCTCCAGCTACCCCTAGCTACCTTTCTAGTAGTGGCAATGCGAAATTCCATCAAAGGATCTGACGCATACCGTAGTGTCTCATTGCACCAGCGAAGATCTTGTGCCCATGCCAACGGTGAGCTAGTAAGGCAGACATCAACGAAAGGCTGCTACTCCCACGTCAGCGGAATCCTTTGCTTTCGGCGTCCAGAGACACCAGCATGATGTCATATGGTGTCTCGAGTGCGCTCGGGTGTGAATATTTGCTTGGCTCGGCTGTCTGCAACGAAAATAGCTGGGCGGACACCATCCTCGAGAAACAAAAGTGGCAAACTTCTTTGTCGCGTTCACCCTGCACCAATCACATCCGCTCACTCTAACGCCCATTCACTACCACTCACAGCCACTCACATCCACTCTTTGGTACGTTAAGCCCCCATAAATCATTAGTAAAGCTTTTTGACGGGCTAGTTGGTACATATTCATATTTGAAAGGGTGTGCGCTAAAAAGACGTTCACAGGAAAAAAGATCTTTTTTAGTGTAAAAAACACCCTTTCAACCATAAATCATAAACCATCACATCAGCTCATCACTCGTGTCCACTTACACTAATCTCTAGTCACGCTCATCTCTCCTTACACTCACATCCACTCACTCACACTCATGACCACTCACACTCACATCCGCTAACTACAACTCACACTCATGTCCACTCCCACACACGACCACTCACTCACGCTCACATCCGCGAGTGTGAGTCAGGCGATATGAGTGCACTAATGAGTGATTGGTTGGTTTATGGGGTTTAACGTCCCGAAGCGACTAAGGCTATGAGAGACGCCGTAGTGGAGGGCTCCGGAAATTTCGATCACCTGGGGTTCTTTAACGTTAACAGCACTAATGAGTGTGTGTCGACATATGGCCGAGGGTAACCGCGTTTTGGAAATTGTAAAAACTGATATTGGTATTCATTACGGTCGGCTGCGCGCCCCTCAGTGATTAAGGAGCCTAAGAGTAATAGTTAGAAGGTAACTATTCAATATTGGGAAATCAGCCTGCTAGTTAGCATGTCTTAGCTATGTTCTGATATACTACACTGCTGACAGTGCTATGTCGAAAAAGCTGTCGTCTAACTAAAAAAGCCTATTTTTAAAAATTATGTAAAGCTTAGGTGATATGCCCTATACATAGTATATGCGTAAAGCAGCCATGTGAAAGGCGACATACAAACCGCGCCAGCCATTAGACCTGGATTGTCCTCAACCGTCTTGCTCAGAATAAGGTTTGTTGTGTAATCAATGTACGACATTTTTGCCTGGCCCAAACGATGGAAAGAATTGCGCTAAGAGGGGCCATGAACTTCCGTAAAAAGGTACTCGCCGGACATCCAAAGCATTCCGTTTTGGCACCTTATCTCGGCGACAAGATTTGCGTTGAAATGTTTACGTCACAGTCATCCTGTGCACGTCGCTGACATTTTCTGCGCAGGATTTTGGGCACGAGACCAATCGCCATACGGTTCACTCGCTTAAAATTTGAAATTCGCTTAATTACCATCACCTGTTGACAATGTGGTAGCATTAGTTACTTTTATTGAGTCCATTCACACTAACAATAATTGAAGTTCGTGGTTCAAATCTTTCGCTGTCCCGTCTGATGTGATGCATGCTCGTGAAAGGGCGCTTCCTCGCGTCTTTTGTTTTTCCACCAATCCGGACAAGCGTACGAACCTGAACTCTGTGCGAGATGAGGCTGGCTCACACAGAGCTTCCCCTTCATGCGACACTTGAGCGACCATGCCTGAACCACGGTTTACAAAAATGGTTCCCCGGACCCCCGGACCTGTGCGAACCACACGTGTAATCACATCATCATCGTCATCAGCCTGACTACGCTCACTGCAGGGCAAAGGACTTTCCCATGTCTCTCCAATTAACCCTGTCCTTTGCCAGTTGCGGCCACCGTACCCCCGCAAACTTCTCCCCCGCATCCTCCCAACTAACTTTCTGCCGCACCCTGCTACGCTTGCCTTGTCTTGGAATCCACTCTGTGACCCTTAAGGGCCACCGGCTATCTTGCCTTCGCGTTATGTGCTCTGCTCAAGGCCATTTCTTCTTCCTCTTGATTTCGACCACGATGTCATTAACCAGCGCTTGTTCCCTCACCCATTCTGCCCGTTTCCGGTCTCTTAACGTTACACCTACCATTTTTCTTTCCATAGCTCGCTGCGTTGTCTTTAACTTAAGCTGAACCCTCTTCGTTAGCCTCCATGTTTCTGCCTCATAGGTGAGTACCGGTAACATAAAGCTGTTGTATGCTTTTCTCTCCGAAGGCACCAATAAAATTTGTTCTCCCTTGCTTTCGACCTTGGACCCGCACACGCAAAGCCCGCGTTTTCTTCCTTTTGGACTCACTTGAGCGCAGATGGAAATTGGTGAAGATGACGACATTCAAAACAGTGCCGGAAAGGCTGACAGTTTTTATTAATGAACCGCTTGAGATAAGTCTGGATGAATTTTTCTCCTGTTTGGGCCTGCAGCACTCTTACCAATCCCCACCCGTGGGTATGTGCCATTGTTTCAGTGAAGACAACAACAACAACAACGGTTGACAGTTCAATAAACGGGATGTTAAGCTGCGGCGATTGGGTAGTGGTGGGAAGCCGGAGACTATCAAGCATTCTTTTTTTTTTTTACTCTGCCGATGCAGTTCTTCATTGGCACCTTTTCCAGCGTACACTACATAACTACCTGCCACCTGCTAAAGTATACTCCTTTTGTTTCTGTAGGAAATCATGATTATGTTCCATAAAAGATATTCATGGCGCTTAGCCTGCAGAGCATCTATGAAAATAGCATGGTATCAGACACGCTTACGAAATTTTCATCTACGTTAGCGATTACTTTATCGAGACAGAATTGAGGCTACCGTTCAGCAGAAAACGAGGCGTCGTCCCAGCGGCGTTGTGTTCGAAAGTCCACGTGACGCGTGACGTCACGTGCGTGTGTGTCTGGAATGATAATGATTGCAAAGAGGACTTCTAATATGAATTAAAGGTCGGCGCATGGGTTAAATGACAAGTTCACAAGGTAGTGATGCGAGTGTGTGTGGTGCTGGCTTAATTTGAAGCTATTTAGTGGATTGAACTAGATACAGGCCAATGAGTGAGATACTGATAAGAGTAAAATTATATGCGCAAACAGCAATGCGGAAAATTTCAAGGACAAGAATACAGAAACTGTGCTTTGCTGAAGAATGTATGATAGTGAAATATTCGTACGGTGAACGATGAGCACAAGCACTCGACAATCCACCAAGAAGAGGCAAACACAATGACAGTCGCTACATTAACTTTTTTCTTCTTCCTGAAACCACGCATATAGTATATACCATCGGCCACGCTTGCGCAAGCAAACCAAATATAGACAGTTCATCCGAGACAAGTTAACAAAGACGCGAGCACAGGAACTTATACCTGGCTGTGTAAAGGGATAGAGACGGATCGCTAGTCCAGTCTTCTGCTTTTTGAAGCGAAACCTTCACTACGGTGCCTTGGGCTTCAACAGCGGATCGTGCAAATTTTCCCTTCAGCTGAGTTAGAGGCCAAACCACGGAAAAGAAATTGAATCAATATCCATGACTGGCAGTCGAGCCCGCGGCTTTGCGAAAAGATCTCCTTTAAGGGCCACTCAGCGAGACCACTAGGCTATCGGCGCAGCCAACACGCCTCGTGTTATACCCGTGCCACACGGACAGATTTAATGCCATTAAGTGCTTACTGCCTTAAGTTTTAATGACATTCGTGCGGTGCCACACGCGTAAATTTAATGGCATTAGCCTTACTGCCATTCGCGACCTACTGAGTTCGCCACAACTCATTCGCCCGTGCAATGCGTACTCTCATTCCCATTCCACACGCAGAAGAGCATGCAGCTTTGTTAGTAACAACTTCCTAACTAGTAGGAAATGGTTAATTCTTAACATGAGGCATCTATATCGCATTTTCGATCCGAAGAGCGCCATTTTCACCAGCCTTATTGACAGTTACTCTCGACTTGTGTGACGACATGCGAGTTTATGGCTACTTTTTCGACTTGTAAAACAGGAACAGCCGTATTTTCTGGACAATCGTTTTTACATTAAATTTGAAGAAAATTCCCGATGTATTGTGCCAATTAGCAATGTTTATATTCAGATTAAACTTTTGACTACCTTGCAAGCGTTATCGTCATCGCCACTTTCGATAATGGCATTAAATGTGGACGTGTAGCACCAACTCCGAAAATAATGGCATTAACAAACTTAAGGCCTTAAGCATTTACTGTCATTTCTTGTGCGCCTGTGGCACGGGTATTACTCTCGCACTGTGCATTGGACAGCGTCGTCTTCATCAACTTCCATCTGCTCCCTACCGCGGCACTGCTACGTAGCACAAATCCATGCTTGCACTCAGATTCGAATGTAGTAAACATTCTCTGTAGTTTTTTCTTTATGTAATAAGCTTAACATTAAGTGTTACATCACAGCGCTAAACAACGAAGACAAGGGAGAAGAGGACAAGACACGCGGACTAGACAGGCGGCTCGTCTGTAAGCACTTCCTCCGTCGCACTACAAGAGAGCGAATTTCCAATATTACATAGTCTTATGTGAGCTTGCCTTTGATTCTTTTCCTTTATTCCTGTTTGCCTATATTTCCTTTTTCGCGTGAATAAACCTTGAGTTGAAAGATAGCGCCGGCCTTATATTCTTCTCCCTTGTCTTCGTTCTTTAGCGCTATGACGTATAGTTCAATCCTACTAGCGCAACTTTCCGTTATTCTATGTTATATTAAGTTTCACAAGTAATTTTGAAGGAATTAATCATTTTCAAAAATAATTAATGTATTTCCATTATTTTCGGAACCAGCAATTGCTATCATAATTTACTTGAATTCGCGCGATTTTGGGATAGTAATTAGTATTTGATTTAATTACTTTTCAGAAGTAATTTTTCCATGTGTAGTATACACAAACAAAACACCGACTTTTAGCCACAAACGCGACTACACCATTCCAGCTTGCACTCCGCGCCAATTGGTACCGACACTGATTTCTCACGCGCTTCTCCGCTGCCTGGTTGCTTAGTGCTTCTAGTTGTTCTTGACCGAAAACTGAAACAGTTTCCTCGGCTGTTTCCTTTTCTCGTGGACGGCATTCGTTGATGCCTTTTTCCAAAGGCGGAGTTTCTGTAGACGGCGTGTCATTTGCATTGACACGTCTGATCCTTGTGTTTCTGCAAACGCCGCAAGCAGACGACAAGTAGACTTCGAGGCTCGAGCTGTGCGCTCACCTGAAATCTTGAGGACAGATGCGATAGGCTCAGCTCAGCGATCAATCAAATAGTAAATATGAAATCACCAGGATATACACTCAAATTTCGATGCGGACGCCAAGAACGATCCCGTGCAGCAATACCTAAAAAAAGCAGGGCGTAGAAGAGGAAAACGTGGAGGAAAATTAGCCGGCGATACGGGCCCGGATTAATAACTGAATGCGCTAACCAGGTAGAGAACGACATAACTTGGAACTCAAGGACAACAAAACCAAGATGACAAGTGCGATGCATGAAAACGCCTTTTTATCAGGCATAGCCTTTGTGTTCATGATTGCACATATCCTCAATGCTTTGATGATGCGACATGCCTCTTTCAACCAACACCCGCGCTGATCTTGCTTGCAAGAAACAGCCCTGTTGTTGTTGTTGTTTTTTCACCTGCGCCCCGTATTATATCTTTGTTTTCTTCTCACATTCTCACAAATGGGAAGATAGGAGGGTACAGGAGTCGTTAGTTAGTACATTTTTATGCACTTTCATGCCTGATTTTTTTAGAGCGACCTTTCTGGCTGATATATAGATCCTGCCATACAAACTTTATCTGATAAACTGCAATGATTTTTACACGGTACATAATCAGTGGAAATTCTAATTGCATTGATGGTTTCGGTTATTGGGGTTGAATGGTTTAATGTCCCAAAGCAACTCAGGCTATGAGGGACGCTGTAGTGAAAGGCTCCGGAAATGTCGACCACCTAGGGTTATTTAACGTGCACAGACATCGCCCAGTACACAGGCCTCCAGCATATCGCCTACATCGAAATTCGTCCACTGCGGCCGAGATCGACCCGCGTCTTTCGGGTCAGCAGTCGAGTGCCATAACCACTGAGCCATCACCGCAGATCTGATTGCATTGAGAGGTAGTTAGCAAGTGCCGCCCTTCAGCCACTTGGCATAATTCTTTTTTAATTTATCAGGGGCCCCAACAAACATTTACATTATACCTGGCTGCATTGTTACACCGTCTTCTTCGCGCTCCTTGAGTATGAATACTCACCAACGCGCCAAACTTGCACCTCTTCCGCTTTCAAACTGAGTGAACGCCTACCACCTAACGAGGACTGCGGCGACAGATTCTGCGGCACGCATGGCTTGTAGCTCGCGGCTACGTTGTTTTCCCTCGGTAACTGGGGGAAGTACGTTTGGATCTGGGGATCTCAGGATTTTTGTCTTTCGTCAAAAGGCGAAGCCCAAAAAAAGACATCAAAGAAGGAAGAAAGCCGATACATGCACACTTTGTCGCGCAGCGCGCTTGCGACCAGTTTTCCGAGCGCACTGATCCTCTCTTGCAATGGCTACATGTTTGGTGACTCTTACTTGCCTCTCCTGCGCAGATGCCGGAGCACTAACTACGTGTCGCCCACAGTAATGGTAGCTTAGCTTCGATGTTCGTATTTTATTCTGGCCTGTTACGCACGTCGAGCTAGGTCTTCGGGAACTATCTACCTCCGAAGAAAATTTCCGTCCTCCTACAGGCCTTCAGCGCGTACATGGCCTGCAATATATGTGACATGCGATGCAATCAGACGAGGTGCTTATTAGTGAATCGGCCAATTACTTCTGGTGTGTGACGTCATTACACCAAACGGTGCCTTCAACAAAGGTAAAGGCAGAAGCTCGGGCAAGTTGGTACTATACATTCTAAAAAAATATATTTCGCTCCTGGAGGATTAAACTTGAGTTGCTAGTCAGAGCGTTGTGTGTCATTTTGTTCCTTCGTGCAGTGTTTTGCGCTTGTTTACCTTTATTCAGAAAGTTAAACGGGAAGAAGAAAAGTCTTGCGCTCGCACGCGCATGCGCCGCCCACTGTACAGCGCGTCTTCCTCCTCTCTTCTTTGCGTGCAGCTATGTACATAACCGACCACGCAGTGATTCCGGCAGGCGGCGTACGAGCAGCTCGCTCTGTGAAACAAAGGACGAAGAAGAGCAAGTAACGCCCACCACCAGGTTTGATTTCAGCGCGCTATGCACCCTGGCCAATCCCCCGCCGTGGGTATGTGCCATTCAGCCCGAGGACATCATCATCATGATCATCATCTCAGCGCGTGGCCGTTGAAAGGAACAAAGCGGCCCGATATCCTTTTCGACAACAACAAGAACTGGTTGCCATCGAACGATGTGGACTGCGAGGCTCAACCGTATTACAGAATTCCTCAATGAAACGTCGGTCACCATCG
Organism: Amblyomma mixtum; assembly: GCF_055824585.1. NCBI lineage: Eukaryota > Metazoa > Arthropoda > Arachnida > Ixodida > Ixodidae > Amblyomma > Amblyomma mixtum. The sequence goes on from NC_143018.1 coordinate 17,300,990, forward strand.
AAGGGAAGGTTTACTCGTTCGACTGTTTCGACATCTACTACCCGGACAGTGATGTAATCTCAGGCTACCTCATCGACGTGTACACCTTCGACCCCGTCTCGTACCGGTGGGATAGGATACAGACTCGGTCACTTTCCGAAGATGAGCCGATTAACATCATGGGCCGCAGCTTTGTAGCCTACGGCCGCTGCGCCTACCTGTGGGGCGGATGGCACATCATCCCGGTAATTAATGGTCTATGCCGCTTCGATACCAAAGCCATGACATGGAGCCTTTCGGGCGTCAGCGGCGAAATCCCGGAAGCGGACATCAGCAAGTCGGCGTGTGTGCTGGGTCACCGGATGTACATATTTGGTGGCATGGACAGGGATTCATCGAACTTTGTACACTTTCTGGACCTCGAGACCCTAGAGTGGCATCGGGTCCAGACCAGCGGAGAGGCCCCCCTCGGGCGCTACTGCCACACGGCGACCGTTATCGGAACCCGCATGTACGTTTGGGGTGGCAACCTAGAATTCTCACGACCCGACAATCCTTATGACAATTCTTTATACTATCTGGAAACGACCACTGCGACATGGGTGCGCCCGCAAGTGCAAGGCGTGGCCCCGGAGGGGCGCGAGTGTCACTCTGCGTTCGTGTACGAGAGAGAGCTGTATATCTTCGGTGGCTACAACGAAGTGCTGAACACCTACTTTGGAGATATGCACAAGTATGACATTGAAAAGTTGTGCTGGGCTAAAGTGTCGCCAGTTGGATCAGGCCCGTCTGCGAGGCGCTCGCCCGGCTGCTGTGTGCTTGGAGAGAGGGTGTTGGTCTTCGGTGGCTTCGGGCCTCCACCCAGCCTTGAGGAGGAAGACGATCTCGAGGACATCTCTGAGGCGGAAGAGGAGCTGACGGATCTGCACGTGTTGCACTTAGCACCGACGCTGCGGAACTTGTGTATGCTTGCTGTCATCGATGCAGGTCTGGATATGGGTGAATTACCACAACTGATCATAAAAGAGATCAACACAATCAAATCAGGACAATCTTAATCGCCGGGTTCGTGTTGCACGTCATCGTGATGGAGCGCCTTGGACAGAGCCACATGTGGCGGTGCGTTGGCTAACTTCAGTGTCCGTAAGCGTCGCGAGGTGCTGCAGGCATACAGGCGGTTACAGCTTATCCCGTACTACCCTACGGCGTTTCTTTCGGCGTGTAGCAGTGCGCCCTCCAGGGGTGGAAGAACAGTGGGCCTTTGCATGCATCGAGAAGACTGGCTTGAAGTTGTTTTGTCCTCGCCCGGTAGCCGCGCCGTGTCAGGACGCTCTGCATGTGCTGTGCTATGGAAGGAAATCAGCCCCGCTGTTAGCGCGCAGTGTTAAAAGTGGCAACACATGACACTCCGCTTTTTGAGTGTGCAGAATGTAAGAACGTGTACATATGTGACATTAGCTCAACGGTGGTGGTGATACGAGCGGCAGCGCGTGTAATCCCGGCGTCCAAGTCTTGCAGGTTGACACGATTTCCGAGTCAGCTTTTTTCTTTAAAACTCTGTGCACATCATCGTTCTTGTGCTTGCTGTTGCTGCATATTTCTAACCGCTTTTCTTCCTAAGTGTCTGTGTTTGTGAATACATTTCTTCTATGTAATATTCCGAGTTGTTTTTACTTTGTAACGAGGTGCTTCTAAAGAATACTGTTTTTCAGAAGCTGCGAATGCGATTATTGATCTTATCTTAGCCCCGGAATTGCCAGTCACTTTGTAACGCTTTAGATGGGAAGAGGAAAAAATTAGGCAGTGGCTTAGCTCTGGTTAAGCCTGGATACACAAGCGAAAAGCTTCAGTTGTGCTTGGTTTGACGTCCGTCCACACACTGCCTATATGGAGGCAGGGGAGGAGACGGAAATCGGCGCGGTTAAAACTGCCCGCAGGAATGCGGAGAGGAGGGTTGCCGGCTGCGACGCGGGCAACACGAGGCTGCAACGAAAGGTCAAACGGCACGGAGGAGAAGAGCGCGCGCAGTAGTAGCGGCGGTGAGAAGGCGGCGCACATGAGCAGTAGTGCACGGCTGCGTCGCTTACGGCATGCGCGAAGCTCGGCTCCGAACCTCGTAGTGAAGCTTTTCGCTTCAAAAATTGGAAGCGCCAAACATCTCATGTTTTGTTGCTACGAGAGGGGAAAAAATTTTCCGAGTTTGCACAAGAAAAAGAAGCCGAGCTTAAAAGTGTTCTGACAGAAGTAGGAGCAAGCTTATCGGGATAGCAGAAATTAACGAGATAGTTATTCTATCTTTCATGGACATGGTCGTCAAGGTAGAATAGCCTGTTCAACACCTGCTCGACCAATGTGATATTTATTTATTAAAGATAAAACCAAGAGTCAACTGGGACTGCAGTATTCAAAGAGAGGGTTGAGAAGGTAAAGCAGACCGCACCATTGTGAAAGTGTTGAAGATAAGACGGTAGGTAAAACATGAGGGCACACTTAAGACCACCGCCTTAATAGTATGACGCGATAACGTTATTGGATGCCTTCAGCCTTTTGGGGTCCTCTGCGTATCACGTAGCGAACATGGTAATTCTGTACTTCACGTTGATAGATCGCGGGGATGCGCCACTGCTCCGACAGGCGGCTGTTTCAAACACAACAATCGGTGGGGCTTGTAAGACCCTGGCCAGAGGTGAGAACCTCGGGCTTGTTTCGGTTTCACCTCCTGCAGCGCACCTGGCGACTGAAGGTGAACTTATGTTTAACATTGAAGGATTTCTGCGCACACACGTCCCGCGTTATAAGACTGTTTCTGTAGCCGAATTGCCTGAGGAATCGTGATACGAAGCTGCTCTTCTTCGCTGGTGGTGGTTTGAATCCCGCTCGGGGATGAAGCTTTTTCTGATTGAAACCGCATTCATGACGACGGCACGATGCTAAGTTAGCGTCCCTGCAGACGATATGGATGGAAGTTGGTTTGGTTTGTTTATGGGCCGGGTTTTAACGTCCCAGAGCGACTAAGGCTATAAGAGACGCCGTAGTGGAGGGCTCCGGAAATTTCGACCACCTGGGGTTCTTTAACGTGCACTGCATCGCACAGTACACGGGCCTCGAATTTCTCCTCCAAATAAATTCAGCCGCCGCAGCCGGGATCGAACCCGCGTCTTTCGGGCCAGCAGCCGAGCACCATAGCCACTGAGCCACCGCGGCGGCATATGGATGGAAGTGGCGCTGGCGTCTGCATTTGCTGAACAATTGTGTATATGGAAGTTTCCCACTGATGTCCAGATTGCTCTCCCCGAGCAGCCTCTCGCAACCAATCAATAAATTTACTGCCATCTGCCACGGCGGCCAGGTTGTCATGACGTCCCGTGACGTTGGCTCTAGCTTTATTTTTGTTTTATCTTCACTGCGAACTGTGTAACAATAAGTATTGCTTTTTTTGGTGTTTGTTTTGTTTTATATGTTGTTGTATAATTGTGCCTAAGCGGCGTATAATTGTCTATTGTACGCATTGTATTATCTCATGTTGTTAGCCACCACTGTATGCCCCCAACTGTTAAGTCCGAATGCCCGTGGCGTAGTCAAGCTGCCGGAAGACAAGTTTTACCAAGGGCACTCTTCCGTCATGTACTGCATGGTGACAGAATAAACATTATTATTAAGTCACGTGACTTAGGTTACATGTGGGATACCTGCTTCATCGCTCAACACCGAGGCTGAACTTTCTGCAGAAAGGGAGTCTCAACGCTAACGCGTTATAGCCTCGGAGAGTATTGCTGGCGTAAAACCTTGAAATTCATGAATGGCCTCATAATAAAGATGATATTTTTCGGAAGGTCAACTACCTAGCGTCCGAATCCGAACTTACTAAGCTTTTCTCGGTAGACATAAAAAATATTAGTAAGCTAACAAGAGTTCGGGATAGGAGCTGCATGTGGAATTCAATTTGTGCCATATCTGCACTGTTCGTATGGACTCTTTGATGGAATAAAACCTCAGTAGGTAGACTGCGCTGCAGAAATGGAGAGCGCACCATGTTGAGCGTTTAGTGAATAACATGAATGGACAGGATAATTTTTCTTGCGGGGAACGCTTGCCCATTCCAACACAGGTAAATAGCTTTCTTAAACGGGTCGTGGTACTATGTGAAGCCGGCCGCTACTGAAAGTATTCGTGCTAGAGGTAACTACCTGCCTCAGCCACCGTTGCTGCACACAAAAATTAAGAAGCGGGAGCTGCCTGGCCAGCATCGCCCTCTTCATTTTCCTGTGGTCGCAGCGCAGTGTATCTTTCGTGCCACAGCCGAGGTCGTCGCCATTTGCTTTAGTGCGCGCTGCTAATGAACTCTGATTTGTTCCTAAACTTTCCGTCTCATCAAATCTTCAAATTAAATGCACGCACTCGAGAAAAAAAAAAGTTATATTAAGTCTTGTGATTCGAAGCTGCTTTTAGGCACGAAACACTTTTGTAGCGAAAGCTACACTAGTCTAGCAGGAGCGCATTTCGCGGTGCTTGCCAAACGCCACTACTGCCCATGCGTCGTTACCAAGGCACCCAGCACCATGGCAACGATGGCGCCGCTGCCGCTGCGCCGCAGTGCGCATGCGCAGAGTCGCGCCGCGCAGCTGGGATATAAGAAGGATGCGATGCGCTGGCTTCTCAAGACGCGCACCATGGAAGAAGGAGAGCGCCGTGCTCGTCACGGCAGCGTTACAGGCTGCGTGAAATTGAGTGTACAAGGCCGCATGGTGCAAGGCCGGCTGACAGCGTGAAAACGAGGCGCGAAAGGCTAAGCTGGCGGCCGAGACGCCCGAAGAACGAGAGGAATGTCTCGCGAAGAGACGCCGCCAAGCTGCTGAACGACAACGACGACGTGTCACTACCGAAACGTCAGTAGACGAAACTGCTTTCGCTACGTGTATCCTGCCCTATCTGAGCGAAGCGGCTGCTAGATTTTTAGATCTCATTCTTGGCAGGTTCAGGTGAACATCACCTGGGAACCACGGCGAACGTGATGGCGAACATGACGCCGAATTGACGTCGAAATTCTTGTCGAGCATTCCGAGACTACCCGTCCTCATGGGTTATGGGTTTCGATTCTTGAAAATATCTTGAAAATTTCGGTGCCGGATCGAAGCGCGTATCCGTCAAAGCGCGTTTGCGTCAGAAAAATCGTTTTCTTGCGTTGGAATTATAACGCCCATTTGCGTAAACTCCGTCCCCCGTAGTCCATGTGAAGCCTCATAAGCTGGTATTGGCATTGGAAAACTCACCATGCTTAGAGTTCGAGGCCGGAGTTTTAGGCACTAAAAAGCACGTTTTAGGCGCCATAAATAGGCGGCTAAAATTGCATTTTAGGCACCTAACGGAGAAAAATAGGCACTGTAAACTTTATCAAAAGTGCAGATAGTTCCGAACTTCAGCGCGCAATATCTGCCGTAAAATAAAACAAAAACGCAGTAGGAATAATTTGGGACCTTAAGCAAGGTGCGAACGTTAGAAGCCGTTTTTTTTTAAGGCTGTCGCGCAACTTTTCATACAATACACATGCTTCAGCAGAGCAAAAGGGACGGTTACCAACCCTTTTAAAACACTTTGGTATACCTCGAAACAAACAATTCGCTTGTCGCGTAGAAAAGTAGAAACAATGAACACCTTAACAAGAGGCCATGTATTTACAAATTGATAGAAACATTGTCAATTCAAAGCCTCTGACAAATGGTTTCAGTCTTTGCTCACACAGGAATTGAACTTATTATTGAAGGCATACACGATGTATCAACATTAACAAATATGTTGTCATTTGTACAAACAGTGTTTTATAGTTTGTGGCTTCACGTGTCTGGAGCCACGCGACTATCAAACGGTGCTTGCCATTAGAAGGGTCTGGAAACCATAAATACGACATGCTGGAAAATGTTACACACAGTGCTGCTTGATGCGGAATATAACGAAAAGAATCATAGTTCTGCACGAGCCTACGTACATCCACGAGGATCCATGGTAAAATAAACATCATCCATCTAGAAATCACTGTTAAAGCTATGGAAGCAGTAGCAGATAAGCACTATCTGGGGCACAAGGAATGAAAATAAGGCAGATTACTCAGGTGGAAATTTTAATCACTGAAACTGTTCAGCAGGTTTATGGAACATTTGACAGTTGGTTTCATATGGAACCAACTGGAATTATTTGGACGAACCTGTAACTTACTCCGTATACTTTCCGAAATGTGGTGCTATCTGGTCAACTACCACTTTAACAGCCAAAGTCATCAACAAGCTGCCACGATAAAATGGCAGAAAATAGGAAAAACATGGATTCGATATTTTCGGCGGACGTGGTTGGTATTGTGTACACAGCCGGCGTAGGTGCAGTGTTGACCAGAGCCAACTGACGAGGTCATCTAATGTTGCCACGTGTGTGTTCTACTCAAAGCCGAAATGGATTCGAAAGCAAACAGAATCTGAAAGCAAAACCACAGCGTATTTCAGGCCCCTTTTCTCTAAAAAAGGGCATTTTTAGGCACCTACGTAGGAAATAGGCATTTACAGGCACTGACACCCGAAATAGGCATTTATAGGCACTATAAAAAGAGTATTAAACATATTGTCAACACCTAATTCGTGCTCCTATGTAAAAATGGTGCACCTACGAAGCGTTGAAAAAAAATAGGCATTTGCCTAAAATCCGGTCTCTACTTAGAGTCTACAGCGGGATTCGAATCCGCACAGTGCGAACATATCAGCTTCATTTTCCACTGGTTAAACGAGTATAGACACCTAATTTTGGTGGCATGTTTTCTTCTCTACAGTCATACGGAAGACGCTACTATGCCCGAATCCGCATGTGGTATACTCCCCTACGACCGCTGATTAATTTATAACCAAATTTTTCTGTCTTGCTGTTTAGTTTTCAACAGCCGAACGATGGCTGCGAGGTCGGAGAGTGGTTTTATGTCATGCAAAGCAACGATAAACGTCGATGTAATCATTGCTTCGTTATTTAATTCCTTACAGTGCGGAAACCAGCATTCCTCAAGAGCCGTAATGAAAATGACTGTAGAATCAGAGATTATATTGCAGTTTCTTTCATGCCTCACGTGACCAAAAATCACTTTTTGACGTCACAAATCAATCGATCGCCTGTTGAAGCCGAAACAGCACGAGAAAGAAATTCGATTATAAATTATTTAGAGGTCGTAGGAGAATACCGTGTGGTAATCCATGTATAATAATGACCTATGCATCATTAGAAAGAAGAAAACATGCACCCGAAAAAAGGCCATTCGGCCATCGTCGCAGCTTTTCACCCCGATATCCCGCGCTGTGCTTTGCATATCGTCGTCTTCGTCAACTTGCATACGTCCGGCGAGTCAGTAGAAACCCAGGAGCACACGGACACTTGGAGCCAAAAAAATGCGCACAAAAAGGCGCTCTGAGCGCCATAGGACGAGGACTTAGCAAGTCACCCGGAACGGAAGAAAGGAAGTGCCGCTTAACCAACATATGAAGAAAGTCTCAAAAAGCAGTGGGAGATTTATACCACTGCAGCAGAGTAGCAAAGAACATCAAATGCAGTTGCTGTGAACGAACTCAGTTTTAACACGATAGCGTAAAATCTGAGTTCAGCTCCTTAAAGGACAGCTTTAAGGAGCTCGTGTCTAAGAAAAACCTGCGCCGTCGTCGACATCTGTTGTCGGAACAGAAGATAAGTCAATTCGGAGTTGCGGACATATGACCGACGTCGGCGTTTATATATTGCGAAGACCTTGCCGCCATGTGGAAAACTCCAGCTGCTGGGCACACTTCCAAACAACTCATTTAGAAGAATTTTTGCAGTGCGTAATGATGTGGGACTCTGCAGGTAACTATGATTGGAAATATTGGCGGGTTTTTTCCTTCTGAGCGATGAAAAAAAAAAGCGAGAAAGCAAATTTTTTCCTATTCTTCCAAGTTTTTTTTTGGAACTTACATGTTTACTGTCGTGGCCGTAGCTAGTCAGCCGCGTCGCGGCAGCTGGTGAAGAAGTTCTTTCGCCCTGACGAATTCCGCGAGAGCCGGCAGCGCCATCTGACGGACACGGACGATTCAGCCTGGTTAGCACAAAGCACGGTGGATGTGTCTTCCACCGTGGCACAAAGTCTGCTGGTCCTGCTTCTGCTGGCTGCCGAGGGTGGAGGGCAAATCGCAGGGCAGGGCGCTCCTAAGCGATAGCGGGCCAATGCCTGCCGCCGCGGAAGCTTTGTTTTGAAGGTGTTTCTGAGAAAAGGAAAAAAAAAACAGCGATATTCTTACCTACCTAAGTAGGGGCACTGAAGTCACTACTGTCGTCGGCTCACTGCCATCTGTGGCTCTGTTGAAGGCGCGAAATTTGTAGAGGTGCAGCGCGAGTATGCTGTCTATGATGAGCCAGAGGAGATAGCGTTGATCTGGTTTCTAATAGCTGTCGGTAATCCGCCTACATCAAGACCTGCATCGATGATAGCGAGGAGACACAAGTTCTTCAGTGTCGGTGCTAAGTGCAACACGTGCAGGTCAGTCAGCACCTTTTCCCCTTCAGTAGCGTTGCCTCTGTGCTATCCGTGTGAATGGTGTGGTGCAGAGCCGAAGCCACCGAAATTTAACACCTTTTCTCCCATAACGCTGCAGCCGGCCTAGCGCTTAGGTGATCGGAGTAGCCCATGTGGTATCACTTCGATCCAACACGACTTCTACGATGTCATACTTATGCATGTCTGCAAAGCAGGCGCCCAGCTGTCTGATGCGGCCACCAAAGATGTACAGCTGTTCGTCATACAGGAAGGCGCAGTGATGTTTGCGACCGGTGAGGTGCACACATTCCATTCTTGGGCGCACCCACATCAAGGTGATTGTTTCCAAATAATACAAGGAAGTATCGTACTCGCCGTTCCCTTCTCCGTCGAACACCTGGCCACCCCAAACATACATCCGGGTTCCGACTGCTGACACCGTGCGGCAGTAGCGCATAGCGGGGGGCTCTCCACTGGTAGGAATCTGATGCCACGTCAGGCTCTCCAAAACATGCCCGAAACGGAAGAAAAAAATAGCGCAGGATTTAAGCATTAAGCAATATATATTTCACGTTTTTTTTAAGGCCGCCAGATACTCAATCCCTATCAATGCGACTGGCATGACCGACCAACTAAAGAAAAGTCTCGATTGGAAAGCGTTAAGCACATATCATGTGGCGTCAAAAAAGCAATTCGCTCTGAAGCAAACCCTGACCACTTATGCGCACTTTATAACGGCTTTTAGCGCTTTTAATCTTGGTAACTGCAAGAGTAGATGTCCTTTTTCGAACATTCATTCGTGTGAGCGTCATAAAATGACAGACATATTCAAAAATCTAACGGAAATAGTCACCCGTCGACGCACGAAGTCTGCACGCGCCACGATTACAGATCACCATATCGCTGCTTCAGAAAAAAGCCGCATGATGCCACCGCCATCGCTGGAATAACCGGGCCTTGTTTCTCACAGAAGCAGCTGTATCTGCAGGATGTGGACGGTGCGGCTAAACGGCGTTCCAGAGCATGTCACCCACAGCGCTGTACTAATCAACGGCAAGGTCTACTCGTTCGGCAGTTGCCAGTTGCCATGGAACTTGGTCAACGTGTTCATCTTCGACCCCGCATCGCACCGGTGGGATATGGTGCAGACGCAACTTCCCGACGCTTGGCCGATTACCATTTCCCTCAACACAGTTGTAGCGTACGGCCACTGCGCGTATCTGTGGGGCGGCTCGCCCAACTGGCCAATTCCAAGTGTTCTTTACCGCTTCGACCCAAACACGATGACATGCAGCCGTCTGGCGGTGTCCGGTGAGGTGCCCTCATCGATGTACGGCAGCAGAGCTTGTGTTGTGGGTCACCGCAAGTATATCTTCAGTGACTGGTATCCTTCGCCAGATATGCGGGTCCTTGACTTGGATACCCTAGAGTGGCATCGTGTTCTCACTAGCGGAGTGGCTCCTGTTCTACATGGCTGCCAATCTGTGTCTGCCATCGGGACCCGCATGTATGTGTTCGGCGGCAGCCCAGCAGTCCGTTCCCTCACCCTATACTATTTTCAAACGACCAACTCTTCCTGGGTGCGCCCACAGGTACAAGGCGTTCCCCCTGTGTACCGGCAAGGACATTCAGCCTTCGTGTTCAACGAAGAGCTGTACATTTTCGGAGGGTATAGCGATGTGCTGGAGACCTACTTGGCAGATGTGCACAAGTACGACCCCGTGACGTCGTGCTGGACCGAAGTGAAGCCATGTGGCTCACCACCATCTCCCAGGTACTGGCATGGCTGCTCAGTGATGGGTGAAAGAGTGTTTATCTTCGGTGGCTTTGGACCGGCATCCGACCAGGATGAGGAGCAGGTAGTTGAGGAGCGAAGATCGCTGACCGATCTCAACGTGTTGCACTTGGCACCGACACTCAAGAACCTGTGCCTACTTGCAGTAATTGATGCACGGCTGGATCTAAGCCCCTTACCACCCTTCATTAGAGAAATGGTCTACGCTATCACTTCTCAACCATCGTAGTCGATGATAGATGCTCTGTGTCAACCAAATGGAGTGCCTTCGGCGTAAGCCAGCTTGGGGGTGCGGCAAAATACAACATCGGCGCCGCTACTTGACACAGCAATAAACTCTTCTTTTATACGCAATGAACGCCTTCCTCCAGTGCTCGATTTTCGCGGAAGTAAGAAAGACGATACCGTTTTGTTTATTTCATGAAACTCTGAGGTGGCACTTTTTATTTCAAATATTACCAAGAACAAATTTTCCGAACGAAGAACTATTCTCTAAAACTGATTCCATTCCAGCCTGGTGGTTGATTCAAGAGAATCGCATCAACGTCACTTCGGCCTGAAGCTCGCGATGAAGTCTAGGTTGCCGCGTAGCCCTGGTGGTCATCCTTTTCAAAGCTGTAGGCAGACTGTGGTGCTGGATGTGGCGGTAGGCGTCGATTTTAGATCTTCTACGGAAACAAATTGCGTGTTTTGTGATTACTTCAGAAAGCCGAAATGTTATCATTTATTTGCGCATGTCTGCCTTCAGCATGTATGCCCTCAGCACCCGACGAGTATCTATGTCTTGAACATGAGCGGATAGAATTCGTCAAAGCTTGGTAACTGATCGTATCTGGTGGAGATCGTATTGAAGGCAATTGACTACACGCTGGACAGTATTTGAATCTTCTCGACAGCTTATTTATGCGGATGTGAGAGCGCTCCGACGCACCGCGCACGTCACATACTCTCGATAAGGCATCCAACGACGGCTGGGGTGAAATGTTCGGGAAATGTGTTTGTGACACCAATTTGAATAGACAAAGCAAATTTGTGTCATGCCACTCCTTAGCCGCAGATAACATTGCGCCGTAAAAATTCATCACAGTCAACAGTAAACGCGAAGGTGAGAGTATAAAATGTGATATTAGTGAATCAAATGTGAATTATTTTGGACGAGCATTGATGTTCGACTTTTGCTACATTCATTTGACAGAAGTTAACACTGGACACTGACGAAAAGGAAGAACTGCGATAGGCAGACGGCTACGAAGCTCTCACGTTTTAAAGCGCAATCCTTTAATGCCTCACCGTTGCCAACAGAAGGTTGCTAGCAGAGGTGTCACGTTTTCCGGTTGGTCGAAATGGTTATGACGTCACAGTGCTCGGATTCGAAGTAATGAGGTCACCCACGGATGCCTGACGCCACCTTTTGAAGCGCGCGACAACTAATAAAATAGTTGTCGTCCACCCCGAAAACGGGCGTAAGGCGTCCGTAACTGACCACATTACATACCTCATTACTGCGGACAGAGCCATGGATACAACCGAACTCAACGAAGCAGAGAGAGAGTCGTGCTAGAGAAGCAGTCAAAGTCGGCAGTCAAAGAGGTGTAGTTGTAATGTGTAGTCAAAGTGTGTAGTCAAATAAAGCACTAGTACACAGCAAATAGTCTTGCAACGCCAAACAGTGCGCCAGGTAAGGCTTTCGCCTTCCAGCACTTTCACAAACAGACTTGCACAAACAGTGCGCATACGCTGCTCTCTGAAGCAAGCTTGCCCGTTGTCCCTTCTCCTGTTTGCAGAAGAACTGAGGATTGGGCGAGTTGGTGGTGATCCATCGTAAAAAAACAGCGCCTAAGAACACGGACCGAGGACAAGGTGAAACAGGCTGACGGCGCTGTACTTACAACTTAATTTTATTCACACGTAGGCAGCCAATTTATACATTTACACAAACATGCGCAAAGGTCTCTCGTCAAACCCAGATAATCTGTTGCCATTCACAGCCGTAAAACTGGAGAAAACAAAGAAACAGCAATCATCCATTCAAGGCACGTGTGCCATTACCTCACCCTCCCTACCCAGAATGAAACGAGCTTGCTTCACTCTGGGTAGGGAGGGTGAGGTAATAATGGCACACGTGCCTTGCACACGTGCCGCAGTATTCGCCCTGCTCTCGGGTACGGCATGTTCGCCACTGAGCCGCCCCTGGCAACAGCCGTAGAGAAAGGGCTGATGTCAGAAGTCTAGAGAGCGTCTTATCCACCGCTGATACTAGTCATGTGCGAAGTCCTGATAGCATTTTCCGCGCATGCTTCGCGGACGTGAGGCTTTATCTCATGGCAGTAAATCAGAGGAAAAAGAGAATACGCGGACGTAAATACAATGGTTTCAATCAGAAATAATATATAGTGTGGAAATATTGCATATTCATAACACTATAATCACCTGTTAGAACACTTGTAAACGAATTAATATATGCTATTGAAACTAGCACGTCATGACAGTGGTTCCAGTCCTGAATTGAACGAGGCAGGATTAAGCGATAAAAAGCATTCTTGTATCATTAAAAAAGTGCAACTTTTTCACAGCGGTGCAAGTGGCGCGATGTGTTAATCGGCGGTGGTGGTGTAAAACATTTATTTATACTATATACGAGAGAGGTATTGCTTGGACCGTGCCTGAAGGGCCGGGCCCTCAAAATCACTAGGAGGGATCCCTAGTCCGGGACCCCTGTGGCGTCCGCGGCGTTCCGGGCTCTTGTCACCAGGGCTCGTTGGTTCTGGAGAGTTGTGCGGCTGAATCAAAATATCGTAAAGTTTTTTCTCGCAGTATATTTTAAGGAGCAAACGTAGCCGCAGAATTTGATTACGTAACTACAATAGAGGAATTTACAAATCAGTTTTCATATTAGGGGCACTGGTGGTACGATGACAGCACTTGAGAATGTAACGAGCAGACCGATTGTTATTATGTTCGTAGCTTACTAGAAAATCAAGACCAGGGTGCTGTACTGAGGCCGCATTCTCAGGTTTATAACTAACAAGTGATTTGTAACGTTGTAGGGAACGGAATATAAAGACAAGAAATTTTGTTCCAAGTAACCTAGAGAACGGTTAGCATTACTGGTCACACAGATAATGTGGAGATCCGAAGAAACGTTAGAAAACACACAGAAGCCTAAGCAGTTATACGATGACAATATAGTGGTCCGTGTACTGTGCGATGTCAGTGCACGTTAAAGAACCCCAGGTGGTCGAAATTTCCAGGGCCCTTCTCTGCGGCGTCCCTCATAGCCTGAGGCGCTTTGGACCGTTTAACCCCCACAATCCAAATCTTTCACTCCCACCTTCCTCCCTTCCCTCACGGCGCAGTTGGCGTGTCCACCTAGAAGTGAGACAATAGTGCAAAATTTCCCTTCGTCCAAAGCAACTTATTTAGTGGTATATATGAAAGGCACAGCGACTAAAACAACATGTTTCCAGTTCATCAGCAACAGCTGTAGGAATTGACCCACTTTAGGCAATTCCTGCTAGAAGATTAAATGCAAAGGTGAAATCCCGACCATTCACGCCACATTTTCATCATCGCGGCCAGGTTGGTGGTTTGTTGGTTTATTGGGGTTTAACGTCCTAAGCAACTCAGACTATGAGGGACGCCGTAGTGAAGGGCTCCAGAAATCTCGACCACCTGGGGTCTTTATCATGCGCTGACATCTCACAGTACACCGGCCTCTAGAATTTCGCCTCCATCGAAATTCGGCCACCGTGGGCCGGGATCGAACCCGCGCCTTCCGTGCTGCTGATCCGAAAGACGCGGGTTCAACAGAAGGGTTGTTGCTCACGAAGGGAATGCATGACACCGATACTATACACCTGCTAGACGATAAGGCGGCAAAAAAAAAACGTGCGAAACAAAGGAAAAGGGTTCCGTAGGATTTAAGCAATATATATTTCACGTTTCTTTTAGGGCCGCCAGATATTGAGTCCCTATCAATGCGACAGGCATGACCGATCAACTAAACAAAATTCTCGATTGGAAAGCGTTAACCACGTATCTCGCGGCGTCAAGAAGGTTATTCGCTCTGAAATAAACCCGTAATGGCAGACCAGCCTCTTGACCACTTACGCGCACTTTATAACGGCTTTTTGCGCTTTTAATCTTGGTGACAGCAACAGTACATGTTTTTTTTTCGAACATTCATTCGTGTGAGTGTCATAAAATTACAAAAGTATTCTAAAATCTAACGGAAATAGTCACCCGTCGACGCACTATGTCCGCTGACGCAGCGAATACAGATCACCATATCGCTGCTTCAAAAATTAGCCGTACGACGCCGCCACCATCGCTGGAATGACCGAGCCTTGTTTCTTACAGAAGCAGGTGTCTCTGCAGGATGTGGACGGGGCGGCTGAATGGTGTTCCAGAGCATGTCACCCACAGGGCTGTACTCATCAACGGCAAGGTCTACTCGTTCGACAGTTACCACGCGGCATGGAACTTGCTCCACGTCTTTATCTTCGACCCCGCGTCGCGCCGGTGGGATATGGTGCAGACGCAGCTTGCCGACGGTGGGCCGATTAACATTTCCCGCCACACAGTTGTAGCGTACGGCCACTGCGCGTATCTGTGGGGCGGCCCGCACAGCTGGCCATCTCCGAGTGTCCTTTACCGCTTCGACACAAGCACCATGGTATGCAGCCGCCCAGAGGTGGCCGGTGAGTTGCCGACATCGATTTACGGCAACACAGCTTGCGTTGTGGGTCACCGCAAGTATATATTGGGCGTCTTGGATCATTCGCAATATATGCGGGTCCTTGACTTGGATACCCTGCAGTGGCATCGTGTCCCCACCAGCGGAGAAGCGCCCGTTCGGCGTGCTTTCCACACTGCGTCTGCCATCCGGACAAGCATGCATGTGTTTGGAGGCATCCTAGCAGACCCTTTTCACCCAAATCGCGTAGACAACTCGTTATACTACCTAGAGACGACCACCTCTTCATGGGTACGCCCGCAGGTACATGGCGTTCCCCCTGTGTGTCGGCGAGGTCATTCAGCCTTCGTGTATAACGAAGAGCTGTACATTTTCGGAGGGTACAGCGATTCCCTGCAGACCTATTTGGCAGATATACACAAGTACGACCCCGTGACGTCGCGTTGGACCGAAGTGAAGCCATGGGGCTCACCACCATCTCCCAGGTACTGGCATGGCTGCTCAGTGATGGGTGAAAGAGTGTATCTTCGGTGGCTTTGGGCCGCCACCCAACCAGGATGAGGGGCAAGTTGCTGAGGAGCGAAGGGCGCTGACCGATCTCCACGTGTTGCACTTGGCACCGACACTGCGGAACCTGTGCTTACTTGCAGTGATTGATGCACGGCTGGATCTACGCCCCTTACCACCATTCATTAGAGAAATGGTCTACGCTGTAACTTCTCACCCATCGTAGTCGATGGCAGATGCTGCATCTCAAGCAAACTGAGTGGCTTCGGCGAAGCCAGCTTGGCGATACGGTGATGATGCAACTTCGGCACCGCTACTCTACGAAGTAATAAACTCTTCCTTTATACGCAAAGAACGCCTTCCTTCTGTGCTCGATTTTCGCGCAAGCAAGAAAGTCGCTAGTATTTTGTTTATATTCAAGTCGCCCGGGGCCGCCCCTTTTTCTTAAATAACAAAGGGAAAGAAACAATTATTCACTGAAATCGATTCAACTCCAGCCTGGTGGTTTGTTCAAGCGAGTCGCATTAACGTCACCTCGGCATGAAGCTTTGTGATCAATTTTATTTTTCCGCGCAGCCCCTGTTGGTTATACTTTTAAAAGCATATGGTAGATAGAGATATGTGGCGGTAGGCGTCGATTTCAGCTCTTTTCCGGAAACAACTTGCGTCTTTTGCGATGACTTCAGAAAGCCAAACAGTTATCACTTATTTCCGCATGTCTGCCCTCACTTTGACGCTGCTTTAAAGGTTCACTGATTTTATAGTCTGCTAGTTTTGGTCTTGTTTTCGCTATATACATTCTAGTTTCAATCTGGAAGCATCCGATCGGTATCTATGTCGTGAACGTGAGCCGAGATAATTCGTCAAAGCTTGTATAAATGACTGTATCAGGTTCATATCATATCAAAGGCAATCTACAGCATGCTGGACTGTATTTGAAGCTTCCCGACAGCTTATTTACACTGATGCGAGAGCGCTCTTTTGAACTGCGCATGCCAGATACATTCTCGACAAGCCATCCCACGATGGCTGGTGTGAATTGCTCGGAAGGTGTGTCCGTGACACCAACTTGAATATACAAAGCAACTTTGTGCCATGGCGCTCTTTAGCTACAGATTATCTAGCGCCATAAAAATTCATCAGAATCGACAGGGGGTGTGCCACTGACTGAGCTGCACCTCGACGACGATCCCCTTAACTTTTTCGTCCACTACGTTGTCGCCTAATGCGTCTACATGTGGGGTAGCTTTTCGGACATAAGGTCGCGGATTGGCGGCTTATACCGATTCGGTACCCTCGCTATGACATGGAGCCGCTCGCAAATGTGCGGCCAAGTTGCGATACTAAGCACCTTCTTCTCTGCTTGCGTGCTGGGTCAACAGATGTACAGCCGGCCAAATCTTTAGCTGGCGTGCGCGCCGGCCGCGTTTTCCGTGCTCCTGCAGCTGATGACGGCGCAAACTTGCTAAGATATCAAATTTAAGCAGAGGCTCACTAAGCCCCTGCTTAATATTGAGCTTTCTCCAAGTTTGCTTTGTCACAAAGCGCACGAGCGCAGGAAAAGCGGCCGTCGCGCACGCCAGCTAAAGATTTGGCCGGCTGTACATCGGTGGTTTTTTGGACCCGGAGTCCACACACCGTATATATTATCTTGACCATGAGAGTGGAGAGGAACCGTCTAGCCGCTGTTTCCACAAGGCGTCCTTAGTCGGAACCCGCCTGTATGCTTTTTTTTAAATTTTTTTTATTTATTCTAATAAACAGAACCCAAACAGTTTGGTTTTGGTTTCGTGGGGTTTAACGTCCCAAAGCGACTAAGGCTATGAGAGACGCCGTAGTGAAGGGCTCCGGAAATTTCGACCACCTGGGGTTCTTTAACGTGCACTGACATCGCACAGTACACGGGCCTCTAGAATTTCTCCTCCAAAGAAATTCCAGCCGCCGCGGCCGGGATCGAACCCGCGTCTTTTGGGTCAGCAGCCGAGCACCATAGCCGCTGAGCCACCGCGGCGGCCCCAAACAGTTGGTTGGACCCATTGCCTTTACGGCTAGTGAGGGGTCCAAATACAAAACAAGCAGAATATTACTGCACACCATGTAAATATAAAACTTCAGATTAACACACACAATTCAATTCATTACTACATTTCTATGGAAATTAAACAGCGTTTTAAAGATACCGAAAGTTATTTTTTCTTTTGGGATTTCATTCCACACATGGGCTGCGCTGCATTCTAGGAGTCTCCGGCCGTACATATTGTAACAAGGTGGTAAATTAAATAGATTGTAAGTTGCAGCTCTTGTTTGTTTCTTTGGTAATCTAAATAAACTAAGGGGCAGGGGGTTGTTAGATTTTATTGCATTGTTTACTATTTCAGCTATCTTCAGTTTATATGCCATTGACAGGGGTAAAATACGAAGTCAACCTGAGATCCTGTAAATATCCCAACTAAAGCTACAGGGTGTGAATGAAGACTTTTAGTTTGAGGGACCTGGTTTTGGAGTCCTGTCTTACAACCCAAGTACGCTTGCGTTCGTGTTATACCACTTTAAAACTTAAATATGCTTGCCAATGGTCAGAGGACTATGACAGTTGGTAGAATTTTCTCGAGTAGGACTTTTTTTTTCAGTTCGTGATCATAAATGCCGAATTCGTGTTCAGAATCCCTTTCGATTGGGCCCGTTGGAATATATTACTATACTGTTGCGCCACTCAGAAGTACGAAACTCGGGCGAGGGTAAGGGGAAACTGACAGGTAGAATAGCGAGCACCTGATTATAGGTCTCCTGTAGGTAGCTAAGAAACGCATTCCCACTCTCGCGAAGAAACGACGAAAGCCTAAAAACGGTCGCTGGGTTGGAAGACAAAAGGCGGTTCATCTGCTTCGACTACGACGGTCCTGTAGACGTTGATTGCTACTCAATCTGAGTAGGTCGAAAGGTTGGGAAGACAACGGTCACGCAGCTCTCGATGTTGCAGTATCTGATGACTTCTCCGACGTAGCTGAGGTGACAACGAAGGTGAAGGTAAGTTCTCCTAAAATGGAGGATCGACATGAGCAGGGGACAACCTTTGTGCATGGTCTGTTTTAGAAATTCTCAGCTTGATCAGAGGGGGGTGCTGAACAATTGTTTTCGTGCGCAGAAAGATTGTGAAGTGAGCCGTGGCACCGAAAAGGCTTTTGGTAGTCAGCTTTTTGAAAACACCCATGAGATGGCGAGAAAATTTGCTTTGAAATACAAGCGTTCGACCACACTGTATCTTGCCTCCCACCTCCCCTCAGCGTTCACTCTCGAGAAAGGAAGCTGTCCTGTATCGGCAGCTACAGACAGACATTTTCCCGACGCCACAGAACCGACGAGCCAGCCTGTCCGCCGACACAACTCGAACTTGTAGCTTATGCGCGGGCTCCCAGACTCCCTGCGACATGGTCTGGGAATGTGCGAGCACCCCCTAACTAACCACCCATCCACTGAGCCTCGTGGAACCAATGGCTGCCCCTCCCCCTGCCCAGCCACCAACTTCTGCTGGCCCGCCGCGCGCGCGAGATTATAGCCAACGCTGGACTTTCGAGATAAAAGCCCTAACTTCGAAGGCCATAGACCACTGCAATATTTTTTTTAGAGCGCAGCTCTTTGGCGTCCGTTCCTGGGTTTCGCGTCGTCGTCGGCGTTGTCGTCGGCCTCGTAACCAGCTCCGCCCCCCTTTCATCCCCCCAGCGCTAGCAGCGACCGACTGATACCGCTGGATGCCGCTGACGCCGCTAGAGAGTCAAGATAACGTGACTGCATAGAACACCGTCGCCGCCATGCAGAAAGAGGAGGAAAGGGTCCCCCCCCCCCCCCCTCCCCCTGTTCTTGTGTGGCGGATAGGGTGCTCTTCAGTTTCCGACGCGCCGGTTATTTCACGTAGGCCCCGGCACGTCGACGAATACGTGACCACCTTCCCACGGCTAGACCTGGTTCTTAGCGCTGCGGAAGCGAGGGTATCATATTGTTTGTGTCGGCATCGGCGGCGTTGTCCCTGAAACCAACTCCGAAGCTGAGGTTGACATACTATCGAAAAGGTGAAACAGCTTATTTGCGGCGCTCAAATTTCGCATTCGGAAGTAACGTAATCGTCGGTAATTTTTTCTCTATCCGGTCCAAGTAAAATTCTAATTCGTATAATAAAAGCCCACAGAGGCATCTGCCGCTCATTTGTTTTTTTCCCTCACTACTTTAATGTTTGTTTTTTCCTTTGTGCCCGCGCTATGATGTGTCCTTTCCTTCTACTCTTGATCTCCTTTCATTAAATTACTTTCTCTTTCTTGCTTCTACTCGCTGTGCCCAGCTCGTCTTCGTCGTCTTCTCCGACGCCGAATATCAGGTCACTATACAACTGTTGTGCGAAATGTGTTCTTCCTTTTATAATTCGCGTTATAGTACTCAGGCTTAGTCATAAATAGTGCGAACAACGAAGAATTCGTGCCACAGAATCTGTTCTGGTAATGTTCATGTCTCGTGACAGAAAGAACGCGGCTTTTATATCCGGCAGAGAAAGTGAATGATAGTGAGGACGGTGCCAGCTCATGCCACGCGCAAGCCGCGCGATCCACGCCCAGAGAACAACATCGCAGTGGTCCTGGAAAGACGCACATGTCCCGTGTGCTATCAATGGGGACCCCGGTGCGAATGTCATCACCTACGGCGAATGACAGGAGTCGTTCGGCGGAAGGCCGGAACATCCCTTTTATCCCTTTTATTGGACCTCTCAAAAAAGAGGTAAAAAACATAAAAGAAAGAGAGAGGATGCCTGGACCAGCAATGCTTCGCCAGGCTTAACGCCAATTCAAAATAAACGAAAAATAACTAAAGTTCCAAAGAAGAAGAGAGAAAAAAATTTAGCGAAAAACAGAGCATTAAAAAAAAAACTCATAAGAAAAGAAAACAAAAGTCTCGTCATAATAAGTTAGACGCAGGCAGATAGCCAAAGCACAGCGTGCAGTCCGCGGAATACATAAATAAGAGAAAACCCAAGTCACTGCAAAGTCATTGTCACCGTAAAAGTCAAAGAAAGCACTGAGCGCCGGCCGCAAAATAAAAGTCAGAAAAATAAAAACATAATCAAGACAAAAGAAAAAAACCGAAGTCACAGTCACTCAGTCAAGGACACAGTCACAGTCACGCAGTCAAGACACAGTCGCAGTCACACAGTCAAGGACGCAGTCACTGTCACAGTCACGCCACGACAACGCCACCTATGATCAATAAAGGAGCACGGGGCGCTCCGCTGTGCAAAGCTTGGGGAAGAGAGATTAGAGGAAAGAGAGAATTTAGCGTGAATAATTTGGAATTGTACTACTTATGAGGTGAACCATTTGAAGGAGAAGAGCACAAGCTGCAGGGTTTCGGAGAAGGGAGGGGTAAACAGATGGTGTGATGTCCGATGAGCAAAGAGATTTTAAACGTGAAACTAAAGAAGCAGTAACGGAACAGTCCCGGAAGTAATGACGGATATTTTCACATAACAATCCACAGGAACAAGTTGAAGACGGAGAGAGGCCAAATCTTTTAAAATAGAACGGAAATCTACCATGCCCAGTAAGTAAAGTTATTAGAGGATTCCTGGGTATACGAATAAGGGGAATGTTAAGTGTATCAGGGATCCAGTTGAATAGTTCAGTGTCACCATTATTCTCGCGCCAAAAAATGCTCCATAAAAGAAGTGAAGACTGATGCAAACGGGAACGAACGCAACGGCGTGAAAGGGTAGAAATATGTAAACTCCCAAACTGGCCGGCACTACCAGCAGCTTGGTCGGCTAACTCGTTTCCAAAAATTCCAGAATGACCCTGGATATGAAATAAAAGAAATGGGGCTAAAGAAGACAAACGATAAAGATCTTTCTTAATTGCAATAATAGTCGGATTGTAAGAAGTAACTGAAGACAGCGCAGAAAGCAGAGATAGAGAATCAGTGTAAAAATGAACAGGCGTAGAGGGAGGGTTGTGAATAGCATAAACAACAGCAGAATGAAATGCTACAAGCTCAGCGACATATGCACTAGAGGGTGGTTCTAGAGAGCGACGATGTACATGGACAATATTTTGTGTTGAGCTAAGAGCAACAAATGCTGCACCAGCTGAGCGAGGAGTGAAAGACCCATCAGTGTAAATATGCAGGGCACGTTGACAAGAAAAGAATACAGCTTCTTGAGAACTAACTTGAACAAAAGAAAATTTAAATTTTAATGAGGGATGGTCTGACCAGTGATCAAAATAAGGTTGAATGTGAGAGGGATCATAAAAAGTATTACCGTACACTACGGATTGACGTAACGTGAAAAGCATAAACTCTGCGCATAACTGGTTCAGATAGATAGGCAGAGGAAGAACGTTTGCAAGAACATGAAGAGCAGCGGTTCGCGTAGTATGATAGGCACCAGTAAGAGCAAGAAGGGGAATTCGTTGAAGCGATAAAACACGATCTCTTAGCCGAGAAAGGGGGCAATGAAACCACCAGGCTGGGGCGGCATAGGTAATTGTAGGGAGAATAACCTGATGATAAATTTGGCGCACATGAGAAGGAGAAACACGAAAATGGAAATGGAACCAATTAAGGAGCTTGGGGGTAGATGCAAGAATTTTCGTTTGCAAATAATTAACATGGGGAATAAAGCTTAGGTAAGAGTCAAAGACAACACCTAATAATTTAATACTAGGTTCACACTTGAGACTGTAAGTGTCTAGTCGAATAGTCGGCTTACGCTTGTGTAACGCCGGAGCTCCATTAAAAAACAAAACATAAGAACACTTTTCTGGGTTTAACTGAACGCGGGACGCGGTACACCAGTTTTGGATTAAAGTTAAAACATTCGACGAAACGGAGCTGCGACGAGAGCCGCTCCGAAGTGGAGATCAGCACCGCCGTTCGCCGCAGCCTTCCACCCCGGACGACGTATTCCCTTCTGTCCAGCGGGACGCGGTGAGCATGCCGCGGGCGTGCCTCATCTTCGCCGTCCTGGCGGTGATCTCCGCCACGTGCTACATCGTCGTGTCGCGGCTGATCTTCATCGCACAGTGGCTGTCCACGAACGGCCTCCCCTCCTACAAGAATCACTGAAGTCCGGCCGCCCCCGGAGCCAAGTGGGGAGCCCCGCGGATATAGATGCCGGGCTTTCGGCACGGTACCGCACCAGGTGCCTTGCAAGGCGCCACCGTTTGGAGCCGCAGGGTCACGGCCGCCGTCATCGCAATTTTACGTCTCGTTCCTACGACTGGGACCGCTACGCTGATAAGCCCAGAAGATGCGGGCAATAAATGTTACTATCGTACGAAACAAAGTTGGTACCGGCACGTCATTTTTGATTTTGAAGTGCTGAAATACGTTCTAAGGATTCCACGTTAGCAAAGCTTTATGGAGACCCAGTTTTGCGTCCACACTGCAGCTCGCCTGGATGAGGCAGCGCACATTTCATATCATCTCGCACTACAAGAGAGCGAATTTGTAATATTAGAGAGCCTTGTGTGAGATAAACCGTGTGAATAATGCGGCTGTTAATAATGTGTGCGAACATGCGGATGTTTGAAAAGTAGATCAACGCGCTTGGAAAGCCGAACTCAAACGCGCTACGCGACAAGATCGTTCACATCCCGAGGTCCAAAATGCCTGCGCCTCCAACATCTGGGCAGAATGACGTAGGCGCGAGTCCTCAGCTCTGCGGGCAAGCCAATCTGACGCTGCAATTCCCGTTACTAGTGGTAACTTTTCCGGCAGTTTTAGTGCAGGAGGGCAATTTCGGCATGATTAGGGATTCTTAGTTGACAGGAAAAAACTTCGAGAAACTTATCTTCATCTTAAGAGTACGTAACGATATAGTTAAACGGTCCCTACGGTCGCTAGGGTGTCTCCTGGCGCACCGCTTTGCAAACATCGACACACTTGGTGAAATCATAAACTGTGTTATTGCACATCATCGTCCATATTATTCAGGTACGATAATTAGTAACTCTAATTAGCTATGTGATTCTTTCATGTAATTTGCCTGTTGTGCGGTGGGAGGTACTCGTACAAGGCCTCTATTTATCGCACTTATCGCACGTTGCTCAGTGGCGGTTTCGATTCCGACTGACCACATTTTCTTTTTAATATAAGCAAAATAGCTTTCCTACTCTCGTACCTTCTCACTCAATCAGGATTTTCCAGTGTCAACGATGCTGACGCTGGGCTTCCGGCCGAACGGAACCTTTCATACTGTCGCGTAAAAAAAGATAAAATTGGAGGGGACACTTAAGCTTACCCTTAAGAGTACGACTAGATAGCATGATGGGTTAATTCCGATAAATGCAGAAGGCCATTCACTGTTTTACACTGACAGATCCTTGGGAGTCCTCACACCCCTCATCTCGCACTGGTGCAGGGGTTAAGCGATGGGCCTTGTGGGACCCAGGTTGCTCTTCCAGAGCCACCAATCATTAATTTCACTGCCACAGTGTGCAGTTTGCTCACTATACGGTTTGTAGGTTGTGATGACGTAGCAAGGACACGTGACCTAAATGTCCCATCCGCCTCCTAGGTTTCTCTCGCGGAACCACCTGCCAGATCCATGGCCACGATTTCTCGCTCACAGCGCCGACGAGGACACCGGGGCCTTTAACGAGATAGCGTTAAAACAGCGCCATCAAGTCGATAGAAGGCAGTCAGATGCAATGTTAACGTCCTTCTTTCTGCTGCTCAATGACTAAAGAAATTATTCCCGGTAGTTCAAAAAAGAGAGGCGAGCAGTGTTTGCAAATGAAGCGTCTATTCCATTGTCAATTCACACAGTACCGGAAAGATAAAACCAACGTAATTTATCGGACACCGTTACCGCGCATGAGTTCAACAGATTAATATTGCCACGAGGGCGTTTCAAACCCGCGGTGGAGCAAACAGGTCGGCTTCGCTGGCTATTGCACGAGGGCGCGATGCTATCGCCGCAACCGATCACGTCTCCTGTTAAACTGCAACATCTTTCGCGCTGTCCGTTGCAAATCGCGTCTTAAACAACATCTCTTGAACAACACGTTTCCCACAACTGGTAGATACCCGCCGTGATGGCTCAGAGGAGAGCGTGAAACTCAGCAGGAGTAACCGGGTTCGAACCCAGCCGCGGCTGCCTGCGCTTCGATGAAGGGAAAACACAAATGGAGCCCGTGTGCTGTGCGATGTAAATGCACGTTAAATATCCTCGGGTGGTCGAAATTAATCCGCAGCCCTTCAACAAGCTTGATGGCAATATCAGTATGCCTCAGACCTGGAACCTCTTTAGGCACTTAATAGACTCCACTCACTCAAAGACTGCCCATAGACGCGCCCTCACCAAACTCATACAACTTCCGGTATACCTCCACCAGACCTCCTCCAAGAACTTCGAAATCAATACTTTCCCACATACCCTCCTGCACACCACCCTGATTATGCGGGTGCCCCTAACGACCAGCTTGACCAACCCATTACAGAAGCAGAGGTCCAGGATGAACTCCAGACACTTAAAACGTCCTCAGCCCCCGGCCCAGACGGGGTACATAACAAGGCTCTCAGGAATCTCGACGCACAATCCATTGCTAATAAGGGAGTGATTACTCATTGGCATCCACCCAAGCGCAGCCATACGGCTACAAACATTTGACCAACAATCCATTGCTGCACTTACAGAATACTTTAATTAGTGCTGGCGACTGGGCACCCTCCCACCACAATGGAAAGAGGCGAGAGTCATCTTCATACACAAACCTGGCAAACCTCTGCTCACTTCTAACCTCCTACCCATCTCCCTGACATCTTTTGTTGGCCAACTCATTGAGCATGTACTCCTGCGCAGACTTTGCCAATACCTTGAAAGCAACAATCTTATGCCCTCTATCATGTTTGGATTTCGACCAGGGCTTTCCACACAGGACGTCTTCTTGCAGCTAAAACATCACTTTCTCGACTCACAGACCTCCGACACTAAAGCTATCCTAGAGGTGGATCTCACTAAGGCATTTGATAACGTTACACACTCAGCTATCCTAGAAAACCTTACGACCCTGGGAGTCGGCGCCAGGATGTCCAACTACATCCGAGACTTCCTCAGCCACCGCACAGCCACGCTCACCTTGGGCGACCACAGCCTACCAGGGATCACGCTGGGAGCACGAGGTACGCCCCAGGGAGTCGTCCACTCCTTTATTTTATTCAACATAGCACATCTTCACCTACCACAACAGCTAGCTAAAATTCCCGACATCCATTTCAGCCTCTACGTCGACGACATCACTGTCTGGGGAAACAATGGCAGCGATGCCAAAATAGACGAACACCTACAATTGGCACTAACCACCATCGACGCATATATACGGGAGCGTGGCCTAACCTGCTCCCCTTCAAAATCGGAGCTTTTCCTCTACTGGCCGAAGCAACACGATTCAGTCAATGCACCCATCTCCCTCGCCCTAGGTACCCATCCCATCCCACTAGTACACAAAATCCGCGTGCTAGGACTGGTTCTCCACTCCCACGGTGCACACGGATAAGTCATAAAGACACTTCAAACACACGCTCAACACACCACTCGACTGATTCGCCGCGTAGCGAACCGCAGGGCTGGCCTACGCAAGCGAAACACGACTCGCCTCACCCAGGCTTACATCATAAGCCGCACCACATATGCCCTTCCATACCTACCCCTCAAACAGAAGGAGAGAGACCGAGTTAATGCGCTCCTACGTAGTTGCACCAGAACGGCTCTACGTCTTCCCCCCAGCACATCCAACGACCGACTCCTCAAACTGGGTGTACACAACACCTTTGAGGAGCTAAAAGAAGCTACCTTTATTGCACAACTATCCTGTCTATCCAGCTCAGAGGCTGGTCGTACTTTATTGTCCCAGTTGAGCCTAACCCCAATTACAGAGCCTACCGAGGCTCCCTCCTTTCTGCTACCCTCCGCTCTAACCTCAACGTAACCCCCATCCCAAAGAACATGCACCCTGAGCGAGACAGGGAACGCAGAGTAGCAAGGGCTCGGGCCCTTCACATACAGTATAGCGAGGACCCTGAGGTGGTCTACGTGGACGCAGCGGAATATACGACAGGCTCTCGTATGGCCCCGGCGGTAGCCGACAATAATGCAAAGCTTCTAACCTCCAGCTCAATCATTACCAATTCGACCACAGAAGCAGATGATTGGTTTGGTTTATGGGGTTTAACGTCCCAAAGCGACTAAGGCTATGAGAGACGCCGTAGTGGAGGGCTCCGGAAATTTCGACCACCTGGGGTTCTTTAACGTGCACTGACACCGCACAGTACACGGGCCTCTAGACTTTCTCCCTCAAAGAAATTCAGCCGCCGCGGTTGGGATCGAACCCGCGTCTTTCGGGTCAGCAGCCGAGCACCATAGCCACTGAGCCACCGCGGCGGCAGAGGCAGAAGAGGCAGCCAACGCGCTTGCTCTCATTTCTACACCTGCCACAAAAATTATCTCCGATTCCAAATCTGCAATTTTAAATTATGCCAAGGGATACATATCCAGCACCGCTGCTCGTTTACTACGTTTCTGGCAGCCCCGGCGCCTCATCACCCTCATCTGGACGGCAGCACATGCTGGCCTCCCTGGCAACGAGGAGGCTCATTCGCTAGCCCGAGGTCTCACATTCCGGGCAGGAGTCGAGCCCCCTCTACGAGCCTCGGAGCGCCTACTCTCATTCCGTGATGTTCTCTCGTACTACCGAGACGAACGAAGGGAATACACACCCCCAGCTCCATCCCTCACCATAGCGCAGGCTGCACATTGGCGACAACTACAAACCCGAACTGCTCCATTCCCAATACTGCTGCATGCCCGATACCCAGACCAATTCCCGTCGTCATGCAAACTTTGCAGCAAACCAGGAGACTTCTTACACACCCTCCTCCCATGCCCCACCTTCCCTCATCCCCCATCACCAACCGCGGCGGAGTCTTACTGGGAGTCTCTTCTGACCAGCTCGTCCGCTCAAGACCAGCGCCGGATCATCTTCAGCGCTCACACAAGGATTGCGCTCCAGGGGCTATCCGTAGCGTTTTAAGGGTGCACAGAGCCCGTGCGAAGGCACTTCATCGAGCGCACGGCCCCCAGCCGGACGCCGTGTGGGTGGACGCTGCCTGCACGGGTGATGAAGCGACAGCAGCTGTGGTGGACTCCTCTTTATCCGCCCTCCTCACACTACCTCTCCCTCCAGACACGTCCCCAGAGGCTGCACAGGAAGCCGCCATTGCCCTTGCTAGAACCCGCACGGAAGCCCGGTACATTTTAAGCGATTCTAAAACTGCGATTCTAAATTTTGCTCGAGGCCGAGTCCATGTCCCTGCTTTTGGCATACTGGACTCACCCGATGCCCCCCCGCCCCGCCAAGTGGAGCTGATATGGGTGCCCGCGCACTCCGGGAATCCCGGAAACGAGGCCGCCAACCTTTTAGCCCGAG
Organism: Amblyomma mixtum; assembly: GCF_055824585.1. NCBI lineage: Eukaryota > Metazoa > Arthropoda > Arachnida > Ixodida > Ixodidae > Amblyomma > Amblyomma mixtum. The sequence goes on from NC_143018.1 coordinate 17,328,964, forward strand.
GTCCTTTAAACCGGGCTCAGGTGGCCTCTGATCGGGGATTCACGAAGGAGCGCATGCACTCATTCAGTGAGCTGACCCAGGCGCACAGAGCCTTACGCCAGCTCTACCCCCCGCCCCACCCCTCCCTAGATAACAAACACGCAACACTCTGGCGCAGACTACAGACACACACACTTCCTTCACCCCTTACCCTAGCCCATTATCATCCCTCCTTCCCCACTCCGGCATGCACTCTATGCCCAGAACCCGTCGCCTCTTCCCTCCACATCATTTCCCTCTGCCCGGCGGACCCTCCCCCGCGGGACTTAGAGAACCTCAAGACCTGGGAGGACTGGGAGACCCTGCTGCGCTCGGAGGACCCGGCCGTGCAGACCATCGCCACCGGCCGTGCTGCCAGTGTTATGGACCTTCGGAACATAAACACTTGAGTGCAGTGGGGTCGTGCGGGGACCCTGGGGCGTGCCCCGAATTCCTCTGTAAATAAAGTTTTCTCTCTCTCTCTCTCTCCTCCTCACATTGAGGAGGCATCCAAGTGCCATGTAGGGGGCTTCGCCCCGACCATTTACATCATTGGCAATAAAAGTTTCCATCACCACCACCACCACGATTTACATCATTGGCAGTGAACGTTTCCACCACCACCACCCTCTTCTACGGCCCCTCGTTCTCTCTTTCTTCTTTCACTCCAGCTTTCGCCCCTTCTCTCACGGTGCGGTTGGGGCTTCCACCGAGATATGTGAGACAGATACGGCGCCATTTCCTTTCCTCAAAACCACGTATTTAGAGGTGTATATAAAACGCACTGTGACCAAATGACAAGTTTCTATTTCACCACAAACAGGTGCAGATATTCAGGCCTGTACGCATTTCTTACCAGAAGCGGAAATGAAAATGTGAAATGCCAACGATTCACACCACATTTTCACCATCGTGGCAAGGTTGAATAAATTGGTTGTTGCTCGCGATGTGAATAGACAGAGCTTCATGACACCTATACCAAGCACCTGCTAGACGATAAGGCGGCGACAAAACATGCGCGAAACGAAAGAAAAAAGTTCCGCAGGATTTAAGCAATATATATTTCGCGTTTTTTTTAAGGCCGCCAGATATCCAATCCCTATCAATGCGACTGGCATGACCGATCAACTAAACAAGATTCTCGATTGGAAAGCATTAACCACACATCTCGTGGCGTCAAAAAAGTAATTCGTTCTGATACAAACCCGTAATGGCCGAAGAGCCCTCCTGACCACTTATGCGCACTTTATAACGGCTTTTAGCGCTTTTAATCTCGGTAACGGCAAGAGTTCATGTCCTTTTTCGAACATTCATTCGTGTGAGTGTCATAAAATGACAAACATAATCCAAAATCTCACGGAAATAGTCAATTTTCGACGCACTAAGTCCGCTCACGCCGCGAAGACCGATCACCTTATCGCTGCTTCAGGAAAAAGTCGCATGATGCCGCCACCATCGCTGGAGTGACCGGCCCTTGTTTCTTACAGAAGCAGGTGTCTCTGCTGTGATGTGGACGGTGCGGCTAAACGGCGTTCCAGAGCATGTCACTCGCAGGGCTGTACGCATCAACGACAGGGTCTACTCGTTCGACAGTTGCCACACGGCATGGAACTTGGTCGACGTTTTCATCTTCGACCCCGCATCGCACCGGTGGGATGTGCAGACGCAACTTCCCGACGCCGGGCCGATTAACATTTCCCGCCACACAGTTGTAGCGTACGGCCACTGCGCGTATCTGTTTTGCGGCCCGCACAGCTGGCCAAGTGTTCTTTATCGCTTCGACTCAAACACGATGACATGCAGCCGTCTGGAGTTGTCCGGTGAGGTGCCCTCATCGATTTACGCCAGCGGAGCTTGTGTTGTTGGTCACCGCGAGTATATCTTAAGGCCCTGGGATCCTTCGCCGTATATGCGGGTCCTTGACTTGGATACCCTAGAGTGGCATCGTGTCCCCACTAGTGGAGAGGCTCCGGTTCTACGTGCCTGCCACACTGCGACTGCCATCGGGACCCGCATGTATGTGTTCGGCGGCAGCCCAACAGACAGTTCCCTCATCCTATACTATTTTGAAACGACCACCTCTTCTTGGGTGCGCCCAGAGCATCAAGGCCTTCCCCCTGTGCATCGGCGAGGACATTCAGCCTTCGTGTTCAACGAAGAGCTGTACATTTTCGGAGGGTACAGCGATGTGCTGGAGACCTCCTTAGCAGATATGCACAAGTACGACCCCGTGACGTCGCGTTGGACCGAAGTGAAGCCATGGGGCTCAGGCCCGTCTCCCAGGTACTGGCATGGCTGCTCAGTGATGGGTGAAAGAGTGTGTATCTTCGGCGGCTTTGGGCCGGCATCCAACCAGGATGAGAGGCAGGTTGCTGAGGAGCGAAGGGCGCTGACCGATCTGCACGTGTTGCACTTGGCACCGACACTGCAGAACCTCTGCTTACTTGCAGTAATTGATGCACGGCTGGATCTACGCCCCTTACCATCCTTCATTAGAGAAATGGTCTACGCTATCATTTCTCACCCATCGTAGTCGATGGCAGATGCTGTATCTCAGTCAAACTGAGTGCCTTTGGCGAAGCCAGCTTGCTGGTGCGGTGATGATGCAACTTTGGCGCAGCTGCTTGACACAGAAATAAGCACTTCTTTTGTACGCAAAGAACGCCTTCCATAAGTGTTCGATTTTCGCGCAAGCAAGAAAGTCGCTTGTGTTTTGTTTATATTCACCTCGCTCTGGGCCTCCACGTTTTCGGAAATAATAAAGGGAATAAATTTTCTGAACGAAGAGTTATTCACTGAAATCGATTCCCCTCCAGCCAGGTGGTTTCTTCAAGGAAGTCGCATTAACGCCACTTCCGCTTGAAGCTCGTGATAAATTCTAGGTTACCGCGTAGCCATTGCTGGTCATCTTTTTCAAAGCAGATGGTAGATACAGATAAGTGGCGGTGGGCGTCGATTTCAGCTGTTGTCTGGAAAAAACTTACGTCTTTTGCGACGACTTCAGGAAGCCAGTTATAACTTATTTCCGCATGTCTGCCCTCACTTTGACGCTGCATTAAATGTTCACTGATTTCATAGCCTGCTAGTCATGGTCCTTTTTTCTCGATATGCATTCTAAATACAACCTGCAAGCACCCGATCAGTATCTGTCTTGAATCAGAACCGGTAGAATTCGTCAAAACTTGTGTAACTGATTGTATTAGGAGCAGATCGTATTAAAGGCAATCGACAGCATGCTGGCCAGATTTGAAGCGTCTCGACAGCCTATTTACACTGGTGTGATGGCGCTCCAGCGCACGCCAGATACATTCTCGACAAGCCATCCCGCGATGGCTGGTGGGAAATGTCCGGAAGATGTGTCTGTGACACCAACTTGAATGGGTAAAGCAACTTTGTGCCAAAGCGCTCTTTAGCCACAGACGACCTAGCGCCATGGAAAGTGATCAGAATCAACAGTAGAGACGAAGGTGAAAGAATAAAATGTGATAGCATACGTGGATGGCCGAATTAGAAAGGACGACCAACCGGAGTAAAGGAGGCGATGGAATACTAAAACACTATATGACATATGAAAATGGAAGCAAGCATGATGGGAAGGTAGCAACATAAAACGGGTGTATGGACGAAAGGATAAAACAGAATAAAAAAGAAAGCATGGCCCGCAACGCCCTGGAAAAATTCTTCTGATCATAAAAAAGAACAAAAATTGCTATCAGCAACTGTAGCGCTTCCGTTCCGCTACCGAGCCGAAAGAGACTGCCAAGAAAGAAGCGATGGACATTATGCGCTGCATTCATCTCGTTTCACGTAACATCAAAAAAGTGGCAAGCCTACAAGCGGTCAGGATTGTTTTCTCTCCGCTGTGTAAACATCGCAGTATGTGCCCGTTTGTGATTAATGTAAAGAAGAATAGACCGCAGTGTACCAAGCAGTATAAGAACTTCACAAGTGTGTTTCAGGAGTTCCTCAGAGAGTTCCCCTCAATTCGGGCAAGTTCTACATAGGACAGAGTGGTGCGTGTTTTAATGAAGGGGCATGTGAACACAGGTTGCAAATGGGGAATAATCCCGGAGGCCACTTAGCACAGCTTTGTAAGCGATTAAAATGTAAGGGTCACGGTAAAAAAAAAGGTTCCTTGTAAACATGCATTTGGAAACATGACCTTTTGTTCAGACCTAAACACAACGCAAAAAGTGTGGTCACAGAAGCGTTTCACGACATTAATACCAGTGACAAGTATGTCAGTACGGCGCCTATTGCGCTTTTGCCGATTTTTTTTTTTTTTGCCGTGCCCGTCTGTAACCATTTCAGGCTATGTTTTTACTGGTTAACCCTGTTTCCTCTTTTCGCCCATCCACGTGTTTTTTGTTATTATCCACACATCGTTCTTGTTTCCACAGGAATAAATAACACCGAGAAGGAAACTGGTCGAGTTGGGGAATAGAACCAGGGTCTCCGGAGTGCGAGACGAGCACGCTAACCACTCCGCCATGCCAGCTTTTTTTTCTTTATTGCCTGTTTTGACAGATTACAACACACTCTGCCATGCCAGCTGGATGGTTTCGAATGAACAAAGGCGCGTCTAGTGAATACGGTATCTTCGTTCACTCCCATCTTCGTCCCTTCTCGTTACGGCGAGGTTCAGGTGTCCACCGAGATGACATTAGTGAAAACAGCGCTAAAGAAGAAGCCCGAAGGTGAAACGAGGAAGTGACAGGAAAGAGCGCTGACTGACAACTGAATTTATTGAGCGAAACTCGCGCAATATATATGAAGGCAGTGCCAAAGATAGTCAGATGCAGTCAACGTCACATGGTGCAAAGAGCCAAAAAGCGATAAAAACAAAACAGGGTGATAAAGCTAACAGTGAACTGAATCTCAAAAGGGATTGTAACAAAATGAAAACTACACTCAATGACTACACACAGTTAATGTCACATGGTGTAAAGAGCCACAAAAGCGATAAAAACATAACAGGGTGAAAAGGCTAAAAGTCAGCAGAATCTCAGAGGGATGGTAACAAAAAATGGCTGAGGCTTAACTTGGTTAAGCCTGGAAAATGCGAAGCATCATGGTGTCGCGTAATTTGGAGGCGCACAACCACAGCGACGGCACGAGGTGGGCCCCCATTTCTCCACTGTCGTGACGTCATCGTGTCACGTGGTGTGACGTCATGTATCGCGTGATTTGGAGGCGCACAACTACAGCGATGGCGCGAGGTGGGCCCCCGTTTCTCCACTGTCATGACGTCATCGTGTCACGTGGTGTGACGTCATGTATCACGTGATTTGGAGGCGCACAACCACAGCGACGGCGCGAGGTGGGCCCCCGTTTCTCCATTGCCGTGACGTCATCGTGTCACGTGGTGTGGCATCATCGTGTCACGTGATTTGGAGGCGAACAACCGCAGCGAGGGCGCGAGGTGGGCCCCCGTTTCTCCACTGTCGTGACGTCGTGGTGTCACGTGGTGTGACGTCATGTATCACGTGATTTGGAGGCGCATAACCACGGTGCAGGGCTGAAGTGGTAGCTAAAGTAGTATGCTTCGCATAAAAAATACATGATGACTTAAACAGTTAATGTCTCAAGGTGTAAAGAGCCATAAAAACCGATAAAACATCCATAGCAGGTAACAAGGGTAAAACCGATAAAAACTGACGAAATGGAATTGTGGAAAGAATACAAAATGACTGAATGTGACAACGTAAGGCTAAAAAAATGCACAGACCTTAACAATAAAACGATGCAACAGTGACACTCAACGATTGAAACACGCGTAGTCAACAATAAAAATTTAGCAATGTTGTACCAAAAAGGCAAGTTCACTCCCGTACAAAGATTTAGACGCGTCACTGACACATTCCAAGCCCTTTCTTTTTATAAAGAAAGCTTCCTTCAGCTCCCGGGCTACGCTGTCTCTACTCCTATCAAGAACAACAGTTTCGCGTAAACGAGGCATACATTTACACTCTTTGCAATGAAGCACTAGATTAGAGCCAGTGCCTTTTTCAAGTGAGCGCTCATGTTCCCTTAAACGTTCGTTCAGGCACCTTCCGGTTTGTCCAATAGAAACTTTGTCGCATGTAAGCGGAATGCGGTAAATCACCCCTTCCCTGCACCTGACGAACATGTTGGCATGCTTTACGCCACAGGTTTGCTGTCTCGGCCACCGAGATATGCGACACAGATACATTTCCTTTCCTCAAAAACCAATTAACCGACGAGCAAGGCGTACAGCCGAACGGGCGATGGCATTCTGTGGACTCCCTGGCAGCGTGGCGGAATGGTCACGTGACCAAACATGGCGGCGCCCACGCTCCCGCGCTGTAAAGCGTCTATAAATGCACGCTTGCCTTGGCGTGAATGGTTTGCTATGCAGTCCTCTAAGGAGAAGCGGCAGCGACAGGAAGAAGCGAGAAAGCCACCATGTGCATAATAGACGCCAGAACAGCTTGAAGAACGTCTTGCAAAGCGTCGTGCTAAGGATACAGCTCGGCGACAACGTTCTACCTCGCATAGTTTTTCCACGTCATCGGTCACCGATGAATCTCAACACCTGACTGCTCAGGAACGCCGCAATGCTACCAGCCGAAGGCAACGCGCCGAAGAATCGCCAGAAGAACGCGCGCACCATTGCTAACGAAATTTACGCGTTTTAACCAGAGCTAAGCAACTGCCAATTTTTATTGCGAAAGCAATACTACTCCCAAGAACGGCCATTCGTGTAGCGGCGGCCACTTGTCACGTTTGACCTTTAGAAGGACCCCTGACGTCATACCATGCCTAGTGACGTCACAGCGTACACGTCATACCAGGAGCGAGAGAGGGCTACAACTCGGCTCGTCGCGTAACGGCGGCCGCTTGGCACGGCGCGCCGCGTTCCTCCCGCTAGAGGCGCTAGTGACATTATGGCGTGACGTCATACCAGGAGCCAGAGCCGGGCTAGGGACCCTAGTCGGGCTACCAACTCGGCTCGTCGGGTAACAGTGGCCGCTTGGCACGGCGCGCCGCACTCCTCCCGCTAGAGGCGCTAATGACGTTTTGGCGTGACGTCATACCAGGAGCGAGAGCCGGGCTACCAACTCGGTTCGTCGGGTAACGGCGGCCGCTTGGCACGGTGCGCCGCGCTCTTCGCACGAGCGGCGCTGGCATAAAACACCTGCTTTCGCAACCTACCAGGCTTAACCAAAGATAAGCCCCCGCCAATTTTTTTTATGCGAAGCATACTAAAATAGCCCAACCCAGCTCCTCGAGCGCGGCGGTGACCTCCATGTCATACCACGTGATGCGTGACGTCACAGCAGATGAAAAACGGGGGCCCAACTTGCGCCGTCGCGCGAGGCGTCGTGACCAAGGATGACCACGTGTGCGTGACATCACAGCAGATGAGAAACGGGGGCCCAGCTCGCGCCGTCGCGCGAGGCGTCGCGACCAAGGAGGACCACGTGATGCGTGACGTAACGACATAGGAGAAACGGGGCCCCAGCTCGCGCCGTCGCGCGAGGCGTCGCGACCAATGTGTTTCCTGCTTCTGCCGCTAGGTGCGCTGTAGTGAGCACGTGATGCTGGAGCGGCGGTATACAAGGGGGTGCGCCTGCCTCTGCTAGGCGTACACGGGATAGAGATGCCTCCTGGAGACAGGGCTGCTCGTTGGAATGAGAAGCAAAAGTTGCGGCGTGCTACAGAGACTGATGAAGAGCGTGAAGAACGTCTAGCCAAGCGGCGTGCTCGATATGCAACTCGGCGACAATATGCTTCGCATCTGACTAGGCTTAACCTAAGCTAAGCCTCAGCCATATTTTATCTCTTAGTGCTAGTCTCTATGAATTGAAAGGCACGTAGTTCACTTTAAATAATGTCCATATCAGTTTTTAGAATTTAGTTACCCACGGCCCAACAAATTTTGCTCACACCGCGCCAAAAAACGTGCACTTTCGAAAAGCTCGCAGGCAAAGCAACAGATCCAGAACAAGTAACCCGTCGAAATAGCCAAAATTTGTTACGCCACTGCGCCGCGGGTAACTTTGTATTCGAAGTTCTAAATATTGATAGGATATTACTTGCGGTGAGCTACACACCTCTCAACACAGAGGGAGACTAACAGTAATAGTTGAAAAGTCGTTGACCTCTATGTTGAACGCCGGGCCACCCCAAACATACATTCGGGTTCCGACTGCGGACGCCGTGTGGAAGCAGCGGCTAGCCGGGGCCTCTGCACTGGTCAGAGCGCTAAGCCACGTCAGGCTCTCAAGGTCAAGATAATTATACACGGTGTGACGGTTCCGGGTCCAAGAAATCAAACATCCGTTGACACAGCACACAAGCAGGGAAGATGAAGCTCAGTGTCGGCATTTGGCCGCACATTTCCGGGCGGCTCGATACCATAGCGAGGGTATACAACCGGTATAAGCCGCCAATCCATGACCTTATGTCCGAGGAGCTCCCCCACATGTAGGCACAGTCACCGTAGGCGACCACGCTGTGGTCGCTAAAGTTAATGGACTCGCCTTCGGGGTGCAGCTCAGTCAGCGGCACACCCCACCTGCACGTTGCAGGGTGGAAGATGTATGCGCCAAAGCGGATGCCTTAGATTTCATCGCTGTCATCGTGGTAGTTGTAGAACGGGTCGAACGAGTAGACATTTCCTTTGATGGCGACACCATGTCGTTGAGGAGTTCTGGAACGCCGTTCAGCAGCACGTTCCACATCGTGCAGTGGTAACCAATCTCCTCAGAAATGAAACCGGGCGTTAGTTTTTCCTCCCTGCTGTAGGGCAAGCACTGGGTAAGAACAGGTTTGGTAGGTGTATTTCTTTTTTTTCTGCAAGCCTGTTTTGATTTCAGTGAGAAAGCTTCTAACAAACCTTTTGCTGTTATGACGATATAGCATCTGTTCCTGGGCTTACGCGAAGAGAGAGGGAAAGCGTGTAAGAAGGGTTGCGGGGAAAGGGGGACACGAGGAGGGTAGGAAAGGCACCATGCACTGGGTGGCGCAGGCGTGTGTGACACCGAGACACATTTTTCTTCGCTACAGACTAGCGCATCGTTTGATGTGATATCCTGAAGCGCTAGGAATATTTAGCCTCTTGACTGCAAACGCCTTGTGTGATTGCTTCAGAAGCCACGAAACTGTAGGCCCTGCGTACACACAAGATTTGCGGTGTTCGTAAGATTGAGAACGCAAGCGCAAAGTCTGCGAAGACCTATATAGGCGTGCAGCTGATATCCCAAAGAAATGCGAACATCCCCATTAGACAGCCGTACATGCAGCCAGGAGTCAGGTAAGGGCTTGGGACGCTTGACATAAGGAGGCCAAAGCACGCGAACATGCGGCCGTTGGAAACGGAGATCAACGCGCTAGAAAAGACGACATCAAACGCGCTACACGACAAGATCGCTCACATCCCGATGTACAAAAATGCTTGCGCCCCCAACATCTGGGCAGAATGACGTAGACTCGAGTCCATAGCTCTGCGGGCAAGCCAATCTGGCGCTGCAATTCCCGTTACTCGTGGTAACTGCTTCATTAGTTTTAATGCAGGATAGCGATTTCGACGTGATTAAAGATTCTTACTTGACAAGAAAAAAGTGGTAAGCTTCAGTTCCCTGTCAGAGTACGATGTGACAGCTTTAAAGGGTCCGTATGGTCGCTAGGGGGTCCCCTGGCGCACCGTTTTGCAGACGTCGACACACTTGTTCAAATCATAAACTGCTTTATTGCACATCATTGTCCACATTATTTAGTGACGATATTTAGTGACCCTCATTACCTGTGTGGACCTCTAATGTAATTTGCCTGCTAGGGGGTTGGTGGTACTCGTGAGGGTAAATCCAACTGCGAACTAGGCGCCCCTATTCACGAATTCGAGGTTCGAGCAGAAATGCTAAAACTGAAAACCAAATCAGCCCCCGGACTCGATGGTGTAACCAACAAAATGCTTAGAAACCTGGATGATATATCTATAACAGCGCTGACCAATTTCATGCAGTAATGCTGGGAGAAGGGTGAGATTCCCAATCAGTGGAAAACCGCTAAGGTAATTTTCATACCTAAGCCAGGGAAACCGCTCAATCTAGAAAATCTAAGGCCTATATCCCTATAATCTTGCGTTGGAAAACTGATGGAACATGTCATACAAACGCGACTAAACAATTTCATGAAAGACAACGACTTATACCCCAATTCGATGATAGGTTTTAGATCGCATTTGTCCACGCAAGATGTCATGATACAGCTCAAACATGACATATTAGACACTAAGTCGCTCGATGCGAAAGTAATAGTGGAACTTGACTTTACTAAAGCTTTTGATAATGTAAAACACGAGGCGATACTAGAAAACCTGGCTCTTTTAAACGTCGGGGAGCGAGCATACAACTACATTGCCAATTTCCTTTCGGGCAGGATAGCGCGCATCCATTTTGGTGAAAGTCAGTCGCAAGACATACAATTGGGCAGCATAGGCACCCCTCAGGGCTCGGTACCTTCCCCTCCTCTCTTCAACGTGGCCATGATACGGCTCTCGAAGAGGCTGGAGGGGATAGATGGCTTGAATTGCTGCATGTATGCGGACGACATCACCATGTGGATGACCCGTGGACACGACGCGCACATCGAAAGTACGCTACAGAAGGCCATAAATGAGGTAGAAAACTATGTCAGCCGTAGGGGCTTGCAATGCTCGCCGCAGAAGTCTGAACTTCTTTTTTATCGACCTTTGCATCAAAGACAAACTAGAACCATCCCTAACATCAAATTACAAACTCAAGGGGCGGAGATTCCTCATGTTGAAAAAATCAGAATTTTAGGAATGATTATACTAAGCAACGGGTATAACGGTGATGCAATAATTAAGATGGAAAACTGCGCGCAACAAACGATGCGACTCATACAGCGGATTGCCAACAGGAGAAAGGGCATGAAAGAGCAGAATATCCTACGGCTGGTACAGGCGCTCGTAGTTAGCCGTATCTCGTATGCTGCCCCCTTCCTTGATCTTGAAGTTTCAGAAAAGGAAAAGATAAATGGAATTATCAGACGGTGCACGAAACAAGCTCTGGGATTGCCCATCCGTACATCCACTCACCGGCTCCTAGAGCTAGGCATGGAGGAAATTACGGAAGCAGTGAGAACGTCCCAACTCGAACGCTTAGACGGGACCACAACCGGCATGGCCATTCTAGAAAAACTCAATCTGAGCCGAGATAACAGAACAACCGCCAAAGTTGACATGCTCGAAGAAATTCGGGACAATATAGTTGTACCCCCATTACCCAGAAATATGCATCCTATTCATCACTCAGAGCGCCGGGCCAAGCGGGCAGAGGCGCTAGAGAAACGCTTCCGCTCCTACAAAGACGAGGACGTGGTCTATGTGGACGCCGCTAGGTATGGTAAGAACCAGGGTGTCGAACCGGAACTGAACCCGAACCCGAAACCGGAACCGAACCCGAATTTTCGCCCGGAACCGGAACCGAACCGAACACATATTTTTTTCGCCATCTTGGAACTGAACCCGAACCGGAACTATTCAAAGGAACCGTTCCGAACCGGTTCGGGACCCGGTTCAGCCCCAGTTTTTTTGCATCCCGGCATACGTCTTGTTTTCCGACAAAATGAGATGATCTGTCGCATAGATCTGCCCACCCGTAGCTGTCTGCGCTGGGATGTGAGAAAATTGTGCCCAGTATATGCGACAGCAAACTTACAGGCGATGTGGTGCCTGGGAAGAAGCCTAATTGACCCTTCTGTAATGTACTACCGCCAATTCTAAACACTTGTAGAGTACGGTCCACTGTTTAATGGAACATGCGATCGCGTGGCCTCCGCGCTTCGCGAAGCGCTGTCGCCGAGAACTTGTGGGAATTGTCGGCACAAGACGCATGCGCAGTAAGCATGACGACTGGTCACTCCGCGCATGCGCTGATGTCACCTATTCTCGCCGCATCCAGGCGGCAGGGCTTCCTGAAGCGTAGAGCATACGCGATGGCATGTTCCCTTTAGCAATGGACCGTACTGTACGTCAGGTTTATGTGAAATCTTGAGGTAGTACCCCTCCCCTTATACATATTTGCGTAAATCTTTAATCAAACTGTTAGGACTGCTCTAATTCAATGAAGTACTATAGACATCAAATTTTTTCTTGCGTGATTTCTTCTTTCGAACAATGCGTTAGACGTTGCTGTACATGGAGCACCGCGTGGTATTCACCAAAACATAATAAATAATTTATAATTGAATTTCTTCTTGACCCTGTTTCGGTTTCACCAACATAACGATGGGTGTGACGTGTAGTGGAAATAAGGTCACGTGAGGGGCTACAAAACGGCAATATAACTGCTGATACGTCGTTCGTTGTAATGATAGGTCTTGAAGCCGGCTGATTTAAGTGCTACAGTGAGTCAAAACAACGCATCAGTGTTTGTATTAGCTTTCCCGTGCCTCACGTGACCTAATGTTGAACTCATTCGGTTGATGAAACCGAAACAGCATGGAAGAATAAATTATTTTCTAAATTATTTAGCGGCAGTAGCCGAATACCACACGGTGATCCATGCATTCTAATATCTATGGCGTCATTTGAAAGGAGAAAACACGCAATAAAACTGGGTTTTTATAGGCGTTTTACTACCTATTGAGAATGCCTTCCTTTTCTTTGCGTCATTTCCCACAAATAGACGAAATATTAGCGCGAGGACCCAACAATGTTGTGAGAAAAGGAAATGGCGCAGTCTGTCTCACTTCTTGATGGACACCTGAACCGCGCCGTAAGAGAGGGAGGAAGGTGGGGATGAAAAATAAAAGAGAAACAGGCGCAGTAGGGGTGTGCTCCGGAATAATGTCTACCAGCTGCGAATCCTTAAAGGGCAACTCTATAGGTTTTAGAAATCGACGAGCTTAAAAGGGTCAATTTGTGAAACTTCCAGGTAAAGTATGCGAAGTCCTTTTGGTCTAGCATTTGAAACGCTGACGTAATCACCAATTAAAATTGCGACGGCCTTCAAGCTTCTCCGCAGTGCACAACGCTAAGGGGGGACGCATGATGACGTCATCGAAAGTATCCGTGCATTTCCAACGCATAAACGCCTTTGAAAGAAAAAAACCAACGCCACCGAAGCCAAAGCCCGGCGAACGTTGTTTGGCAGCGTCCAACGAGGCACGGCAGGGCGTGGCTGACGGCAGCAGTAATTTGAAATCATACCTTCTGTGATATCACACTGAACTTCGCCGCACTCCACTGTTGCTGTGAGGAGAAGTGCAAAATTTAATCGTCGATTACGTCACTATTTTAAATGGTAGTGCAAAAAACTTAGCATACTTTACCTACAGCCTATAACATTTCAATCCTTGAGTATCGCGAAATTCTCAAAAAGTGGCGCAGTTGCCCTTTAACGTGCACTGACATCGCGCAGCCCACGGTGCCTTTTGCGTTTCGCCTCCAACAAAACGTGGTCGCCGGAGCCGAGTTCGAGCCCGGGTACACCGAATAAGTAACCGTGCGCCCTAACCACTGAGCAACCGCAGTAGGTAGTGCAACATTTACTTTTGTAGGCGCTCATTGTCTGAGACAGCAAATTCTAAATAAAACCCCTCACGATGGGTGTGTAGGGCAATAAAGAAAAAAAATGGCTCAATGGCTGTGGAGCTCGGCTGCTGATTCCAAAAATACAAAAACCAGCGTGACGTCGAAAATCCCCAGCTGGTCTGTTAATCTGGAGCCCTCCACTACACCGTCTGTCATGTAGCCCCAATGTCTACTCGACACGTTAAACCCGAGATATTACTACTAGTATTACCAAAAGAAGGATGTATAAATTGGTGCAGCTTCTTTTTCTTTTAGAATCCGCATATTCTTGTTTGCACGCGACGGAAATAAGCAACGAAAGGCGGGTTCTTGGCAACGGTGGAGATGTACTAATAAGAAAAAAAATAAATACCGATTACACAAAATGACAATGCGGAAATATATGCGCTCGCTGGCATGCGATAGTGATTCCACCCAGAAAGATGCTACTGCGATGAAATGTAACTACGATGAAGTGATTTCGTTATGCCGATTCGCTGAAATCGTTCTGCTTCTAAGAAATAATTGCTGCCAGTCGCCAGCGCGCGGCTCCATCCGCTGTTCTCGCACTGCTCGATCTTGAATTCTCTGTCTGGCGACTTATATCTACTTCTCGCAGTCATATTTGCCGTTCTTAGTGTCTGACACGACAGGCTTATGCTTTTTGGCGTTTTTTTCGTAGAACGCTTGGACGACTGAATACGTTGAGCCTTCACAACAATCTGCCTCTGCTTTATCGGGTACAGGTGGGTGATGAGGGGTGGAGAGATGGGTGAAAGTTTTTGAAGGTGCATTTTTACCAGTGAATGCTCTGATGTACGCCCACCGGAGTGTGAATCAAGGATGGAGGCTGCACGCACACAGCCTTCACACAGCGAAGTTATTTTTGGGAAAGCAGGCGCATACTGCTAACGCAGTAAAATGAATAACTAAAAGAGTATGCATAATCAACCTCTGACTCCGAGCGGGATTCGTACTAATGGTGGCGCAACAGAAAACTTTGTTTACAGATGCTTTAGGCTATTTGGCTATCTTGTAGGCTTTTTTTTATGGTTGTTCCATGTAATATTTGGAACCACTCCGACCCTCCTCATGCCTTACTTGAGCGATCTCGGCATAAGGCATGCCACCATAACTCCCTGCCTCCGCCCGCACATGCTATGCATATGCATACCACGCGACTAGCATGGCCAGCAAGGATTTCAGAATTATCTAATCGCTGTTGTGAGTTGATCCGCGACCATGGTCAGTAGCTTCGCTTTTTACGATGCCCCTTTCTCACGCGCACCGCGCTTCTTCCATTCGGGATGCTTTGCCGAGCCGGCGAACGCGTAGGCAATTATTGCCCTCGTTGGCCATCGACGCGAGTTTGGCCGGCGGTTGCTTACTATTTGAATAGAAAATTACAGCATGTCGTTACCGTGCTTTTTTTAGCGTTTACAGTGTTACCGGACGCCGGACTTAACGGTTACCGCTGCGCACAGCAGTAGCGCCTTTTAATTCCATGCTTTTCTGGGTTGACATGTTCTTTCCGGGGCGGCGTCGTGAAGGTTGAGGGGCGCTATTAGATTTGCGTGCTTAGCGGAAGGACGACCTCTGCAACCTCGGGGTAGTTCACCACGCCACCTCGTTCGCTATAACCGAGTGGTGTGGCCAGAGTTGTTCGCTGTATCTGCGACCAATTTCCGTTGCCCTTATGCATATTTTCATAGTAGCACTACACCCGCTCGCAATAAGCGAGCGTTCGTTATATCTGCGGCCATTAAAGTGGGCTCCACTGTACATCCGCTGACTTTGCTTTAATACACCAGCATCAAGAAAGTCTAGGTAAGGCTGTATATGTATGGGTAGAGGAAGTAATGCCCGATCGCAACATTTGTCATCTGCCTTGTGGAGAGGCCGTACAGGTAAGTAAAAGCGAATAGTGAGAAAACCGAATGAATCGCCCTCGCGAGCATGTACAGAAAAGATAGGCGAGCACTTAGTCACCTATTAAGCACAGCTGCCAGAAAGGGGTTGTTTGTAGTTATGAAAATAAATGCCCGAAACAAGTTGGTGGACAAATGGTGCACGCCAGATTAACCACTCTTTATCACTCTATCAAGGGCGCAAAAAATTCTGTTGACGAAAAGGTTGCCTTTCATAGCGCCCCAGTAAAAGTCCCAAACATTCTATCACGCACAAATTTCTTACTTTACTATAGTGAGAAGCCACGATTAGCTGAGTTTTTAAGCTACTGAGCTATAGGGGCTTGGGATATATAACGTGAGTCACAAAGGCGATGTCAAATAGGTGATTTAAATAAAATATGTTTGGTAAGTTCTGCATGTTAGGGAGAGCCAGTGCTCCCACGAGGCTCTCGTTGGGTGGGGGATGGGCGGTGGAGGGATTCTCGAACATATTCTTACCATGTAGTAAAGGAGGGGGGTACTGGCAAGTCGGTTTCGGGGTGACGGAAATGTATCTGCCTGTATGTATACGTGCCGACACATGACAGTTTCGTTTCTCAGTAGTGCGCGGGAACGTAGAGGGCACGTGCGGTGGAAATTTTGGTGCCCCGTAAGTACACTGCGTACAAGAAAGTACCAACTGACTAAAGCTTTAAGGGAGACCTATTACTCGCGCTACAGGGTCTCCCAAACTGCTGAAGCAGGAGGGTTTTGTACATGCAAAATCCATCGGCTTTTCGTCCTACACCTCATAAGGTGGATTATAGCGTATATACATAGCCGATTTCCATTAATTTCGAGTTCATTTCATTTTGCGGCTCTTGCCGTAAATTCGTCTTTTTGCTGCGGACAATAAATAAAATAGGAACTCACATTAAACAATTTTTTCATGCTCAAGTAACGCAGTAAACACGACAAACGGAAGACGGGAGACGACAGGAGCGCAGGCTAACAACTGGTTATTTTATTCTGGGAAAAGTATATAAAGGCGCAGGACACAGGAAACAACACCAAAAAACAGAACAAAGGTTAAAACTTAAAAACCATGCTGCGCATGCACATCGCATCCTGACGTCTTTTTAACGAAATTCGAAGAGTCTTCCACAGCAGACGGCACTTCCCTGTATCCTGGACCTCACACAACGCCAAGAAAGCCTGACTCCTTATCTACCAAATTGATAGATGGTGAAGCAACACACTCATCGGCTTCCTTCCAGTTTCCATTGGCCCCGACCAACTCTCTACAAATGCAAACAGGGTTATTAAACACGACACTTGTCTTATCTACTGGGGGAAGCAATCGTTGCACTCGCTGCAATACAAAGCCAATTTGTACGACACCGCTATTTTTTTCACCCGTCTGTGATGTTCGAACAATTGCTCATTGCTTCCCCAATTAGAAAGATAAGTCTCCTGTTTAATCACCCTGATCGAATTTGTAGGGAGATGGTCGAGGCCTTTATGATCAGGAAGGAAGCAGATGAGCGTGTTGCTTCACCATACATCAATTTCGTTGATAAGGAGCCAGGCTTTCTTGGCAACTGTGTGAGCTCCAACAAGCGGGGCGGTCTGCGGGGCAGGGACGCGCTTCGGCTCGTCTATGCCTTCGTGACTAGCCGGATCCTCTACGCCGTGCCATATCTCCGCACTACTAAGCAAGACGAGGCGCGAATAGACGCCGTCATCCGCAAGGCAACTAAGCGAGCCCTGGATCTCCCGGTGGCTACCTCTAATGCCAAACTCAAGGCATTGGGGGTGCTAAACTCCTACCAGGAGCTGCGGGAGGCCCACCTCGTGAACCAATACACGCGGCTCATGCAGACGGCCCCTGGGCGCCGCCTGCTAAACCGCTTACACATCCAACACGACTGCACTCCAGAGGAGGCGGAGCGTATCCCAGTACTGTGGCGCCATATGCTCTGGGTCTCCCCGCTCCCCCGTAACATGGACACCGACATGCACGTAAACAGGCGACAAGCGCGGGCTCGGGCTCTTGAGAGACAACACGGCTCCCGACCCGGTGTATATTATGTAGACGTAGCAGGCCCATCGCCCACGGGATTTTACACGGCCGCTGTCATTCACCAGGAAATGCACGTTGATGGACTCTCTTTTCGAGCCCCGAATTCAATGCGAGCCGAGGAAGTAGCGATAGCGCTTGCTGCCGCCCACGCCAATTCGAGAATCATCATTACGGACTCCCGAAAAGCATGTGATCATTACTTGGCAGGGGAGATCTCCCCCTTAGCTGCTTGCATTCTAAGACGGACTGCCACTGATCCAACACCCAAAAGAATCATTTGGGCTCCTGGCCACCAGGGCTTACGAGGTAGTGAGGCCGCTGACGCGGCTGCCCGAGCGCTTACTCACCGGGCTCCTCATCCCAGCTCTTCTGGCTCGGAGACTAACCAGCCGCTGCTGCGATTCAAGGAAATTATAACGCATTATAGCGACATCCACCGCCTTTTCCCGGCCCCTGCAAAGGGGCTGAGTAAGACGGAGGAGCGAACTTTAAGGCGCCTGCAGACAGGTACTCTACTCTCTCCTGCAATCTTAAAGCATTACGATCCTAACACGGATGGGCGATGCCCACACTGTGGGGAGACCTGTGATATCTTCCACATGGTGTGGGCATGTACTCAAAATCCCCACCTCCCCCCTTCCCCTACCCCTTCCAGAGAGGCATGGGAGACTGCCCTTCTCAACTGCTCCTCGCTTGAGTCCCAAAGGGCTCTGGTGAAACGGGCTAGAGACGGGGCATTGTCATGCGGTGTCCCGGACTAGGGACGCCGACCATGTAGCGTGGCCACTCTGTGGCTCCCAAACTCTATTTCAGAAATTAAAAGTTTTCACCACCACCACCACCAGGAGATAGGGTAGCGCCGTCTACTATAAAATATAGTCTTCGAATTTCGATGAAAAATATGTCATGACTCGACTATGATGCGTATGCGCAGTACGGTTTTTTTAGTTTTAATCTTTGCTCTTCTGTGTTTTGGATTGTTCACGGTGTCCTGCGCCTTCATATACGTTTCCGAGAATGTAATAACCAGTTGTTAGTCAGCGTCTGTGTAGTCTCCAGATTTCTTTTTGTCCTTTTTCATGAACCCTTACCAACTAGCCCAGTTTTACGTTCTTGTAAACAAATCTTTGGATTTTTTTATTTTGTACCGTGATGTACAAGAAAAAAGAAAACGCATAGCAAGGTTGACTGAAACCCCTCGGCGTTATAATTTTTTTTCTCCTGAACCCGTTTGAACCCGTTTGAACCGGTTCGAGACGGTCCGAACCGGTTCGAACCGGAACGGAATGGCCTTCTGGAGCCGAACCCGGAACTGAACCCGAAAGGCGTGAACCCGAACCCGAACCGAACCCGAAAAAATGCCGGTTCGACACCCTGGTAAGAACACGATGACCATCGCGGTCGTCAATAATAAACAACTCCACAAAATAAGTGCCTCCATACTCTCGGGTAACCCAGAGACTGCAGAGGAAGCTGCCATAGCACTGGCCTGTGTAGGCACAAAAGCGAGGTACATAATAAGTGACTCCAAAGTTGCCATTCTAAATTTCAGCAGGGGCCGGGTCTCCCCTCTAACGAATGCAATTCTAAGCCGTCATGTAATAGACAGGAAAATTGCACTAGTCTGGACACCAGCGCATGCATCCCTGCCTGGTAATGAGACGGCCCACGAGTTCGCCCAAGGCTTATCCTTCCGTGCGGACCCGAGTGAGGTGATCTTTACAGACAGGGATCGCATGGTGACCTACAGATAAATTACACAGCACTATCGTTTGCAACGAGCTAGACTTCCTCCAGCGGATAGATCCTTGTCCAGATACCAAGCCATCAACTGGCGCCGGTTACGAACTTACACCTTTCCAACCCAGCCCTTTGGAGTCTTATGTACCCAGGGCAATTTTCAGACCAATGCGCAAACTGTGAACTTAGGGCCACCTTGGACCATATACTATGGGAATGTCCTCATGCCCCCCGGGAGGGACAAGGTATAAACACAAAAGATCAATGGGAGACCTTACTACTGAGCTCCGACCCGGCGACTCAGTTACAACTCGTCCGACTGGTCGAAGCCGCCGCCGAGAGTCAAGACCTTTCGGCCGTCGTCCAGGCGGGTAGCCCTCTCGCTACCCTCTGTCTGTTGGACATTAAAGGTTTTCTATCCTATCCCTTTTTGCCTGTTTGTGCGGACTTTTCTGCGTTTCGGCTCTCGCCGGTAACTCATCCGCCGCATTAGTAACCGCCACTCAGGCTAGAGTGAAAGCAATATTCTCCGTTTAGTACAAGCCTTTGTGATCAGCCGCATCGCTTACGTATGCCCTTACCTACATCTCAAGTCAGCTGAAAAACAGGAAGTGGAGGCCATAATCAGAAAATGCGTCAAAGAGGCAGTTGGGCTACCCATGCTCACAGCGACAGAGAAAGTGTTAGGTCTCGGTCTTCATAACACCCTAAGTGAGATTATTGAAGCGGTAACTGTCTCGCAGTACGAACGACTAACGGCCACACCAACTAGCAGACACATTCTGTCCACACTAGGCATAACATACAAACGACAAGGCGGACCAACAACTGACCTTCCCAAACATATACGCGAGCTTCTGGTCATTCCTCCGCTACCTCGGAAGATGCACCCAGATTTGCACGCTGAACGTCGTGCAGAGAGAGCCAAATCATTAGGCGAACGCTTCCTCTCTGTGGTACCTCTGTGGTATATGTTGATGCAGCAGATTCTTCGGCTGACAAGATGGTAGCTGTGGTCACCACGGAATGTGGTACACTCATAACTGGGGGCTCTAGACGCACTCAGCACACACATGTTGGAGAAGAAACAGCCATTGCTCTAGCCATTGCGGGATCCTCGGCAGAAACCATTGTCAGCGACTCAAAATTGGCGATAGGTAACTACACGTTTGGAAGAATCTCTCCACAAGCAGCACGAATTCTGCTAAATTATCAGCCCACGCGGCGCATTCGCCTAATCTGCCCGCCTGCTCATGCCTCCCTTGCTGGTAATGAGGCGGCTCATAACCTAGCTCGAGAACTGTCCCGCCGAGCTGGGTCGTGCAGTCCGCCGGCCCTATACTCCGGCAAGGACAGGTTGTTTTCTTACAGAGAAATCCTGCAGTCAAGACTCAGATTCCCCCCAGCAGATTAAACGCTCTCGAAGCAACAGGCCAAAGCCTGGTGTAAAATTCAAACTAACACCTATCCAAATCCCCAATTGTGTAGCTTCTATTCGGTTGGACTCTGCTCAGACAAATGCAAAAATTGTGATGCGAAAGACCATCTAAATCATATGATCTGGAACTGCTCGCAGTC
Source organism: Amblyomma mixtum (assembly GCF_055824585.1). Taxonomy (NCBI): domain Eukaryota; kingdom Metazoa; phylum Arthropoda; class Arachnida; order Ixodida; family Ixodidae; genus Amblyomma; species Amblyomma mixtum. Next base: position 17,349,836 of record NC_143018.1, read on the forward strand.
CCTACCCGCGAGTCGATTCATTACCAACTCTGATCATCGGGAGGCTCTATTGCTCAGCCCCGACCCGGGGACACAGATCAAGCTCCTCCAGCTAGCTGAAGACGCCGCCGCTGCCCAAGGGATAGCGGACGCCGTATAAGCGGGGGGCGACTTCGGGTCGCTGCTCTATATCCGCTGGAAATAAAGTTCCACCACCACCACCACCACCAAGTAACCTAGAGAACGGTTAGCATTACTGGTCACACAGATAATCTGGCGATCCGAAGAAAGGTTAGAAAACATACAGAAGCCTACGCAGTTATACGATGTTAATATAGTGGCCCGTGTACTGTGCGATGTCAGTGGACGTTAAAGAACCCCAGGTTGGCGAAATTTCCGGAGCCCTTCTCTACGGCGTCCCTCATAGCCTGAGCCGCTTTGGAGCATTTAACGCCCACAATCCAAATCTTTCACTCCCACCTACCTCCCTTCCCTCACGGCGTAGTTGGGGTGTCCACCTAGAAATGAGACAATAGTGTAAAATTTCCTTTCCTCCAAAGCCACTTATTTAGATGTATATATGAAAGGCACAGTGACTAAAATCGCATGTTTCCAGTTCATCAGCAACAGATGTAAGAATTGACCGACTTTAGGCAATTCTTGCTAGAAGATGAAATGCAATGGTGAAATCCCGACCATCCACGCCACATTTTCATCATCGCGGCCAGGTTGGTGGTTTGTTGGTTTATTGGGGTTTAACGTCCCAAAGCAACTCAGACTATGAGGGACGCTGTAGTGAAGGGGTCGAGAAATTTCGACCACCTGGGGTCTTTAACGTGCGCTGACATCGCACAGTACACGGGCCTCTAGAATTTCGCCTCCATCGAAATTCGGCCACCGCGGTTTCGATCCCAGCCGCGCCTTCCGGGCTGCTGATCCGAAAGACGCGGGTTCAACAGAAGGGTTGTTGCTCACGATATGAATCCATGACACCGATACTATACACCTGCTAGACGATAAGGCGGCAACCAAACACGTGCGAAACGAAAGAAAAAAAGCTCTGCAGGATTTAAGCAATATATATTTCACGTCTCTTTTTAGGGCCGCCAGATATTCAGTCTCTATCAATGCGACTGGCATGACCGATCAACTAAAGGAAATTCTCGATTGGAAAGCGTTAACCACGTATCTCGCGGCGTCAAGAAGATAATTCGCTCTGAAACAAGCCCGTAATGGCAGGACAGCCTCTTGACCACTTACGCGCACTTTATAACGACTTTTAGCGCTTTTAATCTTGGTGACAGCAACAGTACATGTTTTTTTTCGAACATTCATTCATTTGAGTGTCATAGAATGACAAAAGTATTCCAAAATCTAACGGAAATAGTCACCCGTCGACGCACTATGTCCGCTCACGCCGCGAATACAGATTACCATATCGCTGCTTCAAAAAATAGCCTTATGACGCCGCCACCCTCGCAGGAATAACCGGGCCTTGTTTCTTACAGAAGCAGGTGTCTCTGCAGGATGTGGACGGTGCGGCTAAACGGTGTTCCAGAGCATGTCACCCACAGGGCTGTACTCATCAACGGCAAGGTCTACTCGTTCGTCAGTTACCACGGGGCATGCAACTTGCTCCACGTCTTCATCTTCGACCCCGCGTCGCACCGGTGGGATATGGTTCAGACGCAGCTTCCCTACGGCGGGCTGATTAACATTTCCTTCCAGACAGTTGTAGCGTACGGCCACTGCGCGTATCTGTGGGGCGGCCCGCCCAGCTGGCAATCCCCGACTGTCCTTTACCGCTTCGACACAAGAACCATGACATGCAGCCGCCCTGAGGTGGCCGGTGAGGTGCCGTCATCGATTTACGGCAGCACAGCTTGTGTTGTGGGTCACCGCAAGTATATCTTAAGCGACTGGGATCCTTCACCGTATATGCGGGTCCTTGACTTGGATACCCTAGAGTGGCATCGTGTCCCCACCAGCGGAGAGGCTCCGGTTCTACCTGCCTGCCACACTGCGTCTGCCATCGGGACCCGCATGTATGTGTTCGGCGGCAGCCCAGCAGACCCTTCCCTCATCCTATACTATTTTGAAACGACCACCTCTTCATGGGTATGCCCACAGGTACAAGGAGTTCCCCCTGTGTGTCGGCGAGGTCCTTCAGCTTTCGTGTATAACGAAGAACTGTACATTTTCGGAGGGTACAGCGAATTGCTGCAGACCTATTTGGTAGATATACACAAGTACGACCCCGTGACGTCGCGTTGGACCGAAGTGAAGCCATGTGGCTCACCACCATCTCCCAGGTACTGGCATGGCTGCTCAGTGATGGGTGAAAGAGTGTTTATCTTCGGCGGCTTTGGGCCGGCACCCAACCAGGATGAGGGGCAAGTTGCTGAGGAGCGAAGGGCGCTGACCGATCTCCACGTGTTGCACTTGGCACCGACACTGAAGAACCTGTGCTTACTTGCAGTGATTGATGCGCGGCTGGATCTAAGCCCCTTACCACCATTCATTAGAGAAATGGTCTACGCTATCACTTCTCACCCATCGCAGTCGATGACAGATGCTGCATCTCAAGCAAACTGAGTGCCTTTGGCCAAGCCAGCTTGGCGATACGGTGATAATGCAACTTCGGCGCCGCTACTTGACGCATTAATAAACTCTTCTTTTATACGCAAAGAACGCCTTCCTTCTGTGCTCGATTTTCTCGCAAGCAAGAAAGTCGCTAGTATTTTGTTTCTGTTCATGTCGCCTAGGGCCGCCATTTTTTCTTAAATAACAAAGGTAACAAATTTTCTGAACTAAGAATTATTCACTGAAATCGATTCAACTCAAGCCTGGTGGTTTCTTCACGTCACTTCGGAATGAGGCTCGTGGTGATTTTGTTTTCCGCGCAGCCCCTGCTGGTCATACTTTTAAAAGCAGGTGGTAGATAGAGATATGTGGCGGTAGGCGTCGATTTCAGCTCTTATCCGGAAACAACTTGCGTCTTTTGCGATGACTTCAGAAAGCCAAACAGTTATCACTTATTTCCGCATGTCTGCCCTCACTTTGACGCTGCTTTAAAGGTTCACTGATTTTATAGCCTGCTAGTTTTGGTCTTGTTTTCGCTATATACATTCTAGTTTCAATCTGGAAGCATCCGATCGGTGTCTATGTTGTGAACGTGAGCCGAGAAAATTCGTCAAAGCTTGTATAAGTGACTGTATCAGGCTCAGATCATATCAAAGGCAATCTACAGCATGCTGGACTGTATTTGAAGCTTCCCGACAGCTTATTTACACTGATGCGAGAGCGCTCTTTTGAACTGCGCATGCCAGATACATTCTCGACAAGCCATCCCACGATGGCTGGTGTCAATTGCTCGGAAGATGTGTCCGTGACACCAACTTGAATAGACAAAGCAACTTTGTGCCATGGCGCTCTTTAGCTACAGATTATCTAGCGCCGTAAAAATTCATCAGAGTCGACAGGGGGTGTGCCACTGACTGAGCTGCACCTCGACGACGAGCCCCTTATCTTCTTCGTTCACTACGTTGTCGCCTACGGCTACTGCGTCTACATGTGGGGTAGCTTTTCGGACATAAAGTCGCGGATTGGCGGTTTGTACTGGTTCGGTACCCGCGCTATGATATCGAGCCGCTCGGAAATATGCGGCCAAGTTGCGATACTGAGCATCTTCTCTGCTTGCGTGCTGGCCGGGTCAACAGATGTACAACTTTGGTTTTTTAGACCCGGAATCCTCACACCGTATATATTATCTTGAGCATGAGAGTGGAGAGGAACCGCCTAGCCGCTGCTTCCACACGGCGTCCGCAGTCGGAACCCGCCTGTATGCTTGTGGTGGCCAGGCGTTGAACATAGAGGTCAACGACCGGTAAGATAATTCCTTGTATTATCTGGAAACAACAACATTGATATGGGTGCGCCGAAAAGTGGAAGATGCGCGCCCCAATGGCCGCAAACTTCACTTTGCCTTCGTGTACAACGAACAGCCGTATATCTTCGGTGGCCGCACCAGTCAGCTGGGCGCTTACTTTTCAGACATGCATAAGTATGACATAGAGAAGTCGTGTTGGATCGAAGTGACAATACATGGGTTACGCCCGTCTGCTAAGCGCTCGGCCGTTTGCAGCGTGATGGTAGAAAGGGGTGTTTGTTTTTGGTGACTTGCGGTATGCCCCAGACCTTGAGGAAAGAGAGCCCATCGATGTTTCTAAAGAGGAAAAGGCGATAACTGACCTGCACGTGTTGCACTCAGCATCTACGCTGCAGAACTTGCGTCTTGTAGCTGCCATCGGCGCAGGTCTCGACGTAGGTGGATTACCGGTAGCTATTAGAAACGAGATCAACGCTATCTCTTCTGGCTCATCACAGACAGCGGACTCGTGCTGCACTTCAAACGAATGGTGTGCCTTCAACGGAGCCACAGATGGTGGTGAGGTGGCCACAATAGTGATATCAGTGCCTCTACTTAGGTACGTAATAATGTCTTTTTTTTTTTCTTAAAAACACCTTAGAAAGTGAGCTTCCGCGCCGGGCAGGTATTGGCCCCCTATCACCTAGGAGCGCCGTGCTCTGCTTTTAGCGCTCCGCCCTCGGTAGCCTGTATAACCGAAATCGTGGTCCGCAGCTTTTGTGCCTATACAGTGAGACCATCGAAAGCTTTGCAGATCACAGATGTGTCATTCGCGTGCAGTTGTTGGCGGGTCGGTGCGGCGCCGAGGGAAACCAACTGTATGACAAACTCGCCACCGCGCTCACTAGCTGTCTCATAACGACACCTTGTACGAGGTTGGGGACCAATGTGCGGTGATTCGCGATCAGCTCTTAACTGCCAGATCCTCGCTTCGCACAGTGAGAGCGCGGTTTCATCGCCAGCGCACGCATTTTGAGTTGGAGCCCGCATCTTTCAGGTGTGACCTGTGGAAAGGCAGCTGCCCCAAGGACTTCTATACGAGCTACGCGGGCCTCGATTATGGTTAGGTTGTGGGATTGAAGCCATTGTTCCTTCGCTGTGCCGCTTTTGTGCAGCCGCGTCACTGGGTGCTGGAGACCTATACAGCGCTGGAACTCATTGCGTTAATGCTGACGACGCTTGTGTGGCTGTGAGGCTGCGTGCACGCCTGCGATTGAACAATTGTGAGCATGTGTGCATCGAGCGGACTCTGTGCTCTGTGCATCGAGCGGACACGCCTGAAGTCCCGTTTGTGCTTCTCCAGGTAGCCTCGCAGCATTAGGACGCTCAGCTTGTGCTATCTATGGAGGGGGGCAGCCGAGCCCCCGACCCCAGTCTATTGGTGGTGAGTGTGCCTCGTGTGCGACACCCCGTGAGAAGACACGGCGCACGCGCCTTCTATATACATTATGAACACCCATGACTATAAAATGCAGGGAAAAAATGTGGCAGAGTACTAACGTGTCTGAACCGAGTATTCGTGCGAAATCATTTGTTTAGCCTGGTTGACTCGTGCTTTTGTTTTGCTGGGTGGTCGGCACGCCTGGTTACAATAAACTTAGGTTAAGTGATTGTCGACGTGAAGCTGATGTATCTGCTCGCGCCGCAGGTGAAAATTGAAGACGACATTGTGCAATGCACAGCGCGAGATTGTGTTGGACTTTAACACGAGGTGTGATCGCCTACGATGATAGCATATTGTGACCTCGTGCAGCGGCCAGTGAAGCTGATCTGTTCGCGCTACCGAGGGTTCGAAACCCGGTAGCGGCAATATTTATTTTATTTCTGCAGGGGCTGATCTATGCTAGGTTTTGCTAAGGTCACTTTCAAGGCCAAGCTTAACACATACTCGGTGAGCTAGTTATACCTCGTTAAGCAATGCTTTCACAACGCTGACGCGAAGAAAATATGAGACAACGCATTTTTGCGGTAATATTGTAGTCATGTCAAATGAGCTAGCCCATCTTCATGCGCTGATGAAACGTATGACCTCAGGTCACATTTTCTCGGGAGTGGTGATGATACAAGTTTTAACCCGATTAATTCCTGCCGCGAAATCTTGCAGGTTTGATGTGATTGCATAGTAACCTTTTTTTCTCTCAAAAATTCTGTACTCGTCGCCGCCGCTGTGTTTGCTGCTGCTTAAACGTTCTTACTGCTTAACTCAGTCAAGCGCTACATTTGTGCTTTGCTTCCTGCAATGTCGAATTTCGACCTGTATTTGCTTTGTAATTAGATATTTCCTGAAATAGGACCATTTGGTCGTTGTCGATACGCCAATACGTCAATATTAAATGTTTGTTCAAGAGAACGGTGGGTTTCAAAGGAGAAACCTATTGAAGAACACCAATCGCGTATTTAATGAATTTCCTAGTGTTATCAGAGGCGGAACGATAGGCTAACGCAATCAGTGTCCCGTCGCATATGACCGCTGATACATAGTGGTAGCAAGCATAATGATGAGTAAAATCCTTGCTAGCCACCAGGGGAATGCCTGTGCTATCAGTTTCAAAATACTTCTCAGATATCAAAGATCCTGTGAATATCCCAACTAAAGCTACAGGGTGTGAATGAAGACATTTAGTTTGAAGGACCTGGTTTTGGAGTCTTGTCTTACAACCCGGGTACGTTTGCGTTCACGTTATACCACTTTCATTCCTGAAATATGCTTGCCAATGACCAGGGGACTTTGATAGTTCGTAGAATTATCTCGAATATGACTTTTTTTCAGTTCATGATCATGGATACCGAATGAGTAAGATTATCTCACGTTCAGAATCGCTTGGGACTGGGCCATTTGGAATACATTATTCATCTGTTGTTCCACTCAGAAGTACGAAACTCGGGCGAGAATAAGGGGAAACTGACTGTTAGTGAAACGAGCACCTAATGATAGGTCTCCTGTAGGTAGCTGACTCTCTTCTCACTCTCAAAGGGAAGTTCATCGGCTTCAAGTACGGTGGTACCGTAGACGTTAATCGCTACTCAATCTGAGTAGGTCGAAAAGCCGAGAGGACAGCGATCACGCAGCTCTCGGAGTTGCAGTATCTGATGACTTCTCCGACGCAGCGGAGGTGACAACGAAGGTGAAGGTAAGGTCTCCTAAAATGGAGGATCGGCATGAGCAGGAGACAACCTTTGTGCATGGTCCGCTTTAGAAACTCTCAGCTTGATCTGAGTGGGGCGCTGAACAATTGTTTTCGTGCGCAGAAAGATTGTCAAGCGACCCGTGGCATTGAAAACGCTTTTGGTAGAGTCAGGTTATTGAAAACAACCATGAGATGGCGAAAATATTTGCTTTGAAATACAAGCGTTCGACCACACTGTACCTCGCATTTCCGTCCGTAGAGCGGAACAGGTCTTGCACAAACATTTTTTTTTTACGGGAACAACTGCCCTGAGGACCAAGCAGCCCTTGCGCAGGGAAAAACTTCCTCAGATGCATCCGGTACACCATGAGGGTAGGCGAAAGGACAGAGCGAAAGCTCTGCAGAAAAAATTAGCCAATAGACAGGACGTGGTTTACACGGACGCGGCGGAATATGAAGGCAGGACGGGTTTCGTAGCCCTAGCGACCAGCGAGGGCGGAGACCGAGTCTCGTGCAGCAGCACCCAACAGAGAGATGCAACAGCGGCTGAGGAGGTAGCCATTGCGCTGGCTTTAACTCAACGGAATGTCAGGGTGATTATAACAGATTCCAAATCGGCTATCCGCAACTACAAAGCAGGCAGGGTATCTGTCGAAGCAGTCAAAATTCTGACTGCCGGCCCGACACCGGCAGAACTAATTAACCTTGTTTGGACTCCGGCCCACGAGGGCCTCCGGGGAAACGAGACAGCGCACACATTGGCCCGAGGACTTACACACCGGGACCCCAATGCGGTCTCGTCGAGCAGAGAGCCCCTTCAGAGGGACGAGGAGCTGAACACGTACCAAGATATTCTTAGCCATTACAGATTAGGAAGACAGACACTACCTGGAGGATGCAAGGGCCTCAGCAAAAAGCAAGAGGTCATATGGAGAAAGTTACAGGCGGGAGTTTTTCCGAACCCACTCGCACTAAGCAGATGGCATCCGGCGATCCAAGACCCGAGGTGTAAACAGTGTAATGAAATAGCAGACATGATTCACATGGTGTGGACAAGCCCTAGCCACAACGAACCAGACAGGAATATAGAGTCCTCGGAGGCTTTCATGGCCAGCCAAAAAGAAGAACAAAAAGAAGTCATCCGTCTGGCCCTGGACACCGCTGAATCCCAAGGGATCCCAGCCTGCTGAAAGGGGAGGAAGATGACGGCGGTCAAGACTCGTCTTTTTCGCCCTCTGATTCCTTGACGGGTGCAAATAAAGTTATTTCATCATCATCAGCGTCTGACACTCGCTCTGATCCACTGGCTCACAGCAGGAGAATCAGCAGCAGTAAAAACTGGAGGTGCTTTTTTATATGCGGATGATCCTGCTGTGTGCCAGTGGATCAAAGCGTGAGTTCTGCGCTCTGTGGACAGAACTGCAGGCGTCAGTGTGTAAGCACAAAGGGAGTTTTCCCACCGGAAGGGCTGCTTTCCTCACATATGAGGAAAGGCCGTTGCGCTTGTCTACTGGCATTCGAACTGCGTTTGGCCGAAGGGCACCACCTTTAGCAAGGAGCGAGTGCGTTCGAAACTGGGCTCGGCCTGCGGGGGCCGCAGCGGGGTTTACACGAGCATCTCCCAAACGTACAAGAATCTCCGCAGTCCGGCCGCCCCCGGAGCCAAGTGGGCAGCCCCGCGGATATAGGTGCCGGGCTTTCAGCGCGGTACCGCACGAGGTGCCTTGCAAGGCGGCACTGTTCGGAGCCGCAGGATCGCGGCCGCCGTCGTCGCAATTTTACGCCTCGTTCCGACGACTGGCACCGCTACGCTGATAAGCACAGAAGATGCGGTGAATAAATGTTACTATCGTACGCAACAAAGTTGGTACAGGCACGTGATTTACACATAGCTACGCACTTTTGATTTTGAAGTGCTGAAATACGTTCTAAGGATTCCAAGTTAGCAAAGCTTTTTGCAGACCCAGTTTTGCGTCTGCCGTGCAGCTCGCCTGGATGAGGCAGTGCACATTTCATATCATCTCGCACTACAAGAGAGGGAATTTCTAATATTAGATAGCCTTGTGTGAGATGAACCGTGCGAATAATGTGGCTGTGAATAATGTGTGCGAACATGCGGCTGTTGGAAAAGGAGATCAACGCGCTAGGAAAGCCGAACTCAAATGCGCCACACGACAAGATCGCTTGCATCCCGAGGTCCAAAATGCTTGCGCCCCCAAAATCTGGTCAGAATGACGTAGACGCGAGCCCTCAGCTCTGCGGGCGAGCCATTCTGTCGCTGCAATTCCCGTTACTAGTGGTGACTGTTCCGCCAGTTTTAGTCCAGGATTGCGATTTCGGCGTGATTAAGGATTCTTACTTGACAGGAAAAAACTTCGAGAAACTTATCTTCACCTTAAGAGTATGTAACGATAAACGGTCCCTACGGTCTCTAGGGTGTCTCCTGGCGCACCGCTTTGCAGACATCGACACACTTGGTGAAATCATAAACTGTTTTATTGCACATCATCGTCCATATTATTCAGGTACGATAATTAGTAACTCTAATTAGCTATGTGGTTCTTTCATGTAATTTGCCTGCTGTGCGGTGGGAGGTACTCGTACAAGGCCTCTATTTATCGCACTTATCGCAGGTTGCTCAGTGGCGGTTTCGATTCCGACAGACCACATTTGCTTTTTAATATAAGCAAAATAGCTTTCCTAGTCCACTACCTTGTCGATCAATCAGGATTTTCCAGCGTCAACGATGCTAACGCTGGGCTTCCGGCCGAACGGGACCTTTAATGCGGTGGCGCAAAAAAAAAAAATAAAATTGGAGGGGACACTTAAGCTCCGCCTTAGGAGTACGACGCGATAGCATGATGGGTTAATTCCTACGTATGGAGAAGGCCGCTCTCTATTTCACACTAATAGATTCCTGGGAGTCCTCATAAGCCTCCTGTCGCACTAGAAGAGTGGTTAAGCGATGGGCCTTGTGGAACCCAGGTTGCTCTTCCCGAGCTACCAATCATTTGTTTAACTGCCACAGTGTGCAGTTTGATCACTATCTGGTGGGTAGGTTGGGATGACGCAACAAGGACACGTGACCTAGTTGGCCCATCCGCCTCCTAGGCTGCTCTCTGGGAACCACCTGGCAGAGCCATGCCCGTGATTTCTCGTTCACAACGCCGACGAGGACACCGGGGCCTTCAACGCTGTCGCGTTAAAACAGCGACATCAAGTCGATAGAAGGCAGTCAGACACAGTGTTAACGTCCTCCTTTCTGCTGCTCAATAACTAAGGAAATCATGCCCGGTAGTTCAAAAAAGAGAGGCGAGCGGTGTTTGCAAATGAAGGGTCTATTCCATTGTCAATACACGCAGTACCGGAAGGGTGAAACCAACGTAATTTATCAGGCTCCGTTACTGCGCATGAGTTCAAAAGATTATTATTGCCACGACGACGTTTTAAACCCGCGCCGGAGCAAACAGGTCAGCTTCGCTGCCCACTGCACGAGGGCGCGATGCTATCGCCGCAACCGATCACGTCTCGTGTTAAACTGTAACAAACTTTCGCGCTGTGCGTTGCAAATCGCCTCTTCAACAACTTCCACCCGCGGCGCTCCGCTCGTAACGCGTTTCCCAACACCGGTAGATACCCGCCGCGGTGGCTCAGAGGTTAGAGTCCTCGGATACTCAGCAGGAGTAACCGGGTTCAAACCGAGGCGCGGCGGCCTGCACTTCGATGAAGAGAAAACAGAAAAGGAGCCCATGTGCTGTGCGATGTAAATGCACGTTAAAGGCCCTCGGGTGGTCGAAATTAGTCCGGAGCCCCCCACTACGGCTCTTCGTTCTCTGTTTCTTCTTTCACTCCCGCCTTCCTCCCTTCGCTCACGGTGCGGTTGGGGCTTCCACCGAGATATGTGAGTCAGATACGGCACCACTTCCTTTACTCAAAACCACGTATTTAGAGGTATATATAGAAGGCACAGTGACCAAATCACAATTTTCTTTCACCAGAAACAGCTGCAGGTAGTCAGCCCCCTTAGGCACTTCTCTCCAGAGCAGGAAATCCAAATGTGAAATACCAACGATTCACACCACATTTTCACCATCGCGGCAAGGTTGAACAAAGTGGTTGTTGCTCGCGATGTGAATAGACCAGAGCTGCATGACACCTATATCAAGCACCTGCTAGACGATATGGCGGCAACAAGACGTGCGCGAAACGAAAGAAAAAAGTACCGCGGTATTTAAGGAATATATATTTCACGTTTTTTTTAAGGCCGCCAGATATTCAATCCCTATCAAGGGCCCTCCTGACCACTTATGCGCACTTTATAACGGCTTTTAGCGATTTTAATCTTGGTAGCTGCAAGAGTACATGTCCTTTTTCGAACATTCATTCGTGTGAGTCTCATAAAATGACAAACATATTGAAAAATCTAACGGAAATAGTCACCCTTCGACGCACTACGTCCGCTCACGCCGAAATACCGATCACACTATCGCTGCTTCAGAAAAAAGCCGCATGATGCCGCCACCAACGCTGGAATGACCGGCCCTTGATTCTTATTGTAGCAGGTGCCTCTGCAGGACGTGGACGATGCGGCTAAGCGGCGTTCCAGAGCATGTCACCCGCACGGCTGTACGCATTAACGGCAAGGTTTACTCGTTCGACAGTTGCCACACGGCATGGAACTTGGTCCACGTGTTCATCTTCGACCCCGCATCGCAGCGGTAGGATGTGGTGCTGACGCTACTTCCTGACGCCGGGCCGATTACCATTTCCTTCCCCACAGTTGTAGCGTACGGCCACTGCGCGTATCTGTGGGGCGGCCCGCCGTGCTGGCCATTTCCAAGTGTTCTTTATCGCTTCGACCCAAACACGATGACATGCAACCGTCTGGTGGTGTCCGGTGAGGTACCCTCATCGATGTACGGCAGCACAGCTTGTGTTGTGGGTCACCGCAAATATATCTTCAGTGACTGGGATCCTTCGCCATATATGCGGGTCCTTGACTTGGATACCCTAGTGTGGCATCGTATCCCCACCAGCGGAGATGCTCCGGTTCTACGTCCCTGCCACTCTGCGTCTGCCATCGGGACCCACATGTATGTGTTTGGCGGCAGCCCAGCAGACCGTTCCCTCACCCTATACTATTTTGAAACGAGCACCTCTTCTTGGTTGCGCCCAGAGGTTCAAGGCGTTCCCCCTGTGTATCGGCGAGGACAATCAGCCTTCGCGTTCAACGAAGAGCTGTACATTTTCGGAGGGTACAGCGATGTGCTGAAGACCTTCTTAGCAGATACGAGGGGGTACCCAAAAGAAACCGGACTTATTTTTGTTTGAACTTATTTGTTCACATTTTCAGCACAGACCTTTATTATCCTTCAAAGTACTCTCCACTTACAATAATATGTTTGTCGAATCTTTCATTCCATTTTTCAAAACATTTTTTAAATTTATCTTTTGTGATGCTTGACAGTCCCTCCGTCGTTTTTTTCTTCACCTCAGCAACATCAGCGAAACGCTTTCCATTTACCTGTCTTTTCATTTTACCAAACAAAGAAAGTAGCACGTGACAAGGTCGGGTGAGTATGAGGGTTGAGAAACAGAGGACATGCCATTTTTGGTCCGAATTTGTCGTAGAGACAGGGCTGTGTGAGCAGGGGCATTGCCATGATGGAAAAACCAGTCACCCGACCGCCACAAATCAGGCCGCTTCCACCGAACACTGTTGCCCAATCTTTTCAAAACATCCAAGCAGAAAGCCTGGTTAACTGTCTGACCCTGCGGAAAAAATTCTGAATGGACGACTCCACTCACTTCGAAAAAACAAATCAGCATTGTTTCGAGGTTTGGTTTCACCTGACGAGCTTTCTTGAGGCGAGATGAATTTGAAGTTTTCCATTGGCATGACTGTTGCTTTGATTCAGGATTTAATTCAGGAACACTTGAGTTGTCCCCATAGCATCGTCCTTGAACGTCTTTCTGAATATTTAATGAGTTTCCGTTCCACTGTTTCCGAGAAAAAATCAAAATTTCACCAGCGCATGCTGTTCACGAACATCAGCCATTGCAAAAACGACACTCACACTAAACAGTCGTCACTCTAAAACTCTGCCTAAACTAGTCTGACCTCCTTCAGCGACGGCACTCGGCTTACTGACTCAGAAATGTTCGTTCTATGCGCTCCTAGCGACAAAACGCGGTACCACAGAAGCTGTGCCGATTCAAAAAATTAGTCCGGTTTCTTTTGGGTACCCCCTCGTATGCACAAGTACGCCCCCGTGACGTCGCGTTGGAACGAAGTGAAGCCATGTGGCTCACCACCGTCTGCCAGGTCCTGGCATGGCTGCTCAGTGATGGGTGAAAGAGTGTTTATCTTCGGTGGCTTTGGGCCGGCACCCAACCAGGATGAGAGGCAGGTTCCTGAGGAGCGAAGGGCGCTGACGGATCTCCAAGTGTTGCACTTGGCACCGACACTGCAGAACCTGTGCTTACTTGCAGTGATTGATGCACGGCTGGATATACACCCCTTACCACCTTTCATTAGAGAAATGGTCCACGCTATCACTTCTCACCCATCGTAGTCGATGGCAGATGCCTCATCTCAAGCAAATTGAGTGCATTCGGCGAAGCCAGCTTGGTGGTAAGGTGATGATGCAACTTCGGCGCAGCTGCTTGACACAGAAATAAGCACTTCTTTTATACGCAAAGAACGGCTTCCTTCAGTGCTACTTGACGCAGTAATAAACTCTTCTTATATACGCACACGATGCCTTCCTTCTGTGCTCGCTTTTCGCGCAAGCAAGAAAGTCGCTAGTGTTTTGTTTATATTCATGTCGCTCGGGCCCGCCACGTTTTCGTAATAATAAAGGGAACAAATTTTCTGAACGAAGAGTTATTCACTGAAATCGATTCACCTCCAGCCCGGTGGTTTCTTCAAGCAAGTCGCATTAACACCACTTCGGTATGAAGCCCGTGTTAAATTCTAGTTAGCCGCGTAGCCACTGCTGGTCATCCTTTTCAAAGCAGATGGTGGATAGAGATATGTGTCGTTAGGCGTCGATACCCGCTCTTTCAATCAGACAGCGAAATCTTGATGCGAAAGGCAGAGACTCGCGTGTGCTGCGTGTTATCTGTGACATTTATTTCGTTCAGCTAGTCCAGCCAAGTGCACGAGTACATTTATGGCAACAGTCTTTTGACTTGGCAGAACATTCTTGCGGGCTATTAGATTCATTTTGGAGATAAATAGAGAGAATGCTGCGTCCTTGCTGTCGCATTCTTTTCGCAACCTCCTGTCCTCTTCCTTTTGAGCAGTTCCTAGCCTTCCTCTCTACAACATGAAAAAAAAATAAGAAAGAAACAAAAGGACGGAAAGGCAGGGAGGTTAACCAGGCGATGCCTAGTTGGCTACCCTACACTTGGGGAGGGGAACAAAGAGAAAAAAAGGAAAAAGAGCAGCAATGCAATGAGTTTTCTAAGTGTCCAGTGACCACTATGTCAGGGGGACAGAAGGCGCGCACTGAAAACTTAAAGATTATAGACGGGAATACAACCCCGAGTCCCTTAAAAATCTCAGGAGCGCTTTCACCGCTTTCCTTTGTGAGGAAGGTTGTGTCCAAGGCTCCAGAACCTTGGACTCTGTTAAAGGACACGAGTCCAAGCGGTAGAGAGTAGCAATTAGGAAACCGCGCTCTCGCTTAAAACGACGGCGGTCACAGAGGAGGTGTCCGATCGTTTCATCACAACCGCACTGGTCACACGCTGGAGAGTCTGCCATTGCGATGAGATGGGAATAGGCGTTTGTGAACGCCACTCCCAGCCACAGGCGGCACAAGAGCGTAGTTCTCAGTCGCGGCGGTTGAATTTCTTTGGAGGAGAAATTCTAGAGGCCCGTGTACTGTGCGATGTCAGTACACGTTAAAGAACCCCAGGTGGTCGAAATTTCCGGAGCCCTCCACTACGGCGTCTCTCATAGCCTTAGTCGGTTTGGGACGTTAAACCCCATAAACCAACCAAACCAACCGTAGTATCACCGCGGGGGAGGCCGAATGGTATATGATGTTGAAGCAAGAGGTTGAAGTGGTGCGAGCGGGGTGTCCAACCTCCAGGGGCAGACCACGACGTTACAGTCAGGTTTCGGACGAGGAGTTGAAGGTGCCTTGCTGCGTCAGCTCTTGTCAATGGGTACCAGGCCATAGCGGCATTGTTGGTAACGCCTTAGCTGACAATGCTGCTCGATCGGCTTAGAATACAACCAACACTGTCCGCATACCACTGGCAACAAAAACCTGGATAAAGTAAGGTGAGTTCCCCTGCATTCCTGCCTGCACAACCACGCCATTACCAAAAGACAGCGCCCCTCCAGGTTGCCGCGCCACTCTTATTTAAATTCGTAAAGAGCTCAGTGATTCCGCACCAAAGTTCTGAAAGCACAGAAGCCGTTTTTATTCAGCTTAAGACAGAGCTCATAGTAGGCGTAGTAATCGCCTGCCAAACTCGTGTACGAGCCATTTCATGTCCCATATCAAAATTATTTTGGTGCCTGTTATGTCTTGAAGGACCTACTAGTAATAGGCGGTCACTTCATTAATGATCTGAAAGGCAAGACGGTCACGGTTATATAATTTTGTTCGAATCCTTCCTTATCAAAAACGTCATTATCAATGCACCTGTTGGATTAGCTTATCAGTCAGTAACAATGACATTTTGTCTAGCCTTGATATGAACGCCTGCGCCCATGCTGGTAAGATGAACACTACTGACTATTGTTGAACTTTTCTGTTCTTACTACAAACAAGAGGGCTCATAAGTAGATGGGTAGATTCTCACAACTTTTCCAGTATTACATATCGGTCATACTAAGCAAATGCTGGATATTTACTTGAAAATATGGACTGTGCAAGATTGTATGATGACGTCGTTGATGCAGAATTTTCAGTTTCGTCCGCACTATTACGCAAGTAATTAGGAGGTGAAAGCTAGGGTATTCATGGCACAACAATCAGCGTGTCATTTATTCACCGCCTGCCCGTGCAGCCGTTGAACCAGCGTAGCCAATCGCTCTGGTACCACGTGAACTTGAGTCACGGTTTCTTTTTGCCGTCTGCGGGCGCGGCTCCGGCATAGGCGGAAGCAGCGCGGGTAAATCTGTTTGTCGTCTGCTTGAGCTTTGAAAGCTATTATAGTAGATGAAGTGATGTAACATTACAGCCCCGATCAAAAGCTGGCAGCTGAGACCTGATTTCTTGGCAGTTTTCATGGTAATGCACCACTATATAGTAGGCGAATAAAAAACAGTAAAGTAAGTTCAAAACGAGGGCAGCACAGGAACCAATTTGGCATGGCATTATTTGCGTTCATATACGTCCTTTAAAGAGTTTTTTTTTGTATGACTGTAAATTGTGGCGTTTATCGTCCCGGAGAGACTCACTGGCTCTGAGAGACGCCGTAACAGTGGCTACGGATGCATTTAGACACCCTGGGATTAATTACGGGCGCAGACATCGCTCAGAAAACAGGCGATTTTTTACTTCACCTACATCGATGTACGGTCAATGCGTCCTCGATGGAACCCGTGACCAGTCAACAGCAGAACGCCAAACCCAATCGGCCACAACGGAGTGCCACTTCTCAGGCGTTCCTCGAGTTTCTTTACCTGGTCTTCTCCAATAAGGCTCCTCACCGCAGCCACCATTAGCGTGAAAAAACGATTGTATTGTCTCAAGATGTATTAATATCTTCTTGTGGAATAGTTGGTAATTCATCGAGAAACAGTAAGCAGCCCTAAAAAAGAGCGACGAAGAAATAGAAGATAGGAGCAGTGCTGACAATGATGTCTGGTTTATTGCAGCGAACTGACCGGAATCTGTACAAGGTAAGAACATCACTTGACAAAACGCGGGAACGCAAAATCCGACCGCGCATCCACCAACAGTATGAAAAATGACGTGGTCAAAGGAAACCACGTGATACGCACGCGCACTTGCCAGAATATCAGACACACAGGAAGCCGAGGCCGAACCGCCGCAGTCGGGATATATTTGCTCAAGAAAGATATCAAAAGCAGAGTCAAACGCTCGTAGCAAAAGCTGTGTCAGGACTAAAACGTAACCTTAAAAACACACTAAAACACAAGAGCAAAACCATCATCAAGAGGAAAAAAGATGCAGTCACATTGGTTAGAATGATAAAATAAACGGGCCCAATTTATAAAAGCATACACAAAAGGCTATTTCCTTCTATGATAGCGTAATTGAAGGCGAGCTGATGCACTGGTAACCGGCCTTGGAAGCGAGAACGCCTTCAAAGCCTCGAAATACTCGGAATACAAAAGAGAAATATCATAAAGGCGGAGAGAACAACTCTAGAAAGCCACTGGGCACACCAACACTCTGATGAAGAGACAGAACAGAAGCGATATTTTACAGTGAAATGAAAACTCGTGACGAAGTCCTCAAGCCGTAATGATAGGCCATAATTACGATTTATGTGTACATAAAACAGAATAAAAAGACGCTAGCAGGTGAAACAACTCGCGCGCTCTCTGTCTGGAGTAGTTCTTGCAGAATACTTTGCCTCTATTTGCTTTTCTTCCAGCATGTAGCGACGGCTGAAAATGTTTAGGGGCAGGACTGTTGATACATTCGTCGCCAGCTGACCCTCGCACGTGGCATATTCGTAAGTTACGCACAAGCACATGCACAAGCACGCGTAAATAACTCTATAATCCCGACGTAACACAAATATTTGTAAACATATACGGTTACACGTTGTTCAAGACATCGATTGTGGATATAGTGCTAACGAGGTCATAGGTGTTAAGTGTCCACCACGAAGACATCGAAGCTGATCTCGCTCTCACTGGTAAAGCCATTCGATTCGAGGTGTCACCAACTGTGGAAGAATTCTTGCTGCCATCCCTCAGCAAGCAGCTCTCGAACGTCTACCTCTTCCAAGAAACAAACACTCTTATTTCGGTCTTTATTCCAGATTTTCACGCCCTCCACTTGTGACGCCAAACGAGACATATCGAGGGTACCTTCAAAGCTAAAACGGAGGACTAACAATTCATCACACGCCCCCACAGCGACTCTGAGGTAAACGTCTTTCCAGTGCCACTTGTTCACTGTGAGGAGCGTTTTAAACTCAGGTGTCTGGGTGTAAAGGCCGCGAGCATTTTTAACTTTCAAGGAGTAAATGACGCGCCTATTCTCTCCACGACTTCTCTCAAAAGAGTAGACATGTAAGACTTCGTCGATATCGCTACAGCACGAATCAGGAACGTCTTCCCACCAAGCAACAGGCCGCTTCACATGCTGCACAGCTGTCTGGTACCCGTCTTCGAGGTAAGCGAGTGATTGGCTGGCCAACACTTCCAGTCTTCGCAGGATGTGCCTCTTCTCAAAGCTCCACTCCAAAGGTGCTTCGCCCTCTGCGCGCTCTTCTTCGTTAGATCCGACACTCAGTTCAGGGGTGAGGTCTTCGGGCTGCGACTGTACCTGTTCCCGTACTGCCACTGAAGGTCCTTCAGAAGGTTGTGTGCGCCCGTAGTTAAAACTACCATTCGTACTTCTGAGTGTTTCCACGATTTCCCGCATGAGGACAGCGTGGTTTGCCATGTCCTCTGAGAGTCGGTTAACCTGGCTCTCCATTGCGGGCAGCTGGTTCTGGAACGGTTCCATAAGGAACGCCTTGAATTCCTCCAGGGAGGCGATGACGTCATTTGTTCTCAAGACGCGGTCGCCTCTTGAGTGCAGATTGTCGGTTGTGGAAATAGCGCGGGCGGCGTCACTGCATCCGTTCACGTAGTGCGTCGCTAAGGCCACATGCACAACACTGTTTCCACAGCGCGGGCACTCGACTGCATGGAAGGCGCATTCGTCCTCGTAGTGTCGGAGCACACTTGGCAGGGAACCCACGTACTGGCAGCCATGGACGTCGTTCCAGCAATAAACCTGGAGGTGAAACAAAGGCAGTGAGAAACAAAAGCACGCCTCAAAACTACTACAAACAAAAATGCGGTTGCTAGACGAGACCACCAAAAACGTAAGAAAAAATTGGGTAGTGGTTTGACGTAGTCAAACCGAGTTGGCATGCGAAAACGCATGTTCAATCTTGAATTGGACGTCACAACTACTGAGCCTTTACAAAAATAAATTTATTTATTTCTTATCTTCTTTATTATTTCGTAACGCTTGTTATAAGCTAGTGCTTTAAGTGGAGGGAAGAAGAGTTCTGCGATTTTTATTTAGCCTTGTCACTTGCAGATTACTTGTTACTGGCTGTGCTGAGACAGCGTTGTGACATAAACGAATGACATACGCAAGTTTATTTATTTATTTATTTCATAATACTGAAGGCCAGTGCTTGGCCCAAGCAGGGGTGAACTTAGATTGTTACGTAACGAATAGAATAAAATTATTCAATATTAGCTGCACAAGGATACCAAAAGAATAAAACCAAAAGAATAAACTTATAGAATGTTGGGAGCGCACGGATACTAAAAGAAAAAAACTAAAAGAATAAAGTTATACAATATTAGCAGCACACGGGTACAAAACATACATATAAGCAATATTAGCAGGTAAGTAGACGATTTAACGCATCAGAAAAAATTTGCGAGGAAAAAACAGATTCCGGTAACGAATTCCAATCTTGCACTGTTCTAGGGAAACAGTCAGAACAGCGCAGCTTTATGTAGGTCAGGGAATGCGATATTCTGAATTGATTTGCTTCAAGTACACCTCCATAACTCCGGGCTTAGGAGCCAACGTACGAATTACCCCTTGCAGAGGGTTACGCTGCTGTGACTGCAGTTCATGTTTTTAATCATCGTAATTCTGGATTTGTCAACTTCCTCGGCATACACGCAGGTACCACCAAATCTGGCGACGTTGCCGATTCGCAGGCATATTTCTGAGGTTCAACCTCTGATTTTGTGGGAGCGGTAATGCGGCCTTTCGCTGCACTTCAATAAGTATCACTATTTCTGAGTTAATTACTGGGAAAGCAACCGCTAACACAAAGAAAAAACAAACCCTCATTAGTGTTGACCGCGCAGGGATAAAACCTATGCGCTGAAGGATGGCAGTAATTCATCCGCCAAAAATAATATTAACCAAAAAAAAGAACCAAAATCGGGCTCAAAATTAAGCACCGAAAATGACCTGACGATGTTTTAAAACTGTAGAAACAGAGAAGTCCTGCCCAAGTACCTTTCATTGTCTTTCTATGGCTCACTGTCGCGCACACATTAGATACCCGGAATTTGCACAAGAAACAAAATAGGTGAATGAATCGATCAATAGATGAATCCCACAGGACATTACGCGCACCACTATGCTGAACCAAGCGCAATTGCCACAAAGTGCATAGGAGTAGCAGTTGTTAAGCGAATAAAACTTGCGCGCAGACTTTCACAGTGGACCTGTTCGCCAACATTGCGGCCGCTATAACGTGGGTTCAAGCCACCAGTATGTCGCAAAAGCGCTGTTTAACGAAGCTCGAACCTCGAGCAGTGCCTAATTATCCGACGTGACAGGCGAAAAATTAAGAAAAGGCTTCGGAGGTACTCTACGCTACGGCTGCAGGCATCGTACACATTAGGGTAAAAGAATTTACGCCGCGCACAAACACACCTTCAGACTCATGCTCGTATGAATACATGCTTCGTAAATGAAACGTTTAATCATAAGGAAAGAAATTATTAGGCGCAGCAGACTCACCTTCAGGTTCTGGACTTCATTCGGCGGCAGAGGAATGTTCGGGCACACATTTTCGTCGAAGCGTTCCTGGTCCAGAGGACAGACACCGCCGACGCCATCTTGGACACTACCCTTCTTGCAGGTTTCGCAAAGAGAGTGGCAGCAAGGTAGTAGCACGGTGCTTTCGGGAATCAGACCGCACAAGGAGCACGCGTAAGGATGCAATGTTTGCTTGGTTGATCGGGTTAGCCGCCATTTGAAGCCGATGAAATCTCCGGCACTCACCCGCAGCAGCGTTCCTGTTTTAGCGTCCGACATGGTGCAGTGCATGGCAGAGTGAAGGGTTGGGTATCGGTAACTGCCCGCGTGGTCGCTGTCACTGTTGCAAGGTCTGACAGTGTAAAGCGTTGAATGCCAAAAAAGAAAAAAAAACACACCAGAATTTCACGAAGCAGTCAGACAGCGAAATCTTGATGCGAAAGACGGAACACTCGCGTGTGCTGCGTGTTATCAGTGACGTTGATTTCGCTCAGCTAATCCAGAATCACGGCTTTCTTCAGTAGAAGGAGTCAACGCCCAGTGGCAGGAAAGCGATAACCCTTCCGTTTTCATTGCAATATCTAATCTATAAATGAAAATTTAAACGACATTAGTGCACGTGTACATTCCATTTAGAAGAACATTCTTGCTGCTAGCTGATTCATTTTCGACGAAGAGAGAAACAGAAACAATGCTGCGCCCATGGTGTCGTATTCGTTTCTTTACCTCCTGTCCTCTTTCTTTCTGGCAGCTTCTAGCCTTCCTCTCTACAATATGATCTTACTGCTGTAATGGAGACCTGGATAAAGTAAGGTGAGTTCCCCTGCATACCTGGCTACACTACAGTACCATTACCAAAGGATAGCGCCCCTTAGGTTGCTGCGCCACTCTTATTGAAAGCAGCGTAAGTCATAAAGAGCTCAGTGATTCCGCACCAATATTCTGGAAGCAGGGAAGCCGTTTTTATTCAACTCAAGCAGAGCTCATAGCAGGCGTAGTAATCGCCCTCCAGACTTATGTGCGAATTAATGTCCCATGAAAGCTATTTTGGCGCCTCTTATGCACTTCATTATTGATCTGAAAGGCAAGACGGTCACGGTTAAATAATTTTGTTCGAATCCTTCTTTATCAAAAACATCATTATCAGTGCACCTGGTGGATTAGCTTATCAGTCAGGAAGAATGACGTTTTGTCTAGCCTTGATATGAACGCCTGCGTCGATGCTGGTAAGATGAACACTACAGACCGTTGTCGTAGTTTTCTGTTCTTACCACGATCAAGACGGCTCATAACTAGACGGCTAGATTCTGATAACTTTTCCAATATTATATATTGGGTGATATTTACTTGAAAATATGGACTGTGAAAGTTTGTATGATGAGGTCGTTGATACAGATTTTTCAGTTTCGTCCGCACTATTGTGGAAGTAATTACCAGGTGAAAGCTAGGGTATTCACGGCAAGACAATCATCATGCCATCTATTCACCGGCTGCCCGTGCAGCCGTTGATCCATCTTAGCTAATCACTCTGGTGTCACGCGACCATGAGCCACGGGTTCTTTTTGCCGTCTGCTTTCGCGGTGGCGGCGTAGGTGGAAGCAGCAGGAATGATCTGTTTGTCGTCTGCTTGGGCTTTGAAAGCTATTATCGTACATGAAGTGATGTAACCTTACAGCCTCGATCAAAAGCTGGCAGCTTTAATCTGATTTCAGGGCAGTTTTCATGGTCGTGCACCAATATATAGGTGAATAAATGACTAAAAAACAGTAAACAAGCAAGCAAGGGAAGGAGGGGCTCGTTATAAATATAGCAGAAGCCACCAGCCACAGAAACCAAGGGGCACAGGAGATTTTTTTTAATTGATATATTTATTTTGTGGTGTTGATCAATTTAGAATATTACTGAATAGGTTATCGCTTAAAGCTAATTGATAGAAAAGCAGAAGAAAAAACAACCACATGCCGCCGGTGGGATCCGAACCCACGACCTCCGAATTAAGCGTCCGGTGCTCTACCTCTGAGCTACGGCGACGGCTGTCAAACCTTCTGCTTTCGCGGGTATTTATGTTTACAAGTAACCTAACCTTGAGAGTGTTCATGAACGTGGGTGGCGCTGATGAACACTCTCAAGGTTAGGTTGCTTGTAAACATAACTACCCCCGAAAGCAGAAGGTCTGACAGCCGTCGCCGTAGCTCAGAGGTAGAGCACCGGACGCGTAATTCGGAGGTCGTGGGTTCAGATCCCACCGGCGGCATGTGATTGTTTTTTCTTCTGCTTTTCTAATCAATTAGCTTTAAGCGATAGTATATTCAGTAATATTCTAAATTGATCAACACCACAAAATAAATATATGAATTAAAAAAAAAATCTCCTGTACCCCTTGGTTTCAGTGGCTGTTGGCTGCTGCTAAAAAACAGTAAAGTAAGTTGAAAATGAGGGCAGCACAGGAGGCAATTTGGCATGGCAGGATTTGCCTTCATCGTCGTGCTTTTAAAGCGTGGTTTCTTTGTATGGTAGTAAATTGTGGCGTTTATCGTCCCGGAGAGACTCATTGGCTTTGAGAGTCGCCGTAGCAGTGGCTCCGGATACATTTAGACCCCCCTGGGATTAATTACGTGCGCAGACATCGCTCAGAAAACAGGCGCTTTTTTAGTTCACCTCCATCGATGTACGGTCGATGCGTGCTCGATGGAGCCCGTGACCAGTCAACAGCAGAGCGCCGAACCCCCTCAGCCACAACGGAGCGCTCTCAGGCGTTCCGCGAGTTTCTTTTCCTGGTCCTCGCGAATAAGGCTCCTCACCGCAGCCACCATTAGCGTGAAAGAACAATTGTATTATCTCAAGCTGTATTAATATCTTCTTGTGGGCTAGTTGTAACTCATCCAGAAAAATAAGCAGCCCTAAAAAAGAGCGACGAAGAAACAGAAGATATGAGCAGCACTGACAATGATGTCTGCTTTATTGCATGCAGCAAACAGACCGGAATCTGTACAAGGTAAGAACATCACTTGACGAAACGCGGGAACGCAAAATCCGACCGCGCATCCACCAACAGTATGGAAAATGACGTGGTCAAAGGAAACCACGTGATACGTACGCGCACATGCCAGTATATCAGAGACACAAGAAGCCGAGGCCGAACCGCCACAGTCGGGATGCATTTGCTCAAGAAAGATCATATCGAAAGCAGAGTCAAACGCTCGTAGCAAAAGCAGTGTCAGGACTAAAACGTAACCTTAAACACACACTAAAACACAAGAGCAAAAACCATCATCAAGAGGAAAAAAGATGCAGTCACATTGGTCAGAATAATTAAATAAACGGGCACAATTTATAAAAGCATACACAAAAGGCTATTTCCTTCTATGATAGCGTAATTCAAGGCGAGCTGATGCACCGGTAACCAGCCTTGGAAGCGAGAACGCCTTCAAAGCCTCGAAATACTCGAAATACAAAAGAGAAATATCATAAAGGCGGAGAGAACACAACACTAGAAAGCCTCTGGGCACACCAACACACTGATGAAGAGAAAGAACAGAAGCGATATTTTACAGTGAAATGAAAACTCGTGAATAAGTCCTCAAGCCGTAATGATAGACCATAATTACGATTTATTTGTACATTAAACAATAAAAAGACGCTAGCCGGTGAAATGACTTGCGCGCTCTCTGTCTCTAGTAGTTCTTGCAGAATACTTTGCCTTTATTTGCTTTTCTTCCAGCATGCAGCGATGGCTGAAGATATTTAGGGGCAGGACCCTTGATACATTCGTCACCCGCTGACCCTCGCACGTGACAAATTCGTAACATGCACAATCACGCGTAAATAACTCTATAATCCCGACGTAACACAAATATTTGTAAACATATACGGTTCCAAGTTGTTCAAGGTATCGATAGTGGATATAGTGCTAACGAGGTCATAGGTGTTAAGTGTCCACCACAAAGACATCGAAGATGATCTCGCTCTCACTGGTGAAGCCATTCGATTCGAGGTGTGACCAACTGCGGAAGAATTCTTGCTGCCATCCCTCAGCAAGCAGCTCTGAAACGTCTATCTCTTCCAAGAAACAAACACTCTTACTTCTTTCTTTATTCCAGATTTTCACGCCCTCCACATGTGACGCCAAACGAGAAATATCGAGGGCACCTTCAAAGCTAAAACGGAGGTCCAAGAATTCAACACACGCCCCCACAGCGACTCTGAGGTAAACGTCTTTCCAGTGCCACTTGTTCACTGTCAGGACCGTTTTAAACTCAGGAGTCTGGGTGTAAAGGCCGCGAGCATTTTTAACTTTCAAGGAGTAAAGGACGCGCCTATTCTCTCCACGACTTCTCTCAAAAGAGTAGACATGTAAGACTTCGTCAATATCGCTACAGCACGAATCAGGAACGTCTTCCCACCAAGCAACAGGCCGCTTCACATGCTGCAGAGCTGTCTGGTACCCGTCTTCGAGGTAAGCGAGTGATTGGCCGGTCAACACTTCCAGTCTTCGCAGGATGTGCCTCTTCTCCAAACTCCACTCCAAAGGTGCTTCGCCCTCTGCGCGCTCTTCTTCGTTAGATCCGACACTCAGTTGAGGGGTGAGGTCTTCGGGCTGCGACTGTACCTGTTCCCTCACTGCCACTGAAGGTCCTTCGGCAGGTTGTGTGCGCCCGTAGTTCAAACTACCATTCGTACTTCTGAGTGTTTCCACGATTTCCCGCATGAGGACAGCGTGGTTTGCCATGTCCTCTGAGAGTCGGTTAACCTGGCTCTCCATTGCGGGCAGCTGGTTCTGGAACGGTTCCCTAAGGAGCGCCTTGAATTCCTCCAGGGTGGCGATGACATCATTTGTTCGAAAGACGCGGTCGCCTCTTGAGTCCGGATTGTCGGTTGTGGAAACAGCGCGGTCGGCGTCGCTGCATCCGTTCACGTAGTGCGTCGCTAAGGCCACATGCGCAACACTGTTGCCACAGCGCGGGCACTCGACTGCATGGAAGGCGCATTCGTCCTCGTAGTGTCGGAGCACACTTGGCAGGGAACCCACGTACTGGCAGCCATGGACGTCGTTCCAGCAATAAACCTGGAGGTGAAACAAAGGCAGGGTGAAACAAAAGCACGCCTCAAAACTACTACTACAAAAAAAATGCGGTTACTAGACCAGACCACCAAAAACGTAAGAAAAAATTGGGTGGTGGTTGGACGTATGTTATACCGAGTTGGCGTGCGAAAACACAAGTTCAATCTTGAATTGGACGTAACAATTACTCAGCCTTTAAAAAATAAATTTATTTACTAATTATCTTTATTTTTTTGTAACGCTTGTTATAAGCTAGTGCTTTAAGTGCAGGGAAGAAGCGTTCTGCGATTTTTATTTAGCCTTGTCGCCGCCGCGACGGCTCAGTGGTTATGGTGCTCGGCTGCTGACCGAAAAGACGCGGGTTCAATCCCGGCGGCGGTGGTTGAATTTCTTTGGAGGAGAAATTCGAGAGACCCGTGTACTGTGCGATGTCAGTGCGCGTTAAAGAACCCCAGGTGGTCGAAATTTCCGGAGCCCTCCACTACGGCGTCTCTCATAGCCTTAGTCGCTTTGGGACGTTAAACCCCATAAACCAAACTATTTAGCCTTGGCACTTGCAGATTACTTGTTACTGGCTGTGCTGAGACAGCGTTGTGACATGGTGAGTGAGGGTTATAAATATGTCCATTTTCATCGAGTACACAGCTGGTAGTGTACACTTGAGTTGCCTTTTTCTTTCTTGTGTTGTCGTCGCGCTTCGCCGCAGTATTTTCAGACAAACAGTACTCTCCGTTTTCCTGCCATAAAAAGTAAGATGGGCTCTCCCTATCTTAAATATCTACTCTCAATTATTTGTAGTTTCACTCCTGCGCACGCTACGATAAGCGCCACTGATGCGATCATTTTTAGCAAACACTTCGCATTACACCGTGCCGCTTCCGCCTAATTGCATCTGCTTCCTCCGATGTCACAAATTGTTGATTTTTTTTTCACTTTATTTAGAAAATCTTTCGGCGACCATTTGGATTAATGAAAACAGCTCAAATATTTTTGAGGACAGCGCACGGCGATGACTGCTGCCGGCTGCCTAGCTTCCGCGTAAGCTCTGAAGACAGGGCTACATCGGCACTTCTCCAGTATTGTACGCGCATCCTGCGATGTAAGCAATCGTCGGTTCGAGGTTACTGTAGCCAGAACTACGCTGGATGGCCATTTGCATGCGCCAAGGCTTGTGAAATCGTTCTTCGCAATCGCCGAAATCGCACGCACATATTCTACGTACTCGCTATCGGGCCCTTCACAGTACGCCGGCAGTACGCCGCCGACTGATATTTAAGAATCTGGCAAAAGTTAATCGCCGATTACTGTTAAAGTGTGAAGATATGAAACGCAGCGGCTCGTTTCGCTTTTTGTAGCGTAAGCTACACTTCGCGGGATGGAAGGAGCTTCGCGTGCCCTCTGCGCCGACCATACCGCGCAGACGCGGCAGCCGCGTGACGTCACGAGAGGCTCAACGTCCCCCTCGCCGCCGCCCCTTACAAAAATGCTTCTTGAGACAGTGTTGAAGTTCTCATGCGCAGACTCAACACGCCATGTTGAATTTTTGTTGTGACCAGGATGGGCTAGTGTTAGTGAATTGTTGAGGCCGAGTTGAAACTCATTGGAAAAGTGGCCACTGTGCTAGAGTTGAGCATTCTCAATGAAATTTCTGCTTTGCGTTCATGTTGAATTCATGTTGGAATTACGGGAGTGAATCAACACGCCATTCTGAATCTTGGCTGGGGTAAAAAAGCAAAAAAATCCTGGGAATACATTCGTATTGCGCCAGATGGACCGACTACCAATGCAATTTTCGGCGGTATATTCATATTTATTGCTGCAATTTCTCGTTAACGTGAAGCCGTCATCCCCTGTGACGTAGTGCTCCACACATACGCACAAACACGTATGCATATCAATATATATATATATATATATATATATATATATATATATACATACATACACCTTAGCCCTACACATCCATCAGATAAAGAGCATGGGACAGTACTGCACATGAGGCTATAGAAAGAACTGACAGAGTTCATCTTACGATCTTAAGTGCAACCTCGGCTTCGAACTTATATAGTCCTACTCAGGGGTGTCCGGACCTGCGCAGGTTGTAGACTGCCGATCAGCAAAGTTATGCCAGTTACTACTATTCATATTTATTTATTTTATGTGTAGTAGAAGTAATGAAGTTCATATGCAACGGTCTATTATTTGACGACCTTGATTCATTTATAAACAACTTAAATAACGCATAAATAAGCGCCCTTTTTTATGAGAGCTCATACGAATCATCCAAAGTAGGTATGCCTGAATGAGCATATTGCACTTTTTTCTATGCAAGAAAATGACTTTGAGCGGTTTATGAGAGTTTTAACGGGTGCTGCGTGCGTTCTTAATATGTGTAATGTGATCAGGTTCTGTTTACAAGATGCATGTCGAAATTATTTCATTTAGTTAGGCTTAGAAACGGCTGTCTTGAGATGATTCAACTTAAGCTCAACAGAAATTGCTCAACAGTAAATCTCTTGACTACGCTCAACAAAAATTCCGTGTAGCAGGTGTTGAGTAGGCTCAACATACATTGAGTTCATGTGGGCTTCCAGTTGATTCAACAGGAGCTCAACAAGGCGTCAACTGAAGCTCAAAAGTCATTTTTGTAAGGGGCCGCCGTCGCCGCCGCCGGTGCGCGCGCTCCTCTCCGACGCTCCGCCGGTCGACGCTTTCCAGAAGCGTGACGTCATCGTATCAGCAGACGCGCTGGAGCTGCGTGCGCCCGCCACTGTTTACGACTGCCGCTGTGCCCGCTACTGCGCATGCGCGGTAAGGGCGCACCTTGAGTTTATAACGCGCGGGGCATATGGTTGATGCAATGGGCTCTTCATGGAAGTTGAAGAGTGTCGAGCCTCTGCCAGTCGGCGGAGAAGACTGGAAAACCTCAGTTCCTAAGACCCCGAGGTTGTCGCTTGGCAGTTAGCCGCTCACATTACGTATATCGTGGCATAGCACAGCTAAGCCACTGCCATTTTTTTTTCTACAGGCATAAGGTAGGCACCAGCGCAGTTTCTTAGGCCGTTGCCTCACCGGGAGTGATGCCTTCGCTCGGCCGCGGGCCTAGCGACGGCGGCAAGCGACGAGCAGCGCCTTCGGGCTGTGTTTTGCCCGTGTCGCTTGCCTCGCCGTTTGTTTCCATGCGCCGGCACCCGATGAAAGCACATCTTCGCTGGTGCTCGTACGTCTCGTGTGTAGCCTTGGCTAGCATGTGGTCGTGGTTTCCGGTTAAGTTTTAAAATATTTAACTGTACAGAATGTCATGCCAACTAGTCCCTCATCGCACGCTCTTTGGTCCGGTTACGGACACCTTTTACAGCGTTACGGGGTAGTTGGTCATGCTGACGTCGTCGTCGGACCAGTTTGACAGACCGGTGCGTCAGCGTCAGCATCTATCTGCGTACCGAACAGCCCACCGAGGGTAGATCGGCGTTGCATCTGCCTGGCGGGACCGGACCCTAGCTATCCCGACGGAAATCTAAGTTACTGTTGTCGATATTGCGACACGAGGCACTCATATGAGGGTTTGGTTTGGTTTGGTTTATTGGGGTTTAACGTCCCAAAGCGACTCAAGCTTTGAGGGACGCCGTAGTAAACGGCTCCGGAAATTTCGACCACCTGGGGTTCTTTAACGTGCCCTGACATCGCACAGCAACGACTGCTATTTCGATCGCACACACAAGTAGGACCTCGTTGCGCGCATTGCAAAAACGACAGCAGACGACACTGCTCTGTGTACGCCCTTGTGACGGCACGCGAGTATTCAGTATGGCGGTCACTGCCGGTGAGAGGAGTTTCCCGGTATCAATTTCGGTCGCTTTTATTTTGTTGGGGGGGGGGGGGATATATACAGCGTGTCCAGGACACTCAAATTTTTCAAATTGAAAACTTTTCTCAGCTTGTACGTAGAACTTACTGTAGCGCACTAATCGGTAGTGCTACATGGGGCTAGAAACCGCTTACAGTCAATTGAATCTCAGGCTCTTGTATTATTTACTGAAAAGTATAAAACTTTAGTCTGAAGAACAACCATGTCATGGCCCTTTTAGGGTTCAATAAACGACCATGATGAACTGAAGTTAACGCTAGTTATGAAGCAAGATAAAACCTTCCAATTTGAACATAGAGCTTACCGTTATAAGCACCAATCAGTAGTGCCGCATGTGGCTAGAAACAGATTACAGTCGAGTTCGGTATGCAGCACGTTGGATGTACACCTAGAAATGCAAATTTGCCTTTTAAAGGGGGGGAGGGGGAGGAGGGGGGATATAAATTGCGCACTACGCAGCATTATATTTTTTCGTTATTACTCAGAATAGCACAAAACGTTCTAGCACAAAAAGTGATAGCACAAAAAGTGATAGCACAAAAAGTGATAGCACAAAAAGTGATAGCACAAAAAGTGATAGCACAAAAAGTGATAGCACAAAAAGTGATAGCACAAAACGTGCAACTGTTTTATCTACCGGATGCAGGCAATCAAGTAAACAGTTTTTGTTTTTCAGTCAGAATTGATGCCTACTGTCTGTACACCGCGTGCGAACTGTGGACCGGAAATTGCAGTAAATTAATGAACCGATGCACATATGGACTGCACTAGACGTCACGTTTGCAATGATGCTGAAGCACGCTGAGCTTCAAACACTGAAGCCTGCAGCGATAAACGAACCAGGTAAGCGCGCTGCCTTTCACTGTAGTCCTATTCGCTAGATGGCGGCTCGAATAACGTGGGTGCAAAGCCACCCACTTGTAGGAACACTGCTACAACCCAAAGCTTGCAGGCAACCGACTTGCAATGAAAAAAACGAAAGCCGATGCTGAGACGGCGATAGAATATCGAGTGTAAAAACACGTAACATAGGCAGCCGGTTCGAATCCCTGCCACGAGCTAGTCTAACTTGTAAGTTTATGCTGCACGAAACACGAAATCGTATGCCACGACCCTGAACATTCTGCGGCAAACGGTTGAGCTGCAATGTTCATATGAAGATTCGTAAAGACGTGGAATTAGGGGGACATAAGTCACCGGTTCGAATCTTGCCGCAAGCTATGCTCTAAATTATCTAGTAAATTTACGCTGGACGAAAAGCTGAATTGTGTGACACCATTCGGAACATACAGCGACAAACTGTTGGCCCACAAATTTTACACGAATGTCGGGACTAAGTGGCCCGACTTTGGCGCCTGCCAGACACGGATATATATATACTGGATCGACACGACGAACTTTCTAGAGGCCCGTGTACTGTGCGATGTCAGTGCACGTTAAAGAACCCCAGCTGGTCGAAATTTCCAGAGCCCTCCACTACGGCGTCTATCATAGCCTAAGTCGCTTTGGGACGTTAAACCCCATAAACCGAACCAAACAATGAACTTTCAAGTTGCCGTGCTCGAGCCTTAAGCTGCCGCCTGTTATTTTATTCCATGATATAAGCACCTCGGCAACCATGGAAACCAGTAGATTATGACTTGCGTGATAACTTACAACGCATAACGCTGATACCCGGAACCAGAGAAGTAGAGCTTAACGCTCTAATACAATGTCGCTGTTATGCAGGCCGCCATCACGAATTCTATCCGTGGAATCAGCATAACTCGGAGGCTCGAAACACGACCAGAAGAGCTAACGCTCTGAAATTAATAAGATAGTGTTTCTTATGCATCTTGCGTTATGGTTACAAGCTTCGTGCATATAACAGTAAAAGAATGTGGGCATCCGCACGCCAACGCTTCTCTGCTGTCATGACAGCTTTGGTAAATGAACAGTTAAATTATAAGTAAACTGCCAATCAGGCACTGCGCACTTACTTGAAGACTGCCGATTTTCTTCTCGGGGAAAGGAATCTTCGTGCACTCTTCATAGTCGAAGGCTTCCCGGTCCAGAGGACAAAGGCCTCCGGCGTCAACTTGGCAGATGCCGGTCTTGCAGGCCATGCAAAGCGCGTGCGTGCAAGGCAGCAGCAGTGTGCTTCTGGAAACCACCCCACAGAGGGAACACGCGTAGCGATGAATGGTGTTCTCTACAAACCGGGTCTGCCTCCATTTGACACCGCCAACGCCCCCAGCGCTCAGCCGCAGCAGCCTTCCGTTTGCTGGGTCGGGCATAGTACACATCGAGCCGACCAGTTGGTGGCGCCGGTAGTGAAGGCCGCGACAGGCAAACGCGGTCGCTATCGCCGCAAAGAGAATCGAATTCGATGGCAGACGCGGTGTGCTCTCTGCAGGGTGCTGGCGAAGACTAAAGCGCTCACACAGCCCTGCGATTATTTCTTTCCCTTCAGGATGAATGGATGGATAAGGCTGAACCAATGGGGCGGCGACTAACTCCACCTAGCCATGACTCGCGAAATTTCGCTCTTTTCTTGGTTTTAGCCGCCAGTCAGGTAGCTTTCTCTTTCTTATTTCTACTCGCTTGAAATCCATTTTTCCTTCACTGTCCATAAATCCCAATGCTTTGCAGGGTGAAGCCCTTTACAGAAAATCCTCCGGATGATTTCCCGAGCCCTTCACTACGACGTCCCTCATTAATGGAGTCGCTTTGGAACGTTAAAGCCCCATAAACCCCGACACAATTTTTTAATGTTTATTTGAGATAAAAATGAACATTAACATTAAATCGGCCCTTCTTTCTCCAACGTCATGTTTGTGCTCCTTTTAGTCTAGTATAAATCTTTACATTCTGCATTCAAACGGACAGCACGGTTACCACCTGTAACGGGAACTGCCGCGACAAAATTCGCGGCAAGTATTGCTTAAGGCTCGTGTTTTTTCTAAGATAGCGGCGATACGCGCCCTTGAATCACGTGATATGAGCGACCTTGGTGCGCTGCGCGTTGGTACCATATTTTCGAATGCATTTTACAAGATACTTCACGGTTGCACCTATGGAAGCCTAGCTTTGATTTTCGCATTTTGTTCTGGCCTAAGTTTCGTTTATTGGTTACGTGGGTTAACGTCCCAAAGCAACTCATGCTATGAGGGACGCCGTAGTGTGAAGGCCTCCGGTCATTTCGGCCACCTGGGGTTCTTTAACATGTACTGACATCGCACAGCACATGGGCTTCTGCCCTAAGTTGCAGGTCGAGCTATTGGTCATAGCGGACTCTGCTCTCTTCCGTTCGAAATATCCTGCCCGCCTGAAATATTGCACGTGCACAGGGCCCGATAGCTGTTATATGCAAATCAATCAGACAAGACGTTCATTAGTCAAATGGCTAAATATTTCTCACGCGTCACGTCATCACACCGAACGATGCGCTCAATAGAGGTGGACAGGAATACGATAAGCGTCGCCTTCGCACGCGCATGCGCATGCACCGCCCGCAGTGCAGAGCGTTTCCCCTCGCCTGGCACTCTCCCGGAGACAGCCTTCCATCACGTCTTCCTCCTCTCTTTTTCCCGTGCAGATATGAACACAGCCGACCACACCGTGATTCCGGCAGACGGCGCCCAGCTGACTCTGTGAAACTAAGACCTGAAGAAAAACGAACAACGCCTACAAGGTTTGATTTCAGCGTGCGCCCGATAGCTGTGAAGAAAGGAGTCCCGGTTCATCTTTCGTAAGAACTGGTTGCCATCGAACGATGTGGACGGCGAGGCTCAACTGTATTCCAGGACTCCTCAACGAAACGTCGGTCACCATCGAAGGGAAGGTTTACTCGTTCGACTGTTGCGACATCTGCTACCCGGACAGTGATGAAATCTCAGGCTACCTCATCGACGTGTATACCTTCGACCCCGTCTCGTACCATTGGGATAGGATACAGACTCGGTCACTTCACGAAGATGAGCCGATTAACATTATGGGCCGCAACTTT
Organism: Amblyomma mixtum; assembly: GCF_055824585.1. Lineage (NCBI taxonomy): Eukaryota > Metazoa > Arthropoda > Arachnida > Ixodida > Ixodidae > Amblyomma > Amblyomma mixtum. The sequence continues at coordinate 17,383,525 of NC_143018.1, forward strand.
GTAGCCTACGGCCACTGCGCCTACCTGTGGGGCGGATGGCACATCAGCCCAGTAAATAATGGTCTATGGCGCTTCGATACCCAAGCCATGACATGGAGCCGTTCGGACGTCAGCGGCGAAATGCCGGATTTGGACAGCAACCACTCCGCGTGTGTGCTGGGTCACCGGATGTACACATTTGGTGGCACGGACAGGGATTCATCGAACTCTGTACATTTTCTGGACCTCGAGACCCAAGAGTGGCATCGTGTCCCGACAAGCGGAGAGGCCCCCCTCGGGCGCTACTGGCACACGGCCACCGCCATTGGATCCCGCATGTACGTTTGGGGTGGCAGCCTACTAGGCTCGCGACCCGGCGACCGTTATGACAATTGCTTATACTATCTGGAAACGACCACTGCGACGTGGGTACGCCCACAAGTGCAAGGCGTGGCCCCGGAGGGACGCGAGTGCCACTCTGCGTTCGTGTACGATAGAGAGCTGTATATCTTCGGTGGCTACAACGGAATGCTGAACACATGCTTTGCAGATATGCACAAGTATGACGCTGAACAGTCGTGCTGGACTAAAGTGACGCCAGTTGGATCAGGCCCGTCTGCGAGGTACTCGGCCGGCTGCTGTGTGCTTGGAGAGAGGGTGTTGGTCTTCGCTGGATTCGGGCCTCCACCCAGCCGTGAGGACGAAGAGCATCTCGAGGACATTTCTGAGGAGGAAGAGGAGCTGACGGACCTGCACGTGTTGCACTTAGCACCGACGCTGCAGAACTTGTGTATGCTTGCAGTCATCGATGCAGGTCTGGATGTGGGCGAATTACCAGAACTGATTAGAAACGAGATGAACACCATCAAATCAGGACAATCTTAATCGCCGGGTTGGTGTTGCACGCCGACCTAACTGAGCACCTCGGACGGAGCCTCGATTCGCGGTGCGGTGGCTAATATGAAGACTTTAATGTCTCTATTTACGCCGGCAGTAAGTATATTTTTTTCCACCTGGGGAGGCGCACGTTGCAACCGCCCAGATGTGAACCTCCATTGCGTCGCTCGGGGCGACCTCAGCAGCCTAGAGAGCAGTGAACGTGGTTTCCAGCTATTGTGCGCGATCTGCGAGCGCATTGACCGCCTCGCGCAACACTGATGTTTTGTTCGCTCGAAGGGGGTGCCCGGTCACTGCTGTGTCGCGGACAACGAACGGGCCTGCGAATTCACCTCTGCGGCAGATCACCTGCCCCCAAGGGACCTCCACTTGGATTGCAGGAAGTGCGTGCACTAATCCCTCTAGATCCTCGGTCGGCTCCTGAACATGGACATCGCACACAAAGTGTTTTCGTCGTCGGAGCGCCCTCCCTGACGCGCCGCGATAGTGCGGTGAGTGCCGGTTTCCAAGAGCGCATTGGTTGTGTGTAGCCCAGAGAAGGGCAGTTCCGTTACGGACTTGAGACAAGCGGAACATCCCGTGCTTGCTTGAACTATGTATTAGCCCTTTTAGATTGACACGTACGATCTGCCGCTTTTTTTTTTCTTTGCGTGCATTGCGTAGCATTGATTGTGCATGTGTTCATGATTGACGCGGCTTCTGCCTAGGATAATCAGTTGCATTCACAGAGATTACGTTAACGCGATAGCGGTTCAGGCACCGCTGTCCAGAAAGTCGGCGTTGTGAGCGAAAAATTCGGTGGCGTAGGGTGGCCCAGGTGGCCGCCCGCCGGAGAAACATCCTAGGGGGGGTCACCCAGGTCACGTGAGCCAGTGGCGTGGCGTCGTCACAACCAGCCCACCAGCCGCTGCGGTGGCTCAGCGTTTATGGTACTCGGCTGCTGCCCCGGAAGACGAGGATTCGATCCCGGCGACGGCGGTCGCTTTTCGGTGGAGGTGAAATGCTAGAGGCTCGTGTACTGTACGATGTCAGTGTACGTTGAAGAACCCAAGGTGGTCGAACATGGCCTTTGCCCTGGAGTGGGCGTAGTCAGGATGGTGATTAGGATGATAACGATTCCAAGGTACATCGTGCACGCATTAAGCGGCGAGCACTTACGGTGCACAGACTGAACCTTCTTTATTGGGTGAATATTATGTGGGAATGACCGCACATGTATTGCGTGAATGATGCATGAAATGATGTACAGAAATGTCAGCGGCGCTGTTAGAGATAAACTTAACGCCCGTGGTGCGCCCACGCGTATTATTTGTATTTTACGGAATGCTGTAACATAGGCATGCAGATTAGTACGAGAAACATATCTTTTTTTATTTAAAGTGAATGTAACGGGAAGGATATGTGTGTCAATAAAACCATGAAAAATGTGTTCTTCGTTCTCCGTACATTCGCCCAGCACTGCGATTACCGTTGTTGACCAGCGGCGCAGCAAATTGAAATGTGCCGCAAACAGCAAAAAAAAAAAAAAAATAAACTGTGCGAAAACCGAAGCAAAGCGTGGAGAGCAGCCGCGCGCAGCAGGCAGACAAGGATACATCCGCCCACCATCTCCTAGCGGGCCCGATTTTGCACCAGTCTAGGGGCGTGAAGCAGATGGCATGCGTACACGCGAACACCCCCCACCCTCCCCTATACGTTTCGGTCGTCCGTTGTCATGGAGATAACTCGTACAGCATTCGCTGTGAACGTAACAGAAGGAAGAATTGGCGCTACCGTCTGTAATTCGTGGCCGCTGGGAGGTGCAGGAAGTTTCACCACCCTGGTACTGGTTCATCGCTTAAAAGCTGCACCACTGCGCCAGGGCTCCCAGTGATATGTTAATGTAGAGTAGACAATGACCCATTCCGCATATATAGGCTTTTATCCATTTCCCTTAAGGCGGTGCGTGTGTGCAACCTCCAGTTGTTTATTCCCAAACAGTTAATCTATCCCTTCTTTTCTGCGCAGCCCTCGATTTAAAGTGAGCGACAAACTGTCAGTTTCTCATGCAAGTTGTGCGTATATTACAAACCTGCCGACAGGTCCAATGCGAAACCCGTTTCCAGGAAACTTGGGAACTTTTATTCACGAAGAAAAGACAGCGCATGACTGCAAAAGCGGAATCGCTTGTTTCGTTGTCACTGCCCTATGTATAGAGTGCCGATCGAAACCGCGTACGCCTCCGCTGCCCAAGTGTGGGAGCACATTAGTTTATTTTCTGTTGCGGGGCGCCTCGGATCGCGTTGGCCTCATTTTTTTTTTCTGTTTGCCGGTTCTTACAGATTCGTTATTCTTTCTCCTGCTACCCGTTCTTGGCGAAAGGGGCGATCTCATTTTTTTAACACAGCGCTGGCGGACAAACGGACGAGAATGAAAACACACAGAAGACACACAATGCGCACTTGCAGGCAACAACAACAACAAGAACTTGCAGGCCTGGCAGGCTGCGCCGCCTGCATTGGGCCTTGTCGATGTAAAACACTCGTGCTGCCCGCTAGATTCTAGAAAGCTCGCTTCTCACAGCAAGTCACATCATAGTTACGTGGGCTGGCTGCGACAGGAAACAGCCCTCCCGCTATCCCGTCTGTAAGGCCTCCTCGCCACCCTAATCACGGTACGCGGATTGGCTCAGCTCCTTCGCATGCCCCTGAGTCTCGTTGCTACGCAAGAGCGCGGTAGAAACGGGCTCCTTGAGAGCGAAAGAAAGGACGTGACGCTATCTGTGGCCGCCGTGGACTGCAGAACGAACAGCTCATCGCGCGCGTATACATCGGCGGGGACGACGCGAGCGGGTGTCTTTCGTTTCGCGCGCGCGCGCGTTTGTGCGCGTGTGTGTGCGCGTGTGTGTGTGCGCGTGTGTGTGTGCGCGCGCGTGCGTGCGTGCGTGCGTGCGTGCGCGTGCGCGCGCGTGTGTGTGTGTGTGTGTGTGTGTGTGTGTGTGTGTGTGTGTGTGTGTGCGTGTGCGTGTGCGCGTGCGTGCGCGCGCGCGTGTGTGTGTGTGTGTGTGTGTACACACACACACACACACGCGCGATGTCGTGAAGAGTGCACGTAAGCTTCGAGATATACTCAAAAGCATTCGACCAGCAGTCGCACTCTGACGTCTTTCATTCGGCAAAACATATATGAATGATAGGTTTGAAAAATCTGGCATTATTGAATGCAAGTTCAAGTGGGCAAGAAATTGAGCAGTTCAGCTTTTGACATCAAGCTCATAAAGGCTTATCAAAGAGAGCTCCGAAGGTTGCCAGCGTAAGGATCATTTTTGGATATTTTTAGTCTTTGGCAACTCTCATGGCACACCCGGAAGAAGCTATAGCAACAATGTCTTTGAAACCTTTGGAATGGAAACCTCATATTCAAGAAAGATACTGGATGGACTCCTCATTGTCGTGCCAGGTACGCGTTCTTCCGGAGCATGATAACGCAACAGGCTTCCATTGAGAACAAAAGGAAGTACACTTTGCAGTTACATTTAATACCATCCTTTGGTGTGAGCCGACCATTCGCCGTGCCAGCCTAATCGGCCATGGAGATATAGGGCACAGACAAAGCCCCCTCTCAATATTAGTGTATCTTTTACTGTTATGCGCTCCTGCGAATAGGAGAGATTGAAATTATCTCCTGACATCTCTCGGGGAACTGCCGCGATTTTCGAAATTTTTCCCGGTACATCGGGGGGTGGGGGGCAACGGTTATGACCCTGTAAAGGACGACATCTACAAACGCAACCGCTCTGCTGAGTACAACTGATAAGAAGTTAAAATTGCTATATTCTCTTGTAAAAGTGTGTTTTACGAGCTCCACGGTAACCAGTACTGTAAAGGTTCCCTGATAATGAAACGGCAGCCTTTTCCAGTCTAAAGCATAATTTTTTTTGGCATTGATATGACCATTATCGGTTTTATATTCAAGATATTCAGTTTGCGGCATTTGGGAACGAAAATTTTTCCCGGAACATAACTAATTTCAATGTTTTCAGCCCTGAAATTGGCCGGTGAGCATTGGGCGCATTTACAAACATTTACAAATTTCCGGAAACCCACACACACTGGGAAGTAGTTGGATTTTCAATCCGCCCACCCCATTGGCCACAAACGTTCCGTCGAGTCCGCTCTATACAACCGTGCAGCCCGTTTTTGCTCCAGTCCCGGTCTGCGCTGTTCCGAGCAGAAAAAAGTCCGCGTTGACCTCGAGAAGAATGGCTATCCTCGACAACTGCTGCACAACGAGCAACGTCGCTCTCTGCAACTTGCCGCGCCCCGACTCACCGGACAACAGAAGCGTGCGAGCGTTCCTTACGCGCGGGGGACAAGTGATGCTCTGGCACGGATATTTTCAAAATACGACGTGCGCATTGCGAACGTGCCGTCCAGCAAGCTGAAACGACAGCTCTGTCACGTAAAAGACCGCCTGGAGCGCCCACGTTTCCTCGGAGTGGTGTACAAAATCCCCTGCAAAAACTGTGATGCATCATAGATTGGCGAATCAGGCGATTTCAAAAGAAGATTAAGAGAACACAAGAACGGCGTCAACAATTTTCGCACCTCATCCAACCCGCTGGCAGTGCATGCTCAAGAATGAACCACACCATTGAATGGGAGAACGCCCCAATCTTAGATACCATGAAACCCACATCGTCACGACTGGTTTTAGGATTTTTTTATATACAGACCACGGATCATATCACTAAGAGAACGAAGGGTAATCTCCCGGATAACTACGCGCACTCACTGCGCTGTCAAGTGCGCATATAAGAAGCGGCCCGTTCCGTCCGTCTCACTGTGAACAAGGGACCCGTAGGGGTCCCGAAACGTCATGTTTTAAAAACCATCTTTACCACTTTGTCAACATGACCGCGCCCACGTCGTCCCCGTCGCAGAGAAATTGTCAATGTTGTTGGGTTTTTAGGATTATTCATTGCCCATAAATGGAACGTGTGATATCCGCTTTGTCTCCCCTTGCCGGCAGCAGAATGAATGAGTGATAAACTTGCCCCATTTTGGATTCTGTGTAACCATTCCGCCTTTCCTAACCCTAACAAAACACCGCCGGCTGTGGATTGTCTTGATCTGGATTTTTTTGCCACGGTAGTCATAGCCTTGCCAAAAGTAGCCGTTTCGGCGGTCAGCTGGCCCACGAGCGATCGTGGCTGGCCCGTCGCAATGCTCGTAGCACGACTAATTTGGGGACGCCATGCAACCGGCTTTCTACGTGGTACGAATTGGATAAGCTTGGCCAATGCCTTGGCTAAGCGCGAAAAATATGACAAAATGTTTTCAAATTACAACATCCGGTGGCGCCATGGCGGCCTTGGCTATCGTAGCCTTCGGGCTGTTGTACGGTAAACTAAAAGTGCTCCTGCGAATTCCACAGTAACCTCCCGCTAAATGCTTGCGTATAACGTACGTAAACGCTCATACGCCATACTAAAAGTCTCTAATAAGGCTCCTCACCGCAGCCAGCATTAGCGTGAAAGAACGATTGTGTTATCTCAAGATGTATTAATATCTTCTTGCGGGCTAGTCGGTAATTTATCAAGAAAAATAAGCAGCACTAAAAAAGAGCGACGAAGAAACAGAAGATAGGAGCAGTGCTGACAATGATGTCTGGTGTAGTGTAGCAAACGGACCGGAATCTGTACAAGGCAAGAAAATCACTTGACGAAACGCGGGAACGCAAAATCCGACCACGCATCCACCAACAGTATGGAAAATGACGTGGTCAAAGGAAACCACGTGATACGTACGCGCACATGCCAAAATATCAGACACACAGGAAGCCCAGGCCGAACCGCCAGAGTCGGGATATATTTGCTCAAGAAACAGATCATATCAAAAGCAGAGTGAAACGCTCGTAGCAAAAGCAGTGTCCGAACTAAAACGTAACCTTAAAAACAAAACAGAAGACACATATCATAAAGGCGGAGAGAACACAACACTAGAAAGACACTGGGCACACCAATACACTGATGAAGAGACAGAACAGAATTGATATTTTACAGTGAAATGAAAACTCGTGAAGAAGTCCTCAAGCCGTGATGATAGACCATAATTACGATTTATTTGTACATAAAACAAAATAAAGAGACGCTAGCAGGTGAAACGACTCGCGCGCTCTCTATCTCTAGTAGTTCTTGCACAATACTTTGCATTTATTTGCTTTTCTTCCAGCATGTAGCGACGGCTGAAGATATTTAGGGGCACGACCCTTGATACATTCGTCACCAACTGACCCTCGCACGTGACAAATTCGTAAGTTAGGGAAACATGCACAAGCACGCGTAAATAACTCTATAATCCCGACGTAACATAAATATTTTTGAACATATACAGTTCCAAGTTGTTCAACACATCGACTGTGAATACAATGCTAACGAGGTCAAAGGTGTTAAGTGTCCACCACGAAGACATCGAAGATGATCTCGCTCTCACTGGTGAAGCCATTCGATTCGAGGTGTGACCAACTGCGGAAGAATTCTTGCTGCCATCCCTCAGCAAGCAGCTCTCGAACGTCCAAGCAGCTCATGGACGTCGTTCCAGCAATAAACCTGGAGGTGAAAGGAAGGCAGGGAGAAACAAAAGCACGCCTCAAAACTACTACAAAAAAATGCGGTTACTAGACGAGACCACCAGAAACGTAAGAAAAAATTGGGTAGTGGTTTGACGTAGTTAAACCGAGTTGGCGTGCGAAAACACAAGTTCAATCTTGAATTGGACGTCACAATTACTCAGCGTTTAAAAAATAAATTTATTTACTTTTTATCTTCTTTATTTTTATGTAACGCTTGCTATAAGCTAGTGCTTTAAGTGCAGGGAAGAAGCGTTCTGCGATTTTTATTTAGCCTTGTCGCCGCCGGGGTGCCTCAGTGGTTATGGTGCTCGGCTGCTGACCGAAAAGACGCGGGTTCGATGCCGGCCGCGGCGGTTGAATTTCTTTGGAGGAGAAATGCTAGACACCCGTGTACTGTGCGATGTCAGTGCGCGTTAAAGAACCCCAGGTGGTCGAAATTTCCGGAGCCCTCCACTACGGCGTCTCTCATAGCCTTAGTCGCTTTGGGACGTTAAACCCCATAAACCAAACTATTTAGCCTTGGCACTTGCAGATTACTTGTTACTGGCTGTGCTGAGACAGCGTTGTGACATGGTGAGTGAGGGTTATAAATATGTCCATTTTCATCGAGTACACAGCTGGTAGTGTACACTTGAGTGGCCTTTTTCTTTCTTGTGTTGTCGTCGCGTTGCGCCGCAGTATTTTCATACAAACAGTACTCTCCGTTTCCCTGCCATAAAAAGTAAGATGGGCTCTCCCTATCTTAAATATCTACTCTTAATTATGTGTAGTTTCACTCCTGCGCACGCTACGATAACCGCCACTGATGCGATCATTTTTAGCAAACACTTCGCATTACACCGTGCCGCTTCCGCCTAATTGCATCTGCTTCCTCCGATGTCACCAATTCTTGATTTTTTTCACTTTATTTAGAAAATCTTTCGGCGACCATTTGAATTAATGAAAACAGCTCAATTATTTTTGAGGACAGCGCACGGCGACGACTGCTCCCGGCTGCCTAGCTTCCGCGTAAGCTCTGAAGACAGGGCTACATCGGCACTTCTCCAGTATTGTACGCGCATCCTGCGATGTAAGCAATCGTCGGTTCGAGGTTACTGTAGCCAGAACTACGCTCGACGGCCATTTGCATGCGCCAAGGCTTGTGAAATCGTTCATCGCAATCGCCGAAATCGCACGCACATATTCTACGTACTCGCTATCGGGCCCTTCACAGTACGCCGGCAGTACGCCGCCGACTGATATTTAAGAATCTGGCAAAAGTTAATCGCCGATTACTGTTAAAGTGTGAAGATATGAAACGCAGCGGCTCGTTTCGCTTTTTGTAGCGTGAGCTACACTACGCGGGATGGAAGGAGCTTCGCGTGCCCTCTGCGCCGACCATACCGCGCAGACGCGGCAGCCGCGTGACGTCACGATAGGCGCAACGTCCCCCTCGCCGCCGCCGCCGCCGGTACGCGCGCTCCTCTCCGACGCTCCGCCGGTCGACGCTTTCCAGAAGCGTGACGTCACCGTATCAGCAGACGCGCTGGAGCCGCGTGCGCCCGCCACTGTGTTTACGACTGCCTCTGTGCCCGCTACTGCGCATGCGCGGTAAGGGCGCACCTTGAGTTTATAACGCGCGGGGCATATGGTTGATGCAATGGGCTCTTCATGGAGTGTGGAGCCGCTACCAGTCGGCGGAGAAGACTGGAAAAACTCAGTTCCTCAGACCCCGAGGTTGTTGCTTGGCAGTTAGCCGCTCACATTACGTATATCGTAGCATAGCACAGCTAAGCCACTTCCATTTTTTTTTCTACAGGCATAAGGTAGGCACCAGCGCAGTTTCTTAGGCCGTTGCCTCACCGGGAGTGATGCCTTCGCTCGGCCGCGGGCCTAGCGACGGCGGCAAGCGACGAGCAGCGCCTTCGCGCTGTGTTTTGCCCGTGTCGCTTGCCTCGCCGTTTGTTTCCATGCGCCGGCACCCGATGAAAGCACATCTTCGCTGGTGCTCGTACATCTCGTGTACAACCTTGGCTAGCATGTGGTCGTGGTTTCCGATTAAGTTTTAATATATTTAACTTTACCGAATGTCATGCCAACTAGTCCCTCATCGCATGCTCTTTGGTCCCGTTACGCACACCTTTTACAACGCTACGGGGTATATTGGTCATGCTGACGTCGTCGTCGGTCCAGTGTGACAGACCGGTGCGTCAGCATCTATCTGCGTACCGAACAGCCCACCGAGGGTAGATCGGCGTCGCATCTGCCTGGCGGGACCGGACCCTAGCTATCCCGACGGAAATCTACGTTACTGTTGTCGATATTGCGACACGAGTCACTCATATGAGGGTTTGGTTTGGTTTGGTTTATTGGGTTTTAACGTCCTAAAGCGACTCAAGCTTTGAGAGACGCCGTAGTAAACGGCTCCGGAAATTTCGACCATCTGGGGTTCTTTAACGTGCCCAGACATCGCACAGCAACGACTGCTATTTCGATCGCACACGCAAGTAGGACCTCGTTGCGCGCATTGTAGAAACGACAGCAGACGACACTGCTCTGTGTACGCCCTTGTGACGGCACGCGAGTATTCAGTATGGCGGTCACTGCCGGTGAGAGGAGTTTCCCGGTATCAATTTCGGGCGCTTGTTTTTCGGGGGGGGGGGGGGGGGGGGGGTATATACAGCGTGTCCAGGACACTCAAATTTTGCAAATTGAAAACCTTTCTCAGCTTGTACGTAGAGCTTACTGTAGCGCACTAGTCAGTAGTGCTACATGGGGCTAGAAACCGCTTACAGTCAATTGAATCACAGGCTCTTGTATTATTTAATGAAAAGTATAAAACTTTAGTCTGAAGAACAACCATGTCATGGCCCTTTTAGGGTTCAATAAACGACCATGATGAACTGAAGTTAACGCTAGTTATGAAGCAAGATACAACCTTCCAATTTGAACGTAGAGCTTACCGTTATAAGCACCAATCAGTAGTGCCGCATGTGGCTAGAAACAGATTACAGTCGAGTTCGGTATGCAGCACGTTGGATGTACACCTAGAAATGCAAATTTGCCTTTTAAAGGGGGGGGAGGGGGATATAAATTGCGCACTACGCAGCATTATATTTTTTCGTTATTACTCAGGATAGCACAAAAAGTTCTAGCACAAAAAGTGATAGCACAAAACGTGCAACTGTTTTATCTACCGGTTGCAGGCAATCAAGTAAACATTTTTTGTTTTTCAGTCAGAATTGATGCCGACTGTCTGTAAACCGCGTGCGAACTGTGGACCGAAAATTGCAGTAAATTAATGAACCGATGCACATACGGACTGCACTAGACATCACGTTTGCAATGATTCTGAAGCACGCTGAGCGTCAAACACTGAAGCCTGCAGCGATAAACGAACCAGGTAAGCGCGCTGCCTTTCACTGTAGTCCTATTCGCTAGATGGCGGCTCGAATAACCTGGGTGCAAAGCCACCCACTTGTAGGAACACTGCTACAACCCAAAGCTTGCAGGCAACCGACTTGCAATGAAAAAAAAAAAAAGCCGATGCTGAGACGGCGATAGAATATCGAGTGCAAAAACACGTAAAATAGGCAGCTGGTTCGAATCCCTGCCACGAGCTAGTCTAACTTGTAAGTTTATGCTGCACGAAACACGAAATCGTATGCCACGACCCTGAACATTCTGCGGCAAACGGTGGAGCTGCAATGTTCATATGAAGATTCGTAAAGACGTGGAATTGGGGGTACATAAGTCACCGGTTCGAATCTTGCCGCGAGCTATGCTCTAAATTACCTTGTAAATTTACGGTGGACGAAAAGCTGAATTGTGTGACACCATTCGGAACATTCTGTGACAAACTGTTGGCCTACAAATTTTACACGAATGTCGGGACTAAGTGGCCCGACTTTGGCGCCTGCCAGACACGGATATATATACGGGATCGACACGACGAACTTTCTAGAGGCATGTGTACTGTGCGATGTCAGTGCACGTTAAAGAACCCCAGGTGGTCGAAATTTCCGGAGCCCTCCACTACGGCGTCTATCATAGCCTAAGTCGCTTTGGGACGTTAAACCCCAATAAACCGAACCAAACAATGAACTTTCAAGTTGCCGTGCTCGAACCTTAAGCTGCCGCCTGTTATTTTATTCCATGATGTAAGCACCTCGGCAACGATGGCAACCACTGGATTATGACTTGCGTGATAACTTACAACGCATAACGCTGATACCCGGAACCAGAGAAGTAGAGCTTAACGCTCTAATACAATGTCGCTGTTATGTAGGCCGCCATCATGAATTCTATCAGTGGAATCAGCATAACTCGGTGGCTCGAAACACGACCAGAAGAGCTAACGCTCTGGAATTAATAAGATAGTGCTTCTTATGCATCTCGCGTTATTGTTTTAAGCTCCGTGCGTATTACAGTAAAAGAATGTAGGCGTCCGCACGGCAACGCTTCTCTGCTGTCACGACAGCTTTGGTAAATGAAGTTACATTATAAGTAAACTGCCAATCAGGCACTGCGCACTTACTTGAAGACTGCCGATTTTCTTCTCGGGGAAAGGAATCTTCGTGCACTCTTCATCGTCGAAGGCTTCCCGGTCCAGAGGACAAAGGCCTCCGGCGTCACCTTGGCAGATGCCGGTCTTGCAGGCCATGCAAAGCGCGTGCGTGCAAGGCAGCAGCAGTGTGCTTCTGGAAACCACCCCACAGAGGGAACACGCGTAGCGATGAATGGTGTCCTCTACAAACCGGGTCTGCCTCCATTTGACACCGCCAACGCCTCCAGCGCTCAGCCGCAGCAGCCTTCCGTTTGCTGGGTCGGGCATAGTACACATCGAGCCGACCAGTTGGTGGCGCCGGTAGTGAAGGCCGCGACAGGCAAACGCGGTCGCTATCGCCGCAAAGAGAATCGAATTCGATGGCAGACGCGGTGTGCTCTCTGCTGGGTGCTGGCGAAGACTAAAGCGCTCCCACAGCCCTGCGATTATTTCTTTCCCTTCAGGATGAATGGATGGATAAGGCTGAACCAATGGGGCGGCGACTAACTCCACCTAGCCATGACTCGCGAAATTTCGCTCTTGTCATGGTTTTAGCCACCAGTCAGGTAGCTTTCTCTTTGTTATTTCTACTCGCTTGAAATCCATTTTTCCTTCACTGTCCTTAAATCCAAATGCTTTGTTGGTGAAGCCCTTTACAGAAAAGCCTCGGGATGACTTCCCGAGCCCTTCACTATGACTATCCTCATTGCTGGAGTCGCCTTGGAACGTTAAAGCGCCATAAACCCCGAAACAATTTTTTAATGTTTTTTTGAGATAAAAATGAACATTAACATTAAATCCGCCGTTCTTTATCCAACGTCGTGTTTGTGCTCCTTTTAGTCTAGTATAAATCTTTACATTCTGCTTTCAAACGGACAGCACGGTTACCACCTGTAACGGGAACTGCCGCGACAAAATTCGCGGCAAGTATTGCTTAAGGCTCGTGTTTTTTCTAAGATAGCGGCGATACGCGCCCTTGAATCACGTGATATGAGCGACCTTGGTGCGCTGCGCGTTGGTACCATATTTTCGAATGCATTTTACAAGCTACTTCACGGTTGCACCTATGGAAGCCTAGCTTTGATTTTCGCATTTTGTTCTGGCCTAAGTTTGGTTTATTGGTTTATTGGGGTTTAACGTCCCAAAGCAACTCAGGCTATGAGGGACGCCGCAGTGTGAAGGCCTCCGGTCATTTCGACCACCTGGGGTTCTTTAACGTGTACTGACATCGCACAACACATGGGCTTCTGGCGTAAGTTGCAGGTCGAGCTATTGGTCGTAGCAGACTCTGCTCTCTTCCGTTTGACATATCCTGCCCGCCTGAAATATTGCACGTGCACAGGGCCCGATAGCTGTTACATGCAAATCAATGAGACAAGACGTTCATTAGTCAAACGGCTAAATATTTCTCACGCTTCACGTCATCACACCGAACGATGCGCTCAATAGAGGTGGACAGGAATACGATAAGCGTCGCCTTCGCACGCGCATGCGCATGCACCGCCCGCAGTGCAGAGCGTTTCCCCTCGCCTGGCACTCTCCCGGAGACAGCCTTCCATCACGTCTTCCTCCTCTCTTTTTCCCGTGCAGATATGAACACAGCCGACCACACCGTGATTCCGGCAGACGGCGCCCAGCTGACTCTGTGAAACTAAGACCTGAAGAAAAACGAACAACGCCTACAAGGTTTGATTTCAGCGTGCGCCCGATAGCTGTGAAGAAAGGAGGCCCGGTTCATCTTTCGTAAGAACTGGTTGCCATCGAACGATGTGGACGGCGAGGCTCAACTGTATTCCAGGACTCCTCAACGAAACGTCGGTCACCATCGAAGGGAAGGTTTACTCGTTCGACTGTTGCGACATCTGCTACCCGGACAGTGATGAAATCTCAGGCTACCTCATCGACGTGTACACCTTCGACCCTGTCTCGTACCGGTGGGATAGGATACAGACTCGGTCACTTCCCGAAGATGAGCCGATTAACATTATGGGCCGCAACTTTGTAGCCTACGGCCACTGCGCCTACCTGTGGGGCGGATGGCACATCAGCCCAGTAATTAATGGTCTATGGCGCTTCGATACCCAAGCCATGACATGGAGCCGTTCGGACGTCAGCGGCGAAATGCCGGATTTGGACAGCAACCACTCCGCGTGTGTGCTGGGTCACCGGATGTACACATTTGGTGGCACGGACAGGGATTCATCGAACTCTGTGCATTTTCTGGACCTCGAGACATGTCGTCACACATGTCGTCCAATGTTCAAAAAACTTTTGTAAACTTAATATATACTCTCTTTACATAATTTAAGTCCATAAAACACCACGAAAAGCCTCTAAATTTATTTTTGTCTCGTTCCAGACGTTTTTGCTAGGTTTCTGCTACGTTTCGGGCCGTTGCAGACGGTAGCAGTGCAACTGGAGGTTCCATTAGGCTTGCGCGCTCCAGAATCGAGAGCGTATATAAAAAATTGGGCTGAATTGCAGCTTAAACTTTTTTGTCGATGCAAGGTAAGTCATAGCAAAAAGCAAAACCACCAGTAGTTGCCGGTAAACATGCCGACCGGAATCGCAAGAGCTGCTGAATCGGCTGAAGCGGTCGGCTGTGGCTTGAAAGGACACCGCCATGTTTCCACGCTAAGGGCGCAAAAGCCGTAACTGCCGCAACGCTAAATTCTGAAAATTGCGTGCGTACGCTAACGCTATTTCCCCGTTAGCGTTCTGCGCATGCGCACTCTGGACCCGCTATTCCGCTATGCACGCAATATTACGCAAAGCCCGCAATACTAAAACTCTCTATTGTCTGGTCTATTGGAGCAAACAGACCGGAATCTATGCAAGGTGAGAATATCCCTTGACCAAACGCAGAAACGCAAAACTCGGCCGCGCATCCACCAGCAGCATGAAAAATGCCCTGGTCGAAGAAAAGCACGTGATACGCACGCGCACACGCCAGAATATCAGACACACAGGAAGCCGAGGCCGAACCGCCACAGTCGGGATGTATTTGCTCAAGAAACAGATCATATCAAAAGCAGAGTCAAACGCTCGTAGCAAAAGCAGTGTAAGAACTAAAATGTAACCTTAAAAACAAAACAGAAGACAAATATCATAAAGACGGAGAGAACACAGCACTAGGAAGCCACTGGGCACACCAACACACTGATGAAGAGAAAGAACGGAAGCAATATTCTACAGTGGAAGGAAAAATCGTGAAGAAGTCCTCAAGCCGTAATGAGAGACCTTAATTAGGATTAATTTGTACATGAAACAGAATAACGCATGGATGCACTATATATGTCTCGGTTACCAACTCGTGAATCCACCCTTAAACTTCCCAACACTAGCAGGCGAAACGACTCGCGCGCTCTCTGTCTCTAGTGGTTCTTGCAGAATACTTTGCCTTTATTTGCTTTTCTTCCAGCATGTAGCGACGGCTGAAGAGACATAGGGGCAGGACCCTTGATACATTCGTCACCAGCTGACCATCGCACGTGACAAATTCGTAAGTTACGGAAAAACGCACAAGCACGCGTAAATACTCTATGACCATGACGTAACACAATTATTTGTAAATATACACGGATCCAAGGTGTTCAAGACATCGATTGTGGAAACAATGCTAACGAGGTCACAGGTGTTAAGTGTCCGCCACGAAGACATCGAAGCTGATCTCGCTCTCACTGGTGAAGCCATTCCATTCGAGGTGTGACCAACTGCGGAAGAATTCTTGCTGCCATCCCTCAGGAAGCAGCTCTCGAATGTCTACCTCTTCCAAGAAACAAACACTCTTATTTCTTTCTTTATTCCAGATTTTCACGCCATCGACACGCGACGCCAAACGAGACGTATCGAGGGTACCTTCAAAGCTAAAACGGAGGTCCAAGAATTCAACACACGCCCCCACAGCGACTATGAGGTAAACGTCTTTCCAGTGCCACTTGTTCACTGTCAGGACCGTTTTAAACTCTGGAGTCTGGGTGTAAAGGCCGCGAGCATTTTTAACTTTCAAGGAGTAAAGGACGCGCCTATTCTCTTCACGACTTCTCTCAAAAGAGTAGACATGTAAGTCTTCGTCGATATCGCTACTGCAAGAATCAGGAACGTCTTCCCACCAAGCAACAGGCCCCTTCACATGCTGACAACTGTCTGGTACCCGTCTTCGAGGTAAGCGAGTGATTGGCTGGCCAACACTTCCAGTCTTCGCAGGATGGGCCTCTTCTTCAAGCTCCACTCCTAAGGTGTTCCGCCCTCTTCTTCGTTAGCTCCCACACTCAGTTGAGGGGTGAGGTCTTCAGGCTGCGACTGTACCTGTTCCCTCACTGCCACTGAAGGTCCTTCGGAAGGTTGTGTGCGCCCGTAGTTCAAACTACCATTCGTACTTCTGAGTGTTTCCACGATTTTCCGCATGAGGACAGCGTGGTTTGCCATGCCCTCTGAGAGTCGGTTGACCTGGCTCTCCATTGCGGGCAGCTGGTTCTGGAACGGTTCCATAAGTAGCGCCTTGAATTCCTCCAGGGTGGCGATGACGTCATTTGTTCTAAAGACGCGGTCGCCTCTGGAGTCCGGATTGTCGGTTGTGTAAACAGCGCGGGCGGCGTCACTGCATCCGTTCACGTAGTGCGCTGCTAAGGCCCCGTGCGGAACACTGATGCAGTCGAGTGTTCCGCACTCGACTGCATGGAAGGTGCATTCATGGTAGTGTCGGAGCACACTTGACAGGGAACCCACGTACTGGCAGCCATGTACGTCGTTCCAGCAATAAACCTGGAGGTGAAACGAAGGCAGGGTGAAACAAAAGCACGCTTCAAAACTACTACAAAAAAATGTGGTTACTAGACGAGACCACCAAAAAGTAAGAAAAAATTGGGTAGTGGTTGGACGTAGTTAAACCGAGTTGGCGTGCGAAAACACAAGTTCAATCTTGAATTGGACGTCACAATTACTCAGCCTTTAAAAAATAAATTTATTTACTTCTTACTTTCTTTATTTTTTTGTAACGCTTGTTATAAGCTAGTGCTTTAAGTGCAGGGAAGAAGCGTTCTGCGATCTTTATTTAGCATTGTCGCCGCCGCGGTGGCTCAGTGGTTCTGGTGCTCGGCTGCTGACCCAAAAGACGCGGGTTCGATCCCGGCCGCGGCGGTTGAATTTCTTTGGAGGAGAAATTCTGGAGACCCGTGTACTGTGCGCGCTAAAGAACCCCAGGTGGTCGAAATTTCCGGAGCCCCCCACTACGGCGTCTCTCATAGTCTTAGTCGCTTTGGGACGCTAAACCCCATAAACCAAACTATTTAGCCTTGTCACTTGCAGATCACTTGTTACTGGCTGTGCTGAGACAGCGTTGCGACATGGTGAGTGAGGGTTATAAATATGTCCCTTTTCTTCGAGTACACAGCTGGTAGTGTACACTTGAGTTGCATTTTTCTTTCTTGTGTTGTCGTCGCTTTGCGCCGCAGTATTTTCAGACAAACAGTGCTCTCCGTTTCCATGGCATAAAAAGCAAGATGGGCTCCCCCTATCTTAAATATCTACTCTTGTTTGTAGTTTCACTCCTGTGCACGCTACGATAAGACTGCAATAAGCGCCAACGATGCGATCATTTCTATAGAAACACTTCGCATTACACCGTGCCGCTTCCCCCTAATTGCATCTGCTTCCTCCGATGTCAGCAATTCTTGATTTTAAATCACTTTATTCAGAAAAGCTTTCGGCGACCATTTGAATTAATGAAAACAGCTCAATTATTTTTGGCCACAGCGCACGGCGACGACTGCTGCCGGCTGCCTTGCTTCCGCGTAAGCTCTGAAGACAGGGCTACATTGGCACTTCTCCAGTATTGTACGCGCATCCTGCGATGTAAGGAATCGTCGGTTCGATGTTACTGTAGCCAGAACTACGCTCGACGGCCGTTTGCATGCGCTAAGGCTTGTGAATTCGTTCTTCGCAATGGCCGAAATCGCACGCACATATTCTACGGACTCGCTATTAGCCCCTTCACTAAAGGGGCCTGCAGTCCGCCGCCGACCGATATTTAAGAATCTGGCAAAAGTTCATCGCTGATTACTGTTAAAGTGTCAAGATATGAAACGCAGCGGCTCGTTTCGCTTTTTGTAGCGTAAGCTACACTACGCGGGATGGAAGGAGATTCGCGTGCCCTCTGCGCCGACCATACTGCGCAGACGCGGCAACCGTGTGACGTCACGAGAGGCGCAACGTCCCTCTTGCGGCCGCCGCCGCCGGCGAGCACGCTCCTCTCCGACGCTCCGCCGGTCGACGCTTTTCGGAAGCGTGACGTCACCGTATCGGCAGACGCGCTGGAGCTAAAGCCCCTTCATAATATAAAGTACCGCAAACCTTAGAACTTTGCCGCCGCCGCGCGACCTCCTCGCTTCCTCCTCGCCTCTGCGCTGCCGGGCCGCGGGCGTTGGCTGGAAGCCAGGTTTCGCTTGACGTCGATTGGTCTCCCTGGCTTTGCCCATGGAAACGCGGGCGTTTGGTGTTTTTGCTTAGTATTTAGTTTTCTGGGCGCGCCATTTTTCGTCGAGCTGCGTTTCGCTCCACGCCGATTGGTCTCCTTCCTGTGCCCATGGAAACGTGCGCCGGTTGTGATTTTGCTTGCCATTTTGTTTTCCGTGCGCGTCATTTTTCGTTCTGCCTGGTTTCGCTTCATGCCGATTCCTGCCGTTGTCCACGGAAGCGCTCGCCGGTTGTGACTGTGCTTGCAATTTTGTTATCCGTTCGCGGCATTCTTCTTGTCTGGACGCAGCGGACGGAGCACGCTTCCTTTTCTGCAAAGCCCCTTGGCAACAGTTTTTTGTGCTGAGCGCTCGCAGTATGCCGGGTTGCTGTGCACTTAACTGCAGAAATAGACGTGAGGATGGTTTCGCCGTATTCATGATCCCTCAAGGAACGCAGGATGGCTTGCGGAGGAAGCAGCGGCTTAATAATATTGCAAGAAAAGACTTCGTTCCGACCAGAAAGCTCAAGGCGCCCGCCCTCAAAACGCGCGCCAGCTTTCGATGCTGCGGATTGGCTACGGGCGCATGGACGAAAAAGCGTGCCGTGTGCAGTGCTGGGAGCCGGCGGGCGAGGAGAAACGAGGAGGAAAGCGCCGCGCGGAGGAGAGTGTCGCTATTTTCTTTTATCAAGGGGCTTTAGCTGGAGCCGCGTTCGCCCGCCGCTGTGTTATAGTTGTGTTTACGACTGCCGCGCTGCGCGCTACTGCGCATGCGCGGTAAGGGCGCACCTTGCGTTTATAACGCGCGGGACATACGGTTGATGCAATGCGCTCTTTATGGAAGTTGAAGAGTGTCGAGCCGCTGCCAGTCGGCGGGGAAGACTGGAAAACCTCAGTTCCTCACCCCGAGGTTGTCGCTTGGCAGTTAGCCGCTCACGTTAAGTGTATCGTGCCACAGCAGAGCTAAGCCACTGCCATTTTTTTTTTCTACAGGGGTAAGGTAGGCACCAGCGCAGTTTTTTGGGCTGTCGCCTCACCGGGAGTGATGATTCGCTCGGCCGCACAAGCCCGAGCGATGGCGGCAAGCGACGAGCGGCACCTTCGCGCTGTGTTTTGCCCTTGTCGCTTGCCTCGCCGCTAGGTTCTATGCGCAGACACCCAATGAAAACACACCTTCGCTGGTGCACGTGCAGTCTTTATCAAAAGTTTAGAGCCCAGGGGGTTTGCTTCTAAGCCTCGCAGTGGGACTCCTGCAATATTCGTGATAGTCCTACCCATTGGAGGAGGCAGGACCGGAAATCTTCTTACCTTCAGGAAATTTGGAGCGCTGGAGATGCATTACGAACCACACAGTGTGCTCCAGAAGCAAACCCCCTTGGCTCCAAACTTTTGACAAAGGCTGTACGTCTCGTATGTAACCTTGGCTAGCATATGGTCGAGGTTTCCGATGAAGTTTTAAAATATTTAACTTTACAGATGTCATACCAAATAGTCCCTCATCGCAAGCTCTTGGTTCCCATTGCACGTACTTTTTACAACGTTACGGGGTCGTTGGTCGTGCTGACGTGGTCGCCATCGTCTAGTGTGTCAGACCGGTGCGTCAGCGACAGCATCTGCATACCGGCCAGCCCATCGACGGTTGATCGGCAACGCATCTGCCTGGTGTGACCAGATTCTATCTATCCCAAAGGAAACCTGTGTTACTGTTGTCGATATTGCGGCGTCAGCCACTCATATCAGGGACGACTGCTATTTCGATCGCACACGAAAGTAAGACCTCGTTGCGCGCATTGCAGGAACGACAGCAGACGACAGTGCTCTGTGTACGCCCTTGTAGCGGTCACTGCCGGTGGGAGGAATTTCCCGGTATCAATTTCGATCGTTTTTTTTTTTGGTACATAAAGCGCGTCCAGGCCACTCAAATTTTGGAATTTGAAAACCCTCCAGCTTGCAGGTAGAGCTTACTGTTGCGCTCTCATCGGTAGTGCCACATGGGGCCAGAAACAGGTTACAGTCAATTTAATCACAGGCTCTTGTATTCTTTACTGAAGTATAAAAATTTAGTCTGAAGAACAACCATGTAATGGCTCCTTTAGTGATTAATAAATGACGATGATGAAAGAAAAGTTTGACGCTAGTTATGGAACAGCTTACAACCTTCCAATTTAAACGTAGAGCTTACCGTTACGCATCAATCCGTAGTGCCGCATCTAGCTAGAAGCAGATTACAGTCAAGTCCGGTATATAGCGCTTTCGCTGTACACCTATAAATGCAAATTTGCGTTTTTGGGGGTGATATAAAGTGCGCACAATGCGGAATTATATTTTTTCAATATTACTCACGATAGCACAAACACCCAGCCATGTTTTATTTACCGGGTGCAGTCAATCAAGTAAACATTTTTCTTTTTTTCAGCCAGAATTGATGCGTACGGTCTATACACCGGGAGCGGAGTGTAGACAGAAAATTACAGTAAATTAATGAACCGATGCATAGAAGGACTGCACTAGATGTCACGTGTGCAGTGATGCTGAAACACGACGAGCTTCAGAAATGAACATTGAAGCCTGCAGCGATCAGCGAACCAGGTAAGCGCGCGGCCTTTAACTTTCGTCCTATTCGCATAGATGCCGGCCCGAATAACGTCGCTGCAAAGTCACCCGCTTGTAGGAACACTGCTGCAACCCAAAGCTAGCGCTTTTATCTGCATCTAACAGACCTGCAACAACAAAAAGAAAAGTGAGCCGAAGCTGAGGCAGCGATCGAATATCGAGCGTTAACACACATAACATAGGTAGTCGGTTCGAATCCCTGCCACGAGCTAGACTAACTTAACTAGTAAATTTATGCCGCATGAAACGAGAAATCGTATGCCACCACCCTGAACACTCTGGGGATAAAGGTTGAGCCGCAGTGTTCATATGAAGATTCGTAAAGACGTGGAATTGGGGGTACGTATTGTGCCGGTTCGAATCCCTGCCGCGAGCTAGGCTCTAACTTAATTAGTAACGCTATGCCGCACAAAGCGCCCAATCGTATGACGTCATCCGGAACAATCTGCGGCAAACGGTTGGCCCACAAATTTTGCTCGAATGTCGGGGCTTAGGGGACAAAATTTGACGCCTGCCATACAGGGATATTACATTGCTGAAAGGTAAAAGCGCAAACACAGGACAGAGGAGCGTAGAAGACAGGCGCTGACTTACAACTGAAGTTAATTCGAAAGGTGCACACACAGATTAAATAGTCTCGAGGCAAGCTGTCAGTTGAGTCAACGTCAGGGGCGGTGTAAAGGGCCGGATCAAAGCGATAAAATCTTAAAAGCATAAAGGCTCTAAAATTAGAGGGAGGACTTTTAGCAGCGTTTAACCAGCTAGCCTGCAACAGCACCCTCGCGAGGGATATATATATATATATATATATATATATACCGGATCTACATAATTAACTTTCCAGTTGTGGTGTTCGGGCATTAAAGGGCAGCTGCATAGGTTTTAGAAATCGACAAGCTTAGAAAGATCGAATCTGTGAAACTTCCATGTAAAGTACGCGAAGTCCTTTTCGCCTAGCATTTGAAGCGGTAACGTAATCACCAATTAAAATTGCGATGGCCTTCAAGCTTCTCCGCAGCGCACAACACTAAGTGGGGGAAGTACGATGACGTCATCGAAGGTATCGGTACATTACCAACGCATAAACGCCTGCCTTGAAGGAAAAAAACTAGGGGTGTGCGAATATTCGAAATTTTCGAATATAGTTCGAATATTATATTTTTAGTATTCATATTCGATTCGAAATCCAAGCATTCGTGTTGTTTCGAATATTCGACCCAACGCGAACATTCGTTCCCAGCCGAATATTTTATTTCGAGCACCGGCGTTCATTTAGGTCCGCAAGTCCTACCGACAGAGACATAACAATATGCCGGCGCCCAGAGCAATGCGTAACGTTGGGCCATGCAGTAGCTGACTACGCTGGTGAGCTTCTTTGTGGCTATACCTGCGACGGTGGTATAATCAGAGCTGTGCACGAAATACCTCGCAATGCGTGCCAGTCCAGTGCCAAGCGAGAGGGCATTTTTGTGGCTGGAGAAGTCGCTTCAGCTAGAAGGGAACTAGCTAGTTCTGCCTGACCATGTGGAGCAGCCGGTTTTCCTTCACGACAACCTTTTATGTTCATTCCAGCAACGCGCTTTTGTGCTTATGGCAAGCTAGCCTTAATCAATGCTATGTACTAGCCATCTTCTCTGATATTTCCACTCTTCTAAGAACAATGTTTGAGACTTTGATACTTTTTGTGCAGCCACACACATCTTTTGTGTTCATTTCATCACTGATAGTTGAACTGTGATGTTCTTGGGTGCTCAAATAATGTTTTGTAGTGGTTAAATGCGTCTGTCCTTGATTATTCGATATTCGATTCGATATTCGGAACCCAGTATTCGTATTCGATTCGTATTCTAAAATTTTGATATTCGCACACCCCTAAAAAAAACCAATGCCACCGAAGGCAAAGCCCGCCGAACGTTGTTTGGCAGCGTCCAACGAGGCACGGCAGGGCGTGGCTGACGGCAGCGGTAATTTAAAATCATACCTTCCGTGACGTCACGCTGAACTTCCCCGCGCTCCTCCGGTGCTTTGAGGAGAAGTGCAAAATTCAATCGTCGATTACGTCACTATTTTAAATGCTAGCGCAAAAACACTTATAATGCTTCACCTACAGCCAATATAGATTTGAATCCTTGAGTATCGCTGAATTCTCAAAAAGTGGCGCAGTTGCCCTTAAGCTGCCGCCTGTTATTTTATTCTATGATGTATCCGCCTCGGTGACCATGGCAACCACTGGGTTACGATTTGCGTTATAACGCGTAACGCTGAGACCCGAAAGAAGAGAAGTAGAGCTTAACGCTCTAATACAATGTCGTTGCTATGGAGGCCGCCATTTTGGATTCTATCCATGGAATCAGCCTAACTGGGAGGCTCGAGGAGCGACCAGTGGCACTAAACCTATAATATTAAGTTTGGTTTGGTTTATTGGGGTTTATCGTCCCAAAGCAACTCAGGCTATGAGGGACGCCGCAGCGAAGGGCTCCGGAAATTTCATCCACCTGGGGTTCTTTAACGTGCACTGACATCGCACAGTACACGGGCCTCTGGAATTTCGCCTTAATCGAAATTCAGCCGCCGTTACCGAGATCGAACCCGCGTCTTTCGGGCCAGCAGTCGAACGCCATAACCACTCAGCCAACGAGGCGGGGTGTAAAAAAAATCAATAAGATAATGCGGGTTCGATCCCGGCCGCGGCGGCGGAATGTTTTTGGAGGAGAAATTCTAGACGCCTGTGTACTGTGCGATATCGGTGGACGTTAAAGAACCCCAGGTGGTCGAAATTTCCGGAGCCCTCCACTACGGCGTCTCTCATAGCCTTAGTCGCTTTGTGACGTTAAATCCCATAAACCAAACCATAAACCAAGCTTCTCAGGTATAATGTGTTACGGCTTCAAGCTCCGTGCATAAAATGGTAAACGAATATAGGCGTGCGAGCGCCAACACTTTTCCGCTTCAAGACAGCTTTGGTAAATGAACAATTAAATTATAAGTAAACTGCTAATCAGGCACTGCACGCTTACTTGAAGACTCTCGACATTCTTCTCGGGGAAAGGAGTCTTCGTGCACTCTTCACCGTCGAAGGCTTCCCGGTCCAGAGGACAAAGGCCTCCGGCGTCACCTTGGCAGATGCCGGTCTTGCAGGCCATGCAAAGCGCGTGCGTGCAAGGCAGCAGCAGTGTGCTTCCAGAAACCACCCCGCACAGGGAACACGCGTAGCGATGAATGGTGTCCTCTACAAACCGGGTCTGCCTCCATTTGACACCGCCAACGCCTCCAGCGCTTAGCCGCAGCAGCCTTCCATTTGCTGGGTCGGGCATAGTACACATCCAGACGAGCCGTTGGCGGCGCCTGTATTGAAGGCCGCGATAGGGAACCCTGGTCACTCTCGTCGAAAAGAAATACGAATCGATGGCAGACGCGGTGAGCTATCTGCTAGGTGCTGGCGAAGACTAAAGCGCTCCCACTCGAACCGAAAGCCCTGCGATTATTTCCTTTCCTTCAGGATGGATGGATGGATAAGGCTGAACCCTTTAAAAGGGGCGATGACTCACACCACCTAGCCGCGACTCGTGAAATTTGATTTTGCCTTGATTTTAGCCACAGTCAGATAACTTTCGCTTGCGTTTTTCTACTCGCTTAAAATCCATTTTTCCTTCACTGTCCTTAAGCCCAATGCTTTGAATAAATAAGGTGCCCCGCTGCTTTCAACTGCAGGCTGAAGCCCTTTACAGAAAAGCCTCAGAAGCCCCGGAAGATTTCCCGAGCCCTTTATTTACTACGACGTCGCTCATAGCCCGAGTCACTTTGGGACGTTAAACCCAAAAAACCCAAAACCAATTTTTAGTGCTTATTTGGGATAGAAAGAAACATTTACAATCAATTGACACCCCTTGTTCCAACTTCTTGTTTGTGCTCATTTTGCTCTAGCATAAATATTTACCACCACGTTGAACTTGTAGTTCTGCATTAAAACTGACAGAACGGTTACCACGTGTAACCGAAGCTGCAGCGACGAAATTCCAGGCGCGCATGGCTTAAGGCTCGCGTTTTTTCTTAGATAGCGGAGGTGCGTGCCCTTGAATCATGTGATATGCGCGATCTTGGAGGGCTGTGCGTTTGCAGCCAGATTTTCAAATGCATTTTGCACACTACTTCACGGCTGCAGAAATGGAAGCCTAGCTCTGGTGTTTGTATTTTCTTCTGGCCTTAGTCGCATAGCCAGCTATCGGTCGTTGCGGACTCTGCCCTCTTCCGTTCGAAATATCCTGCCCGCCTGAAGTATTGCATGTGCACAGGGCCCGAATAGCGGTTACATGCAAATCAATCAGACAAGATGTTCATTAGTCAAGTGGCTAAATATTTCTCACGCGTCACGACATCACACCGAACGATGCGCTCAACAGAGGTGAAGAGGAATACGATAAGCGTCGCCTTCGCACGCGCATGCGCATGCACCGCCCGCAGTGCAGAGCGTTTCCCCTCGCCTGGCACTCTCCCGGAGACAGCCTTCCGTCGCGTCTTCCTCCTCTCTTTTTCCCGTGCAGATATGAACACAGCCGACCACACCGTGATTCCGGCAGACGGCGCACGAGCAGCTCACTCTGTGAAACGAAGACCTGAAGAAAAACGAACAACGCCTACTAGTTTTCATTTCAGCGTGCGCCCGATAGCTGTAAAGAAAAGAGGCCCGATTCAACTTTCGTAAGAACTGGTTGCCATTGCAAAATGTGGACGCTGAGGTTAAATGGCATTCAAGGACGCCTTAATCACAAGGCTGTCACCATCGGACGGAAAATTTACTCTTTCGACTCTTACACCGCCTGGTTCTCAGGCGCTGATGAAATCTCAGGGTGCCCCATAGACGTGTACACCTTTGACCCGGCATCGACAGGGTGCGATTTTATGATGGCTCAGTCGCTACCCGGTGATGGGCCGATTTGCGTTCACGGCCATAGCGTTGTAGCCTGCGGCCAGTGCGCCTACCTGTGGGGCGGATGGCACATCAGTCCAGGGGTTAACGGTCTATGCCGCTTCGATAGCCAAGCCATGACATGGAGCCGTCCGGATGTCAGCGGCGAAATCCCGGCAGCGTACATCGACCACTCGGCGTGCGTGCTTGGTCACCGGATGTACATATTTGGTGGCAGGGACAGGGATTCATCGAACTTTGTACATTTTCTGGACCTCGAGACCCTGGAGTGGCATCGTGTCCCGACCAGCGGAGAGGCCCCCCTCGGGCGCTACTGCCACACGGCCACCGCCATAGGAACCCGCATGTACGTTTGGGGTGGCAACCTAGAAGGCTCCCGACCCGACGACCCTTATGACAATTCCTTGTACTATCTGGAAACGACCACTGCGACATGGGTGCGCCCGCAAGTGCAAGGCGTGGCCCCGGAGGGGCGCGAGTGTCACTCTGCGTTCGTGTACGAGAGAGAGCTGTATATCTTCGGTGGCTACAACGAAGTGCTGAACACCTACTTTGGAGATATGCACAAGTATGACGCTGTACAGTCGTGCTGGGCTAAAGTGTCGCCAGTTGGATCAGGCCCGTCTGCGAGGCGCTCGCCCGGCTGCTGTGTGCTTGGAGAGGGGGTGTTGGTCTTCGGTGGCTTCGGGCCTCCACCCAGCCTTGAGGAGGAAGACGATCTCGAGGACATCTCTGAGGCGGAAGAGGAGCTGACGGATCTGCACGTGTTGCACTTAGCACCGACGCTGCAGAACTTGTGTATGCTTGCTGTCATCGATGCAGGTCTGGATATGGGTGAATTACCAGAACTGATCATAAAAGAGATCAACACCATCAAATCAAGACAATCTTAATCGCCGGGTTCGTGTTGCACGTTATCGTGATGGAGCGCCTTGGACAGAGCCGCATGTGGCGGTGTGTCGGCTAACTTCAGTGTCCGTAAGCGTCGCGAGCTGCTGCAGGCATACAGGCGGTTAGAGCTTATCCCGTACTACCCTACGGCGTTTCTTTCGGCGTGTAGCAGTGCGCCCACCAGGGGCGCAACAACAGTGGGCCTTTGCATGCATCGAGAAGACTGGCTTGAAGTTGTTTTGTCGTCGCCCGGTAGCCGCGCCGTGTCAGACGCTCTGCATGTGCTTTCCTATGGAAGGAAATCTGCCCCGCTGTTAGTGCGCAGTGTTAAAAGTGGCAACACATGACACTCCGCTTTTTGAGTGTGCAGTATGTAAGAACGTGTACATATGTGAGATTAGCTCAACGGTGGTGGTGATACGAGCGGCAGCGCGTGTAATCCCGGCGTCCAAGTCTTGCAGGTTGACACGATTTCCGAGTCAGCTTTTATTTTTAAAACTCTGTGCACATCATCGTTCTTGTGCTTGCTGCTGCTGCATATTTCTAACCGCTTTTCTTCCTAAGTTGCTGTGTTTGTGAATACATTTCTTCTATGTAATATTCCGATGTGTTTTTACTTTGTAACGAGGTGCTTCTAAAGAATACTGTTTTTCACAAGCTGCGAATGCGATTATTGATCTTATCTTAGCCCCGGAATTGCCATGACTCAGTCACTTTTTAACGCTTTAGATGGGAAGAGAAAAAAATTAGTCAGTGGCTTAGCTCTGTTTAAGCCTGGATACACAAGCGAAAACCTTCAGTTGTGCTTGGTTTGACGGCCGCCCACACACTGCCTGTACGGAGGCGGGGGAGGAGACGGGAATCGGCGCGTTTAAAACTGCCCGCAGGAATGTGGAGAGGAGGGTTGCCGGCTGCGACGCGGGCAACACGGGGCTGCAACGAAAGGTCAAACGGCAGGGAGGAGAGGAGCGCGCGCAGTAGTAGCGGTGGTGAGAAGGCGGCGCACATGCGCAGTTGTGCGCAGCTGCGTCGAACGCTGCGCGTGACGTCACTCGGTCGTGGCTTACGGCATGCGCGAAACTCTACTACGACCCTCGTAGGGAAGCTTTTCGCTTCAAAAATTGGAATCGCCAAACATATCATGTTATAAGCTACGAGGGGCGAAAAATTTTTCCGAGTTTGCGCAAGACAAAGAAGCCGAGCTTAAAAGTGTTCTGCCAGAAGTAGGAGCAAGCTTATCGGGATAGCCGAAATTAACGAGATAGTTATTCTGTCTTTCAATGACAGGGTCGTCAAGGTAGAATAGCCTGTTCAATACCTTCTCGATCAGTGTGATATTTATTTATTAAAGGTAAAACAATAGTCAAGTGGCACTGCAGCATTCAAAGAGAGGGCTGAGAGAAGGTTGAAGCCGCACCGTTGTGAAAGTTGCGAAGATAAGACGGTAGGTAAAACATGAGGGCACACTTAAGAGCACCGCCTTAATAGTATGACGCGTTAACGGTATTGGGTGCCTTCAGCCTTTTGCGGTCCCCTGCGTAACACGCATCGAACATGGTAATTCTCTACTTTACGTTCACAGATCGCGGGGATTCGCCACTGCTGCGACAGGCGCCTCTTTCAAACACAGCAACCGATGGGGCTTGTAAGACCCTGGCCAGAGGTGATAAGCTCGGGCTAGTTTCGGTTTCATCTACTGCAGCGCACCTGGCGACTGAAGGTGAACTGACGCTTAACATTGAGTGATTTCTGAGCACACGCGTACGGCGTTATAAGACTGCGACTGTAGCGGCATTGTCTGAGGAATCGTGATACGAAGCTGCTCTTGTTAGCTGGTAGTGGTTTAAATCCCACTCGGGGATGAGGCTTTTTCTGATTGAAACCGCATTCATGACGACGGCACGATGCTACAGTTGGCGTTCTTGCAGGCGCTATGAATGGAAGTGGCGCTGGCGTCTGTATTTGCTGAACAATTGTGTGTATGGAAGTCGCCTACCCCTGCCCTGATTGCTCTCCCCGAGCGACTTCTCGCAACCAATCAATAATTTTACTGCCACCTGCCCGGGCAGGTGTGCATGATGTCGCATGACGTTGGCTCTAGCTTTGTTTTTTGTTTTATCTTCACTGAGAACTGTGTAACTACCAGTATTGCTTTCGTTTTTTTTCTTTGGCGTTTGTTTTGTTTTATATGTTTTATATTGCATTATCTTATGTTGTTAGCCACCACTGTATGCCGCCAAGTGTTAAGGCCGGGACCCGTGGCGTAGTCAAGCTGTCAGAAGAGAGCTTTTACGATGGGCACCCTTCCATCATGCACTGCATGGTGGCAGAATAAACATTATTATTATAAGTCACGTGACCTAGGTTACATGTGGGACACCTGCTTCATCGCTCAACTCCGAGGCCGAATTTTCTGCAGAAAGGGAATCTCAACGCTAACGCTTTATACAGCCTTGGCGAGCTTTATTGGCGTAAAACCTTGAAATTCATGAATGGCCTCATAATGACGATGATCTTTTCGGAAGGTCAACTACCTAACATCCCAATCCGTACTTACTAGGCTTTTCTTGGCAGACATAGAAAACCTTCGTAAGCTAACAAGAGTTCGGGATTGGGCTATATGTGGAATTTAATTTGTGTCATATCTGCACTGTTCGTATGGAGTATTTGATGGAATAAGGCCTCAGTAGGCAGACTGCGCTGCAGAAATGCAGAACGCACCATGCGGAGCATGTAGTCAATAACATAACATAAATGGACGGGATAATTTTTGTTGCGGGGAACGCTTTCCCATTACAACACAGGTAAGCCTCTTTCTCAAACGTGTCGTGGTACTATGTGAAGCCGGCCGCTACTGAAAGTATTTGTACTAGAGGTAAGTACCTGCCTCAGCCACCCTTGCTGCCCACAAAAATTAAGAAGCGGGAGCTGCCTGGACAGCATCGCCGTCTTCATTTTCCTGTGGTTGCAGCGCAGTGTACCTTTCCTGCCAAAACTGAGGTCGTCGCCATTTGCTTTAGTGCGCACTGTAAATGAACTCTGATTTGTTAATAAACTTTCGGGCTCATCAAATCTTCAATTAAATGCACGCATTCGGTAAAAAAAAAGTTATATGTATGCGTGTGATTCGAAGCTGCTTTCAGGCACGAATCACTGTTGTACCAAAAGCTGCAGTACGCCAGCAGAAGCGCATTTCTGGGTGCCTGCCAAAGGTCACTACTGCGCGTGCGCCGTTACCATGGCAAACATCTCACTGCGCATGCGCAGAGTCATGCTGTGCAGCTGGGATATAAGCAAGAAGCGATGCGCCGGCTCCTCATACGCGCACCATGAACAAATGCGGTGATGAACGAGTGATAACAGCACAACAAGTCATAGGGAGGTCGCTATTACAAAAAGCAGGCTTGATAACACTTGCGAGTGTGAATGACAGCACAGGTTGAAAGATTATGAATAAGGATAAGAAGCAACGCTAAGATCATAACAAACATAAAACAGATTAAGGAAGCAAGCGGACATTCCAAAGGGCATCTAAACGAAACCGTCCACAAAAGCTAGTTCGTTTCTTGTGAGGAGAACAGAAGGCGTGCTAACGCAGTTGTCTTTTCTTTGATGAATATAAACAGCCTCAATTACTTCTCTTTCTTTCTTTTGCCCTGGCTAGAAACCTGGTCTCATTAAATTTCGGACAACAATATTTACACCTCCTACAATGTACAATGTAGGTTGCTTCCCGTCTTGCTTTTTAGGGTCACATTGTGCTGTCGAGCACGCTCATTGAAACACTGTCCTGTTTGCCCCACATACACTCTGCCACACGTCAAAGGGATCTCGTATAGCACATTAGTGGTTCATTTTGTGAACACTGTTTGATGTTTGACAGTACAGGCGTTTTTGACCCGCTTTCCTGATACCATCGGTCATTAACTTGCCTGTGCAGGGGCTGAAAAATTCAGCTGCACTCCGTGCCTGGAAGCCACTTTTTTTCAAATTGTGCGAAAACCCATGCAGGTAAGGTATGACCTGCACTGGTTTGTTTCCAATGTCACGCTTGTAGCCCGGTTTCTTCATTTTTTTGAAGGAGGCTTTCAGACACGGTGGTGACCAGTTGCGATGGGTAACCTGCTGACATAACTCTTCCGATCTGATAATGTAAGCTTTCACTTATCTTGTGTGGACAACATTTTTCAAGGGCCGACCTAATGCAAAGAGAACCTATTCCTCGTTTCACTAATTTGGACTGGACGCTATCGTAGCCTAACAGAGACTTCTTTGAGCGAGGCGTTCAATCTCTGTGTTGAACGCCTGGCCACCCCAAACATGCATTCGTGTTCCGACTGCGGACGCCGTGTGAAAGCAGCGCTATGCCACGTAAGGTTCTCAAGGTCAAGATGATATACACGGTGTAAGGATTCCGGGTCCAAGAAATCAAAGATGTACATCCATTGACACAGCACACAAGCAGAGAAGATGCTCAGTGTCGGCATTTGGCCGCACATTTCCGGGCGGCTCCATGTCATAGCGAGGGTATACAACCGGCATGAGCCGCCAATCCGTGACCTTATGTCCGAGTCCTTCACATGTAGACGCACTGGCCGTAGGCGGCAATGCTGCGGTCGATGCAGCTAATGGGCCCGCCTTGGGAGTGCAACTCGGTCAGCAGCACACCCCACATGCACGTTGCGGGGTGAGAAATGCATACGCCGAATCGGCTGCCTAAGATTTCATCGCTGTCATCGCGGCAGTTGTAGAAGGGGTCGAACGAGTAGACCTTCCCTTTGGTGGAGACAGTCATGTCGATTTACGAGTTCTGGAACCCGGTCCAGCCGCACAGTCCACATCATGCAGTGGTAACCAATCTTCTCAGAAATGAAAGCGGGCGTTAGTTTTTCCTCCCTGCTGTCGGGCAAGCAATAGGTAAGAAGAGGTTTGGTAAGCGTTTTTCTTTCTTTTTTCCGCAAGCCTGTGTTGATTTCAGTGAGAAAGCTTCTAACGCACCCTTTGCTGTTGTGACGATATAGCGTCGTTCCTGGGCTTACGCGACGGAGAGAAAGGAAAAGCGAGTAAGAAGGGTTGCGGGGAAAGGGGGACACGAGAACGGCAGGGAGGGCGCTAGGCACTGGGTGGCGCAGGCGTGTTTGAATTCGAGACACATTTTTCTTCGCTACAGACTAGTACATCGTTCGATGTGATATCCTGAAGCGCTAGGAATAATTAGCCTCTTGACTGCAAACGCCTTGTGGAATTGCTTCATAAGCCACAGAACTGTAGGCCCTGCGTACACACAAGATTTAAGGTGTTCGTAAGATTGCGAACGAAAGCGCAAAGTCTGCGAAGACCTATATAGACGTGCAGCTGATATCGCAAAGAAATGCGAACATCCCCATTAGACAGCCGTAGATGCAGCCAGGAGGCAGGTAAGGGTTTGGGACGCTTGACATCAGGAGGCCAAAGCCCGCGAACATGCGGCCGTTGGAAACAGATAACAACGCGCTAGGCAAGGCGACATCAAACGCGCTACACGACAAGATCGCTCACATCCTGAGGAACAAAAATGCTTGCGCCCCCAACATCTGGGCAGAATGACGTAGACGCGAGTCCTCACCTCTGCCGGCAAGCCATTTTTACGCTGCAATTTCCGTTACTGGTGGTAACTGCTTCATTAGTTTTAATGCAGGATGTCGATTTCGACGTGATTAAAGATTCTTACTTGACAAGAAAAAAGTGGGAAGCTTCAGTTCCCTGTAAGAGTACGAAGTGATTGCGATAAAGGGTCCGTACGGTCGCTAGGGGGTCCCCTGCGCACCGTTTTGCAGACGTCGACACACTTGTTGAAACCATAAACTGCTTTATTGCACATCATCGTCGACATTATTTAGTGACGATAGTTAGTGACCCTCATTAGCTGTGTGGTCCTCTAATGTGATTTGCCTGCTGTGGGGTAGGTGGTACTCGTACAAGGCCTCTATATATCCCACTTACCGAACGTTCCTCAGTGGCGGTTTGGATTTCGACTGACCACAGTTTCTTTTAATTTTAGCAAAATTGCTTTCCTACTCCACTACCTTCTCGACCAATCAGGATTTTCCATTGTGTCAACGATCCTGACGATGGGTTTGCGGCCGAACGGGACCTTTAATGCGGCCGCGTAAGAGGAAATAAAATTAGAGGGGGCACTTAAGCTCCCCCGTAAGAGTACGACGCTATATCATGATGGGTTAATTCCCGTATATGCAGGCCATTCACTATTTTACACTGATAAATCCTTGGGAGTGTTCATAGCCCTGCTCTCGCACTGGTGCAGTGGTTAAGCGATGGGCCTTGTGGTATCCAGGTTGCTGTTTCCGAGCTGCCAATTATTTATTTAACTGCCACAGTGTGCAGTTTGGTCACTATCTGGTGGGTAGGTTGGGATGACGCAACAAGGACACGTGACCTAGTTGGCCCATCCACCTCCGAGGTTTCTCTCGGGGAACCACCTGCCAGAGCCATGCCCGTGATTTCTCGCTCACAACGCCGACGAGCACACCGGGGCCTTCAACGCTGTCCCGTTAAAACAGCGCCATCAAACCGATAGAAGGCAGTGATACACAGTGTTAACGTTCTTCTTTCTGCTGCTCAATAACGAAAGAAATTATTCCCGGTAGTTCAAAACACAGAGGCGAGCGGTGTTTGCAAATAAAGCGTCTATTCCACTGCCAATTCACACAGTACGGGAAGCGTAAAACCAACGTAATTTATCAGACACCGTTATTGGGTTTGAGTTCAAAAGATTAATATTGTCATGACGGCGTTTCAAACCCGCGGTGGAGCAAACAGGTCAGCTTCGCCGGCCACTGCACGAGGGCGCGATGCTATCGCCGCAACCGACGATCGCGTCTCGTGTCTGCAACACACTTTCGCACCGTCCGTTGCAAATCGCCTCTTCAACAACTGCCACCCGCGGCGCTCCGCTCGTAACACGTTTCCCACAACCGGTAGATACCCGCCGCGGTGGCTCAGAGGTTAGCGTGCTCGGCTACTCAGCAGGAGTAACCAGGTTCGAACCCAGCCGCGCCGGCCTGCGCTTCGATGAGGGGAAAACACAAATGGAGCCCGTGTGCTGTGCGATGTAAATGCACCTTAAAGGTACTCGGGTGGCCGAAATTAATCCGGAGCCCTCAACTACGGCCCCTCCTTCTCTCTTTCTTCTTTCACTCCCGCCTTCCTCCCTTCCCTCACGGTGCGGTTGGGGCTTCCACCGAGATATGTGAGACAGATACTGTGCCACTTCTTTTCCTCAAATCCACGTATATAGAGGTATATATCGAAGGCACAGTGACCAAATCACAAGTTTATATTTCACCACAAACAGCTGCAGGTACTCAGGCCCCTTAGGCATTTCTTACCAGAACAGGAAATGAAAAGGCCAAATGCTAACGATTCACACCACATTTTCACCATCGCGGCAATGTTGAACAAAGTGGTTGTTGCTCGCGATATGAATAGACCAGAGCTGCATGACACCTATACCAAGCGCCTGCTAGACGATAAGGCGGCAACAAAACATGCCCGAAACGAAAGAAAAAAATAGCGCAGTATTTAAGCATTAAGCAATATATATTTCACGTTTTTTTAAGGCCGCCAGATACTCAATCCCTATCAATGCGACTGGCATGACCGATCAACTAAACAAAATTCTCGATTGGAAAGCGTTAAGCACATATCATGTGGCGTCAAAAAAGCAATTCGCTCTGAAACAAACGCGTAATGGCAGAAGAGCCCTCCTGACCACTTATGCGCACTTTATAGCGGATTTCAGCGCTTTTAATCTTGGTAACTGCAATAGTAGATGTCCTTTTTCGAACATTCATTCGTGTGAGTGTCCTAAAATGACAGACATATTCAAAAATCCAACGGAAATAGTCACCCGTCGACGCACTAAGTCTGCATGCGCCACGATTACAGATCACCATATCGCTTCTTCAGAAAAAAGCCGCATGACGCCGCCACCATCCCTGGAATAACAGGGCCTTGTTTCTTACAGAAGCAGGTGCCTCTGCAGGATGTGGACGGCGCGGCGAAACGGCGTTGCAGAGCAGGTCACCCGCACGGCTGTACGCATCAACGGCAAGGTCTACTCGTTCGATAGTTGCCACACGGCATGAAACTTGGTCCACGTGTTCATCTTCGACCCCGAAACGCACCGGTGATGTGGTGCAGACGCTACTTCCCGACGCCGGGCCGATTACCATTTCCCTCCCCACAGTTGTAGCGTACGGCCACTGCGCGTATCTGTGGGGCGGCCCGCCCAACTGGCCATTTCCAAGTGTTATTTACCGCTTCGACCCAAACACGATGACATGCAGCCGTCTGGGGGTGTCCGGTGAGGTGCCCTCATCGATGTACGGGAGCAGAGCTTGTGTTGTGGGTCACCGCAAGTATATCTTCAGTGACTGGTATCCTTCGCCAGATATGCGGGTCCTTGACTTGGATACCCTAGAGTGGCATCGTGTCCCCACCAGCGGAGAGGCTCCGGTTCTACATGGCTGCCAATCTGTGTCTGCCATCGGGACCCGCATGTATGTGTTCGGCGGCAGCCCAGAAGACCGTTCCCTCATCCTATACTATTTTCAAACGACCACCTCTTCTTGGGAGCGCCCAGAGGTTCATGGCGTTCCCCCTGTGAATCGGCGAGGACATTCAGCCTTCGTGTTCAGCGAAGAGCTGTACATTTTCGGAGGGTACAGCGATGTGCTGGAGACCTACTTAGCAGATGTGCACAAGTACGACCCCGTGACGTCGTGCTGGACCGAAGTGAAGCCATGTGGCTCACCACCATCTCCCAGGTTCTTGCATGGCTGCTCAGTGATGGGTGAAAGAGTGTTTATCTTCGGTGGCTTTGGACCGGCATCCGACCAGGATGAGGAGCAGGTAGTTGAGGAGCGAAGGGCCCTGACCGATCTCCACGTGTTGCACTTGGCACCGACACTGAAGAACCTGTGCCTACTTGCAGTAATTGATGCACGGCTGGATCTAAGCCCCTTACCACCCCTCATTAGAGAAATGGTCGACGCTATCACTTCTCACCCATCGTAGTCGATGGCAGATGCTGTGTGTCAACGAAATGGAGTGCCTTCGGCGTAAGCCAGCTGGGGGGTGTGGCAATAATACAACTTCGGCACCGCTACTTGACACAGCAATAAACTCTTCTTTTATACGCAATGAACGCCTTCCTTCAGTGCTCGATTTTCTCGGAAGTAAGAAAGTCGCTAGCGTTTTGCTTATTTCATGAAACTCTGAGGCGGCACTTTTTTTCAAATATTACCAAGAACAAATTTTCCGAAAGAACTATTCTCTGAAATTGATTCCATTCCAGCCTGGTGGTTGATTCAAGAGAATCGCATCAACGTCACTTCGGCCTAAAGCTCGCGATGAAGTCTAGGTTGCCGCGTAGCCCTGGTGGTCATCCTTTTCAAAGCTGTAGGCAGACTGAGGTGCTGGATGTGGCGGTAGGCGTCGATTTTAGATCTTCTACGGAAACAATTTGCGTGTTTTGTGACTACTTCAGAAAGCCGAAATGTTATCATTTATTTGCGCCATGTCTGCCTTCAGCATGTATGGCCTCAGCACTCGACCAGTATCTATGTCTTGAACATGAGCGGATAGAATTCGTCAAAGCTTGGTAACTGATCGTATCAGGTGGAGATGGTATTGAAGGCAATTGACTACACGCTGGAGTATTTGAAGCTTCTCGACAGCTTATTTATGCGGATGTGAGAGTGCTCCGGTGCACCGCGCACGTCACATACTCTCGATGAGGCATCCAACGACGGCTGGGGTGAAATGTTCGGGAAATGTGTTTGTGACACCAACTTGAATACACAAAGCAAATTTGTGCCATGCCACTCCTTAGCCGCAGATAACCTTGCACCGTAAAAATTCATCACAGTCAACAGTAAACGCGAAGGTGAGAGTATAAAATGT
Source organism: Amblyomma mixtum (assembly GCF_055824585.1). Classification (NCBI taxonomy): domain Eukaryota; kingdom Metazoa; phylum Arthropoda; class Arachnida; order Ixodida; family Ixodidae; genus Amblyomma; species Amblyomma mixtum. The sequence goes on from NC_143018.1 coordinate 17,420,389, forward strand.
TATATTTGTGAATAAAATGTGAATTTTTTTAGACGAGCATTGATGTACGATTTTTGCTACATTCATTTGACAGAAGTGATATTCTCTTAACACCGGACAATGACGAAAAGGAAGAAGTGCGATAGGCAGATGGCTACGAAGCTCTCACGGTTTTTAAGCGCAATCCTTTAATGCCTCACCGTTGGCAACAGAAGGTTGCCAGCAGAGGTGTCACGCTTTTCGGTTGGTCGAAATGGTTATGACGTCACAGTGCGCCGATTCTAAGTAATGAGGTCACCCACGGATGCCTGACGCCACTTTTTGAAGCGCGCGACAACTAATAAAATAGTTGTCGTCGGCTCCGAAAGAGGGCGTAAGGCGTCCGTGGCTGACCACATTACATACCTCATTACTGCGAACAGAGCCATGGATACAACTGAACTCATCGAAGCAGAGAGACAGTCGTGCTAGAGAAGCAGTCAAAGTAGGCAGTCAAAGTGTGTAGTTGTAATGTGTAGTCAAATAAAGCACTAGTACACAGCAAATAGTCTTGCAACGCCAAACAGTGCGCCAGGAAAGGCTTTCGCCTTCCAGCACTTTGGAGAGCCAAAGTACCCCTGAATTTTCTCACCTTGTTTATAAGATTTTTGCTTGAGCTCTCTCAAATTGGCTACAGCTTTCAATGCCTACTTTGAATGAACCGCTCCAAACATGTGGCTTAATTTACATGCAGTGAGTACCGTGCTGAAATATTGCAGTGGGGCTCACGAACAATTACACAAGCGCAAATCGACCTGGCAAAGGCATTTGGTCGCGTGTGTTATCCGTTTCTTTATTATCTTCTAAACCACGTCTATCTTGGTTAAAGTCTTCCGACTGGGATGCGCCTTTGCCACAAAAACTGTGCTTCGTGTTTTATTGAGAATCGCCCTCTCCCACAAACAGTCCGCATACGGTGCTCTCTGAAACAAGCTTGCCCGTTGTCCCTGGTCTTGTTTGCAGAAGAACTGAGGATTAGGCGAGGTGGTGGTGATCCATCGTAAAAAAACTAGCGCCTAAGAACACGGACCGAGGACAAGGCGAAACAGACTGACGGCGCTGAACTTACAACTGAATTTTATTCACACGTAGGCAGCCAATTTATTCATTTACACAAACATGTGCAAAGGTGTCTTGTCAAATCAAGATACACTGTTGCCACTCACAAGCGTAAAACTAGAGGAAACAAAGAAACAGCAATCATCCATTCAAGGCACGTGTGCCATTACCTCGCCCTCCCTAACCAGAATGAAATGAGCTTGCTTCACTCTGGGTAGGGAGGGTGAGGTAATGGCACACATAAGAGAAGTTTATTTGGACTCTCGATCAAAAAGTGACATTTGTCCATCTACAAAAACAAAGATACATTCCGTCAACTGATGTCGCCCTATGCACACACACTCACAATGAACGTAAGTGTCCAAAAATAAAAAGTGTCCAAGAAAGTTCTAGTGGGTCCATACGCGGAGGAAGCACGCCGGGTTGAAACCCGCGCACAAAAAACCGCGCACAAAAACCCGCGCACGAACAACGCGCACGAACAACGCGCACGAACAACGCACACGAACAACGCGCACGAACAATTAACGCGCACCACACACGCGCGCCACACTTATTATCGCAGCGGAAAGTGCCTTGCACACGTGCCGCAGTAACCGGCCTGCTTTCGGGTCCGGCTCATCACTGGGGCCGCTTCTGCCAACATCCAATTAAATGGCGGATGTCAGAAATGTAGAGAGCATGTTATCCGCCGCTGATACTAGTCATGCGCGAAGTCCTGATATCATTTTACACGTATGCTTCGCGGACGTGAGGCTTTATCTCAAGGCAGTACATCAGAGGAAAAAGAGAAAACGCAGACGTAAATACAGTCGTTTCAATCAAAAATAATATATAAAGTGGAAATATTACATATTCGTAACACTATAATCATCTGTTAGAGCACTTGTAAACGAATTAATATATGCTATTGAAACTAGCGCGTCATGATTGTAGTTCTAGTCCTGAATGGAATGAGGCAGGAATGAGCGATAAAAAGCATTCGCGTATCATGAAAAACGTGAAACTTTTTTACAGTGATAAAAGTGGCGCGATGTGTTAATGGGCCGCTGAATCAAAATATCGTAAAGTTTTTTCTGGCAGTATTTTTTATGGAGAAAACATACCCGCAGAATTTGATTACGTAACTACAATAGCGGAAGGTACAAATTAGTTATCATATTAGGGGTACTGGTGGTACGATGGCAGCAGTTGAGAATGTAACGAGCAGACCAATTCTTATTATGCTCGTAGCTTACTAGAAAATCAAGACCAGGGTGCCGTGTTGAGGCCGCATTCTCAGGTTTAGAAGGAACTAGTGATTTGTAACGTTGTAGGTTAAGGAATATAGAGACAAGAAATTTTGTTCAAAGTAACCTAGAGAACAGTTAGCATTACTCGTCATACAGCTAATGTGGCGATCCGAAGAAAGGTTAGAAAACACACAGAAGCCTAAGCAGTTATACGATGCTAATGTAGTGGCCCGTGTAATGTGCGAGGTCAGTGCACTTCAAAGAACGCCAGGTGGTCGTAATTTCTGGAGCCCTACTCTCCGGCGTCCCTCATAGCCTGAGCCGCTTTGGAGCGTTTAACACCCTCAATCCAAATCTTTCACTCCCACCTTCGTCCCTTCCCTCACGGCGCAATTGGGGTGTATACCTAGAAGTGAGACAACGGTGCAAAATTTCCCTTCCTCCAAAGGAACTTATTTAGTGGTATATATGGAAGGCACAGTGACTAAAATCACATGTTTCCAGTTCATCAGCAACAGCTGTAGGAATTGACCCACTTTAGGCAATTCCTGCTAGAAGATTAAATGCAGAGTTGAAATCCCGACCATTCACGCCACATTTTCATCATCGCGGCCAGGTTGGTGGTTTGTTTGTTTCTTGGGGTTTAACGTCCCAAAGCAACTCAGACTATGATGGACACCGTAGTGAAGGGCTCAAGAAATTTCGACTACGTGGGGTCTTTAACGTGCGCTGACATAACACACTACAGGGGCCTCTAGAATTTCGCCTCCATCGAAATTCGGCCGCAGCGGGCCGGGATCGAACCCGCGTCTTTGGAGTCAGCAGCCCGAAAGACGCGGCCGGGATCAAACCCGCGTCTTTCGGGCTTAGAAAGAGAAGTTTATTTTTTTCTAATGTCAACAGAAAATACAAAGCAAAACTGCTGAACTCAATGCTCTGATCAGTCAAGCACATGCGCAGTGACGCAGCACTGAGCACGTCAGTAAGGCAGTAAAAAAGCCGACACTCGACCGGCGCGCAGGACGATGAAATATGTCGACCATTTACGCAAGAACTCAGCCTCACTAATTGACAGTGCGTCCACGCATGCTTGCTCAAAGAGGCGCGTGCGGAGGCGCTGCAACATTGGAAACATTGCTCTTTGCGGACGCCCATTTAAGGAAGCCGCTCCACGCTGCCGCCACAAAACGAACATGCCGACACACAAGAGCATATTTTTAAACAGTTCGCGTGAACTAGTGCGCGCTTCGAGGCGGGTTAAAAACATCCGTGACACTAGTACCCAAAAGGTGCGCGACACTACACAGTCGAACATAGCGTGCCGCAACGTTTCTAAAAGACCGCATTGCGGCTGCTGACCGGGCTGCTGACCCGAAAGACGCGGGTTCAACAGAGGGGTTGTTGCTCACGATGTGAATGCATGACAGCGATACTATACACCTGCTAGACGATAAGGCGGCAACCAAACACGTGCGAAACGAAAGAAGAAAGTTCCGCAGGATTTAAGCAATATATATTTCACGTTTCATTTCAGGGCCGCCAGATATTCAGTCCCTACCAATGCGACTGGGATGACCAATCAACTAAACGAAATTCTCTATTGGAAAGCGTTAACCACATATCTCGCGGCGTCACGAAGGTAATTCGCTCTGAAACAAACCCGTAATGACCGAACAGCCTCTCGACCACTTACGCGCACTTTATAACGGCTTTTTGCGCTTTTAATCTTGGTGACAGCAGCAGTACATGTTTTTTTTCGAACATTCATTCGTGTGAGTGTCATAAAATGACACAAGTATTCGAAAATCTAACGGAAATAGTCTACCCGTCGACGCACTATGTCCGCTCCCGCCGCGAATACAGGTCCCCATATCGCTGCTTCAGAAAAAAGCCGCATGACTCCGCCCCCATCGCTGGAATGAGCGGGCTTTGTTTCTTACAGAAGCAGGTGTCTCTGCAGGATGTGGACGGTGCGGCTAAACGGTGTTCCAGAGCATGCCACCCGCAGGGCTGTAAGCATCAACGGCAAGGTCTACTCGTTCGACAGTTACCACGCGGCATGGAACTTGCTCCACGTCTTCATCTTCGACCCCGCATCGCAACGGTGGGATATGGTGCAGACGCAGCTTCCAGACGGCGGGCCGATTAACATTTCCTTCCAGACAGTTGTAGCGTACGGCCACTGCGCGTATCTGTGGGGCGGCCCGTCCAGCTGGCCAGCCACGAGTGTCCTTTACCGCTTCGACACAAGCACCATGGGATGCAGCCCTGTGGCGGTGTCCGGTGAGGTGCCGTCATCGATTTACGGCAGCACAGCTTGTGTTGTGCGTCACCGCAAGTATATCTTAAGTGACTGGGATGCTTCGCCATATATACGGGTCCTCGACTTGGATACCCTGGAGTGGCACCGTGTCCCCACCAGCGGAGAGGCTCCGGTTCGACTTGCCTTCCACACTGCGTCTGCCATTGGGACCCGCATGTATGTGTTCGGTAGCAGCCTAGGAGACCCTTCCCTCATCCTATACTATTTTGAAACGACCACCTCTTCCTGGGTGCGCCCACAGGTACAAAGCGTTCCACCTTTGTATCGGCGAGGATATTCAGCCTTCGTGTTCAACGAAGAGCTGTACATTTTCGGAGGGTACAGCGATTTGCTCCAGACATACTTGGCAGATATGCACAAGTACGACCCCGCGACGGGTTGTTGGACCGTAGTGAAGGCATGTGGCTCACCACCATCTCCCAGGCTCTTGCATGGCTGCTCAGTGATGGGTGAAAGAGTGTTTATCTTCGGTGGCTTTGGGCCGGCACCGAACCAGGATGAGGGGCAGGTTGCTGAGGAGCGAAGGGCGCTGACCGATCTCCACGTGTTGCACTTGGCACCGACACTGCGGAACCTGTGCTTAATTGCAGTGATTGATGCACGGCTTGATCTACGCCCCTTACCACCTTTCATTAGAGAAATGATCTACGCTATAACTTCTCAGCCATCGTAGTCGATGGCAGATGCCTCATCTCAAGCAAACTGAGTGCCTTCGGCGAAGCCGGCTGGGTGGTACGGTGATGATGCAACTTTGGCGCAGCTGCTTGAAAACAAAAATAAGCACTTCTTTTATACGCAACGAACGCCTTCCTTCAGTGCTCTATTTTCGTGCAAGCAAGAAAGTCGCTAGTGTTTTGTTTATATTCATGTCGCTCTGGGCCGCCACGTTTTCGTAAATAATAAAGCGAACAAATTTTCTGAACGAAGAGTTATTCACTGAAATCGATTCACCTCCAGCCCGGTGGTTTCTTCAAGCAAGTCCCATTAACGCCATTTCGGCTTGAAGCTCGTGATAAATACTAGGTTATCGCGTAGCCACTGCTGGTGATCCTTTTCAAAGCATATCTTAGATAGAGATATGTGGCGGTAGGCTTCGATTCCAGCACTTTTCCGGAAACAACTTGCTTCTTTTGCGACGACTTCAGGAAGCCAAACGGTTATCACTTATTTCCGCATGTCTGCTTTCACTTTGACGCTGCTTTAAAGGTTCACTGATTTTATAGCCTGCTAGTTATGGTTCTCTTTTTTCCTATATACACTCTAATTTCAATCTGGAAGCATCCGATCGGTATCTATGCCGTCAACCTGAGCCGCTAGAATTCTTCAAAGCTTATGTAACAGGTCGTATCGGGTGGTGGTCATATTGAAGGCAGTCGACAGCATGCTAGACTGTAGCTCTTCCGATCTGATACTGGAAGCTTTCACTTATCTTGTGTGGACAAGGTTTTTCTAGGCCCGACCTAATGCAAAGAGAAACTATTCCTCGTTTTACTAATTTGGAGTGGGCGCTATCGTAGGCTAACACAGACTTCTTTGAGCGAGGCGTTCAATCTCTGTGTTGAACGCCTGGCCACCCCAAACATGCATTCGTGTTCCGACTGCGGACGCCGTGTGAAAGCAGCGCTATGCCACGTAAGGTTCTCAAGGTCAAGATGATATACACGGTGTAAGGATTCCGGGTCCAAGAAATCAAAGATGTACATCCGTTGACACATCACACAAGCAGAGAAGATGCTCAGTGTCGACATTTGGCCGCACATTTCCGGGCGGCTCCATATCATAGCGAGGGTATACAACCGGTATAAGCCGCCAATCCGTGACCTTATCTCCGAGGAGCTCCTTCACATGTAGACGCAGTGGCCGTAGGCTGCAATGCTGCGGTCGATGCAGCTAATGGGCCCGCCTTGGGAGTGGAACTTGGTCAGCAGCACACCCCACATGCACGTTCCGGGGTTAAAAATGCATACGCCGAATCGGCTGCCTAAGATTTATTTGCTGTCATCGCGGCAGTTGTAGAAGGGGTTGAACGAGTAGACCTTGCCTTTGGTGGAGACAGCCATGTCGTTTTACGAGTTCTGGAACCCGGTCCTGCCGCACAGTCTACATCGGGCAGCGGTAACCAATCTTCTCAGAAATGAAATGGGCGTTAGTTTTTACTCCCTGCTCTCGGGCAAGCACTGGGTAAGAAGGGGTTTGGTAAACGTTTTTCTTTCTTTTTTCCGCAAGCCTGTGTTGATTTCAGTGAGAAAGCTTCTAACGCACCCATTGCTGTTATGACGATATAGCAGATGTTCCTGGGCTTACGCGGTGAAGAGAGAGGGAAAGCGAGTAAGAAGGGTTGCGGGGAAAGGGGGACACGAGGAGGGCAGGAAGGGCACCATGCACTGGGTTCGCAGGCGGTTGCGACACCAAGACACATTTTTCTTCCCTACAGACTAGTGCATCGTTCGATGTGATATCCTGAAGCGCTAGGAATATTCAGCCTCTTGACTGCACACGCCTTGTGGAACTGCTTCATAAGCCACGCAACTGTAGGCCCTGCGTACATACAACTTTACGGTGTTCGTAACATTGCGAATACAAGCGCAAAGTCTCCGAAGACCTATATGGACATGCAGCTGATATCACAAAGAAATGCGAACATCCCCATTAGACAGCCGTAGATGCAGCCAGGAGGCAGGTAAGGGCTTGGGACGCTTGACATCAGGAGGCCAAAGCCCGCGAACATGCGGCCGTTGGAAACGGATATCAACGCGCTAGGCAAGGCGACATCAGACGCGCTACACGACAAGATCGCTCACATCCTTAGGAACAAAAATGCTTGCGCCCCCAACATCTAGGCAGAATGGCGTAGACGCGAGTCCTCAGCTCGGCGGGCAAGCCAATCTGACGCTGCAATGACCGTTACTGGTGGTAACTGCTTCGTTAGCTTTAATGCAGGATGGAGATTTCGACGTGATTGAAGATTTTTACTTCACAAGAAAAAAGTGGGAAGCTTCAGATCCCTGTGTGAGTACGACGTGATAGCGTCAAAGGGTCCGTACGGTAGCTAGGGGGTCCCCTGGCCCGCCGTTTCGCAGACATCGACACACTAGTTGAAATCAAAACTGCTTTATTGCACATCATCTTCCACATTATTTAGTGACGATAATTAGTGACCCTCATTACCTCTGTGGTCCTCTAATGTAATTTCCCTGCTGGGAGGTTGGTGGTACTCGTACAAGGCCTCTATATATCCCACTTAACGCACGTTCCTCAGTGGCGGTTTCCATTTCGACTGACCACAGTTTCTTTTTAATATCACCAAAAATGCTTTCCTACTCCACTACCTTCTCGACCAATCAGGATTTTCCAGTGTCAACGATGCTTAGGCTGGGTTCCTGGACGAACGGGTCCTTCAACGCTGTCACGTAAAAAAAAAATTGGAGGGGAGACTTAAGCTTAGCCTTAAGCGTACGACGAGATAGCATGATGGGTTAATTCCCATATATGCAGAAGGCCATTCACAATTTTACACTGATAGATCCCTGGGAGTCCTCATACCCCTCCTGTCGCACTGGTGCAGGGGTTAAGCGATGTGCCTTGTGGGACCCAGGTTGCTCTTCCAGAGCTACCAATCATTAATTTAACTGCCACAGTGTGCAGTTTGCTTACTATGCGGTGGGAAGGTTGTGATGACGTAGCAAGGACACGTGACCAAGGCGGCCCATCCGCCTCCTATAGGCTGCTCTCTGGGAACCACCTGCCAGAGCCATGCCCACGATTTCTCGCTCACAACGCCGACGAGGACACCGGGGCCTTTAACGCTGTCGCGTGAAAACTGCCACCTCAAGCCGACAGCAGGCAGTCAGACACAGTGTTAACGTTCTTCTTTCTGCTGCTCAATAACTAAAGAAATTATGCCCGGTAGTTCTAAAAACAGAGGCGAGCAGTGTTTGCAAATGGAGCGTCCATTCCATTGTCAATTCACACAGTACTGGAAGGGTAGAACCATTGCAATATAGCAGACATGGTTACTGCGCATGAGTTCAGTAGATTAATATTGCCACGAGGGCGTTTCAAACCCGCGGCGGAGCAAACAGGTCAGCGTCGCTGGCCACTGCACGAGGGCGCGATGCTATCACCGCAACCGATCACGTCTCGTGTTAAACTGCAACACATGTTTGCGCTGTGCGTTGCAAATCGCCTCTTCAACAACTGCCCCCCGCGGCGCTCCGCTCGTAACACGTTTCCCACAACCGGTCGATACCCGCCGCGGTGGCTCAGCGGGTAGCGTGCTCGGCTATTCAGCAGGAGAAACCGGGTTCGAACCGAGCCGCGGCGGCCTGCACTTCGATGAACAGAAAACACAAAAGAAGCCCGTGTGCTGCGCAATGTAAATGCACGTCAAAGATCCTCGGGTGGTCGAAATTAATCCGGAGCCCTCCACTACGGCTCTTCCTTCTCTCTTCTTTCACTCCCGCCTTCCTCCCTTCCCTCAAGGTGCGGTTGGGGCTGAGTGTCACAAAATGACAAACATATTCCAAAATCTAACTGAAATAGTCAATTTTCGACGCACCAAGCCCTCTCACGCCACGAAGACCGATCACCATATCGCTGCTTCAGAAAAAAGCCGCATGATGCCGCCAATATCGCTGGAATGACCGGCCCTTGTTTCTCACAGAAGCAGGTGCCTCTGCAGGATGTGGACAGTGCGGCTAAACGGCGTTCCAGAGCATGTCACCCGCAGGGCTGTACGCATCAACGGCAAGGTCTACTCGTTCGACAGTTGCCTCACGGCATGGAACTTGGTCCACGTGTTCATCTTCGACCCCGAAACGCACCGGTGGGATGTCGTGCAGACGCTACTTCCCGACGCCGGGCCGATTCCCATTTCCCTCCCCACAGTTGTAGCGTACGGCCACTGCGCGTATCTGTGGGGCGGCCCGCCCAACTGGCCATTTCCAAGTGTTCTTTATCGCTTCGACCCAAACACGATGACATGCAGCTGTCTGGCGGTGTCCGGTGAGGTGCCCTCATCGATGTACGGCACCACAGCACTTGTTGTGGGTCACCGCAAATATATCTTCAGTGACTGGGATCCTTCGCCATATATGCGGGTCCTTGACTTGGATACCCTAGAGTGGCATTCGGTCCCCACCAGCGGAGAGGCTCCGGTTCTACGTCCCTGCCACTCTGCGTCTGCCATCGGGACCCGCATGTATGTCTTCGGCGGAAGCCGAGCAGACCGTTCCCTCATCCTATACTATTTTGAAACCACCACCACTTCCTGGGTGCGGCCACAGGTACAAGGCGTTCCCCCTGTATACCGGCGAGGACATTCAGCCTTTGTGTTCAACGAAGAGCTGTACATTTTCGGAGGGTACAGCGATGTGATGAAGACCTATTTGGCAGATATGCACAAGTACGACCCCGTGACATCGCGTTGGACCGAAGTGAAGCCCTATGGCTCACCACCATCTCCTAGGTCCTGGCATGGCTGCTCATTAGGGGTGTGCGAATATTCGAAATTTTCGAATATATTTCGAATATTATATTTTCAGTATTCGAATTCGATTCGAAATCCAAGTATTCATGTTGTTTCGAATATTTGACCCGACGCGAATATTCGTACCTAGCCGAATATTCATTCTGAGCACCGGCGTTCATTTCGGTCCGCAAGCTCTATCGAGAGATACATAACAACATGGCGGCGCCTACACGGAAGGAAAATTATTTCTTCCTCCAAGGCCCATGCCGTAGCTGACTGCACTGATGAGCTTTTTTGTGGCTATACCTGCGAAGCTGGTATAGTCAGAGCTGTGCACGAAGTACCTCTCAATACGTGTCAGGTCAGTGCCAAGTGAGAGGGCATTTTCTGTTGCTGTAGGAGTCGTTTCAGTTAGAAGCGAACTACTTCTGCCTGACCATGTGATGCAGCTACTTTTCCTTCACTACAACCTTTTATGGTCATCCCAGCGACACGCGTTTGTGCTGATGGCAAGCTAGCCTTAATCAATGCAGTGTACTAGCCATCTTCTCGGATATTTCCACTCTTCTAAGAATAATGTTCGAGACTTTGATACTTTTTGTGCAGCCACACACACCTTTTGTGTTCATTTAATCATCGATAGTTGAACTGTGATGTTCTTGGATGTTCTGTGATGTTTTAATAAATGTTTTGTAGTGATTAAATGCGTCTATCCTTGATTATTCGATATTCGATTCGATATTCGGAACTAAGTATTCGATTCGTATTCGAAAAATGGGATATTCGCACGCCCCTACTGCTCATTGATGGGTGAAAGAGTGTTTATCTTCGGTGGCTTTGGACCGGCACCCGACCGGACGGGCGCCCGAGCGAAGATCGCTGACCGATCTCCACATGTTGCACTTGGCACCGACACTGAAGAACCTGTGCCTACTTGCAGTAATTGATGCACGGCTGGATCTAAGCCCCTTACCACCCTTCATTAGAGAAATGGTCTACGCCATCACTTCTCACCCATCGTAGTCGATGGTAGATGCTGCGTGTCAACCAAATGGAGTGCCTTCGCCCAACCAGCTTGGGGGTGCGGCGATAATGCAGTGCTCTATTTTCGCGTAAGCAAGAAAGTCGCTAGTGCTTTGTTTATTTCATGCCACTCTCAGGCGGAACTTTTTTTCAAAGATTACCAAGACTAAAGTTTCTGAAAGAACTATTCTCTGAAATTGATTCCGTTCCAGCCTGGTGGCTTCTTCAAGTGAATCGCATCAAAGTTACTTCGGCTTGAAGCTGGCGATGAAGTCTATGTTGCGACGTAGCCCGTGGTGGTCATTCTTTTCAAAGCAGTAGGCAGATTGAGATGCTGAATGTGGCGGTAGGCGTCGATTTTGAATCTTCTCCGGAAACAACTTGCGTCTTTTGTGATTAGTTTAGAAAGCCGGACAGTTATCATTTATTTCCGCATGTCTGCCTTCACGTTGACGCTGCTTTAAATGTTCACTGATTTTAAAGCCTGCTAGTTATGGTTTTTCTCATCCTGATATACATTTTAATTTCAATCTGGAAGCACCCAACCGGTATCTATGTCTTGAACATGAGCCGATAGAATTCGTCAAAACTTCGGTAACTGATCGTATCTGGTGGAGATCGTATCGAAGGCAATCGACTACATGCTGGCCAATATTTGAAGTTTTTCAACAGTTTATTTATACGGATATGAGAGCGCTCCGGCCCACCGCGCACATCACATATACTCTCGACGAGCCATCCACCGACGGCTGGGGTGAAATGTTCGGGAAATGTGTCGGGACACCAACTTGAATAGACAAAGCAATTTTGTGCCATGGCGCTCCTCAGCCGCAGATAAACTTGTGCCGCAAAAATTCATCACAGTCAACAGTAAACGCGAAGGTGAGAGTATAAAATGTGATATTTGTAAATAAAGTGTGAATTTCTTTAGACGAGCATTGATGTTAGATTTTTCCTACATTCATTTGACAGAAATCATATTCTCTTAACACCGGACACTGGCGAAAAGGAAGAAGTGCGATAGGCATATGGCTACGAAGCTCTCACGTTTTAAAGCGCAAGCCTTTAATGCTTTCACCGTGTTGGCAACAGAAGGTTACCAGCATAGGTGTCATGCTTTTCGGTTGGTCGAAATGGTTATGACGTCAGAATGCGCGGATTCGAAGTAATGAGGTCACCCACGGATGCCTAGCGTCCCCTTTTAGAGCGCGCGACAACTAATAAAATAGTTGTCGTCCGCTCCGACAGCGGGCGTAAGGCGTCCGTGGCTGACGACATTACATACCTCATTACTGCCAACGTTGATTACTGAAACACAGCCATGGATACAACCGAATTTATCGAAGCGGAGAGAGAGTCGTGCTAGAGAAGCAGTCAAAGTGTGTAGCTGTAATGTGTAGTCAAAGTGTGTAGTCAAATAAAGCACTAGTACACCGCAAATAGTCTTGCAGTCAACGCCAAACAGTGCGCCAGGAAAAGCTTTCGCCTTGCAGCACTTTGGAGAGGCAATGGGCCCCTGAATTTTCTCACCTTGTTTATAAGATTTTTGCTTTAGCTCTCTCAAATTGGCTACAGCTTTCAAAGCCTACTTTGAATGAACCTCTCCAAACATGTGGCTTAATTTACATGCAGTGCGTACCGTGCTGAAATATTGCAGTGGGGCTCACGAACAATTACACAGGCGCAAATCGACCTGGCAAAGGCATTTGGTTGCGTGTGTTATCCGCTTCTTATTCTCTTCTAAACCACGTCTATTTTGGTTAAAGTCTTCCGACTGGGATGCGCCTTTGCCACAAAAACTGTTCTTCGTGTTTTATTGAGAATCGCCCTCTCCCACAAACAGTCCGCATACGGTGCTCTCTGAAACAAGCTTGCCCGTTGTCCCTGGTCCTGTTTGCAGAAGAACTGAGGATTTGGCGAGGTGGTGGTGATCCATCGTAAAAAAACCAGCGCCTAAGAACACGGACCGAGGACAAGGTGAAACAGACTGACGGCGCTGAACTTACAACTGAATTTTATTCACACGTAGGCAGCCAATTTATACATTTACACAAACATGTGCAAAGGCGTCTTGTCCAACCCAAATACAATTTTGGCACTCACAAGCGTAAAACTAGAGAAAACAAAGAAACAGCAATCATCTATTCAAGGCACGTGCGCCATTACCTCACCCTCCCTACCCAGAATGAAATGTGCTTGCTTCATTCTGGGTAGGGAGGGTGAGGTAATGGCACACGTGCCGTGCACACGTGCCGTGCACACGTGCCGCAGTAATGCACACGTGCCGTAGTAATGGTCCTGCTCTCGGGTACGGCATGTTCGCCACTGAGCCGCCCCTGGCAACTTCGAATTAAAGGGCTGATGTCAGAAGTCTAGAGAGCATGTTATCCACCGCTGATACTAGTCATGTGCGAAGTCCTGATAGCATTTTACACGAATGCTTCGCGGACGTGGGGCTTTATCTCATGGCAGTACATCAGAGGAAACAGAGAAAACGCAGACGTAAATATTATGGTTTCAATCAAAAATAATATATAGTGTGGAAATATTGCATATTCGTAACCCTATAATCAGCTGTTAGAGCACTTGTAAACCAATTAATATATGCTATTGAATTTAGCGCGTCATGATAGTGGTTACAGTCCTGAATTTAACGAGGCAGGAATGAGCGATAAAAAGCATTATTGTATCTTTAAAAAAGTGCAACTTTTTCACAGCGGTGCAAGTGGCGCGATGTGTTAATCGGTGGTGGTGGTGTAAAACATTTATTTATACTATATACAAGAGAGGTATTGCTTGGGCCGTGCCTGAAGGGTCCGGCCCTCACAATCACTAGGAGGGATCCCTAGTCTGGGACCTCTGTGGCCTCCGCGGCGGCCCGGGCTCTTGTCACCAGGGCTCGTTGGTTGTGGAGTGTTGAGCCGCTGAATCAAAATATCGTAAAGTTTTTTCTGGCAGTATATTTTATGGAGCAACCGTAGCCGCAGAATTTGATTACGTAACTACAATAGAGGAAGGTACAAATTAGTTTTCATATTTTGGGGTGCTGGTGGTACGATGACAGCAGTTGAGAATTTAACGAGCAGGCCGATTCTTATTAGATTCGTAGCTTACTAGAAAATCAACCAGGGTGCCGTACTGAGGCCGCATTCTCAGGTTTAGAACGAACAAGTGATTTGTAACGTTGTAGGTAAAGGAATATAGAGACTAGAAAGTTTGTTCCAAGTAACCTAGGCAGTCCGGCTGGACGTGGCGTGGATCGGACGCTGGCGCGAACGCTCCTCGCTTGACCCATGCCCACCGCTCAATTCAGCGACGGTCAACACTGCTCTCGCCTGGATTTCCTCTTTGAAGCTCGGATAACGCAGTCGGACGCATCGGCAAGTCCCTTTTTGCCAGAACGGGGGAAAGGCAGAAATCACAAACATAGAACAATGGGCGGAGGAACTCCGCAGGGATGCTAAGAATGCGACTAAAACGCTCGACGACAACGCGGAACTTCAAGTACTAGACAGCCGCCTTCTTCATATATGGGAGGCCAAAGCAAGTATGGAAAAGCGATTAAAGAGACAAAAGTGGAATCGAAATCTCAGAAGACGCCTAGCGCGCCACAACAAAGAGATTGAGGCATATGCACTTAGACTCTCCGATCAGAACTGGGAAACAATGTGTGACCAGATTGAGGGCAATTTCGGCCTTGCCAAAACATGGAACCTCCTTCGGCACCTCCTCGATCCAGAAGGTAGTCAATTAACACAGCGACATAATTTACACAAATTAGGTTATAAATTTGAAGGTTCGGAGCAGGAACTCCTCGATGCAATTCGTTGTCGTTATATAGGCTCCGCCACCAAAACTTCCTTACCGCGCTATGAGGGTAAATCCAACAGCGAACTAGACGCCCCTATTCAGGAATTCGAGGTTCGAGCAGAAATACTAAAACTGAAAGCCAAATCAGCCCCCGGACTCGATGGTGTGACCAACAGAATGCTTAGAAACCTAGATGATATATCTTAACAGCGCTGACCAATTTCATGCAATAATGCTGGGAGAAGGGTGAGATTCCCAATCAGTGGAAAACCGCTAGGGTAATTTTCATACCTAAGCCAGGGAAACCGCTCAATCTAGAAAATCTAAGGCCTATATCCCTCACATCTTGCGTTGGAAAACTGATGGAACATGTCATACAAACGCCACTAAAGAATTTCATGAAAGACAACAACTTATACCCCAATTCGATGATAGGTTTTAGATCGCATTTGTCCAATAAGATGTCATGATACAGCTCAAACGTGACATATTAGACACTAAGTCGCTCGATGCGAAAGTAATAGTGGGACTTGACTTCACTAAAGCTTTTGATAATGTAAAACACGAGGCGATGCTAGAAAACCTGGCTCTTTTAAACGTCGGGGAGCGAGCATACAACTACATTGCCAATTTCCTTTCGGGCAGGATAGCGCGCATCCATTTTGGTGAAAGTCAGTCTCAAGACATACAATTGGGCAGCATAGGCACCCCTCAGGGTTCGGTACTTTCCCCTCCTCTCTTCAACGTGGCCATGATACGGCTCCCGAAGAGGCTGGAGGGGATAGATGGCTAGAATTTCTGCATGTATGCGGACGACATCACCATGTTGATGACCCGTGGACACGACGCGCACATAGAAAGTACGCTACAGAAGGCCATAAATGAGGTAGAAAACTATGTCAGCCGTAGGGGCTTGCAATGCTCGCCGCAGAAGTCTGAACTTCTTTTTTATCGACCTTTGCATCAAAGACAAACTAGAACCATCCCTAACATCAAATTACAAACTCAAGGAGCGGAGAGTCCTCATGTTGAAAAAATCAGAATTTTAGGAATGATTATACTAAGCAACGGGTATAACGGTGATGCAATAACTAAGATGGAAAACTGCGCGCAACATACGATGCGACTCATACAGCGGATTGCCAACAGGAGACAGGGCATGAAAGAGCAGAATCTCCTACGGCTGGTACAGGCGTTCGTAGTTAGCCGCATCTCGTATGCTGCCCCCTTCCTTGATCTTGAAGTTTCAGAAAAGGAAAAGATAAATGGAATTATCAGACGGTGCACGAAACAAGCTCTGGGATTGCCCATCCGTACATCCACTCAACGCCTCCTAGAGCTAGGCATGCATAATACCCTGGAGGAAATTACGGAAGCAGTGAGAACGTCCCAACTCGAACGCTAAGCCGGGACCACAACCGGCATGGCCATTCTAGAAAAACTCAATCTGAGCCGAGATAACAGAACAACCGCCGAAGTTGACATGCTCGAAGAAATTCGGGACAATATAGCTGTACCCCCATTACCCAGAAATATGCATCCTATTCATCACTCAGTGCGCCGGGCCAAGCGGGCAGAGGCGCTACAGAAACGCTTCCGCTCCGACAAAGATGAGGACGTGGTCTACGTGGATGCCGCTGAGTATGGTAAGAACACGATGACCGTCGCGGTCGTCAATAATAAACAACTAAACAAAATAAGTGCCTCCATACTGTCGGGTAACCCAGAGACTGCAGAGGAAGCTGCCATAGCACTGGCCTGTGTAGGCACAAAAGCGAGGTACAT
The DNA here is from genome assembly GCF_055824585.1 of Amblyomma mixtum. NCBI lineage: Eukaryota > Metazoa > Arthropoda > Arachnida > Ixodida > Ixodidae > Amblyomma > Amblyomma mixtum. The sequence goes on from NC_143018.1 coordinate 17,437,109, forward strand.
AATCAGTGACTCCAAAGTTGCCATTCTAAATTTCAGCAGGGGCCGGGTATCCCCTCTAACGAATGCAATTCTAAGCCGTCATGTAATAGACAGGAAAATTGCACTAGTCTGGACACCAGCGCATGCATCCCTGCCTGGTAATGAGACGGCCCAAGAGTTCGCCCGAGGTTTTTCCTTCCGGGCGGACCCGAGTGAGGTGGTCTTTACATACAGGGATCGCATGGTGACCTACAGAGAAATTACACAGCACTATCGTTTGCAACGAGCTAGACTTCCTCCAGCGGATAGATCCTTGTCCAGATACCAAGCCATCAACTGGCGCCGGTTACGAACTTACACCTTTCCAAACCCAGCCCTTTGGAGTCTTATGTACCCAGGGCAATTTTCAGACAAATGCGCAAACTGTGAACTTAGGGCCACCTTGGACCACATACTATGGGAATGTCCTCATGCCCCCCGGGAGGGAAGGGGTATAAACACAAAAGATCAATGGGAGACCTTACTACTGAGCTCCGACCCGGCGACCCAGTTACAACTCGTCCGACTGGCCGAAGCCGCCGCCGAGAGTCAAGACCTTACGGCCGTCGTCCAGGCGGGTAGCCCTCTGGCTACCCTCTGTCTGTTGGACATTAAAAGTTTTCTATCCTATCCCTTTTTGCCTGTTTGTGCGGACTTTTCTGCGTTTCGGCTCTCGCCGGTAACTCATCCGCCGCATTAGTAACCGCCACTCAGGCTAGAGTGAAAGCAATACTCTCCGTTTAGTACAAGCCTTTGTGATCAGCCGCATCGCTTACGTATGCCCTTACCTACATCTCAAGTAAGCTGAAAAACAGGAAGTGGAGGCCATAATCAGAAAATGCGTCAAAGAGGCAGTTGGGCTACCCATGCTCACAGCGACAGAGAAAGTGTTAGGTCTCGGTCTTCATAACACCCTAAGTGAGATTATTGAAGCGGTAACTGTCTCGCAGTACGAACGACTAACGGCCACACCAACTAGCAGACACATTCTGTCCACACTAGGCATAACATACAAACGACAAGGCGGACCAACAACTGACCTTCCCAAACATATACGCGAGCTTCTGGTCATTCCTCCGCTACCTCGGAAGATGCACCCAGATTTCCACGCTGAACGTCGTGCAGAGAGAGCCAAATCATTAGGCGAACGCTTCCTCTCTGTGGTGCCTCTGTGGTACCTCTGTGGTATATGTTGATGCAGCAGATTCTTCGGCTGACAAGATGGTAGCTGTGGTCACCACGGAATGGTACACTCATAACTGGGGGCACTAGACGCACTTAGCACACACATGTTGGTGAAGAAACAGCCATTGCTCTAGCCATTGCGGGATACTCGGCAGAAACCATTGTCAGCGACTCAAAATTGGCGATACGTAACTACACGTTTGGAAGAATCTCTCCACAAGCAGCAGGGATTCTGCTAAATTATCAGCCCACGCGGCGCATTCGCCTAATCTGCACGCCTGCTCATGCCTCCCTTGCTGGTAATGAGGCGGCTCATAACCTAGCTCGAGAACTGTCCCGCCGAGCTGGGTCGTGCAGTCCGCCCGCCCTATACTCCGGCAAGGACAGGTTGTTTTCTTACAGAGAAATCCTGCAGCACTACAGGCTTGCAAGACTCAGATTCCCCCCAGCAGATAAAACGCTCTCGAAGCAACAGGCCAAAGCCTGGTGTAAACTTCAAACTAACACCTATCCAAATCCCCAATTGTGTATCTTCTATTCGGTTGGACTCTACTCAGACAAATGCAAAAATTGTGATGCGAAAGCCCATCTAAATCATATGATCTGGAACTGCCGCAGTCCCTAACCGCGAGTCGATTCATCACCGACTCTGATCATTGGGAAGCTCTATTGCTCAGCCCCGACCCGGGGACACAGATCAAGCTCATCCAGCTGGCTGAAGACGCCGCCGCTGCCCAAGGGATAGCGGCCGCCGTTTAAGCGGGGGGCGACTTCGGGTCGCTCCTCTATATCCGCTGGAAATAAAGTTCCACCACCACCACCACCAAGTAACCTAGAGAACGGTTAGCATTACTGGTCACACAGATAATCTGGCGATCCGAAGAAAGGTTAGAAAACATACAGAAGCCTACGCAGTTATACGATGTTAATATAGTGGCCCGTGTACTGTGCGATGTCAGCGCATGTTAAAGAACCCCAGGTTGGCGAAATTTCCGGAGTCCTTCTCTACGGCGTCCCTCATAGACTGAGCCGCTTTGGAGCGTTTAACGCCCACAATCCAAATCTTTTACTCCCACCTACCTCCCTTCCCTCACGGCGTAGTTGGGGTGCCCACCTAGAAATTAGACAATAGTGCAAAATTTCCTTTCCTCCAAAGCCACTTATTTAGAGGTATATATGAAAGGCACAGTGACTAAAATCGCATGTTTCCAGTTCATCAGCAACAGATGTAAGCATTGACCGACTTTAGGCAATTCTTGCTAGAAGATGAAATGCAATGGTGAAATCCCGACCATCCACGCCACATTTTCATCATCGCGGCCAGGTTGATGGTTTGTTGGTATATTGGGGTTTAACGTCCCAAAGCAACTCCGACTATGAGGGACGCCGTAGTGAAGGGGTCGAGAATTTTCGACCACCTGGGGTCTTTAACGTGCGCTGACATCGCACAGTACACGGGCCTCTAGAATTTCGCCTCCATCGAAATTCGGCCACCGCAGGCCGGGATCGAACCCGCGTCTTTCGCGTTAGCAGCCCGAAAGACGCGGGTTCGATCCAAGCCGCGCCTTCCGGGCTGCTGATCAGAAAGACGCGGGTTCAACAGAAGGGTTGTTGCTCCCGATATGAATCCATGACACCGATACTATATACCTGCTAGACGATAAGGTGGCAACCAAACACGTGCCAAACGAAAGAAAAAAAGCTCCGCAGGATTTAAGCAATATATATTTCACGTCTCTTTTTAGGGCCGCCAGATATTCAGTCTCTATCAATGCGACTGGCATGACCGATCAACTAAACGAAATTCTCGATTGGAAAGGGTTAACCACGTATCTCGCGGCGTCAAGAAGATAATTCGCTCTGAAACAAGCCCGTAATGGCAGGACAGCCTCTTGACCACTTACGCGCACTTTATAACGACTTTTAGCGCTTTTAATCTTGGTGACAGCGACAGTACATGTTTTTTTTTCGAACATTCATTCATGTGAGTATCATAGAATGACAAAAGTATTCCAAAATCTAACGGAAATAGTCACCCGTCGACGCACTATGTCCGCTCACGCCGCGAATACAGATTACCATATCGCTGCTTCAAAAAATAGCCTTATGACGCCGCCAACCTCGCAGGAATAACCGGGCCTTGTTTCTTACAGAAGCAGGTGTCTCTGCAGGATGTGGACGGTGCGGCTAAACGGTGTTCCAGAGCATGTCACCCACAGGGCTGTACGCATCAACGGCAAGGTCTACTCGTTCGTCAGTTACCACGGGGCATGGAACTTGCTCCACGTCTTCATCTTCGACCCCGCGTCGCGCCGGTGGGATATGGTGCAGACGCGGCTTCCCTACGGCGGGCTGATTAACATTTCCTTCCAGACAGTTGTAGCGTACGGCCACTGCGCGTATCTGTGGGGCGGCCCGCACAGCTGGCCATCTCCGAGTGTCCTTTACCGCTTCGACGCAAGCACCATGGCATGCAGCCGCCCAGAGGTGGCCGGTGAGGTGCCGTCATCGATCTACGGCAGCACAGCTTGTGTTGTGGGTCACAGCAAGTATATCTTAAGTGACTGGGATCCTTCGCCATATATGCGGGTCCTCGACTTGGATACCCTGGAGTGGCACCGTGTCCCCACCAGCGGAGAGGCTCCGGTTCTACCTGCCTGCCACACTGCGTCTGCCATCGGGACCCGCATGTATGTGTTCGGCGGCAGCCCAGAAGACCGTTCCCTCATGCTATACTATTTTCAAACGACCACCTCTTCTTGGGAGCGCCCAGAGGTTCAAGGCGTACCCCCTGTGAATCGGCGAGGACATTCAGCCTTCGTGTTCAACGAAGAGCTGTACATTTTCGGAGGGTACAGCGATGTGATGATGACCTTTTTGGTAGATATACACAAGTACGACCCCGTGACGTCGCGTTGGACCGAAGTGAAGCCATGTGGCACACCACCATCTCCCAGGTACTGGCATGGCTGCTCAGTGATGGGTGAAAGAGTGTTTATCTTCGGTGGCTTTGGGCCGGCACCCAACCAGGATGAGGGGCAAGTTGCTGAGGAGCGAATGGCGCTGACCGATCTCCACGTGTTGCACTTGGCACCGACACTGAAGAACCTGTGCTTACTTGCAGTAATTGATGCACAGCTGGATTTACGCCCCTTACCACCCTTCATTAGAGAAATGGTCTACGCTGTAACTTCTCACCCATCGTAGTCGATGGCAGATGCTGCATCTCAAGCAAACTGAGTGCCTTCGGCGAAGCCAGCTTGCTGGTACGGTGATGATGCAACTTCGGCGCCGCTACTTGACGCATTAATAAACTCTTCTTTTATACGCAAAGAACGCCTTCCTTCTGTGCTCGATTTTCTCGCAAGCAAGAAAGTCGCTGGTATTTTGTTTATGTTCATGTCGCCTGGGGCCGCCATTTTTTCTTAAATAACAAAGGGAACAAATTTTCTGAACTAAGAATTATTCACTGAAATCGATTCAACTCAAGCCTGGTGGTTTCTTCAAGCGAGTCGCATTAACGTCACTTCGGAATGAGGCTTGTGGTGAATTTGTTTTCCGCGCAGCCCTTGCTGGTCATACTTTTAAAAGCAGATGGTAGATAGAGATATGTGGCGGTAGGCGTCGATTTCAGCTATTATCCGGAAACAACTTGCGTCTTTCGCGATGACTTCAGAAACCAAACAGTTATCACTTATTTCCGCATGTCTGCCCTCTCTTTGACGCTGCTTTAAAGGTTCACTGATTTTATAGCCTGCTAATTATGGTCCTCTTTTCGCTATATACATTCTAGTTTCAATCTGGAAGCATCCGATCGATATCTATGTCATCAACTTGAGCAGATCGAATTCGTCAAAGTTTGTGCAGGTGATCGTATCAGGTGCAGATCGCATCGAAGGCAATCGACAGCATGCTGGACTGTATTTTAAGCTTCCCGACAGCTTATTGATACTGATGCGAGAGCGCTCCAGTGCACTGCGCATGCCAGATACATTCTCGACAAGCCATCCCACGATGGCTGGTGTGAATTGTTCGGAAGATGTGACCGTGAGACCAAGTTGAATAGACAAAGCATGTTTGTGGCATGGCGCCCTTTAGCTACAGATTATCTAGCGCCATAAAAATTCATCAGAGTCGACAGGGGGTGTGCCACTGACTGAGCTGCACCTCGACGACGAGCTCCTTATCTTTTTCGTTCACTACGTTGTCGCCTACGGCTACTGCGTCTACATGTGGGGTAGCTTTTCGGACCTAAAGTCGCGGATTGGCGGTTTGTACTGGTTCGGTACCCGCGCTATGATATCGAGCCGCTCGGAAATATGCGGCCAAGTTGCGATACTGGGCATCTTCTCTGCTTGGGTGCTGGCCGGGTCAACAGATGTACAACTTTGGTTTTTTAGACCCGGGATACTCGCTCCGTATATATTATCTTGAGCATGAGAGTGGAGAGGAACCGCCTAGCCGCTGCTTCCACACGGCGTCCGCAGTCGGAACCCGCCTGTATGCTTGTGGTGGCCAGGCGTTGAACATAGAGGTCAACGACCGGTAAGATAATTCCTTGTATTATCTGGAAACAACAACATTGATATCGGTGCGCCGAAAAGTGGAAGATGCGCGCCCCAATGGCCGCAAACTTCACTTTGCCTTCGTGTACAACGAACAGCTGTATATCTTCGGTGGCCGCAAAAGACAGCTGGGCGCTTACTTTTCAGACTTGCATAAGTATGACATAGAGAAGTCGTGTTGGATCGAAGTGACAATGCATGGGTTACGCCCGTCTGCTAAGCGCTCGGCCGGTTGCAGCGTGATGGTAGAAAGGCGTGTTTGTTTTTGGTGACTTGCGGTATGCCCCAGACCTCGAGGAAAGAGAGCCCATCGATGTTTCTAAAGAGGAAAAGGCGATAACTGACCTGCACGTGTTGCACTCAGCATCTACGCTGCAGAACTTGCGTCTTGTAGCTGTCATCGGCGCAGGTCTTGACGTAGGTGGATTACTGGTAGCGATTAGAAACGAGATCAACGCAATCTCTTCTGGCTCATCACAGACAGCGGACTCGTGCTGCACTTCAAACGAATGGTGTGCCTTCAACGGAGCCACAGATGGTGGTGAGGTGGCCACAATAGTGATATCAGTGCCTCTACTTAGGTAGGTAATAATGTCTTTTTTTTTTCTGAAAAACACCTTAGAAAGTGAGCTTCCGCGCCGGGCAGGTATTGGCCCCCTATCACCTAGGAGCGCCGTGCTCTGCTATTAGCGCTCCGCCCTCGGCAGCCTGTATAACCGAAATCGTGGTCCGCAGCTTTTGTGCGTATACAGTGAGACCATCGAAAGCTTTGCAGATCACGGATGTGTCATTCGCGTGCAGTTGTTGGCGGGTCAGTGCGGCGCCGAGGGAAACCAACTGTGTGACAAACTCGCCACCGCGCTCACTAGCTGTCTCATACCGACACCTTGTACGAGCTTGGGGACCAACGTGCGGTGATTCGCGATCACCTCTTAACTGCCAGATCCTCGCTTCGCACATTGAGAGCGCGGTTTCATCGCCAGCGCACGCATTTAGAGTTGGAGCCCGCATCTTTCAGGTGTGACCTGTGGAAAGGCAGCTGCCCCAAGGACTTCCTACGAGCTACGCGGGCCTCGATTATGTTTAGGTTGTGGGATTGAAGCCATTGTTCCTTCGCTGTGCCGCTTTTGTGCAGCCGCGTCGCTGGGTGCTGGAGACCTATACAGCGCTGGAACTCATGGAGTTAATGCTGACGACGCTTGTGTGGCTGTGAGGCTGCGTGCACGCCCGCGATTGAACAATTGTGAGCATCTGTGCATCGAGCGGACTCTGTGCTCTGTTAATCGAGCGGACACACCTGAAGTCCCGTTTGTGCTTCTCCAGGTAGCCTCGCAGCATTAGGACGCTCAGCTTGTGCTATCTATGGAGGGGGGCAGCCGAGCCCCCGACCCCAGTCTATTGGTGGAGAGTGTGCCTCGTGTGCGACACCCCGTGAGAAGACACGGCGCACGCGCCTTCTATATACATTATGAACACCCATGACTATAAAATGCAAGGAAAAAATGTGGCAGAGTACTAACGTGTCTCAACCGAGTAGTCGTGCGAAATCATTTGTTTAGCCTGGTTGACTCGTGCTTTTGTTTTGCTGGGTGGTCGGCACGCCTGGTTACAATAAACTTAGGTTAAGTGATTATCGAGGTGAAGCTGATGTATCTGCTCGCGCCGCAGGTGAAAATTGAAGACGACTTTGTGCAATGCACAGCGCGAGATTGTGTTGCAGTTTAACACGAGGCGTGATCGCCTACGACGATAGCATATAGTGATGTCGTGCAGCGGCCAGCGAAACTGATTTGTTCGCGCCACCGCGGGTTCAAAACCCAGTCGCGGCAATATTTATTTTATTTCTGCAGGGGCGGAGGTATGCTAGGTTTTTCTAAGGTGACCTTCAAGCTCAAGTCTAATACATACTCGGTGAGCAAGTTATACCTCGTTAAGCAATGCTTTCACAATAAACGCTGACGCAAAGAAAAGACGAGACAACGCATTTTTGCGGTAATATTGTAGTCATATCAAATGAGCTAGCCCATCTTCATGCGGTGATGAAAGTATGTCCTCACGTCACATTTTCTCGGGGGTGGTGACGATACAAGTTTTAAGCAGTTTAATTCCTGCAGGGAAACCTTGCAGGTTTTATGTGAGTTCATAGTAACCTTTTTTTTTTCTCAAAAATTCTGTATTCGTCGCCGCCGCTGTGTTTGCTGCTGCTTAAACTTCCTTACTGCTTAACTCAGTGATGCGCTACATTTGTGCTTTTCTTCCTGCAATGTCGATTTTCGATCTGTGTTTGCTTTGTAATGAGATATTTCCTGAGATAGGGCCATTTTGCCGTTGTGGAAACGCCAATACGTCAATATTAAAAGTTTTGTCAAGAGAACGGCAGGTTTCAAAGGAGAAACCTATTGAAGAACACCAATCACGTATTTAATGAATTTCCTGGTGTTATCAGAGGCGGAACGGTAGGCTAACGCAATCAGTGTCCCGTCGCATATGACCGCTGATACATAGTGGTAGCAAGCATAATGATGAGTAAAATCCTTGCTAGCCACCAGGGGAATGCCTGTGCTTTCAGTTTCAAAATACTTCTCAGACATCAAAGATCCTGTGAATATCCCAACTAAAGCTACAGGGTGTGAATGAAGACATTTAGTTTGAAGGACCTGGTTTTGGAGTCCTGTCTTACAACCCGGGTACGTTTGCGTTCTCGTTATACCACTTTCAATCCTGAAATATGCTTGCCAGTGACCAGGGGACTTTGATAGTTCGTAGAATTATCTCGAATATGACTTTTTTTCAGTTCGTGATCATGGATACCGAATGATTAAGATTATCTCACGTTCAGAATCGCTTGCGATTGGGCCATTTGGAATACATTATTCATCTGTTGTTCCGCTCAGAAGTACGAAACTCGGGCGAGGGTAAGGGGAAACTGACTGCTAGAGAAACGAGCACCTAATGATAGGTCTCCTGTAGGTAGCTGACTCTCTTCTCACTCTCAAAGGGAAGTTCATCGGCTTCAAGTACGGCGGTACCGTAGACGTTAATCGCTACTCAATGTGAGTAGGTCGAACGGCCAGGAGGACAACGATCACGCAGCTCTCGGAGTTGCAGTATCTGATGACTTCTCCGACGCAGCGGAGGTGACAACGAAGGTGAAGGTAAGTTCTCCTAAAATGGAGGATCGGCATGAGCAGGAGACAACCTTTGTGCATGGTCCGCTTTAGAAATTCTCAGCTTGATCTGAGTGGGGCGCTGAACAATTGTTTTTGTGCGCAGAAAGATTGTCAAGCGACCCGTGGCATCGAAAACGCTTTTGGTAGAGTCAGGTTATTGAAAACAACCATGAGATGGCGAAAAAATTTGCTTTGAAATACAAGCGTTCGACCACACTGTACCTCGCCTTTCCGTCCGTAGAGCGGAACAACAGGTCTTGCACAAACATTTTTTTTTTACGGGAACAACTGACCTGAGGACCAAGCAGCCCTTGCACAGGGAAAAACTTCCTCAGATGCATCCGGTACACCATGAGGGTAGGCGAAAGGACAGAGCGAAAGCTCTGCAGAAAAAATTAGCCAATAGGCAGGACGTGGTTTAGACGGACGCGGCGGAATATGAAGGCCGAGCGGGTTTCGTAGCCATAGCGACCAGGGAGGGCGGAGACCGAGTCTCGTGCTGCAGCACCCAACAGAGAGATGCAACAGCGGCTGTGGAGGTAGCCATTGCGCTGGCTTTAACTCAACGGAATGTCAGGGTGATTATAACAGATTCCAAATCGGCTATCCGCAACTACAAAGCAGGCAGGGTATCTGTCGAAGCAGTCAAAATTCTGACTGCCGGCCCGACACCGGCAGAACTAATTAACCTTGTTTGGACTCCGGCCCACGAGGGCCTCCGGGGAAACGAGACAGCGCACTCATTGGCCCGAGGACTTACACACCGGGACCCCAATGCGGTCTCGTCGAGCAGAGAGCCCCTTCAGAGGGACGAGGAGCTGAACACGTACCAAGATATTCTTAGCCATTACAGATTAGGAAGACAGACACTACCTGGAGGATGCAAGGGCCTCAGCAAAAAGGAAAAAGAGGTCATATGGAGAAAGTTACAGGAGGGAGTTTTTCCGAACCCACTCGCACTAAGCAGATGGCATCCGGCGATCCAAGACCCGAGGTGTAAACAGTGTAATGAAATAGCAGACATGATTCACATGGTGTGGACAAGCCCTAGCCACAACGAACCAGACAGGAATATAGAGTCCTGGGAGGCTTTAATGGCCAGCCAAAAAGAAGAAGAACAAAAAGAAGTCATCCGTCTGGCCCTGGACACCGCTGAATCCCAAGGGATCCCAGCCTGCTGAAAGGGGAGGAAGATGACGGCGGTCAAGACTCGTCTTTTTCGCCCTCTGATTCCTTGACGGGTGCAAATAAAGTTATTTCATCATCATCAGCGTCTGACACTCGCTCTGATCCACTGGCTCACAGCAGGAGAATCAGCAGCAGTAAAAACTGGAGGTGCTTTTTTATATGCGGATGATCCTGCTGTGTGCCAGTGGATCAAAGCGCGAGTTCTGCGCTCTGTGGACAGTACTGCAGGCGTCAGTGTGCAGGCGCTAAGGGAGTTTTTCCCTCCAGAAGGCCTGCTTTGTCCCCACGTATGAGGAAAGGCCGTTGCGCTTGTCTACTGGCATTCGAACTGCGTTTGGCCGAAGGGCACCGCCTTTAGCAAGGAGCGAGTGCGTTCGAAACTGGGCTCGGCCAGCGAGGGCCGCAGCGGGGTTTACACGAGGTTCTCCCAAACGTACAAGAATCACCGCAGTCCGGCCGCCCCCGGAGCCAAGTGGGCAGCCCCGCGGATATAGGTGCCGGGCTTTCAGCGCGGTACCGCACCAGGTGCCTTGCAAGGCGGCACTGTTTCGAGCCGCAGGATCGCGGCGCCGTCGTCGCAATTTTACGCCTCGTTCCGACGACTGGCACCGCTACGCTGATAAGCACAGAAGATGCGGTGAATAAATGTTACTATCGTACGCAACAAAGTTGGTACAGGCACATGATTTACACATAGCTACGCACTTTTGATTTTGAAGTGCTGAAATACGTTCTAAGGATTCCAAGTTAGCAAAGCTTTTTGCAGACCCAGTTTTGCGTCATCCGTGCAGCTCGCCTGGATGAGGCAGCGCACATTTCATATCATCTCGCACTACAAGAGAGGGAATTTCTAATATTAGATAGCCTTGTGTGAGATGAACCGTGTGAATAATGTGGCTGTGAATAATGTGTGCGAACATGCGGCTGTTGGAAAAGCAGATCAACGCGCTAGGAAAGCCGAACCCAAATGCGCCACACGACAAGATCGCTTGCATCCCGAGGTCCAAAATGCTTGCGCCCCCAAAATCTCGTCAGAATGACGTAGACGCGAGCCCTCAGCTCAGCGGGCGAGCCATTCTGTCGCTGCAATTCCCGTTACTAGTGGTAACTGTTCCGCCAGTTTTAGTGCAGGATTGCGATTTCGGCGTGATTAAGGATTCTTACTTGACAGGAAAAAACTTCGAGAAACTTATCTTCACCTTAAGAGTATGTAACGATAAACGGTCCCTACGGTCTCAAGGGTGTCTCCTGGCGCACCGCTCTGCAGACGTCGACACACTTGGTGAAATCATAAACTGTTTTATTGCACATCATCGTCCATATTATTCAGGTACGATAATTAGTAACTCTAATTAGCTATGTGGTTATTTCATGTAATTTGCCTGCTGTGCGGTGGGAGGTACTCGTACAAGGCCTCTATTTATCGCACTTATCGCACGTTGCTCAGTGGCGGTTTCGATTCCGACAGACCACATTTGCTTTTTAATATAAGCAAAACAGCTTTCCTAGTCCACTACCTTGTCGATCAATCAGGATTTTCCAGCGTCAACGATGCTGACGCTGGGCTTCCGGCCGATTGGACCTTTAATGGGGTTGCGTAAAAAAAATAAAATTGGAGGGGACACTTAAGCTCCGCCTTGGGAGTACGACGTGATAGGATGATGGGCTAATTCCTACGTATGGAGAAGGCCGCTCTCTATTTCACACTGACAGATACCTGGGAGTCCTCATAAGCCTCCTGTCGCACTAGTAGAGTGGTTAAGCGATGGGCCTTGTGGGGTCCAGGTTGCTCTTCCCGAGGTACCAATCATTTATTTAACTGCCACAGTGTGCAGTTTGATCACTATCCGGTGGGCAGGTTGTGACGACGCCGCATGGTCACGTTACAAAGGCGGCCCTTCCGCCCCCTAGGCTGCTCTCTGGGAACCACCTGCCAGAGCCATGCCCGTGATTTCTCGCACACAACGCTGACGTGGACACCGGGGCCTTTAACGCTGTCGCGTTAAAACAGCGCCATCAAGCCGATAGAAGGCAGTCAGATGCAGTGTTAACGTTCTTCGTTCTGCTGCTCAATAACTAAAGAAATTATGCCTGGTAGTTCAAAAAAGAGAGGCGAGCGGTGTTTGCAAATGAAGCGTCTATTTCATTTTCAATTCACACAGTACTGGAAGGGTAAAACAACCTAATTTATCGGACACCGTTACTGCGCATGATTTCAATAGATTAATATTGCCACGAGGGCGTTTCAAACCCGTGGCGGAGCAAACAGGTCAGCTTCGCTGGCCACTGCACGAGGTGGTGGTGGTGGTGGAAAACATTTATTTACAGAAAAACTTCGGGAGGTGAGGTATGAGCGGACCCAAAGGGGGCCAGCCCTCACAAGTACTAGGTGGAGGTCCCTAGTTCGGGACCCCAGTGGCGTCGGCCGCTGCCCGGGCTCGCGCGATCAGGGCCCGTTGGGCCTGCAGGTCAGAGCAGCCGAGCAGGGACGCCTCCCAGTCCTCGCGGGTTGGGTTGGGGTGAGGGGGGATAGCAGGGTTGGAGGGGCCGGCCCACACCATGTGGTAGATGTCCGAAGACTTCTCCGCACAGTGCGGACAGCTGCCAGAGAAAGAAGAGTCAAAGTGTTTTAGAGCTACCGGGCACAGCAAAGTATTTGTATATAGGCGAAGCAGAAGCCGCTCCTCCGCCTTTGAGAGACCTTTACACGGGCGAGGATAATGACTATGGGGCGCGATGCTATCGCCGCAACCGATCACGTCTCGTGTTAAACTGTAACAAAGTTTTGCGTTGGGCGTTGCAAATCGCCTCTTCAACAACTGCCACCCGCGGCACTCCGCTCGTAACACGTTTCCCACAACCGGTAGATACCCGCCGCGGTGGCTCAGAGGTTAGCGTGCTCGGCTACTCAGCAGGAGTAACCGGGTTCGAACCGAGCCGCGGCGGCCTGCACTTCGATGAAGAGAAAACACAAAAGGAGCTCGTGTGCTGTGCGATGTAAATGCACGTTAAAGATCCTCGGGTGGTCGAAATGAACCCGGAACCCTTCACTCCGGCTCCTCGTTCTCTGTTTCTTCTTTCACTCCCGCCTTCCTCCCTTCCCTCACGGTGCGGTTGGGGCTTCCACCGAGATATGTGAGACAGATACGGCACCATTTCCTGTCCTCAAATCCACGTATTTAGAGGTATATAGAAGGCACAGTGACCAAATCACAAGTTTCTATTTAAACAGAAACAACTGCAGGTATTCAGCCCCTTTAGGCATTTCTTGCCAGAGCAGGAAATCAAAACGTGAAATGCCAACGATTCACACCACATTTTCACCATCGCGGCAAGGTTGAACAAAGTGGTTGTTGCTCGCGATGTGAATAGACCACAGCTGCATGACACCTATACTAAACACCTATTAGACGATAAGGCGGCCGCCAAACACGCGGCAAACGAAGGAAAGAACGTACCGCAGGATTTAAGCAATATATATTTCACGTTTCTTTTTAAGGCCACCAGATATCCAGTCCTTATCAATGTGACTAGCATGACCGATCAACTAAACAAAATTCTCGATTGGAAAGCGTTAACCACATATATCTGGTGGCGTCAAAAAGTAATTCTCTCTAAAACACACCCGTAATGGCAGAAGAGCCCTCCTGACCACTTATGCGCTCTTTATAACGGGTTTTAGCGCTTTTAATCTTGGTAACTGCAAGAGTACACGTCCTTTTTCGAACATTCATTCGAGTGAGTGTCATAAAATGACAAACATATTCAAAAATCTAACAGAAATAGTCACCCTTTGAGGCACTACGTCCGCTCTCGCCGCGAATACTGATCACCATATCGCTGCCTCAGAAAAAAGCCGCATGGTGCCGCCACCATCGCTGGAATGACCGGCCCTTGTTTCTTATTGAAGCAGGTGCCTCTGAAGGATGTTGTTACGTTTCGCCTTCGTCGTGTGGAAAAATCGGCGCGGTTGCAGCGGAATGCCGACGAGTCCCGAAAGGCGCGCGGGGTCAGCGCCTGGATTAGCCACGGAAGCGGCGTCAGTAATCCACCCCGCAATTGGCCAGCGCAGCTCTGCAGTGCACTCTCTTCTACAGAACGAAGTTAGCTGCCAAGGCCGGCAGTATATGACATTCCGAGAGGCCTGCGGGCCAGCTGAGTTCAGTCATCAAGTTTGAAAGCAGGACCCGTCTTCCAGGAAGAAGTTTACAACGAGCATTTCTCCTACACCGCGTGTACTTGCACGTGGCGTGGAACCTGCACATGCGACCACATGAAAAGCGCTGGAATGCTGCTCGTGGACATTCCAGCGTCTGCGCGACGCAGATGGCATCCTTCTCTCTCTCTCCCCACACGTGACGGGGGCGTGTTCCCTAATAAAAGATTGTGTGATAGGTGCCACAGTGGACTTGTCAGGAGACTCCTTCCTCGGCGGGCCCAGCCCCAATCTAGGGAGCCCAGGGAAAGGAAACGCTATAAAACTCGGCGCCTGGTACTGCTGAGTAGCTCCTCGCCATCGAGCTCATCGTCATGTAACTTCTCGTCATCAATCTCCTTGTTATGGAGACTCTCTTACGGAGACGTTCTTTCAGTTGCTGTTTGTATATAATGGAAATTTACCTGTATAAAGTTCTTGTTGCCTTTCCCGTAACCTCGTCTCCGACCTCCCTCATCCCCTCTCCGGCACGACCATGCTACCTGATCCGCAACAATGCCGACGGTGCTGCTAAACGGCGTTCCAGAGCATGTCACCCGCAGGGCTGTACGTATCAACGGCAAGGTCTACTCGTTCGACAGTTGCCACACGGCATGGAACTTGGTCCGCGTGTTCATCTTCGACCCCGCATCGCAGCGGTGGGATGTGGTGCAGACGCAACTTCACGACGCCGGGCCGATTACCATTTCCCTCCCCACAGTTGTAGCGTACGGCCACTGCGCGTATCTGTGGGGCGGCCCGCCCACCTGGCCCTTTCCAAGTGTTCTTTATCGCTTCGACCCAAACACGATGACATGCAGACGTCTGGCGGTGTCCGGTGAGGTGCCGTATCGATTCACGGCAGCACAGCTTGTCTTGTGGGTCACCGCAAGTATATCTTCAGTGACTGGGATCCTTCGCCATATATGCGGGTCCTTGCCTTGGATACCCTACGGTGGTATCGTGTCCCCACCAGCGGAGAGGCCCCGGTTCTACATGCCAGCCACTCTGCGTCTGCCATCGGGACCCGCATGTATCTGTTCGGCGGCAGCGCAACAGACCGTTCCCTCACCCTATACTATTTTGAAACCACCACCATTTCCTGGGTGCGCCCACAGGTACAAGTACAAGACGTACCCCCTGTGTATCGACGAGGACATTCAGCCTTCGTGTTCAACGAAGAGGTGTACATTTTCGGAGGGTACAGCGATGTGCTGAAGGCCAACTTGGCAGATATACACAAGTACGACCCCGTGACATCGCGTTGGACCGAAGTGAAGCCCTATGGCTCTCCACCATCTCCCAGGTACTGGCATGGCTGCTCAGTGATGGGTGAAAGAGTGTTTATCTTCGGCGGCTTTGGGCCGGCACCCGACCAGGAAGAGGAGCAGATTGTTGAGGAGCGAAGGGGGCTGACGGATCTCAATGTGTTGCACTTGGCACCGACACTGAAGAACCTGTGCTTGCTTGCAGTGATTGATGCGCGGCTAGATTTAAGCCCCTTACCACCCTTCATTAGAGAAATGGTCTACGCCATCACTTCTCACCCATCGTAGTCGATGGAAGATGCCTCATCGCAAGCAAATTGAGTACCTTCGGAGAAGCCAGCTTGGTGGTACGGTGATGATGCAATTTCGGCGCAGCTACTTGACGCAGAAATAAGCACTTCTTTTATACGCAAAGAACGCCTTCCTTCAGTACTACTGTGTACTACCTAGAGACGACCACCTCTTCATGGGTACGCCCGCAGGTACATGGCGTTCCCCCTGTGTGTCGGCGAGGTCATTCAGCCTTCGTGTATAACGAAGAACTGTACATTTTCGGAGGGTACAGCGATTCGGTGCAGAGCTATTTGGCAGATATACACAAGTACGACCCCGTGACGTCGCGTTGGACCGAAGTGAAGCCATGGGGCTCACCACCATCTCCCAGGTACTGGCATGGCTGCTCAGTGATGGGTGAAAGAGTGTTTATCTTCGGCGGCTTTGGGCCGACAACCAACCAGGATGAGGGGCAGGTTCCTGGGGAGCGAATGGCGCTGACCGATCTCCACGTGTTGCACTTGGCACCGACACTGCAGAACCTGTGCTTACTGGCAGTAATTGATGCACGGCTGGATCTACGCCCCTTACCACCGTTCATTAGAGAAATGGTCTACGCTATAACTTCTCACCCATCGTAGTCGGTGGTAGATGCTGCATCTCATGCAAACTGAGTGCCTTCGGGGAAGCCAGCTTGCTGGTGCGGTGATGATGCAACTTCGGCGCCGCTACTTGACGCAGTAATAAACTCTTCCTTTATACGCAAAGAACGCCTTCCTTCTGTGCTCGATTTTGGCGCAAGCAAGAAAGTCGCTAGTATTTTGTTTATATTCATGTCGCCCGGGGGCGCCACTTTTACTTAAATAACAAAGGGAAAGAAACAATTATTCACTGAAATCGATTTAACTCCAGCCTGGTGGTTTCTTCAAGCGAGTCGCATTAACGCCACTTCGGCTTGAAGCTCGTGATAAATTCTAGATTATCGCGTAGCCACTGCTGGTCATCCTTTTCAAAGCAGATGGTAGATAGAGATATGTGGCGGTAGGCGTCGATTTCAGCTCTTATCCGGAAACAACTTGCGTCTTTTGCGATGACTTCAGAAAGCCAAACAGTTATCACTTATTTCCGCATGTCTGCCCTCACTTTGACGCTGCTTTAAAGGTTCACTGATTTTATAGCCTGATAGTTTTGGTCTTGTTTTCGCTATATACATTCTAGTTCCAATCTGGAAGCATCCGATCGGTGTCTATGTTGTGAACGTGAGCCGAGAAAATTCGTCAAAGCTTGTATAAGTGACTGTATCAGGCTCAGATCATATCAAAGGCGATCTACAGCATGCTGGACTGTATTTGAAGCTTTCCGACAGCTTATTTACACTGATGCGAGAGCGCTATTTTGAACTGCGCATGCCAGATACATTCTCGACAAGCCATCCCACGATGGCTGGTGTGAATTGTTCGGAAGGTGTGTCCGTGACACCAACTTGAATAGACAAAGCAACTTTGTGCCATGGCGCTCTTTAGCTACAGATTATCTAGCGCCATAAAAATTCATCAGAATTGACAGGGGGTGTGCCACTGACTGAGCTGCACCTCGACGACGATCCCCTTAACTTTTTCGTCCACTACGTTGTCGCCTAAGGCTACTGCGTCTACATGTGGGGTAGCTTTTCGGACATAAGGTCGCGGATTGGCGGCTTATACCTATTCGGTACCCGCGCTATGACATGGAGCCGCTCGCAAATGAGCGGCGAAGTTGCGATACTAAGCACCTTCTTCTCTGCTTGCGTGCTGGGTCAACAGATGTATGTATACATCTTTGGATTTTTGGACCCTGCGTCCACACACCGTATATATTATCTTGACCATGAGAGTGGAGAGGAACCGTCTAGCCGCTGTTTCCACAAGGCGTCCTTAGTCGGAACCCGCCTGTATGCTTTTTTTTTAAATTTTTTTATTTATTCTAATAAACAGAACCCAAACAGTTGGTTGGACCCATTGGCTTTACGGCTAGTGAGGGGTCCAAATACAAAACAAGCAGAATATTACTGCAGACCATGTAAATATAAAACTTCAAGATTAACACACACAATTCAATTCATTACTACATTTCTATGGAAATTAAATAGCGTTTTAAAGATACCGAAAGTTATTTTTTCTTTTGGGATTTCATTCCACACATGGGCTGCGCTGCATTCTAGGAGTCTCCGGCCGTACATATTGTAACAAGGTGGTAAATTAAATAGATTTTTAAGTTGCAGCTCTTGTTTGTTTCTTTGGTAATCTAAATAAACTAAGGGGCAGGGGGTTGTTAGATTTTATTACATTGTTTACTATTTCAGCTATCTTCAGTTTATATGCCATTGACAGGGGTAAAATACGAAGTCAACCTGAGATCCTGTAAATATCCCAACTAAAGCTACAGGGTGTGAATGAAGACTTTTAGTTTGAGGGACCTGGTTTTGGAGTCCTGTCTTACAACCCAAGTACGCTTGCGTTCGTGTTATACCACTTTAAAACTTAAATATGCTTGCCAATGGTCAGAGGACTATGACAGTTGGTAGAATTTTCTCGAGTAGGACTTTTTTTTTCAGTTCGTGGTCATAAATGCCGAATTCGTGTTCAGAATCCCTTTCGATTGGGCCCGTTGGAATATATTACTAAACTGTTGCGCCACTCAAAAGTACGAAACTCTGGCGAGGGTAAGGGGAAACTGACAGGTAGAATAGCGAGCACCTGATTATAGGTCTCCTGTAGGTAGCTAAGAAACGCATTCCCACTCTCGCGAACAAACGACGAAAGCCTAAAAACGGTCGCTGGGTTGGAAGACAAAAAGCGGTTCATCTGCTTCGACTACGACGGTGCTGTAGACGTTGATTGCTACTCAATCTGAGTAGGTCGAGAGGTTCGGAAGACAACGATCACGCAGCTCTCGAAGTTGCAGTATCTGACGACTTCTCCGACGTAGCTGAGGTGACAACGAAGGTGAAGGTAAGTTCTCCTAAAATGGAGGATCGACATGAGCAGGGGACAACCTTTGTGCATGGTCTGTTTTAGAAATTCTCAGCTTGATCTGAGTGGGGCGCTGAACAATTGTTTTCGTGAGCAGAAAGATTGTGAAGTGACCCGTGGCATCGAATAGGCTTTTGGTAGTCAGGGTTTTGAAAACAACCATGAGATGGCGAAAAAATTTGCTTTGAAATACAAGCGTTCGACCACACTGTATCTCGCTTCCCCCCTCCCCTCAGCGTTCACTCTCGAGAAAGGAAGCTGTCCTGTATCGGCATCTACAGACATGCATTATCCCGACGCCACAGAACCGACGAGCCAGCCTCTCCGCCGACAGAACTCGAACTTGTAGCTTATGCGCGGGCTCTCAGACTCCCTGCGACATGGTCTGGGAATGTGCGAGCACCCCCTAACTAACCACCCATCCACTGAGCCTCGTGGAACCAATGGCTGCCCCTCCCCCTGCCCAGCCACCAACTTCTGCTGGCCCGCCGCGCGTGCGAGATTATAGCCAGCGCTGGACTTTCGAGATAAAAGCCCTAATTTCGAAGGCCATAGACCACTGCAATAATTTTTTTTCTCTATCCGGTCCAAGTAAAATTCTAATTCCGTATAATAAAACCCCACAGAGGCATCTGCCGCTCATTTGTTTTTTCCCTCACTACTTTAATGTTTGTTTGTTCCTTTGTGCCCGCGCTATGATGTGTCCTTTCCTTCTACTCTTGATCTCCTTTCATTAAATTAATTTCTCTTTCTTGCTTCTACTCGCTGTGCCCATCTCGCCTTCGTCCTCTTCTCCTACGCCGAATATCAGGTCACTATACAACTATTGTGCGAAATGTGTTCTTCCTTTTATAATTCACGTTATAGTACTCAGGCTTAGTCATAAATAGTGCGAACAACGAAGAATTCGTGCCACAAAATCTGTTCTGGTAAAGTCCATGTCTCGTGACAGAAAGAACGCGGCTTTTATATCCGGCAGAGAAAGTGAATGATAATGAGGACGGTGCCAGCTCATGCCACGCGCAAGCCGCGCGATCCACGCCCAGAGAACAACATCGCAGTGGTCCTGGAAAGACGCACATGTCCCGTGTGCTATCAATGGGGACCCCGGTGCGAATGTCATCACCTACGGCGAATGACAGGAGTCGTTCGGCGGAAGGCCGGAACATCCCTTTTATCCCTTTTACTGGTCCTCTCAAAAAAGAGGTAAAAAACATAAAAGAAAGAGAGAGGATGCCTGGACCAGCAATGCTTTGCCAGGCTTAACGCCAATTCAAAATAAACGAAAAATAACTAAATGTTCCAAAGAAGAAGAGAGAAAAAAATTTAGCGAAAAACAGAGCATTAAAAAAAAACTCATAAGAAAAGAAAACAAAAGTCTCGTCATACTAAGTTAGACGCAGGCAGATAGCCAAAGCACAGCGTGCAGTCCGCGGAATACATAAATAAGAGAAAACCCAAGTCACTGCAAAGTCATTGTCACCGTAACAGTCAAAGAAAGCACTGAGCGCCGGCCACAAAATAAAAATCAGAAAAATAAAAACATAATCAAGACAAAAGAAAAAAACCGAAGTCACAGTCACTCAGTCAAGGACACAGTCACAGTCACGCAGTCAAGACACAGTCGCAGTCACACAGTCAAGGACGCAGTCACTGTCACAGTCACGCCACGACAACGCCACCTATGATCAATGAAGGAGCACGGGGCGCTCCGCTGTGCAAAGCTTGGGGAAGAGAGATTAGAGGAAAGAGAGAATTTAGCGTGAATAATTTGGAATTGTACTACTTATGAGGTGAACCATTTGAAGGAGAAGAGCACAAGCAGCAGGGTTTCGGAGAAGGGAGGGGTAAACAGATGGTGTGATGTCCGATGAGCAAAGAGATTTTAAACGAGAAACTAAAGAAGCAGTAACGGAACAGTCCCGGAAGTAATGACGGATACTTTCACATAACAATCCACAGGAACAAGTTGAAGACGGAGACAGGCCAAATCTTTTAAAATAGAACGGAAATCTACCATTCCCAGTAAGTAAAGTTATTATCGGATTCCTGGGTATACGAATAAGGGGAATGTTAAGTGTATCAGGGATCCAGTTGAATAGTTCAGTGCCACCATTATTCTCGCGCCAAAAAATGCTCCATAAAAGAAGTGAAGACTGATGCAAACGGGAACGAACGCAACGGCGTGAAAGGGTAGAAATATGTAAACTTCCAAACTGGCCGGCACTACCAGCAGCTTGGTCGGCTAACTCGTTTCCAAAAATTCCAGAATGACCCTGGATATGAAATAAAAGAAATGGGGCTAAAGAAGACAAACGATAAAGATCTTTCTTAATTGCAATAATAGTCGGATTGTAAGAGGTAACTGAAGACAGCGCAGAAAGCAGAGATAGAGAATCAGTGTAAAAATGAACAGGCGTAGGGGGAGAGTTGTGAATAGCATAACAACAGCAGAATGAAATGCTACAAGCTCAGCGACATATGCACTAGAGGGTGGTTCTAAAGAGAGACGATGTACATGGACAATATTTTGTGTTGAGCTAAGAGCAACAAATGCTGCACCAGCTGAGCGAGGAGTGAAAGACCCATCAGTGTAAATATGCAGGGCACGTTGACAAGAAAAGAATACAGCTTCTTAAGAACTAAGTTGAACAAAAGAAAATTTTAATTTTAATGAGGGGTGGTCTGACCAGGGATCAAATAAAGGTTGAATGTGAGAGGGATCATAAAAAGTATTACCGTACACTACGGATTGACGTAACGTGAAAAGCATAAACTCTGCGCATAACTGGTCCAGATAGATAGGCAGAGGAAGAACGTTTGCAAGAACATGAAGAGCAGCGGTTCCCGTAGTATGATAGGCACCACCAGTAAGAGCAAGAAGGGGAATTCGTTGAAGCGATAAAACACGATCTCTTAGCCGAGAAAGGGGGCAATGAAACCACCAAGCTGGGGCTGCATAGGTAATTGTAGGGAGAATAACCTGATGATAAATTTGGCGCATATGAGAAGGAGAAACACGAAAATGGAAATGGAACCAATTAAGGAGCTTGGTGGTAGATGCAAGAATTTTCGTTTGCAAATAATTAACATGGGGAATAAAGCTTAGGTAAGAGTCAAAGACAACACCTAATAATTTAATACTCGGTTCACACTTGAAACTGTAAGTGTCTAGTCGAATAGTCGGCTTACGCTTGTGTAACGCCGGAGCTCCATTAAAAAACAAAACATAAGAACACTTTTCTGGGTTTAACTGAACGCGGGACGCGGTACACCAGTTTTCGATTAAAGTTAAAACATTCGACGAAACGGAGCTGCGACGAGAGCCGCTCCGAAGTGGAGATGAGCACCGCCGTTCGCCGCAGCCTTCCACCCCGGACGACGTATTCCCTTCTGTCCAGCGGGACGCGGTGAGCATGCCGCGGGGGTGCCTCATCTTCGCCGTCCTGGCGGTGATCGCCGCCACGTGCTACATCGTCGTGTCGCGGCTGATCTTCATCGCACAGTGGCTGTCCACGAACGGCCTCCCCTCCTACAAGAATGACTGAAGTCCGGCTGCCCCCGGAGCCAAGTGGGGAGCCCCGCGGATATAGATGCCGGGCTTTCGGCACGGTACCGCACCAGGTGCCTTGCAAGGCGCCACCGTTTGGAGCCGCAGGGTCACGGCCGCCGTCATCGCAATATTACGTCTCGTTCCTACGACTGGGACCGCTACGCTGATAAGCCCAGAAGATGCGGGCAATAAATGTTACTATCGTACGAAACAAGGTTGGTACCGGCACGTCATTTTTGATTTTGAAGTGCTGAAATACGTTCTAAGGATTCCACGTTAGCAAAGCTTTATGGAGACCCAGTTTTGCGTCCACACTGCAGCTCGCCTGGATGAGGCAGCGCACATTTCATATCATCTCGCACTACAAGAGAGCGAATTTGTAATATTAGAGAGCCTTGTTTGAGATAAACCGTGTGAATAATGCGGCTGTGAATAATGTGTGCGAACATGCGGATGTTTGAAAAGTAGATCAACGCGCTTGGAAAGCCGAACTCAAACGCGCTACGCGACAAGATCGTTCACATCCCGAGGTCCAAAATGCCTGCGCCTCCAACATCTGGGCAGAATGACGTAGGCGCGAGTCCTCAGCTCTGCGGGCAACCCAATCTGACGCTGCAATTCCCGTTACTAGTGGTAACTGTTCCGCCAGTTTTAGTGCAGAATTGCTATTTCGGCGTAAATTAAGGATTCTTACTTGACAGGAAAAAACTTCGAGAAACTTATCTTCACCTTAAGAGTATGTAACGATATAGTTAAACGGTCCCTACGGTCTCTAGGGTGTCTCCTGGCGCACCGCTTTGCAGACATCGACACACTTGGTGAAATCATAAACTGTTTTATTGCACATCATCGTCCATATTATTCAGGTACGATAATTAGTAACTCTAATTAGCTATGTGGTTCTTTCATCTACTGTGCCTGCTGTGCGGTGGGAGGTACTCGTACAAGGCCTCTATTTATCGCACTTATCGCACGTTGCTCAGTGGCGGTTTCGATTCCGACACACCACATTTGCTTTTTAATATAAGCAAAATAGCTTTCCTTGTCCACTACCTTGTCGATCAATCAGGATTTTCCAGCGTCCACGATGCTAACGCTGGGTTTCCGGCCGGACGGGACCTTTAATGCTGTCGCGTAAAAAAAAATAAATTTGGAGGGGACACTTAAGCTCCGCTAAGAGTACGACGTGATAGGATGATGGGCTAATTCCTACGTATGGAGAAGGCCGCTCTATATTTCACACTGACAGATACCTGGGAGTCCTCATAAGCCTCCTGTCGCACTAGTAGAGTGGTTAAGCGATGGGCCTTGTGGTACCCAGGTTGCTCTTCCCGAGCTACCAATCATTTATTTAACTGCCACAGTGTGCAGTTTGATCACTATCCGGTGGGCAGGTTGTGACGACGCCGCATGGTCACGTGACCTAGGTGGCCCTTCCGCCCCCTAGGCTGCTCTCGGGGAACCGCCTGGCAGGGCCATGCCCATGATGTCTCGCTCACAACGCCGACGAGGACACCGGGGCCTTCAACGCTGTCGCGTTAAAACAGCGCCATCAAGTCGATAGAAGGCAGTCAGATGCAGTGTTAACGTTCTTCGTTCTGCTGCTCAATAACTAAAGAAATTATGCCTGGTAGTTCAAAAAAGAGAGGCGAGCGGTGTTTGCAAATGAAGCGTCTATTTCATTGTCAATTCACACAGTACTGGAAGGGTAAAACAACCTAATTTATCGGACACCGTTACTGCGCATGATTTCAATAGATTAATATTTCCACGAGGGCGTTTCAAACCCGCGGCGGAGCAAACAGGTCAGCTTCGCTGGCCACTGCACGAGGTGGTGGTGGTGGTGGAAAACATTTATTTACAGAAAAACTTCGGGAGGTGAGGTATGAGCGGACCCAAAGGGGGCCAGCCCTCACAAGTACTAGGTGGAGGTCCCTAGTTCGGGACCCCAGTGGCGTCGGCCGCTGCCCGGGCTCGCGCGATCAGGGCCCGTTGGGCCTGCAGGTCAGAGCAGCCGAGCAGGGACGCCTCCCAGTCCTCGCGGGTTGGGTTGGGGTGAGGGGGGATAGCAGGGTTGGAGGGGCCGGCCCACACCATGTGGTAGATGTCCGAAGACTTCTCCGCACAGTGCGGACAGCTGCCAGAGAAAGAAGAGTGAAAGTGTTTTAGAGCTACCGGGCACAGCAAAGTATTTGTATATAGGCGAAGCAGAAGCCGCTCCTCCGCCTTTGAGAGACCTTTACACGGGCGAGGATAATGACTATGGGGCGCGATGCTATCGCCGCAACCGATCACGTCTCGTGTTAAACTGTAACAAAGTTTTGCGTTGGGCGTTGCAAATCGCCTCTTCAACAACTGCCACCCGCGGCACTCCGCTCGTGACACGTTTCACACAACCGGTAGATACCCGCCGCGGTGGCTCAGAGGTTAGCGTGCTCGGCTACTCAGCAGGAGTAACCGGGTTCGAACCGAGCCGCGGCGGCCTGCACTTCGATGAAGAGAAAACACAAAAGGAGCTCGTGTGCTGTGCGATGTAAATGCACGTTAAAGATCCTCGGGTGGTCGAAATGAACCCGGAACCCTTCACTCCGGCTCCTTGTTCTCTGTTTCTTCTTTCACTCCCGCCTTCCTCCCTTCCCTCACGGTGCGGTTGGGGCTTCCACCGAGATATGTGAGACAGATACGGCACCACTTCCTGTCCTCAAATCCACGTATTTAGAGGTATATAGAAGGCACAGTGACCAAATCACAAGTTTCTATTTAAACAGAAACAACTGCAGGTATTCAGCCCCTTTAGGCATTTCTTGCCAGAGCAGGAAATCAAAACGTGAAATGCCAACGATTCACACCACATTTTCACCATCGCGGCAAGGCTGAACAAAGTGGTTGTTGCTCGCGATGTGAATAGACCAGAGCTGCATGACACCTATACTAAACACCTATTAGACGATAAGGCGGCCGCCAAACACGCGGCAAACGAAGGAAAGAACGTACCGCAGGATTTAAGCAATATATATTTCACGTTTCTTTTTAAGGCCACCAGATATCCAGTCCTTATCAATGTGACTAGCATGACCGATCAACTAAACAAAATTCTCGATTGGAAAGCGTTAACCACATATATCTGGTGGCGTCAAAAAGTAATTCCCTCTAAAAACACACCCGTAATGGCAGAAGAGCCCTCCTGACCACTTATGCGCTCTTTATAACGGGTTTTAGCGCTTTTAATCTTGGTAACTGCAAGAGTACACGTCCTTTTTCGAACATTCATTCGAGTGAGTGTCATAAAATGACAAACATATTCAAAAATCTAACAGAAATAGTCACCCTTTGAGGCACTACGTCCGCTCTCGCCGCGAATACTGATCACCATATCGCTGCCTCAGAAAAAAGCCGCATGGTGCCGCCACCATCGCTGGAATGACCGACCCTTGTTTCTTATTGAAGCAGGTGCCTCTGAAGGATGTTGTTACGTTTCGCCTTCGTCGTGTGGAAAAATCGGCGCGGTTGCAGCGGAATGCCGACGAGTCCCGAAAGGCGCGCGGGGTCAGCGCCTGGATTAGCCACGGAAGCGGCGTCAGTAATCCACCCCGCAATTGGCCAGCGCAGCTCTGCAGTGCACTCTCTTCTACAGAACGAAGTTAGCTGCCAAGGCCGGCAGTATATGACATTCAGAGAGGCCTGCGGGCCAGCTGAGTCCAGTCATCAAGTTTGAAAGCAGGACCCGTCTTCCAGGAAGAAGTTTACAACGAGCATTTCTCCTACACCGCGTGTACTTGCACGTGGCGTGGAACCTGCACATGCGACCACATGAAAAGCGCGGGAATGCTGCTCGTGGACATTCCAGCGTCTGCGCGACGCAGATGGCATCCTTCTCTCTCTCTCCCCACACGTGACGGGGGCGTGTTCCCTAATAAAAGATTGTGTGATAGGTGCCACAGTGGACTTGTCAGGAGACTCCTTCCTCGGCGGGCCCAGCCCCAATCTAGGGAGCCCAGGGAAAGGAAACGCTATAAAACTCGGCGCCTGGTACTGCTGAGTAGCTCCTCGCCATCGAGCTCATCGTCATGTAACTTCTCGTCATCAATCTCCTTGTTATGGAGACTCTCTTACGGAGACGTTCTTTCAGTTGCTGTTTGTATATAATGGAAATTTACCTGTATAAAGTTCTTGTTGCCTTTCCCGTAACCTCGTCTCCGACCTCCCTCATCCCCTCTCCGGCACGACCATGCTACCTGATCCGCAACAATGCCGACGGTGCTGCTAAACGGCGTTCCAGAGCATGTCACCCGCACGGCTGTACGTATCAACGGCAAGGTCTACTCGTTCGACAGTTGCCACACGGCATGGAACTTGGTCCGCGTGTTCATCTTCGACCCCGCATCGCAGCGGTGGGATGTGGTGCAGACGCAACTTCCCGACGCCGGGCCGATTACCATTTCCCTCCCCACAGTTGTAGCGTACGGCCACTGCGCGTATCTGCGGGGCGGCCCGCCCACCTGGCCATTTCCAAGTGTTCTTTATCGCTTCGACCCAAACACGATGACATGCAGACGTCTGGCGGTGTCCGGTGAGGTGCCGTATCGATTCACGGCAGCACAGCTTGTCTTGTGGGTCACCGCAAGTATATCTTCAGTGACTGGGATCCTTCGCCATATATGCGGGTCCTTGACTTGGATACCCTACGGTGGTATCGTGTCCCCACCAGCGGAGAGGCCCCGGTTCTACATGCCAGCCACTCTGCGTCTGCCATCGGGACCCGCATGTATGTGTTCGGCGGCAGCGCAACAGACCGTTCCCTCACCCTATACTATTTTGAAACCACCACCATTTCCTGGGTGCGCCCACAGGTACAAGTACAAGACGTACCCCCTGTGTATCGACGAGGACATTCAGCCTGCGTGTTCAACGAAGAGGTGTACATTTTCGGAGGGTACAGCGATGTGCTGAAGGCCAACTTGGCAGATATACACAAGTACGACCCCGTGACATCGCGTTGGACCGAAGTGAAGCCCTATGGCTCTCCACCATCTCCCAGGTACTGGCATGGCTGCTCAGTGATGGGTGAAAGAGTGTTTATCTTCGGCGGCTTTGGGCCGGCACCCGACCAGGAAGAGGAGCAGATTGTTGAGGAGCGAAGGGGGCTGACGGATCTCAATGTGTTGCACTTGGCACCGACACTGAAGAACCTGTGCTTGCTTGCAGTGATTGATGCGCGGCTAGATTTAAGCCCCTTACCACCCTTCATTAGAGAAATGGTCTACGCCATCACTTCTCACCCATCGTAGTCGATGGAAGATGCCTCATCGCAAGCAAATTGAGTACCTTCGGCGAAGCCAGCTTGGTGGTACGGTGATGATGCAATTTCGGCGCAGCTACTTGACGCAGAAATAAGCACTTCTTTTATACGCAAAGAACGCCTTCCTTCAGTACTACTTGACACAGTAACAAACTCTTCTTATATACGCACAGGACGCCTTCCTTGTGTGCTCGCTAGTGTTTTGTCGGTAGTGTTTTTTTTTATTCATGTCGCTCGGGGACGCCACGTTTGCGTAATAATAAAGGGAACAAATTTTCTGAACGCAGAGTTATTCACTGAAATCGATTCACCTCCAGCCCGGTGGTTTCCTCAAGCAAGTCGCATTAACACCACTTCGGTATGAAGCCCCTGTTAAATTCTAGTTAGCCGCGTAGCCACTGCTGGTCATCCTTTTCGAAGGAGATGGTGGATAGAGGTATGTGTCGGTAGGCGTCGATTCCTGCTCTTGTCCGGAAACAACTTGCATCTTTTGCGATGACTTCAGAAACCAAACAGTTATCACTTATTTCCGCATGTCTGCTTTCACTTTGACGCTGCTTTAAAGGTTCACTGATTTTATAGCCTGCTTGTTATGGTTCTCTTTTTTCTTATATACATTCTAATATCAATCAGGGAGCATCCTATCCGCATCTGTCTTCAAGCTAAGGTGATAGTATGCGTCAAAGCTTGTGTAACTGATCGTATTTGGTGCAAATAATATTAAATCAGTCGACAGCATGCTGGACTGTATCTGAAGCTTCCTCACAGCTTATTTATACTGATGCGAGAGCGCTCCAGAGCAATGCGCACGCCAGATACATTCTCAACAAGCCATCCCACGATGGCTGGTGTGAAATGTTCGGAAGATGTGTCCGTGACACCAACTTGAATAGACAAAGCAACTTTGTTCCATGGGGCTATTTAGCCACAGATGACCTAGCACCATAAAAATTCATCACAATCAACAGTAAAGGCGGTGGTGCGAGAATAAATCGTGATAGGCTACGCGGATGGCCGAATTAGAAACGACAATCAACCGGAGTAGAGGTATGACATGTGAAGATGGAAGCAAGCATGATGGGAATGTAACAACATAAAGCGGGTGTATATGCGAAAGGAAAAAACATAATAAAAAAAAACATGGCCAGAAAGGCCTTGGAAAAATTCTTCTGATCATACAAGAGAAACAAAAATTACAATCAGGAACTGTGGCCCTTCCGTTCCGCTACCGAGCAGAAAGAGACCGTCAAGAAAGAAGCGGTGGAGCTTATGCCCTACATTTGTCACGTTTCACGTAACATCAAAAAAGTGGCAAGCCTTCAAGCGCTCAAGATTGTTTTCTCTCCGCTGTGTAATTTTCGTAGTATGTGTCCGTTTGTGATTAACGTAAATTAGAATAGACCGCAGTGCACCAAGAAGCACGATAAGAAGTTCGCAAGTGTGTTTCAAGAGTTGCGCAGAAAGTTACCCTCACTTCCAACAGCTCTACATTGGGCAGAGTGGTATATGTTTTAGTGAAGGGGCATGTGAACACAGGCTGCAAGTACAGAATAATACAGGAGGTCATTTATGACACCGTTGTAAGCTATTTAAAGGCAAGGATGAAGGTAAGAAAGGTTCCTTGCAAACCTGTATTTGAAAACATGACCTTTTGTTAACTAAACACAATACAAAAAGGGTGGTCGCAGAAGCGTTTGAGAGGACTAAACCCAGTGACAAGTGTGTCGGCACGCCGTCTATTTCGCTCCTGCCGAAAGAAATCGCGTTTCTGGCAAGCCGATAGTAAACGTGTTCGCTACTTTTCACGCGCTGTTTTCGCCTTGCTTGTCTGTAACCATTTCTGGCCATGTTTTTATTCCTTTACCGTGTTTGTTCTTTTCGCCGATCCACGTGCTCGTTCTTGCTACCCTCTCGTCATGCTTGTTTCCATTTTCACATCTCGTATATCATGTTTTATTCTTTCCCAATCGGCTGCACTCCGGTTGCTTGTTGTCATTTCCTCTATCTAATTTGGCTTATTGTGTTTTATTCCCACACCTTTTTGTGTACTCTTTTTAGCTGTTGTTTTCCATTCTGGCAACTTTGTTGTTGTAGCATGTCTTGTTCGCTCGCCGTTCATCTTTACGCGTAATAGTATCGGATTACCCTGATGGTACCGTGGCCTGATTCTCAAATAGCGCGCTTTGTGTCTATGATAATGGTGCTTCCTGCAAATGTGTGCACAATAATAAGTGGTTCTTTAACCTTGGGTGAAGTATAG
Organism: Amblyomma mixtum; assembly: GCF_055824585.1. Taxonomy (NCBI): domain Eukaryota; kingdom Metazoa; phylum Arthropoda; class Arachnida; order Ixodida; family Ixodidae; genus Amblyomma; species Amblyomma mixtum. Next base: position 17,467,094 of record NC_143018.1, read on the forward strand.
GGTGAATTTGGTCGGTTGCCGCTTTCTAAAACAACAGTGCCTTCCAGTCTCCCAGGAAAATTTTACAAGACATTTGAATCTGTTTTATCACTTGTCCAATTCGAAATTTTAAGACCAGTATTGATGTTCGATTCTTGCTGTATTGATTTGATAGAAGACCTAATCTCTCAACACCAGACACTCATGAAAAGGAAAAACTGCGATTGGCAGATGGCTACGAAGCTCTCACGTTTTCTCACCTTGTTTGTAAGATTTTCGCTTCAGCTCTCTCAAATTGGCTACAGCTTGCAATGCCTGCATTGATTGGACCTCTTCAAACATGTTGCTTAATTTAAAACGAATGCGTAAGGTGTTGAAGTATTGTAGTGGCGCTCACGAACAACTACACTGGCACAAATCGGCCTGGCAAGGGCATTTGATCGCGTGAGTTATCCTTTCCTTTATTCTCTTGTAGACTTTGCTCACACCGCGCCAAAGTAAGTGCGCTTTCGAAAAGCACGCAGGCAAAGCAACAGATCCATTACAAGTAACCCGCCGAAATAGCCAAAATTTGTTACGCCACTGCACCGAGAGTAACTTTGTGTTCGAAGTTCTAAATATTGATAGGATATTACTCGCGGTGAGCTAGACGCCTCTCAACACAGATGGAGGCTAACAGTAATAGTTGAAAAAGTCGTTGACCTGTATGTTTTGAAAGAATGTCGTGCGCCAAAAAAAGACGAAACAGGAAGGAAAAATAGAACAGGAAAGAGGCGCAAGTTCCAACTTTAATAACAGGAAAAGGTAACCAGGCGCTCTTCTGTAGCCGCTGAGCTGCATGAGGGTGCCTGAACATAGCCAAAAAATTAAAAACAAATGCGGTAATGGACGAGTGATAACAGCACATCAAGTCATAGGGAGGCCGCTATTAAAAAAAGCAGGGTTGATAACACTTGCGAGTGTGAATGACAGCAAAGGTTGAAAGATTATGTATAAGGATAAGAAGCGACGCTAAGATCTTAACAATAATAAAACCGATTGAAGGAAGCAAGCGGACTTTCCAAAGGGCATATAAACGAAGCCGTCCAAAAAAGCTACTTCGTTTCTGGTGAGGAGAACAGAAGGCGTGCTAGCGCAGTTGTCTTTTCTTTGATGAATATAAAAAGCCTCAATTACTTCTCTTTCTTTCTTTTGCCCTGGCTAGAAACCTGGTCTCGTGAAATTTCGGACAACAATCTTTACACCTGCTACATAGTATAGCTAGGTTGCTTCCCGTCTTGCTTATTAAGGTCAAATTGTGCTGTCGAGAACGCCCTTTGCCCCACATACACTCTGCCAAACGTCAAAGGGATGTCGTATACATCATTAGTGGTGCACTTTGTGAACACTGTTTGATGTTTGACAGTACAGGCCTCTTTGACCCGATTTCCTGATACTATCGGACATAAACTTGCCAGTTTACAGGGGGCTGAAAAAGTCATCTGCACTCCGTGCCTGGAAGCCACTTTTTTCAAATTGTGCGAAAACCCATGCAGGTAAGATATGACCTCCACAGGTTTGTTTCCAATGTCACGCTTGTAGCCCGGTTTCTTAATTTTTTTAAGGAGCCTTTCAGACACGCTGGTGACCAGTTCCGATGGGTAACCTGCTTACAGTACCAGAAGGGTAAAACCAACGTAATTTATCAGGCTCCGTTACTGCGGATGAGTTCAAGAGATTATTATTGCCACGACGGCGTTTCAAACCCCCGGAGGTGATGGTGGTGGAAAACATTTATGTACAGGTATAATACAGGAGGTTATGCATGAGCTGACCTATAGGGAGCCAGCCCTTACAGATACTAGGTGGAGGTCCCTAGTTCGGGATCCCAGTGGCATCGGCCACCGCCCAGGCTCGCGCGACCAAGGGCCGTTGGGCCTGCAGGTCTGAGCAGCCGAGCAGGGTCGCCTCCCAGTCCTCCCGGGTTGGGTTGGGGTGATAGGGGATAGCAGGTATGGAGGGGCAGGCCCACACCATGTGGTAGATGTCGAAGACTTCTCCGCACAGTGCGGACAGCTGCCGGTGAAATAAGGGTCGAAGTGTTTCAGAGCTCCCGGGCACAGCAAAGTATTAGTATACAGGCGGAGCTGACGCCGCTCCTCCGCCTTTGAGAGACCTTTACACGGGCGGGGATAAAGACCATGGCCAGATTGATAGAGTAAAACGATGTCTTTGAAGGTTTAAGCTGGAATAAATTCGAGTTCCTGATCGTCAGGGTCGGAGGGGAATGTCCGGTTAGAGAGCGCGCGGGCGGCGGCGTCAGCTGCCTCATTTCCCTCAAGGCCCATGTGAGCGGGAGCCCAAACGATACGCCGGTGCGCGGGGTCACCGGTGAAGACGCTGTTTTGAAGAATGCGGTAGGCTAGATACGGTACCCAGCCCTGCTCGACGTTCCGACATGCCCCTCGCGAGTCGGAAATAATTGTTTTTGAATTGGAATCAGATGCAGCCAACGCAATGGCGACCTCCTCCGCGTGTGTTATGTCACGGGCTCGGAAAGTAAGGCCGTTCATTGTTTTGGATTGGTGGACGACTGCGGCTGTGTACCATCCCCCATGGTGGGGGCCTGAGGCATCCACGTAGAATACGCCAGGTTTCGATCGATAGTGGCGGGCCAGGGCTTCCGCCCGCGCCAGGCGCCGGCCATTATGGTCCTCACGGTTCATGTTCGCGGGAAGAGGGCGCACGTGGAGGGCGCATCTCCACTGGGATGGAATACGTACGCGCTCTTCCATGACAACAGTGGTGTGTTGGATGTGTAGTCGGGCAAGGAGGCGGCTACTCGACGACGTCTTCGAGAGACGTGTGTATTGGTTAGTCAAGTGGGCTTCCCGGAGCTCCCGAAATGTGTTCACCATGTCTAGCCCCAGGAGGCGCTTGTTGGAGGTGGTCACGGGGAGGACTAGAGCCCGCTTAATAATTTTGCGGAGGATGACTTCGAGTGAATCCTCGTCTTGCTCCCGCAGGTGGAGGTATGGAGTCGAATATAGAATTCGACTGGTTACAAATGCATGCGCCAGCCGCAAGGCGTCCTTACATCGTAACCCCCCGCGCTTGTTAGAAACCCGGCGGACCAAGCGGCCCACCTGGTCCCCCACCAGACAGAGTTTGGCCAATGTTGTTTCTGACCGTCTGTCTTGATGTATAAAGAGCCCCAGTACCCGGACTTCGATATTTTCAGGGATTGGACCTGTCTCGAGAGACAATGAAATTTTGGCTGTGCACTTCGGTGAGGGGCGTATGTGCACAAATTCAGACTTTTGGGTGGAGCATTGGAGGCCGCAGCGGCGAGCATAACGGTCCACTATGGTCGCCGCCTCCTGCAGGTTAGCCTCAATGTCTGCAAGGGAACCCTGCGTGGCCCACAGGGTGATGTCATCAGCGTACAGCGCATGCTGCACACCGGCGACAGCGCCCAGCTGGGCCGGTAGGCGCATCATAGCCAAATTGAATAAGAGGGGAGAGAGCACCGCGCCCTGGGGTGTGCCCCTGGTTCCTAAATGAAAAGGGCCATGTTCTTTATCCTGGATCCGAATGTAAGATTGTCTGTCGGTTAAAAATTGCCGAATGTATTGAAAGGCATTTCTGCCGCAGTTAGTTTGAGAGAGGTGAGTGAGAAAGATCTCGTGGGTAACGTTGTCGAATGCACCCTTCAAATCTAAGGCGAGTATGACCGTGTCATTCTGAGGGCATTCCACGGGGTCGAGGACACCCCGATTGAGTTGTAGCAGGACATATTGTGCAGATCTGTGTGGGCGAAACCCGAACATAGTGTCTGCGAAAAGGTGTTCGGATTCCATGAACTCGGACAACCTGTCACGTACCATCGTCTCCATGAGTTTGCCCACACAGGAAGTCAGAGAGGTGGGGTGGAGGTTGTCCGTGTTGATGGCCTTGCCAGCTTTAGGAATGAAGGTGACCAGGCGGTCTTCCACTCGATGGGTAGTGGCACTTCCCCAAGCCAGATTGAGTTAATGTAATTCAATAAAGACAGGTATGCTGGGTCGGGGAGGTTGGCTAACAATTTGACTGTAATTTTGTCCCGACCCGGAGCGGTGCCGCGTTTCATTTTTGCCAGGGCCGCCTTCAGGTCTTGGAGCTGGAACGGTTGATCCAGCTCAACGTTCTCAGAACCTGCATAAGAGTACGCCGGCCCGCGGGAGTCCTGGAGGTGTTTTTGAGTTTCCGTGCGTGTTTGCGTTGGGTCAATTAGGGCGCGAAAGAGTCGCCACGTGTACCGGCTGGACATTTGCCGCGCGGCCGTATTGCATCGGAAAACCCAGTTGGAGTCGGCGAGTTGGGCCGCATAATCAGCCGCTCGTTGAGTGAGCTCGGCGATGCGAGCTTTAAGTTTCCGGTTGTGCTTTTGCCGGCGCCACCGACGGACGAGGCAATGCCGGGCCTCTCAGAGATGGAGCAGGTGGTTGTCCACATCCGAGACCGCCTCTGAGAGCTGAATTTTAGTTTCGGAGGAGCGAAGGTCAGAGACCAATTGTTGTGACCAAGACTGGTAGCCCTGCAAATGTATGGGTGTGACATTGTTATAATTCTGCCTGAACTTGGTCCAATCAGGGAGTCGGGCTTGTGTTGTTGGTCGCGCGAAAGGATGGGTCCTAATCGTAGTATTCAGGAGGCAGTGGTCGCTGCCGAGGGTTTCCTCGGTGTTGACCCAGTCTGCATATTGAATGTTGCGGGTGAAGGTCAAGTCCGGACATGTATCCCTAGTCACAGAGTTGCCTATACGAGTTGGGTGGACTCGGTCAGTGTGAAGAGTGAGGCCCAGCGTTGACGCAAGCTCCGCCAACTCGCGTCCCCGCTTCTCTTCACGGCAGTAACCCCACATCCGAGCAGGAGCGTAGAAATCGCCCACAATCAGGAGGGGGTCTCGACCCGCAACTCTCAGTGCGCGGCTAAAGAGGTCCGCAAATGATACATTCGGCAATTTCGGATTGCAGTATACATTGAGTATGTGTAGCGGTGGGCCCTGTTTGCGGAGTGGGAGGAGGGTCACCATTATATAGGAGTATTCAAGTTGCATGTCTAAGTCGACCTGGTTGGCTGTATAATTTCTATGGACTAATAGACAAGACGAGGGGTCCTGCTGGAACGTCGTATAATTTGTTAGTACGGCGCCTTTCCCTGGCTCTTGGAGGGCAACTACGGCAGGCAAATGCTGAAAGGTTGAAAGGAAAAGTCGGAGGTCGGCCCGCTTGGAACGGGACCGGAGCCCCCGACAGTTCCATTGAGTAATCGTAATGGGGGAAGCCGATTTGGAAAGAGGGGAGCGCCTACACCGGTGGTGTCCCGCCATGCTCAGATTTAGAGGTGAGAGGTGGAAGTGAGGCTGCCCCCGAGCCAGATACCAGGGGCTGAAGCTCAGCAATTGGAAGGGGGCAGCTGTCTTCGTCATCGTCAAGGTCATTAGCAAACAGGTCAACTTCGGTGGCCACTGCACGAGGGCGGGATGCTATCGCCGCAACCGATCACGTCTCGTGTTAAACCGCAACACATGTTTGCGCTGTCTGTTGCAAATCGCCTCTTCAACAACTGCCACGCGCGGCGCTCCGCTCGTGACACGTTCCCCACAACCGGTAGATACCCGCCGCGGCGGCTCAGAGGTTAGCGTGATCAGCTGCTCAGCAGGAGTAACCGGGTTCGAACCCATCCACGGCGGCCGGCGCTTCGATGAAGGGAAAACACAAAAAGCGCCCGTGTGCTATGCGATGTAAATTCACGTTAAAGATCCCCGGGTGGTCGAAATTATTTTGGAGCCATCCATTTCTCCCCTCGTTCTCTATTTTTTTTTCACTCCCGCCTTCCTCCCTTCTCTCACGGTGCGGTTGGGGCTTCCACCGAGATATATGAGACAGATACTGCGCCACTTCCTTTCCTCAAAACCACGTATTTAGAGGTGTATGTACAAGGGACAGTGACCAAATCACAAGTTTCTATTTCACCAGGAACAGCTGCTGGTATTCAGCCCCCTCAGGCATTTGTTGCCAAAACAGGAAATGAAATATGAAATGCCAACGATTCACGCCACATTTTCACGATCACGGGGGGGGGGGGGGGGTTCAACAAAGTGATTGTTGCTCGCGATGTGAATAAACCAGAGCTGCATGACACCTATATCAAGCCCCTGGTAGACGATCAGGCGGCAACAAAACATGCGCGAAACGAAAGAAAAAAGTACCGCAGGATTTAAGGAATATATTGTTCACGTTTCTTTTTAAGGCCGCCAGATATTCAATCCTTATCAATGCGACTGGCATGACCGATCAACTAAAAAAAAATCTCGATTGGAAAGCGTTAACCACATATCTCGTGGCGTCAAGAAAGTAATTCGCTCTGAAACAAACCCGTAATGGCAGAAGAGGACTCCTGACCACTTATGCGCACTTTGTAACGGCTGAGCGCTTTTAATCTTGGTAACAGCAAGAGTACATTTCCTTTTTCGAGCACTCACTCGTGTGAGTGTCATAAAATGACAAACATATTGCAAAATCTAACGTAAATAGTCACCCTTCGACGCACTAACTTCGCTCACGCCGCAAATACCGATCACCATATCGCTGCTTCAGAAAAAAGCCGCATGATGCCGCCACCATCGCTGGAATGACCGGCCCTTGCATCTTATTGAATCAGGTGTCTCTGCAGGATGTGGGCCGTGCGGCTAAACGGCGTTCCAGAGCATGTCACCCGCAGGGCTGTACGCATCAACGGCAAGGTCTACTCGTTCGACATTTGCCTCACGGCATGGAACTTGATCAACGTTTTCATCTTTGACCCCGCATCGCACCGGTGGGATGTGGTGCAGACGCAACTTCCCGACGTCGGGCCGATTAACATTTCCCGCCACACAGTTGTAGCGTACGGCCACTGTGCGTATCTGTTTTGCGGCCCGGAGAGCTGGCCAAGTGACCTTTATCGCTTCGACCCAAACACGATGACATGCAGCCGTCTGGAAGTGTCCGGTGAGGTCCCCTCATCGATTTACGCCCACGGAGCTTGTGTTGTGGGTCACCGCGAGTATATCTTCAGTGACTGGGATCCTTCGCCATATATGCGGGTCCTTGACTTGGATACCCTAGAGTGGCATCGTGTCCCCACCAGCGGAGAGGATCCGGTTCTACTTGCCTCCCACACTGCGTCTGCCATCGGGACCCGCATGTATGTCTTCGGCGGCAGCCCAGCAGACCGTTCCATCATCCTATACTATTTTGAAACGACCACCACTTCCTGGGTGCGCCCACAGGTTCAAGGCGTCCCCCCTGTGTATCGGCGAGGACATTCAGCCTTCGTGTTCAACGAAGAGCTGTACATTTTCGGAGGGTACAGCGATGTGCTGGAGATCTTCTTAGCAGATGTGCACAAGTACGACCCCGTGACGTCGCGTTGGACCGAAGTGAAGCTATGTGGCTCACCACCATCTCCCAGGTACTGGCATGGCTGCTCAGTGATGGGTGAAAGAGTGTTTATCTTCAGCGGCTTTGGGCCAGCACTCATCGAGGATGAGGGGCAGGTTGTTGAGCAGCGAGGTGCGCTGACGGATCTCCACGTGTTGCACTTGGCACCGACTCTGCAGAACCTGTGCTTACTTGCGGTAATTGATGCACGGCTGGATCTACGCCCCTTACCACCTTTCATTAGAGAAATGGTCTACGCTATCTCTTCTCACCCATCGTAGTCGATGGTAGATGCGGGATCTCAAGCAAACTGAGTGTCTTCGGCGAAGGCATCTTGCTGGTATGGTGATGATGCAACTTCGGCGCCGCTACTTGACGCAGTAATACTCTTTTTTTTATACGCAAACAACGCCTTCCTTCAGTGATGTATTTTCGCGCAAGCAAGAAAGTCGCTGGTGTTTTGTTTATATTCATGTCGCTCTATGCCGCCACGTTTTCGTAAATAATAAAGCGAACAATTTTTCTGAACCAAGAATTATTCACTGAAATCGATTTACCTCCAGCCCGGTCTTTTCTTCAAGCAAGTCGCATTAACGCCACTTCGCCTTGAAGCTCGTGATCAATTCTAGTTAACCGCGTAGCCACTGCTGGTCATCCTTTTGAAAGCAGATGGTAGATAGGGATATGTGGCGGTGGGCGTCGATTTAGTTTTTGTCGGGAAACAACTTACGTCTTTTGCGATCACTTCAGGAAGCCAGTTATAACCTATTTCCGGATGTCTGTTCTCACTTTGACGCTGCATTAAATGTTCGCTGATTTTGTAGACTGCTAGTCATGGTCCTCTTTTCCCGATATGCATTCTAAATACAACCTGCAAGCACCCGATGGGTATCTGTCTTGAATCTGAGCCGATAGAATTCGTCAAAGCTTGTGTAACTGATTGTAGCAGGAGCAGATCGTGTTAAAGGCAATCGACAGCATGCTGGCCAGTATTTCAAGCTTCTCGACAGCTTATTTACACTGGTGTGACGGCGCTCCAGCGCACCGTGCACGCCAGATACATTCTCGACGAGCCATCCCGCGATGGTTTGGGTGGATGGTTCGGAAATGTGTCTGTACGTGACACCATCTTGAATAGACAAAGTCGCTTTGTGCCATGACGCGCTTTAGCCACGCTTTACCTTGCGCCGTGAAAATTCACCTTCAACAGTAAACTCGAAGATGAGAGGATAAAACGTGATAGCCGCAGTGGATGAACGAATGGGAAACAACGACCCACCGGAGTAAAGAGGCCATGATGGAGGATTGAAACATTAGATGATAGGTGAAAATAAAAGCAAGCATGAACGCTTACCTAATAAGAAAAAGCCGAATTAAGGGTTATAACACAGCCAGAAACGCCCTGTAAAAACCGTTTTGCTCGTAAAAAAGACAAAAAATACAATCAGCAACTGCAGCGCTTTCGTTCCACTACCGAGCGAAAAGAGACTGAGAAGAAAGAAGGGGTTGAGGTCATGCCCTACATTCATCGCGTTTCAAGTAACGTCGAGGGGTCAGGATTGTTTTCTCTACGCTGTGTAAACATCGCAGTACGTGCTCCTTTGGTGATTAATGTAAATAATAGGCCGCCGTGTACGAAGGAGCACGATGAGAAGTTCGCGAGTGTGTTTCAGGAGTTGCGCGGAAAGTTCCCCTCACTTCCGACAGGTTCTGCATTGGACAGACTGGTATATGTTTAAATGATGGGGCATGTGAACACAGGCTGCAAATCCAGAATAATCCAGCAGGCCATTTAGCACACCATTGCAAGAGATTTAGGGGCAAAGGTGAGGGTAAGAAAATGTTCCTTGCAAACCTGTATTTGAAAATATGACCTTTTCTTCCCAACTTCCCAAAGTGTGGTCACGGAAGCGTTTCACGGTATTAAAACTTGCGACAATTGAGTCAGCACGCCGCCTATTTCGGTTCTGCCGAAAGTTAATCTGATGTACGCAGTTTTTCTTGTGTTTTCGAATGTTTGCTACTACTTTGAAGCAACTGTCAAATGCGACGGGACACTGATTGCGTTAGCTAATCGTTCCCCCTCCGATAGCACCAAGAAATTCATTAAATATGTGAGTGGTGTTCTTCAAAGTGTTTCTCTTTTGAAACCTACCGTTGCCTTTACGTCATTATTAAAATTTTAGTCAAGAGGACGGGAAGTTTCAAACGAGAAACATACTGAAGAACACCACTCACGTATTTAATGAATTTCTTAGTGTTATCAGAGGAGATAATCCAATCAGTGCCCCGTCGCATTTGAGAGTTGATCCATAATGGTAGCAAACATGATGGTGAGTAAAATCCTTGCTAGCCACCAGGAGAATGCCTGTGCTCTCAGTTCCGAAATACATCGCCGACATCAAAAATCCTGTGAATATCCAAACTAAATCTACAGGGTGTGAATGAAGACTTTTAGTTTGAGGGACCTGGTTTTGGAGTCTCGTCTTAGAACCCATGCACGCTTGCGTTCGTGTTATACCACTTTCCTAACTTAAATATGCGTACCAATGTTCAGAGGACTATGATTGTTGGTAGAATTTTCTCGAGTATGACTTTTCTTTTCAGTTCATGATCGTGGATGCCGAATTCGTGTTCAGAATCTCTTGCGATTGGGCCCGTCGGAATGTATTATTCATCTGTTGCGCCATTCAGAAGTACAAAACTCGGACAGGGGTAAGGGGAAACTGACAGGTAGAATAGCGAGCACCTGATTATAGGTCTCCTGTAGGTAGCTAACAAATGCATTCCCACTCTCGCGAACAAACGACGAAAGCCTAAAACCGGTCGCTGGGTTGGAAGACAACAGGCGGTTCATCTGCTTTGACTACGATGGCCCTGTAGACGTTGATTGCTACTCAATCTGAGTATGTCGAAAGGTTTTGAAGACAACGATCACGCAGCTCTCGAAGATGCAGTATCTGATGACTTCTCCGACGTAGCTGAGGTGACAACGAAGGTGAAGGTAAGTTCTCCTAAAATGGAGGATTGACATGAGCCGGTGACAACCTTTTTGCATGGTTCGCTTTAGAAATTCTCAGCTTGATCAGAGGGGGGGTGCTGAACAATTCTTTTCGTGCGCAGAAAGATTGTGAAGTGAGCCGTGGCACCGAAAAGGCTTTTGGTAGTCAGGTGTTTGAAAACAGCCATGAGTGCTTTGAAATACAAGCGTTCGACCACACCGTATGTCGCCTCCCCCCTCCCCTCAGCGTTCACTCTCGAGAAAGGAAGCTGTCCTGTATCGGTAGCTACAGGCAGACATTTTCCCGACGCCACAGAACCGACGAGCCAGCCTCTCCGCTGACACAACTCCAACTTGTAGCTTATGCGCAGGCTCGCAGACTCCCTGCAACATGGTCTGGGAATGTGTGGTGAGCATCCCCCAACCGCCCATCCACTCAGCCTCGTGGGACTACTGGCTGCCCAGCCACCAACCTCTGTTGGCCCGCCGTGCGTTGGAGATTATAGTCAGCGCTGGGCAATTCCAGATAAAAGTTTTACCATCGAAGCCAAAGTCAACTTTAATGAAATTCTCTCTCCCACGTACATGTAAAATTCTAATTCCGTCTAATGAAAGCCCACACAGGCATCTTCCGCTCATTTGTTTTTTCCTTCCTTTAGTACTCTTATATGTGTTTGTTTCTTTCTAACCGAGACGCGCTGTGATGTGTTCCTTCCTTCTACTCTTCTTTCATTAAAAAATACTTTCTCTTTCTGGCGTCTGCTCGCTGTGCCCATCTCGTCTTCGTCGTCTTCTCCGACGCCAAATATCAGGTCACTATACAACTATTCTGCGAAATGTGTTCTTCCTTTTATAATTTGCGTTATCTTAGTAAGAAATAGTGCGAACAACGAAGAATTCCTATCAGATAAATCGGTTCTGGCAATGTCCATGTCTCGCGACAGAAAGAACGCGGCTTTCATATTAGACGGAGAAAGTGAATGACAATTAGGACGGTGCCAGCTCATGCCGCGCGCAAGCCGCGCGATCCACGCCCAGAGAACAAGCCCTCAGTGGTCCTGGAAAGACGCACATGTCCCGTCTGCTATCAATGGGACCCCGGTGCGAATGCCATCACCTACGGCGAATGACAGGAGTCGTTCGGCGAAAGGCCGGAACATCCCCGAGGCCGCGATCCACGGGGTGCCGGAGGAGTCCGCGGACGAAACGGAGCTGCGACGAGAGCCGCTCCGAAGTGGAGATGAGCCCCGCCGTTCTCCGCTGCCTTCCACCCCGGACAACGTATTCCCTTCTGTCCAGCGGGACGCGGTGAGCATGCCGCGGGCGTGCCTCATCTTCGCCGTCCTGGCGGTGATCGCCGCCACGTGCTACATCGTCGTGTCGCGGCTGGTCTTCATCGCACAGTGGCTGTCCGCGAACGGCCTCCCCTCCTACAAGAATCACCGAAGTCGGGCCGCCCCCGGAGCCAAGTGGTGAGCCCCGCGGACTGTCGACACGGTACCGCGAAAGGTGCCCGGGTACCTCGCCACGGTCCCAGTCGCCGGCATCACCGCATTTTTAAGTTTCCTCCCTACGACCGGGACCACTACGCTGATGGTATTTCAGCCCAGAAGATGCGGTCAATAAATGTTACTATTGTACGCAAAAAAGTTCGTACCGGCACGTGATTTACACATAGCTACGTACTTTGATTTTTTTAAATGCTGCAATGCCTTCTAAGGATTCCAAGTTAGCACACCTTTTTGCAGACCCAGTTTTGCGTCCGCACTGCAGCTCGCCTGGATGAGACAGTGCACATTTCATATATGTATACAGCCGCAAGTGTGGAAGCGTCACCCATATTAACGTGATAGCGTTAAGGATACTGTTAAGCGGAAGACCTGGCGTCATTTCCCGTCGGCGGCGTGAACGAAAAATTCCCAGAGAAGCAACCTAGGAGGGCCATCTGGGCCAAGGGAACTTGTGACGTCATTACAATCAGCCCATCGGATTGTGGGCAAACAGCCTGCCATGGCAGTGTGTGCGAGAGGTTGCCCGCGTTTCAATGGTGTGGGATGCTGTCAGGTTCCTCTGGACACAGAAACACAGAGTACTGGTCTTGTTGCTCTCTGGGATCTCCTGGCCCTCTACATAGAAGTCTATGGGGCTGGGTAACTTGTAGATTCCTCCTCCGTGCAGCCGAATGAGGTCGGCAAAACTAATCGTCCGGTCAATCCCCACCCTTTACCTTCGTGCCTCTGCCACCCAGTTACGGCGCACGCCTCGAGATCCTGCGGCTACCCGCAGGATTTATCCTCAACCTCACAAAAAGCTCAGCACTGAAGATTCAAGACGCACCAGCTCTCAGACTAATACCCATTTCCAAACCTACCCAGATACAGCAAAATGTACCCCCTAACATATTGTGGCGTCTGCCCCTGGTACGCCGATACAGGTCCCACACTCTTCCACTTCTCGTGGGGGTGCGGACGCAAACCGCAACGCTTCAAAGACGCCTAGCACGCCATTTGAGCTCTGGGAGGTACACCTATCCGGCGACACCCTGGCGGGAAAAGAAGCGCTCGTCCAGCGAATTCATCAAGCAGCCATTGCCACTCGTGTCCTGGAATGAGAAAGCCACCCACACGAACTCAAGATCATTTATCTCATTTGTTTCAAGAAATGTTTCTCCATTCTTCCTTACTGTCTCACAAGCCCCACCGGTGGCAGCACCTGCCATCGCTGGGCAGCGGCGGATTGCTTAACTGCTGCACCGATGCCCCAGGAGTGGTATGGGAACTCCCAGGAATCTATGAATGTACAGAATGACAAATTCAGTATATATGGCCATTAACACTACCACCTTAGGAAGGAGCATGTGTCCCCTGCAATTTTTAATCTCGTGATCTGAGAAGAAGAGAAAGTCAAGGCAGACTTCACGATTAATAAAAAAAAAGTAGTAGACGTACAAAGGATATAGCGTACCCTGCCTCGGTGGCTGAGTGGTTACGACGCTCGGCTGCTGGCGCGAAAGACGCGGGTTCGATCCCAGCCGCGGCGGCTGAATTTCGATGGAGGCGAAATTCTAGAGGCCCGTGTACTGTGCAATGTCAGTGCCCAGGTGGTCAAAATTTCCGGAGCCCTTCACTACGGCGTCCCCTCATAGCCTTAGTTGCTTTGCGACGTTAAACCCCAATAAACCTAAACCAAAGGATATAGCGTATACATAAAATGCATAGGCTTCCACGCTTGCGCCCGTGAAGAGCAGTCCTTACTAAAGACGCATTATTTCATCCCTCACCATGGGAAATTAAGGCGTCATTTAAGGGGCGGCCATAAACATAAATATTCCTTCAGCAATGTCTAGGGGTGGATGCCGCTTCGCTAAAAAAAGAAAAAACCTGGGCTCTTGTAAGAAGCATACAGAACAAAGAATCTTCAGTGAGAGAATCCAGATATTCGGCCGGAGGAGGTAGACAATGTGTTGACATTTGTGTTCACAAAAGTGTTGTCGAATCAGAACGCGAGCTGCACTTTCTTTCTTTAAATCGATTCAGAGTAATGCTCTTTGTGGACCATAGTTCATTGTAAAGCTGCCAGATTGCAAACGTCTGAAGGCTGCCTTTCAGGGCTCTGTATTTTTCTCTGAAAGGATCGAAGAATAAGTGCAGGGTTGAAAATGTTCATCACTTAACACTGTATAGAAGATCTGCAACTCAACGCTTACAAGCATGTGACTGCCTAATTATTCTCTAGATGTTGTCTTACCTTCCGCTAACGTTCCGATTTACAAAGGAAGACTATGCACGTTGCACAAAGGCAGGTTCAAGCACTAGGCGGCGTTCATTATGCTACGAAAAAAAAGTACTACGTCGAAGCTCATGACCTGAGGGTGTAGCCATTTGGAACAAGCTGAATTATACAAAGTCTTATGAAAAATTTCACGCTCCCATGTATATGCGCAGTCATAAAAGCATCGGCTTGTTGATCTATTGGGTCAGTAGGTGTCGTCGAAATTAGGCAAGCAAGGTTGCAGACGCGCACACACTGGCCTGGCTGTACAATTTCTTCATCGTGAAGGTGTTCAAAACAATAATCAAAACAAGATTCTTTTTAAAACTGTGACAATAGCGCAGCGGCAAAACAACGGCGCAATATATTGCTGCTGTGAAAATCATCAGCTCTCTCACTTTCCCGCAGCAACTTTCGACTGTGAACTAAACTGGCGCGTAGGGTTTGTGATACTTATGCCAATTTTTTTTATTCCCTAAAACACCTCATGGTCATTCTTTTCTCGCAGAAACAAAAATGAACATGCAAGACAATGCTTATAAAATTTTGGCTTATGCCATGAAATGCAAACAGCTTTGTCACATTTACCACCAATCAACCACAGGAGCATATTCCATTATTTACCTGCCCGTTGCTTCAAAATACACGTGGTATCTGTACGTACTCGACATTCATATGCTGGCCTTCGGAGCCGTCGTCAACAGCATAAGTGTGCAGTGCGAAGCACTGCACACTTATGCTGTTGACGACGGCTGTTGAAATGGCCTCCTGGATTATTCTGGATTTGCAGCCTGTGTTCACATGCCCCTTCATTTAAACATATACCAGTCTGTCCAATGCAGAACCTGTCGGAAGTGAAGGGAACTTTCCGCGCAACTCCTGAAACACACTCGCGAACTTCTCATCGTGCTCCTTCGTACACTGCTGCCTACTATTTACATTAATCACCAAACGAGCACACACTGCGATGTTTACACAGCGTAGAGAAAACAATCATGACCCCTCGACGTTACATGAAACGCGATGAATGTAGGGCATGACCTCAACCCCTTCTTTCTTCTGAGTCTCTCTTCGCTCGGTAGTGGAACAGAAGCGCTGCAGTTGCTGATTGTATTTTTTTTTCTTTTTTACGAGCAAAAGGATTTTTCCAGGGCGTTTCTGGCAGTGTTATAATCCTTAATTCTGTTTTTTCCTTTCACCCATAGACACACTTTTTTTTGTTACCTTCCTGTCATGCTTGCTTTTATTTTCACCTATCATCTAATGTTTCAATCCTCCATCATCGCCTCTTTACTCCGGTTGGTCGTTGTTTCCCATTCGGCCATCCACTGAGGCTATCACGTTTTATCCTCTCATCTTCCCTTTACTGTTGATGGCGATGAATTTTCACGGCGCAAGGTAATGTGTGGCTGAAGCGCGTCATGGCACAAAGCGACTTTGTCTATTCAAGATGGTGTCACGTACAGACACATTTCCCGAACCATCCACCCAAACCATCGTGGGATGGCTCGTCGAGAATGTATCTGGCGTGCACGGCGCGCTGGAGCGCCGTCACACCAGTGTAAATAGGCTGTCGAGAAGCTTGAAATACTGGCCAGCATGCTGTCGATTGCCTTTAACACGATCTGCTCCTGCTACAATCAGTTACACAAGCTTTGACGAATTCTATCGGCTCAGATTCAAGACAGATACCTATCGGGTGCTTGCAGGTTGTATTTAGAATGCATATCGGGAAAAGAGGACCACGACTAGCAGGCTAAAAAATCAGCGAACATTTAATGCAGCGTCAAAGTGAGAACAGACACGCGGAAATAAGTGATAACTGTTTGGCTCTCTGAAGTCATCGCAAAAGACGCAAGTTGTTTCCGGATAGGAGCTGAAATCGCCGCCTATCGGTCACATATCTCTATCTACCATCTGCTTTGAATAGGATGACCAGCCGGAGCTGCGCGGAAAACTAAAATTGATCACGAGCTTTTTGCCGAAGTGGCGTTAATGCGACTTGCTTGAAGAAGCCACCGGGCTGGAGGTAAATCGATTTCAGTGAATAATTCTTCGTACAGAATAATTGTTCGCTTTATTATTTACGAAAACGTGGCGGCCAAGAGCGACATGAATATAAACAAAACACTAGCGACTTTCTTGCTTGCGCGAAAATCGAGCACTGAAGGAAGGGGTTCATTGCGTATAAAAGAAGAGTTTATTACTGCGTCAAGTAGCGGCGCCGAAGTTGCATCATCACCATACCAGCAAGATGGCTTCGCCGAAGACACTCAGTTTGCATCAGATGCCGCATCTACCATCGACTACGATGGGTGAGAAGAGATAGCGTAGACCATTTCTCTAATGAAAGGTGGTAAGGGGAGTAGATCCAGCCGTGCATCAATTACCGCAAGTAAGCACAGGTTCCGCAGTGTCGGTGCCAAGTGCAACACGTGGAGATCCGTCAGCGCACCTCGCTCCTCAGCAACCTGCCCCTCATCCTCGTTGGGTGCCGGCCCAAAGCCGCCGAAGATAAACACTCTTTCACCCATCACTGAGCAGCCATGCCAGTACCTGGGAGATGGTGGTGAGCCACATGGCTTCACTTCGGTCCAACACGACGTCACGGTGTCGTACTTGTGCACATCTGCTAAGTAGGTCTTCAGCACATCGCTGTACCCTCCGAAAATGTACAGGTCTTCGTTGAACACGAAGGCTGAATGTCCTTGTCGATACACACATTGAACACCTTGTATCTTTGGGCGCACCCAGGAAGTGGTGGTCGTTTCAAAATAGTATAGGATGAGGGAAGGGTCTCCTGGGCTGCCGCCAAACACATACATGCGGGCCCCAATACAGACGCAGAGTGGCAGGGACGTAGAACCGGAGCCTCTCCGCTGGTGGCGACAGGGTGCCACTCTAGGGTATCCAAGTCAAGGACCCGCATATATGGCGAAGGATCCCAGTCACTCAAGATATATCTGCGGTGACCCACAACACAAGCTGTGTTGCCGTAAATCGATGAGGGTACCTCACCGGATACCGCCAGACGGCTGCATGTCATCGTGTTTGGGTCGAAGCGATAAAGATCACTTGGAAATGGCCAGCTGTGCGGGCCGCCCCCCAGATACGCGCAGTGGCCGTACGCTACAACTGTGGGGAGAGAAATGGGAATCGGCCCGGCGTCGGTAAGTAGCGTCTGCACCACATCCCGCCGGTGCGATGCGGGGTCGAAGATGAACACGCGGACCAAGTTCAATGCCGGGTGGCAACTGTCGAACGAGTAGACCTTGCCGTTGATGCGTACAGCCGTGCGGGTGACATGCTCTGGGACGCCGTTTAGCCGCACCGTCCACATCCTGCAAAGACACCTGCTTCTGTAAGGAACAAGGGCCGGTCATTCAAGCGGTGCTATCGGCATCATGCGGCTTTTTTCTGAAGCGGCGTTATGGTGATCGGTTTTCACGGCGTGAGCGGACTTAGTTCGTCGAAGGGTGACTATTTCCGTTAGATTGCGGAATATGTTTGTCATTTTATGACACTCACACGAATGAATGTTCGAGAAAAGTCATGTACTCTTGCTGTTACCGAGTTAAAAGCGCTAAAAGCCATTACAAAGTGCGCATAAGTGGTCAGGAGGGCTCTTCTGCCATTACAGGTTTGTATCACAGCGAATTACCTTCTTGGCGCCGCGATATACGTGGTTAGCGCTTTCCAATCGAGAATTTCGTTTAGTTGATCGGTCATCCAGTCATATGGATAGGGACTGGATATCTGGTGACCTTAAAAAGAAACGAGAAATATATATTGCTTAAATCCGGCGGTCCCCTTTTTCTTTCGTTTGGCGCGTGTTGTGGCCGCCTTATCGTCTAACAGGTATTTGGTATAGGTGTCATGGAGCTCTGGTCTATTCATATTGCGAGCAACAATCACTTTGTTCTACCCCGCCGCGATAGTGAAAATGTGGCGTGAATCATTGGCATTTCACATTTTGATTTCCTGCTCTGGCAAGAAATGCCTAACGGGGCTGAATACCTGCAGTTGTTTCTGGTGAAATAGAAACTTGTGATTTGGTCACTGTGCCTTGTACATACACCTCTATATACGGGGATTTGAGGAAAGCAAGTGGGGCAGTATCTGTCTCACATATCTCGTTGGAAGCCCCAACCGCACCGTGAGGGAAGGGATGAAGGCGGGAGTGAAAGAAGAAAGAGAGAAGGAGGGGTCGTAGTGGAGGGCTCCGGATTAATTTCGACCACCCGAGGATCTTCAATGTGAATTTACATCGCACAGCACACGGGCGCTTTTTGTGTTTTCCCTTCATCGAAGCGCTGGCCGCCGCGGATGGGTTCGAACCTGGTTACTCCTGCTGACTAGCCGAGCATGCTAACCTCAGAGCCACCACGGCGGCTATCTGCCGGTTGTGGGAAACGTGTTACGAGTGGAGCGCCGCGGGTGGAAGCTGTTGAAGAGGCGATTTGGAACGGACAGCGCGAAAGTGTGTTGCAGTTTAACCCGAGACGTGATCGGTTGCGGCGATAGCATCGCGCCCTCGTGCAGTGGCCAGCGAAGCTGACCTGTTTTCTCCGCCGCGGGTTTGAAACGCCCTCGTGGCAATATTAATCTATTGAAATCATGCGCAGTAACGGGGTCCGATAAATTACGTTGGTTTTACCCTTCCAGTACTGTGTGACAATGGAATAGACGCTTCATTTGCAAGCACCGCTCGCCTCTCTTTTATGCGAAGCATACTAGCCGCACAACCGAGCTCTTCCTTGCTGCGCCACGCGCGGCCGCGTAGCTACCACCTGACCTACATCGGTGCACCACGTGATATGACGTCACAACAGCTGTGAAAGCTGGGGTTCAACTTGGGCGCTCGCGTGCGGACGGGCAGCCTTCACCCGCGGCCTAACTCCCGCTCCTTCCGCTAGGGGCGCTGACGTCACAACAGCTCTGAAAGCTGGGGCTCAACTCGTGCGCTCGCTTGCGGACGCGCAGCCTCCGCCGGCGGTATGCTTCGCATCCTAGGCTTAACCATAAGCTAAGCCAGGCCATTTTTTTGAACTACCGGATATAATTTCCTTAGTTATTGAGCAGCAGAAAGAATGACTTTAAGATTGTATCTGACTGCCTTCTATCGACTTGATGGCGCTGTTTTAATGCGACAGCGTTAAAGGCCCCGGAGTCCTCGTCGGCGTTGTGAGGGAGAAATCACGGGCACGGCTCTGGCAGGTGGTTCCCAGAGAGCAACCTAGGAGGCGGATGGGCCACCTAGGTCACGTGACCATGCGGCGTCGTCACAACCTGCCCACCGGATAGTGAGCAAACTGCACACTGTGGCAGTTAAATAAATGATTGGTAGCTCGGGAAGAGCAACTTGTGTTCCACAAGGCACATCGCTTAACCAGTGCGACAGGAGGGGAATGAGGAGTCCCAGGGATCTGTTAGTGTAAAATAGTGAATGGCATTCTGCATATATGGAAATTCGCCCATCATGCTATCGCGTCGTACTCCTAAGGCGGAGCTTAAGTGTCCCCTCCAATTTTATTTTTTTTTTTACGCGACAGCATGAAAGGTCCCGTTCGGCCGGAAGCCCAGCGTTAGCATCGTTGACGCTGGAAAATCCTGATTGATCGAGAAGGTAGTGGAGTAGGAAAGCTATTTTGCTTATATTAAAAAGCAAATGTGGTCAGTCGAATCGAAACCGCCACTGAGCAACGTGCGATAAGTGCGATAAATAGAGGCCTTGTACGAGTACCTCCCACCGCACAGCAGGCAAATTAAATGAAAGAACCACATAGCTAATTAGAGTTACTAATTATCGTACCTGAATAATATGGACGATGATGTGCAATAAAACAGTTTATGATTTCACCATGTGCGTCGACGTCTGCAGAGCGGTGCGCCAGGAGACACCCTAGAGACCGTAGGGACCGTTTAACTATATCGTTACATACTCTTAAAGGTGCACTGAAGAGGAATCTGAATTTGTGTTTTTGCCGCGGGAACTCGATCTACACGTTCCGAGCTTTCTTAGAAACTGCGATTTATTGCCCTGTGTGGCCGATTTCCGTAATTAAATCGAATTAACGTCCGGCTCCCGCCTTTTTTTTTTAATTCTCTCGCGTACGGTGGGCGGAGTCGACCAACGCGTGGAGCGCCTTTCACCCAGTCCCGTGGCGGCTTGCCGCTCTGCCATCGGCGGAGTAATACGTAGTAGTCCGTAGTAGCAAATAGTCCGAGCGTATTTTTATTTCTGCGGGCTTATTTTGCGGCTATATTATCTGCGAATCAAACTATTTATTCATGGAAACCTAAAAAACAAAATAAAGCGAAAGCAAAGCCTCCACGGAGCTGGCTGAAAGGCACTTCACGCGTTGGTCGACTCCGCCCACCGTACGCGGAGAATTCAAAAAATAAAGGCGGGAGCTGGACGTTAATTCGATTTAGTTAGGGAAATTGGCCACAGAGGGCTATAAGTCGCAGTTTCTAAGAATGATAGAAACGTGTAGATCGAGTTCCCGCAGCAAAAAGACAAGTTCAGAATCCTCTTCAGTGCACCTTTAAGGTGAAGATAAGTTTCTCGAAGTTTTTTCCTGTCAAGTAAGAATCCTTAATCACGCCGAAATTGCACTCCTGCACTAAAACTGTCGGAAGAGTCTCCACTAGTAACGGGAATTGCAGCGACAGAATGGCTTGCCCGCAGAGCTGAGGACTCGCGTCTACGTCATTCTGGCCAGATTTTAGGGGCGCAAGCATTTTGGACCTCGGGATGTAAGCGATCTTGTCGTGTGGCGCGTTTGAGTTCGGCTTTCCTAGCGCGTTGATCTCCTTTCTCAACAGCCGCCTGTTCGTACACATTATTCACAGCCACATTATTCACTCGGTTCATCTCACACAAGGCTATCTAATATTAGAAATTCCCTCTCTTGTAGTGCGAGATGATTATGAAATGTGCGCTGCCTCATCCAGGCGAGCTGCAGGGCCGACGCAAAACTGGGTCTGCAAAAACCTTTGCTAACTTGGAATCCTTAGAACGTATTTCAGCATTTCAAAATCAAAAGTGCCTAGCTATGTGTAAATCACGTACTGGTACCAACTTTGTTGCGTACGATAGTAACATTTATTCACCGCATCTTCTGTGCTTATCAGCGTAGCGGTCCCAGTCGTAGGAACAAGGCGTAAAATTGCGACGAGGGCGGCCGCGACCCTGCGGCTCCAAATGGTGCCGCCTTGCAAGGCACCTGGTGCGGCACCGCGCCGAAAGCCCGGCATCTATATCCGCGGGGCTCTCCACTTGGCTCCGGGGGCGGCCGGATTTCGGTCATTCTTGTACGTTTGGGAGAAGCTCCGTAAACCCCGCTGCGGCCCTCGCAGGCCGAGCCCAGTTTCGAACGCACTCGCAGCCTGCTGAAGGCGGTGCCCTTCGGCCAAACGCAGTTCGAATGCCAGTAGACAAGCGCAACGACCTTTCCTCATAAGTGAGGACAAAGCAGCCCTTCCGGTGGGGGAAAAACTCCCTCAGCGCATACACTCTGACGCCTGCAGTTCTGTCCATAGAGCGCAGAACTCACGCTTTGATCCACTGGCACACAGCAGGACAATCCGCATAAAAAAAAGCACCTCCAGTTTTTACTGCTGCTGATTCTCCTGCTGTGAGCCAGTGGATCAGAGCGAGTGTCAGACGCTGAGGAAGTTTTTCCCTGCGCAAGGGCTGCTTTGTCCTCAGGTAGGTTGTTCCCGTAAAAAAAAGTATTTGTGGAAGACCTGTCCCGCTCTACGGACGGAAAGGCGAGGCACAGTGTGGTCGAACGCTTGTATTTCAAAGCAAATATTTTCGCCATCTCATGCTTGTTTTCAATAACCTCACTCTACCAAAAGCGTTTTCGATCCCACGGGTCCCTTCAAAATCTTTCTGCGCACGAAAACAATTGTTCAGCGCCCCACTCAGATCAAGCTGAGAATTTCTAAAGCGGAGCATGCACAAAGGTTGCCTCCTGCTCATGCCGATCCTCCATTTTAGGCGAACTCACCTTCACCTTCGTTGTCACCTCCGCTGCGTCGGAGAAGTCATCAGATACTGCAACTCCGAGAGCTGCGTGATCGTTGTCTTTGCAGCCTTCTGACCTACTCAGATTGAGTAGCGATCAACGTCTGCAGGGCCATCGTAGACGAAGCCGATGAACTGCCCTTTGTATTCCAGTCCAGCGACCGTTTTGAGTCTTTTATCGTTTGCTCCCGAGAGTGAGAAGGCAGTTGTTAGCTACCTACAGGAGACCTATCAACAGGTGATCGTTTCTCTACCTCTTAGTTTCCCCGTACACTCGCCCGAGTTTCGTACTTCTGAGCGGGGCAGCGGATGAATAATTAATTCAAAATGGCCCAATCGCAAGAGATTCTGAATAGGAGATCACCATAAACTAATTCGGTATTCATGATCATGAACTGAAAAAGAAAAGTCACACTCGAGATAATTCTACGAACAATCATAGCCCCTGACCATTGGCAAGCATATTTCAGTTAGGAAAGTGGTATATAACACCAACACAAGCGTAGTTGGGTTGTAAGACAGGACTCCAAAATGAGGTCCCTCAAACCGAAAGTCTTCATTCACACCCCTTTGCTTTATTTGGAATTTGCAGAGGATCTTTGATGCCGGAGAAATATTTCGTAACTGAGAGCACAGGCATTGCCCTGGTGGCTAGCAAGGATTTTACTCATCATCGTGCTTGTTAGAATTATGGAACAACAGTCAAATGAGATGGAACATTGATTTTAGCTTATCGTTCCCCCTCTGATAACAACAAGAAATTCATTAAATACGTGAGTGGTGTTCTTCATTGTGTTTCACGTTTGAAACCTGCCGTTCTCTTGACCAAGACTTTAATACTGACCTACTGACAACGGCAGGTTTCAAAACAAAAACATATTGAAGACCACCACTCACATATTTAATTAATTTCTTGGTGCTATCAGAGGGGGAAGGATAAGCTAACGCAATCAGTGTCCCGTCGCATCGGGCAGTCGATCGATAGTGGTAGAAAACATTCGAAAACACAGGAAAAACTGCGTACAAGAGATTAACTTTAGCATAAACTCTCACCTCACATTCGAAACTTTCTGTCAAACCCTTGAACTTTTTAGATCCCACAATACTAATTTACCTTCGGCCTGCAAACATTTGTCCGTGAAAGCCAAGAAGTGAAGTCTGTAATCAAAAGAATCTAGTGTCATCTCGATTCAGAAAACTTTTCTTAGTTTTCTCATGTTTACACAAAATACTGACACCTTTTCACTCGCCTTAAAAACAGGGCTGTGCATAAAACAATTGAAGGATTCAGTGCCATGGTACAATGTGCCGCATAGTCCCGATATCCGGAGAGACAAAGTCAATAGAATCATCGTGCATACGGAACCGCATCAGTGAATATTGCATCTGCTTTGCTTTCAAGATATGGCTGCACAAATTAGATTTGGTTTTGTTTATGGGGTTTAACGTCCCAAAGCGACTGAGGCTATGAGAGACGCCGTAGTGGAGGGCTCCGGAAATTTCTAGCACCTGGGGTTCTTTAACGTGCACTGACATCACACAGCACACGGGCCTCTAGAATTTCGCCTCTAAAGAAATTCGGCCGCCGCGGCTGGGATCGAACCCGCGTCTTTCGGGTCCGCAGCCGAGCACCATTTCATTTCATTTCATTTATTTGTCCCTTAAAGGCCCGAAGGCATTACATAAAGGGGGGGGGGGGGGCGCTGAGCCAACGCGGCGGCTGGCTGCACAAATTAAACGTGTTACCACTTGTATCGACACCACTCCTGAGGAAATCGGACCTGAGGACATACG
Organism: Amblyomma mixtum; assembly: GCF_055824585.1. Classification (NCBI taxonomy): domain Eukaryota; kingdom Metazoa; phylum Arthropoda; class Arachnida; order Ixodida; family Ixodidae; genus Amblyomma; species Amblyomma mixtum. The sequence goes on from NC_143018.1 coordinate 17,491,119, forward strand.
TTTCATCAGCGCATGAATTTGCGCTAGCAGATCTGACATGACTACAATATTTCCGCAAAAATGCGTTTTCGTCTCATCTTTTCTGTGCCTCAAAGTTTTATTGTGAAAGCATTACTTCGCGAAGTTTAACTAGCTTCCTAGACCTGTCATTGCATTTTCGCCCCAAACACGTATTTATTTATTTAAATACCCTAAAGGCCCAAGTGGGCATTACATAGGGGGGGAGGGCATGAAAACAACACAATACAGATTATTTGCACACAGTAGTTAACAAAATACAAAGAATAACTATATACAAATTGCAAGTACACATCACTGCAGTCGCTGAAAGATACATAGATTAAGCGTATAAGACTTAATGCTTCGACAATATTGAAAATATCACGGTGAATTTTGTAGGCCAAGGTGCGATGAAAGTTTTGTTTGGAAATGTGATAACTCAGTTTCAGGAACTATGTCAGCCGGTAACGAGTTCCACTCTGCCATAGATAATAGTAAGGGTGATGTTTGATATTTCAGTGTTCGTGCGAAGATGGGTTGCACTTTGTGGGAATGATCAGACCGGGATGAAACATGATGGGCAGGGGCGATGCGATCAGCTGTGAACGGGGAGCCATCGTAGTACAAGGAATGAAAAAACGATAAACGAGAGAACTTGCGTCGAGTGATAAGGTCGGGAATACTGATAGTTTGCTTCAATAATGACACACTTTCATACGGTGAGTATGAAGAAAGGATGAACCTGACAGCTTTATTTTGCACAGACTCAAGACGGTTAATTAATGAAACGCTACTTGGACTCCATATTAAAGATGCGTATTCTAAAGCTGACCTTATGAGTGTAGTATACGCGCGAAGCTTTGTCTCGGGGTTGGCAAGATATAGACGAGTTTGATGAGTCCCAGTTTCTAAAATGCTTTGTTTGTGATGTGATTTATGTGGGTGTTCCAGCTTAAATCAGCACTGAGATAAACACCTAGGTACTTAAAACAATCCGTTCTTTCAACTGTATTCTCATTAATTGTGTAGACATTAGAAGGTATATTAGTGCGCGTGGAAAAGGTCATCAACTTTGTTTTTTTGATATTAATTTCCATCTGCCATAGCTGGCACCATTCATTTAGGCGCACTAAGTCGGTCTGTAGAATAACTGCATCAAGGGGGGTGACTATCCTTCTATAGATCACGCAGTCGTCAGCGAACAGTCGCACGTTAGATGATATGTTAGATGATATGTCATTAATGTAGATTAAAAATAGTAATGGCCCTAAAACGGATCCCTGTGGGACTCCCGATATGACTCGTGAACTGCTCGATGAATACTCTTTAATTTTGACGCTTTGGGAGCGATTACTTAGGAATTCTCCGATCCAACGGATGATATCGCGATGCAGTTGTAGGTTGTTAATTTTCTTCATTAGTCTTATGTGGGGAACGCGATCGAAAGCTTTTGAAAAATCTATAAATATGGCATCAGTATATATTAATTCGTGTACCGATTCATGGAGATCTGTTAAGAGCTCAAATAGCTGTGTTTGACAGGACTTTTTTTGCCTAAAGCCATGCTGGTTAGCAATAAGCAAGTTATTAGCGTTTAGGTGGGTCATTATGTTTGAATAGAGGATATGTTCAAGCAACTTGCAACAAATCGATGTTAGTGATATGGGGCGATAATTTTCCGGTGTCGTGCTATCACCGGATTTAAAAACTGGGCTGACGTTTGCGGTTTTCCAGTCATCGGGAATGCATCCTGTATCTAAAGCCTGCTGGAATATTAAAGTTACTAAGGCAGCCGACACGTGCGCGGTAAGTTTAAGAACTTTGGTATTGATACCGTCTGGACCAGGGCTACAATTAAGTAGAAGTCGCTCAATAGCTCGGGCAACACCAGCTGCGCTAATGATGATTGGTTCTGATGGATGAAGCAGTAACGGTTGTTGAGGTTCACGGTAATTAAAAGGCACTGATTCGGTTGTAAAGGTATCTGTAAAATGCTTGTTGAATAGGTCAGGCATTGCCTCTGGAGGTGCCACACGTCCGTTCGCATCTTTCAATACTGGTATCTCATGGCTGCCCTTAGGGTTTATCACTTGCCAGAATTTTGCAGGGTTGGTTCTTAACAAGTCGGGTAAAGTGTGGTTAAAAAATTTCTTTTTAGCCTTCTTTATGGCGATTTCGGTCGTAGCAGATACGTCTTTGTACTGTTGCCAGGCGCTGTGAGAGTTAACTTCCCTAGCTCTGCGGTACACTCTTTTCTTTTTGTTTAGACACTTCTTAACATCTTTTGTGAACCAGGGGGAGTCAGTTCTTGTTTTGACGTGTATTTTTGGGATGCAGGCACGCTCGATTTCCTTCAACTTATCGCGAAATAACAACCAATTTTCGTTTGCCGTGCGAGTTACAAAGGCGGTTTGAAAAGTATGCGCGAAGTCTCTTAGCATGCGGTTCATTTTTTCATGATCGCATTTCGGGTAGTTTAGGATGCATTTGGTCGTAATATGCTTGGCAGGAACGTACATGGGTACTAAACTGTGGACGAATCTGTGATCGCTTATCTCTTCGAGTACGTAGGTGCGGGAATGAGTAGGAAGGTTAGTAAATAACAGATCTAGAACGTGATCACCTCGGGTGGGCTCCTGTACCAGCTGAGTTAAATGAAACGCTGTCATTGTATCAAGCAGGCGGGAACATTCATGGCGATTCGATCCGGAAGTGACAGATGACGTTTTCCAGTTAATAGCGGAATAATTGAAGTCGCCTCCTAACAGTACAATGCTTTGGGGGTATGTAGCGAAAATGTATTCTAGTGCATCGTGCAGGTGATCGACAAAATCGGGAAGACTGTTTGGAGGCCGGTAGCATGCACCTATGACATATGTGACACCTTTGAGCCGAACCATGACCCACAGCAGCTCAAGACACGTTTCACAGGCGACAGGACATGGCTGACAATCGCTCCGTATGGCGATCATTACGCCTCCTCCCCTACCCTCTTTCCTTTCTTTTCGAAAAACAGTTAGGTCCACAGGAAGTGATAGTTCGCTGTTGGAAACGTCGGGCGTTAGCCATGTCTCGGTGCCAAGAATGATGTCTGAAGAGCACGTAAAAATTATGCCTTTCACGGTGTCAAGTTTGGGAACAATACTGCGGAAGTTTTCAAGTAGCACAGAAATTTCTCGAAGCTTGCCGGATGACCACTTGCTTTGAGTTTCCGGTCATTTAGGACTGCGCGCTTCTTGTTCGAATACCTTCACAACTTGTTCCAAAGCGGGGTCATATTTGTAGGTTGCACCACGTAACTGCAGCTTATTAAACCGAATAGTGAATTGCTCATTTTCCTCCCGAATACTTTTTGCATAATCCCTCAGTTTTTTTCGTTGTAGTTGGATTTTGGGTGAAAAATCTTCTTCCAACCACATTTTGGGCACGACATCTTTTAGGTTGAATGCATTCCGTAGGACTTCTTCCTTTACCTTGAAATTTAGGAACTTGATGATGATTGGACGCTTGTAATCATCGCGACGCCGGCCGATGCGGTGGGCTCGTTCAATGTCGTTTGCATCCAGTTTAACTTTAAGGTGGGTGCAAATGAATTCCAGTATTTTGCTTTCGGTATTTTCATACTCTTCGCCTTCTGTTTCAGGCATGCCCTTTACCAACAGGTTGTTTCGCCTCATTCTATGTTGGGCATACCATCCCAGGGCCAAGAAATCTTTGCTTGATTACTCATCTGGCCACTCCAAAGTCGTAAAAAATGGGATAGTCACTTCCTGTCCTAAGGCGGCCGTGTTCAAGTCGTTCCCACATTTCATGAACGAAAGTGTTGCATTTCAGTTGGAAAGGCTGAGACAGAGTGGGTGCCCTCCGCAAACAATCGTGGAAGCCTGCGGGAGGTCGTCAAGGTGGATCAACGCAGGTTCGAGGCCCAAACTCCGGGAAACAGACCGGCGAAGGATCGCCGTTACACCGTACATGCACAGGTTGGCGCATGGGCTGAAGATCCTAGCCGGACGTTACAACGTTCCTGATGTGTTTTCCGCCCCTAGAAAGTTGGCTTCAATCTGTTCCCTGGTGAGCAGCCGGAAGGAAGGAGGCGGCAGAAGGAAAGGAAGAAAAAATTAGTGCAGTATCAAGCACACAGCCCCGTTCGTTCCCTGTGCCAGGGGAGTTGTGTTTAAGCTGCCGCTATCCTGTGGTTCGATGTACATCTGCAAACAGGGCGATGTGTCAACCAACGATCAGGTGAACACCGAAGATTACTCAGGGGAGATTCCCTTGACAACCTCCCAAAATATTGCCGCACTTGTAATGCCGGTGATAAGAAGCTGCAGTGTAAACCGCTCTTTGACCAAGCAACAATTCTGTTCAGGCATAGGGACCAACTTGCGCGGGAACTCATGGAGGCGTTTCATATGCGTATCAGCGGAGATAAATGCATCAGCCAGACTTCCGTCCGCTTCTCTGATAGGGAGTTCCGATTTTTGGCAAAATCACTGGGGTACACAGGGGGTGACATATGATGTTCTTGATGTCAGATTGGTATGATTCGTTTTGTTTTTCCGATTTATATGTGCTTGTGTTTCGGAATAAATCTTCAGTTGTGAGTTAGCGCTCGTTCTTGTCTGGCTTGCTTTGTCCTCGTTTTTTCTGCGCAAATTTTTTCAGTATGTATAACTAGCTCACCGAGTTTGCGTTAAATTCGACCTTGAAGGTGACCTTGGCAAAGCCGAGCATAGCTCAGCCCCTGCAGAAATAAAATAAAAATTGCTGTGACTGGGTTTCGAACCCTTGGTGGCGAGAACAAATGAGCTTCTCTCGTCACTGCACGAGCTAGGGCACTATATGCTATCACCGTAGGCGATCACTCCTCGTGTTTAACTGCTACAAAACCTCGCGCTGTGCATTGCACAATCTCGTCTTCGACTTTCACCTGCGGCGCGAACAGATAGACCAGCTTAACTTCATAGGCACTTAACCTAAGTTTATTGTAGCCAGAGGTGCCAACGACCGAGCAAAACAAAACCATGAGTCAACCCGGCTAAGCAAATGATTTCGCACGACTACTCGGTTGAGGCACGTCAAAACTCTGCCACATTTTACGAGCTACGGCGAGCTACGCGGTACCACAGTCGAGGCCTGCGTAGCTCGTAGAATGTCCGTGGGGCACCTGCCTTTCCACGGGGCACGCAAGAAAGACGCGCGCTCCAACTCTAAACGCGTGCGCTGGCGATGAAACCGCGCTCTCAATGTGCGAAGCGCAGTTCTGCCAGTGTTAGTTGACCGCGAATCACCGCACGCTGGTCCCCAGACTCGAACGAGGTGTCGTTGGGAGGCAGCTGGTCTGCGGGGTGGCGAGTTCGTCATCCCGTTGGTTTCCCACGACGCCGCAGCGACCCGCCAACCACTGCACGCTATTGACACGTCCGCCTTCTGCAAAGCGTTCGATGGTCTCGCTGAATACGCACAAGAGCTGCGGACCACAGTCACGGTTCTACTGGCTGCCGAGGACGGAGCGCTGATCGCAGAGCAGGGCGCTCCTAGGCGGTAAGACGCCGTTGGTTGCGCGCCGCGGTGGCTCAGTTTTTAGGCCATTTCTCAGAAACAAAGAATGTCCTACTCAAGTAGAAACATTTATATCACTATTGTGGTCACCGCACCAGCGTCTGTGGCTCCATTGAAGGCGCCCCATTCGTTCGAAGTGCCGCACGAGTCCGCTGTCTATGATGAGCCAGAAGAGAAAGCGTTGATCTCGTTACTAATAGCTGCCGGTAAACCGCCTACGTCCAGACCTGCGTAGACGACAGCAGAGAGACACAAGTTCTGCAGCGTAGGTGCTTAGTGCAACACGTTCAGGTCAGTTATCGGCTTTTCATCTTCACAAACGTCGATTTGTTCTCTGTTCAAATTGTTGCCACGGAAAACTAACATCCTTTCTCCCATCACGCTGCAGCCGGCCGAGTGCCTAGCAGACGGGCTCAACACACGTGGCGTCACTTCGATCCAACAGGACCTCTGGATGTCATACTTATGCATGTCTGCACAGTAGGCACCCAGCTGTCCGTTGCACCACCAAAGATGTACAGCTCTTCATACACGAAGGCACAGTGACGATTGCGACCTTTGGGGCGCACGCCTTCCCCTCTTGGGTGCACCCACATCGAGGTGGTGGTTTCCAGATAATGCAAGGAATTATCGGACCGGTCGTTGATCTTTATGCTGAACACCTGGCCACCCCAAACATACATTCGGTTTCCGACCTCGGACGCCGTGTGGAAGCAGCGGCTAGCCGGGGCCTCTCCACAGGTCGGAACGCGATGCCACGTCAGGCTCTGCAGGTCAAGATAATATACACGATGTGAGAATTCCCGGTCCAGGAAATCAAACACTGTACATCCGTTCACCCACAACGCAAGCAGAGAAGATGCTCAGTGTCGGAACTTGGCCGCAGATTCTCCGGGCGGCTCCATGTCATAGCGAGGGTATCGAACCTGTATATATGCCGCCAATCCGCGACCTTAAGTCCGAAAGGATCCCCCACATGTAGGCGCAGTGGTCGTAGGCGACAACGCAGTGAACGACAAAGTTAAGGGGATCGTCGTCGAGGTGCAACTTAGTCAGCGGCATACCCCATCTGTACGTTGCGGGGTGGAAGATGTATACGCCAAATCGGCTGCGTAGGATTTCATTCCTGTATTCATGGCCATTGGAGAGCAGGCCGAACGAGTAAACCTTCCCTTTGATGGTGACAGCCATTCCGGTGGCGGCTTCTGGAACCCGGTTCAGCCGCACAGGTCACATCGTGCAGTGGTGATCAGTCCTCTCAGAAATGATGCCGGGTGTTAGTTTTTTTCCTTACTGCTAACGGCAAGCACTAGGAAAGAACAGATCTCGTAAGCGTTGTTTTTCTTTTTTTCAAGCCTGTCTTGGTTTTAGTGTGATAGCTTCTATGACACAGTTTGATGGTAAGACGATGTAGCAACTGTTTCTTGGGTTACACGAAGAAGAGAGAGAGAGAAAGGCTGTAAAAAGGCTTGCGGAGCGAAAAGGTGGACACGAGGAGGGCAGAGAGGGCGCTGTGCACTGTGTGGCTCAGGTGTGTGTGTCACCGAGACACATTTTTCTTCGCTACAGCCTAGTTCATCCTGCGATGTTGTGGCGGGAAGCGCTAGGAATATTTAATCCCTTGACAGCAAACGCCTTCTGGGATTGCTTCAGAAACCACGGAACTGTAGACCCAGCGCACATAGAAGGTTTGCGGTGCTCGTAAGATTGCGAACACAAGCGCAGAGTCTGCGAAAACCTGCATAGACGGGCTGCTGAGGTCACAAAGAAATGCGAACATCACCATTAGGCAGCCAGGAAGCAGGTTTATGTTTTTACCTTCCCATCATGCTTGCTTCCATTTTCACATGTCATATAGTGTTTCAGTCCCCCATCGTCTCCTTTACTCCGGTTGATCGTCGTTGCTAATTCGGCCATCCACGTGGGCTCTAACATTTTATTCTCTCATCTTCGCCTTTACTGTCGATTCTGATGAATATTTATGGCGCTAGGTCATCTGTGGCTGAAGAGCGCCATGGCACAAAGCTGCCTTGTCTATTCAAGCTGGCGTCACAGACACATCTTCCGGACATTTCCCACCAGCCATCGTGGCATCGCTTGTCGAGAATCTGGCGTGCGCAGTGCACTGGAGCGCTCTCGCATCAGTGTAAATAAGCTGTCGGGAAGCTTCAAATACAGTGCAGCATGCTGTCGTTTGCCTTCGAAACGATCCGAACCTTATACGATCAGTTACACAATCTTTGACGAATTCTATCGGCTCAGGTTCACGACGTATATACCGATCGGATGCTACCAGATCGAGATTAGAATGTACATAGGAAAAATAGGACCATAATTATCAGGCTATAAAATCAGTGAACATTTAAAGCAGCGTCAAAGTGAGGGCAGACAAGCGGAAATAAGTGACAACTGTTTGGCTTTCTGAAGTCATCGCGAAACACGCAAGTTGTTTCCGGATAAGAGCTGAAATCGACGCCTACCGGCACATATCTCTATCTACCATCTGCTTTTAAAAGCATGACCAGCAGGTGCTGCGCGGTAAAACTAGAATTGAACACCAGCTTCATGCCGAAGTGACGGTAATGCGACTCGCTTGAAGAAACCACCGGGCTGGAGTTGAATCGATTTCAGTGAATAATTGTTCGTTCAGAAAATTTGTTCCCTTTGTTATTTAAGAAAAAGTGGCGGCCCCGGGCGACATGAATATAAACAAAATACTAGCGACTTTCTTGCTTGCGCGAAAATCGAGCACAGAAGGAAGGCGCTCTTTGCGTATAAAAGAAGGGTTTATTACTGCGTCAAGTAGCGGCGCCCAAGTTGCATCATCACCGTACCAGCAAGCTGGCTTCGCCGCAGGCATTCAGTTTGCTTGAGATGCAGCATCTACTACCGACTACGATGGGTGAGAAGTGATAGCGTAGACCATTTCTCTAATGAAAGGTGGTAAGGGGCGTAGATCCAGCCGTGCATCAATTACTGCAAGTAAGCACAGGTTCCGCAGTGTCGGTGCCAAGTGCAACACGTGGAGATCCGTCAGCGCCCTTCGCTCCTCAGCAACTTGCCCCTCATCCTGGTTGGGTGCCGGCCCAAAGCCGCCGAAGATAAACACTCTTTCACCCATCACTGAGCAGCCATGCCAGTACCTGGGAGATGGTGGTGAGCCACATGGCTTCACTTCAGTCCAACGCGATGTCACGGGGTCGTACTTGTGCATATCTGCCAAGTAGGTCTTCAGCACATCGCTGTACCCTCCGAAAATGTACAGTTCTTCGTTGTACACGAAGGCTGAATGACCTCGCCGACACACAGGGGGAACTCCTTGTACCTGTGGGCGTACCCATGAAGAGGTGGTGGTCTCTAGGTAGTATAACGAGTTGTCTACGCGAGTTGGGTGGAAAGGGTCTCCTAGGCGGCCCCCAAACACATACATGCAGGTCCCGATGGCAGACGCAGTGTGGAAAGCACGCCGAACGGGCGCTTCTCCGCTGGTGGGGACACGATTCCACTGCAGGGTATCCAAGTCAAGGACCCGGATATACTGCGAATGATCCAAGACGCCGAAGATATACTTGCGGCGACCCACAACGCAAGCTGTGTTGCCGTAAATCGATGACGGCACCTGACCGGACACCGCCAGACGGCTGCATGTCATGGTGCTTGTGTCGAAGCGGTAAAGGACACTCGGAGATGGCCGGCTGGGCGGGCCGCCCCACAGATACACGCAGTGGCCGTACGCTACAACTGTCTGGAAGGAAATGGGAAACGGCCCGGCGTCGAGAAGTTGCGTCTGCACCATATTCCACCGGCGCGACGCCGGGTCGAAGATGAAGACGTGGAGCAAGTTCCATGCCCCGTGGTAACTGTCGAACGAGTAGACCTTGCCGTTGATGAGCACAGCCCTGTGGGTGACATGCTCTGGAACGCCGTTTAGCCGCCCCGTCCACATCCTGCAGAGACACCTGCTTCTGTAAGAAACAAGGCCCGGTTATTCCAGCGATTGCGGTGGCATCATCCGGCTTTTTTCTGAAGCAGCGATATGGTGATCTGTAACCGCGGCGCGTGCAGACTTAGTGCGTCAACGGGTGACTATTTCCGTTAGATTTTTGAATATGTTTGTCATTTTATTACACTCACACGAATGAATGTTCGAAAATGGACATCTACTCTTGCAGTTACCAAGATTAAAAGTGCTAAAAGCCGTTATAAAGTCCGCATAAGTGGTCAGGAGTGCTCTTCTGCCATTACGGGTTTGTTTCACAGCGAATTGCTTTTTTGACGCCACATGATATGTGCTTAACACTTTCCAATCGAGAATTTTCTTTAGTTGGTCGGTCATGCCAGTCGCATTGATAGGGATTGAGAACCCTGGCGGCCTTAATAAAAAACGTGAAATTAATATTGCTTAATGCTTAAATCCTGCGCTATTTTTTTCTTTCGTTTCGGGCATGTTTTGTTGCCGCCTTATCGTCTAGCAGGTGCTTGGTGTAGGTGTCATGCAGCTCTGGTCTATTCATATCGCGAGCAACAACCACTTTGTTCAACATTGCCGCGATGGTGAAAATGTGGTGTGAATCGTTGGCATTTCGCCTTTTCATTTCCTGTTCTGGTAAGAAATGCCTAAGGGGCCTGAGTACCTGCAGCTGTTTGTGGTGAAATATAAACTTGTGATTTGGTCACTGTGCCTTCTATATATACCTCTAAATACGTGGTTTCGAGGAAATGATGTGGTGCCGTATCTGTCTCGCATATCTCGGTGTAAGCCCCAACCGCACCGTGAGGGAAGGGAGGAAGGCGGGAGTGAAAGATGAAAGAGAGAAGGAGGGGCCGTAGTGGAGGGCTCCGGATTAATTTCGACCACCCGAGGACCTTTAACGTGCATTTACATCGCACAGCACACGAGCTCCTTTTGTGTTTTCCCCTCCTCGAAGTGCAGGCCGCCGCGGCTGGGTTCGAACCCGGTTACTCTAAAGCCCCTCGATAATTTTAGGTTACTCGTGCTGAGTAGCCGAGCACGCTAACCTCTGAGCCACCGCGGCGGGTATCTATCGGTTATGGGAAACGTGTTACGAGCGGAGCGCAGCGGGTAGCAGTTGTTGAAGAGGCGATTTGCAACGGACAGCGCGAAAGTGTGTTGTAGACACGAGACGCGATCGTCGGTTGCGGCGATAGCATCGCGCCCTCGTACAGTGGCCGGCGAAGCTGACCTGTATGCTCCACCGCGGGTTTGAAACGCCGTCATGACAATATTAATCTTTTGAACTCACACGCAATAATGGGGTCTGATAAATTACGTTGGTTTTACCCTTCCCGTACTGTTTGTATTGACAATGGAATATACGCTTCATTTGCAAACACCACTCGCCTCTCTTTTTAGAACTACCGGGCATAATTTCTTTAGTTATCGAGCAGAAGAACGAAGGACGTTAACACTGTGTCTGACTGCCTTCTATCGGTTTGATGGCGCTGTTTCAACGCTATGGCGTTAAAGGCCCCGGAGTCCTCGTCGGCGCTGTGAGCGAGAAATCATGGGCATGACTCTGGCAGGTGGTTCCGCGAGAGAAACCTAGGAGGCGGATGGGCCACATAGGTCACGTGTCCTTGTTGCGTCATCACAACCTACCCATCGGATAGTGATAAAACTACATAAATAAATGATTGGTAGCTCGGGAAGATCAACCTGGGTTCCACAAGGCACATCGCTTAACCACTGCAGCAGTGCGAGAGGAGTGGTGTGAGGACTCCCAAGGATCTGTCAGTGTAAAATAGTGAATGGACTTCTGCATTTATCGGAATTAACCCATCATGCTGTCGCGTCGTACTCTTAAGGCGGAGCTTAAATGTCCCCTCCAAATTTCATTTTTTTTTTTACGCAACAGCATGAAAGGTCCCGTTCGTCCAGCAACCCAGCGTCAGCATTCTTGACAATGGAACATCCTTATTGGTCGAGAAGGCAGAGGAGAAGGAAAGCAATTTTGCTGATATTAAAAAGAAATTGTGGTCAGTCGGAATCGAAACCGCCACTGAGGAACGTTCGGTAAGTGGGATATATAGAGGCCTTGTACGAGTACCACCTACCCCACAGCAGGCAAATCACATTAGAGGACCACACAGCTAATGAGGGTCACTAACTATCGTCACTAAATAATGTCGACGATGATGTGCAATAAAGCAGTTTATGATTTCAACAAGTGTGTCGACGTCTGCAAAACGGTGCGCCAGGGGACCCCCTAGCGACCGCGCACGGGCCCTTTAACGCTATCACGTCGTACTCTCGCAGGGAACTGAAGCTTCCCACTTTTTTCTTGCCAAGTAAGAATCTTTAATCACGTCGAAATCGCCATCCTGCATTAAAACTAACGAAGGAGTTACCACCAGTAACGGGAATTGAAGCGTCAAATTGGCTTGCCCCCAGAGCTGAGGACTCGCGTCCACGTCATTCTGCCCAGATGTTGGGGGCGCAAGCATTTTTTGTACCTCGGGATGTGAGTGACCTTGTCGTGTAGCGCCTTTGATGTCGCCTTTCCTAGCGCGTTGATATCCGTTTGCAACGGCCGCATGTTCCCGGGCTTTGGCCTCCTGATGTCTAGCGTCCCAAGCCCTTACCTGCCTCCTGGCTGCATCTACGGCTGTCTAATGGGGATGTTCGCATTTCTTTGTGGTATCAGTTGCACGTCTATATAGGTCTTCGCAGACTTTGTGGTTTCCTTCGCAATCTTACGAACACCTTGAATCTTGTGTGTACGCAGGGCCTAAAGTTCCGTGGCTTATGAAGCAATTCCACAAGGCGTTTGCAGTCAAGAGGCTAAATATTCCTAGCGCTTCAGGATATCACATCGAACGATGCACTAGTCTGTAGCGAAGAAAAATGTGTCTCGGTGTCACAACCGCCTGCGCCACCCAGTGCATGGTGCCCTTCCTGCCCTCCTCGTGTCCTCCTTTCCCCGCAACCATTCTTACTCGCTATCCCTCTCTCTTCTTCGCGTAAGCCCTGGAACAGATGCTATATCGTCATAACAGCAAAGGGTGCGTTAGAAGCTTTCACACTGAAATCACCACAGGCTTGCGGAAAAAAAAAGAAAAACGCTTACCAAACCTCTTCTTACCTATTGCTTGCCCGACAGCAGGGAGGAAAAACTAACGCCCGCTTTCATTTCTGAGAAGATTGGTTACCACTGCACGATATGGACTGTGCGGCTGCACCGAGTTCCCGAACTCGTAAACAACATGGTTGTCTCCACCAATGGGAAGGTCTACTCGTTCGACCCCTTCTACAACTGCCGCGATGACAGCGACGAAATCTTAGGCAGCCGATTCGGCGTATGCATTTTTCACCCCGCAACGTGCATGTGGGGTGTGCTGCTGACCGAGTTGCACTCCCAAGGCGGGCCCATTAGCTGCATCGACCGCAGCATTGCCGCCTATACGGCCACTGCGTCAACATGTGAAGGAGCTCCTCGGATATAAGGTCATGCATTGGCGGCTTATACCGGTTCTATACCCTCGGTATGACATGGAGCCGCCCGGAAATATGCGGCCTAATGCCGACACTGAGCATCTCCTCTGCTTGTGTGCAGTGTCAACGGATGTACATCTTTGATTTCTTGGACCGGGAATCCTCACACCGTGTATATTATCTTGACCTTGAGAGTCTGACGTGGCATAGCGCTCCGACCAGTGCAGAGGCCTTGGCTAGCCGCTGCTTTCACACGGCGTCCGCAGTCGGAACACGAATGTATGTTTGGGGTGGCCAGGCGTTCAACACAGAGATTGAACGCCTCGCTCAAAGAAGTCTGTGTTAGCCTACGATAGCGCCCACTCCAAATTAGTAAAACGAGGAATAGTTTCTCTTTGCATTAGGTCGGGCATAGAAAAATCTTGTCCACACAAGATAAGTGAACGCTTCCAGTATCAGATCGGAAGAGTTATGTCAGCAGGTTACCCATTGCAACTGGTCACCAGCGTGTCTGAAAGCCTCCTTCAAAAAATGAAGAAACCAGGCTACAAGCGTGACATTGGAAACAAACCTGTGCAGGTCCTACCTTACCTGTATGGGTTTTCGCACAATTTGAAAAAAGTGGCTTCCAGGCACGGAGTGCAGCTGATTTTTTCAGCCCCCTGCAAACTGGCAAGTTTATCTCCGATGGTATCAGGAAAGCGGGTAAAAATGGCCTGTACTGTCAAACATCTAACAGTGTTCACAAAATGAACCACTAATGTGGTATACGAGATCCTTTTGACGTTTGGCAGAGTGTATGTGGGGCAAACGGGACAGTGTTTCAATGAGCGTGCTCGACAGCACAATGTGATCCTAAAAAGGAAGACGGGAAGCAACCTAGCTATACATTGTGACAGGTGTAAAGATTGTTGTCCGAAATTTAACGAAACCAGGTTTCTAGCCAGGATAAAAGAAAAAATAGAAAGAGAAATAATTGAGGCTTTTTATATTCATCAAAGAAAGGACAACTGCGTTAGCACGCCTTCTGTTCCCCTCACAAGAAACGAACTAGCTTTTGTGGACGGTTTCGTTTAGATGCCCTTTGGAAAGTCCGCTTGCTTCCATCAATCGGTGTTATGATTGTTAAGATCTTAGCGTGGGTTCTTATCCTTATTCATAATCTTTCAACCTGTGCTGTCATTTACACTCGCAAGTGTTATCAACCATGCTTTTTGTAATAGCGACCTCCTTATGACTTGTTGTGCTGTTATCACTCGACCATCACCGCAGTTGTTCTTAGTTTTTTGGCTACGTACACTCAACCTCATGCAGCTCAGCGGCTATAAATGAGCGCCAGGTTACCTCTTCCTGTTATTAAAGTTGGAAGTTGCGCATCTTTCCTGTTCTATGTTTCCTTCCTGTTTCGTCTTTTTTTGGCGTACGACATTCCTTCAAAACATAGAGTTCAACGACTTTTCAACTATTACTGTTAGCCTCCATCTGTGTTGAGAGGTGTTTAGCTCACCGCGAGTAATATGCTATCAATATTTAGAACTTCGAACACAAAGTTACCCTCGGCGCAGTGGCGTAACAAATTTTGGCTATTTCCGCGGGTTACTTGTAATCGATCTGTTGCTATGCCTGCGGGCGTGCTTCTTTACTGGCGTGTTTTCTTTTTTATTCTGTTTTTCCTACAAACTGCCCATACAAACGCTTTATGTTCTTACCTTCCCATCTTCCTTGCTTCCATTTTCACATGTCATATAATGTTTCAGTCCTCCATCGCCTCCTTCACTCCGCTTGATTATTGTTTCCCATTCGGCCATCCGCATAGCCTATCACATTTTATTCTCTCATCTTCGCCTTTACTGTCGATTGTGATGAATTTTTATGGCGCTAGGTCATCTGTGGCTAAAGAGCGCCGTGGCACAGAGTTGCTTTGTCTATTCAAGCTGGTGTCCGACATATTTTCCCAACATTTCGCACCAGCCATCGTGGGATGGCTTGTCGAGAATGTATCTGGCGTGCGCAGTGCACTGGAGCGCTCTCGCATCAGTGTAAATAAGCTGTAAGGAAGCTTCAGCTACAGTCTAGCATGCTGTCGAGTGCCTTCAATATGGTTACCCCCTGATACGACCTGTTACATAAGCTTTGAAGAATTCTAGCGGCTCAGGTTGACGACATAGATAGCGATCGGATGCTTCCAGATTGAAATTTGAATGTATATAGGAAAAACGAGAACCATAACTAGCAGGCTATAAAATCAGTGAACCTTTAAAGCAGCGTCAAAGTGAAAGCAGACATGCGGAAATAAGTGATAACTGTTGGCTTTCTAAAGTCGTCGCAAAAGAAGCAAGTTGTTTCCGGAAAAGTGCTGGAATCGACGCCTACCGCCACATATCTCTATCTAAGATATGCTTTGAAAAGGATCACCAGCAGTGGCTACGCAATAACCTAGTATTTATCACGAGCTTCAAGCCGAAGTGGCGTTAATGGGACTTGCTTGAAGAAACCACCGGGCTGGAGGTGAATCGATTTCAGTGAATAACTCTTCGTTCAGAAACTTTGCTCGCTTTATCATTTACGAAAACGTGGCGGCCCAGAGCGACATGAATATAAACAAAACACTAGCGACTTTCTTGCTTGCGCGAAAATAGAGCACTGAAGGAACGCTTTCTTTGCGTATAAAAGAAGTGCTTATTTCTGTGTAAAGCAGCTGCGCCGAAGCTGCATCATCACCGTACCACCCAGCCGGCTTCGCCGAAGGCACTCAGTTTGCTTGAGATGCAGCATCTGCCATCGACTACGATGGCTGAGAGGTTATAGCGTAGACCATTTCTCTAATGAAAGGTGGTAAGGGGCGTAGATCCAGCCGTGCATCAATCAATGCAAGTAAGCACAGGTTCTGCAGTGTCGGTGCCAAGTGCAACACGTGGAGATCCGTCAGCGCCCTTCGCTCCTCAGCAACCTGCCCCTCATCCTGGTTGGGTGCCGGCCCAAAGCCGCCGAAGATAAACACTCTTTCACCCATCACTGAGCAGCCATGCGAGAGCCTGGGAGATGGTGGTGAGCCACATGGCTTCACTACGGTCCAACACGACGTCGCGGGGTCGTACTTGTGCATATCTGTCAAGTATGTCTTCAGCACATCGCTGTACCCTCCGAAAATGTACAGCTCTTCGTTGAACACGAAGGCTGAATATCCTCGCCGGTACAAAGGGGGAACGCCTTGTACCTGTGGGCGCACCCAGGAAGAGGTGGCCGTTCAAAATAGTATAGGATGAGGGAAGGGTCTCCTAGGCTGCTGCCGAACACATACATGCGGGTCCGAATGGCAGACGCAGTGTGGAAGGCACGTCGAACCGGAGCCTCTCCGCTGGTGGGGACACGCTGCCACTCCAGGGTATCCAAGTCGAGGACCCGCATATATGGCGAAGGATCCCAGTCACTTAATATATACTTGCGGTGACCCACAACACAAGCTGTGCTGCCGTAAATCGATGACGGCACCTCACCGGACACCGCCAGACGGCTGCATGTCATCGTGTTTGGGTCGAAGCGGTAAAGGACACTCGGGGCTGGCCAGCTGAGCGGGCCGCCCCACAGATACGCGCAGTGGCCGTACGCTACAACTGTCTGGACGGAAATGTAAAACAGCCCGCCGTAGGGAAGTTGCGTCTGCACCATATCCCACCGGTGCGATGCGGGGTCGAAGATGAAGACGTGGAGCAAGTTCCATGCCGCGTGGTAACTGTCGAACGAGTAGACCTTGCCGTTGATGCGCACAGCCCTGCGGGTGGCATGCTCTGGAACACCGTTTAGCCGCACTGTCCACATCCTGCAGAGACACCTGCTTCTGTAAGAAACAAAGTCCGGTCATTCCAGCGATGGTGGCGGAGTCATGCCGCTTTTTTCTGAAGCAGCGATATGGCGACCTCTATTCGCGGCGTGAGCGGACATAGTGCGTCGACGGGCGACTATTTCCGTTAGATTTTGGAATACTTTTGTCATTTTATGACACTCACACGAATGAATGTTCTAAAAAAAACATGTACTGTTGCTGTCACCAAGATTAAAAGCGCAAAAAGCCGTTATAAAGTGCGCGTAAGTGGTCAAGAGGCGGTTCTGTCATTACGGGTTTGTGTCAGAGCGAATTACCTTCTTGACGCCGCGAGATATGTCGTTAACGCTTACCAATAGAGAATTAAGTTTAGTTGATTGGTCATCCCAGTCGCATTGATAGGGACTGAATATCTGGCGGCCCTGAAAAGAAACGTGAAATATATATTGCTTAAATCCTGCGGAACTTTCTTCTTTCGTTTCGGACGTGTTTGGTTGCCGCCTTATAGTCTAGCAGGTGTATAGTATCGCTGTCATGCACTCACATCGGGAGCAACAACCCCTCTGTTGAACCCGCGTTTTTCGGGTCAGCAGCCCGGAAGGCGCGGCCGGGATCGAACCCGCGTCTTTCGGGCTGCTGACCCGAAAGACGCGGGTTCGATACCGGCCCGCGGCGGCCAAATTTCGATGGAGGCGAAATTCTAAAGGCTCGTGTACTGTGCGATGTCAGCGCACGTTAAAGACCCCAGATGGTCGAAATTTCTGGCGCCCTTGACAACGGCGTCCCTCATAGTCTGACTTGCTTTGGGACGTTAAGCCCCAATAAACCAACAAACCACCAACCTGGCCGAGAGATGAAAATGTGGCGTGGATGGTCGGGATTTCACCTTTGCATTTCATCTTCTAGCAGGAATTGCCTAATGTGGGTCAATTCCTATAGCTGTTGCCGATGAACTGGAAACATGTGATTTTAGTCATTGTGCCTTCCATATATACCTCTAAATAAGTTGCTTTGGAGGAAAGGAAATTTTGCACTATTGTCTCACTTCTAGCTGGACACTCCAACTGCGCCGTGAGGGAAGGGAGGAAGGTGGGAGTGAAAGATTTGGATTGTGGGGGTTAAACGTTCCAAAGCGGCTCAGGCTATGAGGGACGCCGTAGAGTGGGGCTCCGGAAATTTTGAACACCTGGGGTTCTTTAACGTGCACTGACATCGCACACTACACGGGCCACTATAGTAATATCGTATAACTGCTTAGCCTTCTGTGTGTTTTCTAACCTTTCTTCGAATCGCTACATTAACTGTATGACCAGTAATGCTAACTGTTCTCTAGGTTACTCGGAAGAAAATTTCTTGTCTCTATATTCCTTTACCTACAACGTTACAAATCAGTTGTTCGTTCTAAACCTGAGAATGCGGCCTCAGTATGGCACCCTGGTTTTAATTTTCTAGTAAGCTACGAGCATAATAAGAATCGGTCTGCTCGTTACATTCTCAACTGCTGTCATCGTACCAGCAGCACCCCTAATATGAAAACTAATTTGTACCTTCCTCTATTGTAGTTACGTAATCAAATTCTGCGGCTGGGTTTCCTTCATAAAATATACTGCTAGAAAAAACTTTACGATATTTTGATTCAGCGGCCCATTAACACATCGCGCCACTTGCACCGCTGTGAAAAAGTTGCAGTTTTTTAATGATACACGAATGCTTTTCATCGCTCATTCCTGCCTCGTTCATTTCATGACTGGAACCACTATCATGACGCGCTAGTTTCAATAGCATATATTAATTCGTTTACAAGTGCTTTAACAGATGGTTAAAGTGTTACGAATATGCAATATTTCCACACTATATATTGTTTTTGATTGAAACCATTGTATTTACGTCTGCGTTTTCTCTTTTTCCTCTGATTTATGCCATGAGATAAAGCATCACGTCCGGGAAGCATACGTGTAAAGTGCTATCAGGACTTCGCACATGACTATTATCAGCGGTGGATAACATGCTCTCTACACTTCTGACATCAGCCCTTTGTCTGCGGGTGTTGCCAAGGGCGGCTCAGTGGCGAACATGCCGGACACGAGAGCAGGACCATTACTGCGGCACGTGTGCAAGGCACGTGTGCCATTACCTCACCCTCCCTACCCAGAGTGAAGCAAGCTCATTTCATTCTGGGTAGGGAGGGTGAGGTAATGGCACACGTGCCTTGAATGGATGATTGGTGTTTCTTTGTTTTCTCTAGTTTTACGGTTGTGAATGGCAACAGATTATCTGGGTTTGACAAGAGGCCTTTGCGCATGTTTGTGTAAATGTATAAATTGGCTGCCTACGTGTGAATAAAATTCAGTTGTAAGTTCAGCGCCGTCAGTCTGTTTCACCTTGTCCTCCGTCCGTGTTCTTAAGCGCTGGTTTTTTACGATGGATCACCACCAACTCGCCCAACCCTCAGTTCTTCTGCAAACAGGAGCAGGGACAACGGGCAAGCTTGTTTGAGGGAGCACCGTATGCGGACTGTTTGTGGGAGAGGGCGATTCTCAATAATACACGAGGAACAGTTTCTGTGGCAAAGGCGCATCCCAGTCGGAAGACTTTAATCAAGATTGACGTGGTTTAGAAGATAATAAGGAAACGGATAACACATGCGAATGCCTTTTCCAGGTCGACTTGCGCCTGTGTAATTGTTCGTGAGCGCCACTGCGATACTTCAACACCGTACGCACTGCATGTAAATTAAGCCACATGTCTGGAGAGGTTCATTCAAAGTAGGCATTGAAAGCTGTAGAAAATTTGAGAGAGCTCAATCGAGAATCTTATAAACAACGCGAGAAAATTCAGGGGCACTTTGGCTCTCCAAAGTGCTGGAAGGCGAAAGCCTTTCCTGGCGCACTGTTTGGCGTTGCAAGACTATTATGCGAAGCATACTATTTAGCTACCACTTCAGCCCTTCACCGTGGTTATGCGCCTCCAAATCACGTGATACATGATGTCACACCACGTGACACGATGACGTCACGACAGTAGAGAAACAGGGGCGCACCTCGCGCCGTCGCTGTGGTTGTGCGCCTCCAAATCACGTGATACATGACGTCACACCACGTGACACGATGACGTCACGACAGTGGAGAAACGGGGGCCCACCTCGCGCCGTCGCTGTGGTTATGCGCCTCTAAATCACGTGATACATGACGTCACACCCCGTGACACGATGACGTCACGGCAGTGGAGAAACGGGGGCCCACCTCGCGCCGTCGCTGTGGTTGTGCGCCTCCAAATCACGTGACACGATGATGCCACACCACGTGACACGATCACGTCACGGCAGTGGAGAAACGGGGGCCCACCTCGCGCCGTCGCTGTGGTTGTGCGCCTCCAAATTACGCGACACGATGATGCTTCGCATTCTCCAGGCTTAACCAAGTTAAGCCTCAGCCATTTTTTGCGGTATACTAGTGCTTTATTTGACTACACACATTGACTACACCTTACAACTACACACTTTGACTGCCGACTTTGACTGCTTCTCTAGCACGACTGTCTCTCTGCTTCGATGAGTTCGGTTGTATCCATGGCTCTGTTCGCAGTAATGAGGTATGTAATGTGGTCAGCCACGGACGCCTTACGCCCGCTTTCGGAGCCGACGACAACTATAACATTAGTTGTCGCGCGCCTCAAAAAGTGGCGTCAGGCATCCGTGGGTGACCTCATTACTTCGAATCCGCGCACTGTGACGTCATAACCATTTCGACCAACCGAAAAGCGTGACAGCTCTGCTGGAAACCTTCTGTTGCCAACGATGAGTCATTAAGGGCTTTCGCCTTAAAACGTGAACGCTTCGTAGCCATCTGCCTATCGCAGTTCTTCCTTTTCGTCAGTGTCTGGTGTTGAGAGAATATGACTTCTGTCAAATGAATGTAGCAAAAATCGAACATCAATGCTCGTCTAAAAAAATTCACAGTTTATTCGCAAATATCACATTTTATACTCTCACCTTCACGTTTACTGTTGACTGTGATGAATTTTTACGGCGCAAGGTTATCTGCGGCTAAGGAGTGGCATATGGCACAAATTTGCTTTGTCTATTCAAGTTGGTGTCACAAACACATTTCCCGAACGTTTCACCCCAGCCGTCGTTGGATGCCTCATCGAGAGTATGTGTCGTGCGCGGTGCGCCGGAGCGCTCTCACGTCCCCATAAATAAGCTGTCGAAAAGCTTCAAATACTGTCCAGCGTGTAGTCAATTGCCTTCAATACGATCTCCACCTGATGCGATTAGTTACCCAAGCTTTGACGAATTCTATCCGCTCATGTTCAAGACATAGATACTCGTCGAGTGCTGAGGGCATACATGCTGAAGGCAGACATGCGCAAATAAATGATAACATATCGGCTTTCTGAAGTAATCACAAAACACGCAAGTTGTTTCCGTAAAAGATCTAAAATCGACGCCTACCGCCACATCCAGCACCTCAGTCTACCTATAGCTTTGAAAAGGATGACCACCAGGGCTACGCGGCAACCTAGACTTCATCGCGAGCTTCAGGCCGAAGTGACGTTGATGCGATTCTCTTCAATCAACCACCAGGCTGGAATGGAATCAATTTCAGAGAATAGTTCTTCGTTCGGAAAATTTGTTCTTGGTAATATTTGAAAAAAAAAAAAGTGCCACCTCAGAGTTTCATGAAATAAACAAAACGCTTGCGACTTTCTTACTTCCGCGAAAATCGAGCACTGAAGGAAGGCGTTCATTGCGTATAAAAGAAGAGTTTATTGCTGTGTCAAGTAGCGGCGCCGAAGTTGTATTATCGCCGCACCCCCAAGCTGGCTTACGCCGAAGGCACTCCATTTGGTTGACACACAGCATCTTCCATCGACTACGGTGGGTGAGAAGTGATAGCGTAGGCCATTTCTCTAATGAAAGGTGGTAAGGGGCGTAGATCCAGCCGTGCATCAATCACTGCAAGTAAGCACAGGTTCTGCAGTGTCGGTGCCAAGTGCAACACGTGGAGATCGGTCAGCCATCTTCGCTCCTCAACTACCTGCTCCTCATCCTGGTTGGGTGCCGGCCCAAAGCCGCCGAAGATAAACACTCTTTCACCCATCACTGAGCAGCCATGCCAGAGCCTGGGAGATGGTGGTGAGCCACATTGCTTCACTTCGGTCGAACGCGATGTCACGGGGTCGTACTTGTGCATATCTGCCAAGTAGGTCTTCAGCACATCGCTGTAGCCTCCGAAAATGTAAAGCTCTTCGTTGAACACGGAGGCTGAATGTCCTCGCCGGTACACAGGGGGAACGCCTTGTACCTGTGGGCGCACCCAGGAAATGGTGGTGGTTTCAAAATAGTATAGGATGAGGGAATGGTCTTCAGTGCTGCCGCCGAACACATAAATGCGGGTCCCGATCGCAGACACAGATTGGCAGCCATGTAGAACCGGAGCCTCTCCGCTGGTGGGGACACGATGCCACTCTAGGGTATCCAAGTCAAGAACCCGCATATCTGGCGAAGGATCCCAGTCACTGAAGATATACTTGCGGTGACCCACAACACAAGCTGTGCTGCCGTAATTCGATGAGGGCACCTCACCGGATACCGCCAGACGGCTGCATGTCATCGTGTTTGGGTCGAAGCGATAAAAAACACTTGGAAATGGCCAGTTGGGCGGGCCGCCCCACAGATACGCGCAGTGGCCGTACGCTACAACTGTGTAGAGGGAAATGGCAATCGGCCAGGCGTCGGGAAGTTGCGTCTGCACCACATCCCACCGGTGCGATGCGGGGTCGAAGATGAACACGTTGACCAAGTTCCATGCCATCTGGCAATTGTTGAACGAGTAGACCTTGCCGTTGATGAGTACAGCCATGAGGGTGACATGCTCTGGAACGCCGTTTAGCCGCACCGTCCACATCCTGCAGAGACACCTGATTCAATAAGAAACAAGGGCCGCTCATTCCAGCGATGGCGGTGGCATCATGCGGCTTTTTTCTGAAGCAGCGATATGGTGATCGGTATTCGTGGCGCGCGCAGACTTAGTACGTCGACGGGTGACTATTTCCGTTAGATTTTTTATTATATTTGTTATTTTATGACACTCACACGAATGAATGTTCGAAAAAGGACATGTACTCTTGCAGTTACCAAGATTAAAAGCGCTAAAAGCCGTTATAAAGTGCGCATAAGTGGTCAGGAGGGCTCTTCTGCCATTACGGGTTGGTTTCAGAGCGAATTGCTTTTTTGACGCCACATGATATATGCTTAACGCTTTCCAATCGAGAATTTTGTTTAGTTGATGGTTCATGCCAGTCGCATTGATAGGGATTGAATATCTGGAGGCCTTAAAAAAAACGTGAAATATATATTGCTTAATGCTTAAATCCTGCTCTACTTTTTTTTTTCGTCTCGCGCATGTTTTGTTGCCGCCTTATCGTCTAGCAGGTGCTTGGTATAGGTGTCATGCAGCTCTAGTCTATTCATATCGCGAGCAACAACCACTTTGTTCAACCTTGCCGCGATGGTGAAAATGTGGTGTGAATCGTTGGCATTTGACATTTTGATTTCCTGCTCTGGCAAGAAATGCCTAAGGGGGCTGACTACCTGCAGCTGTTTCTAGTGAAATAGAAAATTGTGTTTTGGTCACTGTGACTTCTATATATTCCTCTAAATACGTGGTTTCGAGGAAATGATGTGGTGCCGTATCTGTCTCACATATCTCGGTGGAAGCCCCAACCGCACCGTGAGGGAAGGGAGGAAGGCGGGAGTGAAAGAAGAAAGAGAGAAGGAAGAGCCGTAGTGGAGGGATCCGGGTTTATTTCGACCACCCGAGGATCTTTAACGTGCATTTACATCGCACAGCACACGAGCTCCTTTTGTGTTTTCTCTTCATCGAAGTGCAGGCCGCTGGGGCTCGGTTCGAACCCGGTTACTCCTGCTGAGTAGCCGAGCACGCTAACCTTTGAGCCACCGCGGCGGGTGCCTACCGGTTGTGTGAAACGTGTTACGAGAGGAGCGCCGTGGGTGGAAGTTGTTTAAGAGGCGATTTGCAACGCACAGCGCAAAACTTTGTCACAGTTCAACACGAGACGTGATCGGTTGCGGCGATAGCATCGCGCCCTCGTGCAGTGGGCAGCGAAGCTGACCTGTTTGCTCCGCCGCGGGTTTGCAACGCCCTCGTGGCAATATTAATCTATTGAACTCATGCGCAGTAACGGTGTCCGATAAATTACGTTGGTTTTACCCTTCCGGTACTGCGTATATTGACAATGGAATAGACGCTTCATTTGCAAAGACTGCTCGCCTCTCTTTTTTGAACTACCGGGAATAATTTCTTTAGTCACTGAGCAGCAGAAAGAAGGACGTTAGCACTGTATCTGACTGCCTTCTATCGACTTGATGGCGCTGTTTTAACGCGACAGCGTTGAAGGCCCCGGTGTCCTCGTGTGCGTTGTGAGCGAGAAATCACGGGCATGGCTCTGACAGGTGGTTCCCAGAGAGCAGCGTAGGAGGCGGATGGGCCGCCTTGGTCACGTGTTCTTGTTGCGTCATCACAACCTTCCCTCCGGATAGTGATCAAACTGCACACTGTGGCAGTTAAATAAATGATTGGTAGCTCGGGAAGAGCAACCTGGGTTCCACAAGGCCCATCGCTGAACCACTCTTCTAGTGCGACAGTAGGCTTATGAGGACTCCCAGGAATCTATTAGTGTGAAATTGCGAATGGCCTTCTGCATACGTAGGAATTAGCCCATTACGCTATCGCGTCGTACTCCTAAGGCGGAGCTTAAGTGTTCCCTCCAATTTTATTTTTTTTACGCAACAGCATTAAAGGTCCCGTTCGGCCGCAAACCCAGCGTCAGCATCGTTGACACTATAAAATCCTGATTGGTCGAGAAAGTAGTGGGGTAGGAAAGCCATTTTGCTTATGTTAAAAAGCAAATGTGGTCAGTCGGAATCGAAACCGTCACTGAGCAACGTGCGATAATTGCGATAAATAGAGGCCTTGTACGAGTACTCCCACCGCACAGCAGGCAAATTACATGAGAGGACCACATAGCTAATGAGGGTCAATAATTACCGTCACTAAATAATGTGGACGATGATGTGCAATAAAACAGTTTATGATTTCAACAAGTGTGTCGATGTCTGCAAAACGGTGCGCCAGGGGACCCCCTAGCGACCGTACGGGCACTTTAACGCTATCACGTCGTACTATTAAGGTGAACTGAAGTTCCCATTTTTTTTCTTGTCAAGTAACAGTCCTTAATCATGCCGAATATGCAATGCTAGATTAAAACTAAACGGGCAGTTACCACCAGTGACGTGAATTGCAGCGAGGCATTGGCTAGCACGCAGATCTGAGGACTCGCGTCTACGTCACTCTGTCCAGATATTGGGACCAGTGCCTTGGTTATACTCACCCTGGGCACATGCGCGTAATATGAGGGCTGCGGGGTGGGCCTGTGGCCTTGAACGGTTCAAAATCGCTTGTATAATAAAGTTTTCAATCCATCATGGGGGCGCTTGGACGTCCGGATTTGAGGGGTCCTGTCGCGTAGCGCGTTTGAGGTCGGCTTTCCTTTTGTGTTGACCCCTTTTCCAACGGCCGTATGTTAACTGGCTTTGGCCTCCCCCTGATGTCAAGTGGCCCAAGCCCGAACCTGCCTCCATCCACGGCTGCCCAATGCTGATGTTAGCATTTCTTCGTGGCCTCAGCTGCCCGTCTATGCAGGTCTCCTTAGACTCCGCGCTTGTGTTTGCAATCTTATGAGCGCAGGAAATCTTGTGTGTGGGCAGGGCCTACAGTTCTGTGGCTTGTGAAACAAACACACAATGCCTTTGCTACTCAAGAGGTTCAATATTACTATCGCATCACGCCATCGTATCAACGATGCACTAGGCTGTAGCGAAGAAAAATGTGTCTCGGTGTGATACAGGCCTGCGCACCCAGTTCGTAGCGTCCTCCCTGCTCTCCTCGTGTCCCGTCTTTCCCTGCGCAACCCTTCTCACACGCTTTCCCTCTCTCTTCTTCGCGTAAGCCCAGGAACGGTTGTTATATCGTCACAACAGCAAAGGGTGCGTTAGAAGCTTTCTCACTGAAATCAAAACAGGCTTGCAGAAAAAAAAAGAAATACACCTACCAAACCTGTTCTTACCCAGTGCTTGCCCGACAGCAGGAAGGAAAAACTAACGCCCGGTTTCATTTCTGAGAAGACTGGTCATCACTGCACGATGTGGAACATGCTGCTGAACGGCGTTCCAGAACTCGTCAACGACATGGTGTCGCCATCAAAGGAAAGGTCTACTCGTTCCACCCGTTCTACTACTACCACGATGACAGCGATGAAATCTTAGGCATCCGCTTAGGCGTATACATCTTCCACCCTGCAATGTGCAGGAGGGGTGTGCCTCTGACTGACCTGCACCCCGAAGGCGAGCCCATTACTTTACCGACCACAGCGTTGTCGCCTACGGTGGCTGTGCCTACATGTGGGGGAGCTCCTCGGACATAAGGTCACGGATTGGCGGCTTATACCGGTTGTATACCCTCGCTATGACATGGAGCCGCCCGGAAATGTGGGGCCAAATGCTGACACTGAGCATCTTCACTGCCTGTGTGCTGTGTCAACGGATGTACACCTTTGATTTCTTGGACCCAGAATCCTCACACCGTGCATATTATCTTGACCTTGAGAGCCTGAGTGGCATAGCGCTCCGACCAGTGCAGAGGCCCCGGTTAGCCGCTGCTTCCACACGGCGTCCGCAGTCGGAACACGAATGTACACGAATGGCTATGTTCAGGCACCCTCATGCAGCTCAGCGGCTATAGAAGAGCGCCTGGTTACCTTTTCCTGTTATTAAAGTTGGAACTTGCGCCTCTTTCCTGTTCTATGTTTCCTTCCTGTTTCGTCTTTTTTTTTTTTGGCGTACGACATTCTTTCAAAAGATAAAGGTCAACGACTTTTCAACTATTACTGTTAGCCTCCCTCTGTGTTGAGAGGTGTGTAGCTCACCGCGAGTAATATCCTATCAATATTTAGAGCTTCGAATACAAGGTTACCCTCCGCGCAGTGACGTGACAAACTTTGGCTATTTCGACAGGTTACTTGTACTGGATCAGTTGCTTTGCCTGTGGGCTTTTCGAAAGCGCACTTATTTTGGCGCGGTGTGAGCAAAGTTTACAAGAGAATAAAGGAAAGGATAACTCACGCGATCAAATGCCCTTGCCAGGCCGATTTGTGCCAATGTCGTTGTTCGTGAGCGCCACTACAATACTTCAACACCTTACACATTCGTTTTAAAGTAAGCAACATGTTTTAAGAGGTCCAATCAAAGCAGGCATTGCAAGCTGTAGCCAATTTGCGAGAGCTGAAGCGAAAATCTTACAAACAAGGTGAGAAAACGTGAAAGCTTCGCAGCCATCTGCCAATCGCAGTTTTTCCTTTTCATGAGTCTGGTATTAAGAGATTAGGACTTCTATCAAATGAATGCAGCAAAAATTGAACATCAATACTGGCCTTAGAATTTCGAATAGGACAAGTGATAAAACAGATTCAAATGTCTTGTAAAATTTTCCTAGGAGACTTGCAGGCACCGGGGTTTTAGAAAGCGGCAACCGACCAAATTCACCCTCTACTTCACCCAAGGTTAAAGAACCACTTATTATCGTGCACACTTTTTCAGGAAGCACCATTATCATAGACACAAAGCGCGCTATTTGAGAATCAGGCCACGGTACCATCAGGGTAATCAGATACTATTACGCGTAAAGGTGAACGGCGATGGAACAAGACATGCCATGACGACAAAGTTGCCAGAATGGAAAACAGCAGCTAATAAGAGTACACGGAAAGGTGTGGGAATAAAACATATTATGCCAAAGTAGATAGAGGAAACGAAAACAACAAGCAACCGGACTGCAGGAAATTGGGAAAGAATAAAAGATGACATACGAGATGTGAAAATGGAAACGAGCATGACGAGAGGACAACAACAAAAAGCACGTGGATGGGCGAAAAGAAGAAACACGGTAAAGGAATAAAAACATGGCCAGAAATGGTTACAGACAAGCAAGGCGAAAACAGCGCCTGAAAAGTAGCGAACACGTTTACAATCGGCTTGCCAGAAAAGCGATTTCTTTCGGCAGGAGCGAAACAGACGGCGTGCCGTCACATTTGTCACTGGGTTTAGTACTGTCAAACGCTTCTGCGACCACCCTTTTTGTATTGTGTTTAGTTAACAATATATCATGTTTTCAAATACAGGTTTGCAAGGAACCTTTTCTTTCCCTCACCCTTACCTTTAAATCGCTTACAACGGTGTCATAAATGGCCTCCTGGACTATTCTGTATTTGCAGCCTGTGTTCGCATGCCCCTTCACTAAAACATATACCACTCTGTCCAATGTAGAGCTGTCGGAATTGAGGGTAACTTTCTGCACAACTCGACAGTGATGAATTTTTACGGCGCAAGGTTATCTGCGGCTAAGGAGTGGCATGGCACAAATTTGCTTTGTCTATTCAAATTGGTGTCACAGACAGATTTCCCGAACATTTCACCCAAACCGTCGTTGGATGCCTTATCGAGAGTATGTGACGTGCGCGGTGCGCCGGAGCGCTCTCACATCTGCATAAATAAGCTGTCGAGAAGCTTCAAATACTGTCCAGCGTGTAGTCAATTGCCTTCAATACTATCTCCGCCTGATACGATCAGTTACAAAGCTTTGACGAATTCTATCAGCTCATGTTCAAGACATAGATACTCGTCGAGTGCTGAGGGCATACATGCTGAAGGCAGACATGCGCAAATAAATGATAACATTTCGGCTTTCTGAAGTAATCACAAAACACGCAATTTGTTTCCGTAGAAGATCTAAAATCGACGCCTACCGCCACATCCAGCACCTCAGTGTGCATACAGCTTTGAAAAGGATGACCACCTGGGCTACGCGGCAACCTAGACTTCATCGCGAGCTTCAGGCCGAAGTGACGTTGTTGCGATTCTCTTGAATCAACCACCACGCTGGAATGGAATCAATTTTAGAGAATAGTTCTTCGTTCGGAAAATTTGTTCTTGGTAATATTTGAAAAAAAGTGCCGCCTCAGAGTTTCATGAAATAAACAAAACTCTATCGTCTTTCTTACTTCCGCGAAAATCGAGCACTGAAGGAAGGCGTTCATTGCGTATAAAAGAAGAGTTTATTGCTATGTCAAGTAGCGGCGCCGATGTTGTATTTTGCCGCACCCCCAAGCTGGCTTACGCCGAAGGCACTCCATTTGGTTGACACACAGCATCTACCATCGACTATGATGGGTGAGAAGTGATAGCGTAGACCATTTCTCTAATGAAGAGTGGTAAGGGGCTTAGATCCAGCCGTGCATCAATTACTGTAAGTAGGCACAGGTTCTTCAGTGTCGGTGCCAAGTGCAACACGTGGAGATCGGTCAGCGATCTTCGCTCCTCAACTACCTGCTCCTCATCCTGGTCGGATGCCGGTCCAAAGCCACCGAAGATAAACACTCTTTCACCCATCATTGAGCAGCCATGCAAGAACCTGGGAGATGGTGGTGAGCCACATGGCTTCACTTCGGTCCAGCACGACGTCACGGAGTCGTACTTGTGCACATCTGCTAAGTAGGTCTCCAGCACATCGCTGTACCCTCTTCGTTGAACACGAAGGCTGAATGTCCTCGCCTATACACAGGGGGAACGCCTTGTACCTGTGGGCGCACCCAGGAAGAGTTGGTCGTTTGAAAATAGTATAGGATGAGGGAACGGACTGCTGGGCTGCCGCCGAACACATACATGCGGGTGCCGATGGCAGACACAGATTGGCAGCCATGTAGAACCGGAGCCTCTCCGCTGGTGAGAACACGATGCCACTCTAGGGTATCCAAGTCAAGGACCCGCATATCTGGCGAAGGATACCAGTCACTGAAGATATACTTGCGGTGACCCACAACACAAGCTCTGCTGCCGTACGTCGATGAGGGCACCTCACCGGACACCGCCAGACGGCTGCATGTCATCGTGTTTGGGTCGAAGCGGTAAAGAACACTTGGAATTGGCCAGTTGGGCGGGCCGCCCCACAGATACGCGCAGTGGCCGTACGCTACAACTGTGTTGAGGGAAATGGTAATCGGCCAGGCGTCTGGAAGTTGCGTCTGCACCATATCCCACTGGTGCGATGCGGGGTCGAAGATGAACACGTTGACCAAGTTCCATGGCAACTGGCAACTGCCGAACGAGTAGACCTTGCCGTTGATGCGTACAGCCCTGCGGGTGACATGCTCTGGAACGCCGTTTAGCCGCCCCGTCCACATCCTGCAGAGGCACCTGCTTCTGTAAGAAACAAGGCCCGGTTATTCCAGCGATGGCGGTGGCATCATGCGGCTTTTTATGCGAATCATTTTGCAATAGGTAACCCAAGCCCTTCGTGACGGTTACACGCAGTGCACACCACGTGACACAATGACGTCACGACAGATGAGAGACGGGGCTCCAACTCGTGCCGTCGCTGCGGTTTCACGCCGTGCAGACCACGTGGTATGGTGACGTCACACCACGTGACACAATGACGTCACGACAGATCGCCGTCACGCGCAGGGAGAGGGAAAACGATGCCATCGCACAGACGCCGGAATGTCCTCGAGCGGCATTCCCGCGCTTTTCGAACGCGCGGTCACACTCGGTGTAGGTGAAACGCTCGCTCCACCGGGCAGGCGGATGCGGATTCCGTGGCAATCCAGGCGCTCACCCAACGCGCGTCTCGGGGTTAGTCGGCGTTCCGGTGTAGCCATGCCGTTGTCTTCCCCCACGACGAAGCCTTCTGGTGGTTGTATTAAAATGACCAAGTATTCAACCAAGGAAAGCAATGTATTACCAAGCCTAGCCATCAATATGCTTCGCATCTGTCTAGGCTTAACCTTAGCTAAGCCTCAGCCATTTTTTTTCTGAAGCAGCGATATGGTGATCTGTAATCGTGGCGCGTGCAGACTGAGTGCGTCGACGGGTGACTATTTCCGTTAGATTTTTGAATATGTTTGTCATTTTATGACGCTCACACGAATGAATGTTCGAAAAAGGACATCTACTCTTGCTGTTACCAAGATTAAAAGCGCTAAAAGCCGTTATAAAGTGCGCATAAGTGGTCAGGAGGGCTCTTCTGCCATTACGGGTTTGCTTCAGAGCGAATTGCTTTTTTGACGCCACATGATATGTGCTTAACGCTTTCCAATCGAGAATTTTGTTTAGTTGGTCGGTCATGCCAGTCGCATTGATAGGGAATGAGTATCTGGCGGCCTTAAAAAAAACGTGAAATATATATTGCTTAATGCTTAAATCCTGCGCTATTTTTTCTTTCGTTTCGGGCATGTTTTGTTGCCGCCTTATCGTCTAGCAGGTGCTTGGTATAGGTGTCATGCAGCTCTGGTTTATTCATATCGCGAGCAACAACCACTTTGTTCAACCTTGCCGCGATGGTGGAAATGTGGTGTGAATCGTTGGCATTTCGCATTTCAATTTCCTGTTCTGGCAAGAAATGCCTAAGGGGCCTGAATACCTGCAGCTGTTTCTGGCGGAATATAAACTTGTGATTTGGTCACTGTGCCTTCTATATATACCTCTATATACGTGGATTTCAGGACAGGAAGTGGCGCAGTATCTGTCTCACATATCTCGGTGGAAGCCCCAACCGCACCGTGAGGAAATGACCCGTAAGGAGGAAGGTGGCAGTGAAAGATGAAAGAGAGAACGAGGGGCCGTAGTGGAGGGGTCCAGATTAATTTCGACCACCCGAGTACCTTTAAAGTGCATTTACATCGCACAGCACACGGGCTCCATTTGTGTTTTCCCCTCATCGAAGCGCAGGCCGGCGCGGCTGGGTTCGAACCTGGTTACTCCTGCTGAGTAGCCGAGCACGCTAACCTCTGAGCCACCACGGTTAGTATCTACCGGTTGTGGGAAACGTGTTACGAGCGGAGCGCGGCGGGTGCAGTTGTTGAAGAGGCGATTTGCAACGGCCAGCGCGAAAGTATGTTGCAGACACGAGACGCGATCGTCGGTTGCGGCGATAGCATCGCGCCCTCGTGCAGTGGCCGGCGAAGGTGACCTGTTTGCTCCACCGCGGGTTTGAAACGCCATCATGACAATATTAATCTTTTGAACTCATACGCAGTAACGGTGTCTGGTAAATTACGTTGGTTTTACGCTTCCCGTACTGTGGGAATTGACATGGAATAGACGCTTTATTTGCAAACACCGCTCGCCTCTCTTTTTACCGGGAATAATTTCTTTAGTTATTGAGCAGCAGAAAGAAGGACGTTAACACTGTGTCTGACTGCCTTCTATCGACTTGATGTCGCTGTATTAACGCGACAGCGTTAAAGGCCCCGTTGTCGACGTCGGCGTTGTGAGCGAGAAATCACGGGCATGGCTCTGGCAGGTGGTTCCCCGAGAAAAAACCTAGGCGGTGGATGTGCCAACTAGGTCACGTGCCCTTGTTGCGTCATCCCAACTTACCCACCAGATAGTGACCAAACTGCACACTGTGGCAGTTAAATAAATAATTGGCAGCTCGGAAATAGCAACCTGTGCCCGCAAGGCCCATCGCTTAACCACTACACCAGTGCGAGAGGTGGGGTATGAGGACTGCCAAGGATTTATCAGTGTAAAATAGTGAATGGCCCGCATGTACGGGAATTAACCCATCATGATATAGCGTCGTACTCTTACGGGGGAGCTTAAGTGCCCCCTCTAATTTTATTTTCTCCTACGCGGCAGCATTAAAGGTCCCGTTCGGCCGGAAACCCATCGTAAGGATCGTTTACACAATGGAAAATCCTGATTGGTCTAGAAGGTAGCGGAGTAGGAAAGCAGTTTTGCTGATATTAAAAAAAAACTGTGGTCAGTCGAAATCGAAACCGCGACTGAGGAACGTGCGTTAAGTTGGATATATAGAGGCCTTGTACGAGTACCACCAACCCCCCAGCAGGCAAATTACATTAGAGGACCACACAGGTAATGAGGGTCACTAAATACCGTCACTAAATAATGTGGACGATGATGTGCAATAAAGCAGTTTATGATTTGAACCAGTGTGTCGACGTCTGCAAAACAGTGCGCCAGGGGACCCCGTAGCGACTGTACGGACCATTTAACGCTATCGTGTCGTACTCTCACAGGGAACTGAAGGTTCCCACTTTTTTCTTGTCAAGTAAGAATCTTTAATCACGTCGAAATCGCCATCCTGCATTAAAACTAATGAAGCAGTTACCACGGGTAACGGGAATTGCAGCGACAGATTTTCTTGCCCGCAGCGCTGAGGACTCGCGTCTACGTCATTCTGCCCAGATGTTGGGGGCGCAAGCATTTTTGTACCTCGGGACGTGAGGGATCTTGTCGTGTAGCGTGTTTGATGTCGCCTTTCCTGACGCGTTGATCTCCGTTTCCAACGGCCGCATGTTCGCGGGCTTTGGCCTCCTGATGTCAAGCGTCCCAAGCCTTTACCTACCTCCTGGCTGCATCTACGGCTGTCTAATGGGGATGTTAGCATTTCTTTGTGAAATCAGCTGCACGTCTATAGAGGTCTTCGCAGACTTTGCACTTTCCTTCGCAATCTTACG
This sequence comes from Amblyomma mixtum, assembly GCF_055824585.1. Classification (NCBI taxonomy): domain Eukaryota; kingdom Metazoa; phylum Arthropoda; class Arachnida; order Ixodida; family Ixodidae; genus Amblyomma; species Amblyomma mixtum. The sequence goes on from NC_143018.1 coordinate 17,524,574, forward strand.
AACAGCTTAAATCTTGTGTGTACGCAGGGCCTACAGTTCCGTGGCTTATGAAGCAATTCCAGAAGGCGTTTGCAGTCAAGAGGCTAAATATTCCTAGCGCTTCAGGATCTCACATCGAACGATGTGCTATCCTGATAGTCTGTAGCGAAGAAAAATGCGTCTCGAAGTCTCACACGCCTGCGCCTCCCCGTGCGTAGCGCCCTCCCTGCCGTTCTCGTGTCCCCCTTTCCCGGCAACCCTTCTTACTCGCTTTCCCTCTCTCTCCGTCGCGTAAGCCCAGGAACAGATGCTATATCGTCATAACAGCAAAGGGTGCGTTAGAAGCTTTCTCACTGAAATCAACACAGGATTGCGGAAAAAAGAAAGAAAAACGCTTACCAAACCTCTTTTTACCCATTGCTTGCCCGACAGCTGGGTGAAAAAACTAACGCCCGCTTTCATTTGTGAGAAGATTGGTTACCACTGCACGATGTGGACTGTGCGGCTGCACTGCGTTTCAGAACCCGTAAAACGACATAGCTGTCTCCACCAAAGGGAAGGTCTACTCGTTCGACCCCTTCTACAACTGCCGCGATGTCAGCGATGAAATCTTAGGCAGCCGATTCGGCGTATGCATTTTTCACCCCGCAACGTGCATGTGGGGTGTGCTGCTGACCGAGTTGCACACCCAAGGCGGGCCCATTAGCTGCATCGACCGCAGCATTGCCGCCTATACGGCCACTGCGTCTACATGTGAAGGAGCTCCTCGGATATAAGGTCATGCATTGGCGGCTTATACCGGTTCTATACCCTCGCTATGACATGGAGCCGCCCAGAAATGTGGAGCCAACTGCCGACACTGAGCATCTTCTCTGCTTGTGTGCTGTGTCAACGGATGTACACCTTCGATTTCTTGGACCCGGAATCCTCACACCGTGTATATTATCTTGACCTTGAGAGCCTGACGTGGCATAGCGCTCCGACCAGTGCAGAGGCCCCAGGTAGCCGCTGCTTCCGCACGGCGTCCGCAGTCGGAACCCGAATGTATGTTTGGGGTGGGCAGGCGTTCAACATAGAGGTTGAACGCCTCGCTCAAAGAAGTCTCTGTTAGCCTACAATAGCCTATTCAGAACACAAATAATCAAAACACTAGCGACTTTCTTGCTTGCGCGAAAATCGAGCACTGAAGGAAGGGGTTCATTGCGTATAAAAGAAGAGTTTATTGCTGTGTGAATTAGCGGCGCCGAAGTTGCATTATCGCCGAATCCCCAAGCTGGATACGCCGGAGGCACTCCATTTGGTTGACATGCAGCATCTACCATCTATTACTTTATTTATTTATTTATTTATTACAGATACCTGCAGCGCCCAAGGGCATTATTGCAGGGGGGGAAACACAATAACGTCTGCTCATTTGGCCGAAAGATACACGTAATAACAGAAATATTGTTACATTAGGCGGTGCATGCATAAGGAAGGAAGAAGAAGAAGCTCTTGAGTTTTTGTGAAGAAGACGACGGTCGAGCAGTGTCGGCTGGTGCCTGCAGTAAACGCCTGTGGTTTTAAAGCCCTGTTTTCCGTGTCCGCTCTCTGCAATCCCAAGCGGAACTACCCCGTAACATCTTGGTGGAGGTGCTTTCGATCCCCCTGGCCACAGCTCCTCGTATTTCTGCGCCAGAAACCTGGATTTGCGCAGTGGACGCCATCTCCCCGAACTCACACCACCGACTGCCACAGTAAGCATGGCTTCCCAGGACACATCTCCCGCTCCGGACACTCCAGCTGCCCACATGGTCTTAACCAAAATCCGCCATCCGCCTATTTTTAACGGCGAAGACAAGACGGATGTTGAAGATTGGCTCGACGAATACGAAAGGTGCGGCAAGAATAACCGTTGGGATGCTAGCATAATGCTCGCAAACATCATCTTTTATCTCGCGGGAACTGCGAAGACCTGGTTTACCAACCACGAACAGGAGATGCCTACTTGGGACATCTGCAAGCAAAAACTTAAGGACTTGTTCGGCAAGCCAATTGGGCGAGCTCTCGCCGCCAAAAACGACCTGGCTACTCGCGCTCAATCGTCAACCGAATCTTACCTTGCCTACATACAGGACGTCCTCGCCCTCTGTCGAAAGGTAAACACCTCCATGCCCGAAGCTGACAAAGTAGGCCATATACTTAAGGGTATCTCCGATGACGCATTCAATATACTTATCTGCAAAGACTGCTCTACGGTGGACTCAGTCCTGCAAGTGTGTCGCCGTTTCGAGCAGGCGAAGCAGCGCCGCATCGTCCATCGGTTTGCACGCCTTCCCAACACGGCGACTACATCCTCATGCGACGATCTGCCCACTTTGCAGCAGCCTTCAAGTCAGAATAACCTCACTACCATCGTCCGCAGGAAAATCGAGGCCTTGACTCCTGTTCCACTTACAACACCTCCTGCAGAGGCAACAATAGCTATGATAGAGGCTGTTGTCCGCCAAGAATTCGCGAATGTGGGCCTCGTTTGCAATCCTACCACGCCACCCCCTGCACCACAGCCAATACCAGTGGTTGCTGCTGCTACGACAACCCCGCCCTACACACCGCCCTACACACCGCGCTACACCACCCGCAATCCTGCGGAGTGGCGCACGTCTGACAACAGGCCTATTTGATTCGTCTGTTGTCGGGCTGGCCATACGTCCCGCTATTGTCGCAGCCGCCCGGCTCCCCCCTCTCACCCCTACTACAGCCCTGTCCGCCATGACTATTATGCACCGCGGCGCGTTTCTGTCACCCCAGCACAGCATCGTGCCGAAAACATTGAGCAAGTCCGTCGTCCTAGCCGTTCGCCATCGCCACAGGCCCACCGTTCCCGATCACCTACTCCTCGCCGCAGCTTGTCCCCAACGTACCAAGACCCCTACTCGGGAAACTAGGCGACGCAGCGCCCGGACGTGACGCTGCGTTACCGACCCGGACAGCCAACTGTGTCTCGACCATCGCACCACGCCGCAACCTGATCAATGTCCTCGTAGATAGAGTCCCTGTGCCCGCTCTCATTGACACTGGAGCCCATATTTCAATCCTTAGTTCGTCGTTCCGCCAGCGCCTCAAAAAAGTTCTTACGCCCGCTGACACCTCTACCGTTCGAGTTGCTGACGGAAACACTGCTGCCATCATCGGAATGTGCACTGCGCGCGTTAGCATCGCCGGCCACCACGTACCTGTGCTATTCGCCGTCCTTACTACTTGTCCTCAAGACGTCATTTTAGGCCTAGACTTTTTAACAGCCCATTCCGCTCTCATCGACTGTTCCTCCGGACTTCTGCGCCTAGCCCTGCGACATTGTGTTCACGACCGTAGTGCCGACCATTCCCAGCCTCGCCTCCGCTCCAGTACATTTACTCGCCTACCTCCCGAGGCGGCAGTATACGTGCCCATGTCACCTTTTCCCTCCCTTCCTGACGGCGACTACGTTGTCAACCCCATTACCGACGTCACTCTACAACACAACATCGCCCTACCTCATAACATTGTACACGTCGAGAACAACCTCACCTACATTCCCGTACTCAACTTCAGCATGTCCTCGCAAGTTCTCCCGGAGGGCATTTACCTTGCCGAGCTGTCACCTTTGTCCACATTTACTATTTCTGCAGTGCTGTCCGACCGTCGCGCCGAGGTACCTGCACAGCCTGCCTCGTCACATAGTCCGGAGGACCGCATCTCAGCCATGGTTGCCTCTGACCTGCGTCCCGAATATGCCAGTGCCCTTGCCAGCCTTTTGCGGTCGTACAGCGACATTTTTGATTTCGGTCACGGATCCCTGGGCCAAACGTCCGTCGTCACACATCGCATAGATACTGGAGATGCCCACCCTGTTCACCGACGGCCTTACAGAATTGCTCTTTCAGAACGCCATATCATTCAGGAAGAAGTGGACAAAATGTTGGCCAACAACATTATTGAGCCGTCGAGCAGCCCCTGGGCGTCTCCGGTAGTACTTGTCAAAAAGAAAGACAACAGCTGGAGGTTTTGCGTAGATTATCGACACCTCAACAAGATAACAAAGAAAGACGTGTACCCTCTTCCTAGGATCGATGACGCCCTCGACTGCCTGCATGGTGCCAACTACTTCTCCTCCATCGATCTCCGTTCTGGATATTGGCAGATCTCTGTTGACGAACGAGATCGTGAGAAGACGGCTTTTGTCACCCCGGATGGACTCTACCAATTCAAGGTGATGCCTTTCGGCTTATGTAATGCCCCTGCGACCTTCGAGCGCATGATGGACTCCTTACTACGCGGGTTCAAATGGACCACATGTCTGTGCTACCTCGATGACGTCATCATATTTTCATCCACCTTTGAGGGCCACCTCCATCGTCTTTCGGCTATTCTTGGCGTCTTCCGACGAGCTGGCCTTCAGTTGAACTCCAAGAAGTGTAGCTTTGGTCGCCGGGAACTCAAGATCCTCGGACATTTGGTCAACACCCATGGCATACAGCCGGACCCCGACAAAATTCGCGCTGTAAGTGGTTTTCCTATACCGAAATCTAGCAGCGACGTGCGTAGCTTCATCGGACTTTGCTCATACTTCCGGCGATTTGTACCAAACTTCGCGGAAATCGCCCGTCCACTCACGCAGCTTCTGAAAAAAGAGGTCTCCTTTTCCTGGGGCCACGAACACTCGGCCGCCTTCCCCGCTCTTATTGCCCACCTCACCCGTCCGCCTGTGTTGGCTCACTTCAATCCATCAGCACCCACAGAAGTACGCACCGACGCAAGTGGTCATGGCATTGGTGCCGTTCTCGCACAACGTCAGCTCGGCTCCCCTCGAGTCATCGCCTATGCCAGCCGACTCCTCTCTAAGGCCGAACAGAATTATTCCATCACTGAACGTGAGTGCTTAGCCCTAGTCTGGGCCATTACGAAGTTCCGCCCTTACTTGTATGGGCGGCCATTCACAGTAGTCACTGACCACCACGCCTTGTGTTGGCTTTCTACACTCAAAGACCCTACTGGCCGCCTTGGACGTTGGGCCTTGCGCCTTCAGGAATACAATTTTTCAGTAGTTTATAAGTCTGGCCAGTTGCATCGAGACGCCGATTGCCTGTCCCGTCATCCAGTCGACCCGCCAAGCCAACCTGAATGTGACAATGACGATTTCGTGCTCTCTATTTCTGACTTTTCCAACATTTACCGTGAGCAACGCCAGGACCCTCAGCTTCGCGAAATTATCAGTCGCCTCTGCGCCGATCGCCATGACCCTGCCCTTCGTTTGTTTGTGCTCCGCGACGGCACCTTATACCGGCACAATATGCGACCTGATGGCCCTGACCTTCTACTAGTCGTCCCTCAGCACCTACGCAAAGCCGTCCTTGAACAGCTTCACGACGTTCCGACAGCGGGTCATCTAGGCGTCTCTCGCACATATGACAGTGTGCGCCGTCGGTTTTTTTGGCCAGGCCTCTACCGCACAGTCCGCCGATACGTGGCTGCTTGTGACCGCTGTCAACGCCGGAAAAAGCCATTAGTTTTACCAGCTGGACTTCTGCAGCCGATCGACATCCCCATAGCCCCATTTTCTCGCGTGGGTCTGGACCTTCTAGGGCCTTTTCCGCTCTCCGCATCGGGGAACAAATGGATTGCGGTGACCACTGATTACACCACACGCTACGCGGTCACACGAGCAATACCAACCAGTTGTGCAACCGATGTCGCTGCTTTCCTCGTCAACGACGTTATACTCGTCCATGGAGCTCCCCGCCAACTGCTCACCGACCGTGGCCGTTGCTTTCTTGCGCGTATAGTCGACGAGATCCTACGGTTGTGCAACGTTCGTCATTCTTTCACGACTGCCTACCATCCACAGACGAACGGGCTTACCGAACGCCTTAACCGGACATTGACTGATATGCTGTCTATGTACGTGTCTGATGACCACCGCGACTGGGACATCACGCTGCCATTTGTGACATTTGCATACAATTCGTCGCGTCACAACACTTCCGGCTACTCCCCCTTCTATCTTCTATACGGCCGTGACCCTCTGCTTCCATTCGACAGCCTGCTCCCTTCAGTCGCCACTGCCAGCTCATATGCCCGTCACGCCATAGCCCGAGCTGACGTTGCCCGCGTTGTTGCTCGCAACCGACTCACAGCCTCCCAGCACTCCCAGAAACGTCGCTATGATTCCTGTCATCGCAAAACCGAGTATTCTTGCGGCTCTCTCGTGCTGCTTTAGACCCCAGCTCGCCGCGTTGGCCTCTCGGAAAAACTTTTGCCACGATATACAGGCCCCTACCGTATATTACGACAAGTGACTCCAGTGACATACGAAATTGTGCCCTTGCATCTCGCACGCCATAACTCCACACCTCGCACTGAGACGGTCCATGTTGCACGCCTAAAGCCGTACTACACGGACCCTGGTTTGGACGCTAGTACGCACCGGGACGGTGCTTTTCAGCCGGCGGGGTAGTGTTACGTTAGGCGGTGCATGCATAAGGAAGGAAGAAGAAGAAGCTCTTGAGTTTTTGTGAAGAAGACGACGGTCGAGCAGTGTCGGCTGGTGCCTGCAGTAAACGCCTGTGGTTTTAAAGCCCTGTTTTCCGTGTCCGCTCTCTGCAATCCCAAGCGGAACTACCCCGTAACAATACAATCACACAACTAATAGATGAGAAAAAACATGCACTTCGCACGATGGGTGAGAAGTGATAGCGTAGACCATTTCTCTAATGAAGGGTGGTAAGGGGCTTGGATCCAGCCGTGCATCAATCACTGCAAATAAGCACCGGTTCTTCAGTGTCGGTTCCAAGTGCAACACGTGGAGATCGGTCAGTGATCTTCGCTCCTCAACTACCTGCTCCTCATCCTGGTCGGATGCCGGCCCAAACCCACCGAAGATAAACACTCTTCCACGCATCACTGAGCAGCCATGCCAGTACCTGGGAGATGGTCGTGAGCCACATGGCTTCACTTCGGTCCAACACGACGTCACGGTGTCGTACTTGTGCACATCTGCTAAGTAGGTCTTCAGCACATCGCTGTACCCTCCGAAAATGTACAGGTCTTCGTTGAACACGAAGGCTGAATGTCCTCGTCGATACACACATTGAACACCTTGTATATTTGGGCGCACCCAGGAAGTGGTGGTCGTTTCAAAATAGTATAAGATGAGGGAAGGGTCTCCTGGGCTGCCGCCAAACACATACATGCGGGCCCCGATACAGACGCAGAGTGGCAGGGACGTAGAACCGGAGCCTCTCCGCTGGTGGGGACACTGTGCCACTCTAGGGTATCCAAGTCAAGGACCCGCATATACGGCGAAGGATCCCAGTCACTTAAGATATACTTGCGGTGACCCACAACACAAGCTCTGCTGCCGTACATCGATGAGGGCACCTCACAGGACACCGCCAGACGGCTGCATGTCATCGTGTTTGGGTCGAAGCGGTAAAGAACACTTGGAATTGGCCAGTTGGGCGAGCCGCCCCACAGATACGCGCAGTGGCCGTACGCTACAACTGTGGGAAGAGAAATGGGAATCGGCCCGGCGTCGGTAAGTAGCGTCTGCACCACATCCCGCCGGTGCGATGCGGGGTCGAAGATGAAGACGTGGAGCAAGTTCCATGCCATCTGGCAACTGTTGAACGAGTAGACCTTGCCGTTGATACGTACAGCCGTGCGGGTGACATGCTCTGGCACGCCGTTTAGCCGCACCGTCCACATCCTGCAGAGACACCTGCTTCTGTAAGGAACAAGGGCCGGTCATTCCAGCGGGGCTATCGGCATCATGCGGCTTTTTTCTGAAGCGGCGTTATGGTGATCGGTTTTCACGGCGTGAGCGGACTTAGTTCGTCGAAGGGTGACTATTTCCGTTAGATTGCGGAATATGTTTGTCATTTTATGGCACTCACACGAATGAATGTTCGAGAAAAGTCATGTACTCTTGCTGTTACCGAGTTAAAAGCGCTAAAAGCCATTACAAAGTGCGCATAAGTGGTCAGGAGGGCTCTTCTGCCATTACAGGTTTGTATCACAGCGAATTACCTTCTTGGCGCCGCGATATACGTGGTTAGCGCTTTCCAATCAAGAATTTCGTTTAGTTGATCGGTCATCCAGTCATATGGATAGGGACTGGATATCTGGTGACCTTAAAAAGAAACGAGAAATATATATTGCTTAGTATTGAAGAAGCGTAGCTTGTTGGGCCAGTTGGTGCATGGTATGTAGAAAACCAGCGAAAAGGACGCATTCACAAGGAGGAGAAGTACACAGGACAACGCTGGAAACACAACCCAAAATTCTTTACTTCGTCAACATCAGAACAGGGCGCACATGCGCGAGAACACCACAAATGCTATCAAAACAGCAAAACACAAAACTGATTAGGCGAGCGAAGAAACATGTTGCAACCTATGTCCCATTCATGAAAGTGTACTCTTTTGCCGTGAACCTGACAGAGCTGTCGCTGACGCATTCAGTCCCTAACTGCTTGATTTTAAAAGCTTCTAAGATTTCTCGTTCTATCTGTGTTTTGCCGCGGCCGATGATGTATGAGGCAGCACCGCACTTCGCTGCAGCCAGGCAACACAGCAAATCTTCCAAGACACTGCAACCACTGCAAAGACTGCACCCCTCTGTTCCATAATGTCAAAATCATCGGCCGCGGCAAAACACAGATAGAACGAGAAATCTTAGAAGCATTTAAAATCAAGCAGTTAGGGACTGAATGCGTCAGCGACAGCTCTGTCAGGTTCACGGCAAAAGATAACACTTTAATGAATGGGACATAGGTTGCCACATGTTTCTTCGCTCGCTTAATCAGTTTTGTGTTTTGCTGTTTTGATAGCATTTGTGGTGCTCTCGCGCATGTGCGCCCTGTTCTGATGTTGGCGAAGTAAAGAATTTTCAGTTGTTGGTTGGTTTATGGGGTTTAACGTCCCAAAGCGACTAAGGCTATGAGAGACGCCGTAGTGGAGGGCTCCGGAAATTTCGACCACCTGGGGTTCTTTAACGTGCACTGACATCGCACAGTACACGGGCCTCGAATTTCTCCTCCAAAGAAATTCAACCGCCGCGGCCGGGATCGAACCCGCGTCTTTCGGGACAGCAGCCGAGCACCATAGCCACTGAGCCACCGCGGCGGCAATTTTCACTTGTGTTTCCAGCGTTGTCCTGTGTACTTCTCCTCCTTGTGAATGTGTCCTTTTCGCTGGTTTTCTACATATATTGCTTAAATCCGGCGGTACGCTTTTTCTTTCGTTTGGCGCGTGTTTGGTGGCCGCCTTATCGTCTAACAGGTATTTGGTATAGGTGTCATGGAGCTCTGGTCTATTCATATTGCGAGCAACAATCACTTTGTTCAACCCCGCCGCGATGGTGAAAATGTGGCGTGAATCATTGGCATTTCACATTTTGATTTCCTGCTCTGGCAAGAAATGCCTAACGGGGCTGAATACCTGCAGTTGTTTCTGGTGAAATAGAAACTTGTGATTTGGTCACTGTGCCTTGTACATACACCTCTATATTCGTGGATTTGAGGAAAGCAAGTGGGGCAGTATCTGTCTCACATATCTCGGTGGAAGCCCCAACCGCACCGTGAGGGAAGGGAGGAAGGCGGGAGTGAAAGAAGAAAGAGAGAAGGAGGGGTCGTAGTGGAGGGCTCCGGGTTAATTTCGACCACCCGAGGATCTTTAATGTGAATTTACATCGCACAGCACACGGGCGCTTTTTGTGTTTTACCTTCATCGAAGCGCTGGCCGCCGCGGATGGGTTCGAACCTGGTTACTCCTGCTGACTAGCCGAGCATGCTAACCTCAGAGCCACCACGGCGGCTATCTGCCGGTTGTGGGTAACGTGTTACGAGTGGAGCGCCGCTGGTGGAAGCTGTTGAAGAGGCGATTTGCAACGGACAGCGCGAAAGTGTGCTGCAGTTTAACCCGAGACGTGATCGGTTGCGGCGATAGCATCGCCCCCTCGTGCAGTGGCCAGCGAAGCTGACCTGTTTTCTCCGCCGCGGGTTTTGAAACGCCCTCGTGGCAATATTAATCTATTGAAATCATGCGCAGTAACGGTGTCCGATAAATTACGTTGGTTTTACCCTTCCAGTACTGTGTGAATTAACAATGGAATAGACGCTTCATTTGCAAGCACCGCTCGCCTCTCTTTTATGCGAAGCATACTAGCCGCACAACCGAGCTCTTCCTTGCTGCGCCACGCGCGGCCGCGTAGCTACCACCTGACCTACATCGGCGCACCACATGATATGACGTCACAACAGCTGTGAAAGCTGGGGCTCAACTTGGGCGCTCGCGTGCGGACGGGCAGCCTTCACCCGCGGCCTAACTCCCGCTCCTTCCGCTAGGGGCGCTGACGTCACAACAGCTGTGAAAGCTGGGGCTCATCTCGTGCGCTCGCTTGCGGACGCGCAGCCTCCGCCGGCGGTATGCTTCGCATCCTAGGCTTAACCATAAGCTAAGCTAGGCCATTTTTTTGAACTACCGGATATAATTTCTTTAGTCACTGAGCAGCAGAAAGAAGGACGTTAACACTGTGTATCACTGCCTTCTATCGACTTGATGGCGCTGTTTTAACGCGACAGCGTTAAAGGCCCCGGAGTCCTCGTCGGCGTTGTGAGGGAGAAATCACGGGCACGGCTCTGGCAGGTGGTTCCCAGAGAGCAACCTAGGAGGCGGATGGGCCACCTAGGTCACGTGACCATGCGGCGTCGTCACAACCTGCCCACCGGATAGTGAGCAAACTGCACACTGTGGCAGTTAAATAAATGATTGGTAGCTCGGGAAGAGCAACTTATGTTCCACAAGGCACATAGCTTAACCAGTGCGACAGGAGGGGAATGAGGAGTCCCAGGGATCTGTTAGTGTAAAATAGTGAATGGCATTCTGCATATATGGAAATTCGCCCATCATGCTATCGCCTCGTACTCTTACGAGGGAGCTTAAGTGTCCCCTCTATTTTTTTTTCACGCGACAGCATGAAAGGTCCCGTTCGGCCGGAAGCCCAGCGTTAGCATCGTTGACGCTGGAAAATCCTGATTGATCGAGAAGGTAGTGGAGTAGGAAAGCTATTTTGCTTATATTAAAAAGCAAATGTGGTCAGTCGAATCGAAACCGCCACTGAGCAACGTGCGATAAGTGCGATAAATAGAGGCCTTGTACGAGTACCTCCCACCGCACAGCAGGCAAATTACATGAAAGAACCACATAGCTAATTAGAGTTACTAATTATCGTACCTGAATAATATGGACGATGATGTGCAATAAAACAGTTTATGATTTCACCAAGTGTGTCGACGTCTGCAGAGCGGTGCGCCAGGAGACACCCTAGAGACCGTAGGGACCGTTTAACTATATCGTTACATACTCTTAAAGGTGCACTGAAGAGGAATCTGAATTTGTGTTTTTGCCGCGGTAACTCGATCTACACGTTCCGAGCTTTCTTAGAAACCTCGATTTATTGCCCTGTGTGGCCGATTTCCGTAATTAAATCGAATTAACGTCCGGCTCCCGCCTTTTTTTTTAATTCTCTCGCGTACGGTGGGCGGAGTCGACCAACGCGTGGAGCGCCTTTCACCCAGTCCCGTGGCGGCTTGCCGCTCTGCCATCGGCGGAGTAATACGTAGTAGTCCTTAGTAGCAAATAGTCCGTGCGTATTTTTATTTCTGCGGGCTTATTTTGCGGCTATATTATCTGCGAATCAAACTATTTATTCATGGAAACCTAAAAAACAAAATAAAGCGAAAGCAAAGCCTCCACGAAGCTGGCTGAAAGGCACTTCACGCGTTGGTCGACTCCGCCCACCGTACGCGGAGAATTCAAAAAATAAAGGCGGGAGCTGGACGTTAATTCGATTTAATTAGGGAAATCGGCCACAGAGGGCTATAAGTCGCAGTTTCTAAGAATGATAGAAACGTGTAGATCGAGTTCCCGCAGCAAAAAGACAAGTTCAGAATCCTCTTCAGTGCACCTTTAAGGTGAAGATAAGTTTCTCGAAGTTGTTTCCTGTCAAGTAAGAATCCTTAATACGCCGAAATTGCACTCCTGCACTAAAACTGTCGGAAGAGTCACCACTAGTAACGGGAATTGCAGCGACAGAATGGCTTGCCCGCAGAACTGAGGACTCGCGTCTACGTCATTCTGACCAGATTTTGGGGGCGCAAGCATTTTGGACCTCGGGATGTAAGCGATCTTGTCGTGTGGCGCGTTTGAGTTCGGCTTTCCTAGCGCGTTGATCTCCTTTCCCAACAGCCGCATGTTCGCACACATTATTCACAGCCACATTATTCACACGGTTCATCTCACACAAGGCTACCTATTATTAGAAATTCCCTTTCTTGTAGTGCGAGATGATTATGAAATGTGCGCTGCCTCATCCAGGCGAGCTGCAGGGCGGACGCAAAACTGGGTCTGCAAAAACCTTTGCTAACTTGGAATCCTTAGAACGTATTTCAGCATTTCAAAATCAAAAGTGCGTAGCTATGTGTAAATCACGTACTGGTACCAACTCTGTTGCGTACGATAGTAACATTTATTCACCGCATCTTCTGTGCTTATCAGCGTAGCGGTCCCAGTCGTAGGAACAAGGCGTAAAATTGCGACGAGGGCGGCCGCGACCCTGCGGCTCCAAACGGTGCCGCCTTGCAAGGCACCTGGTGCGGTACCGCGCCGAAAGCCCGGCACCTATATCCGCGGGGCTCTCCACTTGGCTCCGGGGGCGGCCGGACTTCGGTCATTCTTGTACGTTTGGGAGAAGCTCCTGAGAACCCCGCTGCGGCCCTCGCAGGCCGAGCCCAGTTTCGAACGCACTCGCAGCCTGCTAAAGGCGGTGCAATTCGGCCAGACGCAGTTCGAATGCCTGTAGACAAACGCAACGGCCTTTCCTCATACGTGAGGACAAAGCATCCCTTCCGGAGGGAAAAACTCCCTTAGCGCCTACACCCTGACGCCTGCAGTTCTGTCCACAGAGCGCAGAACTCACGCTTTGGTCCACTGGCACACAGCAGGATCATCTGCATAAAAAAAAGCACCTCCAGTTTTCACTGCTGCTGATTCTCCTGCTGTGAGCCAGTGGATCAGTGCGAGTGTCAGACGCTGAGGAAGTTTTTCCCTGCGCAAGGGCTGCTTGGTCCTCAGGTCAGTTGTTCCCGTAAAAAAAAAATGTTTGTGCAAGACCTGTACCGCTCTACGGACGGAAAGCCGAGGTACAGTGTGGTCGAACGCTTCTATTTCCAAGCAAATATTTTCGCCATCTCATGCTTGTTTTCAATAACCTCACTCTACCAAAAGGCTTTTCGATGCCACGGGTCACTTCAAAATCTTTCTGCGCACGAAAACAATTGTTCAGCGCCCCACTCAGATCAAGCTGAGAATTTCTAAAGCGGAGCATGCACAAAGGTTGCCTCCTGCTCATGTCGATCCTCCATTTTAGGCGAACTCACCTTCACCTTCGTTGTCACCTCCGCTGCGTCGGAGAAGTCATCAGATACTGCAACTCCGAGAGCTGCGTGATCGTTGTCTTTGCAGCCTTTCGACCTACTCAGATTGAGTAGCGATCAACGTCTGCAGGGCCATCGTAGACGAAGCCGATGAACTGCCCTTTGACTTCCAGTCCAGCGACCGTTTTGAGTCTTTTATCGTTTGCTCCCGAGAGTGAGAAGGCAGTTGTTAGCTACCTACAGTAGACCTATCAACAGGTGATCGTTTCTCTACCTCTTAGTTTCCCCGTACACTCGCCCGAGTTTCGTACTTCTGAGCGGGGCAGCGGATGAATAATTAATTCAAAATGGCCCAATCGCAAGAGATTCTGAATAGGAGATCACCATAAACTAATTCGGTATTCATGATCATGAACTGAAAAAGAAAAGTCACACTCGAGATAATTCTACGAACAATCATAGCCCCTGACCATTGGCAAGCATATTTCAGTTAGGAAAGTGGTATATAACACCAACACAAGCGTACTTCGGTTGTAAGACAGGACTCCAAAATGAGGTCCCTCAAACCGAAAGTCTTCATTCACACCCCTTTGCTTTATTTGGAATTTTCAGAGGATCTTTGATGCCGGAGAAGTTTTCCGTAACTGAGAGCACAGGCATTCCCCTGGTGGCTAGCAAGGATTTTACTCATCATCGTGTTCGTTAGAATTATGGAACATTGATTTTAGCTTATCGTTCCCCCTCTGATAACAACAAGAAATTCATTAAATACGTGAGTGGTGTTCTTCATTGTGTTTCACGTTTGAAACCTGCCGTTCTCTTGACCAAGATTTTACTATTGACCTACTGACAACGGCAGGTTTCAAAACAAAAACATATTCAAGAACACCACTCACATATTTAATTAATTTCTTGGTGCTATCGGAGGGGGAAGGATAAGCTAACGCAATCAGTGTCCCTTCGCATAAGGCAGTCGATCGATAGTGGTAGCAAACATTCGAAAACACAGGAAAAACTGCGTACAAGAGATTAACTTTAGCATAAACTCTCACCTCACATTCGAAACTTTCTGTCAAACCCTTGAACTTTTTAGATCCCACGATACTAATTTACTTTCGGCCTGCAAACATTTGTCCGTGAAAGCCAAGAAGTGAAGTCTGTAATCAAAAGAATCTAGTGTCATCTCGATTCAGAAAACTTTTCTTAGTTTTCTCATGTTTACACAAAATACTGACACCTTTTCTCTCGCCTCAAAGACAGGGCTGTGCATAAAACAATTGAAAGATTCAGTGCCATGGTACAATGTGCCGCATAGTCCCGATATCCGGAGAGACAAAGTCAATAGAATCATCGTGCATACGGAACCGCATCAGTGAATATTGCATCTGCTTTGCTTTCATGCGTTGTTACGCCTTTAGCTTCGGCCCCCCCTTAGACACGTTCTAAGAAACAAATAAAGGAAAAAAAAATTAGATTTTGTTTGCTTTATGGGGTTTAACGTCCCAAAGCAACTAACGCTATGAGAGACGCCGTAGAGGAGGGCTCCGGAAGTTTCGACCCCCTGGGGTTCTTTAACGTGCACTGACATCACACAGCACACGGGCCTCTAGAATTTCGCCTCTAAAGAAATCCGGCCGCCGCGGCTGGGATCGAACCCGCCTCTTTCGGGTCAGCAGCCGAGCACCATTTCATTTCATTTCATTTATTTGTCCCTTAAAGGCCCGAAGGCATTACATAAGGGGGGGGGGGGGGGCGCTGAGCCACCGCGGCGGCCGGCTGCACAAATTAAACGGGTTACCACTTGTATCGACACCACTCCTGAGGAAATCGGACCTGAGGACATACGTTTCATCAGCGCATGAATTTGCGCTAGCAGATCTGACATGACTAATATATTACCGCAAAAATGCGTTTTCGTCTCATCTTTTCTGTGCCTCAAAGTTTTATTGTGAAAGCATTACTTCGCGAAGTATAACTAGCTTCCTAGGCCTATCATTGCATTTTCGCCCCAAACACGTATGTTGGGCATACCTTCCCAGGGCCAAGAAATCTTTGCTTGATTACTCATCTGGCCATTCCAAAGTCGTAAAAAATGGGATTGTCACTTCCTGTCTTAAGGCGGCCGTGTTCAAGTCGTTCCCACATGTCATGAACGAAAGTGTTGCATTTCAGTTGGAAAGGCTGAGACAGAGTGGGTGCCCTCCGCAAACAATCGTGGAAGCCTGCGGGAGGTTGTTAAGGTGGATCAACGCAGGTTCGAGGCCCAAACTCCGGGAAACAGACCGGCGAAGGGTCGCCGTTATACCGTACATGCACAGGTTGGCGCATGGGCTGAAGATCCTAGCCGGACGTTACAACGTTCCTGATGTGTTTTCCGCCCCTAGAAAGTTGGCTTCAATCTCTTCCCTGGTGAGCAGCCGGAAGGAAGGACGCGGCAGAAGGAAAGGAAGAAAAAATTAGTGCAGTATCAAGCACACAGCCCCGTTCGTTCCCTGTGCCAGGGGAGTTGTGTTTAAGCTGCCGCTATCCTGTGGTTCGATGTACATCTGCCAACAGGGCGATGTGTCAACCAACGATCAGGTGAACACCGAAGATTACTCAGGGGAGATTCCCTTGACAACCTCCCAAAATATTGCCGCACTTGTAATGCCGGTGATAAGAAGCTGCAGTGTAAACCGCTCTTTGACCAAGCAACAATTCTGTTCAGGCATAGGGACCAACTTGCGCGGGAACTCATGGAGGCGTTTCATATGCGTATCAGCGGAGATAAATGCATCAGCCAGACTTCCGTCCGCTTCTCTGATAGGGAGTTCCGATTTTTGGCAAAATCACTGGGGTACACAGGGGGTGACATGTGATGTTCTTGATGTCAGATTGGTATGATTCGTTTTGTTTTTCCTATTTATATGTGCTTGTGTTTCGGAATAAATCTTCAGTTGTGAGTTAGCGCTCGTTCTTGTCTGTCTTGCTTTGTCCTCGTTTTTTCTGCGCAAATTTTTTCAGTATGTATAACTAGCTCACCGAGTTTTCGTTAAATTCGACCTTGAAGGTGACCTTGGCCAAGCCGAGCATAGTTCAGCCCCTGCAGAAATAAAATAAAAATTGCCGTGACTGGGTTTCGAACCCTTGGTGGCGAGAACAAATGAGCTTCTCTGGTCACTGCACGAGGGAACTATATGCTATCACCGTAGGCGATCACTCCTCGTGTTTAACTGCTACAAAACCTCGCGCTGTGCATTGCATAATCTCGTCTTCGACTTTCACCTGCGGCGCGAACAGATAGACCAGCTTAACTTCATAGGCACTTAACCTAAGTTTATTGTAGCCAGAGGTGCCAACGACCGAGCAAAACAAAACCATGAGTCAACCAGGCTAAGCAAATGATTTCGCACGACTACTCGGTTGAGGCGCGTCAAAACTCTGCCACATTTTACGAGCTACGGCGAGCTACGCGGTACCACAATTGAGGCCTGCGTAGCTCGCAGAATGTCCGTGGGGCACCTGGCTTTCCACGGGACACGCAAGAAAGACGCGCGCTCCAACTCTAAACGCGTGCGCTGGCGATGAAACCGCGCTCTCAATGTGCGAAGCGCAGTTTTGCCAGTGTTAGTTGACCGCGAATCACCGCACGCTGGTCCCCAAACTCGAACGAGGTGTCGTTGGGAGGCAGCCGGTCTGCGGGGTGGCGAGTTCGTCATCCCGTTGGTTTCCCACGACGCCGCAGCGACCCGCCAACCACTGCACGCTATTGACACATCCGCCTTCTGCAAAGCGTTCGATGGCATCGCTGAATACGCACAAGAGCTGCGGACCACAGTCACGGTTCTACTGGCTGCCGAGGACAGAGCGCTGATCGCAGAGCAGGGCGCTCCTAGGCGGTAAGACGCCGTTGCTTGCCCGCCGCGGTGGCTCAGTTTTTAGGCCATTTCTCAGAAACAAAGAATGTCCTACTCAAGTAGAAACATTTATATCACTATTGTGGTCACCGCACCAGCGTCTGTGGCTCCATTGAAGGCGCCCCATTCGTTCGAAGTGTCGCACGAGTCTGCTGTCTATGATGAGCCAGAAGAGAAAGCGTTGATCTCGTTACTAATAGCTGCCGGTAAACCGCCTACGTCCAGACCTGCGTCGACGACAGCAGAGAGACACAAGTTCTGCAGCGTAGGTGCTTAGTGCAACACGTTCAGGTCAGTTATCGGCTTCCATCTTCACAAACGTCGTTTTGTTCTCTGTTCAAATTGTTGCCACGGAAAACTAACATCCTTTCTCCCATCACGCTGCAGCCGGCCGAGTGCCTAGCAGACGGGCTCAACACACGTGGCGTCACTTCGATCCAACAGGACTTCTGGATGTCATACTTATGCATGTCTGCACAGTGGGCACCCAGCTGTCCGTTGCACCACCAAAGATGTACAGCTCTTCATACACGAAGGCACAGTGACGATTGCGACCTTTGGGGCGCACGCATTCCCCTCTTTGGTGCACAAACTTCGAGGTGGTGGTTTCCAGATAATGCAAGGAATTATCGTACCGGTCGTTGATCTTTATGCTGAACACCTGGCAACCTGAAACATACATTCGGTTTCCGACCTCGTACGCCGTGTGGAAGCAGCGGCTAGCCGGGGCCTCTGCACTGGTCGGAACGCGATGCCACGTCAGGCTCTGCAGGTCAAGATAATATACACGATGTGAGAATTCCCGGTCCAGGAAATCAAACACTGTACATCCGTTCACCCACAACGCAAGCAGAGAAGATGCTCAGTGTCGGAACTTGGCCGCAGATTCTCCGGGCGGCTCCATGTCATAGCGAGGGTATCGAACCTGTATATATGCCGCCAATCCGCGACCTTAAGTCCGAAAGGATCCCCCACATGTAGGCGCAGTGGTCGTAGGCGACAACGCAGTGAACGACAAAGTTAAGGGGAACGTCGTCGAGGTGCACCTTAGTCAGCGGCATACCTCATCTGTACGTTGCGGGGTGGAAGATGTATACGCCGAATCGGCTGCGTAGGATTTGATTCCTGTATTCATGGCCGTTGGAGAGCAGGCCCAACGAGTAAACCTTCCCTTTGATGGTGACAGCCATTCCGGTGGCGGCTTCTGGAACCCGGTTCAGCCGCACAGGTCACATCGTGCAGTGGTGATCAGTCCTCTCAGAAATGAAGCCGGGTGTTAGTTTTTCCTTACTGCTAACGGCAAGCACTAGGAAAGAACAGATCTCGTAAGCGTTGTTTTTCTTTTTTTCAAGCCTGTCTTGGTTTTAGTGTGATAGCTTCTATGACACAGTTTGATGGTAAGACGATGTAGCAACTGTTTCTTGGGTTACACGAAGAAGAGAGAGAGAGAAAGAGTGTAAAAAGGCTTGCGGAGCGAAAAGGTGGACACGAGGAGGGCAGAGAGGGCGCTGTGCACTGTGTGGCGCAGGTGTGTGTGTCACCGAGACACATTTTTCTTCGCTACAGCCTAGTTCATCCTGCGATGTGGTAGCGGGAAGCGCTAGGAATATTTAATCCCTTGACAGCAAACGCCTTCTGTGATTGCTTCAGAAACCACGGAACTGTAGACCCAGCGCACATACAAGGTTTGCGGTGCTCGTAATATTGCGAACACAAGCGCAGAGTCTGCGAAAACCTGCATAGACGGGCTGCTGAGGTCACAAAGAAATGCGAACATCACCATTAGGCAGCCAGGAAGCAGGTTTATGTTTTTACCTTCCCATCATGCTTGCTTCCATTTTCACATGTCATATAGTGTTTCAGTCCCCCATCGTCTCCTCTACTCCGGTTGATCGTCGTTTCTAATTCGGCCATCCACATGGGCTCTAACATTTTATGCTCTCATCTTCGCCTTTACTGTCGATTCTGATGAATATTTATGGCGCTAGGTCATCTGTGGCTGAAGAGCGCCATGACACAAAGCTGCCTTGTCTATTCAAGCAGGCGTCACAGACACATTTTCCGAACATTTCACACCAGCCATCGTGGCATGGCTTGTCGAGAATGTACCTGGCGTGCGCAGTGCACTGGAGCGCTCTCGCATCAGTGTAAATAAGCTGTCGGGAAGCTTCAAATACAGTGCAGCATGCTGTCGTTTGCCTTCGAAACGATCCGAACCTTATGCGATCAGTTACACAATCTTTGACGAATTCTATCGGCTCAGGTTCACGACATATATACCGATCGGATGCTACCAGATCGAAATTAGAATGTACATAGGGAAAATAGGACCATAATTATCAGGCTATAAAATCAGTGAACCTTTAAAGCAGCGTCAAAGACAAGCGGAAATAAGTGACATCTGTTTGGCTTTCTGAAGTCATCGCGAAACACGCAAGTTGTGTCCGGATAAGAGCTGAAATCGACGCCTACCGCCACATATCTCTATCTACCATCTGCTTTTAAAAGCATGACCAGCAGGTGCTGCGCGGTAAAACTAGAATTGAACACCAGCTTCATGCCGAAGTGACGGTAATGCGACTCTTGAAGAAACCACCGGGCTGGAGTTGAATCGATTTCAGTGAATAATTGTTCGTTCAGAAAATTTGTTCCCTTTGTTATTTAAGAAAACGTGGCGGCCCCGGGCGACATGAATATAAACAAAATACTAGCGACTTTCTTGCTTGCGCGAAAATCGAGCACAGAAGGAAGGCGCTCTTTGCGTATAAAAGACGGGTTTATTACTGCGTCAAGTAGCCGCGCCGAAGTTGCATCATCACCGCACCAGCAAGTTGGCTTCGCCGAAGGCACTCAGTCTGCTTGAGATGAGGCATCTGCCATCGACTACGATGGCTGAGAAGTGATAGCGAAGACCATTTCTATAATGAAAGGTGGTAAGGGGCGTAGATCCAGCCGTGCATCAATCACTGCAAGTAAGCACAGGTTCTGCAGTGTCGGTGCCAAGTGCAACACGTGGAGGTCGGTCAGCGCCCTTCGCGCCCCAGCAACCTGCGCCTCATCCTGCTTGGGTGCCAGCCCAACGCCGCTGAAGATAAACACTCGTTCACCCATCACTGAGCAGCCATGCCAGTACCTGGGAGATGGTGGTGAGCCACATGGCTTCACTTCGGTCCAACGCGACGTCACGGGGTCGTACTTGTGTATATCTGCCAAAGAGGTCTGCAGCAAATCGCTGTACCCTCCGAAAATGTACAGTTCTTCGTTGTACACGAAGGCTGAATGACCTCGCCGACACACAGGGGGAACTCCTTGTACCTGTGGGCGTACCCATGAAGAGGTGGTGGTCTCTAGGTAGTATAACGAGTTGTCTACGCGAATTGGGTGGAAAGGGTCTCCTAGGCGGCCCCCAAACACATACATGCAGGTCCCGATGGCAGACGCACTGTGGAAAGCACGCCGAACAGGCGCTTCTCCGCTGGTGGGGACACGATTCCACTGCAGGGTATCCAAGACAAGGACCCGGATATACTGCGAATGATCCAAGACGCCGAAGATATACTTGCGGTGACCCACAACGCAAGCTGTGTTGCCGTAAATCGATGGCGGCACCTGACCGGACACCGCCAGACGGCTGCATGCCATGGTGCTTGTGTCGAAGCGGTAAAGGACACTCGGAGATGGCCGGCTGGGCGGGCCGCCCCACAAATACGCGCAGTGGCCGTACGCTACAACTGTCTGGAAGGAAATGGGAATCGGCCCGGCGTCGTGAAGTTGCGTCTGCACCATATCCCACCGGCGCGGCGCCGGGTCGAAGATGAAGACGTGGAGCAAGTTCCATGCCCCGTGGTAACTGTCGAACGAGTAGACCCTGTCGTTGATGCGTACAGTCCTGTGGGTGACATGCTCTGGAACGCCGTTTAGCCGCACCGTCCACATCCTGCAGATACAGCTGCTTCTGTGAGAAACAAGGCCCGCTTATTCCAGCGGTGGTGGCGGCGTCGTAGAGCTATTTTTTGAAACAGCGATATGGTGATCTGTAATCGCGGCGTGAGCGGACATAGTGCGTCGACGGGTGACTATTTCCATTAAATTTTGGAATACTTCTGTCATTTTATGACACTAACACGAATGAATGTTCGAAAAAAAAACATGTACTGTTGCTGTCACCAAGATTAAAAGCTCAAAAAGCCGTTATAAAGTGCGCGTAAGTGGTCAAGAGGCTGTTCTGCCATTACGGGTTTGTTTCAGAGCGAATTACCTTCTTGACGCCGCGAGATACGTGGTTAACGCTTTCCAATCAAGAATTTCGTTTAGTTGATTGGTCATGCCTGTCGCATTGATAGGGACTGAATATCTGCCGGCCCTAAAAAGAAACGTGAAATATATATTGCTTAAATCCTGCGGAACATTTTTCTTTCGTTTCGCACGTGTTTGTTGGGCGCCTTATCTTCTAGCAGGTGTATAGTATCGGTATCATGCATTCACATCGTAAGCAACAACCCTTCTGTTCAACCCGCTTCTTTCGGATCAGCAGCCCGGAAGGCGCGGCCAGGATCGAACCCGCGTCTTTCGGGCTGCTGACCCGAAAGGCGCGGGTTCGATCCCGGCCCGCGGCGGCCGAATTTCGATAGAGGCGAAATTCTAAAGGCTCGTGTACTGTGCGATGTCAGCGCACGTTAAAGACCCCAGGTTGTCGAAATTTCTGGCGCCCTTGACGACGGCGTCCCTCATAGTCTGACTTGCTTTGGGACGTTAAACCCCAATAAACCAACAAACCACCAACCTGGCGGAGAGATGAAAATGTGGCGTGGATGGTCGGGATTTCACCTTTGCATTTCATCTTCTAGCAGGAATTGCCTAATGTGGGTCAATTCCTATAGCTGTTGCCGATGAACTGGAAACATGTGATTTTAGTCATTGTGCCTTCCATATATACCTCTAAATAAGTTGCTTTGGAGGAAAGGAAATTTTGCACTATTGTCTCACTTCTAGCTGGACACTCCAACTGCGCCGTGAGGGAAGGGAGGAAGGTGGGAGTGAAAGATTTGGATTGTGGGGGTTAAACGTTCCAAAGCGGCTCAGGCTATGAGGGACGCCGTAGAGTGGGGCTCCGGAAATTTCGACCCCCTGGGGTTCTTTAACGCCCACTGACATCGCACAGTTCACGGGCCACTATAGTAACTTCGTATAACTGCTTAGGCTTCTGTGTGTTTTCTAACCTTTCTTCGGATCGCCACATTAACTATATGACCAGTAGTGCTAACTGTTCTCTAGGTTACTTGGAACAAAATTTCTTGTCTCTATATTCCTTTACCTACAACGTTACAAATCACTTTTCGTTCTTAACCTGAGAATGCGGCTTCAGTACGGCACCCTGGTCTTGATTTTCTAGTAAGCTACGAACATAATAAGAATCGGTCTGCTCGTTACATTCTCAACTGCTGTCATCGTACCACCAGCACCCCTAATATGAAAACTAATGTGCACCTTCCTCTATTGTAGTTACGTAATCAAATTCTGCGGCTGCGTTTGCTTCATAAAATATACTGCTAGAAAAAACTTTACGATATTTTGATTCAACGACCCATTAACACATCGCGCCACTTGCACCGCTGTGAAAAAGTTGCAGTTTTTTAATGATACACGAATGCTTTTTATCGCTCATGTTCATTTCAGGACTGGAACCACTATCATTTCGCGCTAGTTTCAATAGCATATATTAATTCGCTTACAAGTGCTTTAACAGATGGTTAAAGTGTTACGAATATGCAATATTTCCACACTATATATTGTTTTTGATTGAAACCATTGTATTTACGTCTGCGTTTTCTCTTTTTCCTCTGATTTATGCCATGAGATAAAGCATCACGTCCGCGAAGCATACGTGTAAAGTGCTATCAGGACTTCGCACATGACTATTATCAGCCGTGGATAACATGCTCTCTAGACTTCTGACATCAGCCCTTTGTCTGCGGGTGTTGCCAAGGGCGGCTCAGTGGCGAACACGCCGGACACGAGAGCAGGGCGATTACTGCAGCACGTGTGCAAGGCACGTGTGCCATTACCTCACCCTCCCTACCCAGAGTGAAGCAAGCTCATTTCATTCTGGGTAGGGAGGGTGAGGTAATGGCACACGTGCCTTGAATGGATGATTGCTGTTTCTTTGTTTTCTCTAGTTTTACGCCTGTGAGTGGCAACAGTGTATCTGGGTTTGACAAGACGCTTTTGCGCATATTTGTGTAAATGTATAAATTGGTTGCCTACGTGTGAATAAAATTCAGTTGTAAGTTGAGCGCCCTCAGTCTGTTTCACCTTGTCCTCCGTCCGTGTTCTTAAGCACTGGTTTTTTACGATTCATCACCACCAACTCGCCCAATCCTCAGTTCTTCTGCAAACAGAAGCAGGGACAACGGGCAAGCTTGTTTCAGGGAGCACCGTATGCGGACTGTTTGTGAGAGAGGGCGATTCTCAATAAAACACGAGGAACAGTTTTTTTGGCAAAAGCGCATCCCAGTCGGAAGACTTTAATCAAGATTGACGTGGTTTACAAGATAATAAAGAAACGGATAACACATGCGATCAAATGCCTTTTCCAGGTCGACTTGCGCCTGTGTAACTGTTCGTGAGCGCCACTGCGATACTTCAACACCGTACGCACTGCATGTAAATTAAGCCACATGTCTGGAGAGGTTCATTCAAAGTAGGCATTGAAAGCTGTAGAAAATTTGAGAGAGCTCAAGCGAGAATCTTATAAACAACGCGAGAACATTCAGGGGCACTTTGGCTCTCAAAGTGCTGGAAGGCGAAAGCCTTTCCTGGCGCACTGTTTGGCGTTGCAAGACTATTATGCGAAGCATACTATTTAGCTACCACTTCAGCCCTTCACCGTGGTTATGCGCCTCCAAATCACGTGATACATGATGTCACACCACGTGACACGATGACGTCACGACAGTAGAGAAACAGGGGCGCACCTCGCGCCGTCGCTGTGGTTGTGCGCCTCCAAATCACATGATACATGACGTCACACCACGTGACACGATGACGTCACGACAGTGGAGAAACGGGGGCCCCCCTCGCGCCGTCGCTGTGGTTATGCGCCTCCAAATCACGTGATACATGACGTCACACCCCGTGACACGATGACGTCACGACAGTAGAGAAACAGGGGCCCACCTCGCGCCGTCGCTGTGGTTGTGCGCCTCCAAATCACGTGACACAATGATGCCACACCCCGTCACACGATGACGTCACGGCAGTGGAGAAACGGGGGCCCACCTCGCGCCGTCGCTGTGGTTGTGCGCCTCCAAATTACGCGACACGATGATGCTTCGCATTCTCCAGGCTTAACCAAGTTAAGCCTCAGCCATTTTTTGCGGTATACTAGTGCTTTATTTGACTACACACATTGACTACACCTTACAACTACACACTTTGACTGCTTCTCTAGCACGACTGTCTCTCTGCTTCGATGAGTTCGGTTGTATCCATGGCTCTGTTCGCAGTAATGAGGTATGTAATGTGGTCAGCCACGGACTCCTTACGCCCGCTTTCGGAGCAGACGACAACTATAATATTAGTTGTCGCGCGCTTCAAAAGGTGGCGTCAGGTATCCGTGGGTGACCTCATTACTTCGAATCCGCGCACTGTGACGTCATAACCATTTCGACCAACCGAAAAGCGTGACAGCTCTGCTGGCAACCTTCTGTTGCCAACGATGAGTCATTAAGGGCTTTCGCCTTAAAACGTGAAAGCTTCGTAGCCATCTGCCTATCGCAGTTCTTCCTTTTCGTCAGTGTCCGGTATTGAGAGAATATGACTTCTGTCAATGAATGTAGCAAAAATCGAACATCAATGCTCGTCTAAAAAAAATTCACAGTTTATTCGCAAATATCACATTTTATACTCTCACCTTCACGTTTACTGTTGACTGTGATGAATTTTTACGGCGCAAGTTTATCTGCGGCTAAGGAGTGGCATGGCACAAATTTGCTTTGTGTATTCAAGTTGGTGTCACAAACACATTTCCCGAACATTTCACCCCAGCCGTCGTTGGATGCCTCATCGAGAGTATGTGACGTGCGCGGTGCACCGGAGCGCTCTCACATCCCCATAAATAAGCTGTCGAGAAGCTTCAAATACTGTCCAGCGTGTAGTCAATTGCCTTCAATACCATCTCCACCAGATACGATCAGTTACCAAGCTTTGACGAATTCTATCCGGTCATGTTCAAGACATAGATACTCGTCGGGTGCTGAGGGCATACATGCTGAAGGCAGACATGCGCAAATAAATGATAACATTTCGGCTTTCTGAAGTAATCACAAAACACGCAATTTGTTTCCGGAGAAGATCTAAAATCGACGCCTACCGCCACATCCAGCACCTCAGTCTGCCTACAGCTTTGAAAAGGATGATCACCAGGGCTACGCGGCAACCTAGACTTCATCGCGAGCTTCACGCCGAAGTGACGTTGATGCGATTCTCTTGAATCAACCACCAGGCTGGAATGGAATCAATTTCAGAGAATAGTTCTCCGTTCGGAAACTTTGTTCTTGGTAATATTTGAAAAAAAAGAAGTGCCACCTCAGAGTTTCATGAAATAAACAAAACGCTAGCGACTTTCTTACTTCCGCGAAAATCGAGCACTGAAGGAAGGCGTTCATTGCGTATAAAAGAAGAGTTTATTGCTGTGTCAAGTAGCGGCGCCGAAGTTGTATTATCGCCGCACCCCCAAGCTGGTTTACGCCGAAGGCACTCCATTTGGTTGACACACAGCATCTTCCATCGACTACGGTGGGTGAGAAGTGATAGCGTAGGCCATTTCTCTAATGAAAGGTGGTAAGGGGCGTAGATCCAGCCGTGCATCAATCACTGCAAGTAAGCACAGGTTCTGCAGTGTCGGTGCAAAGTGCAACACGTGGAGATCGGTCAGCCATCTTCGCTCCTCAGCAACCTGCTCCTCATCCTGGTTGGGTGCCGGCCCAAAGCCGCCGAAGATAAACACTCTTTCACCCATCACTGAGCAGCCATGCCAGAGCCTGGGAGATGGTGGTGAGCCACATTGCTTCACTTCGGTCCAACGCGATGTCACGGGGTCGTACTTGTGCATATCTGCCAAGTAGGTCTTCAGCACATCGCTGTAGCCTCCGAAAATGTACAGCTCTTCGTTGAACACGAAGGCTGAATGTCCTCGCCGGTACACAGGGGGAACGCCTTGTACCTGTGGGCGCACCCAGGAAATGGTGGTGGTTTCAAAATAGTATAGGATGAGGGAATGGTCTTCAGTGCTGCCGCCGAACACATAAATGCGGGTCCCGATCGCAGACACAGATTGGCAGCCATGTAGAACCGGAGCCTCTCCGCTGGTGGGGACACGATGCCACTCTAGGGTATCCAAGTCAAGAACCCGCATATCTGGCGAATGATCCCAGTCACTTAAGATATACTTGCGGTGACCCACAACACAAGCTGTGCTGCCGTAATTCGATGAGGGCACCTCACCGGATACCGCCAGACGGCTGCATGTCATCGTGTTTGGGTCGAAGCGATAAAGAACACTTGGAAATGGCCAGTTGGGCGGGCCGCCCCACAGATACGCGCAGTGGCCGTACGCTACAACGGTGTTGAGGGAAATGGCAATCGGCCAGGCGTCGGGAAGTTGCGTCTGCACCACATCCCACCGGTGCGATGCGGGGTCGAAGATGAACACGTTGACCAAGTTCCATGCCATCTGGCAATTGTCGAACGAGTAGACCTTGCCGTTGATGAGTACAGCCATGAGGGTAACATGCTCTGGAACGCCGTTTAGCCGCACCGTCCACATCCTGCAGAGACACCTGATTCAATAAGAAACAAGGGCCGGTCATTCCAGCGATGGCAGTGGCATCATGCGGCTTTTTTCTGAAGCAGCGATATGGTGATCGGTATTCGTGGCGCGCGCAGACTTAGTACGTCGACGGGTGACTATTTCCGTTAGATTTTTGAATATATTTGTTAATTTATGACACTCACACGAATGAATGTTCGAAAAAGGACATGTACTCTTGCAGTTACCAAGATTAAATGCGCTAAAAGCCGTTATAAAGTGCGCATAAGTGGTCAGGAGGGCTCTTCTGCCATTACGGGTTGGTTTCAGAGCGAATTGCTTTTTTGACGCCACATGATATATGCTTAACGCTTTCCAATCGAGAATTTTGTTTAGTTGATGGGTCATGCCAGTCGCATTGATAGGGATTGAATATCTGGAGGCCTTAAAAAAAACGTGAAATATATATTGCTTAATGCCTAAATCCTGCTCTACTTTTTTCTTTCGTCTCGCGCATGTTTTGTTGCCGCCTTATCGTCTAGCAGGTGCTTGGTGTAGGTGTCATGCAGCTCTAGTCTATTCATATCGCGAGCAACAACCACTTTGTTCAACCTTGCCGCGATGGTGAAAAGGTGGTGTGAATCGTTGGCATTTGACATTTTGATTTCCTGCTCTGGCAAGAAATGCCTAAGGGGGCTGACTACCTGCAGCTGTTTGTAGTGAAATAGAAAATTGTGTTTTGATCACTGTGACTTCTATATATACCTCTAAATACGTGGTTTCGAGGAAATGATGTGGCGCCGTATCTGTCTCACATATCTCGGTGGAAGCCCCAACCGCACCGTGAGGGAAGGGAGGAGGGCGGGAGTGAAAGAAGAAAGAGAGAAGGAAGAGCCGTAGTGGAGGGCTCCGGGTTTATTTCGACCACCCGAGGATCTTTAACGTGCATTTACATCGCACAGCACACGATCTCCTTTTGTGTTTTCTCTTCATCGAAGTGCAGGCCGCTGGGGCTCGGTTCGAACCCGGTTACTCCTGCTGAGTAGCCGAGCACGCTAACCTTTGAGCCACCGCGGCGGGCGCCTACCGGTTGTGGGAAACGTGTTACGAGAGGAGCGCCGCGGGTGGCAGTTGTTGAAGAGGCGATTTGCAACGCACAGCGCAAAACTTTGTCACAGTTCAACACGAGACGTGATCGGTTGCGGCGATAGCATCGCGCCCTCGTGCAGTGGGCAGCGAAGCTGACCTGTTTGCTCCGCCGCGGGTTTGCAACGCCCTCGTGGCAATATTAATCTATTGAACTCATGCGCAGTAACGGTGTCCGATAAATTACGTTGGTTTTACCCTTCCGGTACTGTGTATATTGACAATGGAATAGACGCTTCATTTGCAAAGACCGCTCGCCTCTCTTTTTTGAACTACCGGGAATAATTTCTTTAGTCACTGAGCAGCAGAAAGAAGGACGTTAACACTGCGTCTGACTGCCTTCTATCGACTTGATGGCGCTGTTTTAACGCGACAGCGTTGAAGGCCCCGGTGTCCACGTCGGCGCTGTGAGCGAGAAATCGTGGGCATGGCTCTGGCAGGTGGTTCCCAGAGGGCAGCCTAGGAGGCGGATGGGCCGCCTTGGTCACGTGTTCTTGTTGCGTCATCACAACCTCCCCACCGTATAGTGAGCAAACTGCACACTGTGGTGGCAGTTAAATAAATTATTGGTAGCTCGGGAAGAGCAACTTGTTTTCCACAAGGCACATCGTTTAACCAGTGCGACAGGAGGGGAATGAGGAGTCCCAGGGATCTGTTAGTGTAAAATAGTGAATGGCATTCTGCATATATGGAAATTCGCCCATCATGCTATCGCGTCGTACTCCTAAGGCAGAGCTTAAGCGTCCCCTCCAATTTTATTTTTTTTACGCAACAGCATTAAAGGTCCCGTACGGCCGCAAACCCAGCGTCAGCATCGTTCACACTGGAAAATCCTGATTGGTCGAGAAAGTAGTGGAGTAGGAAAGCAATTTTGCTTATATTAAAAAGAAAATGTGGTCAGTCGGAATCGAAACCGCCACTGAGCAACGTGCGATAATTGCGATAAATAGAGGCCTTGTACGAGTACCTCCCACCCCACAGCAGACAAATTACATGAGAGGACCACATAGCTAATGAGGGTCAATAATTACCGTCACTTAATAATGTGGACGATGATGTGCAATAAAACAGTTTATGATTTCAACAAGTGTGTCGATGTCTGCAAAACGGTGCGCCATGGAAAACCCTAGCGACCGTACGGACACTTTAACGCAATCACGTCGTACTATTAAGGTGAACTGAAGTTCCCAGTTTTTTTCCTGTCAAGTAACAATCCTTAATCATGCCGAATATGCAATGCTAGATTAAA
The DNA here is from genome assembly GCF_055824585.1 of Amblyomma mixtum. Lineage (NCBI taxonomy): Eukaryota > Metazoa > Arthropoda > Arachnida > Ixodida > Ixodidae > Amblyomma > Amblyomma mixtum. Next base: position 17,554,105 of record NC_143018.1, read on the forward strand.
ACTAAACGAGCAGTTACCACCAGTGACGTGAATTGCAGCGAGGCGTTGGCTAGCACGCAGATCTGAGGATTCGCGTCTACGTCACTCTGTCCAGATATTGGGACCAGTGCCATGGTTATACTCACCCTGGGCACATGCGCGTAATATGAGGGCTGCGGGGTGGGCCTGTGGCCTTGAACGGTTCAAACTCGCTTGTATAATAAAGTTTTCAATCCATCATGGGGGCGCTAGCATTTGGACGTCCGGATTTGAGGGGTCCTGTCGCGTAGCGCGTTTGAGGTCGGCTTTCCTTTTGCGTTGACCCCTTTTCCAACGGCCGTATGTTAACTGGCTTTGGCCTCCCCCTGATGTCAAGTGGCCCAAGCCCGAACCTGCCTCCTGCCTCCATCCACGGCTGCCCAATGCTGATGTTAGCATTTCTTTGTGACCTCAGCT